>NC_069657.1:187958106-189194981 GCF_027244095.1 Hemicordylus capensis
GAAAAGCAGAAGAATACTGGCAAAATAGCTTGGTTTGACCTCCTGAGAGTATAAGGCAAGGGGCTTGCTGAAATATAGGATTAAGACTTGACTAGCCTGACTGGTAAGTTATTATTTGTTAACTCTGTTAGAGAACAGCATCACATACCAGAATTTGGACAAAGTCCCCATTTTTCATCTTGCTCATACTGGCTTGTTGTGGCACACCAGGGATATCCATCTTCTCTGTAATCTCTAATACATTCATAGTGCCATTTGTTGTTGTATTTAAATGGAAAAACACAAGGTAGACCAAGGGAATTTCCCAATAGGGTATATGTTTCTGCATGATATAAAATATTGAAGATAAATCACTTGGAAAGAAAACAGAAAAAAACTCTAGTCTTTAAAAAAAATTTTCTCTGGTTATTGCAACAATCCTATGACAGGTTGCAGTACAAAACACATTTACATGGAAGGATGTTCCTTTGAAATCAACAGTAAGTAAAGTTGTGCCATCGAGTCCGTGTTGACTCCTGGCGACCACAGAGCCCTGTGGTTTTCCTTGGTAGAATACAGGAGGGGTTTACCACGGGCATCTCCCGCACAGTATGAGATGATGCCTTTCAGCACTTTCCTATATTGCTGCTGCCCGATATAGGTGTTTCCCATAGTCTAGGAAACATATCAGCAGGGATTCGAACCAGCAACCTCTTGCTCCTTAGGCAAGTTACTACCCTGCTGCGCCATTAGGTGTACAGACTCTAAAATATGTTTTTAGAATTTGATACTTAGGACTGTTATAGGAGTCAACAATATAAGCCAGTGTTCTTCATTGTAAGGCCTGGAAGCTAATGGTTTGCTGGGCCTGTGTGAAACTCCAGTCAAAGCTTCCCCTGGCACTATGTAGAAGTGACCCTTTCCACCATGCAGTGATGTCCTTTGCCCAGTGCCAGTGGGCTCTTTTAGGGGAAACCGAGCCTCCGCACCATACTAGAAGGCATGCAAGTGTAGCCCTTCCCAGCACTTTCCCTATAGAGCTCCTAAGAGAGGGCTCTCTCTCTCTTAAATGGCCCTTCCAGCACTGAGAAAAGCACAGCACTATGCAGAGGCCAGCAAATGGCTCTCACACTGAAGGTTTTCTTGTTTGGTTGTTTTTTGCCAAAGTGGCTCCTTGAAAAATAGTGAAGATCACTAACATAAACACTTCCCAGTTTGTGAGCTTCTATACATAATTTTAGCTTTCAGTTATTTTTATTATATCATAGAGGGATGAATATGGCTGCATCATAAATATTAATCTGTTATAGTTAACTTTGCATTACTCAATACCATTTAAATCCATAACATTAAGACAGCCATACATTGAACATTACTGCTCCAAAAAGTCAAGGATTTCACTCCCTTATAAGAAAAATTGAAATGTCATATTTTCCTTGCTATTATAAAATATGTCAGGCTTACCAGCATCATAGTTTCCATACATTTATGCTGCCCCTATTCATAATGGTAGGAAGACCAAATATTTTCAGAGCAATTCTAGCTTTCTGTTTTGGATATTATTATTATTATTATTATTCATTCGATTTCTATACCGCCTTTCCAAAAATGGCTCAGGGAGGTTTACACTGAGAAATAAACAAATATGCAAAGATGGTACTTCTACATTTGCACTTATCATAGTGCATCCACATATATTTATTTTGCAAAAGCACACATTTTAAAATATATCATTGCAAAGTCTCTTTAATAGTTAGAAAGGACTCTATAAGCCACCAAATCCAAACCTTTGTCCTTGAGAGGGGATGTCATAAGCATTCAGCCTTCCAAGCTAACCATTTTAATTCTGGTAAAAAAAGTTAAATAGTATTTTTGCACTATTTCCATATCAAATTTTTCCTTTTTGTGTATATATATATATATATATACACACACACACACACACACACACATATAAAATGTAATATACTATACTATACTATACTATACTATACTATACTATGTGTTATATATGCCACATTTATTTTTATATATTTAAACTTATAATATGGCATATAATGATAAATGTAATGGAAAATTAGGGATTACAGTCTTTCCTATAATACTATAATAAGGAAATACTACAAAATGCATTGCAGATTAATGGCTGCACCCTAGAGGAAAGGAAAGGAAAGGTTGTGCTGTTGAGTCGGTGACTCCGGCAGTCACAGAGCCATGTGGTTTCCTTGGCAGAATACAGGAGTGGTTTACCATTGCCTTCTCCCACGCAGTATGATATTATGTCTTTCAGGAATGTCAGGACATGTGGTGTGCATAGAATCACTGAACATAACAATGTGCATGTAATCATCAATTCATAAATAGGTTTGTGATTGCAAATGCAGATTTCCCGGCTTCACACAAGCATCAGGATCATTGTCATGTAAAAATATCTCGACTGAAGAATAGAAACACAACATGGAAATTTGATGACTGTGGGATTCCTTTGAAATTAGCATACTAAATGATATTTTAGAAGCACCACAACTGCTTTCTAGCTGAACTGATATCTAAAAAAAAAAGAAAAAGAAAAAGTCACACTTAAACTAGAGAGAAATTAAAATCCCTTGCAAATTATCTTCATGACAAACCATGGGATTACAGCATTCTCATAACTATGGTAGTGCTTCTACAAGTCCTAAACTCATGTAAGAACAGTTGATTCATGTTTTTGCTTAAAAGCCAGTCATGTGCTACCATAAGAGTGCCTATGGGAGTCCTCCTGCAAGTCATTCTTGTGAATAAAATAATAACAGAAAATAAACATGTCATCTTGCAAATCAGGCATAGGAATAATGAGCCATTCCCAGAACACTGACACAACCTGCAATTCTGACCTACAAGCAGATGCACGTATCACACTTTTGGTATGAAAATGAGTTGCAGAAGCCCCTTGTGATTAAAAATAGTGACATGGGAAGTGATGCTGAAATAACTCAACAAGGTGGGTGTTAGTTGAGGTGAATTGATATTTATACCAATTATAGGCCCAGTCCACAAAAAGATATTGAAAATTCAAAGATATATTACGCTGGCGTAATTATTTCGTCCTCTCCTCACACACAATCCCCATCCAACCCAAGAGACATATGCTGCTATCATGGAACCACAGCTGGGCTTTCCACATCCCAGTGCACTGGCAGTAGCACTATGTCATGGTAACTGTTGGAGATGCAGTTCCTGATGACATCAACGCACCAGTGACCCTAACGACCACTAGGGCACTAGCGGTAGAGATCGTGAGCAAGGGAATCCCCTCTCTGACTACGCTTTCTCTACTCTACTTCCCCTTTGGTAGACTGATAGTCTAAGGTTTAATTATCTCATGTGGAGAGAAATACACCCTTCTTCTCCCTCTGTTCTCCTCTGCCTGTATGTAGCTAGCAGCAAGGCATGTAGGCCTTAATCTATCTCCCTGATGGATTTCCTAAATAAGCTTTTTTATTTAGAACTATAACTCTATGTCTCCAGAAAATATTAATCAGGAGTGCTCTTCTTACCAGTGCTCTTCTGCTGTACTTGGGATAAAGTAAAGTAAAAGTGTGCTGTCAAGTTGATTCCAACTCCTGGAGCCCACAGAACCCTGTGAAATCTCCCCTCCAAGCTCTTTAACAGTAACTATCTTTTTCCATTTGGATTTGGCACTCTGAGTCCTGTGTGCTAAGGTGTGGCCGGAGAGACAGAAGAGTCTAATAGAACATTTGTGGATTAGTCCCTGTCCTTAAATGTTAAAAGTACAAGGCTACTTATAAGTTCCTTATTTATACAGGATTTAATCAGTAGGCCAAAAATTCCAAAGAGTCACCATTCTTTAATTATGCTTCCAAGAGTGGAATGTCTCTATAGAAGGCCAAAGTGACATCCTCACTGAAAGACATTCAAATTTATGGTGGTCAGAACCCATCTTCTATCAAAAATGTGTAGTTGGAGACAGTAGCAAAAGGCACTTTTAACATGTCTTGTCATATAATATAGAAAGGACATGATATGGTGTCAGCCAACAATAATGGAAACACAGACAGAAAACAGATATTTATTTTACCTTTAAAGGCATGTTCGCAAAGATCTCCACCATAAGACATGAAATGTTTCCACCTGTAGTCAGAAGCTCTTTTTGCTGCAATAAATTTGTCATTTTCAACTGCTAGTTTGTACTGCGATGCACCAACCAACATCTTCCCATGGCACTTCCACCATAGCAAATGCTGAACTGAATCACATTCAGCCAAGATTAATGGCTGCTCTTCATTACTGATATTTAGCCCTAGACAAGTGCTTCTGCCTATGTTGAAAAGGTGCTGTTTAGAGCCCCATTTCCACAACATGTTTGTGGAAAATTGAGTGCAGTCTTCAAGAGTAAGCATGGAGGATGTGTCAGCTTTAATGCATTTGTTGAGGTCTTCACTTTGGATAAGAAAGATCCCCTTTTCTAGAACAAAAAGAACATAGAACACTTAGTGCACCCATGTGTTCTAAAACTCTTTTCTTATTCATATTCACAACAAAACTGTCTCATCTAGTGTGGTTTTTTTAAGGCCACCTCTGTTCATATTCAGCTGATCTTGCATTTGAATCGGGGTTCCTCATACATTTTGAAACATATCAGCTGTCTTTCTTGCAGTAAAAACCAATACAAACCAGTGAAAACACTAAGCTGTGAAACACCTGCAAATGGACTGACTCCAAGTCAGAGGAGGCCCTGTCCTGCATGCATAACCATTTAGCCTCTCTCCGTGGCACACAGAGCAAAGGCCCTCCTGGCAACCTTGATGGATGGGCAGAAACCCATGGGAGCAGGCAGTCGTTCAGGGATCCAGGGCCCAAACCGTTAGGGGCTCTAAAGATAATAACCAGCACCTTGAATTGAATCCAGAAACAAATTGGCAGCCAATGCAGCTCTTTCAGAATAGGTGTAATATGCTATGAATGAGCAATTGCAAAGAGAACCCTGGCAGCTGCATTCTGCACCAAGTGAAGTTTCTGAATATTCTTCAAGGGCAGCTCTGCGTAAAGCACATTGCAGTAATCCAGCCACAATGTGACTAAATCATGGGTAACTGTGGCCAGATCTGCCTTCTTGAGATTGAGATATAGCCCAATTCCACTTCTCCAAGCCTGGAATTTGTCACAAAGAAAGCCTTATTTCTAGAAGCCGGGCAGAACAAACAGGCAATGGAAGGATTTTATATGAGTAGCTTTAAGATTATTCCTAATCTACATGGAAGGATAGAGTAGTTGGGATTTATGATGTTGTGACCTTTCCAGATGACACAAAAACCTGATATCTTAGAGTGAAAAATAGAGCTATCCAGTTCCCATGCAATGGCTGTGAGAGCAGCCTTGACTTGAGGGAGGGTAGTGGGGGTGTGATTGTCAGTTTGCTGCCTAGAAAATCTTAACTGATGTCTGCTCTGGAAGGAAAGAGGCAAATTTACAAAATGGCAGGGATTGTTGCAGGGAAAGAGGAATGCTTTCCAGGTTTGTTTGGTGCTTTTTAAAAAACACATTTTAAAAGCAAATATTCCTGTTAGAATGCAGATCCTCTAACAGAAAGATCCATTTTTAAATTCAAAAATATTTCAGTTTTCAAAGACATGTTGCTAAAATATTGGGAGAATATGTCACTTAATGACACAAGTGCTAGCCAATAGGTGCCCTTGACTCTTTTGCTACCCAGGAGGACACATTGCACTAGCAGGGCGGGATGGGGGTGAGTTATATTTTCCATTGTCACGATATTCAAAGAAATTCAAAGAAAATGCAATTTCCATGTAACAGGCCTACTATGTAAGGGAAATACGTTATGATTTCCTGCAACTCCTGAGGAGATACCCGCCCATGTATAATAAACTGCATAATAAACTGACGTGACGACTGAAGAGTAGGAAATGACCAAGGGAATCAGAGTCAGAAAACCTCGGCTGCAGGCACACGTTTGTCAGTGTGCAGCATCCACCCGCTAGAGGCTGAAGGCGGGGAGCTCTCCGATTGATTCATTATGATCAGATAATAGGCAGAAGGGGATGAAATGAAAACAGACCCGAGCACCAGATGAAAGAAGAAAGGGGGCTAGGCTTGCGAGAGCGCTCAAGGAGTGACATTGCATTCAACGCTGTCCAAAGCAGCTGCACTTTTACAACAAAAACTATCCAGCTGACTTACTCAAAAAGTGGGCCACTTGGTCCTGCGTCAAACCTGCCACCACCTCCTCCTCCTCCTCCTCCTCTTCAGCCGAACTGGAGCAAACAAGCAGCACGGAGCAGGCGAGGAGTTGGAGGAACTTCACACAACCCATCTCCGCAGAGCTGAAAAGCGCCTGACAAGAAACGCGCTCTCCTGTGGAGTTGGCAGGAGAACAACGCAGAGAGAGAGAGAGAGAGAGAGAGATCCTGGGGGAAAGCAGCTGTTTCTCTGGGACTGCTGGGTACTGTAGCAAGGGAAACAAGCTGCCCCACCCCCCACCCGTTCCTCCCTGAGCTAGGAGGGAGGCGCTTCCCTACAGCCCCTGCTAGAGAGAAGGACATTGAGTAATCCCACCCTGCGAAGGCACGTCTTCCTGAGGGGAGGCGAATGGAAGCTCGTCGTGCCCACCATGTCTTGCATGCTCTCCACACGCCAAAGCGACGGGCTCCATCCAGAAGGCGAAACGTGGAACATGCCGCCCTTGGGGCTGTGCCTTTCTGACAATTTCAAACATAAGGGTGCCGTTTAGGGAAGGAACAATCGCCGCCCCCCGCAAACCCCTTCCTTCCCCTGGACTTCCAGACATTCTTGAGGACTACCTGTATAAATCTATTCTGTCTTTTGAAGAGTCTTTGTGGTTTGTCTCACTGTGGAAGAAAGTGTCTTAGACGCCAGCCGGAGTCCCTACAGGCCGTGCACATGGACTCCTTCTCTTTGCCTCCCCCGCCACCTTTTGTCCTTGCTCCATGCACAGTTGAGGTTTCTGCCAAGAAATACAACGAATTCATTTCCCTCCCCGCCTCTTTCCCCAGCAACTCTCTCTTGTCTCCACCCATTTCTCCTCCCATGATAGCTTATACTCCACTAAATGGGGCGGGGTGCCGAAATGGCACAAGGCGCAGCACCAGCGTGGGCTGGACTTCACCTGGAGTGGCGACCAGTTCAACTACTATGGAAAGTACACTATTGCTGGGGTGGGCGGGGGACGGCAGGAATTTCTGCGACCGTGTGTGTGTGTGTGTGTGTCTGTGCACGTTACAGGAGGATCCACCTGCACAGAGGTCCAACCCCACAATTACTTCCTAAGTCATATTCCGTTCTATCTTCCCCTTCCCATTTCTCCCTTCCAAGCAAATGAAAAAACTGTGTACATATACACAAGTGAACTATACACTCTCTCCTTTGCACATAGTAGTACATGAATTAATAACTTCTTCTTCTTCTTCTTCTTCTTCTTCTTCTTCTTCTTCTTCTTCTTATTATTATTATTATTATTATTATTATTATTATTATTATTATTCACAGCTCCATAACAATTGTTAAACCAATGGTGTGGCAAGGTCAGTGTGTGTAGGGGGCGGGGTGTTCAATAAATGATGAACATTGGGACCCACCCTCCCCACATACAATTTGGTGTGTGTGTCTGTGATGTGAAAGGTTCTGCACATTTTTTTAACTTTTGGGGAGGGGGGCAGCAAGGTGCTGTAAGCAGCAGAACAGTGGGTGAGAGGAGCAGCAGCAATGGTGGCAAGGCACTGGAAGTGGCAGCAGGACAGCGGGAGAGAGGCATGGCAGCCAGGATCTGCAAGCAACGGCAGGCGGCAGGCAGGAGCAGTGGTGGCAATGGCGGCAAAGCTCCACAAGCAGCGCTGAGACGCTGGGCAGGAGGAGTAGCAGAAACTGTGGTGATGGCAGCAAAACAGCACAAGTGGCAGCGGGGTAGCAGGCAGGAAGAGCAGCAACAACGGCGGCAATGGTGGCAAGGCTCTGCAAGCAGTGGGGCTGGCAGAAGGAGTGGCAGCAATGGTGGCAATGGTGCAAAGCAGCTGCAAGCAGTGGTGGGGCAGTAAGCAGGAAGAACAGCAGCGAGTGAGAGGAGCAGCAGCAACGGTGGCAATGACAGCAAGGTGCCACAAGCAGCAGTGGGCAGGGGGAGTGGTGGCAATGGTGGCAAAGTGCCACTGACACGACACGATTAATGAGTTTTCCACTGTGACCCCAAGATCTGTGTTCTGGCCAGTCATGGACAGCTCAGATCCCATAAGTGTATATGTGAAGTTGGGTTTTTTTTGCCCCAATATGCATCACTTTACATTTGTTTACATTGAACCACATCTGCCATTTGTCATCCATTCAACCAGTTTGGAGAGATCCTTTTGGAGCTCTTCACAATCTGCTTTGGATTTCACTACCCTAAACAGTTTAGTGTCGTCTGCGAATTTAGCCACTTCTCTGCTTACCCCAACTTCTAGATAATTTATGAACAAGTTAAAGAGCACTGGTCCCAGTACAGATCCCTGGAGGACCCCACTTCTGACTTGCCTCCATTTAGAGAACTGTCCATACCTACCCTCTGATTCCTGTCCTTCAACCAGATACTGATCCACACATGAACCTGTCCTCTTATCCCATGATTGCTATGTTTTCTCAAGAGTGAAAAACTTTGTTAGAATGTCATCTCCCATCACCTCTATCTGACTCAGTTCTTTAGCTGCCCCCTCCTGCTCTTCCTCCTTACCTATAATTAAAAATGTTTAAGCAGCAATTTAGGGGACTGGTCAATGGGGAACTTCCTTGCTGATCTGTGCACCCCAAGAGATGCCTCTGACATCAGGCCCAGATGTACATTTACTTGGAACACCCCCCATTGAATTCAAGAAGGCTCATTTCTGAGAAAAAACATACAGGATTGGGCTGTCCAATATCAGTTCAAGGAAGAAAGGGAAAGTACAGAAAAACCTGCCTCTCTGTCTTCATTCCAATCAATATGTGAAACATTCCTGCAGCTGAACATTGGAAAATAAAAACAGTATATGAAATGTGGATGCTTCCTCATAGGTGAGTTGCAGCCAAGCAACCCAATCAATTGTTTGTGCCACAGCAGTTAAAACAGCATTCATTACTTGGCAGGTTGTAGAGAGATGGATTTTGTATGATTCATATGCCAGTCCCATCTGCTTCCATTGATCATTCAGCAAAAAGGAGGATCTTTTCCAGCAAACTGGACTGCATTATTGGAAAGGAAACTGGATATATTCCTGCCAGCTGCATTGCTGATCACAAGTCACTAGCACCAGTCCACATTATAATATAGCAATACCATGAAAAGTATTCTTTACAAATAATACCAGATGCTCTAAATATGACTTAAGCATAATGAGGATCTGTCATGTCCATAGCAGTGATGTGTAACCACAGATGTCATATGATTAGCTGAATCCAGTCTGAGGCAGAAGGCGGGAGGGAGAGCAGGAGAGACTGGGGCAGAAGGCAGGAGGGAGGGCCGGAGAGACGGGGGCAGAAGGCAGGAGGGAGGGCAGGAGAGACTGGGGCAGAAGGCAGGAGGGAGGGCAGGAGAGACTGGTGCAGAAAGCAAGGGAGGGCAGAAGAGACTGGGGCAGAAGGCAAGAGGGAGGGCAGGAGAGACTGGGGTGGAAGGTGGGAGGGAGGGCAGGAGAGACTGGCACAGAAGGCAGGTGGGAGGGCAGGGAAGACTGGGCAGAAGGTGGGAGGGAGGGCAGGAGAGACTGGGGCATAAGGCGAGATGGAGTGCAAGAGAGACTGGGGCAGAAGGCGAGGGTAGAGCCTGAGAGACTGGGGCAGAAGGCGGGAGGGAGGGCAGGAGGGAGACTGGGAGGGAGACTAGGTCAGGAGGGAGGAGGGTAGGAGAGACTGGTGCAGAAGGCAGGGGTAGGGCAGGAGAGACTGGCACAGAAGGTGGGAGGGAGGGCAGGAGAGACTGAGGCAGAAGGTGGTGGGGAGAGGGGAACTGCCAGCCCCAAAGAGGGCACAGATGCTCTGTGCAGGTTCAGCTAGTCTATAATTCCTGTAGATGGACCAGGGGGGTGCGTGGTGATGTGGCAAGCCATGCCCCCATTGAAGCACCTGATTGGGCAGTAGGGATTCCATACGCAGATAAGGGGGAGGAGCCAGTGATGGTTAAGGTCAATTGGAATGCAACTGTTACTGGTCGGAAGATGTTCTGTCAGTAGCCTGTGGGGAATGAGCAGCCATGGCAGCACTGGCAGCAAGGAAGGGCCCAGTCAACCACTGCTGCTGTTTGGGGCTACCGAAGTCATTGTCAGAGGGAGGCAGGCAGGCAAGGGACGGGCCCTGTCAGTGGCCTCAGGGGAATGAGTGGCCATGGCAGCAGCAGCGAGGAACAGCGAGGAACTGCTGCTGCTCCTGTGGGGAGGAGCAGGGCTTGGGTGAGGGTGGGGAGGCCTCTGGGGCTGCAGCTTGATGAATAGGCGGCAGCAATGCTGCAGCCACGACCAAGAGGGGTGAGGGGGATGAAAGCAACAGGATGAAGGAGGAGGAGCAGGAGTACAGTTCAGGTGAGGGTGGGGAGATCTCTGAGGTGAGGGGGGGGCTGTGGCAGGGGGTGAGGGGAGCAATCAAGTACTAGCGCACAGATGCTCTAGAGTGCGCAAGAGTTCAAGCATTGAAGCTGAGAGAAATAATGGCGGTGGCCAGGAGGTGGAGGTGGAGGGCTGGTGGGGAAAGTCCCACCAGCTGGAAGAGGAGGGCGGATGGTGGGAAAAGCCCTGCCAGCCGGCTGGGAGGAGGAGGTGGGTGGCAGCAACTGGATGGCCTGGCCCTGACCCGCCGGGGTGAGATGGCAGCAGCAGGCCCTGGCCCAGCCGCATGGGGGAAGCGGCGGCTGAATGGCCCGGCCCTGTGGGGACAGCCGGGGGGTGGGGGGAGCGGCTGGTCGACCAGCCAGAAAGCCGGGCATGCTGGCGTGGGCGGGGCGGGGGGCGGGGCGGGGCGGGCGGCTGGGCCCAACTAGAGGCGCAGATGCTCTGTGCACAGGCCACTAGTATATTATAATATGTGTATTTTGTTTTTAAAAGTATTATTTTAATTTTAAAAAACAATACTAGTAATAGCTGTAGCTCACTGTTGTGTCCATATTTCAGTTACTTATAGATAATATGTGAAAAGTAAGAAATTGTGGATTTTACAGGCCCAACCTGTTGAGTTTTACAGGCCCAAACAGACGTTTTTTAAACTTTAGTTTCATAAAAATTTGTGTGAGATACACCGGCTAACATCCAGAGTGGTGTGGCACAAGCAGGAGCCCTTTCCCCAGCCTCCTCATAGCTGAATGCTTGCCTACAGGATAACTGGTAATGCCATTTCTGATGGTCGGTTGAGGGACCCTTGGCATCTATGTGTAATGTGGCATCAGTAACTGGGAGGAAGGAATTCAATGAAACTGAGCAGAGAGTTTTGGACTGGTGAAGCACTGGTCAGTATGCTGCTCAATGAATTTATGATTGCCCCAAACTTACACCCATCCCCAAATGTATGTAAGTAGTTGTCTCAAGAACAGCATTGCAGGCAGTCAAAAATGCTATTCAGACATTATGTCTGTACAGGTGTATGTACTACTACTAGGGGATAGCAGAATAGAAGAAAAAGAAATAGAAAAAAATAACAAAATACAAAGATCTACAAATTGAAATTGAAAGGCTGTGGCAGAAAAAGACCAAAATAATCCCAGTGGTATTATTTACAAACAAAATTCAGTATTATTAATGTCAAAAAGGGAAACATAAAATATCCATGTTATTTTAAACTTCAATATTTCACATAATAAATACCATCTTTACCACTCTGGAAAAAAGTGGTTAAAGTAGACTTAGATTTACTGGGGGGAAAACTGAGAAAAGGAATCCACCTTTCTTTAAAAATAATTTTTATAACTCACATTCAATGAGGCTTTAATTTCTGATGATAATTTGTCCTGTATTAAGATCTTCCATATTTATGTGTGTGTGTATCTATATCTATATCTATATCTATATCTATATCTATATCTATATCTATATCTATATCTATATCTATCTATCTAGAGGAAACTATTCTCTTATTCCTGGTGGTCTTCTTTCCCCCCAGTTAGTGACAATTCTAAATTTTGCTGATATTCATAGCAACACAATTTCTTAATTTTGCAAATTTGAAGCAAGGCACCAGGTGATATTTCTTAAGGCGAGCTAATGGTTGAGAGATCATCTTGGAGGTGGGAAGTCAAAAGAGTCTTGTAAAAAGGTGTGTTTTGTCCCCCTGATGGAAAGGGGTGGTGTGAGAGTCAGTGAAAGGAAACAGTCATTTCAGGCAGCTTCTGCGTGTGTCAAAAGAACAGACTGAGTTTGGGAGAGGCTGAAATGGAGAGGCTGGGCAGAGAGCTGAAGCACTTTGGGGTGGGGAAAGCTTGGAATAAGGGAAACCCCAGTCAGGGCTCGGGGGCAATTTCAAGCAAAGAAATGGCTGGTGGAAAAGCATCACACTGTTCTGCTTATCACAGCCTCCTGAGGCTGCTTTTCATTTCATTTTATTTTTTAAAGTCACAGCTTTGTTCCATGAATGTGTTTGTCACATGTGTTTTGCTTCTAAGATCAATGGCAATGTGAGATCCTGTTTCACTGAAATTATTACAAAAGAGAGAGACAGATTGCATGTTCAGGCTTTTAACTAAACTGACTATACAGAGCTTCATTTAAATCAAATCCTTAATCTCTATGGTCTATGTTTCATCCTTATAGATAAAAATTAGTATATGAAAGTGCTTCGTTACTTAGAAGTTCCAAATCTGTGAGTCTTTGGCAAACGTATGCTTTTTCATCATGCTTGACACACATAATCATGGTTCCTTTGTAGATATCTATCCATCTTTGCCAATTGGTGACAAAATCTGTAAAGACAGAGAAAAGATTCCAAAATGTGGACCATTTTCTGGAAATGTAGAAAATGAAGATTTACAGAGAAGTTGATGTAGGCAGGTTCTGTTATAAATTACACACCACAGATACCCACTCTAGCGCCAAATCAATTTCAGCTTTCACATCCCACTGTGAATTATAAGCAGGCATTCTCATGGTGTGCTTGAGAAGTATGATAGAGTGGCAATATAGCCACTGTCAAAGAAAGAGGAGGAATGTGCAGGATATTAGCCAGAAAGATAACTATCTATCTATCTATCTATCTATCTATCTATCTATCTATCTATCTATTTGTATGAAATTTTATTATAGAAGAAAAATGAGAACCAACATAGAGGGCCGAGGGCAGGGGAGGGAGGGACCTGAAACTTCTTTAATATTTTATAACAGTGTAGAAATGGTCATTATAATTCAGTGTCCTCTCTAATCAACTATTAAAAATTCTATAATTCTGTTCTATAAGCTAGAAAGCAAGTTGGTAAAAAAAAAGCCTACATTTATTTGAAATTCATTCTTAAAGCATATGAAAAATGAGAAGCAATATTAGGCATGTACTACTTTTGATGTTGCTCAAACCCCTGCTAACTGAGCAAAGAAACACCTTTTAAAGTGGTGATACTCTTATATTTAGCAGGGGGAGAGCAACTGGCCCTATCCAACTCCAGCACAGCATCCCTCCAGTGGCTGTTGGTGTCTACCTTATGTTTCTATTTAGATTGTGAGCCCTTTGGGGACAGGGGACCATCTTATTTATTTTTCTATGTAAACCGCTTTGAGAATGTTGTTGAGGAGCGGTATATAAATATTCATAGTAAGTAAGTAAGTTATCAGTATAAACTCTTGGACACAATTGGGAGGGGACAGGAGAGAAGAATAAGAAAGGAAAAACAAAATGTTGTGGTGGTTTGCAAGGAACTCTCTGAAGCAGTGGGAGGTTACTTGCCAAAACTGACAATATGCATAGAAAGGTTAAGCACTATAAAACAAGTTGTTCTAGTAAGAATTATTAGCCTACTTTCCTTTCACCGTCTGTATAACTGGGCTAAATTTGGTTCAAATCAAGGTCCACAAGTTAGATCTCTTGCACCTCAAGTGTTCATGCATCCGCCATCTTGGATCGGGGTGGATGTCATCATTACAAACTACACCATTGAGGTGTCCCTGTGTGCCACTCACTACAAATGTACCAAATTTAGTTCAAATCGGTTAGACAGTCCTCAAGTTAGTGCACTTGCGGCTTAAAAGTTCACATGTTCACCATCTTGAATCATGGTGGATGACACCATAACAAACTACACCACTGGGGAATCTCTATGTGTCCATACATAGCAAATGTAGCAAATTTGGTTCAAATCGGTTAGACCGTCCACAAATTAGTGCACTTGTGACTCAAACGTTTATGTGTCCACCATCTTGAATTGGGTTGGATGACATTGTCACAATCTATGCCTCTGAGGTGTCTCTATGTGTCCCTAACACTGTAGCAAATTTGGTTGAAATCAGTTAAGCGGTTCACAGGTTAGCCCACTTGCAACTCAAAAGTTTATGCATCTGCCATCTTGAATTGGTATGGATGACATCATCACAAACTACGCCATTGAAGTGTCCCTATGTGTCACTCACTGCATCTGTAACCAATTTGGTTCAAATGGGTTAGGCAGTCCACAAATTAGCCCACTTGCGCCTCAGAAGTTCATGCGGCCGCCATCTTGAATTGGAGTGGATGACATCATCACACACCACACCATTTGGACATCCTTATGTGTCCGTACAGCTGGAGCAAATTTGAATACTTTCAATTTGTACCCAAGTTGAATCACCCCTGATTTGTTTTGTGCCAGAATCTGGCCAGCTAGAACAGGGGTGATTTGTTTTGTCTACAAATCTCCCGAAACAGGTAGATTTGGCCTCATTTTCCCAGACTCCAGAGATCTGCGCAGATCATGTGAGCATACAAACTACACGCCACACAAAAGATGATTGATTGTCTGGAGGGAAGATAGTCAGTCTTTCCTTCCTCCTGCATCGTCCTCGCCCAGCAAAAATGGTGTGCACGACCTCATTATATTATATGCATTGCTACAGGTGCATGTTCACTCCTATATGGGGATGATCCAAGACATTTTGTTCATGAGGTAAAAAATCCAAATAGCGTCCTTCATGGTGATAAAATACAATAAAAACCTAAATAATCGTCAACTTGGTGACCTTTATGGACACCCCAAATCTGCTGCCTGAGACAGACTGCCTCGCTCTGCCGAGTGGTAGGGCTGGAACTGCTTTCCCATCATATAAAGATAATAGGCACTCAGGCGTATCTGAACTGGGCTTGAGTGCACCAGTTGTATGTGAATTTCTCCTGCCTAGGGGATCCTCCATGAATAAGTGGCCATAACCTGTGGCAAGCATGGTACATAAAGTAAGTAGAGATGTTAGGGCTTATGTTACGAGTCTCTGTGCTTCTGCTCCATTTTCCTAGAAGCCTCCTGTAGGGATATGGATACAATTGATGGTAGCAATCCATACAGTAAGACATTCTATGGAGTCATTCTCATAACCAACTCTACCCAGTAGGGCAGTGCTAGTGCAGGTAGGGCTGGTTGTGAGAACCTCTGGAATTGCTACCGATACTGGCGCTCCTCCACTAGGTAGCCCTGCTCCTGTACCCAGGCTAAAAGTAAGGTAGGAGGACACATGCGCAACTCCTACCTCACCGCCCAGGTTGTGTGGGCGAGTGGGCTGCCAGTAGCTCCTTTTGGGTTGGTGGCAGCCACACTTTAGAGTCTGGAGGAAGGAGCATCCTGGCAACAGGGAGGTCCTGTTTTGTGGGATTCCTGGAGCAGGGTGGCCTTTCCCGCCCCTCTGGATTGGCACTCTGCTTGCCGCAGTGCCAATCATGTGGGTGTACAAGCAGCAGCACCCAGCAACAATGAAGGTCATGTGGGGGAAGGTCAGTAGGATTCTCCCTTCCCCTCAGCCTTGTCCAACCCAAGCCCCAGTGGTCAGGTGAAAGACCTGTATATGTTTTTTTCTGGGATTCCTCATCACAAGAAGGATTTTTAAAAAATAAAAATAAAAAATTGGAAGCATCTCTGTAGTAAATGTGATATGTCCTGGCCCTAACATATGCATTGTGTATGTGGCCACAGAGCTGCTTACAAAACAACAGGGAGAGGAAATAGCATTATACAAGTTTATGACTTTGTATCATCTTTATAGATAATCACCAAGCCCACTTGATGATATTTGGGGCTCTTTCTAGAGCCCTAGAGCAATAACATTTGAAAATTCATGTTGAACATTGAATTACAGCAATTCTGTCCATATATTCATGTTTTAAAATCTGAAAAAATGATTTACAGTTCCAGTTTGTTAATTTGTTTATTTATTTAATGCATGCCATTCACACATTAAAAAACAACAACCAACAAAATGCCCAGGAGACTCTAGTGAGTAGTAGTACAATTACATTTACTGACAATGTTTTGGCCTAACTTAAGGTCCAGCCTTGGGTCAAAACGATTTCAATAAAAATAAAAGAAAGAAAATTCCAGTGTCTCTATCAAATACACACATACATTAATAATATGAGTAACATTATTTTATGTAGGAAAATATCTTAGAAAAAATAAAGACAAAGAGAAAGTACCACTTAATGTTAAGAAAACCTAGCTAAAAAGCCAACATTTCTCTTTTTAGCTTAAAGGCTTATGTAGTATTCCTTTGTGGATTATGTATGCCTAAGGTCATGTTCCCTTAGAAATCTTCCAGCTAAAATTTTATTGAAAGTAGCATATGCAGCACAATCCTAAGCATATGCAACACAGTAGTTTATTCAGTAGTAATTCTCTACTGAACTCCCATCGAGTTCAGTAGAGTTCCCTAATACACATCTAGGATCATTGCCTTAGTTGCTAACTGTGAATAATAGAAATGGCTCTTTTGTTAGACTGGTTGCTTTTACTATTGGAATTTTTCCTCTGGAGGTGATTTAACTTTCATATATTTCTGAGGCAGACATTCAATGGGTGCATCATTTCCCAAAATGGAGATACAGAAATGTGAAAAGGTTGCATTTCTGTACAACTATACACAGGAGCCCTGCCACAAATAAAGTGGCACCTATTATTTAGAAGTCCATTATTACTTGTAAATAGAGCTACCACCTGTTTCATATAGTTATCATTTGGAATTTGTCTAGCTTTTAAATGCTTTCAGATTGGATGATTCTTTTAAAGGACCCACTAAAGGAGATCACAGGACACAAGATCACCTAATTATTTTCCAGTGGAAGCAACAAACAGGATTCTGTACGTGGTACCTAAGTTCAATATATTTCCAACAACAGGAAAGGTGAACAAAATGACAATCATATATTTATTATACTGACTTGTCTTCTGAAGTTATTTGCAGATATGGGACCAGTTCAGATGTACAATGGAGCCAGGCATAAATCCTCACTTCAGACAACATCCCTGAGCCTCAGAAGCATATATTTCCTTACGTATCTGAGGCTTGGAAGAATTATACTTCATAGTCGGATGAAGAACAAATCACTCAAATGGGGGGAATCCTGGATTATTCTAATCAGAGGTATAAAATAAGCCAGGATTTGATGCTACCATACAATACCTGGTTTATTTTGAAACTCTGGTTCAAAAACGCCAGGACTGCTTGATTTGGATGTAATAAGCCATCCTGGTTTGTTCTAAAACAGAATCGGAAGCAGAATTTTTCCAAGCCTTGTGCACAAAAGGCAGAGGGGAATGAATGATCCTGTTGAGGATGTCACATGAAACTATATTATGTCTGAAAGACTTGTACATATACAAAAGAAAGTACACAGCTGCCACCTCTGTGTGCACATCAGCGCACAAGCAGAGCTCTTCCTACGAAAAAATTGGCTTAAAGGCAGCGACCCACACACCACACAGTATTATATCTCCATGAAGCTGCACCCTGAGGCTGCTGCAGACTTGGAGTATAGCCCTGATACAATTGAGAATGGGCAGTTGCACTAGTAGCATTTCCACAGGTTCCCCCATTGTTGTGAGTGGGGAAACTTGCAGAATTGTGACCAACACAGCCACCCATTCTTACCAGCATCAGGGCTGCATTCTGAGTCTGCAACAGCCTCAGTGTGTAGCATTATGGAGCCGTAATTCTAGGCATCATATGGGCCACCAAAATCAGCTGTGGGAGGGCGGGGCTGAAGCTCAGTAGTGTATGTTCTAAGGAGCTTAGTAGATCCTAAGTGCAATCCCTGGCATTGCCATGTAGGGTTCAGAAAAACCAGTGTTCACAAACCTGGAGAGCTATGGACCATTGCAGACAATACGGATCTAGATGGACCAATGGTCTAACTCTGTATAAGGAGATAAGTGGGGAGCTGCAAAATATACATGTATGATGGCATGATGCAGGGCTCCCTTCGATCATCAGCTGTACAGTGCAGAAAGTGGGATAGTGGGGCATAGGGATGTGGGTTTGTGTGGCATGTGAGAACACTTGTTACATCCTTTGGTATTTCCTATGCCATGCAATGGTCAGGAAATATTTCTGTGTTCAGGAGGAAGCGGGGATTTATCATACAGATTAGTGTTAGGGATGTGCATGAACCTGTGCAGAGGCCCTTCGGAGGCCTCCAAACAGGTTCAAACAATGGCCAGCTCAAAGGTTCAATGGCGGTGTGTGTGTGTCTTTATGGATGGGGGAGGATGCATTTACCATCACCCTCCACCCCGTTTCCTGTGCCGGTGCTCAGTTTCCTAGAAGTCTGCCAAGGCAGCAGCGTACCTTCCTGTTGCCCCACTGCCCCCTTTACCGGATGTAACCGGAGGTACTCAATGCGCTTGTGTGCATCAGGCGCGTGCATGTCGCACATGCCACGCACATCAAGTAATTCCGGTTACATCCGGTAAAGGGGGAAATGGGGCAGCAGGGAGGTCTGTTGCCGCCCTGATGGACTTTTAGGAAATTGAGCACTGGCGAGCACCAGTGGGGGAAACATGGCAGGGGCCAGGGGGAGTGCATCCTCCCCCACCCGACCCCCGTTGGTTCCATGCACATACCTAATTAGTGTCATTATGTAAGAACTTAATTTTAAAAATAAAGATATATCAATGTCAGAATTTATTAAGGACTAATTTATGAATCTCTAAACTTTAATATTCCTAGCAATGCAACCAAGGATGCTATGGTTAAGTTCCCAAAAAGAGACATGGGTTATGCTAGCTCTGTACCTTCATGAAGTCTGTGGTTATTTAGTGGTCACTGGAAAAAATATGTTCAGATAATAGGAACATAGGAAGCTACCATATACTGAGTCAGACACTTGGTTCATCCAGCTCAGTATTGTCTACACAGACTGGAAGCGGCTTCTCCATGGTTGCAGGCAGGAGTCTCTCACAGGCCTATCTTGGAGCTGCCAGGGAGGGACATTCTTGCTCTTTCCAGAGTGACCCCATCCCCTATGGGGAATATCTTGCAGTGCTCACATGTAGTCTCCCATTCAAATGAAAGCCAGGGTGGACCTTGCTTAGCAAAAAAACAATTCATCTTCTAGCACTGAGCCCACCCTGGAAATATGCTCCACAGTTCAGATTGATCCTTGAGTACAAGAATCTTCCAAACATAAAAAGCATGTACTCTCATCCGGAACTATTGTACCATTTTAGTACGCTAACAATCCTCCATTTAAAGTAATACATTTAAAATGAATGTAGTGTGGTTCAAAAACTAATCCTTTTTTATTGCTCTGAAGGGCTAATAACCATTTGCAGCAGATCCAGTTTGCTTTTCTTTCTGTTTATATGTTACATTTGTAAACGTTGTTGTTGAACCTTTGTACAGTGGGTTTGTTCCCTAGAAAGGAAGAAAAAAAGTGATATTTAGAAGACTTTTGAACTAGCCTGTGGAAGAAATTTCATTCATCCAGCAGCCTCCAACAGCATTTTTAGTGCTGGTTCCTGCAATGGAGGCACAATCTGGATGAAAGGTATCTTCAACAAAAGAGCTTCGAGTGTGCTTCCACATATCGAAAACAGAAAAAGGAACCCCTGAAACACAGCCCTTCTGAGCCACTTCAAAGCTTATGGAAGAGAGATGTCTATGTGCCCAACCTAGTGCCTTCAGACACAAGAACTTTTCAGAACTTTGGTTGATTCTGCCCAGCATGGAAATAAAGGGTTCAGAACACCACCTGCTAACTTGGCAAAGAGGCACCTTTTACCATGGTGATTCTCTTTATTTAAGGGGGAGAGTAACTGGCCCTATCGACCCGCGGCACAGTACTTCCAGTGACTGTTGCTGGTGTCTATCTTATGTTTCTTTTAGATTGTGAGCCCTTTGGGGACAGGGATCCATCTTAATTATTTATTATTTCTCTATGTAAACTGCCCTAAGCCATTTTTGGAAGGGCGGTATAGAAATCGAATTAATAATAATAATAATAATAATAATAATAATAATAATAATAAGAAGAAGAAGAAGAAGAAGAAGAAGAAGAAGAAGAAGAAGAAGAAGTCCTTGGGAAGGACTCGATGTCTGAATAAAACAAACCAGTCAATAACACCTGTCTGACTGTGTAAACAAGAAATAATAATAACAACTTCAAGGGTGGCAGTTTTTCATCTCTCCTCCTAGTGGAGGATGATTTCTCACTTCTGTGCAAGTAAAGGGGCTTCCTACCTCTAAAGCAGTTCAAAGGGTGCGCAGGAGGGGAGACATCTTACTAGCGGTGGTGGCACAGTGGTGGTCCCTCTAGGCCCTGCCACAGCACTCCCCACCAGCAGCGTGGGCTGGCGGAGGCCTGGTTCCAGGCAACCTCCGCACACTTTAGTTATATAGCATTTGCTAGGTTCTGAAGAGTTTATTAGTAACTTTTCTTCTGTGGCCTAATTCTTTCTGAGGTGGTAAACCTGTATCTGAGCTCTACCATTTCAGAATGTTGCACAGGTGAGAGACTCATGTGACTTAACGGTCCTTCATACAAGAAAACTCCCCATATATGGAAAAGTAGAGGCCTTGCAAAGATTCGGCTTATGGAATCAAGGATTTGTACATTGTCTCTAGCACCATGGGGAGGCAGTCGCTTCCAGCACTAACTTCCACAGGGCACAGCACCAAGAATTGCTGTTAAAAGGTTTTGGAGCAGTGGAAAGCCCCGGTGACATCTTGAAAGGTGCAGGGAGCAGGGGAAATGTAGTCCTTCCCAGAACCTTCCTCCCCAGAACACTACATTTCCCAGCACTCCCTGGGCACCTTGCTGTGCACCTTCCAAGACGTTGCTGGGGCTTCCTGTGACTCTGAATTCCTTTAATGGTCCTTGTCAGTACTGTGCACAGGACCACTCTGCATGGAGGTAAGTGCTGGGAATGGCCACCCCATTTGGTGTTAGGTTATGTGCAGATGATTCAGCTTTGACATTTTGAAGCCAAGTCTTCACACAGGCTTAAAAAGTAGCATGCCAGAGAGAAACTTAGGCAAGAACCATTCTTCCTAACATCTAGCTTTCTATGTGGCAGAATCTTTTTGTATGAAGGAGCATCCAGAGCTTCCACCTGCACTCTGAAGTGGCAGAATCCAGGCACAGCTTTATCAACTCAGTGAGAACTACCCGTGTATCTACTGAATGAAAAGATGCTTGCTAAACTATTGGACTTAGAATATTACTACACTGTGGCTCCTTACAGATACTCTAAATATTTCTCAAGAAATCAGCTGTTTGTTATATGGACAGGTGTTGATATATTCTATTTAGACCCCATTATTTTTCCTCCCTCCCTCCCCTTCTCTTCCCTTCCACTGCCAAAACAAATATCTACATTTGCCCTGTACCAGAGGCATTTGGGAGAGAAAAAAAACTCTCCTGCCTTAATCTGTTAGGGGTGTGCACGGAACTGTTCTCGACAGTCAGTTTGAATTTGAGCCAAATTAAAACCGATGTGCTGGTCTACAAAGCAGTTCATTAGAGCCAGCCAGTGGTTCAGTTCGTGCAGTTGAACCGGGTCGAACCAGTTTGGCCTGGTACAAGGGGCTATGCTTGTAAAGGGGAATCTGGTAAGGATTCAAGCAAAAGGGATTCCTATCTCTAAAGGAATAAAGGGCAGGCAGGGAGCTGGGTGAGAGGGCACAGTGGCAGCAGCTCCTCAGCTGTGGTGGCGGCCCCTCTAGGCCCCACCAGTGCTCTGTCGCAGCAGCATGGACTGGCAGAGGCCCGGTTCTGGCCTCCACACATGCAGAGGCGAGTGCCGGCGGGGCCTAGAGGGGTCACTGCCACCATGCCACCACCAGTAAGGTGCCCTCTCGCCTGCCCCACCCACTCTTTGAACCCCTTTAGAGGTAAGAATCCCCTTTGCTTGTAAAGGGGAATCCTCACCAGCCTCCCCTTTATAAGCATGGCCCTTTGGACCGGGCCGAACTGGTTCAATCCAAATTGGGCCTGGTTTTTATTCAAACTCAGACTTTTTGGTGGCCTGCTTTTTTTTCTCTTTTTTTTGTGGCCCGCTTTTTGGTGGGCCAGCCCGATTCGAACTCAAACTGGTCGAACTGTCAAGGTTCAAATTGAACCTGGTTCAGTTTGAACCAGTTCTGTACACCCCTATAATCTGTATTTTATATACATAACACAGTACATATAGTATTATATATATTTACACTGATTGACTCAAATCAAGGAGTTATTGTTCTTCCTCATAAGTTACATCATAATGCTGCTATAAAGTATGGTTTAGTAAATCAGTGGATATTTGTGAAGAACATGAACATCCTTCCTGAAATATGTCTATACTAAATATGACAGTTATCTTCGACTGAATAAAACAAAGGAGCAATATAGCATTTCATATACCGTTTGCCATTTGACCTTTGATTTTTCTGCTTCAAATTTAGCAACTTCCTTGCGGTCATGAAATGAAATGAACAATTTCCATATACAAAGTAAGACAATCCCAGTGAGGACGATTGCAATAGAAACACCCAACACGATCATTGCAATATTTGGGGGTTGTGGACAGTCTGTAGAAAGAAAGGAAAACTTGTGACAGTGGGTATAATAAATGCAATTACACATTTGAAAAACACTATAGAACTGTGGGGAAATGACTTGACTGGCAAGCCAGAGTTTGCCAGTTCGAATCCCTACTGGTATGTTTCCCAGACACTGGGAAACACCTATATTGAGCAGCAGCTATATAGGAAGATGCTGAAAGGCTAAACCCCTCCTGTATTCTAACAAAGACAACCATAGGGCTCTGTGGTTGCCAGGACCTGAGGCCGACTCAACGGCACACTTTAACTTTATAGAACTATTAGCTCATTTACTTTTCATTTAAAGACAAGTACCTTGCTCTGAACCCTACACATGGAACACAGGAACATAGGAAGCTGCCATATATTGAGTCAGACCATTGGTCTATCTAGCTCAGTATTGTCTTCACAGACTGGCAGCGGCTTCTCCAAGATTGCAGGCAGGAATCTCTCTCAGCCCTATCTTGGAGAAGCCAGGGAGGGAGCTTGAAACCTTCTGCTCTTCCCAGAGATCCCCTGAGGGGAATACCCCTCTAGGCCCCGCCGGCACTCGCCTCTGCATGTGTGGAGGCCAGTGCTCACACTTCTAGTCTCCCATTCATATGCAACCTGCTTAGCTAAGGGGACAAGTCATGCTTGCTACCACAAGACCAGCTCTCCTCTCCAAGAGCTTCTCTCTCTCACATCCTTTTGTGTCCATATAGAACTTCTCCTTATTCTGTCTCCTCCATTCATTTCAGTAGAGCGGGAAGTTCTTCATGCACAAAGAGAGGAGGAGGAGGAGGAGGAGTATAATTCGATTTCTATACCGCCCTTCCAAAAATGGCTCAGGGTGGTTTACACAGAGAAATAACCAACAAATAAGATGGATCCCTGTCCCCAAAGGGCTCACAATCTAAAAGAAACTACACCAGCAACCATCATTGGAGGTACTGTGCTGGGGGTGATTAGGGCGAGTTACTCTCCCCCTGCTAAATAAAGAGAAACACCACATTAAAAGGTGCCTCTTTGCCAAGTTAGCAGGGGTGAGTATGTGGCTTCCATGGAAATATATGGATCAGCTCTTGGGGTGCCCACAGTAAATCACTAGAATAAAGCCAAAGTAACTGAAAATAAATTCAGCGTTGTTCAGTTAGGGTTCCATCTTTCGTAGATTTTCCCATAGTGGCCAACATTATGCATAGTACTTTCGGGTACCAAAGACATAGCTGCTTCTGCTGCTGCTGACCTGGAAGCAGTAGCGCTGCTGCAGAGAACCAGGAGTGGTGATACAAGTGTTACAGTATCTATTCTCATTCTCATGAATGGCAAAGCTGCGATAACACTCCTAGCACTACTGCCAGTTCTCTACAGCGGTACTGCCCCTTCCAGGCCTACAGCAGCAGTGGCAGAGCCAATAACACCCTCCCCCATACCTACTGCACATCATTTCAGCCATAGAGGATGTTCTCACAAGCAGCCAAGCCCAGGCTTAGCAGCTTGGGCTTGGCTGTCTGTGAGAACTGCTGGTATCCACACAGATCCTGGCAGTTCCGTGACACCAAAGCCCAACTCCTAGCCAAAGTTAAGGGCGCAAATGCACTCTTAACCTAGATGCCAGGAACAAGCATCTTGCAGCTCGCACTGACACAGATGGGCACCTACAGCACCTGTCCCCTGGGGGAATCCCCCAGGGCACTGCTCTCAGCCCACAGTGAACTGTGGGATACCCGGAGGCTGGGAGAATGAGTCCTGGCCTCTGTTGATCTACACTGCTGGGAGCACCACAGGTCATGTGGGTGTGCAGCTTGCATGCTGCAGGGGCAAAGAGTGATCATCTGGGGGAATGTAGCCTGAACCCTGCCTTCCCCCCACCCCACCCATGCAGTCATGTGAATAGCAAATAAGGAACAAATATTTTAGTAGCACTTATCTAGCTCATCACAGAAATGACTCTAAAACATGATGGCACTGGACAGCATGGAATGGAATACTTTTGCTTGCCACCTTTAAAAATGCATACCTGTTAGCATTGTATATAAGAGGTGATTTCACAAGTCTGAATGGCCTACCTTTCTCCTTTATGTTGTGAATGGTCGTTTTCCCTTGTTCATCAGCTGCCATTAGAAATGTGATAACACATTCATTCTCTCCTCGTAACAAACAAGGAACAGATTTATCTTCCACGATATCTGTGAGCCAGGGAAAAACCATTTTGCAGGTCAAGAACAATTCATCAAGCAGTAACCATGAAGATTAAAGGATTTATAACATCAGGCTTATAAGGGGGGAAAGCTAGAATCCTCTAAAAGAATTTCACACAATACTTCTACCACTAAAAGGTTTTTCCTTCTCGTTTTTGTTACACTTTGCACTTAGGTTTCAGATGAGAAGGTCCAGGTGTTGTCAATCTGCCTTGACCATCAAGAGCACCCATCAAGTCTTCAGTAATTTGAAATTCAATGAATTGGAAATACTTCCAAGAGAGTTGCCATAGCTGTCTAGGGAATATAATAGCCCTGATTATAGTACAAAGTAAACAATATGTTCTCTTTGTCTTTTTGCTACTGGTAGTATGTCTAGACTGTGTTTCAGTGTTGCATATTCTCATATCAAAAGGATACTGATCCTTTTCAAAAGGGCTATTTATTGCTTCCAGAATGCCACTACAAAGATTAATGCGACATGCATTGTCATAACCAATGAGTATAAATCCATAACAACAAAAGAGTATTTGTTGCATTGTCATAGTGCTATTTAGTGAAAAGGAGATAAAAAGGAACCAAACATGAACCTAAGAACTTCCCATTTTTAGTTGCCTCTCTGTATTTAATAAAGTTATGCAAACAATGTTTTCCTCTAAATTTTCCTTGTTATGGAACCTTGGGCGCTCTTTCAAGAGGCCCTGGAAAGGGTGGCATATATTTGAGGGAACTGCAGTAGATTATTGAAAGAAATAAGAAGAATGGGATTGGAAACTGCTGCCTCTGATGCCAGCAATACTGAAGGCACAATGTCCTGCCTAAGGCTGACTTCTTGCTGAAGTTGCTCTGCAAACTATAGCCACTCCAGCAAAAGTATCTCATTGGGACAATTCCTGGACATCATATGATGTCCTTCGCTTCAGAAAATATTGTCTTCCAGATACATTAGTGCTTCTATGGCTTGTATTACAAATTTTGATTGGACAAATTTACATGTCCAATTATAAACATTTGCTTTTTTCAAAGAGTAAATGAGTCCATACATGGAAATATTTTTGGAAAAGTACACGGGAAATAAATGTTTGTTAAAGGGATTCTTAAAATTTTATTTCTACTGGGAAAAGGTCCCTATTCACTTATCTTTTAGCTGAATTTTAAATGTTCTGTGCAGAAAAATGGAAGTTTCTGAAGATGTTTATTCAAAGACCCAGCTGCCTTGGTGCTTTTTTCTTTCTTTCTTTTTTTTAAAGGAAGGCTATTCTCGCTGAACATCATCAGTTATGACATCATAGAGAATGGCTTGGGTCTGGGCTACCTCAGAGAGCACCTTCTTCTGTATGATCTCCATCACACATTGAGGTCATCTGGAGAGGTCTAGCTCCAGTTACCACCAGTACGTCTAGTGGCGACTCAGAACCGGGCCTTCTCTGTAGCTGCTCCTGGCCTATGGAACACACTCCCAGCAGGTATCCGCAGTTTAGGCTCACTGTTGGCCTTTAAGAGAGCCATAAAGACTTACTTCTTTGGCCTGGCCTTCCAAAGTTTTTAAATTGTTTTAAAGTATTTTAATCGGTTTTAAATTGTTTTTAAATTGTTTTTATATTGTTTTAAGTAGTGTGTTTTAAATGATGTTTGTTTTTATGTTTTTTAAACTAGTTGTACACTGCCCAGAGCCTCGGGGGGGGGGCGGTTATAAATGTAATAAACAAACCAACAAATAAATAGTGCACATACCCCGGTGTGTGCCCAGTGCTGTCCTATGTCTGGAAGCAGGACTGCTTAAAGTAGAGGCCAGAACATGGATCAATATCTTTGAATTCTGGCTGAAGCTGGTTTTCCACCCTGAAGGTCTAGCACCACTTGTGCTAAAGGGCATCTATCACTCCAGGTGGAAAAGAGAGCTGGAGGAAAGGCTGCAACATTATGGTTTCTCCCCTTTTGCACTGATAACTCTGGGATATGAAAATGCCAGGGTCACACTCAGACACAGAATATATGACATGGAGTGTCAAATTGATCAGGGCTCTATTCCTGTTGGTGTCCATTTGGGCAACCAAGTTCTGAGTTTCAATCCTGCTAGATACCTAAACCAGATAACTGTGCCAAAATACCGTAGAGCTTTGACACAGGCATGATGCAATGCCTTGCAAACAGCAGTCCTGGAAGGGAGATATCGAAAAATCCCCTACAAAGAACGCACTTGTCTCTGCAAATCAGGAGATATTGACACAACGGCTCATGTGCTCCTTTATTGTCAATTTTACCGAGATATATGGCATAAACATATACCTCTTTTATTAGCTGCCATCCAGGTTGTGCAGATTCTTTTTATCTTGATTATCTATTAACAGACCAGAATGATCTGAAATCTTATAATGTGGCTAAGTTCTGTAACAGCCAATAAAATTTGCCAGGAGTTCATTAAGAATCATTGTTAACTGTGTTTAACTATGTGCTTAATTACTGTATCATAACCTTGTAGGGTTTTTTGGGGGGGTGGGGGGTGGGGCTTCTGTTTGTATATTGTGTTGGTCAGTGACCGTAATAAAGGAATTGAATTAAATGATGTTTGTTTGTATGTTTTTTAAACTAGTTGTACACCACCCAGAGCCCCTGGATGGGGCAGTTTATAAATGTAATAAATAAATAAATAAATAGATAGATAGATAGATAGATAGTGCCATATAACCCCTATTCAGGCATTATGCCCTACACATGCACAAGTTCACAAGTACATAATTTTGTGTGGATGATTGCAAATGCATTCATTTGTAAAGTGAACGTGGATACAAGCCCTCTCAAATGCAGGAAGTGTATTACAATACATACATTGAACCTAACATGTGAATAGGGCTGTTGTCAGTCAAATATGGCTACTTGAACATATCATGAAGATAACCAGAGTGAGGGAAATGCTTCCTGCTGTCACTCATGGGAGAACATTTTCTATCTGCAGCTTCCCACATATCTCTGCCAAAACTGAGGAAGGATTGCACAAGGGACATTGTGTGTCTGTGTGTGAAATGCACCTCCACTTCAGCTCAGCCTTAAATCACACAGTATATTTTTCACCATGCAAGTGTGCATTCTGGAAAGGTTAGTACATGCAGGAGAAAAGGTGTACTGTTCAGGCAAAAAGATTACTGGTCACTGTTCTATAAGATACTCAAGGCAGCTCACATAAAAGGTATAAGATATAATAAAACAATGGGGAAATCATACTATATATACACCTCAGTAAACAGCAAAAACCAAAAGTCAGACAAGTGGTGGGAGAGCTTGCCAGTCAAATTAGATTTCCACCTATATGGGGCTGTATATGGGATGGGCGGTAGCTTAGTGCGGCAGGGCATCTGCTTTGCATGCTGAAGGCTGCAGGTTCAATTCCTGGCATCACCAAGTAGTCCTGAGAAAGATGACCGCCTTAAATCTTGGAAAACCACTGCCAGTCAGTACAGACCATACTGAGCTAGATGTACCATGGTCTTACACAGTATAAGGCAGCTTCCTATTGGTGGAAGGAGGATGTGTAAGAATGTTCCTTGGTCAATCTGTCTGGACAGGGAATTCTATAAAGTGCATACCACTATAAGAGCAGCCTTTTCCTATATCCCCATTAATCTTACATTCAATACCATGTAACGTAAATGAGCATCGTAGTGCTCCTGATCTCTGAGAATGGAGAAGGGAACATTTGGGAGAAGGAAATCTTTGACATTGTGAATTGAATCCACACATGAACAGATTAAAACACAGTACAGATGAAAAAAAACACAGTACAGAAAACACAGTACAGGACACAGTACAGATGAAAAAAACATTGGTACAATATGTTACTTGTAGTCCATGCTAGTTAAAAAAAATCAGGCTGCAGAGAGCTGCATAATCTGTAGTTTGAGAAATATTCAAGGGAACCCAGACAGAACATATTACAGAAATTGTCTGGAATTGACAAATTCTTAGATGAGAGTGACCAAATATCCATCAGTGAACATAAGCCAACTCAGCAATTGGAGCCAGAAAGCTGAATACTGCTGTCACCTGCACATCAAGAAAGAAAGTAGAACATAAGAACACCCTTAGGTGGTATACTTTAGAGAGAATGTGACTCTGTCAAATATGGGTAGCCACTTCCTAAATCCATAATATTAAAAAAAACCCCAAAACCTTGACTCTGTAGGTCTAAAAACATATGATGTGAACAAATGTGTGTGTACCTAAGATGTACTTATAAACGTGAATCAACAAAAACACAGCTAAACTATAATAGTCTAAAAAATATTCATAGGTTTGCAAATTCAGTATCAGCCAAACCTACTAATTTCATAAACGCTTTAAAATTTACATAGGAATTCGTAAGGCTGATTTGCTCTAAAATTTACTATTTTTGAAATTCGTACATTCTGAGAATGAGTATTATGTAGGTTATTTCAGTGTACATGGTGCATTAAGTAAAAAAATAATGGCCACTAAGAACTTATAATCTAAGGCAACTGTCCAATGCACACTTACTTGGGTGTGACTCCCATTGAACTCTATGGTTGATTAACGAAGCACCAGAGCAAAGGCAGAAGTACCAGTGTAATACCAGGACTTCCGAAGAGTTCTAAACTAATGTTGCAGTGGTGTGTGTGTGTGTGTGTGTGTGTGTGTGTGTAATTTCAGTGACCTCCCCTTTCTCTGGAAGCCCTCTGTGTCACTCAAAATTGTGTCTCTTAGGGCTGCATAACTCTCAGGGACATATTTTCAGGTGGCACAGAGAGCTTCATGGGGAAAGGTAGGTTGTCAAAAATTGCCCTCACTACTGGGCGAACAGTGTAGATGAGTTAGCTGAACTTTTCAGAAATACCAGTGCTCCCCTTGCACTGGTGCTTTATTAGTCAGGATGTCAGACTGTGGAGCTCACTTCTAAGAACATATGATGCTGGCTTCAGCTGGGTCAGACCATCAACTAGCTTAATATTGTCTACGCTGATTGCCAGTGGCTCACCAGATTTCAGATGTGTGCCTTTCCCAGCCTACCAAGGGATGCCAAGGATCAAATCTGAGATCTTCTGCATGCAAAGCTTGCACTCCGCCACTGAGCTATTCTTCCCCAGTAAACATACATAGGATTGGAGTGCATATTTTGACCGCAGGGTAAAGGCAAGGGTCAGAGGAAGAAGCAAAGGAATCAAGGAATGGTTTTTAAAAGTGGTATCATCTGTGTGTGTGGACATCATTTGATAGGGGTGTGCACAGAACCAATATGGCCAGTTCAGTTCAAATCTGAACTGGATTCAAACCAACCTGGCCTGGTCCAGTTCGGGGTCTGGCCGAACTGGGCCAAACTGTTTTGTGGGGTATACTTGTAAAGGGGAATTTGGTGAGGATTCCCCTTTACAAGTAAAGGGGCATTCCCTAAGGTGGGGGGGGGAGAAGGGGGGGAGAAAGGATAAGACTGGGTCTTTTTTGCCACAATACAGACCACAACTCATGCATAAAATTAGCAGCAGAAAGAAACAACCCCCTGTCTCCCTCTAGGGCTCCAAACTACCACAAATGAGGACTATGTATATACCACTGGGAAATATGCCTGACAGCAGAAAGTAACACTGTTTGTGGGCACTAGGCGTGACTCTATGAGGGAATTGTTTTGCTTACGTTTGGTCAACACAAGGAGCCAAGTAGGGCAACTCTGGAGAGGCTGTCACTCCATTCATTGCAGGTCTTGGGCTGCAATGTGGATTCTCCAGGTCTTTTCACCTGCAGTTCCTGCTCGCCCAGTTGCCCCAAATCCACTTCATCCCTGTAGCAATCTTAGGGAGAAGGAACTGGGTCTTTTTGCTCACATCCTTTCCTTATCATTTCTTGGAGAATGTTTGTTCATTGTATTTATTACTTAGGTTAATCCTGGGTCTGTCTAGATGTCAATTTATTCCAACATGAACACAAATTCCATCCTAAGATTTTAAGGAGCATCTACACAATGTTTAAACACATCACATAATTTCTTCGCACCATAAGAATGGGTCAGCAAGCCAAGGGTCAGCCATTAGCAAGTAGCAAGCAGCAAGTTTTCCCTGGCTTTTAACCAAAAATTAAATGTTAATGTTTTTATTTTTTGAAAATGTTTTTATCTGTTTTGTGAATTTTAACTGTTTAATATTGTTCTTACATTTGTGATGTTAAGGGACAGATTAACCCTTTTGCCACCCGTAGGCAAGCAAGGAATTTGTCACCCCTCCTCTCTGACAATGTGTGTGTGTGTGCTCCAAGCCAATCCTAAAACTTGAGCAATATAAATCATCAGACTCACATGAGTGTGTGTGTACACGTCCCCTTTGACAGCTGCCCCACCTGCCATGGCGGGGGGCTCCCTGGCACATGGCGGCAGGGAGATCCCCACCCCCATCTTTTTCTCCAGCTGTTTCAGCTGCCGCAGTCACTGAATGCTCTCCTCCATTACCATGATGAAGACTTGGCCAATGGCTATGACAATGGGTGGCGGGACCCTCTCCCCAGCTCCCAGCCACCCCCTCCAGCTCCAGGAAGATCTGATGGGAGTGTGGGTGATGCTTAACTCGAGCTGCAGGTCGACAGAGGCTGAGGGGCCAGGCTAAGACAGTCCACGCCACTCCCCACACGCCACAGGCCCCCCCATCACAGCCAGGTTCCTCTGTGTGCCTCTCCATGCTGGGCGGCCCTGCCCCCTCTCTGCCTGGGGTCAGGAGTTGATCTCCAGATGACTCCAGGCAGCCAAAACATTCTCTCTCTCTCCTGGAGGAGGACAGGCATCCCAAACTCTTATAGCATCCTTTCTGGAGCTGGGATTGGAATGAGATTCAGAGAGAGATCAGGACAATTTGGCTGTTCAGTGTCAGCTCTTTTAGTTGCTTGGAGTTTTAATTTATTGTAACTGATTTTGTTGATTTGAATGTTGCATTTGATCATTTTTGGAAGCTAGGGACCTTTTCTAGAGCCAACAGGTGGGATGCAAATTCATAAATAAAGAAAACAAATACATTTCCATCACTCATTATTAAGTGATGGTCAAATCAACAATCACTCTACCTTCCCAATAGCTCTGAACTAACCATGATGTCAAAAAACACACAACTCGTTTCTTGTCTGCAGCCTGAAAATTACTGAGAATGTGGCATGTGTGTATGCATGCACCAAGAAGTAAAGCCACCAGCCAGCCTGCCTAGGATTGGTTGCCACTTCCCTCTGGCTCCGGGCGGCAACCAATAATGATTGGTTGGTTGCAATCCTAGGCTGGCTGCTCTGCAAACGCACTGACGTCACACCACCCAAGCTGACAATGAGATAAGAGAGAGAGAACACAGATCTCAGCCAGGCATGCCAATTTATTTATTTATTTCAAAAATCTGCTGCTGAGGAAATTTTGCTGTAGTAGGCAGCCGCCTCTCCCGCCTCCCCTTCAATCCATGCCTGGTTATGTTTTAAGTTTGTACACTGCCTAGAGATGTCTATATCAGGCAGTACAGAAATATGATAAATAAATAAATATGCCGACAATCTGTGAAAAACATGTATCTTTTCATTCATTCATTCATTCAGTCATTCGATTTCTATATCACCCTTCCAAAAATGGCTCAGGGCAGTTTACAAAGAGAAATATAAATAAATAAGATGGCTCCCTGTCCCCAAAGGGCTCACAATCTAAAAAAAGAGTAAGACAGATACCAGCAACAGTCACTGGAGATACTGTGCTGGGGAATGGATAGGGCCAGTTACTCTCCCCCTGCTAAATAAAGAGAATCACCACGTTAAAAGGTGCCTCTCTGCCAAGTTAGCAGGGGTATTTTTCAATACTACTTGTATTCCGGCTTGGAAAAGGCATGGCTTTCCACGGATTGTCAGCAGATGGCGATGAGAAATTATGTGATATATTAAAATGTCATGTAGACATCTGTAAAATCTCCATTCAGAATTTGTGTTCATGTTGAAATAAATTACCATCTAGATAGATCCTCTATTAAATTGATTTCTATCAAAATATTGCATCTAAACAATTATTTTGTTTTTTCTTGAATATAGTGTACAAGAAATCACATGTTCAGGGATCCTTTACACTTGTTCTAGTTGCTTCCCTTTACTTCAACCAAAGACTCTCTTCCAAGAAAAAATACTGTTGCATTTTTAAAATTATGATATTGGAACAGGACGTAAATATAACTGGATTTTCTTTTTCCATTTGCAAAGCTTTTGATATGCTTTTAGCAATTTTGGGCCTCTAGTTTCAAGATACAGATTTACTAAACACACCTAATTTGAGTGTTTGACCTAATCATTATATATGTCTGATCTAAAAGTGAGGTCATGTCTGTGCAGTGCCGATAGCATCCTTGATTGTCTTGCTTGATCTCAAGAACTGCAGTTACATCTGGTATTATGTGTGTTGCCATTGGAAATAAAGTTCTTACAGAGTCCTAGCCTGTAGAAAGAAAGTAGCAGATAAAAAGAAGTAAAAACTCTTCTTTTTTTCTTTCAGCCAAGTTGATTTATTGGCCAGCTATTGAAAGTCAGGTACCTTGCTGGGAGTTCTTATACACTCCAATGAGATTATTACATAAGTTCCTGGGGGAAGAATTTTGTCCATAGAATGTGAAATCCTCCTCAAGTTGTGATAGATTAATTCTCAAAAGGAAAGAATGTACCTATTAAACATTTCCTAATGCTATTGCAAATACAAAGCAACACAGGTAGATGTTTCTAGAAGGGTATCACAGGACTATTTTCATGAAACTGCTCTTTAGTGGAATTGGAACAGGGATATTTTCCTACAGTAAACAATGTAGCCTCCTTAAAGGAAAAGGCACATGCTACTTGTTCAGTACAACACCAAACTGGAACTCTGGTAACTCTGGGATCAAGTCTTGAGTGTATGAGATATTACTAAGAGCCTTGAGTGTTTGAGATATTAAGTGGGACAAGGACACCTCCCCACCTGAGGAATTAGGTCCTTTTTCCCTCTTCTCATTCACATGGCCTTATTCCAAAGGGTTCTGGGCAATCTGAGTTACTACTTATGATCCCAAAGAGGCAATTTAATCCCAATTTGAAATCTGAAAATAAAACTGGAGAACTACGGTTGCCTGGGACACTCTGTCAGGTAAATCTGTGGATGTGCCATACAGCCACGAGGCCAGCAACAAGACTATATTTTGCATGGTGGCCATTTTGCATGCCGCCGTGCATGTGCAAATGGCCCAGGGGCCTCACAGAGGACTTTTGCACATGTGCGGTGGCCATTTAAAAACTTTTTTAAAAACAAAAAATGGCCACCATGCATGCACAAATGGCCTCTGTGAGTGCCTGGGCCATGCCAGGCCTTGCAAAGGCCATTTGCACATGCGCGGAGGCGGGCAAAATGGCTGCTGTGCAAAAATACGGAGGCCCGAACAGGCCAAATTAAAAGCCAGAACGGGCCGTGGTGATGATGAGGGAGGCCAGTGGTGGGAGGGGGAACCTTCGTGGACACCCCCCCCGCGTGGCCTAGAGGAAGCCCCCTGAAGGGGCTAAAGGTTAAAAAAACCCCTTTGGAATTAAAAAAAAATCATGAACCCCCCCAAACTGGGGGGAGGTTCTAAGGGGTGCCAGACCGAATGGGTCTGGTCAGGTTTCAGTCCAATCTGGACTCGAACCAAACAGGGCCAGCTGGTTCCGTGCACATCCCTAGATAAGATCATGCTAGGAAGTAGTGCAGAAGCCTGCAAGAGCATGTGTGCAGAGTAAGGCTGCGCTTGGAACTTGTGTGAAAGCTCTGAACATCCTGCAGTTTATTGCTGTCTGGGAACATCCTTGTTGCAACCTAATTCTGATTGACTAATGTTCCATTCAGCCTCATGCCGCCATCAAATTATTCTTCTCACATATTCTAGGGTGTTTTAAAATATACATATATATTTACAGTGAAGCCCAAAAACATTTGTTCTTTCCATCGCCCTTCAATTCCACTGATATGTCCCATTTACTACCTTGCTAAAATGGTGGCATTTGCATCATTAATTTATCTCATTGTTGAACATCTCATTGTTCTCATGAGAAATCTATACACAGGACATGAAGCCACAGTCCAGATGGAACATGGTGAAACAGACAGTTTCCATATCGGCAAAGGAGTAAGACAAGGCTGCATACCTTCTCCTTATTTATTCAACTTATAATTTGAGAGAAGCTGGATTGAAAGAAGATGAGTGTAGTTTTAAAGTTGGAGGAAGAAACATCAATAACTTGTGCTGATGAGACCACTCTGATAGCTGAGAATGTGGATGATCAGCAGTCTCTAGTAATGAAAGTCAAGGTGAACAGTAAAAAAAATGGGACTACGACTAAATGTAAAGAAGACTAAACTAATGACAAGGGGTACAACAACTAGCCTCAGAACTGATAATGAAGACACTGAAGTGGTGAATAGCTTCTGCCCTTTAGGATCAACTATCAACAGTAAAGGATCCAGCAGTCAGGAAATATGCCGCAGATTAGCACTTGGTATGGTTGCAATGAAGGCCTTGGAAAGCATATTTAGATGTCGTGGTGTGTCTATACCTACAAATATTAGAATTGTTTGGAGAATGGTTTTCCCTGTGACACTCTATGGATGCAAATGCTGGACTTTGAAGAAGCAAGTTAGAAAAAGTATCAGTGCTTTTGAACTTTGGTGCTGGAGAAGACTGTTGAGGATACCATGGACAGCCGGGGGGTAGGGTGGGGTGGAATGGATCATAGAACAAATCAATCTAGAATTTTCACTTGAGGCAGAAATGATCAGGCTCAAACTATCATACTTCGGACTCATTAGGCAAAAACCCAGCTCCCTTGAGAAGTTCATAATGCTGGGAAAAGTTGAAGGAAAGAGAAGAAGACGACCAGCAGCAAGGTGGATGGACTTGATTACGACAGCAATGAATGCACCACTGAGAGACCTTAACGGCCAAGCTGAAGACAGATCATTCAACTTGACGGCACGTAATCAATCAATCAATCAATCAATCAATTTATAAGATCTCTGAGTTGTTTAATTCAGCCCCAAACTGGTAATCAAGGTAAACTACAATACTATAAAGCAATCAAAATCTGTCTTAATAATTAAAAATATAGGCTGAGTGCCTGACTAAATTTACTCAAGGAAGTCCCATTAAAATGGAAAGGACAAGTGTCATTTTAATTTTAATGGGGCTTCCCTGAATAAATTTAGTCATAACGTCTGCCACAGAATCCAGTAAAACAACCAAATGACTAAAACACACACAAATGCAGAAAACACACACACTTGCAGAAACATAAAGCACTGCTGAAGGAAATAAGTTCATAACTGATACAGCTAAAGCAATAACTTAAATAAATAAATGCACAGACCTTCTTCACTGTTGACAGTCACGTCAACCAGTTTACATTTTTCAGTGCAGTCTTCTTGTGACTGATCATTAGAAGCTAAATAACATTCGACACAGCTCCTGTGAAAAATGATTCAACAGCTCATCAATCTCTGTCAGTTACAAAGCAGCAAGAACAAAAAGGGAATACATATGCAGTCTTCAGCTTAAAAGCAGCTTACAAAAGGTTTGTTGAGGTCAAAAAGTAGTTATCAGCTATTTCATATGCACTGCATATGCATAAATGTCTTGTGTTTGAGGTCTTTCTTGCTCTTTTGTTCCTTCAAGTGCTCTCATGAGATATAAAACAGAACTCGGCACTGTCATTCATGGATATGGCCCTGCATACATAAACTTAATTAAAAATGACTACTATGTTTTTGGCTGCTACAAAGTCTTTGAAACTCTCCCAAACTCTTCTTTAGATATCAATAAATGAGCAATTCCAATGTAACACTGAACCATGGATTAGCTTTAGGAGCAGTGAAAGCCTCGGTAATTTGGGTGCCTGGAACGCCCCCACCGTGAGCCCCCTGCCATGAGCCCCTCTGCTGCTGCTGCCGTGAGGCTGAGCCGCTGATCTTTGCAAGTATTCTAGCCATCATGTGTGAGGCCGGTACGGTAGGGTTGAGCCTGAGCAGGCTTCCCCCCGGCAGTAGTGGCGGGCAGAGCAGGAGTGGCTGCTGGGCTGACTGTCCACCTCAGTGACCCTTGAGTGGATGGTCAGCCCAGCGGCCGCTCCCACTCCACCTGCCGCTGCCACCATGGGACTCACCCCCCCCCACTCACCGGCTGTGCACAAGGCAGCTAGAATACTTGCAAAGATCAACAGTTTGGCCTTGTGGTGGCAGCAACAAGGGGGCTCACAGCGGGGGGCTTGTGGAGACAGCCTTTGGAGGCTTACCGAGCCTTGCAGGCCAGTGGCTGGGGTCCCATGGTCCGGGGGGTAAGAGCGCCTCTGCTTAGGAGAATCAACAGGCAAAACCTCAGGCGCGCTCTCTCTCTCTCTCTCTCTCTTTCCTTTCCCTCACATGTAGAATTTTGAAACCTCTGCTCTTGGTTAGGAGCAAACCATAGTCTGCTGTTTTACCCCAGCCTCCAGAATCCATGGCTTGCCCACAAGCCAGAGGTTTTCCAAATGGCGACTTAATCCTGTTTCACAATGCGTAGGGTAGGGGGGAGTTCATACAAGGGAGGAATATACAGTGACTTCATATGGTAACAGCAAAGTGTCATTCATACAGCCAATGACTTTTTTCATGATTATTCATAATGGTTGGTCCTTAATGTGTAATATAAGCATGTTTATAAGATGTACTTTGGGAGAATGTTGAAAGCAGTGGTGCGGGATACTCGGCTTTTTTGCTGTGCTGTATGGAGAGACTCCACGGAAAAAGTGGATAAAACGAGAGGTGGAGGTGTGGCTATCTGCTTAAGAGTGACATTCAGGAGTTTTGGCTCCTTCTGCCACCCTTTTCTATTCCTAACTGGGCAGACCTATTGACTGATTGATTAGCAATAGCAATAGCACTTACATTTATATACCGCTCTATAACTGGAAGCTCTCTAAGCGGTTTACAATGATTTAGCATATTGCCCCCCCAACATTCTGGGTACTCATTTTACCGTCCTCGGAAGGATGGAAGACTGAGTCAACCTTCAATTCTTGATTGATTGTTTAATTTTTATACAGCCTTTCATAATGCATCCTGTGCCCTGCAGTCAATTTCCAGGCAATATAATTTTGTAATTTCCCCCTGGTACTCTTGTGCACTGCCAGTGGTGCATTAGAACAATAGACAGGCACACCTCACAGGCAATTCCAAAATCCAGAAATATTTTTAAATTATCGTCAAGATTATCGGGAAATTGGAAGTTAAAATAGCAGTGCAAAAACAAAATGGTGTCTACAGCACTTCCTGCAGTTCTAGCAAATACCCCCCTCCCGATTGCAGCCACAATAACTGTTCCCTCATGTCAAAAACACCAATCTAATCTACTTGCTTCAAATAACCTGAGATCTGTACCCAAGGTTTGAAGTAAAATTTACTGTAATTTTAGACATATGAAAGGAAACAGGAGTTTATAAACATGCAGAAGAATATTCACTTACCGTTTGGAGCTACAAGGATCACTATAGGTAGAGTATTTTTCACAAGTATTGCCAGAAACTCCAGGATTTGTACACACACATTGTCCACAAACACATATGCCTTTCCCACTGCAGATCATGCCATCTTCAGAAAGACAACTCTCAGTGTCAGTGGTGCAGTTACAGTATTCACCTGTCCACCCACTGTAGCAGACACATTCACTGCAGTCACAGTAACCGTTGCCTGAGAAAAACCGTAGAAGTTATTGTTTTGATTTCTATAATATTCAATTCAAAGACCCGGAGGCCCCAGATTCTTCTAGCTATCATCATACCCCTTTATACCTCCACAACTCAGCATCTCAGGACCCAAAATTTGAGAACCCTTGCCTTAATAGAAGCTGAAATCTTTTCCACAGGCCACAAACGAACATATTTGCAGCCCAGTCCTATGCATGTTTACACAAAAGCAAGGTCCACTGCATGTAACAGGATTTAAATGCATTTAACACTGCATTTCCCCCCTTGTCGGCAAGAATTCCCAAATCACCATGTTAAGAACCATGCTAAGAAGATAATGAACATCAACCATTGACATTAATTCAAGCTTTCTGATTTTTTGTCAAAAACCACTATTGCCACAATTAATTTATTTTAAATTAATTTTAATGTAAATATTTAATGTAAATATTTGAATGTAAATCCCTTATTTTAAAAAAAGCATGGGAATACTTGTGAATGAAGAAATTTGTTTGTTGTTTCCATTGTATTACACGGGTTTGGTTTGGTTTTTAATGGAAACCCTCCAACATTATAAATTATAATAAATTATATATATGTTGAGCTTCTCCTATTATTAGTTTTTTCAACTTAGATTATAAGATTGCCTACCTCCACAAAGCAATCCTCTAACTCTCCCACAAGAGAAATTGTCACATTCACAGTATGGCCCATAAATATTTCCATATGCTGACAGATGGCAAACACACTGTCCACAATAACAATCGCCTCTCCCACTACAAGAGCTCTGGTCTGGAGAACTTTTACAGGAATCTGTAGTCAGGAAGTCTTTTTCACCACATTCGCAATGGGGACCCAGGTAGCCAGGGTTGCAGACACAGACTCCACACTGGAAAGAACCATTCCCATAGTTGCACTTGGAGCTGTTCATCTCAGCTTCCCTCTGACAGCTGCAGCCACATTCTGGCTGGATAGCAATTTCCAGAACTTCACTCAGACCCACAGGCTTTACTATGATATTTCTTCCACTTTTCTCACAAGAAGATAGGCTTAAAGTTACATTGAAAGTGACCTACGGAGAAAAATAAAACCTGTATTAAACTGCAATTTTAAAAAGAACAAAATATATTTTAAAAAAAATTAAACTAACAAATCCTACAAGTTATTGAGTGTTCTGCAAATAGAATCAGAAAGGCCAGATGGAATTTAAAGGATGACAGGAAAAGGACTCCCAAGACTTTGGTTTAAATGCTGGACAAAATGCAGATAGGAAACATGAGTGGCTTCAAAGGGGAAAGGCAGCAACATGACACAGCCCAATCCTGTACAAGTTTACTCATAAGTAAATCCCACCGTGTTCAGTGGTGCTCACTCCCAAGTAAGTATGCCTGGGACTGCATCCTAAGGGATGAGAAACAGAAAATGGAGACTCATTGTCATGAAGTTTAAAAGTAAAAGAATTTGTTATCTAATGGGATAACAGGGTTTTTCTTTAAGGATTGGAAGCTGGGCGGTGGGAAGACAGAAAACATTATCTGTTGTGGTGCTCAGAATTCAACTCCTGTTCAATTCAATCTTGAGTTCCCTGGCTGCAGAGCTTTGGTATAATTGTGCAAGTAACCCCTCCAAAAGTCAAGGAAGCATTTTAAGAAAGCTCTTAAGGAAGTTCCCACTGTTAGTTTAATTGAACTATATGCAAAATATATTTGATGGCTCCATCTGTGGGCAGCTATTATTACAGTTGGAGCCAGCAAATATACTTCCCACTGTAGAAGTTTCCCTCTCCATGAACATGTGACTTACTCAGTACTAACTACCATTGACCTGTTAGTAATCAATGCATTTGGAGCCTCTACATGTCTGGAAGCTTTTCCTGTGTGATGACTCATGTATTTTGCATATGGTTAATGTAACAGTGCACACTGAACCAAGGACCGTATTTATTTTATTAATTTCACATTTCCATCATTTTATATTACATACTTTTGTTTGGAATAAATTTATATCTTTAATATGCAATTTGTTGCCTGTGTGTCTGTATATAAGTTTTCCCTTTCCCTGTTGTGCTAGTATCAGGCTGAAACAGGACACACCTGTCACATCCCAACAAGGGTTGTCATGAATCTCCACAAACCAGGAGTGGTGTGTGTGTGTGTGTGTGTGTGTGTGTGTGTGAGAGAGAGAGAGAGAGAGAGAGAGAGAGAGAGATTTAAAGTGCATCGGAGGCAGACAGAACAAGAGAGAAAGTGAAGAACCCTCCCTCCAGGGAGAGTCCTTCCATGAGGCAAGGTTGAACAGTCACCTCAAGTGTGAGGAGGGGTGCAGTGGACACAGCCTTGCCATCCTATCCACCGCCACCATCCTTCTTTGCCCTGCTGGGGCACACATTTCCCCCCTCGCCCTGCTGTGGCACACCTCTTTTTCACCATCACCACGACACCACCCCTTGAGCTTGAGCTAGGAATGGCCCCATTGCCACTGCATGGTTTGCTGGCATAGTCTGAGAGTGCTTGCATGTCTCTGCTGCCATCTTGGCAGCATAGCCTGAGAATGCTGAGCACCTACCCACAGGTGTGTGTGATATTGTCCCCTCAGGCAGCAAAATGGTTTGAGTCACCCGGCCTTTCTCTGCCCACTTTTCTTTCTGAAACAGGACCTCAGGTCATTCTTCTTGTAATAAGGTCCAGGGGGAAAGTTTGATTCCTCCTTCATACCCACTCATGCTATACTTTGAACTGCCTCCATCCCTGCTGCATTTATTTTGTTTTGTTTTGGATATTTGTACACTGCCCCAAACTCATGTCTCTGGGTGGTTTAGACGAACATAACAAATAAACAAAACAAATTGTTCTGGTAAGAATTAATCTGCCTACTTTCCTTTCACTATAATCTTAATTGATTACCATCTTTACAAGTTAGCCCACTTGTGCCTCAAACGTTTACGCATCCACCATCTTGAAATGGGGTGGATGGCATCATGACAAATTACGCCACTGAGGTATCCCTATATGTCCCTACAACTTGTACCCAGTTTGGTTCATATTGGTCCAGGCATTGATGCAGGGAACACACACACACGGACACACAGACACACACAGAATGCCGGGTGATCTCACAAGCTTATTTTCCTTACAGAAAGTAGGCTAACAAAAATCAAAGCATTAAAACAGTTTAAAGCCACAGTTCTAGTTAAAAGGTTTGTGTGAATAAATGTGTCTTAAGAGTTTTTAGCCTACTTTCCTTAAGGCAAGTAAGGTTATCAGATCACCCAGCATTCTGTATGTGTGTTAGTGTGTCTGTGTGTTTGTCCCCCCACTCCCACAATCAACTTCGCAATGCCTGGACTAATACGAATCAAATCTGGTACAGTTGTAGGCACACATAGGGACACCTCAATGGCATAGTTTTTGATGAAATCATCCACCCCAGTTTAAGATGGCAGACGTGTAAATGTTTGAGGCGCAAGTGGTTTAACTTGTGAACCGCCTAACCAATTTGAATCAAATTTGCTACAGTTACAGTGAGTGACACATAGGGATAGCTCAATGGCATAGTCTGTGGAGATGTCATCCACCTAAATTCAAGATGGTAGATGCTTGAATGTTTGAAGCGTGAGAGGGCTAACTTGTGAACCGCCTAAGCGATTTGAACCAAATTTGCTACAGCTGTAGGGACACATAAGGACACATCAATGGATTAGTTTGTGATGATGTCATTCACCCTGATTCAAGATGGCAAAAATGGTTTGTTTGTTTGTTTGTTTGTTTGTTTCGATTTCTATCCAAAAATGGTTCAGGACAGTTTACACAGAGAAATAACAAATAAATAAGATGGAACCCTGTCCCCAAAGGGCTCACAATCTATAAAGAATCATAAGATATAAACAGCAACAGTCACTGGAGGTACTGTGCTGGGGGTAGATGTGGCCCGTTACTCTCCCCTTGCTAAATAAAAAGTATCGCCACATTAAAAGGTGCCTCTTTGCCAATTCAGCAGGGATAGTGTCTTTGAGTTGTGTCTCAAACGGTTGAGACACAAGTGGGCTAACTTTTGAACCACCTAACCAATTTGAAGCAAAACTGGTACAGTCGTAGTGAGTGATGCACTGGGACACCTCAATGGTGTAGTTTGTAATAATGTCATCCACCACGATTCAAGATGGTGGATGGGTGAATGTTTGAGGTGCAAGTGGGCTAAATTGTGAACTGCCTTACTGTTCTGAACAAAATTTGGTACAGTTCCACATAGGTATACCTCAATCGCATAGTTTGTGATGATGTCATCCACCTCAGTTCAAGATGGCAGATGTGTGAACAATTAAGGCTGAAGTAGGCTAACTTATGAACGACCTAACCAATTTGAACCAAATTTGCTACAGCTGTAGGGACACATAGGGATGGCTCAAGGGTGTAGTTTGTAATGATGACATCCACCCTGATTCAAGATGGTAGACACATTAATGTTTGAGGTACAAGTGGGCTAACTTGTGAACCTCCTAACCAATTTGAATCAAATTTGCTACAGGTGTTGGGACACATAGGAACGCCTCAGCAGCATAGTTTGTGATGATATCATTCACCCCAATTCAAGATGGCAGTCATGTGAAGTGGGCTAACATTTGAAGATGGGAATTATCAATTAAGATTATAGTGTAAGGAAAGTAGGCAGATTAGTTCTTACCAGAACAACTTGTTTTAAAAGCTGTCAGATTTAGGGAGGCTCTTCTTTTGGCAGGAAGCTCATTCCAAAGCCTCGGGACAGCAACAGAGAAAGACCATCTCTGGGTAGCCACCAGACAAACGGGATGATCTCAATGGGTCACTGGACTCATAGAAAAGAAAATGTTTTCTTAAATACTCCAGGCCTAAGCTATTTAGGGCTTTATAGGTTATAACCAGCACTTTGTATTTTGCCCAGAAACATATGAATAGCAAGTGTAGTTCTTTTAGTACTGGAGTAATGTGGTTTATTCAAGATGATCCAAAGACTAACCTGGCTTCCATGTTTTGCACCAATTGCAGTTTCTGGATAATGTACAAAGGCTGTCCTACATAGAGCACACTGGAGGTTCAAGTCTGGAGGTTACCAGCAACTCCATTTGGCAGCAACTCCCTCCTGACACATGGCTCTGCTATAGTCACATCTAAGCTCAGCTTTCAGATGCCATCCTGAGCATTGACACAAACCATGTTGGTCAATAGTGCTGCACCACAAAGCCTCACTCTCCTGTCTCTTCACAGCAGTGCAATGCAAAAGCATTTGAAAACCACTACAGGCATGAAGAGGAGCCAGGAGCCGGTTTGATTCCCATATCTTAAGAAGGACACTGTAGAACTGGAAAAGGTGCAGAAGAGGGCAACCAAGATGATCAGGGGCCTGGAGCAACTTCCTTAGGAGGCAAGGCTACAGCATCTGTGGCTTTTTAGTTTTGAAAAGAGGCAACTTCAGGGAGAAATGATGATAGTGTTTTATAAAATTATGCATGGAGTAGAGACAGTGAGTAGAATTCCCCCCCTTCCTTTCTCACAACACTAGAACCTGATACTGATTTCCAACAAAAGGGAGTAATTTTTCACATGACATGTAATTAATCTATGAAATTCTCTGCCACATGATGTGGTGATGACCACTAGCTTGGATGGCTTTATAAGGGGCTGAATCATATTCACAGAAGATAGGCCTATCAATGAATACTAGTCTGATGGCTTTAGGCCACTTCCAGCCTTGAAGGCAAGATGCCTCTGAATACCAGTTGCAGGGGAGTTACAGTAGGAGAGAGGGCATGCCCTAATCTCTTGCTTGTGGGCTTCTCAAAGACATATGGTGGACCACTGAAAGAAACAGGATGCTGGACTACTGTAGGTAGACCTTGGGGCTGACCCAGCAGGGCTGTTCTTATGAACACACCATTATAAATGTCTTTCAGGGAAAGAGGTGGCTCACACTTATCTTTATGTTTGGGATATTACCAGGCAAGCTAATGTTTATGTCCCCCAACTATAAACATCTGTAGATATATAGGCTCAGACTGTAATTATAATTTCACAATAAGAAACATATGAAGTCTCATATGAAGTGTTAAAATTGACCACAGTTCCCCCAGTTCAGTTTTGTTTCCGCTGTTAGCCCTTGATTCCTCAGGACTTCAGACAGGGAATTTTTTTAGCCCTGCCTGGAGATGCCAGGCCTTGAAACTGGGACCTTTTGCAACCAAAGCATGTGCAGTGCCTCTCTTCATTTTTGAACTCATAATCTACTTACTGCTTCTCCCACTTTAATGTGAGAACACTTCTTTTGGTGTGGAAAAGCTGTGCTGTTGTTACAAACTGCAGTGAAAGCAAGGTTCAGTCCATCTGTGTTTCCCAACACTTCAAGCTCGATTTCAGACCGGAGTGCCTGAAAGACACAATGGTTGGCACAATGTGATTGGGAAACTATTGCCGTAATATGTGACAGATAATGCAGTTATCCTCTTCACTACTTTTTGTGCAATGAATAGAAAATGAACATTGGGGAAGATCACTGCAAATACTTATGTATGAACTTAGATGGGTGATTAGGGCATATTTTCAACCAGCTCTTACCCCATGGCAATCTTTTCCTCCCACAATGCCAGGGCTTAGTTCTGGAACATGTGAGGTAATAAATAAAAAAGAGAGTGAGAGGCATATGGCAAAATGTCTGAATCGCCCCAATTGCATAATCACAGCCATTCCCTGCAAGAGACCTTTTAAGGGTAAATCTAGACATGTCATAAAATATGTCTTAGGTTGCCATTAAAAAAAAAAAAGCCCTGATGCAAATTGAGACCACAGCTTGGGGCAAGTTATTTTAACCTTTCTTTCCACATGATAGTCCCAAAGAAATCCAGCCCCCTCCCCACAAACTGTTCTTTGTCCTGGAAGGAAAGCTATGTTATGGGGACTTCTAGCAGCTTCTCTCCAAGAGCAAAAAGGGGTTTCAAGAAGGAGGAAATATTCATTGGGACAATGGCCAATGGTGTAGGGAAGGGAAATGGATGTGTTGCTGCGATTTGTCTAGTTTGACCCTCAGTCATCTCTATGTTTAAAATGAATGTATGTGGGGAGGGAGAGGGCTTTATTCCAGTGGCAAGCTCTAGCCCCCCAACCCACTCATGTGCATTTGAAGGTCTGTAGGGAGCACCACATGTACAGCTGTACACACAGAAACTCCCAGAGGTATTAGAATGAATTTGCATAGATTAGAAGGATGGATCCTGCCATTCTCACATCTGTATTCACTCTTCATGTATGATTACTTCAAAAGCACTTTGGATTAGGCATAAAGGGCTGTTAGATCAAGAGAATGCATCTTTAGGGAAGGCTTGGGGTGATTACTTGCACTCTTCATTTGAGACATAAACTCGTAGTAGGGCAGTAGTTACCCAGTTACCCAGGGCACTCAGTTGGTAAATGAAACATTTTCTGGCTGGGAGAGGGGAGCATATCCATGCTCCGATGCTGGCCACACTCCCTGCATTGGCATGCTTCTGATGCCAGCCCAAGGGGTGTGGCTGGCATGGAGTTGGGCCAAATGTGGTGCCAGGTGTGGCACTCAGCTCCAAACAGAAGGGCATTGCTTGGTGGCAGGCGGCAGAGGCAGGTGGGGCCCACCCTCAAACCTTGCCTCAGGGCCAACTCCGATCTTCCTACACCCCTGTAAGCACTGACTGTAATATTTTTCTAAAACATCTGTAAAACGCAGGGTGAGTTGCGCACTGATCTAACAAGTCTTTGCTTTGTCTTTATAAAAGGGCATCCTTATGGTCCTGGCCACATTGCTAACAGCAGGAGTGGGTAAAATTCACCTCCAAAGGCACTTTCTTCTCTCTTTAGGGTGAGAGAGGCCAGAGAAGAAACACGAAGCTGAATTTTAATGTGTTGTTCCTGAGCAACCTTAGTGACCCACTTGGAAAAACACTGGAATTCCTCTGGCTTCCTGGATATAAGTTAGCAGGCAGCAGAAGAAAATTGCTCAGTGAGCCTCACAACATTCCTGCGGGCATGTTTATAGCTGAAAGATTTCTTGAATGAAACAATATGCAAGACTTGTGTTTGGAGTTTAACTTTCTTCTTTTCAGGCATATATGCATTTTAACTTAACTGCTGAACAGATTTAACCACTGAGGAATGGATCTCCCCCTCCCCACCCTTCTTTAATAACACCATTCTTGATTTCTGACTGAAATGAATGCTTTGAAGACACAAAACATTAGTTTAGAGTTTTACAGTTTTTAACCTCTCAAGGCACGTACTGACATGCTTGCTGAAGGCTGTGACTCACGTTGGAAGGGAATATGAGAACGTCTTACAACAAATATTTTGACAGCTCAGAGTTCCCTCATATGCTTACTTCCTCTGAAGAATTTTAAAAGCCAACACATCTGTGAATAATAATACCTTGGATTTCTGCCACAATTTTGAAGTAGAAGAAAGCCCTAAAGAAACTTCAGCATGATTGTCCTTCTGAGGGCAAATGACAATTAGCTGCTTCCCTCATAAATACAAAGTAATATTATGCTTGTTTAACTAAGACTATATTCCAGGAGCAATTCAATTTTCTCCTTCTCCTTTCCCTCCCTTTTCTTTATGGCTCCACCCCCGCACTCTCTACAGGATCCCCACTGGGACAAACTTCTTATCAACAAAACATAAAGGACTGCGAGACAGAATACAACACACTGCTGAATCTACTAACCATGGTTAAGCAGTCAGGAGCAACGCAAAGGCCTGCATGCTAGTCTTCCTCCTTCTTTGTTATGTGGGTTCCTTCCTTTTCAGTTTTGGAAGGTGTTATCATGTCAGCATCAGCATTTTGCTAACCACACTTAACCCTAACCCCAGGGCCAGTTCAGATGTCATGTGGAACCATGGTTAAAGCCTACTCCCGTGCGATGTCCCTGAGACTTGGGACTGCACGCTCCCCCACCATTAGCATGAGTGTCTATTTCCGATGTAGGTTCAAATAAACAAAGATCACTTGTGACATCCAACAGACCCATCTTGGTTTATTCTAACCTACTGACTTGAAATAAATAACAGTTTGTAACTAAGGTTTAAACTGAGTTACAGACTGGGGTTTATTTCACATAAATTGGTTAGAATAAAACAAGATTGATTGGTTTGGACATCAGGACTGTTCTTGATCTCTTCTAACCTAAATGGGAAGTAGGTGCTTATGCAGGCAGGGGAGGAAGGAGTGCAGAATCCTGACCCCCAGGATGTTGTGCGGGATGAGACTTTAACCTTAGTCCTGTGTGATGTCCAAACTTCAGAGATGATAACTGAGGCTGTAGGTGGTCCAGCTCACCTCTTCATTTATTCCAATGAGGGTGTAAAGCAAATTGTGTTGATTAGCAAAGGTTCTTGGAAAGTAGTGCCATTTTTATATCTCTTTTCTCTGGCATTTTCCAAATATAGCTGAAATCCTCATTCTCGGTCTGCATTCTATTAAAAAATGATAACAGCCTCATGGGGGCATCATCACATAGCTAAAGCAGGGATAACTTGGTCAGTGATAGTGCTTTGCATTCTAACACAACTCCCCTGCCCCGCCCTCCAACTAGCCTAGAACATTTCTCTGCATGGCTTCTTTTCTTGAAATCGGTGCTCACGTATGTCTTCTTATATATACAAAGCAGGTATATGGCCAAATTCATTTAATTGCACCAAATCACAAAGATCAAATGGATATTCAAATCAGAATTAATTATATTAATATTATTATTACTACCTTATATGCATCAGTGATCAACTGGAGGACATTTCCAGAATCCACCTGAAGTTGTCCAACAGTAGCTCCAGGAATAAGATCAGCATAGTTCTGTGAAAGCAATCACAATTTTAAAATGTGTGTATATATATATGGGGAATACGTGATATCAACTCGCCATATAATGAAAAATAAAACTTTGAACTCCAGCAAAGAGAACTGTGAGCAGAATTTTCAAAAATTCACCTAGCCATCAATCCAGCTAAAGTTACTTTTGGCTAGGTCCCACTGAAACCACGGAAATAAATTAATCAGAATTAACTGCAGTGCCATTGCTTTCCCTGGAATGTGCAGCTTACTTCCCAGTGTGTGTGTGTGTGTGTGTAAGACTAAATCATAATGAAGACATACTGGAGCAGGATTGGAGCCAAGTGGTTTAGGAATAAAAGTGATAGTTAAAGATGAAAATTAGTTAAAAGGTCAATGGAAACAAATGTTAAAGGCCAAGAATATGGGGAGGAAAAATGGCCATACATCATTAAATATTAAGGATAGAATACTAGTATTTGGAGAGACACTAAGGTCATTCACATAACCAACTTACCTTGCGCTGGTGGGGAGGCAGGCTCCTACTGCTTCCCGCACGTGAGCAATCCTTGTTCCAAAGGTCTGCTGCTTGTGCAGCACACGAGCCACATCATGGTGAATGGCAGACCCAGCAGCGGAGGAGGAAGTCCCCCAGAATCCCACAATGCACTGCACCAAGAGTGCAATGCACTGGGAAATTTCCCTGCTGTCAGGCACTCCTGCCACTTGTGGTTGCTTGGGCTACAGGCAACCCAAGCAGCCACATGACCAGGGAGTGGGGTAGAAGAGCATGCTCATGCCCTTCTACCTCACTGAGGTCATTCACATAACCAAAAACTGGGTAGGACAAGTGACCTATCCAGTTTTGGGAGCTCCTAATCTTCAGTTGTGTTAATGCAAAAAGTAGATAGGAGGAGGGAGAAGTGATTGTGTGGAATCAAGGTAGGAGGAAAATCTGGGATGGACAGCACTATCCTACCTAGCTTTCATATCCAGCATTTGGCCAAGATAGGAGGAAGAGCTGTCCTACCCAGTTTTTCCTCCAACCTTGATTTCACACAGCCACTTCTCCCTCCTCCTACCTAGTTGTTTGCTCCCACACAACCGAAAATTAGGAGTATACACAGCTCCCAAACCTGGGTTTTTGGTTGTGTGAATGTCCTCATAATTAGCCCAGGTACAAAACCCGGGCTACCCCGATGAAGAGTGCTTCTGATGTAAAGCGCTCCCAGCACTTTACACTACCAGCCCTACCCAGGTAGGGCTTTCCAAGCTTGGGGAGAGATGGCGTGAACAGCCTTATTGGGTAGCATCCACCACTGGCCTTCGTCTGGAACAAGAATCCTCACTCCAGGGCAAACACTCCTGATCTGCACTAAAGACCCCCAGTAGCTCTTGCTTATTGGCCACACTTAGTTCCTCAGACTAAGTACAACTGTAGACCCTACCCACTGCATTAAAAAAACCAAAACCTTACAATATAGTAGTTTTCATCTGAGAAAGTCTCTAAGTATCCTCTTCTCTATTCATCGTCACTTCCACATCTGCATTTGAATTCTTGCCTAATGCTTAGCACACCTGGTTCAAAATAATTGTGCTTAAAATCAGGGTACTAATTGTCTTACATTCTTATTCTTCATATTCTTCAGTATAACTTTGTTGGTGATTTGTGTGGAAATTAATGGCCACCATTACCAGCGTTTGCAATTTCATCAACACAGGTTGACACACACACAGTTTTCCTTGTTCTGGACTTCTTACTCGAAAACAAGGAGACTTACTATAGAGAAATACTCCTTACCCCGGAATATGAGGAACTGTCACCCATAGCTATGCCACCCATCACAAATGGCCCCACAACAGAGTTCAGAGGAGAATTATACAAGTTTATAGTGGATAGTCATAGGTTGCAGGCATGAAATCTTTTTCAGGTTCAGAAATTTTTCCTCAAACTTGATGTCACAAAACAACCCAGAGTGAATAACAGGGCAAGGCAATGGGATTATAGCTCATAAAGATCCCCAGTCACTCTTGTTATTGGCCACTTGTATATCCTCTCTTGAATGAAAATGAACTGCAACAACTAGTTTGGAGCCAAACTAGTCATGACAATGGCAGAGATGTTTGTTTAAATCTAGATCTGTCTCAATCACATGCAAAATGGGGGGGGTGCATGTGATATTTTCTTTTTAGCAAAACTCTACCTGTGATATACAAGAAGCATTTAGGAGAGAAACATATAAGAAAATAAAAGGATACAACTTAAATTATTCTTCTATATAAGGGAAAGATGAAAGGAAGCACAGCTCTTAAATCATGCCATTCACACAATGGCAATGAGCAGGTAAACAATTATTTTGTGAGCAAAGCAGGCAAGAGAGGGAGACGGTAATTAGTACCTCTTTTAAGTAGCCAAAGCTGCATAGGTGACTGTATAAATGTATGGGAAGTCTGCTGTACTTGAAATAGCCTGAAAAGCACAGCTTTTGATTTAAATAGGAGACAATGCATGATGAGCTGAATTACTGTTAGAGCCAGTCTCTACCATGTTGGATAAAACACTGTTGTAACAACTGCATTTTAACAGTGCTACTACTGTTATGCATGTATGTGTGTGTGTGTGTGTGTGTGTGTGTGTGTGTGTGTGTGTATATATATATATATATATATATATATATATATATATATGTATGTATGTAATTGTTTGATTTTTATACTGCCCTTCCAAAATGGCTTAGTAGTTAAAATGAAAGGAAAGGTTATGCCGTCAAGTCAATGTCAACTCCTGGTGACACAGAGCCATGTGGTTTTCTTGGTAGAATACAGAAGGGGTTTATCATTGCCATCTCCCTCGCAGTATCTATCTATCTATCTATCTATCTATCTATCTATCTATCTATCTATCTATCTATCTATCTACCTATCTATCTATCAAATTTATACCCCACCCAAACTTACATCTCTGGGCAGCCAACAACAATTAAAACACATATAAAAGTTAAAGCAGTTCAACATAAAACACATATGAAGTTAAAACAATACAATAATTTAAAAACCATAAGATTAAACTCACAATATTTTTTATTAAAAACCTGAGAAAGCTTGGCTTACAAAAAGGGTTTTCAAATGTTTTTTTTAAAAAAGAGCCAGAGGATTTGAACCAACAGCCTCCTGCTCTCTAGGCAGGTTGCTTCCTTGCTGTGTCATTAGGTAGTACTCCTACTGTATATCAGTAGAAGTACAGCAAGCCAGAGGTTGCTGGTTCGAATCCCCCCCGGGATGTTTCCCAGACTATGGGAAATACCTATATCGGGCAGCAGAGCTATACGAAGATGCTGAAAGGCATCATCTCATACTGTGTGGGAGACAGCAGTGGTAAACCCCTCCTATATTTTACCGAAGAAAACCACATAGCTCTGTGGTCACCAGGAGTTGACACCGACTCGACGGCACACTTTACTTTACTTTACTTTACTTTACTTTACTTTACAGACGAATGAAAAGGAAAGGGTTCTGTATCAGCTGCAACACAACCTCACTTTCCATCATTCTGAAGAAAACAAAATCTTCTATTAGTGCTGTCAGTTATGCTACACTTCCTTTATAACATATTCAGAACCATACATTCTCAGATGATTCAGTCTAATCATGGAGTCTAGTAGGCTCCAGTCTACTTTGGTGGCACTAGTTTCTATAGGAGACTTGTATGAAAAGGACTTGTAGCTTGTGCCAGCTCTCTCTATAAAGATGTCCTTCTTTATCGATGGAAACCCTGCCTCGGAGCAATACTAACTGACTGACACTTGCTGGAAACTGAGCTTTTGAAAGCAAACATTACTGTTTGTAATGTTACATGGTGTTCCAAATCTGTTCACATAGGTATACTGAGGGCCTCCATTGTATTTATCCACATAAGGAGTGACAGCTATGGTCTAACTGCATCTGCTATTGTATCTTACTGAATAATGAGTTCTTTATTCAACAAGAAATTTTCTTGTCCCTGATTGTACACGAGTTGCAGAGTTTGGTTTCTTCATGTCACAATGTTAAATGGTTCATCTTCCTCAAAATGGCTCAGATCCTAAGGTCTCTCTTTTCATATGCACTCTTTTCATGAAAATGTCCCCAGTCCACCTCAAATGTATGTGGCCTCAGTTAGCTTGGCACTGGCTTTATATTGCATCCTTTATCAACAAGAGATAATATCCAGATGCACAAAAGCTTTTGGCTTTTGCTGCTTTTTAACCGAGGTTAAAGTAGTTCAAGTTAACCTTGGTCTAAAATTAATAAAATCTAAAATTAATAAAATTAATAATATAATTAGAGTTGTCTAAATGAATTAGAAATTTTATTCTAACTCATTGGAATACATAGACACAACAAAATAAATGGTTGCTTCTTTAAAAAGATCCTTAAACTACAATGTCTAGACTACAATGTCTTAGAGCCAAACTTTCTATTCCAGGCTGCTGGCAAAAATGGTGCCATAAAACTGCTATTAGCCCTAGGAGGTAAGCTTTCCAGCAAATGTGGGGGTATGATTCATTTTGAGACTGCAGCTTGACTGAAAAGGGTTACATATTCCCTTCCTGTGCATCACAGTTATGGCCCTCATCCATCCTCCATGTATAGTCGCCCCTATTTAACTAAAAGTGCAGGGCCAAACTACACATTGTAATGTAACACGGAGTTTGGCCCTCAGTTGTAGTTTTGCTTTTAATTTATTGTATTTCTGTGGAAATATACATATATTTAAAAACAATAATACTTAGAATGCACAGTATTCTCAAAGTTCAAAATATGTGAACGTTGAACTTCTTTAGTAACTTTGCTGCAAATCCGTAAGATAGGTCAATACTATGGTTTCTTCATAATAGCAATAGCAATAGCAATAGCACTTACATTTATATACCGCTCTATAGCTGGAGCTCTCTAAGCGGTTTACAATGATTTAGCATATTGCCCCCAACATTCTGGGTACTCATTTTACCGACCTCGGAAGGATGGAAGGCTGAGTCAACCTTGAGCCCCTGGTCAGGATCGAACTTGTAACCTTCTGGTTACAGGGCAGCAGTTTTACCACTGCACCACCAGGGGCTCTCATAATGAACTCATCATTGAAATTTGAACCCAAAGCTTCCATTATGCTATATCTACTCATTTTCCGAGCCAATTCTATAGCTCCTTGCTACTCTCTGACTCTAAGCCTGCCATTACATATAGCATTGCCAGGGACTGTGCGGGAAGAGCTTCGCCATGCTCCCTGAAGAGCTTCGCCATGCTCCCTCTCTCAGTGTTTTTTAAAAACAACTAAAACCACATCTTTTAAAGGAGGCATTTTAATATTTCACCTGTTGTGTTTATCTGGTAGGTTCTTTAGTTTTTAGTTTTTATAATTCTTAGTTTTTCGCTCTAAGATTTTAATTTGGAATTTTAAAAGCTAATTTTGATTGTGGTTTTAGCTTGGATTTTTAACTTGTTTAATTTGGTTACTTTTATTAGTCTGATTTCATATTGTAACTGTTTTATAAATGTTGTGAGCTGCCCTGAGCAATAATGTACTGGAGGGGCGGGGTACAAATATTTTAAATAAAATAATAATAAGTAGTTCAGCAATGGAACCAAGTATGTAGGGAATGTCTGGGCTCTCCCTTGCTAGAGGTATTCAAGCAGAAGTTGGACAGCCATCTCTTGGGAATGCCCTAGCTCTGGATTTCCTGCATCAAGCAGGAAAGGATTACCTGGACTTCATGGCCTACAAGACCTCTTCCAGCTTAGAATTCTCTTTCAGTCTGTAACTCTTTTTTAATTCAGGTTCAAATGTTTCTCATAGAGAATCTTATATTCAGTTTATCCTGCAGCTTTGAACTCTGTCTGACTGCAGGGGTACCATCAGGCAGGGGGACCTGAAGGCCAAGGTCCATGTGCCCAATCTCCTAGAGTGCCCCATGATTTTCCCATTTTCATGCAAGCAGGGTTGACTGTGATTAGCTAAGGGGACAGGTCATGCTTGCTACCACAAGACCAGCTCTCCTCTCCCTAGACCAGCTCTCCACTCCCTATTTATATTGGGAAAAGAGAGCCCCTTTTGTATTTCTGCAATGGCTTGGCCTAGAGTCCCAAAATTTGGCACAGATGTAGAATAGTCTCGCAGAATTCTGTGCATTGATTTTAAAGACAATCTGTGAAGCCGTTAAGTTTTAATGATGTTTTGAATTTTTTTAAAATTCAAAAAAGATATAGCTTGTTTCATGGAAGACAATTACAAAAATGTCTGTAGCTGAAGCCCCACCCACCATGGACCATCATTCCACCCCCATGTGAAGGGTGTGTGTTTTTATTTCAAGGAAATAGTTTTTAACCATTGATTTTTAATCATTTTTTAACCTACCGCAGTAAAGCTGCCAGGAAGAGTTATCTCTATCCATAGAGTACTTCACACCTAGTGAAAGTGGAACTAACTGTTACATCTGAATAAAGGGGACAGTGTATAAGACAGAATGTGTGGAATGTGCATCTTTTTATATTGGGAAACAGGAAGGCCATTAATGAAAAGATATAAAGGGCATTTGCTGATATGCAGCACAATAAAAATCTATCTAAACCGTGGGCGATGTACATAAGGAAAAAACATCAGGGAGAAGTAACGCAAACAAAAGTGTCAGTTGAAGGGAATTTAATGAGACATAAGATTAAAGAAACAGTGTTTATAGTGCAGTTGCAACCCAATATTAATGTAAAAGAAGAGATGAAAGAAGCCATGAGATATATTGGACATTGAAAGGGTTAAGAGGTTTGCTCCTTTGCTCATTTTCTTCTTTCCCACTCTCATTTGTTCTTTTGGTTTGGCTACTGTATTTAAGGCTTGAAGTGTTATCAGCTCATATGCCAAAAAGAGCTCTGATGATGGTGTTTTACACCAAAACGTTTGCTTTGCTTAAATGTCTCTAAGTTTGTATGTTTATTTTAACATCCTGTTTTTGTGCATTGAAGAGGTCATCTTGTAACTTTTCTGAATAAACAAAGGACTTTTTAAAAATATAAATCCTCTATGCTCAAGTTGGTTTGTGACCCAAAAGGTCTGCATGAAAAGTGTGAAGCAAGGGGCATGTGTTGTGATTTTAATTTCCTCCTCTTATGAGTGCACTAGCTGTCTAAGTTGGCTTTGTATTTGAACTGTGTGGCACGAGGGACATGTCCCAATTAGTTTGTGAATGGTCAAGAAACTGTGTGAATCCACCTGGGCTTGTGTAATCTTTTTGGGAAATGCACTCTGGCCCAGAACTGCGGGTTTGTGGTGTATAATCAAAAAGATTTATGGATCCTTTGGGGATCCCCCACCCCCAGCAAAATGCACTCTGGCCCAGACCTATGGGTTTGTGGTGAAATGTGTGTGTGTATGTATGTGTGTATATATGTATGTGTGCGTGTATACACACACACACACACACACACACACACACACACACACACACACCGCTTATTTTGCAGGGGGTCTGCCGTAAGCTCATTAGGTCTAGGAGTGTACAAACTGGCTCGACATCGAACCAGTTCGACATCGAGTCGGTTCGGTTCAACGGCTTGGGGTCAAACCGAGCCACCACCTGTTCAGTCCAACCCCGGACCAAACACCCCCAAATGTTTGGGGAGTTTGCGAACTTCTTTTAGTAACATTTTTATTTTATTTTTTTTTTACCTTATTCCCCTCGGGTGAGTTCCTGGAGGCAGCGGGGGGAAGGGATCCACGGAGGTTCCCCCTCCCCTACCAGCTGTCCTCATGCCCCCTCCCACCCGTTCTTCGGCCAGTTTTTGGCCTTCTCCCAACAGCACAGTGGCCATTTGGAAGGCCATGCTACTGCGCACTTGGCCACCTGGAGAAGGCCAAAAACCGGCCAAAGAGCAGCCGAACCAGCCACAGGGGGGCATGAGGATAGCCAGCGGAGGGAGGGGGAACTTCTGCAGACACCCCCCCTGCCTCCAGGAACTCCCCCAAGGGGAGTAAGGTAAAATTATTATTTATTATTTATTTTTACTAAAAGAAGTTTGCGACCCCCCCCGACCGAACTGAACTGGGGGGGGGTTGTGAGGGGTGCCAGACTGAACTGGCCTTGTTGGGTTCAAGGCCGGTCTGGACTTTAACCTAACCAGGCCAGCCAGTTCCATGCACATCCCTCATTAGGTCCAGTGTCCAAATTGACCTAGCTGCAGCTCTGCCTGCCTGATAGGTGCCTTACTCATTTACAGTAAGAGATTCTATTTATGAACATGTTAGAGAGAGAAATAGTTTGTACTTCTAAAACACTGGTACTTCTGAGGGCTCATCTTTCCATTTACCCTCTATTCCCTGGCTTAGCTTTTCATTAACATGTGTGAATCCTGTTCTGTTCCTGTACACTTTTAACTTTTCCAGTTAAAAGATATGTCTTTATTTCAGTTTAAGACCCACTTATTTAAATAAGATATGATTACCAGTAAGTAACGGCAAACTCAACATTCCAAATGCTGAACCCATTTCTACAGTAGCAAGTCCCATTAATTTCAAATTGAAATTACTGACAGCAGCATAGTGTCTTCGAGTGAGCAAGTCACTGACTGTGGCTCAGATATATTTATTTGTTATTTGTTCAAAATATTTGGATGCTGCCATTCTTCATAGATGAATTCATGGTGGCTTACAACAAAACCCATTTAAAAATAGAGTAAAACCTGTCTCTAAAAAGTGCAGGATAAGACTATTAAAACAAGGCAATCACAAAGGAATGGAGTTAGGGGAAGGCCTGCTTAAATTAAAATGTCTTCAGCTTTTCTTTAAAATTAAATATGGAGGGGACAAGACTAAGATCAAGGCGGGACATTTTAAAGAGCACAAAGACCAAGTAGTTCAACAATCTGCTGCAAGGTAGGACTATCCATCCAGTCATCCCCCCCCAGAGGCGGATTTTGCCACAGACCTTGGGGATCAGGTCCATGGCCTCCTGGGGGGCCTCCAAATGATCAGGGGGCTCCCAGAGCCCTGCTGCCCCACCCGCCGCTGCCCAGCCAGTGTGCTGCTACCCTACACCAATATTTGCCACCTTTACTGCTGTGGTGAGTGGCGAGTGGAGGAGGCCTCTCTGAGTCGTCCCCCCACAGGAGTGGCGGGCTGTCCAGCGGACACACCTGCACAGTGTGAATATGGAACGTCACATTCCGGTGATGTTACGGCATGCCATGTTCCATATTCACACTGGGCAGGTGCACCTGCTGGAAAGGCCACCACCACAGGGAGCGCTGCTCCACTGGTTGCTCACCCCCCACCCTGGCAGTGAAGATGGCAAATATAGGCGCGGAACAGCGGCAGGCATGGGGCAGCAGTGGAATGGGTGTGGGGCACTGGCGGGGCTCTCGGGAGCCCCTTGATCATTTTGATCCCCCTCCCCGGAGACAGGAGCAGCGGCAGGGCAGCAGCAGGAATTTTAAAAAATCAAGGTGGGCCTCGCAGTGGGTGCAGCAGCCTCCAAAGCCCTTCAGGTTCAGGCTGCTTTTGGACCTAGATGTACCCCTGCATCCCCCAGAGACCAAGCTATGCAATTCTTGTGCAGAAATCAAACAGTACACTTCAAAGGTATGAAGATTTAAAAGATTTGAACTCCAACATGGGAGTGGATTGTTATCCATTACCCAATATCAATGAAATGCTGCTTACTCTGAAAGAGGCCTGAGTGTTCACAACTTTGGACTTGACTTCAGCCTATCATCAAAGTCCTCTGCTCAAGAGTGCCTGAAAATACAGAGCCTTCATTACTCTAAAGGGTCTTTTTCAATACAAAAGACTACCCTTTGGATTAGCCTCTGCAGCTTTGGTATTTCAATGAAGATGAAGAAAGTTGAACAAAAGCAAAAGTGAAGTGATCAAAACTGCCTACAAAGGTCACCTGGGCATGATCTTAACTAAAAGGTAAATCAGAGAAAGTTTTTGGTGGCCAGGTATGGACAAATATTGAAAATGAAATCAGGCACTGTGTGGCTTGTGCTGACAAATCGCAGAAGACTTTTAAGACCCACTTGACTCCAGTCAAGCTACCACCAAACTTAACCAATGGCAACAACTAATAAGGCTTTCCATGTCATCTGAGGATTCAGAGACATGTGATCGGGTAAGGAAGAAACAACAAAAATATAAATTGTATGTAGATCAGAAACAGGGTGTGAAACAGCAAACATGTCAGATGGGGGACTTTGTTTGAGTACGGCTGCCTTATAAAGTGAGATGAAAGGGATATTCCTGATATTCTGTACCAAAATAAAGAATCAAAATCCAAGGAGATTCTGTCCTATTGGATGATGGGGAAAAAATTGAGACTTTCCAGCACGCATACTATGAGACAAGAGGGAAGGGAGTCTGATCTCAAAAGAGAAACTGCAGAGGAATTTGTGCCTCCAGTTTTGACCTCGTAGATGAGGCTGATGAAAGTAATGGACAATCTTCAGTACAGTACCAGAAGAACAAACAGGTGCTGTACCATAGAACCCAAGACTGAGGAGAAGTGACAGGAGACTACCAAAAAAGACTTCAAGACTTTGTCACTAGATTTTAAACCAATTCAATTTTTGGTTGTTATAAAGGGGAGGGATGTGTTGTATTCTATCCATTTATCTTTTGTAGTTTGTCTGTTTGGACATTTGTCCCAAGTAGGATCCTGTAGAGCGTGTGGGGGAGGTATCAGAAAGGAAAAGGGACGGAAAGGAGAAGGAGAAAATGGAGTTGTTGCTGAATAAACCTTTAGTTAAATTCACATAAGATTTCCTTGTGTGTATGAAGGAAGCAGTTATAAAAAAATAATTTACAAAATTGCAAACTTTGTAAAAAGAACCATTTTAAATGTGATCCAAAATTACAAACATCATGATAGATACAGATAGAGAGATAGATAGTTAGATAGATACTTTAAAAATCGATAGTATATTCACCAGTTCACATCATCAACAGGCTATGCTAAATCTGAAACAGAAGCCTAATTGCTTTTGTACCTGCATTTTGGAGAAGGATTATTTAGTGCTGTGAGATTGGGGAAAACCTTCTCAGCCATGTAGAACATTACTATGGGAGAAATGTGGTCTGGACAGTTTTGTCTGGAAAGCACTCGCAGTACGGAGTGTGCATTATATTTAGAGAAACATAGTGCTTTCAGAACTGAAAAGAGAAATATTGGATAGAGAAGTACTTAGATAAGGAGTTGTTTTACTTCTGTTCTGTCTGAGCAGTATAATTTCATCCTAAAAACTCACTTCTCAATTACTACAAAATCACATTTCTCTTTGGAATCCCACAGCCCTTAGCATCTGAGCAGGCTACTACTGTTGTTATAGAAAGTGTCATGTTTCAGTATCTCTTGGTTGGTTTTATCCTAGTATCAAAGTTCTCAGGTGACTTCCTTTGTTCTTTAGAAACATTATTCCAAGTTTTATAATGTACAAACCCACCCACCCCCATTCTGTTGTTATACTGTCTATGGCATTTTTGTTCCCCTCTTGTTAAAAACACTGCCTCTACTTTTTGTGCCTTGTGGAGCATGCAGTTATTGGGGCTTTTAACACTGCTGGGGGAGGGAGGCTGCACAAATCTTACCTTCCCCCCCAGATGATCACACACATGTTGCTGGAAGTGCAGACCACACTCCCAGATGAGCAGTGCTGTGCCAAGCAGTGCACAGTTCTGGAGGCTGGGACGCATATGATCAGAGCTTATATGCTCACACATGATCAGAGAGCTGGGTTGAAAAGCCAGGCTAAAGGCCAGGCTAAGCGGTGCTGCCCAAGTGGTTCTCACACTCAGTACCAGCAATTCTCATATGCAGCCTAACCCAGGCTGGGCTTCCCTGGCCTGGGATAGGCTGCACATGAGAACATCCTCTTTCCGTTAAATAATCTTGTGTTCATATTTTCAATACTGAATTAAACTGAGTGTCTATGTGTGCTGAAGCTATCCTATTTTAATCAGATCAAGATCTTAGTGGGATGATGGTGGAACCTTTAGACGATGCTTTTGATATGAAAGCCTCATCTTTAATAAACATTCAGAGAACAACCTTTAAGATGTATATATCTCACCTTATACAAATGAACTTGTTCCTTTGTTACTGCAAAAATTAATAAAACATTATTTTGCACAATCTTGTCTATTAGTTGTCCCAAAGTTGGATATTCCTGAAAACCAAGAAAAACAGACCAATTGCAACGGGCTATTTAAACTGTAAACAGTGAATCAAAACTACTGCATTTTGTTCCTGGTTTATCAAGATGAATTTACCTTACAGAAATGTCAAGAAATGGAGGCCTCTGCATGTTCATCATTCAATTATATGGGACTAGCAACATCCAGTATCTAATTCTAGTAACAGCTTCTAACTTTTTTTTTTAACTAGCCCTTAATATCAGCTGAGTAGGGATGTGCACGAAGCGTTTCGGCACCTCAATTTTGAAGCGTAGCAGTGCTTTGAGCTTACCCCACCGAATCATTTTGGCAGGAGTGAGCGAGTGCTTTAAGAAGAGGAAAGCAGGTCTTATCTACTCCTTCATGGCCCCCTCCGCCATCCCTATGATGCCCCAGCACAGCATTGCTGGGATTAAATGTCCCACCGCACAGCCTTTAAAGTATTTTTGAATGGCTGCTCCAGCAGCCTGCGGGTGGAGTTGGCACAGAAATGGCACCTGCACATGCGTGGGCACCATCTTGAGTGGTCACCATGGTGTTGCTGACCACTCAAGATGGTGCATGCGCATGCACAGATACCTTTTGCATGCCAACCCCACCTGCAGGCTGCAGGGCAACAGTCACTTTCAACAGTGCCATGTTGGAGTGAGGGGGGAGTGGAGGGGTCACAGAGGAGCAGGTAAGCCTGCTTTCCTCCTCTTAAAGCACTGGCTCACTGCCCCCAGGATGTGCATGAAATCCATCATGCACATCCTTACAGCTGAGTCACTTACTGGCTGACTAATACTTGCTCAGCATGCATTAATCTGCTGGAGTTTCTGCATGTTACTCTATGCCTTAGCAACTTTCACTTGTTAAGTCTCTTTGTGTTGAAGTGCTGATGAAGTCACAAATGCAGGATCAGTAATAAAAAATGGTGACAATATAGCACTTAACATCTGAAGCTACATGGCTTCTCACTTTGGAACAATGAAGAAGAGGAAAGAAGTCCTTAAAGAGAACTGGTCTGCTACATATTTAAAACCATTTCAGTGGCATGAAGAGATAGCATTCACCCCTGAAGAGGAGAACAGGATAGTTCAGCCTTCAAATGAGATCTGTTTTTATCCTATTAACATATAGCTTTATTCTAATTCAGGTGGGAATGGCTGCAAGCAGGGGCATAACTGTCACGGGTCAGCTGTGTTCAAAGAGCTTACTGTCATGCAAGCTGGCTGGGAAACGGTGGGAATGCATGCACCCTGGTGCTGACCATGCTTCTCACCGTCATTCAATAAGCTTAGGCCCAATATGGAAACTTACTTAATATGGCAGTGGTTGGGAGCAGTGGCATCAGAAGTCTATCTACCGATTCATACTGGCATCACTTTAAATCCCCAGATGCCCCATCTATCAGATGCCGCATCAGGGTTCTGGGCATCTGCTAACTGTAGAATGCACTGACAGGTGGAGGAAAATGTCCTCTGCTGCCACTGCTTCCCACCATCACCTGGTAAACCAGAGTGCAGGGAAGAGACATACGAGGAGGTGGTGGTAAGCAGGGGTGTGCATGGATTGATTTTTTCATTTATATTTGTACCTGAATTGAAACACCCCTGATTTGTTTTGGGTCTGAATCTGACCGCCCCCCCCAATCACCCCAGATACAACTTGTACCTGAATTTTCCAAATCTGAATCCGAATCTGAATTGATTCAGAGAAAAAAGGTCCCTGGGCTAAAAGAGTGGAGTGAGTGGTAGTGCCCAATGGGTGGAAGCTACTACCCAAATTTCAGAGAAATTGGGCAAAGGGGTGATTTTTAAAGTATTTTTGAATTTTATGCATCTTTAAGCTTTCCCCCATAGAGAATAATGGGGATTTCAGCACCACGGGGGTGGGGTGGCACAAGGGTGGCCCATAGTGTGTTGTGGTGGGTGGTAGTGCCCAATAGGTGCAAACAAGCTACCACCCAGATTTCAAAGAAATTGGGCAAAGGGGTGATTTTTAGATGATTTTTGAAGTTGGCGTGTCTTTGGGGGGCAGATTTGGGGCAGAAAAGGGGCTTTGGGGCAGAAGAGTGGGTCAGGTGGTAGTGCTCCAATGGGTGCCTGCTACCATCCAGATTTCAAATAAATTGGTGAAAGGCGTGATTTTTAAAGATTTCTGAAGTTTGTGCGTCTTTAAGCTTTCCCCCCATAGAGAATAATGGGGATTTCAGCAGCCCTGTAACTCCACTTGGGGGGCACCAGGGTGGCCCAGAGTGAGTGGTGGTATAGTGCACATAGGGTGCCAACCACTCCCAAACTCACAAGCCCATGAGGCACTGGGTTTTGTTGTTTCTGAGGTGGTCTGAGAGTAGATTCTCTGGTAGCAAATGAGAGTGGATTCAATTACAAACATCTGGGCAATTGAGGACAGAGGTAATTTGTTTTGTCTACAAATTACCCGAATCGGCCAGATTCAGATACAAATAGTTTGGTACCTGAATCGTTTTGCACATTCCCTAGTGGTAAGTACAGTGGCAACAACAGTGGATGTGAGTTGCCATTTATACTGCTGTTGAAAGAAGACTCTTGTCTGCCCACTGCCAGTTAGCTTTCCCAGCTGGGCACAATTGGTTTAAGTCATATATACTTTTATCTCTATCTCTATCTCTATCTCTATCTCTATCTCTATCTCTATCTCTATCTCTATCTCTATCTCTATCTCTATCTGAAAAATATTTTATACATTGTTTTTATAGATGCCTCTGAAGAAGAGCATTTTACACAGGCAATACTGAACAAATCAATTTATGAAAACTCATCAGCACATTTGAGAATTCCCACCCCCTTATATGGTTCTGATTTGTTGGTGCTGCGTCATTTCTCTCTCTCCACTCCTCATTCTCACAATTGGTTCACTAGTTGGAAAGCTAACTGGACAGCAGGTGGGTGTGAGTGTGGAGGAGGACTTATGTCCATCCACCGTCCAGTTCCTGGGCCCCATGGGGGGTATGGTGAATGCCCACATGCCCACAGCATCAGAGTTAGGAGACAGTTCCCACCCTGCAGGGCTTTTCTTCAGGGTCTACCAAACGTGGCATCAGCCCTGATCCTACAGTCAATGTTTAGAACACTGTGATGAGGAAATTATATAAAACAAGAGGCACATTACCAAAATGGTTGACATGGAGTATTCATTATTATGATCCAGGTGGCATTCTCCATCATTGGGGATAACAATTCCTGCTAGTTTACTATCCATACCAAAATGAGAATCAGCATCACTCACAAACACCAACAGATGTAATGAATCATTCCTCCATCCAATTTTTTCCTGGATTAAAAATGTAAACAGATTTGGTTGCATTGAGATGATGATAGTAAATGTGGCATAAACCTATGCATTCAGATATTTCTACAGTAATTGTTTTCGCGGAAGCAAAACTAGAAGCCACAAGACACCCTTTTTTGACACAATCAAGAGCACCTAATATTCTGGATCTGTTATTGTGAGGGCAATATAATCCATCTATATATCTGATTTTATTATACAGTGATCTGCTTTGAAAACTGTTGTGCTTGAAAAGCATTATACACATTGTTAAATAATAATGTAGAAACATGATTTGTCTTGTTTCTCTGAGCAAAACCCCACCACAGGTGGGTTCAGATGTAGTGCGGAACTTCTGCTGAAGCTGAGGTCCACCTAACACCATTCAGTCCCAGGGTGCCCGTTCCTCCTCTCCTCCTTCTACCATCCTCTACTTTCTTGATAGGTTAGGATATGCAGAGATTGTTTGTGACATAAGATCTCACCAATTTTGGCATATCCTAAACTATTTGCCTCATGTAACTCGAAATCTGAACCCAAGGGTTGAAGTAGGGTTCAGATCTGAAGTTCTTTGAGTCAAATAGTTTAGGATTTGCTGAAACTGATGTCACAACCAATGTCACAACTTATATCGGCTTGAGTAGAGGCTCATGCAGTGATGGGAGGGAGGAGTGCCCACTCCCGAGGCTGAGGAATGTGCTACACCTGAATGCGCTCCATGTTCTACATTGCCAAAGTTCAGTCTAATGGATGATGATTACTATCAGATTGAAGCAAGAAATGTGAATTTGAAATCTCTAGCCTTCCTTTGATTACATCTTTAATAATATCTTCTTTCACATTCACCAGTATTATGTATGCCAAAAGCTACATGGTTTTTCATGTACAAAATAATAGTAAGAAATAATCAACTGTTCTTTGTCTTTCTTGAGACCTATTGCTCCAGATGGTCTTGGAGGAAACTGATTATATAGACTCATTTCAAACTGGCTTCCAGGCTAGCTAATGGGGTGGAGACTGCCTTGGTCGGCCTGATGGATGATCTCCAACTGGGAATTGACAGAGAAAGTGTGACTCTGTTGGTCCTTTTGGACCTCTCGGTGGCTTTTGATACTATCAACCATAGTGTCCTTCTGAAGCGTCTGAGGGGGATGGGAGTGAGAGGCACTGCTCTGCAGTGGACACACTCCTACCTCTCGGGCAGGTTCCAGATGGTGTCCTTTGGAGACTGTTGTTCTTCAAAATCTGAACTTTTGTATGGTGTCCCTCAGGGCTCGTATTGTCTCCAATGTTGTTTAACATCTACATGAAACTGCTGGGAGAGATCATCAGGAGATTTGGTGCATGGTGTTATCAGTATGCCAATGACACCCAAATCTATTTCTCCATGTTAGCATCATTGGGAGAGGGCATAATCTCCCTAAATGCCTGTCTGGAGTTGGTAATGGCCTGGATGAGTGATAACTGAGACTGAATCCAGATAAGAGGGAGGTACTCATTGTGCAGGGTCAAAACTCGGGAGACTATTTTGATCTGCCTGTTCTGGATGGGGTCACACTTCCCCAGAAGGAACAGGTATGTAGTCTGGGGGTGCTTCTGGATCCAAGTCTCTCCCTGATGTCCCACGTTGAGGCAGTGGCCAGAGGTGCCTTCTATCAGCTTTGGCTGATATGCCAGCTGTGTCTGTTTCTTGAGATAGATGACCTAAAAACAGTGGTACATTTGCTGGTAACCTCCAGACTGGATTACTGTAATGCGCTCTATGTGGGGCTGCCCTTGTACATAGTCCGTAAACTACGGTTGGTTCAGAATGCAGCAGCCAGTCTGGTCTCTGGGTCATCTAGGAGAGACCATATTACTCCTGTATTGAGGAGTTACACTGGCTGCTGATATGTTTCCGGGCAAAATACAAGGTGTTAGTTATAACCTATAAAGCCCTAAACAGCTTGGGCCCTGGGTATTTAAGAGAACGTCTTCTTTGTTGTGAACCCCACCTCCCATTGAGATCATCAGGAGAGTTCCGTCTGCATTTGCCACCAGCTCATCTGGTAGCTACTCAGGGATGGGCCTTCTCCATTGCTGCCGCGAGGCTTTGGAATGAGCTCCCTAGGGAAATAAGAGCCAACCCATCTCTGACAATTTTTTTAAAGTCTTTAAAGACGCATCTGTTCACCCAGGCTTTTAACAGATACTGTTTTGATTGTTTTTAATGTTTTAGAATATTGTTTTAAAAAATTTTAAATTGTTGTTTTTTTCAATTTCTTGTTTTTGTTTTTAATTAATGTTTTAATGTTTTATCTTCTTGTAAACCGCCCAGAGACGTAAGTTTTGGGCGGTATAAAAATATGTTAAAATAAATAGATAGATAGATAGATAGATAGATAGATAGATAGATAGATAGATAGATAGCTGCTATGCTTTCTAGCTGGAACAACATATTACTGTCTAGTGTTCATTATCAGGGGGTCTCATTCTTGGGTCCCCGGATATTGCTGGAGTACAATGTTATTGGAGTACAAATTCCATCATTCCCTTTGGGATGGCCTTTGATCATTGTGGTTGGATATGATGGGATTTGTATTCCAACAAAATCTGGGGATCCAAGTTGACTTAGTTTTTTGCCTATTGAAAGTAGTTTTAAGTATTAGAAGCTTTTATGTACCTAGCTAATTATTTTATCCCATATGTTTCTGCAAATTAGTGGGCTATTATTAGCTGTATTTCAGGAATTGCCCTGCTTAAGAACTTTGCTTGACTTCTGTTGCCCTTGTTTTGCCCTTCCAAGGGAGATGTGACTGATAGGGCTAAGAAAAAGGACATTTCCAGTGGCGACCCCCATATTATGGAATAGCCTTCCAAAAGAGGTGTGCCTGGCTCCCTCATTGTCCATTTTTAAGGGTGCACTGAACACTGTTTTATTTCAGCAGGCATTTTTTAGTTACAGCTTTTAAAATGCCTTTTATTATTTCTGTTGCTACTGATTCTTTTGTTTAAAAAATGATTGTTGTTGATGGTATTTTAGTTAAGATATTATTGTTTTGTTTTAAACATTGAAGCCACCTTGAGTTTACTTTCTGAAGGGTGAACATCGTTTCCAGCGGCTTACATGATGTGCAGTCAGAAACAGCAGTTGTACAAGCAGGACTATCACAGATTCCCCCAATGCCGTGGGAGGAATGGTGGGAGTGGGAGGAATGGGAGTGAAGGAGAAGTGGGAGGAATTGTGAAAATGCTGCCTGCACACCTGCTGCTTCTGAACAGTGTCAGGGCTGCCTTGGGATTCTGCAGCAGCCCCAGGGTGGAGCATTATGTCTCCATTATACTGTGTATCCATCCTGTATGAATAAATACATTCAATGACTATATCAAAAGCTATGGGTTTTAACTGGACTGTTACTGAAGGGAAATGTGAACATTAGCCAAGATTTATGATACTGGATTTTCCAGCTCATTAGGTTGCTCTATAAAGAAACAGGTCTTGGATCCCTGGACTGCTGCTGAGATGGGATTCCATTTGCATCTGAAGTGGCCAGACTGGGTAGGTCTCACTCTGGGAGCCTGTTTCCAAAAGGCAGCCGGAAGCCTGGCTTCATGTCCTAAGCTGATAATCACATTGTGCTGTTTGGAAATATAGAACTGAAACTTTTAAACAGTCACCAGGCACACTAATAATGTCCTCAAGTAATATCAAAACTAGAACAGTGTGATAAGTAATAAATTTTTTTCTATTAAATTTTCCTGTTTTCTTAAACTTGATTATTAATATGCCCCTTTCTGATTCCTAATGGTTTTTGGTTAAGTTTTAATGTTCTTCTGTTCTAGATTAGCTAGAATCCCCAGTCTAACTGTGAGCCCTGCCATTTGTTATCAGAATAAGTATTATAATTTTACAGGAATATATCTGGAATGAGTTGAAAGGCCAAGACTAAAAGCTCAGTAATTATCTTTTGATGAGCATTAAGTAATCCCATTTGATATCTTCCCCGATTTCTGCTATTCAGAGGTATCTATGTTCACAACTTAACTCAAAAGATGGTGTAAACTGGATTCAGATGGATTTATTTAGTGTTAAAATGAGCACCTGATCCTCTTTCTTGAAAAGGGTGGGACGGATTGTGCCAATGTGGCTCTCAAATTTTCTTGATATCTGAATAGCCTGTATTCTCCTTAGCCTGTGATTGGGAGAATGAAAAAGTAGCTTGGCTTCTATCCTAGACTTCTGAACATGTTCAACATTTCTACTTTAATGCTTAAAAGAATCTGGGCTAGTGAAATCAATGTTCAAAATTGTATTGTTGGCATGTGACTATGCTCCACCATCTTAGGTTCATCATAATGTATACAATAAAGGCTGAGATTTCAATCTAGTTTATTTCAGAAAACTTGGAATTTGTGGGTAGTTCTTGGCTGATGTGAACATAGCGGGGGGGGGGATCACCTGACAATTTTGATTGGCCTACAATAAATATTAAATACATATATTTCCTTACCTTACAAACAGCTGCTTGCATAATTGCATCAAATCCTCCCTCTGGTGTGTCTATGTTAGCACTAATTTTCTGTTTTTTCACAATTTCATTGAATCTCTGAGCATCTTTTGTCAATGACAGAATGTGCTTGTATCCAAACGCTGGTGAGCAATCGTATGGCACACTTCTGTAAATAAATGGCATGTATTTGTACCTTAGGACAATACTGCAGATCAAATTAAAAATTTCAAGATTAAAGATACACACAGCATGGGATTTCACTATTTCTAGAGCTTTATGCTGCACATTTCTATCAAGACTGGCATAGAGCCATGAATGGCTCAAGGAAACATAGGCCAACATGATCGGCAAAGTTATGTCATTGTAACACTACATCCTGGTGCTGCTATGGGTATGGAAGCAGACTCAACAACACCGGTCAGAAATAGCTGCACAAGCAGTGCTACTGCAGTTTTCCTCATTTCGGCAGAGCTGGGGTGGAACGTTATACTGATGTAAGAATATCCAGATTAACAAAGTGCTGATGCTGTGGCACTATGTGAGTTACAGAGGAGGGGCAATTTTCATTTATCTCTGTGACTCCCAAAAATGTGTCCCTGAGGGCTTCACAACTTTCAGGGATGTATTTTCAGGAATCATGGTCAGCTTCAGAGGAAAGGGCAGCCTGACAACAATCGCTTCTGTTTGGTGCACAGCATTATCACCACCAGCACTTTGTTAGTCTGGCTGTCAGCTGCTATCTGCTGCTATGCTCTAGCAATGTGATTGACATGGATCTTCTAAATTATATTATAGAGTATTATATGAAGAATTTGTTTCATTGTGTATGATATGGCATATTTATAAGGCAAATACAGATTGACCCTCTGTGGCAGAAGGTAACCAAGAATTTGAACCCATAACATTCAAATTCAACTGAACCCACAACACATCAATTATCCGTCAAATCACAGTGCATTTCCTAGCCTTACAATTTGTCAAAACTAGGACAAGAGACAAATGAATAGCTAATGCTTTGAATAATTTCCCCCCTTCAGATAAATAATGGTTGCAAAATATTACATGCTTCATTTCTATCAAACACATTTAAGAAAAGATTCTAAAGAGCAAGTAGAAAGGGCAAAACATAATCAGAATGGTTACAGCAATGAAACAAATCAATCAAATTATATTTAAGGTAGAAAATTGTACTAGGGATTCATTAGAAATACTTCAAGAGGGAAGACAGATTTTGACCCAGATGGTCATTGATCTGGATGACTTTGATGCAAACCTGCAAGGATTCTGTATTTCTTGTGGCACAGTATTGATGAATGGTGAAACGGGTTTTTCTACAAAAGATCCAAAACCCAGCTGAAAGTTGCTTGTGAGCTTAGACATTTCTTTAGACAGAGTAGAGCCTAGCTCCTTTATGGTTTTCAGATCATCACTCATGGAAGCTGAAAGATCCATGAGGTAGTAGAGGTCAACTGGATAATCTTCAGACTGGCGAACATTGATCTGTATTGTTTCTTCATTTCCTTGTGAAGCCACAGGGGAAATAGAAAACAAATTAACACAGCTGTGGTTAGAGAGTGAAAAGGGAAATGCAGTATTGACTGAATCTCTATAGTCCTGATGCTATACCATATTATTGTTGAGATCCTTTGTTACAAAGTAGATTGATCTTGGCAGTATTACTGCATTTTCAGACATATGGGCTGCGGTCTGCTTCACATATTATGCTAGTAGTGTGGCATAGATAAAATCGGCCCGAATCACATAGATGCTTTTCATACTAGTAGCAGAGGAAGCTGCATGCAACTGCAGCTGCTGGGGGCTGGATGCAGCAGTCAGGAACATAGCATATTTGACCCAAAGCTCTCTTCATATGTGCAAAGGTTTGTGAACCTTGCCCAGGTATAGTAGTTGTCCTGACAGTCCATTCTCAGTCCAGTATTGACATGAGACTGTGACCACTGAAGGCTAGATTTACTTCCAGTGGCTGACATCCAGACTGATGTTACGTACACTGAAAAATGTTTCATGCACACAACAGGGAAGAGGCGAGTTTAGCCTATCTCCCCTTTGCTCAGCAGCTCACTATGACAGAAAATATGCCATGTGCCTCACTGCATGTCTGAAACATTTTTGGGATGCCTAACATTAGTCTGGATTTCAGTCACTGATCTCAGAAGCTCTCTTCACCAGTTGCTATTGTCATTGCCATTGGCAAATGTGCTGTAATCTTAGCCAAGCTTAATGCCAGCATCAGGGGCATAGCAAGGTTGGAATGGGCCCAGAGAATATCTCCTGTGTGCCACAATAGGACATCATCTTAAATTATTTTTTTAAAGGTTTTGTAAATTGTGGACGATGCAAGTCATTTAATGGTACTAGAGAAAGACATGCTGTTCTGGTAGCTCATGGTCTTAAAACTCACATCAATTTCGGAGGATGAATACAACGGAAGGAAGCCCAGGCAGGTGCACAGCTGGGGGAGACAGTCATGTGACTTGCCTCTTGAGGGCCCTCCAAGGCAGTGGGCCCCCAGACAACTGTCTCCCCTTGCTCTATTATAGTTATGCCCCTGGCCAGCATACTTTCTTGGCATTAAGTAGCATTACAGTTTGTGAAGCTCACGGCAGAGATGGTTGGGGGTTCTCATTCTATGTGAAACAGGTGGATTCTATTGCTTTTGTGCCAAATGACAATTAAAACATGAGCAGAACAAGCGATTAAATCTTTCCCTGAACAACTGTAAAGTGCTATTGTCTGAGGAAACATGAACTTTACAAAAATGCATCTATCTGAAACAGATTGACTGACATGTTGTACAGTCTACCATGGGTAGTTCTGCACTGCTTACGCTGCTGGGGCTGTCTACCACAACACTGACACTGTTGCGCAAGAGTGCTCTTATGATGCCTTGTAAAATTGTACAATCACGCTTGTGCAGCACAATGGCCTTTGTTTCCAATGGCTGTAGCATTGTGTAAACATGATTGTCGAATTCTATGTATTAGTGCAAGAATGCTGTTATGCTATAGCATTGCCTGACTGTTTTAGATGCCTGCAGCAGCATGGGTGATGCAGAATCACCTGCAGTATGGTGCGTAATGTCTCAGCTATTAATAATTCATCAATGCACTACTTGAATCAAAAAATGTATGAAGTCAACTGTACTTCACATATCATTGCATTTTGAACCCCTCCTGTTTAATATGAAGCACACAAACACTCTAAAAGGAAAGGTTTACATTTCTGAACTGGACAACTTACCTGGCCTCAGTAGAACAGTTAGTTTTTGCGGAGAAATCTGTGTAACGTGTACGTTGCTTTCCTGTGACCCTTCAGTAAGGGGCTTGTTTTTGTGGATCAGTACTTTAGAAATGGGAAATTCAATGAAATTCAACTGGCATCCTTTTGATGAAAGATTTTCAGGAGTGTCACACCGTATATGAATTTCAGATGGATCAGTAAAATTCTAATACAAAGACAGAGTGGAAGAATATAATGTAATTGTGGTGCAATAGTTCAGAGAAGCTGAACATATTGCCTTCTGCTAAGCCAAACCATTGTTAACTAAGTAAACGATTATCTCTGAACTATTTACAGTGAGTGGCATCAGCTTTTCCAAGGTTTCAGGCAGGGGGTCTTTCCCAGTTCTTTTTTACAACAGGGAATCTGGAGAAATACTGAGTACTAGGCATGTGCACGAACCTGTTAGGAGGCCCCTTTAGGGCCCTCTGAGCCGGCTCAAACGACCGGCTGTTCAGCTAGTTTGAAGGCGGGGTGGGTGGGTGGGCATAACTTTAAGGGAGGGGGAGGGTGCCCTTACCCCTCCCACCATGTTTCCCCTGCCGCTATTCTATTTTAAAAGTGTCCATCAGGGCGGCAGCATAACTCCCTGCAGCCCCGTTTCCTCTTCGGCCGCAAATAACAGGAAATACCCGGTGCACATCAAGCTCACTCATGCACACATCGGGTATGCATGCTGGGTACTTCCTGTTACTTCCATCTGAAGAGGCTAAAGAGGACATGGGGTGGCAGGGAGGTATGCTTCCGCCCCGAAGGACCCTTTTAAAATGGAGTGCCGGTGAGGGAAACATGGTGGGATGGGTAAGGGAACCCTCCCCCACCCTTGAAGGTATGCCCCCCACCTTTGAGCCAGCCCCCCCCCAGTTCTGTGCACATCCCTACCGAGTAACACGTAGCTGTCTAATCCCACAGGGAGAAGACTGACCTTTAAATCAGAAACATTCTCAGAATTTTCTTTACTGAGAAGGCACTTTCAACGTAATCATGTTAATACAGGTCTTACAAATTTCCCTGCCACAAAACAAATAAAGATAGCTGTTCTTCCTGAAACCAAATCTTGTAAACAGAGTTATCATGTTTACATGATATTTCACATGTGATTTCCTCTGGCTTCTTTTTGATTTGGCAGTCAAGCTTTCACAATAAAATCAAACCCAATAAGTAAAAATCACCTTCTGCTATGAAAGGCTTAGAGACAGGAATATATGATTATCTCAGGCAAAATACTGCAGATCTGCTGATTTTTTAAAAAGATGCATTACCTTATAAGCCCATATTTTAGGGATGCTTAGAATCAGTATTTTCCCCCAACAGGCTGTGAGGGCATTGGTAAAATCTTTGCTATGTGGGCAAATAGGCAGATTTCAAAGTGGCGTGGGTGTCATATTGAGCAGGAGGAAAGCAACTGTTCTATTCAACTCTGCATTGTGTCCTCCCAGTAGCTGTTACTGGTACCTCCCTTTCATTTTGTCTTTTTGTTTTAGATTGTAAGCCCCTTTGGGGCAGCAAACCATATTTTTATTCCTTTTCCCATGTAAACTGAAGCTGAATCCAAATAAGACGGAGGTACTGACTGTGGGAGCCCAGGACCCAAGAGATGGTTTAGATCTGCCTGTTTTGGATGTTACACTCCCCCTGAAATATCATGTACATAGCTTAGGAGTGCTCCTTGACCCAAAGCTCCCTGGTTTCACTCCCCCTGAAAGATCACGTATGTAGCTTAGGAGTGCTCCTTGACCCAAAGCTCCCTGGTTTCTCAGGTGGAGGCGGTGGCCAGGAGCGCTTTTTATCAGCTTTGGCTGATATGTCAGCTACGCCCATTTCTAGAGGTGAATGCCCTTAAAACAGTGGTACATATGCTGGTAATTTCCAGGCTTGACTACTGCAATGCGGTCTATGCAGTACGGACTATGTACGTAGTCCAGAAACGACAATTAGTACAGAATGCGGCAGCCAGATTGGTCTCTGGAACAACATGAAGGGACCACATAACACCGGTTCTAAAAGAACTGCACGGGCCGCCGATATTTATTTATTTATTTATTAGATTTATATACTGCCCTTCTAAAATGGCTCAGGGCGGTTCACAACATGATAAAAACAATTAAAACAAATTAACAATTAAAATCAAACTATTAAAACACAATAAAACCAATAAAACAGCTAAAAGTCCTGAAAATAAGGGCAACAGTTTAAAACAGTTTAAAACAATTAATCATTTAAAACTCTGAAAGGCCAGGCCAAATAAGTACATTTTAAGGGCTCTCTTGAAGGACAGCAATGATCTCAAATTTCTGCTGGGAGTGCATTCCATAGCCCAGGAGCAGCTACAGAGAAGGCCACCTCTGCGTTGCTGTCAAGGTCTGGCCAGCTGCTAGGGAAGTTCACGAAGCAAGCGGAGCTGCTGAAATCGGATATGGCTTGGCTGAACGCTTGTCGACAAGAATGTTGATGAACGTTGATTCTCAGCAATGAGTAGGAGGCTGGAGATGTGATTTATAGAGCAAGCCGAGAGCTCCCAGCTGGTAGGAATTCAAGGCTTGTCAGCCCTCAGCAAGAGGCGTTTGCTCCTCCTAACAGCCTCTAATTGCGTTCTACGTCTCGTGAGCCTGCGCTGTTGTGGAGTCAGTGGTGTTTCATCGCTTAGCTCTTCTTCGCATTGGTCCCCCACGACTTCCGCTGACACAGGTTGCCGTGCCTGCTCTAAATCATTAGTTGGATCTACCACAGCCGTTTCATGAACGCTGACAGCTGGGCTCTGCCCCTCAGACACTCCTGAATTGGCTGGAAAGTTGACAGCTTCCCCTTCCTCCTCGCTGTCGGAGCTTGAGGGTGTGACAGTCGCCACCAGACGAACTGGTGGCAACTGGAGACGGACCTCCTCAGATGACCTTAATGTGCGGTGGGGATCATGCAGAAGAAGGCGCTCTCTTAGATAACTTGGACCTAAGCCATTCAGGGCTTTAAAAGTAATAACCAGCACTTTGTATTTTGCCCAGAAACATATCGGCAGCCAGTGTAGCTGTTTCAAAACAGGCATCATATGGTCTCTCCGGGTTGCCCCAGAGACCAGTCTGGCTGCCGCATTCTGAACCAACTGAAGTTTTCGGACTACGTACAAAGGCAGCCCCACATACAGCACATTGCAGTTGTCAAGCCGGGAGGTTACCAGCTGATGCACCACTGTTTTGAGGTCATCCTCTCTGAAGAATGGGCGCAGCTGTCGAATCAGCCGAAGCTGATAGAAAGCACTCCTGGCCATGGCCTCCACCTGAGATACCAGGGTGAGGCCTGGGTCCAGGAGTACTCCCAAGTTGTGCACCTGCTCCTTTTGGGGGAGTGTAACCCTATCCAGCACAGGGAGATCTAACTCATCCCTCAGATTCTGAGCCCCCACAATGAGCACCTCCGTCTTGCTTGGATTCAGCTTCAATTTGTTCTCCCTCATCTAGCCCATTATGGCCTGTAGGCAGGCATTTAGAGAATGAGTGCCATTTCCTGAAGATGAAAAGGAGAAGTAGATTTGGGTGTCATCAGCATAATGATAGCACCCAGCACCAAATCTCCTGATGACCTCACCCAGAGATTTCATATAGATATTGAAAAGCATTGGTGACAGAATGGAGCCCTGAGGGACTCCATATAACAGCTCCCGTTTTGAGGAGCAACTGTCACCAAGCTCCACCATCTGGAATCTACCCGAGAGATAGGAGCGGAACCACAGCAAAGTAGTGCCCCCTATCCCCAACTCCCCCATGCAATCCAGAAGGATACCATGGTCGATGTTATCGAATGCCGCCGAGAGATCCAGAAGAACCAGCAGAGTCACACTCCCTCTGTCGATTCCCTGGTAAAGGTCATCCATCAGGCCGACCAAGGCTGTCTCAACCCCATAGCCAGCCCTAAAGCCAGTTTGAAATGGATCTAGATAATCAGTTTCCTCCAAGACTGCCTGGAGCTGGTCGGCCACCACCCTCTCAATCACCTTGCCCAACCAAGGGAGATTGGAGATCGGCCTGTAACTGTCCATCACTAAGGGATCCAAAGAAGGTTTCTTTAGGAGTGGTCTAATCAATCCCTCCTTCAAACAAGGGGGCATCATATCCTCACTCAGTGATGCATTTATGATATTAACTAGGTCATCTCCAACAATCTCCCTGCTAGATAGAAGCAGCCAAGTTGGGCAAGGATCCAGAGAACAGGTGATAGGCCGCACCGCCACAAGCAGCTTGTCCACATCCTCAGGAGTCACAGATTGAAACTGATCCAATCTAATACTGCAAGAGGGATTGCTGGACACCTCCTCCATAGACCCTGCAAAAACAGTGGAGTCCAAGTCGGCCCGAATACAGGAGACCATGTTTGCAAAAAAACCACTAAAGGCATCACAGCAGAACGACCCCAGGGACTGATTTGAAGTAGAAGGAGCAGAAATCAAACTCCTCACAACCCGGGATAGCTCTGCTGAGCGCGAACCTGCAGCCGCAATGCGCGCAGACCAAAAGCTCTTTTTTGCCGCACGCACTGCGACCGCATAACTCTTCAAATGGGTAACATGCTGTATCCTGTCAGATTCGAACTGAGTTCTCCTCCACTTGTGCTCTAGTCACCTACCCAACCACTTCAGCCCCCGCAACTCCTCAGTATACCAAGGGGCCATTTTTGCAGCAGGTCGGAAGGGACGCTTAGGAGCAATCATGTCTACTGCCCTGATGAGTTCCCTGTTCGAGGTTCCCACCAGGGCATCGACAGAATCACCGGCCACACCAATGTCAAAATCCTCCAAGGCCTTTTGAAATCCCACTGGGTCCAGCAGCCTTTTTTGGACGGACCATCCTAATAGGTCCACCACCCCTGCAGTGGTGGATTGCGGCTGTGAGACCAACCTTAACCAGGTAGTGGTCCGTCCATGACAATGGGGAAACCACTGGATCCCCCACCCTATATGTTTCCGGGTGAAATACAAAGTGCTGGTTATTACCTGTGAAGCCCTTAACAGCTTGGGACCAGGCTATTTGAGAGAGCGCCTCCTTTGTCATAATCCCTGCTGCCTGTAATGATCTTCTGGAGAGGTCCAGTTACATTTGCCACCAGCTCATTTGGTGGCGACCCAGGACCAGCCTTTCTCTGTGGCTGCCCCAGGGCTTTGGAATAAGTTTCCTGCCAAAATAAGAGCATCTCCTTCTCTGTTTGTTTTCAGGAAGAACCTCAAGACCCTCCTGTTCTCTCAGGCTTTTAATTAGAATTAATTATAATAATTTAAAAAACTTGTTTTAATAATTTAATCTATTATTTTATTGTCATGCATTTTAATTTGTGACTTTTAAATATTTTAAATTTTGTACACCGCCTAGAGATATACATACCAGGTGGTATAAAATATGATAGATAGATAGATAGATAGATAGATAGATAGATAGATAGATAGACAGACAGACAAACAAACCACTTTGAAACAGTTTTTCTTAAAAAGTAGTCTATAAATGTTCACAACAACAAATACTAGTGGTGTGTTGATCTATTAGAAAAATTACAACCAGCAGCAATATCATAATGCCTTAAACCAACTAAAAGTCACAAAGGATAGGAAGAAGCAGTTCTTTTCTGCCCGCATTGCTTCCACAAATTCATGTCCAGCTAAATTCAAACCAAACTGCACTTTTCAGTTCATGCACACTCCTAATAGTCATTCACACAACAATTAGTACCTGTTTACAGACATTTGTACACTTATGCAACAAAACGTCTGAATAAGGCCATTGTCGGCATGCACGTTCACCTGTGCACTCATCTTGGTGGGAGAGCCAGAGAAACAGGGTTCCACTGGGCCCAGTAGAACTTCTTCACACAAAGGTACTGTTCCTACTTCTGACTGCATCAAAACCAATTCCCATTTTTTTAATCGTAAATATTTATTTCTTGGAATGCAACTCATGTGTGTAGTATTCAAATTGCCACTCATGCAGGAATAACTAGGTGGTCCTCCAAAGGCATAGCAAGGTTGAAACGGGTCCTGAACAAGATATAAGGATGGCCTCCTGGCCCCCTGCCTTCTCACCCCCACTCAGCGTCTGCTGCGGATGAACTCTATGGATGTGGTGAAAACCAAAACATTCTTGGCATACCCTTTGTCTCATTCCTTTGCAAATAATATCACACTTTCCCCACACACTGATCAGGAGCCAGCAGCTTGTCAATGAGGCAGGAAAGCAGGAAGGAAGAGCAAAGTGGGCTGTTTCCCAGACAGCAGGCGTGCCACTCCATCAGGGGTCCAAGGATGTTTGTTTTCCCATGCTTGTAGCTATGCCCCTGGGGTCCTCAATGAAGTACCTGAGTCTCGCACTCTGATTGTCCCCAGTTTTAGCCAAATCTTGACCCTCACTGCCACTTCAAAACAGGAGCAAAGAAGCCCATCACAAATGTTAAGGTAACTACCTCCACCCCTATAATTCAAGCCCTGCACAGGACTAAATGGTAGAGTGAATTGTGCTGGACGCAGATGCAGCTGGGGCTGTTCTCAGGTCCACAGTGGCGTAAGAAATGATGCCACAATTGTGGTAGTTGCTGCCCAGTATCCATGTACATGGATTGCCTGGTTTTCCATGGTGTTTTCCAATGCAATGAGCAGCAGCCCTCTTTTCCCTTTACAGTGATAAGAAGTTAAACTTCCCTGCACAGATAACTGGCTGCTTCACAAATGGTTATCACAGCACTGCTTGTGAACTAAGAAAACATTACCACACTATTCACATCTTAAAAAGCATATCGGTGCCATGAAAAGGATGCCATCAATGCGTACATTTTTCATGTGTACAAAGAATATTTCATCAATTCACATTACATTTTCACAAATGAATATTGTTAGGGTACTAAAAAAAACCAACCATAAATGCTAAAATATGTCTTTTGGGATTTATTTTGAAAAATATTGAACAACTCTCCCCGCCCTCATCTATTGAAATCAAAGGGAATTCAGTGAGCTAACTTTGACTGAATCATGGCCCTCCTTTTATTTTGAAGTAAAAGTGGAGTTCCTCAGGTTTTATTTTTAATTTTAATTTTTTAAAAAAAACCCTCTGATATAAATTATTTGGAAGGCTATATGGCAGAATGCTCAATGACAGAGATTAAGGAAATGAACGGAGATTCACTTTCTCCCATTCCTTTTTATTCTATTAATGAGATTTATACTTCTATCTCAGAATGCCACCCAGTACAGAGAGAGTGTTCTGAAAGTGAATATTGCAGTTCTCTTGATAGGGACAGATAAAACTATCAAGGTTTGGGATTTAACATGAAAACAATGGAACATTAGACAATGCACAGTAGGACATAATTTCTTCACCGAATCTGATTACTGAAAAGGAAACAGTTTTATAGAACTCCCCCGCCCCACCACCAAATTGTGAAAACAATGACTGACAACTGTTACCTAGAAACAGTCCTTCATAGCTAAAGGTACTAATTTTCTGCAATTCTGAGCATGCACTTGGAATCTTATCTGGCACAAAGTTTGTATACCTGAGGAGCTCCACTTTTACTTCAAAAGAAAAAGAGGGCCATGATTCAGTCACAGTTAAGCTCACTGAATTCCCTTTGATTTCAATAGATGAAAGTTAAGCACATGTTTAACTCTGCCATCAAAGTAAACGGGACTTAAAACATGCTTCACATGCTCAGATCATGCCTGAGATTTTGGACTTTCTTAATTATGGAGACACTTTTGAAAATGTGATAATAGTTATGCTGAGATTTTCCAATCTGCCGTCAAGAAATTCTCGCATGCTACAGCTGTTGGATATTTTATTTTATTTTATTTTATTTTATTTTATTTTATTTTATTTTACCTTGTAGCATTCTTTAGGACATGAAGGATCAGATTCAGAAGTGATTTCTGCCAGTCATTCTGCCAGATCAGAGCACGAATTTTCTGTCATGTAGATTCTGTAAGTTCCCTGGTTCCCTACCCCTTTCATTTACAATCTTATTATATCCTCTAACTCAGGAGTTCTCAACAGGCGGTATTAGTACCAGAGGCGCACATAGGTAATTTTGGAGCCTGGACCTAAAGGCCTTTGGAGGCGCCCCCCTCTCCTGCAAATTAAGCATCATCATGCTCGGCCAGGCAATCACGCCACCCAGGACAGACTAAAGAAGATTTGGAGACCCCCAGGAGCTGTGGAGACCCTGGACTTCGGCCCAGAAGTCCAGGGGTAAGAGCGCCTCTGACTAGTACCCCTAGGGGTTCTTGAAGGGATCCCAGGGGGTAATCAGAGACCTCCTGCCTACCTATGCTGTAGCTGTGTATATGTATGTATAGCTACAGTACATATGGTATATAATATATATACCCACATACATACGTGCAGACTACCAGTCTCTATAGGGTACCTGAGCTGAAGTATGTGATAGAACAGGTTCACTTGTTAAATACTTTGTTCTGGCTGCCCAGAGATGGAAGTTTGGGCAGGGGTATAAATTTGATAAACAAACAAACAAACAAACAAACAAACAAACGAGGTTGGGGGTCCCTGCTCTAACCTATATGCCTATACTTGATGCCATTTATCCAAATCTCTATTTACGGAGCCATCACATTTCTGCTTGCCCAAATCCTCCAAAAATGGCTGATTCTCAAATGCCGGATCTGCAATATTTTGGAAAACAAACAACTGGAAAAATGTTATTAATATGTATGATTAATTCTAGCCAGGGTAAAAAGGAAATCAGTATCACTAGTTCTGCACAGCATGCACAATTTGCCTTTGGCTGTATGCTTCTCAAGCAGCAGCACTATCACCACCACCTGCCCCCAATTACTACAGTTCCCACTGTTTGAATCAGGGGACCACCTGTTTGTGATGTGGCGTGGGGGTAGGGCTGGGAGAATCAGCTGCTCAAATTAAAAATAGTTTTTAAAAAATCATTGCCTGTGCATAGTCCCTTGGGTTCTTTGGATCTAAAGCAGGTCTTTTGATGTTGCCTCTGAATGCAGAATGTATAACCTGCCTCAGGGCAGGATTTGGATGGGAGAAGGGAATTCAGAATATGGACAAAGCTTGTCACACTGCCCTTAACTATTTGCATGCCTATAAAAGCTTTGAGATCATTGACCTTACCTCTTGAAAGCACCAGGCACAATTTGGTCCAGAAAGCAAACAATCTTCACAAGTCACTGCACTCCCTGAATTGCAATTTCCTGTATTCGCATAAAGAAAGTACAAGAGATTAGCACACAGTTGAATTATTCCAGGTACAAAACATTCTGGGTAAAGTCTTAGTTTCACAGAAAGCAGCTCAGGACAATCAGTTTCACTCATTTAGTCAAATATTACAAAAATTAACATGGAGATTATGGCAATGATTAACAAAGCTCTTTTAAAGCATTTTTTGGAACTGGAATTAACATTTCACTTTTTCAAGCAGATGATAAGCTTAAGCAAAAACTAATATTTTCTGATTTTTTTAAAATCAGAAAATATCAGTAAATTTACTGATTTAATCATTAACTCTCCATGTATTCCATATCTAACCCATTCCTTTTGGGACCCTAGACATTATTTTTTTGCTATTGGGAATATTTCTGTACGTTTAAAATGTATCAAGTGAAACAAAAATGACCACAGATGTGGTGTAAATTAAGCCACCCTTAGGTCCATTGTAAGGACCGTTATAAGGACAGGATTCAAAACAATGTAGGTTTAGGTTTTTCTTTTTTGAATCAAGTAGAAAGACATACTTGCATGCATGACAGGAGCAGTCTATTAACTTAACAAAGTTAAGAAGAGAGCCGTTTTCAACATGTAACTCATCACCTGTTAACCTTACCTTGTACATTGTTATTTCCTTGCAGAAAAAGAAACAAGAAGCAAATCCATGCAATCCCCATTCGTTTTCAGTTCTGGCTGCACATATAAGACATATCAAAAATTAATTATGTCCAGTGTAACAAGTTCAGTGCAGAAACTTTCAGGAGTCATAGATTTTTCCAGTGTGTGTTTCAAGAATGTCAGCTTCTTTAAAATTCTTAGAAAAAAACTCTTTTGCTTCTACCAGAGCAATACATTACTATTTTTTAAAACCCAAAGTGATACCTGGGAAGGTAGACGACAAACTGTGCGTAAGGTAACTAGCATGGTTCTTTCCCTTACTTCCTTGTTTCCCTTATAAGGAATACAGGTATGGTCAGAAGAAGGTGGGGACATTCATACAGGTACAGTGCTGTGTTGTTTTTTTAACCCACAGGAGCAGACTAACAGAGCTCTGGGGATTTCATTAGGTACACAAAATGCCTTTTGAGATTCTTGTGCAAGCCTGACATCATCATTTAAAAATTATGCTTGGCATATTCTCTGACTCATTATTATTTATTTGGATAAAATACCTGGAGTGGTGTATGAATTTCATTTTTGTCAACTTCCTTGTTGGATATAAGCCCTTTGCAAAATCAGTTCTGAAAAGTGACGGGGGGGGGGAGGACCCACACCATTATTTGAATCACATCTTGTACTCAGATGGCTCAGTTCACTGGTCCATCTACACCATTATAGTTGATTTGGACTAGCAACAGCTCTGCAGTGACTCAGACAGAGGCTAGGACTTGATCCTTTTTAACTAGAGGTGCCAGAAATGGACCCTGGGATGCAGGGGCCTAACTAGGGGAAAGGGGGCCTGTGTTCACCCCTCTCTGCCACAGCCCCTCAGAGTGAGGGAGATAATGAAGAAAATAGGGAAGGGTGGAGCTGGGGGGACTGGGAAATTTGAACCCATCTGCTCAATTACTATAGCCCTGCTGGGAAGATCTGCATGCAACACATGTGTTCTATCACTGATCTAGGTTCTTTTCAACATGATGTAATCCCAATCAGGAGCATAGCATCTTGTGCCTGAATATATTTATTATTTATTTTATTTATTTAACATATTTTTATACTGCCCAAAACTTACGTCTCTTATAAACTTATAGCATAAAAGCACACATCACAAGGGACAATTTGACCCTGAGCTGTCTCCACTTCTGAACCTTTTTGCTCATATGAGGGTACCATACTTATTCATGTATGCCACTTGGCCTCAACGTTTCAGATTATTTAACAAGTTCATCAGAATGACTTCCATGATACTTGTGGACTTCATGTGCCCAATACATAAAAAAAGGAATGCCTGGCAGAGGATACAAAGTATTTCACCATTGAATTACTAGAGACAGTGGCTGACATCCTGCGCAGCGCTCCACCGATCCAGGAGCAGGGCGGACACACTGATTCAATGCAGCTCCAAACCCCATCCAAACTGCTAGCAAAAGCAGAGACGTTCTGTCACTAATAAGGATTGGGTCATCACTGTAGCAATAATTCTATTGGGGAAAGTGAGAGAATCATCACTACAGCAAGCATGCAATCACTGGTAGTGACAGAGATTCTCTGCCTTTGCTAGCAGCGTGGACAGCATTTGGAGTTGCACAGAATCAGTGTGTGTGACCTACTCTTGGATGGGTGGAGTTCTGTGCTAGTCTTACAGAAGCTTCCATCCAGTCTTGAAGAAAATCTTACAGAAAGTGTTCTGCAGCTGCATATATTGTCATCGTAGTCTGCTTAACCTTCAATTGCCTCCGTGAAATGATGGCCATCATTGCCATAAAAGAGGCCTGGTTCGCATGTAACAGGAAACCAGATGTCCCTTCACCTCCAGTCCCCAAAGCTGAACTTGTGAACCATGCAATTGTAGGGTGTGTGGTTTTAAATGGACCTGCAGTTTCCCTCCCCAAACTGAATTTTGTCACCTTTGCTTTGCTCTACATTTCCTTTGCTCTGCCTCTGGTTTTCCAGTGTTACATGCGAACACCGGCACACAGTTTCACTGCTCTGAAACTGCAGTTAAGCGGGGAAGCTCCTCCCTTACTCTGGCTCCTATTGGCTATGCAGGCTTTTTTTCAGGACAGAAGGAAGCCTGCATAGCCAACTCCCCAGCCTCTCTGCAGTCTTACTGACTGCAGAGAGCCCCCAGAGCTTTGCATTTGGGAAGTGGGTGGAGGTGGTGGCGTGGAACCTTGGGTCGATTGGACTCGTGGTTTGACATTATCTTAAGTTACCCAGCCCAGAGTAACTTTCCCATAACATCACAATGTTGCTGTCATTGATTAATTTTGTCTCCAACCCACTTGCCCAACTGGAAAACAGTGACAGTATGGAGATTGGAGAAAACCCAGTGGCTGACAACATTCAGAATAATGAAGTGCTGGTGTCATGGCTATCTGCTTGTTGGTTCTGGTTAATGTCCATAATAAAGTACTGTAACTGGTGCAGTGACACTACACATGCAAGAAAAGGCCAGTTTGCAAGTTCATCAATCTCCCCTTCCCTCTGAAGCTCACTGTGACTCCTGAAAATATATTCCTGAGCATCATGCAGCCCTCAGGGACATATTTTCAGGAGTCACAGAGGGCTTCTGAGGAAAGGGGAGACTGAAAAGAATCACTCCTCCCCTGCAGTGTGTGCACAGTATTAACAATATAAGTGCTTTGTGAGTCTGGATGTTGGCCACTATTGATTAAATGCTAACATTACAGGCTAGAAGAGTATTTATGATGTGAATGTATGATGAGAACTCATCCTTGAAAGAAAAAGATCACTAGAACTCTATTGTTGAGATAACTGCTAATCCTGGATGTGCTGTTTTCCATCTATTAGTTACAAAGGACACCAGAAAAGGTGTGAATTAATTTTTCATGAGCGCAGGGCTGGCATAGCTTTGCATCCTGCAAATCACCATTTTACAGAAATGTTGCAAAAGCTGAATGTAGGTGTTCCAAGCACACCACAACAGATACGAACAGACTTTGAATGCACCCTTATAGGCTGACTCCACAAAATATGGTAAACATGCCCAGGCAAAGAAGTCCCATAAGCAGAAATTTCATTGAACTGATGAGCTTTGGGCAACTGACAGGCCTGTGCACTTTCAGATTTCAGATATGGCCTGATATTGGCTATTTGAGATAATTCTGATTCAAAATAGGGAAGTCTATATTGGATAGGAATTCTCTGATACAGTTTCAATGATTTCAGGCAAAATTTCAGGATTTCAGAGCACAAAATGGCGGTGGAAATACAAAGTGGAGTCTGCATTCCCCCCTGATCATGGCAGGAGTTTTAAAAAAGCTGTCTGTTTGCCATCTGCCTGCCTGTACATTTATTTCTTTATTTAGGTTATTATTTACTTACACATTTTAAAATAAAGTGATAGATTTTCAGCTGATACATCACTTCCCCTGTGATTCTCAGATGTTACATCACTTTTACTGTGATTCTTGGATGTGAGTACGATTTCCAGGTTACTATAAAAACTCAATTAAAAACCAATGCTTGGGCTGATTTAATTGAAATTAAATACAAAGAGCCCTGCCTTCCTTCACTATGTGTGTGCCAAATTTGAGAGCTTCCTGCCCAGCCTTTTTTTGCCAATTTTTATAAGGATGTTAACTGAAAATTGCAGTAATTTTCCTGAAGGAAAACTGATAACAAAAACAAAAACTATATTCTGAAGGATCCAAAATTGATTGGACCCTAAACCAATATTCTTGAGCATATTGAATTGATTGTTCTGGATTGCATCCAATTCAGATCCAATCTGAAATTTGTGATTGTGCACAGACCTAATAACTGATGCCATGTGGGAAAGACCGTTCATCAGACTTATCCCATGTAGTTTTTCATCTACAAAGACCAAACCATGTATTGTAAAGTCCTGTTCTTTGCAGGATTTGGGTATTAGGATCCCAGTGACAGTGTTCTAAAAACACAACATTATATAACCACAAACCATTTCTGTGCCGTGTGGTTTTCTTGGGGTAGGAAATTACCCCAGACACCTCACTGAGGTGTGAGTATTGTTAACATGGAACCACACTTTCCAACATAGGAGGAGAGTAGTTTGAGGCAATATATAACAATGTTTGTGCATTCATGACATGAGATTAAAAATGTGCTCATATGGGTGAAGCTAAAAACACTGTTGTAGTTCCTGATTGCTCCCTTCTTGGTGTAACAAGAGACTTTGCTTATTGCTGGTCTCTACCAAGAATTTTCTGGATTCCGAGGATCATGCCCTCCTGACTTAGAAGGAGCCAGGCCTCACAGTGAACAAGAAGAATTGACTGAGTTCTCACTCTACTAACAAAACTCTCACTTATCAGGCCATTTCCAATTACTTTTCCGCAGCTTATAAAATGTAATCCTGCCTGACTTTTCAGTTATTACTAATTATGGTAAAGTTGTACGTGAGGTTGTGTAATTAAAGTTGCATTTGTGTATAGTTGCATTTGCTGAATAAATATGGCACTCTTTGTGCAAAACAGATTCTTTTAATCTTGCGATTCACCCTACAATGAAGAGTACCAGATCCTAGAAAAGGAGCATCTCACTGTCTCCAATTTTTCACAATTTAAAAAAAGCTTTCCATAAACTCCACAACAGGTACAGCCTGTGGTTCTTGCTAAATTATTCTTGAGCATATACTGTAATCCAGCCACAGATCTGTAAAAATGAAGAGTTCTCTCCATGCTCACTCATTTAGATTATTAACCCAATCATTCAGTTCTGTGAAAATGGAATGTTTTCTCCTGTATTACTCAACCATTTGGATTCTTCCACTACAGAAGTCTATATCTTCTGCTGTTGCATCATTTTTCAAGTGGACCAGAGCAATATCTACTTGTTACTGGGCCCTGATCCTGTGCATCTAAAAGAAGCTTCATCTGTAAATTTTAGTAGGTGACACTGTCTGTCTCCATGTTTTACAAAGATTCACCTGATGGGGTCTTCAGATCAAGCTGCTGTTAAAGGCACAAGAGCTGACCAGGCTGTTTTTCTGCAATCACTTGGCAAACCCAATTGATTGTTCACAGCCATTGGGGAACTTTCCTAGCTGTCAGTTATGGCACAATATAATATCAGTTTTCCCCCATCCTGGCTTGGGAAGCTGGGGTCAGCCTATATGTGGTTATTCCTCAATATAGCATTGCTCAGCTCACTGGTTCTGCATATGGAGTGATGATCCACAATGACATGGAAAGATGCCAGTGCACCCCGCCCCGCCCGCTGTCTGAGAGGTGAGGCTCACTTGCAGCAGCAGGAAATAGAAACAGAAGGTTGTGGCCACACTCCATTCATGCTTCAAATGCAATGTTTACTTTCACCTGGAACACAGCCACAACAGATGCTGACTGGGGAATGAAGGCCCAGAGCAGTGAATCACAGAGAAACAGCAAGGGGACTGCTCTCTCTCGGTGTGGGTGGCACCTCTGGCTCAGAGAGGCCTTTCGTGATTGAATGCATTGGTGTCTCGGTCTATGTTTTTATTTCTCACACTAGCAATATGGGAGTTACTGGCCTATGTACTATGAAAGTGAGCCAAAAGCATAATCCCCTTTGCTTCCAATAAAAAGGGTTATTGTTCTGGGTTATAATCATGTAATCATTATTGTGAAGTATACATAAGAAAAAAATACCACAAATGTGCAAAAAACAAAACAAAACAACCACACACTCCTTTTAAAATGGTTCATGAATGGATTCAAGAGTGGGCTTCATGCTCCTGCAAAAATCTTTGTTCCCATCACCCTACTGACATCTGAAATATGGCCCCGGCTATTTCAGCTTCTGCCCCATATACTATGTCAAGCTCCAACTAGCTGCTTGATTACAAAGTGTTAGTTTCAATTTTTGGGGTTGCCACTTTGGACTGAAGCTATTCCTAGAGATTTCCCCCCTACCTTCCGATTCCACACCCCCACACACAATATTTTCCACAATATGAAGCCATTAAAATTCCCAGGACTGCCTTCAATAGTCAGCCTGGAGATTATTGTTAATATATGGAGACTCCAAGTCAATCCTGGAGTAGGGATGTGCACAAAACCGGTTCACCCAGTTCAGTTTGAATTTGAACCAAGTTTGAACCGGGTGTGTGTGTTCAGTTTTGATTTTGTCCGAACCACCCCCTGGTTCGGTTCGAATTTGAACCAGTTCAAATTTGAACTGAACTGGTTCGAACTGGTTCAAACTGCGAAAAGTAGCTAGGATGAAAGCTGACTTTGTGTGCCACCTACCACCCAAACCTCAAATCGATTGGACCTCCCTCTGATTTTTTACAAATTTTTAAAATATTTTCAAGTTTTGCCCATAACTCCCTATGTGGAGCACGTAGGGGCAAAAAGCTGGGGTGGGTGGTAGGCACCCATGGGTGTCCTCCACCCCCAAAATCCCAAGACAATTGGTTGCTCCTTGTATTATTGGTGAATTTTTTGGGGGGGGAAATTTCCCATTGGAGAAAATGGGGATTTTGGGCAGCCCCAGACCCGCCTCTGTGGGGTGGCAGTACACCCAAAGTGGGTCTGGGGCCATGGCAAAAATGGCCTCAGTCCCTCCGCATCCCCGGATGGATAGGAGTGAAGGTTTTTTTAAATTAAGATTTTCTAAGTCATTAAATAATATCTACTGTAATTGGAAAGAATAGAATGTGTGTCAGTGGGTGAAAGGTAAAGCCAGCAAGCTCTGAGAGAGATAGTTATTTAATGCCTTAGGAAATCCTAATTTAAAACAAAACAAAACACTCCTATCTATCCGGGGATGCTTGGGAGGGACTGAGGCCATTTTTGCCATGGCCCCAGACCCACTTTGGGGGTGCTGCCACCCCACAGAGGTGGGTCTGGGGCTGCCCCAAATCCCCATTCTATCCAATGGGAATTTCTTTTCTTTTCAACAAATCCACCAACTATACTAGGGGCACCCATCAATTGCCACCCCAGCTTTTTTGCCCCTCTCTGGGTGCCCTAACACGTAACACCCAGTCAGCCTGAGTCCACCTTAATACCTACCACCTACCCAAGCAACTAAGATGACACACAGAAAGACACCAACTATTGACTCTCTGATCTAACAAAAAGGCCACTGCTGCTGCTGCCTGCCAGCAGTACAGCAGCACACACACAGAGAAGAAGCAGGAGGCGGAGCAGAGCAGCAGACCTGCTGCTCTGCATGATGGATGATGTGATGCCCAAAGAAACCACCGCCTCACTCAGTGCCTGCCGCTGAGGCCACCACAGACAGAAAGAAGCCAGCCAACCTGCTCTGCTCTGCTGCTCCTCCCCTCCATGGATGATGCATTGCACACACACCCTACATCTGAGTTTTGATCTGAGAATGAAAAGGCCAAGAAGGCATCCAGGCAGGCCAGGGGACCGATCCAAACCAGACCAAGCGCAGAGTCAGCACAGGCCAGCAACAACAACAACTACTACTACTACTACCACTACCAGTGCAGTGCTACACCAACATTGCCAGTCACATGCACCACAGCCTGAGCATAGCACACAGCCAACAGCTGCTGCCAGCCAGTGCCTAGCAAGCCAAGCCAACAAGAGGAGAGCTAAGTAGACGGTGCACGCACGCCAACCCGTGACAACGCAACTGCAAGGGGAGAGGGCACAATTACAGGCAGGAGGAGGTGAGGCAATTCTAGCACAGATTTGAAAGTTAAAATCCAGGACTTCTACCACCAGCTGTCTAGATAGTGCAGTGAGTGCAGCTGAGCTGAGCTGTGTGTGAGGATGATAGTTAATTAGAGCAGACTCAGAGCATTGAGCATGGGCAATGGCAGGCAAGCAACACAACAGAACACTCACCTGCTGCTGGTTCAGTACTACTAGTAGTTGTCTCTTGTCCACACTAGTGTCTTCATCTCTTCTTTGTGTGCTCAGTGAGTGCATGCCTTTTGCCTTACTTGGGGAAAGAAATGGTTCTCTGGTCCACCACATATTTGCTCTAGGACACAGAGAGGCCCAAGGCAGGTGGTGGTGGGCTGTGCCTGCGGCGGCTGTGGCACAGAGAGGAGGGAGAGGATGCGGGGAGCCTGGAGTGGGGTGGGTGGAGGTGTGATGTAGCAGGGAGGGGGGATTCAGGTGGGGACAGCAGCTGCGGTCCCAAGAAGAGACCAGAGGGGTGTGTGGGGGGGTTGCCAATGTAGCAAGGGGTGTGGGGTGTGTTAGGAGTCAGTGGGCAGCAGTCCCAAGAAGAGACCAGAGGGGTGTGGGGGTTTTTTTTGCCAATGTAGCAAGGGGTGTGGGGTGTGTTAGGAGTCAGGGGGCAGCAGTCCCAAGAAGAGACCAGAGGGGTGGGGTGGGGTTAGGGTCTCAACGTAGCAGGGGGGTGTTGGGAGGAAGGGGAGGGGGCAGCAACAAACAGCAAACAACAAACAACAGACGGGCAGAAATCTCAGGAACAAAAGACCAAAATAATTAACTGGTAATATAATCAGCAGCAACAGAAAAACCTTGGAAGAAAAGCCCAACTCGGGCAGGCAGCAACAGCAGGGAGCATGGGTGGGTGAGTGGGAGTGGGGAATCTGGATGGGAGGGGGAGGGCAGGAGGAGAGGGGGCGGCAGCAGGAGTGGTGTGGGGTTGGGGAGGCAGGAGCCAAGGGGCACAAGAAAGGGAAAGGGAGGACTGGGAGCAGCAAGATTCAACAACAAAGAACAAATCCCAGAAAATAAATCAATGTTCAGAAGCAAACCAAATGGGCAAGAATCTCAGGAACACAAGAGTAAGACCACTATGAATAAAATAATTAACTGGTAATATAATCAGCAGCAACAGAAAAACCTTGGAAGAAAAGCCCAACTCGGGCAGGCAGCAACAGCAGGGAGCGTGGCTGGGTGAGTGGGGGTGGGGAATCTGGATGGGAGGGGGGAGGGCAGGAGCAGAGGGGGCGGCAGGAGGAGCAGCAGGCCCAGTCAATGGACACACAAATAATTAACAATTCAACCAAAGCAGAAAATATATAAATTAACAGAGCAGCAGCAGAAGCAATAATCCAAATGAATGAAAATCCAAGGTGGAACAAAAACAAGGCACAAATAATGAAACAGCAATAAATGAAAACAATGCAGATGGGTGGGGGAGGGGAAGCCAAATGATAAAGGAGGAATGAAAAGAAATGGAGGGTGAGGAAAAAGGAAAGGAGGACAACAGAAGAAAAACAACAGGAATATGTGAAAAGTTAAGAAAAAAGTAAAGTAAGTAAAGAGAAGAGACAGACACAGGGCAGATGGACAAAAGAAAGAGCACAGCACAAGGTGGTATACACACAGGCAGACACTAAAGGACACACAGTCAGGGACTCACACAGACACCAGCAGCAAACAAAGCAGGGGTCTCAGATGATGATCCCACAACTGCAGCCAAAGAGAATTTTCTAGGCAAGAGGCTTGGTTTAAATAGGTTTGAAACTCCCCCACCTTTGCACTCCCCCCCACCCCCAGCCAACAGGGTGCCAGCTCTCAACAGTGCAACAGCCAACAGCCTACCAGAGCGCAAAACTCATTCTGGTCAATCAAAGGATCAATAGTGCAGCCAATGCAATGCCTGAAAAATAGCCTCACAAAATAGATGCCAGGAGCAAAAGTTGCAAGAAGGAGCCACAAAATGGAGGACACACTTTTCATTTTATACAGACCCAATAGAGCCCTATGGCACATCCGAACCGGATTGAACTGGTTCGAACCGGTTCAGATCGAACCGGTTCGGATTCAGTTTGAATTCGAACCGGTTCGGATTCGGTTTGAATTCGAACCTGTTCGGATTCGGAAGAGCCCGGTCTGGTTCGAATTTGAGCCATCGAACCAGGCCGGTTCGAATTTGAACCGGTTCACACATCCCTATCCTGGAGGGCTGGCAACTCAACCTGTCATATACAAATAAGATGAATATGACAAATATTTATATACTGCTTTTCAACAAAAGTTCCCAAAGTGGATTATGAAGGTACAAATAAATAAATAAAATAGCTCCCTGTTCCCAAAAGGCTCACAATCTAAATAAGAAACATAAGAAAGACACCAGCAACAGCCACTGGAGGGATGCTGTGCTGGAGATGGATCGGGCCAGTTGTCTCCTCCTGCCAAATAAAGAGAATCACCACTTTAAAAAGGTGCCTCCTTGCTCAGTTAGCAGGGGACTGAGCTTGTTCTCCCACAGTCAGACCAGATACATGACTCACCAAGAAAGGCATGAATGATTAGAGCTGAGATTGTCAAATGTTCTCGTTCTCCCTGCATTACGAGTCTGGAGTTATGTGGTTTTATAGCATAGTGAGTAATGTGAGTTGGGGTAGGAGTCATGGCATTCTGTGGGTCATTTGTGAAGGAAAGTCCCTTGCACTCCCAAGAGGGCACATACAGGAGCCTCTTGTATGTGGCTTCTTTCACATCTCTCCTTTATGTGGCACCTTTACCATTTGTTCATTCATTCATTATTTACTGGTTGACATCCAGATTAATGAAGCATAGATGTAGCAAACTTGCAGCACAACTGGGGCGGGGGGAGAGGTGTGATTTGCATCAATCTCCCCTTCCCTCCAAATTCTGCTATGTCTCCCATAAATATGTCCCCGGGGACTAAAAAAACCAACAACCCCTCACAGACATATTTTTGGTATTCACAATCAGCTCCAGAGGAAAAAGGAGATTGACTAAGATTGTACCTCCCCTGTGGCTTGTGCTGCATGTTTGTGGCACCAGCACTTTGGTAGCAATGGCTACCAGTTGGAGGGCTGTGGGCCACCTCCAGTCTCAAAGGCAGGATGCCTCTGAGTACCAGTTGCAGGGGAGTAATGGCAGGAGAGAGGAAATGCCCCCAACTCCTGCTGTAGGCTTCCAGTGGCATCTGGTGGGCCACTGTGTGAAACAGGATGCTGGACTAGATGGGCCTTGGGCCTGATCCAGCAGGCCTATTCATATGTTCTTATGAACATAGGAATCTAGGAATCTACCTCAGACTAAGTCAAACCAATGGTCTATGTAGCACAGTATTGTATCTACTGATTGGCAATGGCTCTCCAGGGTTGAATCTTTCCCAGTCTTACCTGAAGATTCCAGGGACTGAACCTGGGATGTGGGACCATCTGCATGCATAATAGATGCTCTAGCACTAGGCTATGGTCCCATTCTCATGGTCCCAAACCCAATGTCAGCCTCTTATTTAGTCTCCATGTCAGCCGCTCTCTCTCTCTCTCTCTCTCTCTCTCTCTCTCTCTCTCTCTCTCTAAGCCTTTCAGCCATGATGGTTCCTAAAACAGTTTACAATAAAAACAAAATAGTCTTTATTTTATTTTATTTTTATTGCATTTTATTCTGTCCTTGTTCCACGGAGCTCAGGGTGGTGTAAATGGACCTTTCTTCTATTTTCTCCTCAAACAACCCCCTGAGGTAGGTTAGGCTGAGAGACTGCAACTGGCCCCAAACCACCCAGTGGATATTATGGCTGAATGGGGAATTGTACCCAGGCCTTCTCCAGTTCTAGTCTAACCACTACCACAATTAAAATAAGTAATTTTGTTAATCTGAGAACCAATAAACCAAAAAATCTAACCCAACAGCAGGACATTCAAAACAGAGCGTGAGAATAAACAAACAGCAGCAAAAACAGCTTGCTTCGTTTCATTGTTCCAGGCAAAGTGAAAAGTTCAATTTTAATTTTCTTTCAAAAAGACAGGAGAGACTCTGTCACCTGAATTTTCAACACAAGGCAAGTCCAAAGGAGCTCCAAAGCACAGGAGCCACCATAGAAAGGGCCTCCTTGTGAGGAAACATCCACAGGTGGTGGTTAAACGTTACAGTACTAAGATCTTCTTGTCAGAGGGCTCCCTGAGATATTAGGGCAATCAAGCCACTTGGAGTTTTCAATGTCAAGACCAGCATCTTGCAATGAGCACAGAAATGGACAGGTCACCAAAGAAGAGACTTGTCTTAGACCAAGCAAAAGACACAAGCAACTGAATTCTGTACTTGGTGTTTTCAGACTATCTTCTAGCCCCACATAAAACAAATTACAGTAATTTAATCTAGATGGCTTCAAATTCTTCAAAGCATGAATGATTATACTTGATACGATTGTGCCAGTATAGTTAAGCTTGAGAGTGTTTCCAATATTCCACCATTAAAAGCCCTGAATATTCTATTGCTTATAAAATCAAAAGCATTTGTCTGATCTGCATGGCCATAGCACACATTCACTGGTGTCTGACAACAGACACTTCCGTTGCAAATTCAGGGAAGATTTGTTGGGAAATGGCTTAGATACAGCAGTTTAAAGTTTTTCTCTTTTGAACAGGGGTTTAAAGGTTCGGTGACATATTTTTGGACTGAGGAAGAGCTGTTTAAATGATTTTGTAGTCCATCTTCATAGTTTTAGCCTTTAGACTGCATGCCAGAAAAGTTCTTTTTGTATACCCCCTGGGACCCAATGGATTGTTATTTTACAATTGATCCTCAAAGTTGGGTTTTAAGGACAAATTGCATTTTTAGTGCTAACAGAGTCTGTGCAGTAGTTAGTTTGAGGTTACAGTGCCCACAGCGCTGCCCACAATAAACATGGTGACTAACTCACTGCCCCAACCCTGCCACTCCTGCCCACTGCTCCATTCTGCTGCCCTGGCCCTGCCTTGACCCTGCTGCCTGCTGCCACGCTCCCACCCACTGCTCCCACCCGCCCCTCGCCCCAGCCCCCAGCTCAGATGGCCTCTGCGCATGTGCAGACTCCGTATCATTTAATATAATTTATTAAGAAAGAAGCTTGCATAATGCACAGCATTATGGAGCCATATCACAACACCCTGGGGCTGCTGTATAAGGCAGCCCTGGAGCTGTTTTGAAGCAACAGCTGCCGAAGCAGCATTTCCCATTCACAATAATGGGAAAACCTGAGGAAACACTGGTTTTCACAATTGCTTCTCCACAACAGCATCTGGGTTTCCTTTGAAATTCTCAGCAGTCTCGGGGTGCAACATTACAACTCTATAATACTGTGCATCATATCAGCTCGAATAGTTAAACACAGTTTTAGTCCCTCTTTTCCCTCATGTGAATGAGCACAGCACAGAATCCTAGCTGTAAACATAAAGACTCCAGTCTGGTGTAGCTAGGCTGCTTAAATCCAGTGAAGGCTATGAGAGCTAAGCAGTGTTAAGCATGAGCAGGACTGAAGCCAAAGGCATTGAGTTACTACAGTAGGTCAGCCATCTAAACTAGTAAACACAGGAGGTCATGCAGTTTCTCTGACTTCATGCAGGAGCGGTGGTTGTTTTGATTCCTTGACAGGAAATGGGAGGGAGTATAGAAAGAGAGAGCAGGAAGAATCCTGATTTCTCAATTCTACTTTCTACTGAATGCAGACAGCTGGACAGGCCAATTGAATGACCAAACTGACTAGAAACAGGCTAGTTCTTTTCTTTTGGGCCAGTTACCAGGAAAGGAGATATCAAGGCTGGGGGTTTCCTCTCCTGACTCATTTGTGTGCGTGTAGCTGGGCACTTTAGGTATAGAGCTGCCTTTTATACTAGGTCCCCCCCACAGGGCTACAAACTATTGGCCTCCACCTGGTTCCAAACTTCCTCCAAGTTCTGTCTGCAGGCCCCACGTACCAACATTTTGTAAGGTTGGCAGTCAGGGGACTTCCACCAGACTTCCACCCAGACTTTTGGGTGGAAGTCCAGTCGCCTACAGGCTTTGGGGCCCTCAGATTCCTCCTGGGTACAGAGACATCATGGGCTGCCACTGGCCTACGCAGTGCTGCACATCCATTGGCCCGCTCGCCCTGCCTGTGCTGTGCTGGATGCTGAGTGCAAGTTGTGCCATGCGATGCGACCATGCCTGTGCATGCCTCCGTGATCAGCACTTGGAGGTTTTTTCCAGCAGGCGCAGCAGAGTGGGGGAAAGGATAGGGTGGTGGTGGTGGGAACCAGCCCCAGAGAGGAGGTGAAATCCCACCACTTTGGCGAGTGGTGGGAGAAATGGCAAGGTGTCAGAGGCGAGGACTCAAGAGATCTGGCTGTGCTCTTACTGCTGGGACTGGGGGATAGGGGTGGGAGTAGATTTGCTTGTTTCCATGCTTCTCTCCCCACCCACTGAAGCGGCAGCATTCCTGATTCCTTCCCACTGTTGGGGCTGATTCCACCCACCCACCCTGACCCTGGCTGCACCTGTTGAAGAGTTGCTCCCTGGCCTGCCTCAGTATTGTGTTTCTCCCCTCCCCCACCCCCTGCTTTTCAGCTCCAAACAAAGGGGAGAGTGGCTGGACTGTCCATACACAATTTGTATCTTCAGGTTAGTGGGAATTGCCTGATTCAGAACTTCCTCTTTAAAAAAAAAAAAGGCTTCAGCCTTTTCCTGAGCATATTCTGGTATGAAAAGCAGTGCATTCGGCTAATTTAAGTGACAGGATTGTCCATGCAAAATGTGGTATCTGCAGGTCAATGGGAAGCATCTTATTCAGAATTTCTTCTAAAAATAAAATTAAAAATGTTTCCGCCTTCCCCTGAGCATGTTCTAGTTTTAAAAGTAGTGCATTCGGCTAATTTAAATGGCCGGACTGTCCATGCAAAATGTAGTATGTGCAGGTCAGTGGGAAGCATCTTATTCAGAATTTCTTCTAAAAATAAAATAAAATAAAAGTTTCCAGATTTCCCTGAGCATGTTCTGGTATAACAAATAGTGCATTGTAGCTTAACTTGGGCAGAGGGGGTGGGGAGGCCTTTAGGTCCAGGCTTTAAAATTGCCTAGGTGCATTTCTGTTGGCAGCCCTGCTGTCTGTTGGCCGCAGACTGTTTGAGGAACTGTGATTCACTAAGTCTCAATTTGCTCATTATGCTTCTGCAAGGGAGGTGCCACTACATGCCCTTCACAATATCCAGGAAAGAAGATTGATAAGTCATGTTCTTGCCCTAGGTAAACAGAATAACCATGAAAGCATAACCTCTTGGAAATTGAGATGGAAACAGTACATGTAAGAGCAGTTTCAGTTTACATGTACGTTATACAATACTCATGATATGACTTTCAAAGTTAAGATGTGTATAGGCCTGCATTCTGAACTTATCTCTGGTGTTCTTTAGCTTGCAGGCAGTGCTTATCTCTTAACAAGGGAAATACCAGGAGCCTTATTTCTCTACCTCAGATGGTTGAGGGCTATAAAAGAAGGGATGGTTATGATAAAGAAAATATAGTCCTAAAATGCCTTTGATTCTATGATTAATGTACATATTCTAGAACCAAGCACGTAGCCAATATGAGGATAACAGCACATATTTCACAGGGTTCTTGTAACAGGCACAGTGGGATGGTATATATAATATATAATATATAATACATGTGAAACACTTCACATTCTCAGAGAACACTATACAGATGCTAAAATTATTAGTATTAACAGGGGCTGATATACAGAGTAAAAATACACTGGTGCAGCAGGAGAGCAGCCTAACAGAACTTCCCAACAGATGAAAAGTGGCAATTTTTTTATGCCCCCACCTTCCCCAGAAAGCCCTCTATGCCATGAGAAAATATGTCCCTGATGGTTGCTCAAGCTCAGGGACATATTTTCAGGTGGCACAGAGGGCTTCCTGAGAAAGGAGAGGGCATCAAAAATTGCTACATTGGTTCTGCACTGGTACAGGCTGCTCTTTCACTGGATCCTGGTAGGGTTGTGCGTTTTGTCTTTTTTTCTGTTTTGTTTTTGGCTTGAATCCGAAATACCCCCGTTTTGTTCTTTGTTCAAAACCAGCCAATCCGAAACACCCCAATTTTGTTCTTTGTTTGAAATTGCAAAATCCGAATCTGTAACGTTTTGGATTTTAAAAAATGGCCCCAGGGAAAAACTAGTGGGTGGGGGTGGTAGTGCCCAGTGGGTGGAAACTACCACCCAAATTTCAGAGGAATTGGGCAAAGGGCTGGGTTTTGGTGAATTTTTGAAGTATTGGATTTTTCCCTTAGGGAAGAATTGAGGTTTTAGCAAAAGTATAGCTTCATGTTGCGGGGGGGAGGCATAGAGCAGAGTAGGGTGGGTGGTAGTGCCCAGTGGGGGCAAGGAAGCTGCCAGAATTATTTCAAAGGAATTGGGCAGAAGGATGATTTTTAAAGATGTAATGGAGTTTGCGTGTCTGTAAAGTTCTTCCCCATAGGGAATGATGGACCTCCATAATTCCTGCCCCATAACTGCACTTGGGGGGTACCAGGGTGGCCCAGAGTGAGTGGTGGTATAGACCACATAGGGTGCCAACCACCCCCATGGGTTGCTAACCCATGGGTACTGGGTTCTGTTGTTTCTGAGATGTTTTGAGTGTAGATTCAGATTCTCTGGTAGCATATAGCAATAGCAATAGCAATAGCACTTACATTTATATACCGCTCTATAGCTGGAAGCTCTCTAAGCGGTTTACAATGATTTAGCATATTGCCCCCAACATTCTAGGTACTCATTTTACCGACCTCGGAAGGATGGAAGGCTGAGTCAACCTTGAGCCCCTGGTCAGGATCGAACTTGTAACCTTCTGGTTACAGGGCGGCAGTTTTACCACTGCGCCACCAGGGGCTCTATGAGAGTGTATTCATGGTTTGTCATTGAAAATCTCATATGCTACCAGAGAATCTACACTCAGAACACCTCAGAAACAACAGAACCCAGCACCCCATGGGTTAGCAACCCCTGGGGGCAGTTGGCACCCTATGTGCACTACACCACCACTCACTCCCAGCCACCCCAGTGCCCCCCCCGGTGGAGTTATGGGTCTGCTGAAACCTCCATTATTCCCTGGGGGAGGGGAAGTCCTAAGAAATCAGCCCTTTGCCCTATTCCTTTGGAATCTGGGTTGTGGCAGGCACCCCTTGGGGCACTGCCACTCAACCCACTGTTTTGCCCCTCAGGCCCCATTTCTGCCCCGAATCTGCCCCAAAGACATGTCAACTTCAGAAATTCTTTAAAAAATCAGCCCTTTCCCCAATTCCTTTGGAATCTGGGTGGCAGCAGGCACCCATTGGGGCACTACCACCTGAACCACTCTTCTGTCCCTAAAGCCCCCTTTCTGCCCCCAATCCACTCCAAATAACATCAACATCACACATCAACAACAGCAGAGCCTTGGAAAAAATCAGGCAGATTTCCAAAGGTCATGCACATCCACATCCCCCCCGCCCAAAATGCAATTGATCTACACACAACAGTGTGAAACAACAACGATGAAATGCACACTGCCCCACTGGCCAATGAGGGTAAAATTTACCCTTAAATTTGCTTAAAAGGAATAAGGAGGCAATTGCCAGCAGATCAGCCCATGCTTTCACTGGCCAATCTGCAAGCTGGAAGGGCTGGAAATTCAAACAAATGTCAAAACTAAAAATGGAGACTGAAGGAGAAAGACTTTCTGTGATTGCAAAATGGAGTTCCAAAACAGCCGAAACAACAAAACATTTTTTATCCAAAACAGGGACATTTTGTTTTAGCTACAGTACAAAATTTTCTGTTTTGAGCATTGGGAGTTTTGTTTTGGCTACAACACAGCTGAAATGGCCTGTTTTGTTCACAAAATGTTTTGTATCCAAAACGAAACGCACATCCCTAGATCCTGGCTCTGTCTGTCAGCCACTGATTAAGTGCTCCAATTCTGGCTTTCATTCCTTCAACAAGGAATTCACTTTCTCACAACATTCTGAGCAATATTTGAACAGGCATCATGAGGGATATCGGGCCTGCTTATGATTGAGCAATTCAGCCTGCCATATAAAGTTGCAGACTGAAGTGGTCATGAGTGAATAAAATGGCCCATTCCTAGGGGCTTCTATAGCAATCTGATCTATTGTAGTGCTTTGTCAGCAGCAGGTGAGCAAACTGAGATGGGCTAATACTACTGAAGTACTGTAAACCAGAACCATCTTCTCTAGCAGATCTACTCATGTCATGTTTAAGCCCTCATGCTCCTGCTTTACACAGCAGGCTACGGCACTTACTCAAAATACTTCTTTTGCTACTCTGTATGGGGAAGTAACTTGCCTAGGGAGCAAGAGGTTGCTGGTTCGAATCCCCACTTGTATGTTCTTCAGACTGGGAAACACCGATATTGTGCAGCTGCAATATAGGAATATGCTGAAAGGCATCATCTCATACTGCACAGGAGACGGCAATGGTAAAACCCCTCCTGTATTGTAAGGTAAAGTGTGTTGCCAAGTCAATTTTGACTCCTGGTGCCCACAGAGCCCCGTGGTTTTCTTTTGGTAGAATACAGGAGGGGTTTACCATTGCCTCCTCCCGCGCAGTTTGAGATGATGCCTTTCAGCATCTTCCTATATCGCTGCTGCCCAGTATAGGTACCAGTGGGGATTTGAACCGGCAACCTTCTGCTTGTTAGTCAAGCATTTCCCCGCCACACCACTAGAAAACCACATGGCTCTGTGGTCGCCAGGAGTGGACACACCTGATGGCACAATTCTCCTTTACTTTATAGGCATTTCCTGATGTAGGATCCAGATGACTTCAAAGGACATCATACTATTTCTTAGCATCATCTGCTGGCCATTTGCTGACAATCATGGAAAATCCATTTGAAACCTGTCCTTAAAAAAAAACAACCACACACACATCTCAAACAACTAGTAATATTTAAAAGGGACAGGGTTTTGGATTGTTCACCGATTGTCAGAAAATGGCCAGCAGATGGCGCTAAGAAATAGCACTTTGTCCTCTGACGTTCTCTGGATCCCTCCGGAAAATCTCTTGTTGCACTTTGTCCATGTTCAAATAAATTGCCATCTGGAAATGCCCTATAAGAGAAGTGTGGCAACAGTGGCCACGGAACATCTTCCTAGAAAAGAACTGGCTGGTGCAAATATGCTCTAAATCACTACACAATCTTGCCCAAAGGCCTCATAAACATAGTAAAGAAGAAAGAGGATAGGAAGGAACCTTTTAGGCCTTGGATGAAGAAGAAGAAGAAGAAGAAGAAGAAGAAGAAGAAGAAGAAGAAGAAGAAGAAGAAGAAGAAGAAGAAGAAGAAGAAGAGCAGCAGCAACAACAACAACAACAACAATGTCATCCACCTTGGGACATACTAAAGAATGATCCTCAAATACTCACCAAGTCCCACACTGGTGACACTAACACCTCTGCCTGGTCCAAGGTACCAAATGTCAGAGAGACGTCTAACCAAATCAACAATATACATTTTCTTCTAGAAAACTCCCAAGTGAAAAACCTCAGTGAAAACCATAGAAATTCTCTGTACACACTTAGTGTGAAGACTAAACTGATAAGGATGCAAGAAGGCAATATAGTACTATTTGGATACACCTGAAGCTGCAAAGCAACTCAACAATATCCTCTAGAAAGAGAATGTTGAAGATGGAAGAATAACTGCATGCATGGATAAAGAAATGAGTTACAATGTCTGGAAGCAACCATAGTAGCAAATGGGTGAGAAACTATGAAGGTCTATGGATGATCCTTTACATAGTTCTAGAATATATAGAATCCTTTCATATTATTTTCCAACATTCTCAGACCTGGTAACCATCCGCAACCTTGAGTATTTCAATTTGTTACTGTTTATGTTCATCTCTGTCTCTCTCCCTCTTTCTTGCATTGTTCTTTTCTTAAAACAACTTAAACAAAAATCCAAAATGCTTTGGTCATCTTACTGTGACACTTGCAGTCAGGGTGCAAGCCACTTTAGGGTTACAATTCACAAACTGAAGACAAGTACTACAAGTGTCTGGTGTTGGTCTTTCCACATAGTCCACCATGCTGATTCACACGTTATGTTCAACACTCATACAGTGAGTGTACAGTGTACACAGGCAGGGGTGCATCTAGGTAATTTTGGCGCCCGGACCAGCTCTGCTGCAAGCCCCCCCCCCAAGCCTACCTTTGGGGATGTCCTGCTGTGCCGAACCTCAATTTTTAAAAAGATTTCAGCCACCGCACAGCCAAGGGGTAGCTACTGGGGGGTGAGCCAAGCAGTCCTTCCCCCCACGGTGGCGGCCAGAGCAACCACTGGGCCTGTCCATTCAGCCCAGCAGGTCTTGCTAATTAGCGAGGTGTGCTAACTAGGTCTAGCGAAGTGTGCCTACACAGCTGAGAGAGATCGTCACAAGCCTGTGACATCACGGGCTTGCAACGATCTCTCTCAACTGCGCATGTGCACCTCGCAGTTAGCAAGAGCCGCTGGGCCGAACAGACAGGCCCAGTGGTTGCACTGGCCACCACACCAGTGCGAAGGACTGCTCGGCCTACAACACACACCCACCACCACCTGGCAGCCAACCCTAGGCCGTGCGGCAGCTGATTTTTTTTTTATTTAGCGGAGATTCGGCATGGTGGCGCAGTGGTGGAGCGGGCACAGGGCGGTGGCAGGAAGCCCCCCCCAGCCATTTGGAGGCCCCCGTACCTTGGAGGCTACGGACTGGGGCACCAAGGTCCAGGGCTTAGAGCTCCTCTGTACACAAGTACATATCTGTACAGAGATACAGTCATTCACATGTTATATTGACTGCAGGTACAGAAGTACACTTCCTATTCCTACCATGCATTGGAGGGGCCGGTATCCAGGTTCACTTTAAAAATGAGAACAGGTATAGTCATTCACACAAACGCATGTACAAGTGTACAGACATCTGTACACTTGTACAGCATAATGGCTGAATCAGGCTATAGGATCATGGGAGACTGTGTTCTCAGAAGGCACATTTGAATCCATAAGTAATGAACATATTCTATTCAGTTCAGTTCTCTTGTATAGGTAAGGGACTCCTAATATCATTAAAAGGCTGATTCAAACAACTAAGTTGGCGCTCATGCTGTAGCTTTATTTATTACACAGGCAGAGTAGTACCTGTCTAGTTTGCTCAATACCTTACCAGCCCACACAATTAGGAAGGGGACACACCAAGATCCTGCTCATTGTGATGTCTTCTGTGGATGTTCTACTGCCCTCCCAGTACATCATTCTATCATGAGGGGGAACAGTTCATCTGAATGACTGCTCATACACTCCAATACAGGCGCACTCGGTGCAATCAATTTGCTGGAACAATACCTTTTCCAGTGGTAGGATAGCCCAGACCCAGTCACTTTGCGAGTATTTGTGTAAGTCTTAAGGAGTTTGCCCTTATTATTCACTTCCAGTTGCTGCTATAACCATTAACAACGTTGCTGTTGTGGGAGAAAGAACTGGACAGCTATGATTTAGAATTTAGATCATTTCCTCTCACCAATGATCTCTTATCAGTGTATTATTTGGCCACACAACACACAACTTTATCCTGTGCACTAGAGCTTTTAAGGATGTGGTACCTAAGTAGGGTTGCATGATTTCACTGTTTTAGACCAGTCAGATCGGTTGATCCAGGAACAGTTTGATATACAGGTTGTGTTTGTTTACATGAAGTGCTGCCATCTTCTGGGGACATTAGTGCTTAGCAGGCCAAAACATTGTGCAATGGTTCTTTGAAATGTCTGGAAGGGTAGCCACGTTATTCAGCTGCAGTGAAAACAACAAAGAGCCGTGTGACAAGCTTAACAGATCTATTATGACATAAGTTTTTGTGGACTAGAGTTCACTTCATCCAGATGCAAGAAGTGTTATCCCACAATATTTTCTTTATAGCCATGTATGTATGTATGTGGTAACTAGGGAGAAAGCCTTTCTGGGGATTGCATCCCATTTATGTAATATCCTCTCCAATTAAGTTCATCTGGCTTCATCACTGTGTTCTTTTAGATGCCCGGTAAAGACCTTTTTGTTCACCCAAGCCTTTTAAATTCTGGTTTTCAGATTTGATTTTTAATGTGTTATGTGTTTTTATTGTATGTTTTAATCCTGTGTTGCGAGCTGCCCAGAGAACAATTAGTTATGGGGAAGCTAACAAATCAAGTTTATTTATTGATGATTAATTATTTGCCCTGCTAACTGGGCAAAGAGGCACCTTTTACTGTGGTGATTCTCTTTATTTAGCAGGGGGAGAGTAACTGGCCCTATCCACCCCCAGCACAGTACTTCCAGTGACTGTCGCTGGTGTGTGTCTTATGTTTCTTTTTAGAATGTGAGCCCTTTGGGGACAGGGACCATCTTATTTGTTATTTCTCTTTGTAAACCACCCTGAGCCATTTATGGAAGGGCGGTATAGAAATCAAATTATGATTTCTTGTTTACACAGTCAGACAGGTGTTATTGACTGGTTTTGTTTTATCCAGACATTGAGTCCTTCCCAAGGACCTGGGATGGCTGAATTTTATCATCAATACTGTTGATTATTATAGATATCGTCGCAAAATATAGGCTGTTCCCAGTAAAGCTGCTTTTTGTAATTGGCTGATGGTGATTTCTGTGGCCCCTATGGTGTTGAGGTGCTCTTCAAGGTCTTTTGGAACTGCACCCAGGGCGCCAATTACCACTGGGATTATTTTGGTCTTTTTCTGCCACAGCCTTTCAATTTCAATTTGTAGATCTTTGTATTTGGTGATTTTTTCTATTTCTTTTTCTTCTATTCAGCTATCCCCTGGTATTGCTATGTCGATTATTTTGACTTGTTTTTCTTTCTTCTCGACTACAGTGATATCTGGTGTATTGTGTGGCAGATGTTTGTCTGTTTGTAGTCAGAAGTCCCATAATATTTTTACATCTTCATTTTCTTCAGCTTTTTCAATTTTATGGTCCCACCAATTCTTGGCTACAGGTAGCTTGTATTTTTTGCAGATGTTCCAGTGTATCATCTCTGCTACCTTGTCATGCCTTTGTTTGTAGTCAGTCTGTGCGATCTTCTTACAACAGCTGATCAGGTGGTCCACTGTTTCATCTGCTTCTTTACAAAGGCGGCACTTGCTGTTTGTTGTGGATTTTTCTACTTTTGCTCTTATTGCATTTGTTCTTAGTGCCTGTTCTTGTGCAGCCAGTATTAAACCCTCTGTTTCTTTCTTCAAGTTGCCATTCTTAAGCCATTGCCAGGTCTTGGTGATGTCTGATTTTCCACTTATATTGTGCAAATATTGACCATGCAGGGGCTTATTTCTCCATTTTTCTGCTCGGTTCTTGACTTGTTCTTTCTTATAGGCCTGCTTTGTTTCATTGGTGTTGAATAGTTTCGCATTATTGACCATTTGAAGTGCATCTTCTTCACTGTCCTTGATATATTCTTCAAGGCCTCTTTTCTCCTCCTCTACTGTTTGATGGACTTGCAGCATTCCTCTTCCACCTGAGCTGCGAGGGAGGTAGAGCCTATCTACATCACTGCAGGGGTGCAGAGCATGATTGATGGTCATGATTTTCCTGGTCTTACGATCTAGCGTCTCTAGCTCTGCCTGGGTCTAGTCTATTATTCCTGCAGTGTATCTGATAACAGGTATAGCCCAGGTGCTTATGACTTGTATGGTGTTCCCGCCATTGAGTTTGGACTTGAGAATTTTTCTAACTCTCCTGATGTATTCACTTCCCATTTTTCTTTTAACTTCAGTGTGTGCGATGTTATCAGCCTGGAGAATGCCCAAGTATTTGTAAGGTTCTTTCTCTTCCAGGTTCTTGATCTTGCTTCCATTGGGCAGTTCTATTCTTTCTGTTTTTGTTATTTTTCCTCTTTTCATTATTAATGCAGCACACTTGTCTAGTCCAAACTCCATTGCTATATCGCTACTGAATATACGGACAGTGTTTAGCAGTGATTCGATTTCTGACTGGGACTTTCCATACAACTTCAGATCGTCCATGTACAGCAGATGGCAGATTCTACTTGATGTTTTAGATGTTTGGTATCCGAGGCCTGTTTTGTTGAGTATTTGTGAAAGTGGGGTCATGGCGATTACAAACAATGGAGGGGATAGTGAGTCCCCTTGGAAAATGCCTCTTCTAATGCTAACCTGTCCAAGTGCCTCACCATTGATTGTTAACTGTGTATTCCACCTGCTCATTGCTTTTTTAATAAATATCTGAATGTTTTTGCTGACACCAGTTGTTTCTAAACATTTTAGTATCCATGTGTGAGGCAATGAATCGAAGGCTTTCTTGTAGTCAATCCATGCAACACTTAGATTTGTTTTTCTTCTCTTGCAGTTTTCTAAAATCATTTTGTCAATCAGCAGCTGGTCTTTTGTGCCTCTGGTGTTTGGGCAATTTCCTTTCTGTTCGACTGGAAGCTGTTTGTTAGTTAATAAGTGTTGCATCACTTCATCTGCTATTATTCCAGTTAATAATTTGAACATGGTTGGCAGGCAGGTGATCGGTCTATAATTACTTGGAACTGCACCTTTTGCTGGGTCTTTCATGATGAGATGAGTTTTCCCAGTTGTTAGCCATTGTTCAATATCACCGCCTTTCATAATGTGATCGAACTGTTTTGATAGTTGTTTCTGAAGGCTTGTTAGGTGTTTAAGCCAAAAGCCATGCAGTTCATCATTGCCTGGCGCAGTCCAATTTTTAATTTTCTTTGCTCTTTCACTTATTAATTCTGGCGTTATTATTAGATCTTGCATTTGTTGGTTACATTTTTTACCTCTTTCATCCAGCCTACTTTTTTATTATAATCTATTGGATTGTCCCATAATTTCCGCCAGAATTGCACTGTTTCTTCTTTATTTGGTGTTTCTAGGTTTCTTGCAGTTTCTCCTTCTATGCTTTGGTAGAAACATCTCTGATTCGACTGGAATTGGAGATTCTGCCTATGTTGTGTAATTCTGGCTTCATATCTGCTAATCTTCTTTGACACTGCTGTTATTTGCTGCTTTATTATTTCCAGGACTTCTCTAATTTTCCTTGAATCTAGGTGGTATTTTTGGATCAGATACTGTTTGGTGTTTTCATTCTTCAGCTTCTTGGCTTTCATATCTTTCAGTTTACTAGCATCTGATCTAAGCCTGGCGATTTTATTTTCTAATCTAATCTTCCATTTAGGTGATGTACTGCTTTCTTTTTTGACAGGTCCACTGATCTTATATCCGAGCTCTTGTGTTGTTATTGTTGCTGCACTGTACATTAGTTGGTTTGTTTCTTGGAAATTCTTGGTTGTTATTTCTGCAAGTGCAGCATTGACATCTTTTAATGCCTGAGCAAGTTGTTTTTTGGCAACTGTTTTTAGAGCTGGAAGTCGAACCCTGGTGGTTGTTTGGTTCATGTGTTCAGTTATTTTTTGCTTTAGTTCTTGTTGCTTTTCTGTTAAATGGCATTTGGGGTTTTTTTGAGGTGAAGGCAAAGGGGCGGTTGCCTGGTTTTGATTTTGAAACAGTTCAGCAACAGTGGCATCCTCGATTTCCAACACCTCCTCCACCTGCGCCTGAGCAACTTCTTCAATTGGTGATAATTCTTCTTCCATATCTTGAGCCTGTGTTGCTCTTAGCAGTTCTTCCAGCTCAACTCCTGTGAATACTTTATTTCTTATTATGAATCTTCTCTGGTCTGCTAGCCTTTGTTCTGTTATTTCTGTGTCTGGATGCTTCTCTTTCCAAATTTGGTACATTCTTTTTAAATAACCTCTTCTAGTTGGTCTAGACTTGTAATAGCAGATCATTATTTCCTTGTTAGATCATTATTTTCCTTGTTTTCCTTGTTATTGTTGTTGTTGTTGTTATTATTATTGTTGTTGTTGTTTACACAGTCAGACAAGTGTTATTTACTGGTTTGTTTTATCCAGACATCGACTCCTCCCCTAGGACCTGGAATGGCTGAATTTTATTATCAAGGTTGTTGCTGTTATCATCATCATCATCATCATCATTAGATGATGATGGTGGTGGTGGTGACTACATTGGAGTTAATGGCTAACATCCAGACTAACTGAGTTCTGGTACTTAAATGCTATGCTGGTGTTATGACCGAGGGGCTACTGTCATCTTCCGTTTCCTCTGAAGCTGACTGTGCAACCATCAGGGACATATTTCCAAGACTCACAGTGGGAGGGAAGGATAGATAGAGGAAAATTGCCCCTCTGTCGTAGTATTAGCATAGAGTTTGAGCACCAGCACCCTGTTAGTCTGGATGTAGTCAGTATCCACATTCCTCCTTGAGGAGGAGAGCTGGTCTTGTGCTAACAAGCATGAATTGACCCCTTTGCTAAGGAGAGTCTATCCTGATTTGCATTTGGATGGGTGGCTACATGTGAGCACTGTCTACTGTAAGAGATCTCTGGATGGGGCTGTAACTCTGTGGTAGAGTGACTGCTTGCATGCAGAAGGTCCCAAGTTCAGTCCCTGGCATCTCCAGGTGAGTCAACCATGGAGAGTCACTGTCAGTCAGTGTAGGCAATACTGAGCTAGATGGACTAGCGGTCTGATTCGGTATAAGGCAACTTCCTATGTTCCTATGACTCCATCACAACCATGCCTAATATCTGGCCAATGCTTAGCCCAGTCCACTATTATCTGCCACACCTTTTCCAGCAGTTGACACTGACAGTCAGTGCTGCTGCTAGAGAAGAAAAATCATCATCCCAGGGAACTGTGGCAGGGCAGAGCCTCCATTGTGTGTGTGTGTGTGTGTGTGTGTGTGTGTGTGTGTGTGTGTGTGGTTTCAAAGAACCCAGGCTGCTGTGCTCAGGGGCCATGCCTGGCACCCAGCCACACCCCCTGTGTCTGATGTCAGAAGCAGGGGGAATAGCCCCACTAGCAAATGGGGCCATGCACCCCATTTGCAAGTAAACTTCTGCCGGCCCATGTTCACAGCATGGCCAGGAACGGCTCTCCCTGCTTGCAAAAGCAGAGAGAAACATTCCAGGCCAGGATGGGAACCCAGCGCTGGCTGAAGCCTTTCAAAAATGGAGCCTCAACATCTGACCTCAGCAGTGCCAGTGCCAGAAGCAGCAGCGTCAGTGGGACCTCACTCTCCTACCAGTGGCCATCAGGGAGAAGCAGGTCACCTTGTCCAGTCAATTTGTCCAGATTTCCAATGCAACATGTCCAGATTTCAGAAATGAAATGCATGGTGGCCTGCAATTCTGCCTCCCACAGGCACACCTCCAACTTCTCCCTGCACCCCTAGTAGAAGGACAGCACCACATGGTGGCATGATACTGGGGAATCACCAGGTTCGTGAGGTACCTGAACCTGGTGCACTCCACCAGTGTAAAGGGCTGGCCATCCAAAGTCAGGATCTCACTGATATTCTGGGAGATATCTCCTGGCTTTGGAGCAACACTGAACCCTCTACTCCACTGCTCAGGAGTCACCTGCTTACTCTTGGGTTGCTGCTTCTGTGGAGCAGGGACTTAGGAGGAGCTTGACGGGGGGGGGGGGGCATGAACAGAGGCCCTGCCTGCAGCCTCGAGAGGCAGAGCATGATGTTTCTTAAGGTGGAGCAGCATCCTGGTGGTGCTGAGATGCCCCTTCTCCCTGCCATGGCTGACTTTCACCTTGCAAAGGTTGCATGGGTCCCACACCAGGCTAGCTCTCTTCAACCCATGAGGGGACGCCTGCTTTCCCTGGGGATCGAGAGGAGGAGGAGGAGGTGCTGGGACCTCCTACACCTCATCCTCAGAAAAAGAAGATGCCTCATGCTGGTTTGGGAAGCTCGCAGGCATGCCACTGGATTCTTTTTCCTGCCCAAGCCCACAATAATGCCCAACTCCTCCAAGGGGGCTTCAGAGCAAACTTGGGAAGAAGTGCTGGACTCTCCACCCACTTCCTTTGCTCCCCTGCCAGAAACAGGGAAGCAAGTCTCCTTGATTCTAGGGGGTGGAGAAGAAGTAGGCCTCATAGGCACACTGTTGCCTTTGCCTCTACCTCTACTGACCTTATACCAACTGCTGTTGGGAAACCAGTCTTCTTCATTGTTGGTGTTATGTATGCAGTGCTTTGCTACACACACGCACATGCACACATGTGCACATGTATACATAAAAATAGTGTGAAATGAAATCAACATTTTTATCTATTATATGTGTGGTACTCATGAAACGGCATGTTATATTCTGTACAATATGTTTTATGTTATGTTGTTTAGAAGTCTCAGTGGGGATCTTGTAGAGAGTGGAGTCAGAAAGAAAAAGGGGAGGGGAACGAGAAGAACATGGAGTTGCTTCTGAATAAAGTCTTAGTTAAACCTCACTTTGTGTTTCTGAGGGAAGCAGCTATAAAACATTGCGCTGCTGCAGAAATGGGCAACAGGCAGACAGACAGAACAGCCTAGCACCAGAGACACAACTCATACTCAAACACAGAAGGGAATAAAAAAGAAAGAAGGAATATAGAAGAATATAGAAGAATTTCTTGGGGGTGGGGGTATGAGGGTATATAGGAAATAGTAGTTGGTTGGGGGGAGTCTGAGATAATCACTAAAATTAACACACACCCCCCCGCCAAAATTGGCAATCACTACTAACACTAACCACACACCCCAGTTGAAAACCAGGTACAGTGCACACACAAGCAGCAGAAGCAATGGAAATCATACACAAAGAAGATAGAACAACAAAACAGAATAAAGCAAGAAAAGCACAGAAATAGGGCAAGGCGACACTATACCAGAAGCCTTCTAAGCACATTACTAGGCGCATTAGCAGAAAGACAAAGAATTCAATTGGGCAAGGATCTGTGTCCCGCCCCTAAAGCACTATGATTGGCGGGCAAGCATGAGAACATTTGATGAAATACTTTTGAATAGACCAGTGTGCTCTGCCACACAAGACTCTTGGCCCCCACTTTTGCTTCCGAAAGTTCTTCCATATGAGGAATCACCACGGCAACTGCATTCTTCAAGCAGAGAACAGGCACACAATTGGTCTGAACAACAAAAAAATCAGTTCTTCAACTTACCCCCCACCAACCACTTTAGAAAAATCACTATGATTTTTCACTATATATTTGATATATTTGAATAATACGGCCAAAGCATGCTGCAGATGTCATCGATATAGGGTACCCTGTATTGGATCAGAATTATTTCCAAAAATTCCAAAAATATCAATATAGGATCAATTACAATATCAGAATTCTGAAAATCCACACACCCAATAACAGAAACCATCAATCATCTCCTGGGGAATAGAGAAGACTCTTTGAATTTGTATAGTGGTCAAACTGTTTGGTCAAGGGAGAATCTATTGAAATATTTTTTGTTCTGCATTTATTAGCCTACTTTCCAGTAGGCTTATCAGATCACCCGGCATTCTATGTGTGTGTCCGTGTGTCCCTCTCCACCATCAACTTCGCAACGCATGGACCAATATGAACCAAATCAGGTACAGTTGTAGGGACACATTGGGACACCTCAACAGCATAGTTTGTGATGATTTCATCCACCCTGATCCAATATGGTGGATGAGTAAACATTTGAGGCGCAAGTAGGCTAACTTGTGAATCACCTAACCAATTTGAATCAAATTTGGTACAGTTGCAGTGAGTGACACACAGGGACACGTCAATGGCATAGCCTGTGATGATGTCATCCACCCTGATGAAAGATGTTGGATGTGTAAACCTTTGAGGCACAAGCGGGCTAACTTGTGAACCGTGTAACTGATTTGAACCAAATTTGCTACAGCTATAGGGGCACAGGGGAAAACCTCAATGGCATAGTTTATGATGATGTCATCTACCCCAAACCAAGATGGCAGGTGCGTGAACATTTGAGGTGCAAGAGATCTAGCTTGTGGACCTCAGTTTGAACCAAATTTAGTCCAGTTGTAGAGACAGAGAAAGGAAAGTAAGCTGATTAGTTCTTACTAGAACAACTTTTTTTTCTCTTACAATAATGTGAGTTGCTTGGAGGCCTTGAGAGGCTAAAGGGTGGGGTAGCAAATTAATACTGTGGGTTGAACAGAGCAATATCCATGTTGTTTCAATTATAAATTGAAGCTATTTTATTCACTCAATATAAATTTTCAGTGTGCTGATTTGGTCGGCTGAACTGACCCCGAAGAGGCAGAATGCCCCAGACTACTGCTTTGCTGTCAGGACTTCAAAGAAATCTAGCCATTATCAGTGAGAAAATCCAAAGGCAGAGACATATCCCATCATAGTGAGTGTGGGGGAATAGTAATCACTGGAGGGTGCCAAAATAATGCATTCCATGTTATGTGGATTTATTCATAATAGATTCTTATGAATAATGGCATAAGTAAAACATTCTCCAGCAATTCTGCACAACATTTTGATGTTAAGAAATAGGAAGCAACAATAGCATATATTGCATTTTTAACTGGACATCTAATTCAAAAGGCTCACTTTCTGCTCTTTGTTTGGATACAGTGGGCACAGCCTAGACGAGCTAGTTACGATTAAGCACACCTGAAATAAATGAGGACAGTTGGTCATTACTAGTTTAGTCCTTTTAATTTCAGCGGGACTTTATTTAAAACAAAAACCCTATATTTTGTTGTATTTAACAAAAGCCCCATTCAGATGTTTCCCTTCCTCGCCAAAGCACTCAAGCTTACTGCTCTGAAAGTAGGTAGGAAGTCCCGCCCCAGCCCTAGAGCTGTCATTCACCCCCTCTCTCCAGTTTCTCATGGTTACAGTGGTGATCGTCTGCAGAGGGACCCACTGTAACCATGAGGGAAGGCACTTCTGTGATTGGCAGCTCGGAGAGATCTAGGCTGCCAGTCATGGAAACATCTTCCCTCATGGCTGCAGTGAGTCCCTCTGCAGATGTCCACTGTAACCATGAGCAGCTGGAGAGAAAGGATGGGTGACAGCTTGGAGTGGAACCTCCTTCCCACTTTCAGAGATGTTAACTTGAGTGCTTTGTAGAGGGGGGACTGTCTGAATAGGGCTAAAGTACTGAACAAATGCATCTTCTTTTTCACCTCCTCCCTCTGAACTTCCACTCTCTGGATAGTTTTGGGGGTTTTTTAAGCTGCAGATTGTCTATATATTAGGGGTGTGCAATTTGGATTTTTGGTGTTTCGATTCGGATCTGAAGCGAAACACTCCTGATTTGTTTTGGGTTCCAAATCTGGCCTATCTGAATCACCCCAGATTCGATTTGGTTCCAAATTAATCTGAATCCCAATCTGAATTGATTTGGATCAAAAGAATGGGTCCCAGGGCCAAAAGAGTGGGGTTTAGTGGTAGTGCCTAGTGGGTGGAGACTACAACCCAAATTACAGAGGAATTGGGCAAAGGGCTGATTTTTGGTGAATTGTTGAAGTTTATGCATCTTTAAGGTTTTTCTCCATAGGGAATCATGTAGGTTTCAGCAGCCCCATAACTGCATGGGGGGGGTGCTGGGGTGGCCCAGAGTGAGTGGTGGTGTAATGAACAGAGGGTGCCAGCCACCCCCATGGGTTTCTATCCCATGGGGTGCAGGGTTCTGTTGTTTCTGAGGTGTGCTGAGTGTGGATTCTCTGATAGCAAATGAGAGTGGATTCATGGTTTGTATTGAAAATCTCATTTGCTACCAGAGAATCTACACTCAGAACACCTCAGAGTGTTCAGATACTAGCCCAGAATGTCAAGTATGTCTCGGCTGCACAGGGAGTCTTACAGTGAAGTACTCCCTGCCACCAAATACGTGCAGGCAGTCCTGAGAACACTTGGCACAGTTTTGGGTGAACCACTTGGGTGAACCACTTGGTTCTCTCAGGCTACGATTACCTGGTGGAGCCATTCTACCACTATGATTTCCAGGAGGGACTGCCGCAATCTAACCCTTGCTAACTTGGCAAAGAGGCACATTTGAACGTGGTGATTCTCTTTTATTTAGCAGGGGGAGAGTAACTGGAGTACCTCCAGTGACTGTTGCTGGTGTCTATCTTATGGTTCTTTTAGATGGTGAGCCCTTTGGGGACAGGGATCCATCTTTCTTTCTTACTTACTTACTTACTTACTTACTTATTATTTCACTGTGTAAACCGCTCTGAGCCATTTTGGGAAGGGTGGTATAGAAATCAATCAATCAAATAAATAAATAAATAAATAAACAAATAAACAAATATCACAACATGGCAGTATCTGCATAGTGCCCACATGACACCCCTAGTGTAAGAATTCTGTAGAACATAAAAGATATCCCATATGTTTAAACATGTTTGTCTCCATGAATATCGCTGTTCTGACATCACACCTGTACTTTTGAAAAATTCAGAAATCTGTCCTACTACTCCACCTTCTCCAATGTGTTTTACTGCTCCACCTTTCTCTGCTATCCAAAATACCAGGCGCGTAACAACCGTCGGGCAAGGGGAGACAGTTGTCTGGGGGCCCCACTGCCTGGAGGGGCCCCCCAGAGGCACCTCACATGACTCCCCATTGCCCCCTGCCCAGCCCCAAGGCCCCTCAGCCACTTGCCCTGTTCGCCGTCTCTACTGCTTGTTCTCCTGGCCCGCAATGGAAGCAGCAGACAAGCTGCAAAGAGCTCCTTTTCTCCCGCCTCTCAGCTGATTGGTGGGTGGGCGGGGCTTCCACGGAGGCCTCGTGTAGGCCTCTGTGAAGCCTGAACTCCAGTTGGGACCAAGCCAGCCAGGAAGGAGGAGGCAGCCAGAGTGGCCACCACTGTAGCAGACCCCTTGCTGCCCTGCTTAACCCAGGCCAGCATTGCCAGGTAGAGTGTGAACTCCTTTTTGTGGTTACCTCCCCCCGCCCCGGATATATAGGCATCTGCTTGCCATAGGGCTTTGATATCGGGGGGAGGGACTGAGAAGTGTCTGAATATTTATTTTTAAACAGCTTGGAAAATTTGCTGGCTTAAAAAAAACTATCTAAAAAGTCCTGTAAGTGGCTTGTTTCATGGCAGAAAATTACAAAAACTTCTGGAAGAAACAGTATTATATTTATTTTATTCATTCATTCATTCATTTATAAATGCACTTATGTTCAAGTTGTTTTGCAACCCAGAAGGTCTGAGTGAGAACTGTGAAGCATGTCTTGTGCTTTTATTTTATTTTATTTTTCTTGTGTGTGAACTGCTCCCCAATAACTTGCAGGGACTTCAGGGTAAATCTGGCCAACATGTGAATGCAGCATCTCTATTCCAGAGGAGATGTGTCTTAAAGGGCTTTAAAAGCCTCGTGTGAAAAACCTCCTGGAATCGAACTTGACTGAATTTGTTCAGAATTCTGAGAAAACAAACATAGGCTCACCCTGCATGGTTGAAAGTCTCCTTTGCTAATCTGCAGCGAGGGGGCCATTTTAATCATTCATCTTTCTAGTGTGTTCTAGGCATTAAAAGTAAAACAAATGTATAGTACTCAATGTATATCACTATATATTGTGACGTGTGCGTGTGTGTATTCAGTGAAATGTATTTCCAGGCAGCATACTTATTTTGGAATATCAGACTTAAATTCTTGGGGGCCTGGGGTGTGCGGAGGCCCTGGACTTTGGGGGGGGGCATTTTAAAATCTTGTCTCTGGGCCCACTCCAACCTTGCTACGCCCCTGCAAAATACATCCAGTTTGTGTTTGTGTGCCCTCACTTTTGGAGGCAGTGTTGTGTCTTTTCTGAGAGAGTGGACGGCTTATGGTTGATTTCTAGCAATGATTATAAAGTGACATTGGCCTCTGGACCCTCTGTCTCTTTCTTGGTTTCTCTTAACAGGATAATCCCAAGTGAAAATCCTCAGTAAAAGACACTAGGACAGAGTGATAACTTAAAAAAAAACAAAATAGCTTTTGTTTGGGAAAGAATATCCGAGCTATCTTTAAAAGGGGCTTAGGGACAAATTCATGGTGGACAGGTCTATCAATGGCTACTAGTCTGGTAGCTGTGGGCCTCAGAGGCACGATGCCTCTCAATACCAGTTGCAGGGGAGCAACAACAGGAGAGAGGGCATGCATATACCTCTTGCCTGTGGGCTCCTCAGAGGCATCTGGTGTAAAACAGGATGCTGGACTAGATGGGCCTTGTGCCTGATCTAGCAGGGCTGTTCTTATGTTCTTATTAGTTTGTGAGTTTGTGAGATGCTGGAAATGTAACTAATGCTCTCCAGAGAGCTGAGAGCATGCAAGAATACTTTCTAATGCAAATACCTTTAGCCACTTTAAACAGTGGCAGCCAAATAGCATTACTTTTAGTGCATCAAACAACTTGCAATACAGTGTTATTATGATCCAGTATGGCAAAAATCCTTTATGCCAAAAAAACCCCACTAAATGGTTTTTGATCTCCTTGTGTGGGTGGACAAGCAGGAGATGGCAGTCATCAAGGCACTGAAGGAACAATGATTTTAGCTGTATACAGTGGTTTCCCCTTGAACACACCACAACAAATGAAACCTAGGAAATCCCCTGACTAGACCTACCAGCTTTTGGAATGTTCATTGCATTGCCTGGAGCACAAAAGCAACACCAACATACCAGACAGGGATGATATGTCTGTGCTTTCTCTTGAAGACAGAGATGTGTCATTATAACACATATGATCAGCCCAGCCATACCTTGGCCAAACAACCAGATCAAATAACTTTGCATTGAGAAAAATACCAATGTTTCCAAGCAGGGCAAACCTGTACATAGCATCCTATAAATGACAGTATTAGATGCCTGTTTAAGACATTTTTGTTTTGTCAGGCATTTGCTCAGTTTTTGTTCCTGCTCTTCATCTTGTCTTTGATTCTTGTTTTGTTTTCATTCTTTTAAAGTTGTGATTTTGTTGTGTTATATTTTATCTTGAGTATTGTAAAGCCCTTTGGGGAGCCCTTTGCGGGGCAAATGACAGGATGAAAATCTCTATGAAGATACATTTAGAATTTGAGATATATAGTAGGGCCGTGCAAATTGATTCGGGTACAAATCAATTTGTACCCGAATCTAGCTGATTCGGGTGATTTGGAGACAAAACAAATCATCCCTGTAGTCCTTTGGCTGTGGTCAAAGGACCCTGTGGTCCTTTGATTTGGGTACAAATCAATTAGAGTTTCGGATCCCTCCTATTAATCCCCCCAGATTCCCAGCTTTCATTTTTTTAAAAAAAGCTAAGCTCTAGCCCTCATAGAAATAGAGTTATGGAGCAAAATGTGTGGTCACTATTTTTCAAGTGTTTGGATTCTTTGGTGTATAATAACTTTCACTAAATGAATTCTTATGAGGATTCCTTACATACCTTCATTTCTTCTATTCATTTTGACTGTCTTTTCAACAGTGCTGCCAACTGCCATGTGCCAACTACACCCCACTCCCACCTGCAAGGCAGTGGGGTACTACTCAGTTTAAGTTAAGTGCCTAATGGGTAGAGGCTACCACCCAAATTGCAGAGAAATTGGGCAAAGGGCTGATTTTTGGTGAATTGTTGAAGTTTTAGTGTCTTTGGGCAGATTTGGGGCATAAAGTGGGATCTGGGGTGGAAGAGTGGGGTGGGGTGGTAGTGCCTGATGGGTGGAAACTACCACCCAAATTGCAGGGGGATTGGGCAAAGGGCTGATTTTTGGTGAATTGTTGAAGTTCACACGTCTTTAAGGTTTTTACCCATAACGTATAATGGAGGTGTATTGCTTCATGTTGGGGGGAAAGGGGTGGCCTAGAGCGGTGTGGGGTTGGTGGGCAGAGGGCTGATTTTTGGTGATTTGTTGAAGTTTGTTTTGTTGCATCCTGTAACAGCAGAAGTTTCTCAATCATCCCTAATAACTAACCCCTAGACTGCTTCATTCCTGGCTAGATCTCTGAGTCAGCAAGGCAGAAGAAGAACTAATCAGTGCTCCACCTGTTTCCTGTGAGAAACAAACACTTTGAATTTTATCACTGGGTGTTCATGCAAGATTGACCATTTCTTCTGGTGTTAATTCCAAGCTTTGAAAATATTTAGATTGCAAGCTTCAGTTGGTTGAATAATCAGCTAAAGGATAACAAGCAGAATAAGGAATTTTGGCTCTTGAATCAAAGATAATAAAACATGATGCTGAGCAATGCATTGCATATGACTGATCTTTTGGAACTAGCCTCTGTCTGAAAAAATAGTGCCTTAAAATCCTAAGGCTGAAGTCATATGTATACCAAGTGGGAGTAAGCTCAATTGAATCGAATGCTTCCAAGTAAGAATGCTTACATCACATACTTCACATTAGCTACTTTTCTATTTTTTCTGAGGAAGGATTGTGCATACATTAAGAATATAAGAACATCCAGTGTTACTGGGTCAGACTCAAATTCCAGTCCAGACCCTGTTTCTCACAGAAGACAACCAGGCCCGTTTCCAGACAGCAAATATACTTTCAAGTACCCCAGGAGTGGTGTGTATGTGTTCACACATCGGGGGGATTTGCCTCAAAGTCCCTGCGGGATATAGCGGTGCACTCCATACACGATTCAGGTTTTCCCCTGCTTAGCCCAAATTATGCCAGTGTTATTTCCACTTTTTAAATGGCTTTTTTGAGATACTTTAAAGTGCCCTGATATTTTTTCTGAGATGAATGGAGGGGCCATAATGATAGAGCAACCTTTCCTAGAGCCTTGTGGTCTGTTTTTGTTTGTTGCATTTTTAATAATTTTTTGCTGCCCAACCTTCTCCTAAGATTCTTCACCTGACTACCTATATTGGTTACAGAAGTCAGGCAGAAGTTGGGTGAATCTTGGGCAGAAGGCTTGGAAACAAGACTTTGTGGGTTGCTGGATCCCAGCACGTACTACTGGATCCCAACATTTCCCTGCTTTCCTTACTTGTGGCAGATTGTGTGAAGCCACTTTCTGGTTCTGTTGGGGTTCAAGAGAATCCCACCTCTATTGTACAGATTCAGTTTATCTCCTCCAAAATTCCCAGGCTGACATACTGCACAACAGTAATCAGCCTAGTAATGTGGCATCTGTGCAATTTTTGCATTTGTGCACTTGCATAAATTGTTCAGCACAACCTTACAGGTACCGTTGCACAAAATGTCAGCCTCGGTGTCTAACAAATCCAAACTATGGATGTGCAGAACCAGTTCATGATCAAACCGGACTGCTGCAAACCGGCCCTGTATGAGCAGCCTGACTGTGAACCTCTTCGAACCGGTTGAAGCTGGCTTGTCAAACTGACTGGCCCAGCCGATTGGTTTGACAAAACTGGCATGCATACCCTTGGTTCAGTCTGAATTTGGTTTCTTCCTTCTTAGATAACTTCTTATTACTATATAAAAATCTCTTATCCTATAGAAGTCATTCTGCTTCAATAACCTCAAATAACATAATTCATAATTATCTACCCCAGCATCTAAATATGTTAATAAAAGTGTTAAAGGAGAAGTGTCTCCCATCAATACTGTATATTTCTCTTTCCATATCTGAAACATATTTCTAGAGAATACATTCTTAATTTCTCTAACATTTTTTAATGTATTTGGGCAGGAAAGTATTTGTCTTAGAAATTCTTCTGATTCTTGCATCTCCTCTTTGTATCCATTGCTTTGATGAATCTTCCATGATAAATGCAAACATATAATTTAATAGAGCTGCTTTATCATAGAACTTTGAATTAAGGAGTCCCCATCCACCCTGTGTTTGAGGTCTATACAATAGCTTTCTATCAAGTCTCAGTGTTTTTGTATTAAAGCAAACCTTTCAATTCTCTTTTGCCATGATCTTAATACCTTATTGAGAATTTCGACTGGAAGAGACTGGAATAAAAAATTAAGTTTTGAAAGAACTTTCATTTTTACAATTGCTATTCTCCCCAATATATTAAAGTTTAGTTTCCCCCCAATAATTCATGTCCTTGTTTAATTTCTGCCAAGCTAGCATAAAATTACTATTAAATAATTCATTAATATTTTTAGTTACATTAATACCTTATCTACATGATATGTGATTATATTCCTAATTATCATGTTTCCTAGTGCATATGCACTATGCAGGCATCACATATATTTATGACAATATTGATTATACTCATTGATTACTAGGAAGTGGGACATGTCTACCATGTCACTGAGGGTCTCATCTCCCCACCTCTCTCAGTTTCTTTGGTTTGTGCACCTTGGCCTAAAGAGGGAACTCACTTACAATATTTTCCTAAGATGTGATGTGATGCTGTGTAGAATACACTGGATAGCTTTCACATGCCTCCCAGCTTTCTAGCTTCATAACCTAGTCTTTAAGCCTTAGGGAAAAAATTAAGAGTTTCTTTAATAGAAAAGTTGTAAGATTGTTGCCATTTAAAAATTGGCTTGTAGCTTGTTGTACTGAGGGAAAATGGAATTTACTCTCCTGGCCTCATTGCTGTGTGTTGCTAAATTTACACAGCTGTTGAAGTGACTTGGCTGCTTTCTGTTTTCCTTAATGCTTTGCTTTCGTGTCTGATGTTGAAAACTTGCATCTTTCTGAAGTGCCTAAATTTGTTCCAGTATTTCCATGTCCTTGCCTAAACATAAGAAACATATAGGGGTGGAGAGCTGGTCTTATGGTAGTGAGCATGAATTGCCCCCTTTGTAAGCAAAGTTTGCCTTGGTTTGCATTTGGATGCATGCCTATGTGAGTGCTGTCTACTGTAAGATATTCCCATTAGGGGATGGAGCCATAGATTAGTTGTAGAATATCTGCTTGCATGCAGAAGGTCTAAGGTTTAGTCATAAGAACATAAGAACAGCCCAGCTAGATCAGGCCCAAGGCCTATCAATTCTAGCATCCTGTTTCACACAGTGGCCCACCAGAGGGCATGGCCCCTCTCTCTTGCTGTTGCTCCCCTGAAACTGGTATTGAGAGGCATCGTGCCTCTGAGGCTGGAGGTGGCCTATAGCCACTGATAGACCTGTCTCCCATGAATTTGTCTAAGCCCCTTTTAAAGCCATCCAAGCTAGTGGCTGTCACCACATCTTGTGGCAAAGAATTCCATCAATTAATTATGCGCTGTGTCAAAAAGTACTTCCTCTTGCTGGTCCTAAATTTTCCTACCTTCAGTTTCATGGGATGACCCCTGGTTCTAGCGTTGTGAGAGAGGGAGAAAACATTCTCTCTGTCCTCAATCTCCACTCCATGCATAATTTTTTAGACACTTTGATCATGTCTCCCCTTAGTCGCCTCTTTCCAAAGTAAAGAGCCCCAGATGCTGTAGCCTAGCCTCCTAAGGGAGGTTTACTTGTAAACTGCCCAGAGTCACAAGTATTGGGTGGTATAGAAATATGATAGATAGATAGATAGATAGATAGATAGATAGATAGAGTGCTCCAGGCCCCTTTTCCAAATGCCCATGTGTACAACTAATTCATACTAGCTTCTCTCTATGTGGTGACATAATTGTGCCTTCTGGAATTGTAACACAATGTAGCAATATGAACTGGTCCATAGAAAAAGAGGAACATCTATGGGAAGTGGGAGTAAGTCGAAGACACACAGGTTGCACAATGAGTCAGAACATTCTTATTATCTGCAGAATGTGCTTATCAAATATTATCTCAAGTTCAGAATGTTAGCATAGTGTTCACATGGCAGGTTTGTTGAATAGCTTCTGTGTGCTGTGAGGAGCAGAAGATCATTTATTGTGCAGTGATATGCTTCAGGCAATAGAATCTTACCTTTAGGATTCTTAACTCCTCTGTCATTAGATACATGGTAGACAGGAAGTTACCTGAACACAAACCCAAAACTGTTGCAGAGATATTGTTTCAGTGAACCAGAACTGAAGCGGAAGCTAAAATCTGTTGGTTGCCTTGAACCTAAGTTGGGACAGAACCTCTAAAAAAAACCCCAACCTACCTGAAATCATTTGATGTTCAGAATACTTGTCTGCTTTCCAAGACAGCATACAAGGTTTCTTATCTCTATTTCTCCATCTCCATCTTATTTATTTGTTTGTTATTTCTCTTTGTAAACCGCCCTTAGCCATTTTTGGAAGGGCGGTATAGAAATCGAATTATTAATAATAATTAATTAATTAATATTTTATAAGGTTTCTTATAGATAAGGTTTCTTATCTCTGTTTCTATAACAGGGACTGGAGTTGGAGAGACACATGGTTTCCTTACTGTTTTGTCCTAGCCCAGTCACCTCCAGTCCCATCAGCAGCACGACCTGAGGTCACACTGATGAGACTCCTATTTGAACCCTCGGTTAGGAGTGAGGTTTAGCTGCTCCCAAACCAAGGGTCTAGGGAGCCTCCTTTTTTGTCCGAATGCAGCACTGAAGGCTGCATTTGACTGAACTGGAGCTGAAGAAGGAAACTTCCCCCTCTCTCCCTCCCCAATTGGCTGTGCGGGCCGTCCTTCGGTAAAGAAGAACTATTAGTTGCCCATATTGTTTGGGGATGAACTAATGTAGTTCCAATTTGCTACAGCTTCAAAATGTGCTGGTAATGAGACTTGGCTTTCTGCCCCTATTCTTCTTTTATAGGATCATAATCTTCATAGCTTTTCACAAGGGATACTTTTGGATACATCATAATGTTCCAGATTCTGAACTTCATTAGTTGTTATGGTGATATGCTTCAGAAAGGAGGAGAAAAAGCCTTGACTACAAGGTGCAGGAACCAGCTGCCACTGAAACACAACATGTATCAGTAGTTTTGTTTCAGCCATCGTTTCAAATAGAAGCTAATTTTGCTGTCTTTTTCTTAAGCACCATCTCCATGCAGCAGTTTATCCCCTTTTATTTTATTTGATCCAGATTGATGTTATACAAAGTCAACATTCCAGGAGTGGTCATCTCCTTACGAAAGTTCAGGTGCAGCGATTGGTCTCAAAGGCACTCTTTTTCTAAATTTACCTTGCCAAAATTTACCTTTCCCCCTAGTTATCTGGGTTGCTTGTGAGTGTATATATAGGTTACTTTTGACAACTTTGGATTGCTCAGCTTGCTTGAGTTGTGAAGAAATTTACCCTTCTGCTCATGACAGTGCTTTCTGGGAAGAAAAATTGCACTCATGGGGTTTTTGAAACCGGTACACAATTGAATTTTTAAGTAGGGTTTAAGCCCCCAAAGTATGTTGAATTAGTGTGTGCCAGTAATTCTGTTTCATTCCCGGACTGAAAGAAAACTAGACAGAAATGTTCATGTTGAGAGCGAGTGAGCAAGATACACACACACTTGCATGAAGAATATGAATAGATATGAATTATAGGTTGTTTCACAAAACTGGCACAATTTGCCCAATTAATGGGCTAATGAGTTTCAGCATTTTGAATGCCATCAACACTAGGGCAGTCTAGTTTATGCAGTTTTGTTGCCGAGAGTGATTTCATATGTCAACATAATCACTGAATCACTCACACTTAATGTTCTGCCTGTTGTAAAAAGAATCAGTCATCTAGAATTAATATTCAACCTGATTAATAGGAAATAAGTGTCTGAATAAGTCAACAATAGATAAAGTGTACTTAGGAGTGCTTCATTTATTTATGATTCAAGCAAGAATGTTAGACAACTGAGTCAGTTTCTATGAGAGACAAATGTGTTATTTGTACCTTTGTTTCTATTGAAAAGATTCAGACATGAGATCATTAAATACATAAAATGATTGTCACAATGTTCTTCATGCCCTCAGTGGTTACAGTTTTTCAGAATCTTCTTTGCAGGCTAATGATTTACAATCAATATTTGAACTCCAGACAGAAACTTTTTCATAGGCCCCTGAATTACACGGCTAAACGTACTAATTCAATGGTCCATTGTTTCAGATACATTAAGCATAACAGCCACAACCCAGTACTTGGACTGAAATAAATATGTGCTTGACACTGTGTTGAATTGTGGTTATAACATTCCACTGACATCTCAAGAATTTTTCTGGGAGCTTACCCACGCAATCCTACAAAGTACACCCATACTGCATTTTTCTCCTCTGTGAGTTCTTCCTGATCTCCCCATAGTCCTGTACAAAGTCCCCATGGGATAAGAAAGAGAACAGAAGGACTGTCAAATGTTGTCAAATTTACTGTCAAGTATAAGAAAGTAAAATTGATAACCTTTTTTATGTTCATAGAAGAGTTTCTTTTGTACTGGGAAAGGGGGGGAACACACTCTTCAGCATGTCAATTAATAAGAGGGAAAACAGAAAATATCTCTGAAACAACAGAGGTGGGAGTTCTGCTACTCTTTGCTAGGGATGTACAAATTAATTCAAAACTGAATCGATTTGCCCTGATTCTGGGTGATTTGAGCTATTCGAATTAAAATTAAATCACCCCTTAAAAGGGCAATTAGATTCAAATTCAAAATGAACTTTTGAAATGTGTTTCAAATTTGATTCAAGAGCCATTTGGCACCTTTTAAAATCACTCAGGCCCTGTGATTGGTTTCAAAAGGTGCCAAAACAGGGTTGAATAGATTCAAATTCAATCTGAATCAAATTTTCAGACCAAATTCAAATCTGACTTGAATTCAAAATGAATTTTCAGAATTTGATTCAAATTTGAAACAAATTGAAAAATTCATTTCATGAGCACCTCTACTGTTTGCTCCTTTCAAAGTGCCAAATAAGCTCCTATATGATACAGCGATGAATCACTCATATATGTATTCTGATTTGTTATAAAGGTGCACAGCATTACATGGAGACAGGAGGAGCTGTGTCATTCATTTCTAGCGATGTCATAGGAAAGGATGCACACAAAACTGTTTGGAGGCCCTTTTACGGGCCTCCGAACAGGTTTGAACACTGGGGGGTTTGAAGTTTGAAGGCGGGTGTGTGTGTCTCATTTTAAGGGTGTGGGAGGGTGCACTTACCCCTCCCTCCACTTTTCCCCCACCGGCGCCCGGTATTTTAAATGTCCTATGGGGCAGCAGCATATTTCCCTGCCACCCCATTTACTCTTTGGCCGGAAGTGGCTTGAAGTAGCTGGCATGCATGCGTCCATTGTGAACGTGTCCATCATGAGCGTGCCTGTCGCAAGCGCGCACTCACCTGATGTGCGTGAGCATGATGTGCGGTGTGCCAGGTGGGCACACACGCACCAACTACTTCCGGCCACTTCCAGCCAAAGAGCAAACAGGGCGGCAGGGAAGTACACTGCTGCCCCATAAGATGTTTAAAATACTGAGCACCAGTGGGGGGAAAGTGGAGGGAAGGGTAAGTGCACCCTCCCCCACCCTTAAAGTGAGACCGCCGCCTCCAATGAGCCCCCCCCCCGGTTCTGTGCAAATTCCTAGTCATAGGCATACATTGTTGCCAGTGACACTCCACAGAGCAAACACAATGGCACATGGAAATGCTTGCTAATGAATGGGTAGGGCTTTGTTGTCTCAGGCTATGCTCTAAGCTTCTTGGGATATGCTACAACTGCCCCTTGATGTGTTAAACTCTGAGGCAGCTTTGAACAAACTGCCCCAACCTGTTGTTCCTGCTGTCATCATCCCTTTGATACCAAAAGGTCTCCGGCAACTGGGGTGCGGGAGGGGTGTGTGTTTAACTGAACATTGGTGCTGTAACTCCGAGGTGCTGTGTGAAATGGCTGCAGAGCCAAACCACCTAGCCTTTTTGCTCAGGCTTATTTTTGACATAGGAGGTATACAAGTAGCTGAGATGTAGATTTGTTTTTCTGATAAGGCGTAACCATATGTGTGCAGCAGTTAACAGACTGATAGCAGTTTCTGTATCACTCTACTACATTAATAAATTCAAATAATTCAGCAATACTCTTAGTGAACCTTCTGGAGTGTGTTTCTTTCAGTTATTCAATGTTTTTAAAAAAAAGTTGTCCAGAAGTTTTTTGTTTTGTTTTACAATTTTCCCATTTCTAGAAGATATGCAGTAAATCTGCATAATGTTAGCTACAGGGCTAGTGATTCTCAAGTTATAACAAGTGTCAATTTATTTGGTGTCAAAAACTATGGATGACTTTTTAAAAAAAGTTCTCTATTTGATTTATAAAGATCAGTCTGAGACATTTTCCCCATACCTATTGCCAGCTGAGTGACATCTCTGATAGGAAGCCCAGTGCAGGAAATCAACTTCTAGCTCCTGTAAGAGAATCCTGATTATAGATTTTCTGCAACATATGTAAGCTATAATTAGATAGAAATCAATGTTTTACAATTATCTCCTTTATTAGACCGCTAACCTTTTTTTTTTAAATGTACTTGTTTTATGTGTTGTGTATTGTGTACTGATCTGTGTGGATTCTAGCAGCTTATTATTATTTAGGGACTTACACTTGAATTCCTATAAACACCTATTCCCAGTGTAACTATGCTCAGTTGGTAATCTCATAATTCTTTTGTACTGAGTTGAATAAACAAACAAACAAACGGTGATGTTGCTGATTGACAGGGAGTTTGGGGAACATTGTCCCATCCAGACTACCAGTTATGCCTAGAGGTACCAGAGTAAGAGAGGAGTAGGTGCTTCTCAGCCACCTAGTTGTGCAGTGGGGAAGTGGCTTGGTTAACAAGCCAGAGGTTGCCAGTTCAAATCCCTGCTGGTATGTTTCCCAGACTATGGGAAACACTTATATTGGGCAGCAGCGATATAGGAAGATGCTGAAAGGCATCATCTCATACTGCGTGGGAGATGGCAATGGTAAACCTCTCCTGTATTCTACCAAAGAAAACCAGAGGGCTCTGTGGTCGCCAGGAGTCGACACCGACTCGACGGCACACTTTACCTAGGTGCTTCTCAGCAACCACCAGCAGCAACAACAAAATTGCTATTTGACCATGGGCAAAGTGCTTCCTTGAGCAGTGATAGCTGGAGCCCCCTCCATGACTGAATAATGACTGCATCTTTGAATGAAAAACTAAGTTACTGGAGGGAAGACCAAAATGTGCAACAGTAAGGCCCAGGTCATAGGTAACGCAGAACATTGGGTCCAATGGACCTGTGGTTCTGTGCCCCACTTCACCTGCTCTCTAGACATAATGGAGAACTGCCTCTCAGCGAGACTGCAAAGAGGCGGGGGAGCTGGCTGCGTGGGCTTCCTTCTTTCCTGAAGGGCAGCCCATGCAGCCAATAGCAGCCAGAGTGAGGGAGGAGCTTTGTCCATCAACTCTGGTTTGCGGTGAAGGCAAACTGTGCTCCCTGATTCAAGCATACCTCCAACAAAACTAACTACAAACTGAAGGTGACACATGGAGTTTGGGGAAGGAAACGGCGGGTCTATTTTTAAATTAAAGTGCAATTGCCCAGGTTTGTATATTCAAGTTTGGGAACTAGAGGTGAAGGGACCAATAGTTTCCTGTTACATTTGAACCAGGCCTAAGGCTTGGGGGGGGGGGCGGGGGGAGTCGGAGAAGTCAAGGAGGGGCAGGGCTGCCCAAGACCCATGACATGGCATTTGAAATACTGTGAGAGTTATATTCATCTGGCACTGAACTATGCTAGCAAATAGGTAGTAAGGAAGTTCGGCAAGATAGAATTGCTATAGCCTTGCTTGCTGCCTTACATTGGATGTAATTTGTATTTGTTGTGAACTCTTCATAGAAATCCTGCAGAAATGGGAGATAGGGCTCTGAGCTCTGAAGCATGTTCTGAAATTCCTGCATATCACGAAACATATATCTTTCGATGAAGTAGCCAGCTCAGTTCTACAGTTCATTTGATTGCTCCAATGGCTGTTCCAGAACGATACACTCCTCTGTTGAATAAAACATGGGCAGTTGGTACAATCCAGAAACACGACATGAGTCTGCTAATGATGTAACTTTGCTGAATTGATTCCACTTGCGTGCTACCAGTTGTCTTCTGCATTTTCTGAAAACATGTCAAATATAAGTGAAGCACCTGGGAATTATATGGACACAGTGTGTCAATCTGCACAGTGTGCTGCCTTCCCTATGAACATCAGCATTGGAGAACGAAAAAGCAGGTGTAGGGGGACCTTTCAATTATGAAATGAAACAAGCTTTCTGTCTCCTCTGCAACAGCCTCTGCCAGAATGGAGATAATGAAAGTATTAATGGAATGTGATAAGCTATCCTGGATAACTGTCCTATCACATGTTTTCTTTTTGTAGCTGTATTACTACTACTGTCTTCCACTGGACACTTTTGGCACTGCTTACTTTCTGTCTGGGGCTCAGAGGGCTGACTATGTTATAACAGATGGTTGATTCACCAACATTACATTACCACTTTAATTTTACAAATTTTTCTTCCTAGTGTTTAAATGGATAAACATTTCATATATATGATGACTGTCTAATTAGATTATGAGATGGATAGATAGGATCCATGTTGCCACTGCTACCATATTTGTGGCGAGGGAACAAGAGGCATTGCAAATAAGAATAAGGGGCAACTGAACAAATACACTACCAGGGTGCTTGGGAAAGTGCCTTCTAGGGCATGCATCCATTTGTCTGTCTTGAGTCCATTTTTGTACCAGTAAAATGTTAATCTCTCTTAATTTCACAAGTCCCATCTGAAAGTTTTATCCAGACTACCAGAAAGTATAATATTTTCTGGAAGTTTGAATTTTTAAAAATAATGTTTAGAAATATGGGGGGAATGCAATAACAGCTCTTTCCTCTTGATTAAAGACAACTGTTCTCACTACCTCCTCCAAACATATGAGACAGCTGGGGGAAAGTTAGTGCATAGACAATAAAATATATCACAAAGAAGAAAATGCTTGAGCATCTGGTAAGTTTTCTAAAGTTATGAGACTTTGAATACTGTGCGTTACACATGGGCAGTTCATCCAGATGTTTCTTTTTAAATTATCCCTGGGCTACTCTATCAAGTTCTCTGGGTACACTGTGATGCTATGGATTCCTTTCCTTCTGCTTTCACAGATGTGCTCACACACAAAATTTAGTTCTCCTGCAGTTTGTTAATATTCGCCTTCAGGTACCTATGTCTATTGGACCTTTCCTTACAATAGCTGTAAGGGGCACACAGGGCTGTCCTTAGAGATCCCTAGCAGGGTGCAGGGACTGAGGCAAATCAGCCAGTATGGGACCCCCTTCCACTAAATTGTAATGGTGGGTAAAAAAGAGAGGCCCAGAGTGGTTGCCCTGCCTGCCCTGCCCTAAGGACAGCACTGGGGGCACATTTATGGTCCAGAAAATCAAACATACACCACAGAGCCAGTCATTGCATATTACATGCATCAAAAAGAGTCTATGTGACATTTGCACCTCCTTGTTCAGGGTCTAGGAAGAAGGGTTAGCACAACTATTATTACTATCTGGGCCGGCGCCGAGCATCTGTGTGCTAGTTCTCCCTGCCTCTAACCCCCACGGGCCGATCCGGCCCCCTGCCACACCTTCTCCCCCACCCCACCTTAAGACGGCCCCTGCCATCCAGGATGGCGGTGGAGGTGGCAAAAGCTGCTTCTGTGGGCCCTCCTGCCACCCAAATGACAGGCTGGGCTCTTTTGGCCAACAGGAGGGCCCTCACAAGGAGCTTTTGCCGCCTCCGCCACCAAGCTAATCTCTGCTGCCGTCTCTGCAGCCATTCCCTCCTAGGTCTCCCCTCTCTGCTGCCCATGCCACTGGAGCACCGTGCCCCGCCGACCACATCCCCACCACTTCCATCCCACCCGCCATGGCTGCTTCCTATCTGTGACTCCTCTCCAGGCTAGAGGCCCATGTTTTCATTGGTCACAGCTGTGGTGGGGTGGGGCTTGCCACATACCACCTAACCTTTATAGATTATCATTCTTAAATTTTAATTTTTAAAACTTTATTAAAACAAATCTACAATGCTAAACACTATGGATCCAAACACAAACAGCAAAAACACAGTTATGGTAGCACTGGCCGCTGACTGAGGCACACATTACAGATTTCACGATGGGGGTGGGGAGGCAAAAGGCAGGAGAAAAAGGAGTCTCAGCAAGAGGTAAGACATATTTGCCAGTGCGGTGTAGTGGTCGGCGTTTTAGACTAGACTGTAGGAGACCTAATTTGAAATCCTCATTCAGCCGACCCCAGAGGCTTGTTGTGAGGATAAACATAGCCACGCATACCACTCTGGGGTCCTTCAAGGAACAGTGGGATAGAAACATTAAAATAAAATAAACATTTGATTATGTTCAAGATTAAACTGCAAAACCGTCCTCACTGAATATTAACAATATAAACTGGGAGTACTTTTTAATGCCTTTGAACAACTATAGCAAGGTTATCAACTTAAGCCAAACGGTCCCACCTTTTGAAATAAAGGCATTCGCATCCTTGATGTGCATAGACTCAATTAATGATTTGTAACCATCATTAGTGATATTGGCTTGCATGTCCTGCAGGGTAACGTGGGACATGGTGCAGACCTGCCGATGCTGCTGCAGGGCTCTAGCGCAGATGGCAATGCTGCTGTGCAAGAAGGCTGTTCTGGTACAGCTTAGCCTCGCATGCTGGTAGGTCTAATGCACTACCTGCATTAGAGTTGGAGTGACATGTACTGTCTGGCAACAGATGAGCTGGTCAATTGAGGACATAGCAGATGACCTACATTCACTCTCTTTTCCCGCATGAGTTGGGTATGACAGCTAATCAACTCAAATTGTAAAAGCAAGTCACCTGCTTGTGCACACAACTGTTTCTGTTAAGGACAATCGATCGAAGGCAAAACCTGAGACATTAAGCTTTAGGGAGATGCTCACAGATGCATCTTAAGGCATAGGTGTGGACGTTTATTTTATTTTATTTATTTATTTGCTTTTTATACCGCCCTTCCTAAATGGCGCAGGGTGGTTTACAATTAAAACCAACCATTAAAACAGTAAAGAGCTAAAACAAAAATTAAAAACAATATGACAACAATGAACAATTTTAATACATTTTAAAACAACAATTCAACCATCGCAATAATTAAAAACCCTGAAACCGGGTTAAAATATTAAAACTGATTTTAAAAACCCTGAAAAACCGGGCCAAACAAATACGTTTTAACATTCAGATCTTATCATGGAGTGATGACCTGGGAATGCCAGGTAAAGCAAAGCATTCCAAAATAGGAAGAGAACGCAGGAAAATTAATCAAAGATAGTTGAGTTGAAAATTACTCAAAGTTGTCCCATTGAAATTAAATGGACTAGTTAAAATTGCCTGATTTGTCCTTTTAATTTTATTGGGACTATGCTGAGAAATTTTTCTTAGGCTGCCTTCTCACAATCATGACGATGCCGGTTAAAAGTTAACCAGGTTTTCAGAGTCTCGTGGAGCTGGTTTTGAGAACACAGATTTCCCAGGCAATCCTGGTCAAACTCCAGTGGCTAAACTGCATTTAAACAGGACAGATAAACAGGATCAGCAGTAATAGATTTCATAGGGAAATCTATGTTCTCACAACCAGCTTCATGTGGCTCAGCAAGCCTGGTTAATTCTTTGATCAGGATTGTCCTGACTGTGAGAACGTAGCCTCAGTATGTCAGCCAATGTAACTGTGGTTGTGGCCTTCTAGCTGTCTTCTTCTAGAGTCAGCACAGTTGCTCAGTAGGCTTAAACTTCACCCTGAAACACCCTTTCAATGCTATTGTTAGCTCTGGAACATGTGAAATAATACATAATAAGCAGGATGACTTTGAGCCTGTGTATGTTCAGTTTGCTGGTTCCTGAATGACTACACACAGCTCCCATAAATCTTGAGTTCAGGACTCGGGGCTTTCTGGGTACAGGAATGACTTCCAGGCAGTACAGATTCTGGCACTTCTCATTTTAGAAATTAAGCACTGCTTTGGCATGCAGTGCCATTCATTAAAATAAAAACCTGACTAAGAATGAGGTGTAGCCAAGAAAAAGCTTTTGGAAGGCATATTCTATCCAGTATCTTTTATGTTTTGTTGTTTAGGAGTTTGTCCCAGTGGGGATCCTGTAGAGAGTGGGGGTGGGGTGGAGCCAGGAAGGAAAAGGGAGGGAAAGGGGAAGGAGAAGATGGAGTTGTTCCTGAATAAACCCTCAGTTAACCCTATATAAGATTACTTTGTGTTTGTGAGGAAAGCAGCTAGGGAAACAGAAGGTTTGTCTCATGATCCATGTAGTGCAGGGTTTCTTAACTTTGGGCCCCCAGATGTTGATGGACTACAACTCCCATCATCCTCAGCCATGCCCATAGTCAATGGGGGCCCAAGATTAAGAAACCCTGATGTAGTGTGTTCCCATGCACATATTTGGCCTGTACATCAAGGGTGGTAGTTTCCAGATATGGTACAATTAATGGACTTGCTGGTATATAATAGTCCAAAAGAAAAGAAAAGTCACAACCCGGCCAAATTTTAAACACTTTTAAGTCCAATTAAATCAATTAAGTCCATTGATTTCAATGGCAGAGTTAAACAAATGTTTTCACTCCCAGTAAACTTGGCTGGAATATCCCCTTTTAATATGATCCCACTGAAGTTAAGCATTTTTGCATACAATTGATGTCAATGGAAGAATTAAGCTCTTGCTTATTTCTCTCTCACTAAAATTAATTGGGCTTAAAATTGCTTGACTTTAGCAAGATTATGCCATTTATTATTTGCTCATTGAGGATTGTTTTTTAAAAAAGGCATGCTGTTTTTCTACTGCAAGACCAGTTCACCCCTATATTAATCCATATTAATGTATAATATTATTAAAAATAAAATATAACAAAATCATAATAATATGCATATTAACCAAAATTAGGATTGGGACACATGTTATTAGACCTGCAAGAATGGATGAACCCTCAAACCTGCAGCAACAACAAATAATTTCTCTCAAACTGTGGAAATTTAAATTACATACAGGCATCAGTATCCTTTCATCCACTTAAGACATTTAAATACAGCAATTTGAATCTATTTGAGAGACAGGAAAAATCCGTAACCAAAATATTCCAATCCCCAGATGAATTCAGAAAACTAAATACCTAGCATGATAACAAGATTATTTAACTGGCAAATGTTGCTCAGAATGAAGACGGACCCTGTATATTGTCTGTTTCTGCAAAGAATTATATAGGCTTCAGATACATTCTAAAAAAGAAAGTTCTCATACCATACCAATTTAAGTTGCATATGTGATTGTTTTGATTTATAGACCACTACGCACATAAAATTCTGGACATGGGACAACAATTTCCCAGTCCAGAATTATTTGTTTTATTTGTTTATCAGATTAATTTAATTTTAATTTTATTTTTGTCTTATCTATCAGAATTACTTTGGAGAAGTAGTTTGCATAGAGGGGTGTGTGTGTGTGTGTGTGTGTGTGTGTGTGTGTGTATACACATGAGTAGTAGCAGGAGAAACATTTTGTGAAGATATGTAAGCTCCATCCAAGGTGGCCTTTGTTATTCACAGCCTCCATATCCGTGGTTTCATTTATCCATAATTGTGTCTTAGAGACCGAGTTTCATTATCCACGGGTAGAAAATTAGGCAAAATTCACCTATCCACAGTTTTGAATGGCCAGAGATGACATCAGAAGTCATTTTCCAGCAGAGAGCCATTATGTGGCGGTTAATTTTTTTTTGGGGGGGGGCAAATATTCGACCATTTTCAAGGTTTGGGGGGCATTGCTGGACACCAAGAGTACTGTTCTTTTCTTCTCTTATTTCTTCCCCCAGTTGCTTTTTAGCCACTTCCTTTTTGGTTAGGAACCTAACCCCGCCAATTCCCATTGACTCAAGGTTTCATTATTCAGTTTCCATATTCACGCCTATAGGCAAGAACAGAACCCCTGCGAATAACGAGGGCCACCTGTAGATCTGTATTTAGAATTTCAGGTCTGTCTGCTCTGTGACTGATTTTGTTACTGGCATCTGTGGATTACTTAAGAAGTCATTAAAAAAGGCTGCCATGTAAGAAAATGTGTCAAAATCTTTTGTAGATAATCAGATGTATTTTAAGAATTTATATATGCTAGTTTCCCCAGTAAAAAACAAGCCCAAGGTGACTGGGAAAAGCACATGCATGTATCTGCTGTATGCAGCAAAAAGATGCATGTATGCTAATCACACACAATGTTCATACAGAATGACCATTTTCATTCATTTGATATGTGGAAGAGGTTTCCATGTAGGAAAAACACACACATCAGAAGCAGACTTACAAGTGTGTGGATGTGGATGTGCACAGCATATGTTCATGTGTACGGCGCTTAGAATCTTTTGACTGTGCAATGAGCCAGGAGAGGAGCTAAGCTGCTGGTGAAGTCTCTGCTGGACCCCACTACTGGCTCTAGTGCCAGTAATATTAGCACACATTTCAAGAACAGTATAACTTGAGTTCTCTAAGTGACTGAAATGTTCATTAATGTTTATTATGGACATAATTTTGAACCTCAGAGCACGAAATGTGTGTTTAGTTGGATCTAAATCAACCACTAATAAGCATTTTGTATTCAAGAATAATTAACTACTGTAAAATGTTCCAAAATCTTTTTTTAAAAATGAAGAGACTGTGTGGGCTAAATTTATCTTTATTTTATTTGTTTATTTTTACATTTATCTCCTGCTTTTTCTCCCAGGATCCCAGAGCAGTATACATGGTTATGCTCATCCTCACAGCTAGGAATGTGCATGAAGCTGTTTGGCGTTCTATTTTTAGAATGCTGAACAGGTTCAGAACCCCCACATTCGAATCGGTTCGAGCGTGGGAGTGGGGGTGGCTTTAAGGATGGAGGAGGGTGCACTCCCCCCCCACGCTTCCCCCTTCGACGCTCTGTGGATAAATAGTCCAGTGGGGCAGCAGTGTACCTCCTTGCCTCTCTATTGTTTTACTGACCAGAAGTGCTGTCCGTGCATGTGTGTGTTGCGGGCACGTGCACACATTGCACACATTCATGACGCACACGCACGTACACGGCACTTCCAGTCAGTAAAACAACGGAGTGGCAAGGAGGTATGCTGCCGCCCCTCTGGACTATTTATCCACAGAGCTCCGGAGGGGGAAGTGTGGCGGTGGAGGGGGGTAAGTGCACCCTTCCCCATCCTTAAAGCCACCCCCCACCCCACTATTGGCTCCGTGCACTGAGCTGGTTCCATGAACATCCCTACTCACAACAACCATGTGAGGTAGGTTAGGCTGAAAGATAAGTGACTGTCCCAGAATCATCCAGTGAGTTTTATGGCTGAATGGAGATTTTGAACTCAGAGCTCCCCAGACCAACCATGACACCATTTCCCTATAGCTTTTAAGTAATTTTTAAACAATAGAGTTTATGTAACAGAATGTTTGAAAGTTTGTGAATCACCCAGAGAACAATTTGTTATGGGGCGGCTAAAAAATAAAGTTTATTATTGTTTTATTATTACTCCTCAGGTGTTTAATCCAGAGAAAGTTAAGTCAACTGAAATCAAAGGGCATGAAGAATTCAACTGAGTGCTTCATTCCCAAGGACTTCAATTTGACAGGTACACCTAACATTATCTGAATTGTGCTCTAACGTCCCTTGATGTTTCTTCAGTGAAAAAGTTCTTGGATGACTGAAATCTTTAGAAACATAGCAAAACTGATAATGGGAATTAAAGACTCAAGGCTTATTGCTAAGTTGTGTTCTAAGAGGGGGAAAGAATACTATCAAAAGCCTTTGATTTAAACCATGTGTTGCTCTTCAGTAGCAAGAGAAGATAACGAAAACCACTCACAGAAACCAAAGACAGTTCTACATAGCTCACAATAATATTCTTGGGAAATAAGCATTAATAACTCACACGAAGAAAAAGCTATGGGTCCACTAATGAAATGGGCCAAGTTTCCTTTAACTTCAGTAATGCCAAGAATGCACTCTGCACTAAAATAAATCCAAATGGGGTTATATTTATAAATACACTGATGAATTTAATCCTCAGTTATCCTACTGAAAAATTCCAGTGAAAAGACAAACCCAGATCTAGGAATTTTTGCTGTAAATTTGTCAGCCATGCATTTATAATGTACTCACCTTTCAAGGTAGGCAGGCCTTTCATTTTGGAAAGTGCAGCAACGCATTAGCCACATCCATGATCAACCATTTTTGCTAGCATTTATCCTTGGTGTCATAATAAACAGATCCTGGTATTCGCAGTCTAGAAGCAAATTCAATGTAATGTTCTTCCCACCAGCTAGAAGGAATATGTTTGATAAAGCTCCTGAAATTTTCTTAGGGGAAAAAAAATTGAGACAACTATATGAAGACCAAGGAGTAGTGAACGACAGAATGCCTGGTTGATTTACAAGTGCTTGTGCGAGAAAAGGTTAAAATTAGATTGACGAGCAAATGTGTTCACAGACTGCTGGCTGACAAATGGCAAAGCTATGCCAATGTATTGCTTATGCAGGAGAAGTAGTGGAAGTAAGCAGGAGGATATCTATGTGCTAGGCAAATACATTCAAACTTACCGTAAATAAAGAATGCTTGGGGTGGGCACAGCAGATGCCTATTGGAGAGATGGCATGCTTTTTACAGCAATGCGTAATAAGATCAGTTTTCGACTGGATGGAGAGATTACTCATGTTTTACGGACGGTTTTATTATCCCACTGATGTAAAGTTACTGTTGGATGAGTTTATCCAGCAGCTTGATAAACCTCTTTCATTGAACCACTATGACTAAAAGTTCTTTCCCATTCTTAACGTTAAGGGAACACGGGGCCAATACAAATGCGGTCTGTTTTTTGGTCATTCCTAAGCCCTATTCAAACATACTATGTAGTATGTGCATAATACAGGTGTCTGTATACATGTACATGCTTTTGTATGGATGGCGACATGCATTCATTTAAAATGTGAATCTGGGTACAGGCTCCTTCAAATACAGGGTACAGATAGGAAGCATACTGCTGTATGTGCACTGAACATAACACGTAACAATACAAGTACAAATCTATATGTGTGTGCACTGTCCATAGATTGTACATAATAAATAATGCTCTTGTACACTATTCACACACATACAAATATATATACATTCAGCACTAAAAATTATTTCATAATATTCTGTATCATCTTGTTAAATGATATGTTGGATCTGCAGTTTTTATTATTGTAAACTATCTTATATCTATTTCTGAAAGAGTTGGAAATGTTATTATCCTTATGGACATATAACTAGAGCACCTGTGGGTGAGAGAGAGGTATTGGCAGACTTGGGGTAGCCTATAAATGTGTCAATTTCACAAAAATCTGAAGGAAAAATCCCGAGGGCCAACCTCCACCACTGCTCCAATATAACTCAATGGAGTAGAATGTTCACGGACTCAGAGGCCACTTAATGGAAATAAGGTGGGCGGAGCTAATGGACCTCAGAGGCAAGGAGTAGGGAAAAGGGCTTGAATAAGTGAGGAGAAATCAAGCTATGGACAGTTAGAGTGCTTGAACAGAAAGATAATGTTGGGTTAATTCAGTGTTGGTGGTAAACGCTGAATTAACAGGAAACAAAGAAACGAGATAGAAGTCCGGGCAGATGGTGGTGGGGGGACACTTTTCAGAAACAGGGCAATGTCATGAAAAGGAGAGTTTTGTTATGGCAGTAACAATAATCTTGTTACCATTACTCATCTTCATGGAGTCCATGATTAAGCACTCAAAAGCCGTTATTCCTGGTAATGTCTTGAACAGCAGCCAATTTTCATGCTCTATATTCTGGGTTCTGAAGGGGTAATAGCTGACTTGGTCCCGACCTTTGGGTGAAAGTACTATTGGTTTCCATTATATTGTGATGTGGTCCCATTTGTAAATGTTTAGCTTATCATACAAATCAAGGAACTGCCTCCTAATATAGGACATGTTAATTTATAGCATTTAATTTCTAAGGGGAGACGTGTTAGAACTGCTTAGAAGTTCTTGAAAGAATGCTTAGAAGCAAATCTTTAATTAACACAGTATCTATCTAATCTATCTGCTGTGTCTCTTGTCAGATATCACTGGGGTGTCCACTCCAAAATGTCCTATGTTGAGCATTATTGGAATGAGTTCTGCGATGACAGATGGGAGCTCTGACACTTAGAACTCTGACAAAGTTCCCTCCTGTCATTGCATAACAACATGCCTGTCAGATTCTCACAGCCACTGCCCTCTCCCCACCCCTCTCCCTTATATGGGACCTGGGTGGGTGCCGGAGACAGCAGGTGTGATGTCCTATTTGTTCCCCCAGGGAGTGCTGTAGTCGGCCAGCTTGCTGAGTGTGTGCCTTTATCTGTAGTAGCTTCTGCTTTAAAAGGTACCTTTCTCCCCACAAAGTCCCCAAGTGGTGCAGGGGATTGAGGGAATCATAGTTCTTGGGTGGCTTTAAAAGGGGCTTAGGCAAATTCAGCAAGGATGGGTCCATCGATGGGTCCATATGTATATCAACTTGGAATTCTGTTCAACAATTTGTAGAATCCAAATCATGACAAAGATGAATGACAGAAAACAAAATTTGGAAGTTAAATGCCGTTTTAGCTTAGGCTCTTCTTTCAGTCCTGGTCACCATGGTTTCAGTTCCATATTGGCTTCCTTTGGCAGACTGAATTTAGTCTTCTAGGCCTTTAAATTCTGAAAACAAAACAAAACATGCCAAACATGAGAGAAAATGTTTTTCAACCCACCCACCCCCCTTTTTTTTGCCATGGTGTTTTTGGTGAGCTAAGCTGTTCAAGGCCTAATTATACCAAAGGGAGCGTTTTAATTTTAGTAACAACTGCTTCCATGAAAAAGGCAACTTTCCTACCATCTTGTCATCAGCGGAAGAGATGCAAAAACTCCACTAACCATGTGCAATTTCTTGGGATTTTAAAAATATGGTAACATACCATAAAACATGGTAACACATGTACATCTGTGTCAGACTTAAGAATGTATGAGAATAAAGGTTTGAAAGGGTTCGAGAGCAATAAGAACAGTTCAGTGAACTGTGATGTGGCTGGGACTACCCAGATGTACATATCAGGCGGTATAAAAATGACGGCAGGCAAGAAAAAGGAGGACTATGTACCCATAATATGAGGTCCTCTCATAGCATGTTTCCACAATGTTCCATCGCCCATGCCTGCCTTGGAGTTAAATTGGAGAGCCAGCGTGGTGTAGTGGTTAGAGTGCTGGACTAGGACCGAGGAGACCCGAGTTCAAATCCCCATTCAGCCATAAAACTAGCTGGGTGACTCTGGGCCAGTCATGCATCTCTCAGCCCAACCTACTTCACAGGGTTGTTGTGAAAGAGAAACTCAAGAATGTAGTACACTGCTCTGGGCTCCTTGAAGGAAGAGTGGGATATAAATATAAATTTCACTATTGTCAAGAGGCCCCAAATTATCAATAGAGATTTTCACCCAATATCTGATATTAAATTCTCCTCTCTGAGTTGGATTTCTTACTGTTGGCCCAATTGAAACCTTAATTAAGGCATTCTTGAGGGAGTATTTTCTCCTTTTATCAACCCTATTCAGATGTTTTAGGGGTGTCGATTAATTTTTCATATGAGTGGAACTCAGACCTGTTTAGATCAAGTTCAATTTGTTCTGAAGCAAACAGGCCACAGAATGAATGAGACAAATGAGGTCTGTTTTGAGCCAGTAGCAGTTGTCATTTAAAAAACAAAAAAACCCATCCTGTCCTGGAATGATGCAGTGGATATGGGTGACAGCAATTATGGGTAATTAGTTAAAACTAGGGAAGTGCATGAAGTGCTTCATGCACATCTGCCGGGGGTGTGTGTGTGAAGAGTAGTCGCTTTAACAGGAGGGAGGCAAGTCTTACCTGCCCCTCCATTGCTCCTCCACCCACCCCACCCCCCGCCACACAACACTATGCTGATCACTCAAGATGGTGTCCGCAGACACCATTTCTTGGACACCCTGCGGCAGGCTGCTGGGAACAGGGAACTTCTTGTTCTCAAGCAAGAAGCAACCCCGGCATGGCTTTTAAGAACAGACCACAAGACTGCTAAATACAGACAGTGCCGACCTGGTGGGGGACGGAGGAGGATTGATGTTCTTGATAGACAAAAGGGCTCGTCTATTATTGGCTGCTATTTCACACCTTAGTGATGTGTCATGCATGGCTACATACTGCCATTTGTTACCACATTCATGTGATAAGTGTTTAAGAAGAGATTAATCAAATACTGAAGGAATTATTTTTAAATGTTTTCAATTCCCCGCCCTGATTGTAACCACATTTTTGATCCCTAACTATTCCTAACCAAAATTTTCCTAACTGTAAGAACTGTTTGACAGTGGAACAGCCTGCCTCATGCAAGGCTAGGCTCTCGGCAGACATCTGTCAGGGATGCTATAGCAGTTTTCTGCACTGAGCACGGGGGTGAACTGGAAGATTTCCGAAGTTCTGTCCAATTCTAAAACTTTGTGATTCAAATATAGTATCTAATTGAGGGGACTTGATGGTCTGGTGTCAAATGCAAGTGGAACTGACAAGTTTTGTTTAAAATGAGCATTGTAATTCCCCAGGGCTTTTGCTGGGCAGAGAACTTGGCTCCTCCACCTATTTGCATTTGACAGTGACACTCCTCAAAGAAAAGATTATGAAGGCAATGCAAAAGCTTTTTTTTTATCATGACCACTAGAGGGCCATTTGAGGCTCTGTTTATTATCAGCCTGGGGAGTATAGAACTTTAGTTACACAACAAGAAATTTTGCAACACTGTCTGGTTTTGATTTAATACTTATGGAGGTTATTCACACAAACAAAAACGGTGTTCTTCTCAGGTTTGATTGCTGTGTGTGCTCCCATTTTTCGATTGTGTAGAAGCAAGGTAGGAGGAAAACCTGGCTAGAAGTGATTGTGTGGAAGCAAGGGAAGAGGGAAACCTGGGTAGCTTTCCCTCCTACCTTGCTTCCACACAGTCACGTCTACCTAGGGTTCCCTCTGCCCAAGTGCCTAGCCTACAAGGTTTCTGGCTCTGTATCTTCAAAGAAGTCAATGGGAATAACATTGAGAGTAAGGGGCTAACATGAAATAACTTTGGTGCATGCACCAAGCAGCCCAATCTGCAGAAAGCACATCTTATTTTACAATCTGAGTCTGAGGTTATGGGGGAAATGATACTTTTCTCCAGGGTTTCCAGCCATACATATCTGAACCAGGTGACAAGTGTTTCCAGCTTCTCTAGTTTTGGCTATAGTTACAACAATAAGATAAATAGGAAGGGGGGGGGAATGGCAAAAGTCTAGAAGGGTAACAGACTAGCTAATATGTAGTGTGTAGGAGGTGGTATTTAGGTAAGAAATGGGTAAATGAGGATAAGATGAAGTTAATCAATATAAGATCTAGACTAAGATTGAAACGGAGAATGACTGAAGCCCTCTTCATAAAAACAGCTAAGAACACACCCTGAAGCCCTGCCTGCATGCTGACACACTCAGAAGCCCACCCACTCCTGCCCATTGTATATGGTTACAGTGTTTGTCTCTACATAATAACATAGGAAGCTGCCATAGGAACATAGAAAGTCAGACCACTGGTCCATCTAGCTCAGTATTGTTTACACAGACTGGCAGTGGCTTCTCCAAGGTTGCAGGCAGCAGTCTCTCTCAGCCCGATCACCCTACTGCTCTCTTTAAGGAGAAAAAGGTCCCTTTCCATTTATGGGAAACAAGGTGGCGCTTATACCACCAAGTACTGCCACTTAATGCGGCTAAGCCATGGCTCCCAGAGGACGAGCAAGAGTGTCCTAAAATCACCTGCAAACAGAAAGCTAGTGAGCAAGGCAAAACATTCAGGGAAACCCACTCACATTTCTTAAGAGTGTGTGGTAGCCAAAAGAGTGTGGCAGGGAGTAAGCAAGCTGTTAGAATGGCCTGATTTGGAAAAACAGACTTGGGAAGAACTAACCTCGGGTTTGAGCGATAGAACCTCCTTTCGAGGTCCCAGAAAGAAACCTTCAAGGAAACGGGATGGAATGGGTGCCCTCATACTAGGGAATTGGAACGTTCCCCTTCTCGTAATCAGGTTAGTAAACCTGTATGTCATTTATGCAATGCTCCTGCATAGGAATAGGGAGGGAAGACGTGACCAAGAGGTTCACGCAGATGAGACAGTAAATCTCTTCTGGAAAAGTTTGTATGGTTATGTGCAAAAAGACAAGAGTATCTCTTCTAAACAGCAATGGGACAAATTATGGAAATGGACGTTGGACGTACCCCCCCCCCCCGATTACCTGATGTGCCTTGTAATCCCCCATCCCCGAGTTACAGTATTGCCTGCATATACTTTATAACCCTGTGGGTCTCCAAATCCTTGGGTGTAAATCTTTGTAGATATATGATGTACAAACAACTACTTTGTATATAATTGTGCTTTGGCAATGTACTGTATTGCTTTGGTAGTTTGTTGGTTCAGTAAAAAAAATCTTGTCCTATAAAAAATAAATAAATCTTGTCCTATTTTGGAGATGCTGCCAGGGAGGGAACTTGGAATCTTCTGCATGCAAGCATGCGGATGCTCTTCCCAGAGTGGCTCCATCCCCTAAGGGAAATATCTTGCAGTGCTCACACGTCTCCCATTTAAATGCAAAACATGGCAGACCCTGCTTAGCAAAGGGGACAATTCATGCTTGCAACTACAAGACTAGTTCTTCTCCCATCTCTGCAGACAGATTTATAACCGTGGACAGATTCTACCTGTGATCAGAAGGCAGATCATGGGAATAATCTGCCCATGATTACATTGTTTGTCTCTGCAGATAAACATCTGCCATGGGAAGCAGGCAGGTGGGACTTGCTTCTGAGTGCATCAGGTTGGGAATGGGGTTTCAGGGCATGCTGTTGGGATGCTCTACAAAAATGCTTTTTTTTTTTTGCATTAATTTTTTATTGATTTTAACAATATCTTGAACATCTCATTACATTTAAACAAACCAAAATTGACGTCCAGCTCACCAATCAGCGTGAATCACTAACTATACAATTAACCCTTGCTATAATAATTCAAAACATATATCCTATATCTTACCAAACTCAATTTTAGTCTACTCAACCTGCTAATATTACTAAATTTCAAACCCTGTTGAAAAATCAATATTAGGAATATAGTTCTTTAGGTACAGTAAGAATGATTTCCAATCTTCTTTAAAACCTTCCAAATTTTGATCTCTTATCAGTACTGTAAGTTTTGCCATCTCCGCATATTCCAAAATTTTTATCAGCCAATCTTCTTTTGTGGGCAGTTCATTGTCCTTCCATTTCTGTGCATATACTATTCTGGCCGCCGTGGTTGCATACATGAAGAATGTTAAATTGCTTGTGGAAAACTCTCCTTGCGTTATTCCCAACAGGAAGGATTCTGGGCTCTTAGGAAATGTCATTTTAAAAATGGGATGCTCTACAAAAATTCTGTGTCCCTGCCCTTTTAAAAATAATGTCTGAAGAGTGTTGTTGACAGACTAGAATGGCAAGAATAAGCACTCTCTCAATCATCTTGCTCAAACATGGGAGGTTGGAGATGGGCCTATAATTACCTGTCTAGCGTAGACTTTTAAAAAAGAGGTCTAATAATTGCCTTCATCAAACAGGAAGGCATTCTGTCCTCTCTCAGAGAAGTGTTTAAGAACAGCCCTGCTTGATCAGGCCCAAGGCCTATCTAGTCCAGCATCCTGTTTCAGATGCCTCCGGGAAGCCCACAAGCCTCTTTTACACTATATTTTTTTATATCCCTCTCTACAACTCCTCTTCTGCTACATCATGTAAGTCACGTTGGGCAAGGATCAAGAGAATAGGTGGTAGGCCGCATCACTCCAAGCGGCATCACAAACAGAAATTGAATTAGACAATTAAAGAGGAGTTACTGGACACGCCCACACTAGACTTTGGCTCAATGGTGGTATCTATAGTATGTCGGCTCAAATACAATAGACTTTGTCCATTAAAAACTCATTAAAAGCATCATAGCAGTCAACTGATGGTTCCAGGTTCAAATTCGGAGGAGAGGCCAGGTCAGCCGCTTAACAACCCTAGACAACTCCGCTGGATGAGAGCTTGAGGATGCAATGCAGTCAGAAAAGTACTGCTTCTTTGCTGCACACGTTGTTAGAGCACAGGTCTGCAAGTGTGCTCTATGTTGTAATTTCTCAGATTAGAGTTGAGTCTTTCCTACACTTGTGCTGTAGTTTGTCTACCTTGCTGCTTCAGCTCCTGAATTCTTTTGTATACCATGGGACCAATTTCGAAGCAGGTTGGAGAGGACCCTTAGGAGTTATTCTGTCTACCATCCTGGTGAGTAGGTTATTCTAAAGTTCCACTAGGGCACTGACAGAATTGCCAGTAGAACCAGTCTTAAACCTTTCCAAGTATTCTTGGGATCCTGTTGGATCTAATAGCCTTCTCAGCTGGACAATCCAAATAGGTCCTTCAGCTCATCGCTGTTATGGTCACTATCACTGTCAGGCAACTCCTGAACTGCCCCAGACAATTTGGTCCCAAAGTGAAGTCCCCCACAACCATTAGTTTGGGTGACTCCAACATCAACTCCATGTCCAAGTCTCTCAGCTCCTTTAGGAATGCCATTTGGCAGTGGAATGATAGGTACGATCAGTGAGACCCGGTTTTTGCAGGTGAGTGGGGAGAGCAGGCTAAGCCCGCTCTCCCTGCACACGAGCAGGGAGGGAGCCCTGGGCTGCCAGATCGGCCGCCTACACGATTGCCGGCTCCGTGATGGAGCTGGCGGGGGCTGGGGGGAACAGGAGCCTATCGCCCCCCGGAAGCTCCAGCATGCCCTGCACAAGTGTGCAGGGCATGCTGGTGAGACCCCTGGAGCAGAGAGACAGCTTTTCGCATCCCCTCTGGGGGTCTCCTTGTGAGTAGCCATGGCGCGGAGCCGCACCGTGGCTACTCATGATAAAAAAACTGCGTTCCGCAAACCCGGTTTTAGGGGCGGGCTACTTAGGCGGGTTAACTGCCTGGGAGCCGAGCCCAGTGGCTCCCATGATCTGGTAAAATTGGGCTAGGCTCTCCTAGCCCAATTTTGCCTGATCATGAGAATAGCCCCCTAGTCTATCCTTAGTCCTAAAACGTAAGCACACACATTCAATAAAGGCTGATGCCCTGACAGGGAACCTAGTAAGGGAGATATTATTCATATAGACCACAGCCACACCACCTCCCTGCCCACATCCTCTCACCTGCTCCACAAGAGTACCCCATAAAGAGCAGCCAGGACCAAACTGGGCCACTAGTGTTCCCCAACCAATTCTCTGTAATGCATACCAGGTCGGCACCCTTAAATGATGGATGGTTTCCAGTTTGCTCACCACAGACCTGGTGAGGTTCTGTGGGTGGTTGGAACTGTTCCCCAAGGTCCAAGAACTAACAGGACAGCTAGAAAGGGGAACAGCCATTAGGTTTCTGATTTCCCTTCCCCTGCAATGACCTGCTTATCTGCAAATGCCAATTCTTCTTCCATTTCCCACCACCACTGGAAGAGCGGCCCCCAACCTGGTCTCTCCATCTCCAAATGAGCCTAGACACATCCTGTACCAGTTCCAGCCTAAAACTTAAATGCTGACAGTGGACCCTTATGTAAATTCGCATAGCATAATCTGTGGAATATGCTCCCTGCTGAAATAAGAGCATCTCCTTTTCTGTTTTCAGGAAGACCCTCAAGACTTTCCTGTTCTCTCAAGCCTTTAATTAGAATTAATTTTAATAATTTGTTTTAATAACTGTTTTATGCTTTGTTTTTATTTGTTTTATGCTACTGTTTTAATTGTTCGGTGTATTTTAATCCACGCTGATTTTTAAATATTTTAAATTTTGTACACTGCCTAGAGATGTACATATCAGGCGGTATAAAAATATGATAAATAAATAATCTGCCCCCAAAGTAAAAGGTAAAACACTATATAGGAACTACACTTCTAACAACAGTTTCCAAATGCATATTACAGATATACAAATACAAAGGTCTTGCCTTGGTGAAGATTAATCAAATGAAGTTGCCCTCTAGTGGCTGATGAATGCGGAGCCTTTCAAGCCCAATCCCTTTTGGAGAAGAGGAGACTGTATTTGTTTCTTCCCTGCTCTGTCCCTGAAATAGCTCAGTGGGAAAATACTACACTGCTAGGAAGATGAAGAGACTTCTGGGATATGCAGCCCCTTTTGAGAGAGCCTTTTGAGAAGAGAGTTTTTACATTTGCCCTCCAATCCTCGTATTTATGTTTAGGAATCCATAGCACTTGCATAAAGGATCTCTCTTTGTGTGTCCTAGTGCTGGTCACATGACTACCATCTGGAATCAATAAGATTCACATGCACTGGCTGAAAGACAGGCAACGGAGTGTTCTTTTTGTCCTGAACTGTTTTCCCAGAGATAACTGGAGGATTATTTCATCGGCAAAATATTTTCAGGAAGGGAATTGACTGGAACTGATCAGAAGCTTCTCCCCCCACAACCTTTTAAACTCATAATAACCTGCCCTCAACAGTCCCTGAATTTCTAAAGTACCTTAAGAATGCAAGTTAAATCATTTGCCTATGGTTCCGGTTTCCAATGTCAGAAAAACCCTCATCTTACCTTCTGCTCCCTCTGTGGCTACCAGGCAGCCATAAGTGGCTCATCTCTTATTCTTATAGCCTCATCACAGGGGCGTCTGTGACCGATTTCCAATTAGAGGGGCAAGGCTCCAGAAAGAGCACTTCTTTTGACCAGTACAAGCATAAGAACCCCCCTGATGGATCAGACCAAAGGTCCATCGAATCCAGAATTCTGCTTCCCACACTAACCATCCATATGTATCTGTAAAGCCCACTGTAGTCCATGAAGGCAATAACCCTTCCTGGGATGGTCTCCATTGTAGCTCTTCTTCCTCCTGCTTACAATTGTTTGTATCGCTCTCTCTGCCTTTTAAAAGGCAAAGGGCAGGACAGACTGGAAGTGAGGTGTGGACTTACCCACATTTCCTTTTGCTGTGTTCTCTGTTCTCTTTCTTCCAAGGAATGGCCAAGTGACTGCACAGGAATGAGTGGCAGTGGCACTACAGCTGGTGGGAAGCGGTGGCTGCTTTCCGCTGGTAGTTGGTGGGGTAGGCAGCCAGAGGTGGTGTGCCAGCGGCTCATCTTCAGTCTCCGCCAATCTACCCATTCCCCCCAGGACAGGCACCTCACCTGTTTGCTTAGTAGGCTGACCTTGTTCTGGAGCACACTTGCCATTTGCTTGGGGAATCTGCCCTGTCTCCGAGTGATCAGTGTGCATAGCAGAACGTGTCTCATAACAGGTTTGTGACTCCTGAAGTTTGTGACAGGCTGCTTGGAGAGGTAAGGCCTTCCACTTGTTTGGATCCTTGCCCAACATGGCTGCAAGGAGGTTATTGGGGAGCTGGCCTAAGGACATCACTGAGGGAAGGCAAGATGCCACCTTGTTTGAAGGACAAGGTGGTTAGACCCCTTCTTAAGAAGCCCACTCTGGATTCCCTGGTGATGGATAATGATAGGCCAGTCTCTAACCTCCCATGGATGGGTAAGATTATTGAGAGCATGGTGGCTGACCAGCTTCAAATGGTCTTGGAGGAAACTGATTATCTAGACCCATTTCAAACTGGCTTTAGGGTGGGCTATGTGGTTGAGGCCTGATAGATGACCTTCACCAGGGAATCGACAGATGGAGTGTGACTCTGCTGGTTCTTTTGGATCTTTCAGTGGCTTTCAGTACCATCAACCATGGTATCCTTCTGGTTCACCTGAGGGACTTGGGGACAGGAAGCACTGTTTTACAGAAGTTCCACTCCTATGTCACATGTAGATTTCAAATGGTGGCACTTGCTGACAGTGGCTTTTCTAAATGGAAGCTACTATCTGGAATCCCTTCAGAGCTTCATTCTGTCACCAATGCTTTTTAACATCTACATGAAACTGCTGGGTGAAATCATCAGGGGATTTGGTGCAGGGTGTTATAAATATTTTTCCTTGTCATCAGTATCATGAAATGTATTTCCCCTTAAATGCCTGCCTACAGGCAGTAATGAGCTGGATGTGCGATAATAAACTGAATTGAATCCAAAGAAGATGGAAATTCAGTGCTCATTGTTGGGGGTAGCAATCTATAAGATGGGATAGAACTTCTTGATCTGGATGAGGTTACACTCCCCCAGAAAGAACAGGTTCATAGCTTGGGAGTGCTCTTGGTCCTGAGTCTCACCCTGGTGCCTCAGGTTGTAGCCAGGAGCACTTTTTATCAGCTGCGATTGACCAAACTCCACCCGTTCCTTGAGAAGAATGACTTGAAAACAGTACGACATCAGCTGATAACCTCCAGGTTGGACTACTGCAATGCGCTCTATGTAGGACTGCCTTTGTATGTAGTTCGGAAACTTCAGTTAGTTCAAAATTCGGCAGCCAGATTGGTCTCTGGGGTTTACCAGAGAGAACACATTATGCCTGTTCTTAAACAGTTGCACTGGCGGCTGATACATTTCCGGCCAACGTACAAAACATTTATTATTACCTTTAAAGCCAGTTAGGGTTACGTTTGGATTACCTGAGAGACTGCCCCCTCTACAAGATCCTCACCACACATTAAGATAATCAGGAGGGGTCTTTGGGTGCCACCCGGCATCCTAGGATTGGGCCTTCTCAGTTGTCACTCCTAGGTTGTGGAACATGCTCCCCTTGGGTATGAGAAGATTATCTTCCTTGGAGGCCTTCAGGAGAGCCTTCAAGACCGATATTTTTAGCCTGGCTTTTAATATCTAGTTTTAATTTCAATTTCAATCTGCTTTAAATGTTTGATTTTAATTGTTTTATTATGTGTTTTTGATTTTAATGTAAACAGCCCTGAGCCACTTTAGGAAGGGGTGGTGTATAAAATCAAATAAATTTTTTTAAAAAAATTGCACAAGGGATTTTGGCCTGGGAAAGAACGCCTCTCATACCTGGCCAATGTAGCCCATCTTTTCATGTCTTTTAAAAAAGACATGAAAAGCTTACATTAAAATAAGAAGGGAACGCTGTTTATTCTGGAAGACAGTATCAGCCAGAGCTAAGTTCATGCTACTAGTGCTAAATTTATGTGGCTTAATGACATTGGTAGGCTTGGATTTACTGGACACTGAAAGCAAAATGACTATTTATGCCAAATGGTCAGTTGTTTTTGTTATTTATTAATTATTATTTATTTATTAGATTTATATACTACCCTTCCAAAATGGCTCAGGGCGGTTCACAGTTGTTTTTGTTGTCACTGAAGTACATTTATTTTTAATCAGAAAAATACACCAGTTTAGAAAATTAATATCCATTTCAATAAAGCATCAGCAAACCTACTCAAGACAAATGTAATTTCTGAGAACGCTTACGTTCAGCTATAAACTGCATGATTCCCTCTGCTCTAAAAAAAGAAAAGAAAAAGTCATCTTTCATTTTTTGATCTTTTTTATTCAAAAGTTTTCAAAAGAAACAAAACAGAAAAAGCTAACAATCTAATCAAATTTACAGTTCAAAAATGTCTTTTGGCATTTAACAACAATTCCTAGGAAACAAAATGACAGAGTTATCTTGAACCGGACAAATAAGTTACCACTGGCAAGGTTGTGGCACTAGTAAAACAAAAATAAAAAATTAACTCTCTTGATCATATAGATATCTCTATGAAAATCTTTTTTTTTTCAATCTGTACAAAAGGTCTTTCTTCATAAATTATTTTTTTTATAATTTAATGGCTGTCTACTATGTGATGTTTAAGTAACTGATTATTTCTTTATGTACAGAGGTTACATTTTGCAAATCTTACCCAGATGAGTATGGCACTTAGTTCAGACTTTTCAAGCAGCATCTATTCCCTCCCAATAATCCAATGTTCAGCTAATTGAAACAAATTTCAAGTAGCAAATACCTTCTTTCCCAGGTTTGGAAATATGCCAGCAATAGGGAATGTGCTGCACAAAGTCTGAACTTTGACAAAGCAGTAAAATTCCAGGGAGCATAGAACCAATAATACCACAACTTTTTTTTCTTTAAAAAACAAAAATAAAAAAACACACATTTCTTATGACTATGTAATTCACTAGAATCTACACTTCTCAGAGCAGCATTGACTTTTGAAACTATGAAATGTCACTGACATCTGTACTTGAATACTCACATAAAGTTTAAAAACTAAAAATAAAAACGTGAAAAGAAAGAATTGCTTAGGCCTAGCTCCTGAGCCAGGATGATTTGGTCTGTGGAAACAGGGAGGGCCAGCAACCTGTCCCATTACAAAAGGAAAGAAGTCTTGAGGTAGATAACTGATCATATACAGCTGACCAGACAAGTACACAGTTTTGGAAGACAACTTAATTTACCATTTGATTTAATACACATGCGATCATAATAAAACGAGCTTTAATAGCAGTGAGTTTATTATCTAATATGTAAAAAGTACAAATAACAGTGTATTTGTGAAATCAGGAATTTCATAGTTTCAAAATTTTATTTCTTTCTTTACACTTAACACTTGTAGTGATGATGTAAAGCGTGGCACTGCTTGGATCCAAGTCTTCCTTCATGCTTTAGTTTTGTGTCCATACATCAATTAAAAATTATAAAACCTAAATGCAAATGTACAAAAAAAGGCACATTCTTCTAACCGCAAACTGGTCCGGCAAAAAAATAAAGAGTACAGAAGACGTAACTGCTGAGACAAATCAGAATTATTGGTTACTGGCTCTTTGTTCTTTGGTAAAGTTACCTTTAAAAAGTGCCAAGTTTTTATTTACCTAATATAGAGAGCGAGTACCCAATCTAGTATATCTTCTACTTACATCTCAGCTTATGTTTGAAAAAAGTCTTTTAGCTTTTGCTTTTGCTGTAAAAGCAAATGCTTCTATTTTGCTAGGTCTCGGCACAGCATCATTCTAAAGCACTATCATTACTAGAAAGGAAGGACAGAAACATTCTGCAGATTTCCCCAACCCCAAACTCCCCACAAACCTAAAACTAGAACATCAATTAGCTTCTGGAAAAAGGCAAAAAGATTTTTACATTGCATCATACAGCAGAGTTCCTAACTAGCAGAGGAAAACTATCGGCATAAGGCCTTACAAACAATGTATCCTATTAAAATTTCCCCAGTCAGAAAATGTGTTTCACACAAAACATTTCCCTATCCCCAATCTTGCATTTCACAACCTTACATTATTATGTGAGAGAAAAAAATCATTAAAAACACCTACTACACATTTTTAAAAAGCCAGATTTTTTTCAGCAATTTTAATTGACTACCTCTTAAAAGCCCTATCCTGCTGTTTTACAAGGCATAATAGACCAGCTTATTTGGTCAAAAGCATTCTACACCATTAGTATGGACTACGTACTGAAACAGCTACAGCATTAAAAGAGTTAAGGCAAATTGGAATTGATAGAAAAAGGATAAGACACTTCACACTACCTTAAAAGAAAGGGAAAGAAAAAACCTCAGAAAGCTATGAAAACAGACACTACAACTGCAACACTGCACTATAGCGACACTCACACGGCAAGCACAGAACATCGGCACGGATGTTTTTTACTAGTTTAAACTTCAAAAAACAAAACAAAAAACCTTATACAATAATAAAAAAAATTAAAGCAAAATAAAAATAAAACCAAGAGACGGATTCTGTCATGCACATGAATATGTCTCCATTGCAATCTGTGCATGGCCATATTTATTTTTTTGCGTCATAACACTTGATAAAAAATTTATTATTAAAATAAACCTGTTCAAAGGGGAAAAACAGCTATTAGGATGAATTTAAGGTTTTTTTTTCTTTTTCTTTATGCACCTTATAGAACTTATAGCAAAAATAGTTTCAGTTGATTTCATTATAAATAACGTTTTCAAGAACCTGTGCAAAACTGTCAATAATTTCTAAAGCACAATTGATCAGTAAAATCCATGATTGTTTCAGCCTTTGCATCCTTCTCTAGGCAAGGTCAACATCACATATCTGAAAGACAGAGAAAAGAAGCATCACTCAGTTGTACTTGCCTCATTATTTATATCTATCCTGTGTAAATAATCTAACTCTGGTAAATTCTTAACCTGTAAATTTAGAAACAAAAACATGCAAATACATTCTCTGATCAAGATAACGTGATTGAAGTATGGTTCCTTTGTTAGATCAGGAACTGCATACCCAGAAGGATGCTGTTCTTCTGGTTCTCAGAGGTTAATCAAGCATACGAGGTGGAGCCACATGTATCTGCGAGTAGATGGTGAAGACTGAATCCAGGCCCTTCTTTTTCACATTTCCACCTCTTCACTGAAGACCATATTGTCACAAGACAGATCATTGTATTGGGACCATAAAGTTAGTCATCTCTTTACTTTGCCTTTTTTTTTAACACTGAGCTTTCCACTCTCAATTTTTAAATACACCATCTGCTGCTTTAGTTATTTGTATTTACAAGTTGTCAGTTTGCTACGGTTTTATCAAATTACCAATTCACACAGATCCAAAAGGACGTCCCAACCACCACCTACTTCCATTACCTGATGACCATGTAGCCCTATTATCAGAAGATTCCTGGGGCACAATTTGCTTCTCAAAAGTTCACACTGATCTCCCCCCAGCAGGGCACATATTTAACCTGGCTGCTATCCATTTCAGTTCTGCCTGCTGCTCACTCGCCTGGCACCAATCAGACTCATTAGCTATACAAATAGTAATGATTGTGGTTGAGAGACAATGTATATTCTCTTAGGAATAAAACTTGGTGGCCTTAACTGAAACGTAAAAGATACAAAATATGGTGTTTATGTTGTTACATATAAACTGTTAAGAAAAGATTATTGGGCTCCACAATCTGTACTTATGATACCTTCAAACAATTTCACTTTAAAAAGATACAATATTGTAAACTGCCGTGCAAGCTGAAAGAGTATCTGCTTAGCATCTAGAATTGAACAATAAAATGGAATTGTGACATGCCTGTTGATTTTCTCCCAAATACCCTGGTTATAAAATATGGCATGACATTCTCAAAAATGGCAACTAGCCATTAGAAAATAATGGCTGCCACCATGCATTGCTAAGTTAGCAGGCATTATATAAAATTGCCATACTAAAACATTTTTACTTTTGTTGTTCCTAGAATCTGGAAGAAGCCATGAAGCAATCTGATGCCAATTCTTAATGTTTTTAAACAGGGAAACTGAGGTTAATATTTGTCAGTTTAGATTAGTTTCATAGGCACTGGCTTCCTTTCCCTGCTGCCATTTTCAAGGAGCGCTAGGGTTTCTTATGGAATTTTAACCACCAATGGGTGATAATTGGTAGAAGCCAATTTGGACAAATTACTGGCATTAAAAAACACAGTCATTTTACTAAATATGACATCAATGGAATGTGTTTGCAGATTCTTACTTTGTCACACAGATTATTCACACTAAGTTCAAATTAAATGAGGGAGGGAGGGAGATGGTCTCTTATGTAGTATCTGAATACACTCTATATGAAGAGTTTGTTCTACAAAATATTTTCAAGGAAATGTACTTCACCTCACAATTACTTGTTTTGCTGATAGGTATATGGAGAATGATCACTGGACGTCTCTACTGTAACTTGCTGCTGACCACTAGCTTCCTGTAAGAGAAAAAAACAGTAAGTACAAGATGTGATTCCAACTAGTTCTTCAAACTTTAAAGAAAGTTGTGTTGTATTCTAACTAGTAATCTTTTATGTTTTGTTGTTGAGAAGGTTGTCCCAAAGGGGATCCTGTAGAGTGTGCGGGGTGGAGTCAGAAAGGGAAAGGGAGGAGAAGGAGAAGATGGAGTTGTTTCTGGATAAACTTTTAGTTAAATCTACATAAGATTTCTTTGTGTCTATGAGGGAAGCAGCTATAAAATAGTGTGGTGCTTCACTGTTCTTAGGCCAAACGAAAATGGTTAAGTATTGTACTTTCCTGAATAGAAGAGGACTCTGAATTTAAGACGACCCCCTTAAAAAGCAGAGGTTAAATATAGGTTATACTGCATTTCCTCAAAAGGAACAGGACTTTGAATTTAAGATGACATCCCGATTTCTAATATCAAAAAACCTGGAGGGAAAAACTAGTCTTGGATTCAGGTAAAAACAGTATATATTCAATGACACTATAAGTGTTACAGTATAAGAACATAACATAACCTCTCTCCTGCTGTTGTTCCCCTGCAACTGGTATTTAGAAGCATCTTGCCTCTGAGACTGGAGGAGGCCTATACTCCTCAGACTAGTAGCCATTGATAGACTTGTCCTCCATGAATTTATAACACAACTTTATTTGTTAGCTGCCCCACAACACCTTTATTTGTTAGCTGCCGCATTTAAAATTGTTATCTGGGCAGCTCACAACAGAAGATTAAAAGATACAATAAAAACATATAACACATCACATCTACATGAAACCGCTGGGAAAGATCATCAGGAGATTTGGTGCAGGGTGCTATCAGTATGCTGATGACACCCAAATCTATTTCTCCATGTCAGCATCATTGGGAGAGGGCATAACCTCCCTAAATGCCTGCCTGGAGTCGGTGATGGGCTGGATGAGTGATAACAAACAGACTGAATCCAGATAAGATGGAGGTACTCATTGTGCAGGGTCAAAACTTGGAAGATGGCTTTGATCTGCCTGTTCTGGATGGGGTCACACTTCCCCGGAAGGAACAGGTATGCAATCTGGGGTGCTTCTGGATCCAAGCCTCTCCCTGGTATCTCAGGTTGAGGCAGTGACCAGAAGTGCCTTCTATCAGATTCGGCTGATAAACCAGCTGTGTCCATTTTTTGAGATAAACAACCTCAGAACAGTGGTACAACTGCTGGTAACAGCCAGACTGGATTACTGCAATGCGTTTTATGTGGGGCTGCCTGGAAACTACAGTCCAGAAACTACAGTCTGGAAACTACAGCTGGTCCAGAATACGGCAGTCAGTTGGTCTATGGGTCATCTCAGAGAGACCATATTACTTCCATATTGAAAGAGCTACACTGGCTGCCTATATGTTTCTGGGAAAAATACAAGGCGCTGGTTATAACCTATAAAGCCCTAAATGGCTTGGGCCCTGGGCATTTAAAAGAACATTGTCTTCGTCACGAACCCCTCCGCCCATTGAGATCATTAGGAGAGACCATCCATCTGCAGTTGCTACCGGCTCGTCCGGTGGCTACTCGGGGACAGGCCTTCTCTGCTGCTGCCCCGAGGCTTTGGAATGTGCTCCCTGCTGAAATAAGAGCCTCCCTATCTCTGACCACTTTTTAAAAAGTCTTTACAGATGCACCTTTTCACCCAGGCTTTATGGTTTAATAGTTTTATGGTTTAATAGTTTTAATACCATTTTAAAATATTATTTTAAAAATTTTAAAATTAAATCATAACAGACAAGCCTTTCTTACAGCCAAATAGGCTGGTGGCTGTCATCACAACTTGTGGCAGAGAATTCCATAGGTTAATAATGCATTGTGTGTAAAAGTACTTCCTTTTGTCAGTGCTAAATTTCTTGGCAATCAGTTTCATGGGATGACCCCCTGGTTCTAGTGTTATGCGAGAGGGAGGGGAAAAAATTCTCTCTCTCCACACCATGCATTATTTTATAGACCTCTATCATGTTGCCCCTCGGTCATCTTTTTTCTAAACTATAAAGCCCCAGGTGGTGTTGCCTTACCTCGTAAGGAAGGTGCCCTAGACCCCTGATCATCCTGGTTGCTCTCTTCTACACCTTCTCCAGTTATATAATGTCCTTTTAAAGATATGGTGACCAGAACTGTACACTGTACTCCAGTCCTATGGTACGCCACACCATAGATTTGTATAAGGGCATTATTATATTAGCAGTTGTATTTCAATCACCCTCCTAATGATTCCAAGCATGGAATTGGCTCCTTTCACAGCTGCTGCACATCTTGTCAACACTTTTAATGAGCTGTCCACCACAACCCCAAGAACTCTCTCCCAGTCAGATGACAGCTCAGACCCTATCAGCAGCATAGACATGAAGTTGGGTTTTTTTGTCCCAATATGCATCACTTTACACTTGCTAACACTGAACTGCATCTGCAATTTTGTTGCCCACTCCCCCAGTTTGGAGAAATCTTTTTGGAGCTTTTCGCAATCTCTTTTGGCTTTCACCACCCTAAATAGTTTGGTGTCATCTGCAAATTTGGCCATCTCACTGCTTACCCCAACTTCTAAATCATTTATGAATAAGTTAAAAATAACTGGTCCCAGTACAGATCCCTGGGAGACCCCACTTCTTACTTACTTTCATTTAGAAGGAACTGATGGAACTGTCCATTTATACCTATCCTCTGTTTCCTGTTCTTCAACCAGTTATCAATCCACACATGAACCTTTCCTCTTAACCCTTGACTGCTAAGTTTTCACAAGAGTCTTTGATGATGAACTTTATTGAAAGCTTTCTGAAAGTCTTTTTGAACTGCTATAATCACAGATATAGCAGTGATATTTTAAGCAAGTTAAGTTTACTGAAAGGCTATATTTACTGAAAACTGTTCACGATTATAGAAATAAATATATAGAACACTCTCCTTCCCATAAATGCACCTACCTCAACAGGAACAGCTGCTGTCTGAACATGTGCGTACTGGGGTATATAGGCTCCTTGCATAGCTGTTGTGGCGGGCATATACTACAAGAAAGACAGATAATGCAGTCAGCAAAATGAAACTAATATAAGTCACGGAGGGTTGGATCTGGAGAAACATAAAGGGAAGGCAGATTGTTACTATACTGTTCCACAAATGTTTGTCTTAGGAGCTTGCACCAGAGCATCAGCCAAGGATGTAACAATCAGGGTCTCCTCATGCTTCAGCAAGAGGCCGTGCATGTTCTAGCAGAAGTGGAAGAACAGCTTTGGATTTAGCTCCACTTTTCCTGTGCAACAGTGCAGGCATGAGGTGTAGAACAGGACTTTCATGAGCAGAGAGGCCTTGCGCATGTGGAGGGGTACCTTTGGAGCCAATCCAAAGTATTCAAAACATACTGCAGTCCAGACAGGCACTCTTAATACTGATAATCAAATCAGTTTTGTTTTTTGTTGTGGTTGTTTTTAATATTTTTGGTCAAGTATTACTATGAACCAAAGGACTGGCTTTCTCAAGTTCCCAGAGCTAGAAATAAAATGGTTTATATTCCCCTTACTTATTTCACCTCTAAATGCTAGTTCTTCTCCTCAGCTCAATGAAAAGCAGATCATGGGATGATTCAGGCCCTGGTTCAGAAATACACAGTAGTGACTGTCCACATGTTGCTCTACATGCATATATGTGTTCACTTAAACCACTTAATAAATTGTTAGCACTGTCAGCTTTAATAGTTGATCATATATTTTGGAGAGATGGGGGACTTTCATCTAACCAATCACTCTTTAATGTGATAGATGTGAACAGCAGCAATGTTTCCCCTTCCAAAAATCTGAAATTGCAATCAACAACTTAAAAGTGGAAGGGATTTGCTGATTTCTAATAAATGCATTGTTTAATAACTGAGCAAACACAACACACAAGATGGAATACTTTGAAGTGAATAAGACATATATGTAAAGATAAATACTTTGTAAACTTTGTTGGCTCTTTCTGATGGGTTATTAGGGTTCTTTAAATTGGAATAGCAACATACTGTTCCAGTACTGCCCAATGAAAGATGACTCATCTGCTGTGTCAGTGGACTTATCATTGATGCAGGCTGCAACGACATGGTGTGTTCCATGGAAGGAGTTAATACAGCACCCTGTAAGAGTGAAAGAAAAATGTTGACAGCCAAGATTTACACACACCCTCTTGGTTGACACTTCCCCATATGGGCTCTTTAGGCAGAGGTACTTGCAGGTGAAACTCTTCCTTGATGGCAAAATGTTGTGGGGTGTGTGTGTGTGTGTGTAGTTTGTCCAATGTGGGCAGTAAAACAGACTTGTGCACACACACACAAAAAACTGCACCAAAACTGCTTTGGAGACTTGGATAGTAGTCAATTCACTTCACTGCTTTAGTTGCACATTGCACTTCACTTCAACCCACTTTGGAGGTGAAGATTTTCCCATTGACAATACTGGGAAATCACTAAATGTAATTGTTTGTAAGGCAGACCAAGATAAAAACTACAGAGATGTTAGTCATTTCTGAGGGCATAATGTCTGCCAAATTTCAGATAAACATGTGCAGGAATGTCTATGTGGAGAAACTTCAAAGTTTGAGGTCTCCTCCCCCAACTTTTGATGCCAAAAATGAAAAATTCTAACCATTTCTTGGCAGCACTGGATACAATTTTCAGAGAGCACAGTCCATCTGAGGAGTTGAAGACTGCCAAATTTCAAATAATCTCAACCGGACTTTTTGTGAACAGTCACTTTCAAGTTGGATCTCTGGAAAAGGTATCTGTTGACTTGCCATGCCTATGCGGTTTTAATTTAAGGGCAATTTGCATGAACATGACAAGAAATGTAGAGGCAGAATTGTACCAAGGTATATGAAAGACTGGTGCAAGAATTAAAAACTGTACCATATTTGAACCAAAGATGCCATTTTGAGACTTTAAAAAATAGTTTCCCTTCTCAGTTGCAACAAAGTCAAGGAAGTGCACAAACTAAGCTACTAGAGCCGAGTAATTAGGATAGAAGGAGATATAGGTAGGATATCTTTGTGCAGTACCAGACAACCAGTAGTTTACGATGCTGCATTCACACTCTCATTCAGTCACTTCTGATCAGAGGGATGCTTTGCTCAAGTGTTCAGAGAAGATTAACTGCACTCTTTGCCAGAAACTTTAAGTTATAAGATGGACCACAGGCGGGCACTAGTCAGTCAATTGACCAGGGCTGAGGGACTACACTGAACTAACTGAGGCAGACAATGGTAGACTGGGCATTAAGGCAGACAGATGTGGGCAGGAGTATCAGATGCATCAATGTACATCCAGAATTATAATCACTAAGGTCCATTAGATCATCCTGGTTTTGTTTGCAAGCAAGTGGGGAAAGAAAGGAACAATCACACCTTTTACCAGGTACAGGTAACTGATCACAGATGAGGCACTGTACTGAAACAAAGTGTACTACCAAGATGGAAATAAATGAAGTATTGTGATTAGAAGGGAAAGGGAAAGGAGAGGCAGATCAACCAATTGCAGGACACTTTAAACAGCTGCAAGCCTGGGAAGTCATTCCCTCATTGGTTATCTAGACACTTCAGTTCACCCCCTCATCTTCCTCAGCATTTTTCATATATAAAAGATCATTCCCTCTCCCTACTCTCCCCGACAGGTGTGGGGGGGGAATCAAACCAAGCTGCGGGGGAAATCCCACATCCGAAGCAGTGAAGCCAATCCATAGTGGGATTGAATCTTCTGAAGTTTTTCTTTCCTTCAATCCACTTCGAATGGCTTCTACTTGGGATCCAGTTTCAAGCCAAGCTGTAAAAATCACCCCACTGTGGATCTGGCAAAAATGCTCAGTTCTACATTAAGAACTATCAGATAAAAACCAATGCAATACAAATCAGAACAAATAAGAATATTGGCCCCAGATTAATCCTAAAATGACATAGGAGAAAGCATGAAAACTTACAGGATGCTGCATTATATATGGTTGAGGCTGCATCCATGAAGGACTTTGCACCTAAACAATAAAAAGTTTGTTTTTAAAACATGAATCTTAACAACTGTAATGTATATTTTTTTGACAATTTGAAAGAATCACATTTTGATTTTGAACCAGATTCGCAGTAGCCTCCCTATTTGGAAGCAGACATGAATCCCAGGGCATGAACCTTTCTGTAGAAGGCACATTTGCATCCGGTGAATGATGGCTTTTTTTTTTTTTAAAGTGCAGTTCTTTCAAATGGCCATTTGAAATAGGTGATAATTTCTTCAGAAGCTCTGAGGCTGTGGTGAGGGGGAACAGAGGAATGTTTCACACATAGGAAAATGGGAATGAAAGGGCTCATCAGTTTGATTTTCGTTTTTACTCAGCATGAACTTAACTAAATGATCAACAAACCTAATCTGACATCACAAAGACAGCAAGAGTACAGGATATGATCTTTTCTGTGTGCTTTTCTCAGACAGCAAGAAAAGGGAGTGGTTCTGCTAAGTGGTAACATCTGTTTCCTCTTCTCAGACTGATGGAGATTTACATTATCAGAGACTGTTTGAGCCCTGGTAGGATGCCCAACTTTGATGGCAGGTTAACTTTAGAAGATTCCATAAATATGCACAACAGCTATTCTGCTTTTATTCAGAGGGGAACTCTGCCTCAAAGGAAGAGTCAGTCCTGCTGTTCCTACAGGAGATGGTTGCGAGATGCATGGAACTGAGGGGGGAACTCTGTTTCAGTTCCACCAAACAATAGTTGAGGATTTCATAAAATACTGTTTCACAATGAAGAGTAAACTGCTGCCTTTTGTCTTCCTTTGTCCTAATAACTACCAAGTACTTAAATTTCCTGTTCAAGCAGCTATTATGAGAAGGACAAACTGAAAAGTTCAATGTTGTTTTGAATTTCGTAGATTTGGACTGGATAGTGACTGGGGCAGAGATGCACCATGCAACAATTCCCTTCACTCACTGAAAAACACACACACACACACACACACACACACACACACACACACACACACACTCAATGCAACAGGTTGCATGGAGGGGATGGGACAAAAGGGGAGACTCCCCTTTGTCCACACCCTTCATTTGTTATTAAACAGGCACTCTCCTCTCTCTCACATGCTCATGGGACTTCTCATTCCCTTATCTGGCTGCTGTTTCTGCCATACTATCACAAACCACGAGTTTGTGGATGGCGGGGTGGGGTGGGGCGGGGTGGGGTGGGGTGGGGTGGGGTGGGAGGTCCTGTTTGCCAGCTCAATGTAGCTGATGTTCAGGAGACCCATCAGCTGAGGAGAGATCTTCTTTAACTTCATGGACCTATTTCTTGGGAGACCCATTGACATGCAGCAGCTGCCACAGATCTCCCAAGAACAGGTTCAAGGAAGACCTGCCACTTCTTGAGCCAGAAGAGCTACAGGGGTTTGGGTTAGACTGAAGGAAAGCAAGCAACAGGTTGCATGGTGAACTTCAACCCAATTGATGCCTGAGACTGAATAGGGACAGTTGCTCTCCCCTGCCTTACTGGCTTCCTTGGCTCACATCCTCCATTACTATTGCTATAGCAGCTTGGGAGGAAATGCCTCCTCTCCTCTAGAAAGAGAGGAATAAGGCTTTTACTGGGCACTTTCCCCTAAGTAGCACTGGATAAGATTCCAGGTGGAAAGACAGAAAGTGGGAAATAATTGTTGGTGAATCAGGGAATAAATTTGAGTCCTCCTTTTGGGTGGTTCATGGAAACTGGCAAGCAAGAGGACTCTGGGGAAGTTTTTAATGCATCCCAAAAATTATCTGGCTGTGGTGCAGCCACCCCAGGGTCCTCCTGACTGTCAATGACAACCACAATACTGCTATCCTCATGTCATGGCTTAGACTTTACTCAGACGAGTCAGAGGAGGAACGGGAGGATTTGCCTGCTAGTGAGGGCTCAGAGGCACAGCAACAGGATTTGGCAGGGAGAACAGACTCTGGAGCTGAGGAATCGGAACAGCTGCCAGACATGAATCCTGATCAGGAGCAGGCTGATCAGGAGGAGGCTGGGATTTCACCTGTCTTGAGAAGACATCTCAAGAGGAAAGCTCAGTGGGAGACACGCAGGTGCAGGAGATCACAAGAGAGGAAGCAGAAGTGCTGACTCAGGGAAGCCTGATTGGCTGCTGGTTCTCTTGAGCCATATATCAAGCAGTCTGTGATTCCCACCGATGCTGTTAGCAACTTTCGCTGACCATGTTGTATTTTGAATTTTCAACATCTCTGAGTTCCAGTTTGCCCTTGTTCTGTTCTTTCTTGCTCTGTGTTCTTGTTCCATTAATTCCTTGCTCTGGTGTCCTTTGTTCTTTTTCATTCCTTGCTCTGTTGCTTTCTTTTCAGTTATTACTCAGTTATTGTTAGAGGGGGGTACCTAGTTCAGTTCAGGGGACTGATTCATTGATTCATTTACTATTTTGTTTGTGAGCCTTTCCTTTTCCTTTGTGCAGCTTTGCTGCTACTTTCTGTTAACTCAAAGGGGAGTACTGAAGGGGGTTGTAAATCCTGTTGGGTTAGCTGAGCTAACAGATTTACAACACCTCAGTACCAGGATCAGTTGGACACTAATGCTTATCCTCAGAACAAGAGGATCCTGTATTGGCTAAGTGAAAGTGAGCAAAGCTCCCCTTAGCTAGGATAATTCAAGTCTGGCAGGCCTAGTGTGAGTGTCTCTACTTCCTCCCCTGCTACAGAGCATGTTCCTGGTGGCACAAAGAGCATGTGAATGTTCAATCCCTGCCTACAGAGAACCCCTGTTCTCAAATTCATTCTGACACATAACTTTAGAAATATAGAACCAGAGACCAATGACAACTTTGGCAGTGAGGGGAATAAAGCAGAGCAAGGAGGGTGGTTTTTTTGTGGGTTTCTTTCCTTTCCCTTCCTATTCCCCCCTGCCCATTAATTCCTCATCCAGTGGACAATGCAGTCCTAGGGAGACCATCACAGCATCTCAAGGTTCCTCATCAGTCATTGCTATGGGTTTGAGGCTGAGGTATGTGGGCAATGAGTTTATTCCTCTTCCCCTGGTATGAAGCTTGGGGCACAGAATATAAACACTTCTTTCAGTCTCAAATTCATAGTATTGTCTTGTGTTGAGCTGAAAAAAAACAACTTGCAGGCCACAATTTGGGTTACACAGTCATCCAAATTTCAGAACCATCAGCTGAGGTCTGGCCTCTGCAGGGCTCCCAGCAGTCAAGATTCTTTCTGGAACCATGTGGGAAACACACACATGCAACACTTGACCTGTGGCAGCTATGGGAGTTTTATGACACTGAGGAAGTTTGGCGTAATAAGCAAAGCTATTTTCCAGGGATGCTTATCTGCCATAACTTATTTTCTCACTATGGAACCTTTGATAAAAGCATCAGAGAAAATCCAGGGTTCCGTGGAACACAGTATAACTTTGCCTTAGAAAAAAAATTAAGCATCACCATCACTTTTATTTCACCATTATCCACTCATTTTGTGTGCTACATGAAATCAAGGACACATCAAAAGCAAGCTCCTTTGTGCAATTTATGCTACAGCATAGTGAAATCTGGTACTGTCCTATATACCGTACATATAGAATAGCCATAGACACAAATAAATTGCCCTTGTATGTATTATATCATTTATCCTACTAAACTTGATATACAGACCTGGTATGTAGAAACTGGAGATGCAATATATGGTGTAATAGATGTCTGAGTGATCATTCTGTTGGTTGCAATACTGTATGGTGAAGGATAAAATCTAGAAAAATACAAACACCTCTATTAATTCCTTAAAGAGGTCTCAGAGAAATTAGTATATTTATTATCTGCTTTTACATACCCATTTTGTAAAGCAGCTGTAGTTGGATCATAAGTAAGTGTCATCCCAGTCTTGAAGGGAGGAAGAAAATACATATCAGCGGAGAGACTGACTAGCACCCCAAAGCAAAACATTTAGCACCAGCCCATCTGTCTGCAATAGTCATAGTTTCTGCATTGCCAGCATAGCCTTATGCTTTGTGAAATTTTCCTGGCACAAATGATATGTAATACATGATCTGTTTAGGGGTTCCTTATTAAAAACTGTGGCCCCAATCCAGAGACTCCTTGCATGTATATGGAACTGCTGTTTATATATTCACTGCAATGTCAAGGACAGTTCTTCACACACTTTCCCCTGCTCCAAAAATTGCACTGCCTAGGAAAACTGTTCCCATTGATTGCTATGCAAGCATGCTGGAGTATGTGCCAAATCCTGGATTAGTATATATATTTTATTTAGTGATTCTGAGAAAGTGTCAATAGAGAAAAATAATTGTTTCCCAATAATAATCATATTGACTCAAATTAGAAAGAGATCTAGCACACACAGAAGTGTATATGGAAATGTGTGCAATAGTAGAGCCAAACAGTTAAGTTACACATCTTCTGTCATGCATTACAAATGCTGGCCAACATTCTGCACAGTTATGGCATCTGGAAGCCACCACGAATGACACACACATAAAAGGTAGCCACTAGGCTCTTGTGAATCTTCTTAAAACAGTGCATAGGTGCTTGCTTCACTCTATTTCCATTGTTTCCAATGGAAGCAGTGTGACAGAAGTGTCTGCACACTGTTTTAAAGAGATTCCCAATAACCCTGGACTGCCTTTTAATGTGCAGCAGCCCTGGCGGCTTCCTAATACTGAGATTAGACTGCACAGAATGTTGGCCACTGCAAGAATATATTTTGTTTATATTTTAAAGTATGAAATATTAACACTTTTTAATATGCATTTAAATATGTAACAAATTAGCACAAAGAGTAAAAACTTATTTCATAATATATGGAATGCGATATATTTCAATATGCAATATGTTGATGTATATTTTGTACATCCACACATTCAGAGACACTAAAAGTTGAAAGGAGGACTTACAAGTCTCACCTCGCCTTCTCTGTGCCATGCTCTTCCATTCTGAATATATTTGTTCTGATTTTGTCTCTTTTTTTGTCCTCCATCTGCAAACTTACACAACAAAGGTTCTGCAGGAGCTTAAAAAAATAATTAGGATTAGTCTACAGAATAGTCTTTGGAATTTCAAAATAGAGTACATTTTAAAAATTGCTGCCAATCAAAATATACTACTGCACTCTTACTTAACATGCTTTCAGAAGTTATTTGACTTGGAAACCACAATGTTTTCATATGATTGATACCCAGCATTCCAATTTGCTATATTTCACATTTTTGCCGAATTTCGAACCCAATATTCAATACAAGTAAATAAAGTCCATAGGGATTAGATTGCAGCTTGCCTCTCTCCTTTTGATGTCAAATGTGCTTTAAATTACTTATGGAGGAAAGGTCTATCAATGGCTACTAGTCGGAGGGCTATAGGCCACCTCCAGCCTCAAAGGCAGGATGCCTCTGAGTACCAGTTGCAGGGGAGTAACAGCAGGAGAGAGGGCATGCCCTCAACTCCTGCCTGTGGGCTCCCCAGAGGCATCTGGTGGGCCACTGTGTGAAGCAGGATGCTGGACTAGATGGGCCTTGGGCCTGATCCAGAAGGGCTGTGCTTATGTACTTCTTACTTTTCTATCCTGCACAGTGTTAATATCAATGCAAAACATATCCTTAAAGTTTACCATGGAACAGTGTTTTGGTGGGTTTTTGTTCTGTTTTTTAAGCCATTCATACCCACAAGGACTTCCGCCTTCATTTCAGTCAAGGGCCAGGTCCACTGTGGCTGAAGGATGTACATACAAAACTGCCACCTTTACAGAAGTGATTTGGGAACACTGATTGCACAGGAGCTCTATAGATGCATCAGAGCATATACAGAGCTCCAGACTGGGGCAGTGTTGCATCACTGTGATCTTACTGTCCAGCAATGAACTGGACAAGTGGATTTCACAGAAAGGGCTATCAAGTACTCTTCCTTCATCCTGCATTTCTGATTCTAGACACATTACAGATTGGCTCATGCAGACATGCTTATCAGTTGGATACCTGTGCACTTGAAGACTAGTAGTTGGTGAGACTCAATCTAATACTGTACCTGAGGCAATATGTCAATTAAAATATGGAAGTTCAGTTGTGTTAATTTTGTGATAGTTCATTCATGCATGAAAATCACTTGACATTTCAGTAATTACATGTGAAATACACAAGTGTGAAGCAACGTTTCACCTAAGAATGCCTGCTGCCCCAAGACCCTGGAATGTGCTCCCTGCTGAAATAAGAGCCTCACCATCTCTGACCATTTTTTAAAAGACACATTTATTCACCCAAGCTTTGTAACTAGACTCATGGTTTTAAATTGTTTTAAGGTTTTAATTTCTTAAAACGTTTCAGTTTGTTTTATTTTGCTGTAAACTGTGCAGAGAGGGAAGTCTGGGGCAAAACAACATTATAACACAGCACAACATATTTGGCAAAATAGCACAAATATTATGAACAAACAATTGCACTGAAATAAATGGGGCTTATTTCCCAACAGGTTTAGGATTGAGATGTCAGTCACTGAAGTGAAACTTAGACTTGTGTTGGAAGACTTAGGATGGCAGCCAAATGTGCTATTAGCAACAACTGGCCTAAGATGGTGATCACAGAAGTTATAAATGTATTGTGCCATGTTATGTAAGACACGAGGGAGCTCATTATCAGATACACATATTCACTGAATGTTATTTGCATAAGTACTTTGGCCTAGATTATGCACTTAAATTTTAAAATGAAAACAGCATATATTACTGCTATGACATACAGGGTATGTCCTGGCATGTATCTCATGTAATCCTTAGCAAACAAAATGTTGGAGAACTAATTCTGAGCTTTGCCATTTAAAACAGAAGGGCCAAGTTATGAGCAGAAGGCACTTGAACTCATTTCTGTGGTTCCCAAGTCTGTTCCCTTTCATAAACAAAAGCAGCTTTTGAAGAATGTGGATTCTGGTACCAGATTCCTTCATAAAAGGGTTGTCCAAGAGTAAACTACTTTGAAATCTATGTGGTTGTGTATGCAAATATGCTTTGTGCTACTGCTTTTTAACCCCATTAACCCCAAGATTTAGTTTTAACATCTTCTTTATATATATTTCTCTAAGGCATAAAAGTAAAGTGTGCTGTCAAGTCGATATCGACTCCTGGCACCCACAGAGCCCTGTGGTTTTCTTTGGTAGAATACAGGAGGAGTTTACCACTGCCTCCTCCCGCGCAGTAGGAGATGATGCCTTTCAGCATCTTCTTATATCACTGCTGCTCGATATGGTACCCGTGGGGATTCGAACCGGCAATCTTCTGCTTGTTAGTCAAGCATTTCCCCGCTGCACCACTTAAGCCGTACCTGTCACTAATCCCATGTGTGGCAGCTCTCGTGAGAAGCTGCCAGATAGCGACAGGGACAGGTGGGGTGGGAGGAAGAAAACGGTGGTGGCAGCAGCCGGCCAGTGGGCAGGAAAAAAATGGCGGCGAACAGCAGTGAACAGCTGGCCGGTGGGAGGGGGGAAGAAGGCAGTAATGGGCAGGAGGGAGTATAAAGGCGGTAGCGATGGGTGGGGGTGGGGGAGAGAAGGAAGAAGATAGCTGGTACAGGTGGGCAGGCAGAAGAAGGAAGAAGGCGGCCTGTACAGGTGGGTGGGGGGTAGAAGGAAAAAGGTGGCGGCGACAGGCGGGCGGGAGAAAAATGATGGTAACGGTGGGCTGGTGGGTGGGAATGGCGGTGGTAAACTAGAGGTGCAGATGCTCTGAGCCTGGCCCAGCTAGTTCAACATTATTATTTCAACATTCAGTTTTCCTACACAGGTATCATTTTACGTTCTGGATTGGTAAGAACAACTGTAATTACTACATCATTCTGTAGTACAGATACAGGAAAATACTTTTCTTTATTTAATCTGATTATAAGCCTATGACCACTGTGAATGTTGTCTTCATTATATAGAAATGCAATTCTGACTTGCTTAAGGCAAGCTACTAAACCTGAATTTCTAAGGTCCAAAGTGATCCTTGATTACCTTGATTCCCCCCCACCCGCCCAGTTGCACATACTTAGTACTTTAGTGTTAGATTTAGTATTAATTATATTTACATAATATAATTAATATAATTATTTATATAATTAACATACAACAAAAAAGTTCTCAAAACAGTTTATACAGGAAAAGTAATATGATGAATAGTACTTGACTTCCTAGCTACCTCAACACAACTGTAATTCTAATCTACTTCCTTCAGCATTGATTCAGTTTAAACAATAACTGGAGTCAAAATTAAGTGACAATAGAAGTACATTTCTTACTACTACTTAGTCTTGTGACTCTTTGATTCCTCCCAAGGGATTTGTTGGTTTTTTTAGTTGTCGCTACTACATGTAATGCCCAAGAAGATGGCAGGTGGTGTAAGGCAATCTTTCTGTAGAGGTGTTCATCAGAAAAATTCTAAACTTAAATTTTTTGAACTTAACACTGGCTTCCTTAGAAACCAGGACTGGCATGTAAGGGCTGTCGGGGTACTTTTCAAGAGTACTTAAAAGACCTGTGTGTCCAGAAGAAGGCAAAAGGAGAGCTTTTGGGCCATTACATCAGCTCCCACAGATACCGGTTTTTGCCTGTGAGCGATTCTGGGGTGCCCCTCCCCCCACCTTCCCTGCAGTACTGAAAAACATGTGTGCCCTGAGAGGAGGTGCCCAGACCTGGGACCTGTTATCCTTAGCTCCTGACCATCAATGGCCTGAGACAGTGCTGTTTTGGGAATTGTATGGAATGTGTGTGTTTATTTTCAACACTGTAAAACCACTTTGGGTGCCCTGATCAAGGCAAAAAGGCGGTATTAAAAATGAACTAAATAAATAATAAACTTAAATATATCATAAGACCTACCAGCTTAATCTCCTTAGGACTGTCTGCACAAGCATTTCCTGATCTATTTCATTAAGTGCAAGAGGCCCAGCTCCATTTTTCATCAACTTGCTTAACCCATTCTGTACTGATTACAAATTCTGCTGTTTCAGTCAAGCTGCACTATGACAGCATGCTTTCCTTAAACAGACATCCTTCTTCCCATACCTATTCATTGATGTTTTCTGGCTTCTCTGTTTAAACAATTCAGTTTAAACCATTAAAACCTTAATGTTTCCTAGCGCTGTTCTTTGGTGCAGCCAAAGTCGACTTTGGAACTCTGCAAAGGCAGCTGCTCCATATGTGCCTTTCCCCAGGTAGTTCTGTGCATGTCTGGCATGAGGGGGGTTCTTTTATGGAAGGCAGAACCCCATATTGCTTCACCAATGGCTGATGAAATAGATGGGATGCACACAGAACTGCGGGCAGGGAGTCCTGACAAATGCTTACTCCATAGAGCTTTATGGGAAGAAGCCTACCCCTCGTGTGCTCCCTGTGCAACTACCTTCCATGACCTGTGTTCTGTCCCAGGCATTGCAAGAGAAGTACAGGGCTTTGCTTCCTGCTGCAACTAAAAGTGTACTGTACAGGTAACCCTCATTATCCTCGGTCCCAGCACTCACAGTTTAGCATATCAGCAGTTGGGTCATAGGGACCCAGTTTCTTTATTAGCAGGGTGAAAATTGGGTTATTCTGCTACTCAAGAACTGTGGGCTATTCACAGTTCTTGAGTGACTGGAAATGATTTCTGTCATGATTTCCTGCCACCATTTTGTACTGCTGAGACATTTTGTGGCTTTTTTCTGCCAAAGACCACCACCAAAACCTTAAAAAAAGAAAGAAAAAAAAAGAACAGAAATTGCAAGATTTGGAAGTTTGGGGGGCATTGCTGGAGAGCTAGGTACTCTGCTTATTCTGCTCTGCCCACTTTTTCTTGTGATTTTCAGCACACTTCAATGTGCTTCGGAACCTAACCCGCCCCCCCCCCCATTCCCATCAAGGTCTCTTTATTGGCAGTTTCATTATCCACAGAAATAGGCGGGAACCGAACCTCTGGGAACAAAGAGGGTCCCCTGTACTGCGTGGGGAACAGCTGCCAACATGCAGTTGGTAAATGGGTGATTTGACTTTGGAAGCACAGCTACAGTACTTCCCATCCAACTCAAATGTGTTGCTTTGCCCAAGTTTTCTTCTGCACTTAGTATTATGCACAGTTCGGCTGCAGAGGGTTTATCTTCTCCATTATGTGCATTTATTTCTTATGCTTTATCCAGGGAAGAGTTGATAACGGAGAGCATACTTGACCCAGCACTTGCATCCTCTTAACCTGAAGTGAAGCAAAGCCCGCCTTTCTCACAAAACCAAAAAACAGAATAAAGCAAGACGACAGCATTTGGCCCTCTTTAAGCTGCCTTAAGTAACAGAACAAAGTGGGCTTAAGAGAGACATATGTACATATAAATATACACGAATAATGGACAGGAAAGTGAGAATAGAAAAAAATGTATTCTGTTGATGGTTTAAAGAAAATAGCAGAGAAAGGAACATTTTGAAAATGTAAAATGGAGAAAAGAATTTCTTTTTGATGATGCAGAGAATTTCTTTTTGATGATGCAGAGAAAGGCATCTAAGGCATGGTAAGCAACATTTTAGCTCATTTCCAGAGTGGACAGAATGAAGGCAGTGTTGGTGAAGCTTTAGCGTGCCCATTATATAGCTACATTAACCAGCATTTTGCTTATTCATCCTTTGATGCTACATAAAGAAAGGTGTTTTATCTCCAAGGACAAAGAACAGATGATGTTTCGAGAAGAAGCAACTGCTGGATAGAACATATTGCATGATAGTCACAGGAAATTGCACAAGCCTCCATCTGCAATGGCTATGTCAACCAACGAAAACCAGCCACTAAGACTGTTCTACGAGCTAAATCCCTGCAGGATTTAGCCTAGCTACAAAGAGAAAATGTATTTCATACGATTGTAATACTGTGTGATAAAGTAGGGATGTGCATGAACTGGTTTGGCACCTCCTCTGGGAAGTGCCAAATTGGCTCGGGTGCCCACAGCCGAACCAGTTTGGCAGGTGAAGGTTCCCTTAAAAAGCCGGTCTTTACCTGCTCTGCTGCTGCCCCGCCGCTTTTCTGGGCACAGCACTCACTCTACCAAAGACTGTGTGTGGCTATGGTGCTGTTCCTTGCAGTCTGCGTGCAGCGTCGGCACACACATAGATGTCACACATGCACAGTGGCCATCTGTGTGGTCAGCAACACCATGCTGACCATACAAATGGCTGTGGCACATGCGTGGCGGCCATATCATGCTGACACTGGATGCAGGCTGCAGGGAACAGTACTGCAGCTACATGTAGCCTTTGATAGAGTGAGTGCCATGCACAGAAAAGCAGCGGGGTGGCAGCAGAGCAGGTAAGGAGCTGCTTATCTGCTTTTTCAGGGAACTGCTCCCCTCCCTGTCTGTGCCTGAATGAGCCGTTCGTACAGATCCCTACAGTAAAGTGCACATTTGAGTTGTATTCTACAGCCTCATGGAATTCAATAGAACTATCCCTAGAAATGAATGAGAAGCATTTTTGAATATAGTACAGTACAATAAATTATGTATATACCATTTTTCAATGTGGTTTGCATTTAAAAAAAGAAAATGGTTTCCTGTCCCCAAAGGGCTCACATCCTAAAAATAAACACAAGGTAGACACCAGCCACAGCCACTGGAGGGACACTATGCTGAGACTGAATAGGGACAGTTGCTCTCCTCTGCTAGATATAAGAGAATCACCACTTTGAAATGTTCCTCTTACCCAGTTAGAATGTCTTCCACATCCCTTTTACTTCTGCTTCAATGATTCTATTAATGTAATCCTACCCAGCAACTCTGTTCTACCTGGCAGAAGCTGATAGCACAAGGCTGTTAACTTGTGCCTTCAAAAAGGTTCATGGTAGGCAATATGATGCGTTTATCATTAGCTAACAGTTGTCCATTATAGGATGGGTTGGGATTCTCACAGCAGCAAATGGCTAAGAGAAAAAAGCACTAGCAGAGGATCTTTGAGCTCTTTTGCTGGCAAGTTCTGTGCTTTGCATTGGCTAAGCACAATCTCATTTCAGTAGGGAGAAAAAACTCAATGAGGAAGTTTTCTTTTGATTCTATATTTGTGTATCTATAGGTTTTAAACACTACTGAACAACCAACAAACCCACAGGGAAAAGTGACTAATTAAAAAATGGAAACCATATTTAACTCCCTCTCCCTTAGCTAGAAAACTTGTTTTCATTTGCCTGTACCACCTTGAAAATATTTTATCCTTAAAAGTGGGATATAAATATAATAAACAAACAAAACAACCACTACTGAAGTTATGAAGATATTTGCCAAACATGACAATAGTCTGGTGTATCCTACTCCTTTTAAAACAATGCAATATTATGGTGTTCACAGTGTTCTATATTCAGGCCTTTAGAATTCATTCATTCATTCAATTTCTATACTGCCTTTATTTAGGCCTTTAGCCTGTGGTTGCCTGGTTTTATACTTGCAATGCTTGCAAAACGGAATAATTGATCAGTGGAGGCAAGAGTGCTTCATTCTCCCTGCTCACACACAAGAGCAGGCTGGGGGTACAGAACAAAAAATTAGAGGAAACTTCCCTGTCAGACAGAGGTGTCATATTCTGTGCTTCTCCCATCACATGGAAGTTTCCATATTGTGAACTGAGTGGATGTGAAAGTGTTGCTGCAATCACAGGAGTGCCAGCCATATTCCCCGATTGCCTAATTTACATTTGTCCACAAGAATGTACCTAAGGCGAAGTACCTACTGCTTGCATGTTCAAGAAGTCCTGTGAATTGGCCATGGATGTCAAAAAACCATACCAATCTGTCCTAAATAAAAAAATAATTAATTTTAGGTTTTCAAGAGAATTAAAGAAACATACCAGAAACTCCTGGTGGTGTTTTAATGAACTTTCCATTAAAATGAGCTATCACCGCTTCACATTTTTCTGTTGATTCCATCCTGTGTAAAAGACAAGGCGAGATAACTTGTTAACTTGTACATGATTTGGTTTCTGCGCTTGGTGAGTAAGGCACCTTAATTAAGCCTCAGGCTTAGTCAAAATAGCACACCAAAGCAGTATGTGGCAGTATGTGAATGAGTCTCAGGCTTTGTCAGGATGCCGTGTTACCTGGTTGCCCCGTGGAGTCTGGCGGGGCACGTGGCATCCTTCCTTTGAGGCTGCTTTCTTTACCCAATGGGAATGGGGGTGAGATAGTCCCAGGGCTGTCGAGATCCAGTGAGGCTGAGCAGGCGAGGCAAGGAGAGCTCTACATAACAGCTCCAGTGGGGCCACCACACTGGGAGAGGTTGAAAGTGAGGTGAGGGAGGGGGCGGGGCTTGGAGCAGGCTTTCAGCCCTGTCAGCTCTGTCCTAAGGTATTTAAAGCCAAGGCAGGCAATAATGAGGGCTGCTCTTGAGCATAGGAGCTGGAGTTTCCTTGGAAAGGGAACTGGCTAGATGTAGCAAGCCAGGGAGCTTTCCAGATTACACTATGTTCAGCAGTAAAATGGTTGGCAGGATTATTTTGAAAATGTAAATAGCTTATGCAACCTTCCGACAATGGGAAAATACAGCTATTTATTTGCAATGCATGTGCAACGTTGCAGGACTAAAACAGAAGGATAAAATCCAAAAGAAGGCATCAGTAATGCGAACAGCACCTTGCTGACGGACTGCAGTGTTGAAACACAGGCAGTACAGAAACACACTTAATGGACAGTGTGACACAGCTGTAGCATGTAATCTGGTAAGTGCCCAGGAGGAAGATTGAGGTGATTAAGCAAACTCCTCCCCTGGCTTACTCTGAGGCTGACTTGGGCTGTTCTTACCCTGGATTTTAGAGTTTAAAAGGGACAGGAACAGACCTCCTCTCCCTTGGAGCATAACAGGCTTGTACACCCCCTCCTTTCGCTGAACAGTGAATACCCTAGCTTTCTTGCTGAAACCTGTGCACTGGAAAAATGATGGTTTGCCAATTTCACATGAAAAAACAGCCTGCCAACAAACAGAAAGGATCCCAATGTGCACAAGGAAAGAAAAAGGCATCATATGAGCCCAAGGCATGTTCGTGTTTTATCAACCTGGTCTGGAATTATGTCTGACACTCTCTCCCTTTGAACAGCACATCCATTTGGGAAGCTTTTCCCAAGTTCACTTTGGAATTATAACACAAAGACTCAATTTCCTCCCTTTCTACCATGTAGCATAACTAATTTACTTCAATAATATATATTACCTTCTATGTATAGATATAGGGCAAATATTCCTGTGCTGTGGTTTGTGAAAGCACCCTTACTTGAGTACAATATTGAGCAAATGTAAGCAAAGAATAATCAACAAATGTAGAACAATACTCTGCATGATGGTTGTGATGCCAGTCTGTATATTTGACTACAGTCTATTATTGCTGACTATTGCTACAAGCTAAGATTTACCCTTGTGTAGATGGTGGTCTAGTTTTTTTTAAATTGCAAAGTAACAATGGACTGTAATTGCACTCTTGTTCCCTAGCTGTTCAGGAATCAGGATTTCCACATTTACTAGGGATGTGAACATTGGAACAGGGGCACCAAACCCGCTTGCTTGAATGCTAATGAGCAGGATTGGGGTGAACTAGTCCCAACTGCAGCTTGAACATCCTCTGCTCTGTGTTCTGTGTTCGCCAAAGAGAAGCCCTCCCCACTCCAGAAGGCAGAGCATCATCTTCCTGTCAGTGTTGCTGGAACCTGTAGAACCAGTCCAAGCCTTGATGGGTAAGGCACTCTGCCAAGGCCTGGAGAACCAGCCACCATCTCCCTCTTCTTCAAGGGAAACTTGTTTGCCAAGAAGAAGAGTGAAGACAGCAGCAGGTGCTTCTGTGTGGAATGTTGTCGTCTTCAATTTTTCTTCCAGGGATATGGAACCTAAGTCCCCAGGGGGAAAGATGCTCCGTCTGTCTACATGAGCACATTGTGCCTCTATCACCTTCCCCAAGAGATCTTGCACATGTTCATGCAACTCTAACACTTACTATATAGAGAATATAGAATGATATCCTATTTTATAACCATAGCCATCTTGAAACCCTTAGTTTTGTCTTTTAAAGTTCACATGTATTCAATGTCCTGTTGGACAATGTTTTTAACTGTTTGGGTGTTTCCTGAGATTCCGGAATAAAAGCCCAAGAAAAACTATTCAATTTCTTCTATTTTGCTGACATACGTTGTCCATTATAAATAATTGATCACAGTAATTTAGAATTCTGTTCTCTCACAATAATATTAAATATAACTGTTAATACCAGTTTTTGTAATTAGGAGAGTTCTCTTTATTACAATACAAATAGACGTGTGTCACACATACTTATACTTAGTCAGTTAACTGGTCAAATTGTGTTTATTTTGGTCTAGCCAAATGACCAGCACTAGCATCTCCATTTCATATTGTTATTCATAGCTAAGGGTCTTTCCTTTATTTTATTTGAGCACCACAGTGATGGAGATATTATGAAGCACATTTCAGAAGATATAGACAGCTAGCACAGTACCTTGCAAAGCCAACCCCACGACTTGTGCCGTTGGAATCGCGAAGTATCCTTGTAGAGATAACTTGTCCAAAGGGTTTCAGCATATTCTCAAGCTCTTGCTCATCCATTGAAAGTGGCAAATTGGAAATATATAAATTAGTTGGATCCTGCTCTTGTTGCTGAAAAGCAATTGAAATGTACCATTAGTTTTCAGAAGAGTGATGGGGATTTTGAACATAAAATAGCAGTCATGAAATATATTCTGCTGCTGAAGCTTCCAGAACAAAGTGGCTTCAGAAATATCCTAGGCTGCCACCAATAAACCTTTAATTCTCAATAGTCTAATACCAGTCTCTTGGATTTCACGGAGAGATCAACAAGATTCATTTAGACAAAAGGCTGCAGCACATGTGGTTATATTTGTTTATTGCAACTAATATTCACAACATGAAGCTCTTCCTTCGTCTGATGATGTAAGCCATTATTATTTTAAGAATTAAATCCAATGGGAACATCTAAGTAAAAGGAAAACTATTTGCTGCCCAATGCCAGCTGAAGTCAAAGATGGAAGGGCTAGTTGACACGCTTCTGATTGTTTCCCCCCAGAAAAGAAATGGTCACAGCAATAACCACTTATTTGAGCCAATTCACATTAAAATCTAAGTTAGCAAGTTATCATGGATGTGCACTCTCCTAATTTTTACATACTCAAGTAGATTTGAGGCCGCAAGAACCAGGATCATTTTAAGCAGAGAGTAGGGAGAACGTCCAAACTGGGCCTGTGTTTATATTCTCAGCTGACAACTGCGACTGATCCAAGTGATTCCCGTAGGCAGCCATGCCATGCTTTCCAAAACAAAAATACTACAATGTGCAAGCACTAAACTGGCACACAAAATTAACATTCTCCCTTAGTGCTTGGAAATACTATATGATTGATGAGGTCAAAAATGAAAGAGCCACAGAATAAGAGGTAGGGCTTGTTGAAAACACTAGGTCCACCTGAAACTCTGAAGCAAATGCTACTTAAGTTTTTATAGTTTAACGTGCTGACCATCTTAGGAAAAAATATGTTAAAGACCAGTGGCTAACATTTTCCACAGTGCTACAGGAGGTGGTGGTGGTGGAGTTCTGAGGCAGAAGAGTGGACTCTACACACTACAGACTTCTGGTAGAGATACAAATTTTAATGCTGCATACATTTTTTTAAAAAAATGTCAAAGTAGTCACTGGATATTGTTTACTTCCTAGCATTCAGAGAGCCTGCTGTGCAAGAATCTTTTTTTGGGGTGTGTGCTGGCCTTAGGATCTAATGCCTGCAACATTCTGCTCCAACCTTCTGGCAAGATGTTTGATACCAGAATTCTTCAGACTAAACAGGTTGCACTTCAGAAAATTATTAATAAATATAATGTGTGAAGGTGCTGCTCCACTTGGAAGGTGATTAAATTTTATTTGAGTCAATTGCTTTGTTGTCATCCTCAGAGTGTTGATATCTTAGCTACTGAATGGTTGCCTTCTCCCACAAAGTGTAAAGTGTTAAGTTCTGTTTAGCCAATCTACTGTTCCTCTGATACTTTTCAAAATGAGAGCTTTTTTGGCCGGCTATCAAATCTTCTCTGCCTGTGTTTTTCAAAATACTTCCACCTACCCATTATTACCATCAAGGGTTAATGCTGCAAGATCTCTGCCAACCAGACAGTGCTACAGCAATGGAATATGTCTCCAGGACTGCAATGATGAGGATAAATATTTTAAGAGGAAGAGAGAAGTGCATTTCAACATTGTGCAACTGGGCTGGGTTTGCCCAATAGGTGAGAGCTGAGCCTGTTGGGCTTCTAACTTTTGCTCTTAAAGGGGAGCAATGCTGAGGGGGAGCTCCAAAGGTGACTGGAAGAGACACTGTCGGGGTAGGTGTTTGTTTCATCTGGCTTCCCACCACCCTCTATTCTGGATTGGGAGAGGGACTCTGGCTGCAGCTTCTGTGCACTTACCCCTCTGGCTGGCCTCTATCTTGTTTTGTTCATATTAATTGCTTAGCAGCTTGCACCTGGGCCAGGTTTGCCTGATAGGCTGGATGAGAGCCATGCCTGTTGGGCTTCTAAACATTTGGTCACTTATAAAGGGCTGTGGGGCAGCCCACCAATGGGGGGACTGCCAAAGGGGGCTGGCCTTGGTGGCAGCCTTTGGGGATGAGACTGAGGGCTGGGGCCCAAGTACTGTTCTGGACTCCTCAAAGGAGACTTGGTATGTGTCTTGGGTTGTCCAGAGATGGGGAAGTGGAGGACAATGACTCTGGAGCAGCTAATCCAGTGGTGATGGGGAATCAAAAAAGTAGGTCAGTGGGCCATAAGAACAGCCCTGCTGAATGAATCAGGCCCAAGTCCAGCATCCTTTTTCACACAGTGGCCCACCAGATGCCCTGGGGAGCCCACAGGCAAGAGGTGTGTGCATGTCCTCTCTCTTGCTGTTGCTCCCCTGCAACTGGTATTGAGAGGCATCGTGCCTCTGAGGCTGGAGGTGCCCACAGCCACCAGAGTACTAGCTACTGATAGACCTGTCCACCATGAATCTGTTCACCCTTTAAAGCCATCCAAGCTGGTGGCCATCACCACATCCCATGGCATAGAATTCCACAGATTAATTATGTGCTGTGTGAAAAAGTACTTCCTCTTGTCGGTCCTAAATTTCCCAACCTTCAGTTTCATGGGGTAACCCTTGGTTCTAGTATTGTGAGAAAGATTTCTCTTTGTCCACCCTCTCCACTCCATGCATAATCTTATACATCTCGATCATGTCTCCCCTTAGTCACCTCTTTTCCAAGCTAAAGAGCTCCAGATGCTGTAGCCTAGCCTCATAAGGAAGGTGCTCCAGGCCCCTGATCCTTTTGGTTGCCCTCTTCTGCACCTTTTCCAGTTCTACAATATTCTTCTTAACATATGGTGACCAAAGCTGTATGCAGTACTCCAGATGTGGCCACACCATAGATTTGTATAAGGGCATTATATTAGCAGCATTTTTATTTTCAGCCCCCTTTCTAATGATTCCTAGCATGGAATTAGCCTTTTTCACAGCTGCTGCGCACTGAGATGACACTTTCAATGAGCTGTCTACCATGACCCTAAGATCTCTCTCCTGGTCAGTCACCAACAGCTCAGATCCCATCAGCGTATATGCAAAGTTGGTGTTTTTTGCCCCAATATACATCACTTTACACTTGCTTACATTGAACCACATTTGCCATTTTGTCACCCACTCCCCCAGTTTGGAGAGATCTTTTTGGAGTTCCTCACAATCCATTGTGGTTTTCACTACCCTAAATAGTTTAGTGTCATCTGCAAATTTGGCCACTTCACAGGTCACTCCAACTTCTAGATCATTTATGAACATGTTAAGGTGCACTGGTCCCAGTATCTAACCCGGGGGGGACCCCACTTCCTACCTACCTCCATTGTGAAAACTGTCAATTTATTCCTACTCTCTGTTTCCTGTCCTTCAAACAGTTACCAATCTACACAGGTCGTAACAGGGGAAGGGAATTCTGAAATTTAATTAATTTCAAATAATTAATTAATTGTCATCTTCCAGCAGGCCTACCACCTCTTTGACCTTGGAAAGCAGTGCCAGTTATCCACAGATCCTCACCTTATTACTCTGTGATGCCAGGTCAGTCTAAAATAAATCTGAGATCATCTATGACTTGATTATGGATGAAGGAGCCGACCTGGTATGCAATATGGAGACCTGGTCAGGAGAGGCTAGTGGCCCAGTTTGGTCCCAACTTCTCCCAGTGGATCACTATGTTCTGAACGATATGTGTGGGGAGGTGGGGTGGCTGTGGTCTACAAAAATATCATCACCCCTTACCAGGATTCCTGTCAGGGAGTTGGCCTATATTGAATGTGTGTACCTAAGCCTAGGTACCAAGGATTGACTGGGACTCTTGTTGGTGCACCAATCACCCTGCTGCCCAACAGAGTCCGGACTTAGCTGATGGACCTGGTTGCAGAGTTAGCACTTGAATTGCCCAGGTAATTGTTTGTGGGGGACTTCAAAGAAAGATCATTCATACCAAAAATGCCAACTGGAATTTTTGAATGGCTACTTTGCTAGTCTGATGAAATTAGAAATGTTATACCCTTAATGATCAAGTTATTATGAATATCATAATTAATAATAAGACAGGGTGTATTCTACTGTGAACCCCAACCTCTTTCAAATTATATACTGACTGAAATTGACACATTGTGTCCCGATTTGATTTGACACAAATCGATTCAGGTGATGTAAGGGCCATTTTGAGGCCTGTTTTTGAGAGATGGTCTACCAATTGGGTCTACCTAGTAGTCCTCCAAGGTGGGCTCAAGCACTGTCTGGAACGGAGGGCTAATCTACTAGCTCACCCCAATTGGTAGACCACCTCTCCCTGGAAAAATGACAGAATTTTAAGGTCCATTTTTAAGCTCTCCCTAGAAAAACAGGCCTCAAAATGGTGCTCAAATCAATTTGAGGTTGATTTGCTGAGACAGCTGGCCAAGCTGACTGTTTTCAACAAATCAATTTTAGTTTTTGCGATTCGATTTGAGCTTGAATCAAATCACCAAAATTGATTCATGCACACTTCTAGATCACACAAGAAACATTTGGCTCAAGTTTCTCTCTTCCTTTTCTAATCTGCTCATTTCCAATACCTCCAACTAGGTTCATATCATTTAAATCCTTTTCTGATTTTATCCAATTATATTGACTTTGTAACCGCTTCTTTCATCCAGTTGTTACAGGCCAGACATATGGCATTTATTGAGAGACAGTTATTAAAAACTTAGCTGACCCATGTCTTTAATAATTTTACAAATGCAGTGGGGGCCCTGATTCTGGTTGGGAGTATGGCATGCAGAAAGGGAAGGACTAACCTTCTAGCTTGATTGAAGGCTTCTAGCTTAACCTTCTTTTGGCATTTTTCCTGCCAAAAAGGAAACCCTCTGAAGTTGCTATTACCCCCCCCCCCAAAGCTGCTATTTACAGGTTTTTCTTGTGCTTTCTAGGGAAGTTGGAAAACAGATCTGATTATTAATTGGTAAGCATCAAGAGACAACGTACCTGTGTGTGTGTGTGTGTGTGTGTGCGCACACACACACACACCCCTTTTTCAGTTATCTTTTCTGTATCTGTAATAGACGAAGTTCTCACTTTCCTCAGTATTGCTACAAATGGATTTGTGGGTAAAAGGTACTCCAAAGATACTACAAATTCTCTGTTATCAAGTTGGTTTTCGGATAATATTTATTTATTTTATTATTTATTTATCAAATTTGTATACTGCCCCAAACTTTCGTCTCTGGGCGGTTTACAATAATATGTATCTCACGTTATCCATACACTTTTAAAACATGGGAATTACATTGCACCAACTCCAAAGTGAAAAGAAATAAATACTTTATTCACCAATCAATCTTATCCCCTATGCTTTTTAACATCTATATGAAGCTGCTGGGAGAGGTCATCAAGAGGTTTGGAGAGATGTGCCACCAGTATGCAGATGAAGCCCAGCTCTATCTCTCTATTCCACCTCAATCAGGAGAGCCGGTTGAAGTGCTTGACCATTGCCTGGAGGAAGTAATGGGCTGGATGCGGACCAACAAATTGAAACTGAATCCAGATAAATCGGAGATGCTGAGTGTCAGGGGCTCTCGAATCCATGAAGTTGGAGACATATCCTATTCTTGAAGTGGTGGTAGTACCCCGGAAGGAACAGGTGTGTAGCTTGGGGGTACTCCTGGATTTGTTGCTGTTGCTGAAGACCCAGTTGGTGGTCGTGGCCAGGAGTGCCTATTTTCAACTCAGGCTTGTCTGCCAGCTACAGCTCTTTCTGGACAGAGATAGCCTGGCCACAATGATCCAAGCTCTGGTAACCTCCAGATGGAACTATTGTAATGTGCTCTTTGTGGGGCTGCCCCTGAAGACAATTCGGAGGCTGTAACTAGTGCAGAATGCTGCAGCAAGACTGCTGATGGGCACTTCTGGCCTGGTACACATCACACCGGTCTTAAAGGAACTGCACTGGTTGCCAATTTGCACCGAGCCCAATTCAAGGTTTTAACATTGACTTATAAAGCCCTGAACAACCTGGACCCCAAATACCTGAAGGAAGGCCTTCTCCTATATAGACCTGCCTGTCAGTTAAGATCTGTTGGAGAGGCCCTCTTGGGAGTGCCACCATTGTCAGCAGTTAAAGGGGTTGGGGCATGTGAGAGGGCTTTCTCTGTGGTGGCCCCTAGGTTGTGGAATGCCCTCCCCTCTGAGGTGCACCAAGCTCTAACACTGTGCACATTCCGGAGAATGGTGAAGACACACCTCTTTACCCTGGCCTTTGACTGGTAATGTAGTGGTTCTTCCCCTCTCAGGCACTGAATTTTTTTAATGCATTTTTTATTTTTATGATGTTGTATTTTAATTATATTTTATATTGGGTTTATTGTAACCTGCTCTGAGACCTTTGGGTATTGGAAATACGAGAAATGTAAACATTAAATAAACAAACAAATAAAATTGAACTTTTTATGGGAAGGAGAAAAAAACCCCAAAACAACAAAAACAACATGCCACCCTGCAATGTAAGGTATATTGAAAAGCGAGCGTGTTTAGCCTCTATGCGCCTTTCCCATAAAAAACCGAAGGAACAGGCTCTGGTCTAAGTCTCTATAGACATAAAGAGGATTTTTGTGGTGCCTTGCTGACCTCTAAAGCCATAAGTGCATAGTACTTTCAGTTTCCAGTTCAATGCAATAGGGCACTGTTCTTCACGGTAAGGCCTGGGAGCCTGTGGTGGCACCCATTGGCCCTAAGTGTGGGCCTCTCACTAAATTGTTTGTTAGGCCTGTGTGAAGTTTCTGTTAAAGCCAAATACTCTGCACAGCTCTCTGGCACTGTTCAGAGGCGATCATACCCACTGCACAGTAATGAGCTTTCACCAACACTGGTGGAACTCTTTTAAAAATCTGGCCACAGTTACCCATGCCTTAGTCATGTCACGGCTGAATTACTGTAACATGCTCTATGTGGGGCTGCCCTTGAAGAATATCCAGAAACTGCAGCTAGTGTAAAATGCGGCAGCTAGGGAGCTGCCTGGAGCTGCCTGTTGGGATCACATCACACTCATTTTGAAAGAGCTACATGGATTACGTTTGTTTCCGGGTCCAATTCATGGTGCTGGTTTTGACCTTTAAAGCCCTTAATGGTTTGGGCCCTGGATACCTGAGGAACCGCCTGCTTCCAAGGGTTGCTGCCTGCTTGACTAAGTCATCTGAGGGGACTCTGCTCCGCGTGTCGACAATGAGGAAGGCTCGGTTATCGTGCACGCGGGACAGGGCCTTCTCTGTTGCTGCCCCCAGACTCTGGAATGCTCTCCCGGTGGCTATTCGCTCCTCAGTCTCCATCATAGTTTTTAGAAAGCGTGATAAATCTTGGCTTTTTACCCAGGCTTTTATATGATAAAAGTCTCTACTGCCGCTTCTTTGTATTTTGTACACTTTTTATGCTTGTATTTTAAATCTTTTTAGACAGATTTGTTTTATATTTTATCTTAATATTTTAATTGTGTCATTTTTATAGTCTTGTTTTTAATTTTTGTGTGTACCGCCTTGGGACTGTTTTAATGAAAGGCAGTATACAAATTTAACAATAAATAAAAATAAAATAAAGGAAACTGAGCCTCCTCAAACCCCAGCACCATCTTGGAAGGCGCACCTGGAGCACTAGGAAGTGCAGTCCTTCGCAACAGCCCATGCATGCCTTCTAACATGGCACTATGGCTTGACAGGGCTATGCTTTTCTTGAGCTGGGGAAAATGTAGCACTCATAGAGCAGCACAGAGAGAAATGGCTCACATACTGAAAGGTTTTTGCCCAACTGGCCCCTGCTTGAAAAATAGTGAAGATCACTGCAATGAAAGATGGCAATACCCCGATAGCTGTATTAGTGCAAATTGCAATACCATTATGGCGGGGGCGGGCTGGCGGAGAAGAATTGTTTGTTCTTCACCACAGGGCACTTAACCAAATTAAGATTGACGCTGACCTGGAAGACAGAGTTACAAAATACTGAAAAAAGTTTTTATTATTTTTCTTCTCAAATGAAGAATGATGCACCCCAGTTCCTTCCAAGGGTTAAAAACCTACTTTGTTTTGTCGCTTCCCCTTACAGAAACTTATTTAATTTAAGTTTAATTAGCCGTGCTTACTCAAGTTTGTCAAAAGCTTTAGCTTGTGTTCAGATATTCTGCTATACCAGGGCTGCACAACAACTTCAGCCTTCCAGCTGCTGTGGAACTACAATTCCCAGCATCCCCAGCCACAGTAGCCAATAGTCAGGGACGATGCAAGTTTGTAAGAGATTTTTGTAGTCCAACAACAGCTGGAGGGCTGAAGTTATACAGACCTGTGCTACACAAACAGGACTTCTGCTCATGTTGGGGAGGAATTTTCTCCTGATAAGCAATACTGCAGAGTTCACCAACCCCCTGGAGCTAATTTTAGATGAAATTTGCCTATCTGCAGTTTTGAGTGGCCAGAAATGGCTTGGCAATGACTTCTGATGTCATTTCCAGCTGCCATTTTCCAGCAGAGAACCATTTTGTGGCTCTTTTTAAAGATTTTTTTTTGCGGGGGGGGGAGTGAATATTTGACTGTTCTCGGAGTGGGGAATGTTGCTGGAGAGTTGGAGACCTGGAGAATAAGATTCTGTCTTTTTCTTCTCTTACTTCTGGCCCCTTGCTTTTTTGGCTCTCTTTTTGTTCTTGTTAGGAACCTAACTCCCCCAGTTCCCATTAACTCAAGGTTCTGTTATTTGCAGTTTACATGTTTGTGCCTATAGGGGAGCATGGAACCCCCGTGAATAACTAGGGCTGCCTGTACACTTTGCACGAAGAAATATAATGTATGAGGCTGGTTGCTATCAGGGGAGGGGGGGGACAGCATACTTCAACATTACAATCTGCTGAATTTACTTGTTTCTCTTCAAGCATAACAAAACAAGACTGCTTTAAGCTAGCACTCTTCTATATAAATGCAGGTTATTCTCTATTTACTTGCAGAATTAAATATCTCAATAAGCATAAAGTTACGATCAGCATTCATTAAGACAGCTACAAGCATTCACTTCAGCAGAAAAAGCAGTGACTAGATGTCCTCATCTGAAACTAATTAACAAAAACTCCCTGTGCAAGGAACTGTTTCTGACATGCAAAGGAAAAAACCTTCCAACAACTTGGCAGCATGATAAGACATCTGTTTTCTCTTGCTTTGCACAGGGTCACAGCTAACAGACAGCCATTCAGAAACATGTGACTGGGGGACTGCTGACAGTATGGAAGATCCTCTAGCAAAAGGGATTAAACTGTAGCCTGCCTTCCCAGAGGAATGGTACTCATGTGTACCACTGAAGACGCACTGAAGTTTGCATTTGTAGATGTAGCTTTTCATCAGTTCTTGCTTTAACCCATTCAAAACAATTAAGGCTGCACCCTTCTACACACTTACTAGGGAGAAAGCTCACCTGCATTCAGTGGGAGTACATCCAGTTACTTAATACTTCTGAGTAAACTTGCACAGGATTGCATTGTACATGAATTGAACTAGGCACACTAGGGCAATGCATTGCAGAAAGTCAATAATCTGAATTGATGCAATGCAGGACCTACTGGACAATTTATCATACAATACAACCAACAATCTGGCTGATAAACTCATCATCATCATCTTTATTATTACGGTCGTTCGACCAGCAAAGTCTGGTAAACTGTCAATTTGATCCAATAAAAGTGTGTCTGATACACTCTTGCATCATATTGGACACTAACGGTGCTTGGAGGCTGACTTGATAGCTGAGCAGCAGGCTTCTCATATTCCTCATGACAGGAAATCTCCTTCTCTGCCGGCAGCAGCATTTCACAACACCAGTTTCCTTTCTGGCAACTGGCCCACAATGCTCCAGGGAAGGAAGCCATGCCACAACATTACTACACACAGTACACTACCATAGTTACAGGATGCAGCCATATTTGTTCAATGCACCAGGGAAAGGACACAATGTTGTGATGTTGCTTCCTTACCGAGGGCACTGTGCGCTGGTTGTCAAGAAGGAAAGTGGCATTTGCCACTGGAAAGTAAGATTTCATGTAACAATGAAGAAAAGGAATCCAGCTATCAGGTAAGCTCAGCCCACCAATGAATGAAGCCAATCCAGTGCATCCACACCCACCCAAATGCACATAAAAGCAAACAGAAGAGTGTAAACAATCACCACTCAGTAATCAAAACAGGAAGCAAACTACAAGGCAGTAGAACAAACACACCTGCCACCAACACACAACCAAAACAATTTTCTTTCAGCATCAGATAGACCAAACACTTCCTGAAAGAGTAGTCTTTAGTCAGTGACCAAACACTGTAAAAATTAACACCTGGGACAGCGAGTTCCACATTCCACAGCAGAAGAAGCCATTATATGTCCCCACTAACTAATCTTCAGAAGGTGGCGGGACAAGCAGAAGGGCCTTCCAAATGAACTTAGCAAATGGGCAGAAGTGTATTAGGGTAGGGGAAGCTACTGTTTAGATATCCTGCTTCTAATGGCCATTTAGGGCTTCAAAAGATGATAACCATCACTTTGAACCACTCCTGGAAATGGAACTATAGCCTGCTATAACCCACCATGGCTACATCTCCTGGTTCTTTGGGATTTGCGTGTGTAGCTTAAGCCCATGTTCTCTCATTTAAAAGAGACCAGTTTTAATTGGATGTGGAGATAGACGTGGCAACTCCCTTCTAAAGATTATGTTGACAAGTAAAGACAACCTTTGAAGGCTTTCCCTGTCCACCAGTAATTTATGGAATAGAATTTTAACTAATGTGGTTGATATAAGGTAGTTGTGGGTTTTTGTTTGTTTTTACTGAGAGTGGCCGACACCCAGACTAAGCTGCTCAGTAACACTACTCTAAAGGATGACTTAATTTCAGCAGGAGTACTCAGGAGTAATTTAGTATGGATGTCAATTAGTAGTTTTCAGTTAACAATATCTGTTACAATGAATAGTTGTGTTTCTCTGCTTTTAAAAAGCTCTGAGTACTTTTTTTTGTGTCAGTGTAAGAAAAGCAATGAATAAATGAATAAATAAATAAATGGGGGGAGGGGACCCACAGCTATGACCTCTAGATAGTTCAAAAGGATTACTAGGGATTAGTTCAGATTTCCTTAACAGGCTATGTTAGGAGATGCTCTCAACATGCATCTGTGCTGGGAGCACAGGAGCGTTATTCTTACTTGTGACAACCAAGCATATAAACTTTCTCATCCCTTCTTTATGAAACTGGAAAGTGGGAGAAGGAGATTAGTGCCTGGAGTAACTTAGCTTGGCCCTCATTCATTTCTCGGACTTTTTATCCTGCTCCTTCCTGGAAGTTTATGGCAAAATGCAGCATTTATAAATAAAAACATAGCCAGAGAAATAACTGTTGAATATATACAATATAAAAGTCAAGGGTTTCCCCTCCACAATTTTAAGAAAATTTAAATTCCATCTCTCCCTAACAGACATTAGTCTTATTCACGTTTGATGCATGTTCAATTTATGTACTGAGTATGCACATACAGATCTGAACACATGTATAGTTATTCACATGTTATGTTCAATGCCCATACAGCAGTAGACTTTCTGTTTGTACTCTGTATTTGAGAAGATCTGTACCCAGGTTCACTTTTAAAATGAACACATGTAAAGTCACTCACACAAAACTATGTACATGTGTACAGACACCCAAATGCACATTCAATATGATGTCTGAAGAAGGCTGTTGTGCAAAACAGTTTACATCTGGAGTCTAGAGGAGCATTTTCACATATGACTTGCAGGGTTAGCAACTTTGAATATCTCAAGCAGTGCAACCCATGAGCTATACTTCTCCAATATTCCTATGACTCCAACTAATCAAGATTTTGTCCAATGGTTACCATGGCAGCATAATTTATTTTCTTCCTCCTTTAGAAATGTACTGACCTCGAGAGCTTCCAAGGAAGCTCTCGAAGCTTACTTGTTTGTTTTTAAAATTACAACACAAGAAGGGGACTCATGGCCACTTCGTGGGAGGGAGGGTAGGAACTGCCGCCTGAGAGGAAGTGCACTGACTGAGAGGAAGTGCGATGTTAGTACAGTTCACAAGGTCTTTTACACCAAGACCTTGTGAACTGTAAAGGGGATGTCACCCTTACAAGTTAAAGGATCCTTTGGCGAGCACAAAACTAGATTTGGGGACAAATTAGATATGCCTCAGAGTGTCGTCTTCAACTCAATTTCTTCACCTTTAGGCCTCAGACTCAACAGAAACCAGGCCTGAGGGTAGGATGCATCAACAATCCTCAGCCCTCAAGGATTGGGAAAGGAATATTTTTCTGTAGAACTATTGGTCCTTTCTTCTATCCTGGCCTTCTTTCCATTTGGTTTGAAGGTCACCTGTACACAGAAACCCTAGTTTGCCAATATCTCCTAAATTGTTACAAGTTAGTCCTGCTTTATTGCTTTAATTTTATTTTAATATTGTATGCTAGTTTTTGTAATTAGTGTGAACCAAGTGCCCACTGATTTGAAAAGGGGGATAAAAATTAAAATGTAACAGTCAGCATCCTTCATGATTCTATTTAATAGATACTGTTAAAAAAGCTAAGTGAAAATCAAGTCTTATACAAGAGACATGACCTCCTAGATGTGCATAGGTGCTCAAAAACAAAATGCCAAGAAAAATAAAGTTAATCCTGTCTTGCAATATTCTCCATAGGAACGGCAAGAGAGTCAACCATCAGAAAGCAGGGAGAGCTTAACAGACCTAGATTAATTTGGAATAGCAGAAACAACGCTATGTATTTGCTCTTTTATTCTATGCTATTTGTACACCATACAAACATTCATCTCTGGGTGGTTTACAACAACATAACTTGGCAAAGAGGCACCTTTTAACATGTTGATTCTCTTTATTTAGAGTAATTTATTTAGAGGGAGAGTAACTGGCCCTCTCCACCCCCAGCACAGTACCTTCAGTGACTGTTGCTGGTGTCTGTCTTATGTTTCTTTTTAGATTGTGAACCCTTTGGGGACAGGGATCCACCTTATTTATTTGTTATTTCTCTGTGTAAACTGCCCTGAGCCATTTTTGGAAGGGCGGTATAGAAATCGAATAAATAAATATGGAGCTAGCGTGGTGTAGTGGTTAGAGTGCTGGACTAGGACCAGGGAGACCTGAGTTCAAATCCCCATTCAGCCATGATACTTGCTGCGTGACTCTGGGCCAGTCCCTTCTCTCTCAGCCTAACCTACTTCACAGGGTTGTTGTGAGGAGAAACTTAAGCATGTAGTACACCGCTCTGGGCTTCTTGGAGGAAGAGCGGGATATAAAATGTAAATGATAATGATAAAAATAATAAAATAAATAAAATAAACATAAAACAAATTAAAACAGAAATTAAAGCCTTAAAACCATTTAAAACCATGAGTCTAGTTAAAAAGCTTGGGTGAACAAATGTGTCTTTAAAGACTTTTTAAAAGTTGTCAGAGATGGGGAGACTCTTATTTCAGCAGGAAGCGCATTCCAGAGTCTTGAGGCAGCAACAGAGAAGACTCGTCTCTGTGTAGCTAACAGACAAACTGGAAGCAACTACAGATGAACCTCTCTGGATGATCTAAATGGGCAATAGGGCTCATAGTGAAGAAGATGTTATCTTAAATGCCCTTGTACTTGTTTGACAGTACAATTTCAGAGCCACTTTGATGTTATTCTTTCCCTCACACCAGTAAGTTGTATCCTTAGGACAAAGTATGTTCATGCAATCTTTCTAATATGGCAACTCCCCTTGGCATGAGTACATCTTGGGGAAATGAATGCGACAACCATCACTGATATTGGGGTTCTGAACACACTGGTGGGATTATGGTCAAACCATTCCTGATCTAATAATTTAGCAATCACCATGGGAATCTGGTCATGGTAGTCAAGTCAAGATCCCTCAATTCAATTTCATTATAAAATTTTAGCACTGCTACTGGAAAGCTTACTTTAAAAAGAAAAATGATGCTACATTCATACGCTCCCTAAATCTATATTATTATTATTATTACATTTATATCCCGCTCTTCCTACAAGGAGCCCAGAGCGGTGTACTACATACTTGAGTTTCTCTTTCACAACAACCCTGTGAAGTAGGTTAGGCTGAGAGAGAAGTGACTGGCCCAGAGTCACCCAGCTAGTTTTATGGCTGAATGGGGATTTGAACTCGGGTCTTCCCGGTCCTAGTCCAGCACTCTAACCACTACACCACGCTGGCTCTCATGTACTCTCATATATATGTACACAAAAGACTTTCTTTGCTTCCTGAGTATAGTGGCATTAAAACAAGACAAGAAGCGTGCCTGAAAGGAGTATTTATTTCCTGCCAGACTATGGTACATGAACAGAGTTGAGCAAATTAGAAACAGAGTTTCTTTTCAATTCCTGAGAATGGAGACATTCCTAAGTGCCTTTTGGACAAGAAGGACAATTCTTTGTATGAAGATATGCTTCAGAGCTTTGATAAAAGGACAAGGTGGTTAAACCTATTAGAGGCACTACACACCAGCCATGAGCTCATAATGAAAAATTAAAATAAATCCTTTAATTTGTAAAATTAGCTTTAATTTAGTTAGTTGTGCTATGAGTATCTGCAAGCGATAGTACAATATGCACACAGGACCCATCCGAATGCTACATTTAGTACATGGTTGTAGGTTGGCCTCAGGGTGGGGCTAATATTACATACTTAAGAGATGCATGTTCTGAGTGAATTTGACTGTATGGAACTGGAGCCAAGATACAGAGTGGCTTCCTGGGGCAAATATTCTCTGATTGACATCTGCTATGCAGTAGGTTCCCTGCAAGGGAACTTTTCTGCTCCTCATCCCCACAGAATATTCCACATTGGGGCAGCACCCATAACAAGCACCTAAAGTGTTGTCTCCTAGAAAGTTGACATTTTTATAGTCTTGCCACCAACGGGCTATTCTCATAGCACAGGCACAGCTGGAGGTGCCGTTTTAACTTCTCCACAATGCCCCACCCTTGATGTAGTGTAATTCCTGAGTGACACTACAATAAAATCCAGGATACTGTATGGGGAATTAAAATGTGGGGGGCTCCACAACAGCAGCAGCCACCCCCAGCCCAAGCAGACATTTTGCCCAAATTGCCCTCAGACTTGGGGCTACAAGTTTGTAAAGGTAAAGTGTGGCGTCAAGACGGTGTCAACTCCTGGCGCCCACAGAGCCCTGTGGTTGTCTTTGGTAGAATACAGGCGGGGTTTAACATTGCCATCACCCATGCAGTATGAGATGATGCCTTTCAGCACCTTCCTATATCACTGCTGCCTGATATAGGTGTTCCCCATAGCTTGCTAATCAAGTCATTTCCCTGCTGTGCCATTAAGTGGCTACAAGTTTGTACCACAGTGGATTATTTTATTTTATATTTATTTTTACATTTATATCCTGCTCTTCCTCCAAGGAGGAGGTACACCATGTACCATTATGATGTTTCTGTTGAAGGCAGATAGAATTAAGCAGCTGTGATTCCTCCCTAGGCCTTTACTAACATTATTGAATTATTATATCACACCAGCAAATGAAACAATTTCTGCATCATGATCAGAAAACGTAATACATAATCAAGCAAGTAACATGCAATTATAGTATTCCTGGAAGAAAGTATCTTCACTTAGTGACCAGGAAAGGAAAGCTTTAGGCCCAGTAACTGAGGAAGCCTCAGGCAAGTGTAACAATTATAATAATCAGGTCAAACTGCTAAATACCCACATGGACTTTCGAAGTGAACTTCCTTCCTCTTGTACTCAATCTCACAGACTTCCTTTTCTAAATATCTCTCATACCCCTTCCTCTTCAGGTTTATATATTTCCTTTCAAAAGGCTCCACTAAGTTAGCAAAAAAGAAAGGAAAATGGTAGAATGACAGAAGGAGGAACAAAATGGCCAAGCAAACACATGAAGCTTCCAGCCTCAGCAACACAATCCTCCACCCTGATGCCTTGTTGATGGACAGCAGCCTATTGGTGAGCAGGCCTCTAATGGAGCCGGAGAATGACTACCAGTTCTAGACACAGCCGATAAATTCAGCTTGCTCCTTCTCTCATTCTTTTCAGATGGCTCCATGAGAAATATATTTTCTCCAAAGACTGCTAGGGCAGAGAGGAGCCTTCACCCCTCAAAAGAATCTACTGAGTATATGATTTCTTTTATTACTAACTGAACTATTAAACCAGTTTTACTATTGAAGCTATTTTATTTATATCTTTGTAAACTGCTTTGGGAACTTTTGTTGAAAAGCAGTATATAAATATTTGCCCTATTCATAGTTTTGAACTGGTTCTCACTTCTTGTATTCAGAGGTTCAGTTCTGGTTCAGGCTCAGAGCAACCAAGAAATGCTAGGTTTGGGTTTAGGTTCCCAAAAAACCTTTCTGAACCAGTTTTTGGGTTTGGATTCAGTTTGACCCTGGTATGGTTGGAAGCCATCAGTACACATCAGAGTGACCCAATAAGTCTGAGTAGCATACTCAAAGGTCCCCCCCCCACTCTATTTGAAAAGGTGAGAAAACATTGGTGGTGTGAAACAACAGCAGCACCCTGTTCCATAAGACTGGGATAACTTGAGAAGCCTCGGATCATGTGGGAGCACACTGCACTTTCTCCCTTTACCAGCATCAATCCTCTCAAAACTTGGTTAATGCTGGTGCAGAGAGGAACAGCTTAAATGCTGTACTGTATTCACATATTTACATATTACAGTTATAACAAAGAAGGGGCCATAAACATGTAACCCACACAAATGTTAGTTTTATGGGCGAGCAAGTGGTTTCCCTCAAAACACTTTTGGAATACTTTGGCTCTTCAGTATTGTCAGTTTCAGCCTAGGAAGAGATTTACCGGTACTCCCACTAAAATCCATACATGGGTGGGGTCAAAAGCATCAAAGACAAATATGCAGGGTTCCAGCTTTTGTTCTGTGTGTGCTTCTCACTATCAACATATATAGATATTAAACATTATGACACTACTATTAACACAGAGATCCACAAATAACCATACATTAGGAAAGATATCTCATTTGATTCTAGTAAGAGCATGTGTGTATGCATGTGATAAATATGCATTAAGTAATAAACATATGGTTTTCATTTTGTTGCCCTGGAACTCATCCAAGAACATTTCAGGTTATTAACTTCACAGTTCCTCAGTTGAGAAACTTGGGGCGGGGGAATCCTCTCAACTAAAAAAACTGCCTACAAACTACTCAAGAACAAACTGGATTAATACTAAAGGAGTGCTAGGTCTGTTTCACATTTATCACTCCGAAGAGCTCTCATATAATTTAATCACTTGAATATTCTATGTACTAAATTTTCAAAATGGAAAGGATTAATTTTCAGAGTACAGGTGGACCTCCCTATACACAGGTCCAACATATGCAGTTTCATGTATCTGTAGTTGGGTAATTACCACCCAATGTCGGCATACACATGGGGGTGGGGGCAGCAGAAAAGGGATTAATTCCGTGGGTTGAGGGTGGTCAGAAATGACTGCAAAATGATTGTGGAGAAGAGCCATTTTATGCCATTTTAAGCCATTTGTTAAAAACAAAAGAACCATGAATTTTTTTCTGGAATTCCAGGGACTTTGTGGGGGGGCATCCTTGGACTCCCAAAGGCCCACAGAGCATATTATTTGGCCTATTTTACTTTTTGAGGCACTTTTGGGGTTGTTGTTGTTGTTTTGTCTGGGAACCTAACCCTTGAGATCCCATAGACTCAATGCCTCATTATCCACAGTTTCATTGCCAACATAAAGTGGCTCTAACAAAGCAGTGAGGGTCAAGTTACATATTTATGAAGTTCCTCTCCTTCCCAATATTCTTCCTTGGCACCATTCACTGGTCAGATGAGAATCTGACAAATACAAGTAAAGCATGGGCGTTGCGTCCCATTGGACAAGCGGGGACAAATGTCCCCAGGCCCAGAGGGTCAGGGGCCCCACAAGGCTCTCCCTGGCTCAGGGACGAGGTGCATCCTGCTGCCATCGCTGCCATTTCCACCAGGTGCTATGTGAGCCCGGACCCCTCCTCATTGATCCTTTCTCCCCAGTGACTCCCCCTCCTTCTCATCAGGGCACCCACTTCTGCCAGCCCTTTCCTTTTGCCCCAAAGAGTCGTGGATCTCCCTCTCTCCTCTCCCCACTTCTGGGTCCTCCTTCCCATTCTCCTCCAGTTAAGGTATGGGCAGGGACATCACCACCAGAGCAGATGCAGGCACATGGGCAGGGCGCTCCCATCCTTCCCAGGGTGAGAGCGGATTTCTCACTTCTTTCCCCTATCCCCAGAAAAAGGCACACATATGGCAGGCCTGCAGGATAGGGAGAGAGGGAGCAAGCTTGGGCTGGCTGCCCCGACAGGTGGGGGTCAAGGTGGCAACCGAAAGAGACACACCCTGCTGGACTTGGTTGCTGCTGCTAACTGAGCGGTGGCCATCACACTGTTAATTGCCTTGCCCCCTTGCATCTGATATTTAGCGGAGGGGGCATGGCTTGGGTGATTTCTGTGGCCCCTATGGTATTGAGGTGCTCTTCAAGTTGTTTTGGAATTGCACCCAGGGCGCCAATTACTACTGGGATTATTTTGGTCTTCTTCTGCCACAGCCTTTCAATTTCAATTTGTAGATCTCTGTATTTTGTTATTTTTTCTATTTCTTTTTCTTCCATTCTGCTATCCCCTGGTATTGCTATGTCGATTATTTTGACCTGTTTTTCTTTCTTGTCAATTACAGTTATACTAGCTGAACCGGCACACAGCATCTGCACCACTAGTCTCTCCTCACCGCTTCCCCCTCCTCCCTTCTGCCCCAATCTATTCCCAGTCATTTTCGCCCACTGGCCGCCTCCTTTGCCAGGGCCTGCCTCCTCCTCCACCGCTCTCCCCCCAACAGCCCCAGTTGCTGCGCCAGCCACTGCCCAGCCATTTTCGGGAGCCCGCTGCCACCACCGCCCACCCAGCTGGGCTCCTCTCAGTGGCGCGGCTCAGCCGCCCGCCACCTCTTCTCCTCTCACTGCCCCTCGCTAGCTGCCCCCATCTGCCGGAGCAGCACCCCTCGGCCTCCTCCTCCGGGCTCCTTCAACCCCCAACCGACGTTTCCCTCAGTCCCGAACTCTCACAGCGTGTCGCGAGAGTTCTGCCGCCAAATCCTGGGCACGCATGGTCCCAAGAGAATTAATATATAGATCTGGCGTATTGTGCATCAGATGTTTGTCTGTTTGTAGTCGGAAGCCCCATAATATTTTTGCATCTTCATTTTCTACAACTTTTTCAATTGTATGGTCCCACCAATCTTTGGCTACAGGGAGCTTGTATTTTTTGCAGATGTTTCAGTGTATGATTGCTGCTACCTTGTCATGCCTTTTTTCTGTAGTCAGTCTGTGCGATCTTTTTACAACAGCTGATCAGGTGGTCCACTGTTTCATCTGCTTCTTTACAAAGGCGGCACTTGCTGTTTGTAGTTGATTTTTCTACTTTTGCTCTTATTGCTCTTATTTTGATTTTTGATTTTTCTACTTTTTGCTCTTATTTGTTCTTAGTGCCTGTTCTTGTGCAGCCAGTATTAAACCCTCTGTTTCTTTCTTCAGGTTCTTAGTGCTTGTTCTTGTTCAGCCAGTATTAAACCCTCTGTTTCTTTCTTCAAGTTGCCATTCTTAAGCCACTGCCAGGTCTTGGCGACATATTTATTTATTTATTTCTATACAACCCTTCCAAAAATGGCTCAGGACAGTTTACACAGAGAAACAACAAACAAATAAGATGGAACCCTGTCTCCAAAGGATTCACAGTCTAAAAAGAAACATAAGATTACCAGCAACAGTCACTGGAGGTAATGTGCTGGGGGTGGACATCAGGGGCTATGCCCCTGAAATAAAGGACTAACCCTGAGGTGGTTTGCTAATTGCACACCTTAGACTTTCACTGACTGGTCTACTCTTACTTTACAAAATTCATATTCTTCAGCTGTCTTCTACCTGCTTCACTAGGCATGTCATAGTTGCAAATAAGCAAATGATTGCATCCATTTTTTCCTCCGGAATATGAGAGAGGTTTTCTGATTAATGGGATTCAGACTCTCAAGATAGCTTAAGACAACTATGTGGTCCAGATGGAATGTCAAGTCATGCATGAGTAGGCATTAACCTCGGGTTCACACGATCCTTTCTACTTTCCTCCCTGTTCCACACGTGAGGACAGGATTTGTTAGTCAAATGGATTTTGGAAAAACTATAGAGTTTCTAGTATTTAGATGAAATGGGAAGTTGCAGTTTGGAACAAACTGCTAACAAAAGCTTAAACTCTCCTCTTTCCAAAGGACAATGATGGAGGAAGATAAAAGCTGAGCGTATCAGCCTGAAGTTCACATCTTCTCAATGTGAGCAATAAGCCACCATTTAGCATACATTTGAACAGGATCAATATCTGCCCTTCAACTCTTTTGGTAATCAAGAGTGGTCATTTGACAACCTTTAGCCTTTGTAAAATGGAAAGGTTCATAGCATTCCTGTGGGTGATCTGGATTATATCAAATTACATTTCCTCTGATGGCTGAAGAAGCCGATCCTAGATCAACAGGAACAGACCAAAAAGGCGGGGGGGGGGGAAGAAAATGCACAGTTTCACTCACTTTTAGTGAATAAAACATGAATAATACTTTGTTTTTTACTCCTTTAGTTCCCAAACAAGCCAATTTCTTCACAATTTCACATGCCATCACAGAGTCTGCAACTGTTGTCATTCCTGTCCTTTAGAAAGAAATTCCCAGTCACAGACATCAATCTCAAAGCCTATTCGATTAAACATCCTTGTATTGGAGCATTGGCTACTCTCAATAATAAAGCATGCTTATGCCACCATAGAGTTATGTTCTTTGGTTTGTGACCATCTTGCAGATTATGTATATGGTCAAGCCAATCAGGCTGTCTCCATGAAGAGGAGGAAAGGTGATGGGAAAACAGGCTTTGGTGAAGACAGCTGTATTGGTTATCTTGCCAGGAAAACACAAAGATGGGGAGAAAAGATGGAAGTTGCTGGGTTTCTTCTTTGGACAAGCAGAAATTGAACTATTGCAAGATGAACTATTGCAAGATGCTGAGGACAAAGATCTAGGTCAGTATCTTTTTCTTGATGTTTGATTTAACTATTGTCAAAAATAACTTGAGGCTGCTGTACAATGCCCTGTGAATATTTTTTTTTTTAAACTACTGATTGTAAATGAAGACACTACCATCCAGAGCAGCCTACTGTTAGCGCACCGGTAAGATGCACCTACATGACAGAGCACTTTCCTGCTACCGCTGTGTAGATGCACAGCATTGCCGGGGGGTGGACAAATTTTGATTATCTGCTCTGGTTCCCTAAGCATTCCTCCCCAGGGACATATTTCTATGGCCACTTCTGGAGCTAGAGAAAATGGCCAAAATTTCCTCCTCCTTGCTGTGCACATGGCCCCAGTGCAACTAGGAAAGCTCTTTGCTACAGCTTGGTCTGATCCAGCAGGGCTCTTCTCCTTCTGTTCTCTATAGGGAATGTCTGGGGTTCCATCTGCAGTTACTCTTCATAGTAGTCAAACTACATTTATCTTACCTTTGCCATCTGTGCTTGGACTCCAGTGGCCTTCAGAGCAGATACTGCTTTCTGGGCGGCGGCTGGACTGTCAAAGTCTACAAAACCATAACCTGAAATTTAACACACAGTTTATTGGTGGGCTAACAACAGTTAAGATATCCGTTTTCCACTGCCCCGAGACTCAGGAGTGGTGGCTTCAATATTTCATTTTATCCTCACAACCATTCTGTCAACAACAACAAAGGAGAGAATACAGATTTGGTCAATACCAATCATCAAGCTTCATGACTGGATGGGGATTTGAAGATAGCTCTCCCATGTCTCTATTTTATTTTACAATTAGGTATTTTGTGCTGGTCTGTCTATTTTTACAAGCTTAAGTGATTTTCACATAAATGATGTTCAGATGGGACTGATTCTACCTTTGCTTCCATTCATTTGGATTACGGAAGTAAAAAAAGATGCAGGCACCAGAAAAAGTAAAAAAAGATGCAGGCACCAAAAAAAGATGCAGGCACCCTTTAAAGAAGAGCCTACATCCCCATGTCTCTTGCTCATTCATGTATGTTAGAGCCTCCATATTAACTACAAGAGAGTTAATGTCTGACTGGCTTATACTGGAGTACCTGATCTCATACTAGATCCAAGACCACTTTTGCTTTAGTTTGCAGGAAGGCAGGGTCCATGAAGGCAGATGCTGTGTACTCCTTCCTCAGCTCCCAAGGGGCACTTTATTTTAACATAATACTGCATGTGATGCCTCTTAACCATTAGGAAATAGTCAGTGCCTTCATTTGAAAATAGTTGCCAAGTATCATACTACTAAAAACAATTATGAGATCTCAGCTTGGATACGGTTGCTTAGTACAGCATACACTATTCAGTAAAGAGCTGTCTATAAGCATCTACCATTCACTGCCAGGAATAAGGTTATCACATGTAGCTTTTATTTGTATATACTCTTTTTATTTTTACATCCACTAAATATGCAAGTGGACATTCATCCATGAACAGCAACATCTCATCATGAGGGAATGGCTAGAGTTATCTTTTTTTATGCTCCTTGTATCCTGACATGCACTGCAATAGCACTACATACAATGATGCACTTGTCAGAAAGACCTCTCACAGAAGTCTTTTCCATGTCCCTGCCTCTATATGCAATGTATTTCAACATCATGATAGAATGCAGCCAGCTAGTAAGTGATGCGAAACAGGAAATTTTCCATAGCAGGACAATGTTCGGAAAAATTTCCACTACTATATTTTTCTGTGGAAAATGTTCCACTTCTCAAAATACTAATTTGTCTTATGAAACAATGCTACATAATGGAGCGGAGAGCAATGGAGAGGAGAGCTGGTCTTGTGGTAGCAAGCATGACTTGTCCCCATAGCTAAGCAGGGTCTGCCATGGTTGCATCTGAATGGGAGACTTGATGTGTGAGCACTGCAAAATATTCCCCTCAGGGGATGAAGCAGTTCTGGGAAGAGCAGAAGGTTTCAAGTTCCCTCCCTGGCTTCTCCAAGATAGGGCTGAGAGAGATTCCTGCCTGCAACCTTGGAGAAGCCGCTGCCAGTCTGTGAAGACAATACTGAGCTAGATAGACCAATGGTCTGACTCAGTATGTGGCAGCTTCCTGTGTTCCTAATGAATGGATACCAACATAATATCAGGCAAAATGGACAGTTTCAAGTTTGTAATTAGCATTTTTAAGATGATGATCCCCCAAGACCCAACCCACTTGAGCCATCTACTTTGGTAATCTGGAAAAATGTACTGTACATGCGCTTTCCATTTATGGAATGCTTGCAATTAGAACTGTACATCAGGCCTACTCTTCCACGTTGCTTGGCCATGCCCCCTACACATTCATTGGTTTCTCCCTGTTTTCATTGGTGAAATGTTGGAGAGTATGTCATAAGTGAGAGAGCGAGAGTGTGTGCATGTGTGTACGCATATGTAGAGAGAGTGAGACAGACAGACACCTACTGATTTGTAATGAATTATCCTGCCTGATTTTTAATTTGATTTACACCACCAAAGCTGAACCCCTTATTCCATCACAGGCTGCAAGTGAAAGCAAAACTAAAACTGTGATTAGTTTTGTTTCACTTTAAGCACGCACATATAGCACAGTATCATTTCTTGCGTTGAGATGGTAAGGTTAAAAATGTTTTTGTAAAACATTATTGGATATTATATAAAATACAACTATGGTTTTCTTAACTCCAGAACAGGGAGTTTTGACTTGAAATAAGACTCTTTGTTCCATGGTAAGGATATGTGAATATTATTTCCTGTGTATTATATTTATATTTTTTACAAGAACTCCAATAAAAATAATTTCCACATAAAGCTTTGCATTTGTTTGAACATTTAAACATTAAGACATTTAATTTAATGCACTTTATGGATTCCGCCCCCCCCCCCCCAATAAAATATTTCAGTTCAAATACTTGTGATATTAGAAAATGTTTACATAGCACATGCATTTAACATGAGGTGCTTCCAAAGCTGGTTTACTAAATATGTAAGTCAAATAAGGTGCTAAAGGAGATCACAATCTCTTGGTGTGTAAGAACATCTTTATACTTTTCTGGCATATCCTAGTGTTGCCTGCTTAGGCTGGAGACTGACACACTACAACAAGACCTGGGCATGGAGCACACTACACTAAGGAAAATAAACTATATTACTATCTGTTTTTTAAAATCTTTATCTGTGGTTCGTAAAATTTAGCCCTTTGGATATTCTTTCTTGGATATCCACTTCTGGACTGTTCAGACAACAGATCACAAGAGGAAGCATGCAGTAATAACTGACATTGCTGGTTGCATATTGGTTACTTAAGAATACTTCACCTTTCATTTTCAATATAATATAAAATGATTACATACAATAAATGAGTGTAATACATTGCTTTCAAGTTAGTTTTGTAAGAAACCTGAGAATTCTAGGCTTGACATTTAAAAGAAACATCTAGGCCTCAGTGTTGTGTAGATGTACAAAGAGAGAGATAAGATATGCTCTATAGCTGAGACAATGCAAAATACAGCTCAATTTTTTAAAGCACCCATGACAATATGCAGATTCTGTTTATGACACAAGACAAAAATATGCAGATAGGACTCTCCAGTGTATACTACAAAGACTTCAGTGCAAAACCCAGATTACGTTCTTCTAGACAGGAAACTGGCATTTGGCAAATGTTGTTTCCAAATTCTCCCAAAGATGTTCCTATAAGATTTTGTTGAACAGTCACACAAAATATTCTCCTCTTGCAAGGGATTCATACAAAATACAAAATCAGCTCTCTTTAAATATACAGAATTTAACTGTATATTTAAAATCTACAGAACTGGAAAAGGTAAGTGAGGATCAGATGGGGGTGATGGAATAACCCAATAAACAATAAAGTATGTAGTACACCGCTCTGGGCTCCTTGGAGGAAGAGCAGGATATAAATGTTAAAATAATAATAATAATAATAATAATAATAATAATAATAATAATAATAATAAATATACCACTAACTTCATTTAAGTAACTCCCTTCTTTATTCTCATCCGTGTTCTCTCTCTCTCTCTCTCTCTCTCTCTCTCTCTCTCTCTCTCTCTCACACACACACACACACACACACACACACCCACCAATGAATATATTTAAGCAACATATATGTGACTTTAGCATGAAAAAATAAGGTTGACAAATGCAAGTTTTAGATGAGTAGAAGCTCCCGAGAGACTAAAACTCTCTTTATCGGCCCTGGGAAAACTCCCAACTTCTTACCACATTCTGGGGAAAGAATAGATTAAATTAATGATGAGTTTAATTTTCCTTATTGCTTGTCAACTTTGTCCCCATTCATAGGGGGTAGGGTAGTCAATGTCAAGAATGCTGTTGGCTGACTAACCCCCTTTGCTTAGAAAGAACCCTCCCCTTTGGAAAGAAAGGCTGAAACCTGATATATCACAGTGTTTGCGATTACATTTCTCCCCACCACTCATTTTGTTGGGAAATGATCTAATCATAATTACACCAAACACTGAAGGTCACTGAACTAAATTAATGCACCCAGTGTCTCAGAATGAAGTTTATTATTTTTTCCTAGCTATAATTGTGCCAGTGAAAATGAAACCCTTCCCCCCACTCTCCATTATATTCAAAAAGGAACAGAACACAAACACAATCAGGGGATTGGAACATGCAATTAAGAACTGCTTAACACTAGTCCATTCTAATTAATAAAGCCAATTTACACAATATGTAATCTTTTCAGATACTTAGTGCAGTCAAATGGTCTTTTGTAAAGAGCTCTCATCTCAGCAGGCAAGGAAGAGCCATTTTCAAACTCCCTTTTCTTCTTTGATGCAGAGGCTAAATGTCAGCCTGTGCCATGAATGTTAAATTTTAGTGGAGTTATCTGAAGTTTTGGCATTCTGTTTTTGTGCTGGGTGCATGCCAACTTTACAAGGGACAAATGTCCCAACATGATTTCAGACCATTTTAAAATTATTTACAGGAAATATTCATAGCATCAATTATAACATCAAAGGAATTAACAATGAACATACCTTTGCATTTGTTTGTTGTTTTATCCAAAATAGCTTTCGTAGATACAATTTTCCCATATCTAAAATGTTTTTTTTTTAAAAGGAAAAGAGGCAAAAGTTATGCTCATGAATTTCTAGCAACAAGAACACAGCTACAACACTACTATGTAACCCTGCACTTGTGAAAATGCATTTACTCAGCCTTTAACCTCTAAACAAAGGACACTTCTGACTTGACCAACAGCCCAATCCTACTCAGCAGCAGTGGTTGGAATGCAAACAGAAGTTTGCACCACAACAGCTGCTGTGGCGTCTGATACTTTTATAAAATAGAGCAGAATTCTCCGCACTTGAAACATAAGGTTCAGTCCCTCGTGACAGCCCCCTCAGCTATGTAGTGATTTTACAATCCTAGGTGCGCTAAACTACTTTAGCAGGCCTTGGGATGCCAGGACAACCCATTCCTTATCCACTCACCCAGGGGTGTAGCGAGGGGAGACCCAGGGCCATGTTCACCCCTCTCCCCAGTGGCCCCTCGGAGTGAAGGTGATAAGGAAGACAATAGGGAGGGGTAGAGCTCAGGGGCCCTCAGGAGTTGCGGGGCCCAGGTCCTGTGAACCAATCCGCTCAATTATAGCAACACCCCGCACTCTCCTCCCCAGAAAGTCAACCAAGTTGAGCAGCAATGGCACCAGCCAACTCGCATCACAGTAAGGAGGAAAGAGTCTCCCTTAATGTGTAAGCTTAGTACAGGATCCTATTCTTGGTTATCTTGTTGTAAAAATAAGAGATCAGCTTTTGGAGAGGACACATAGTAGTTAAAAATGGCCACCTACTTAAAATGATTTTTCCGTTTTCCCACTGAAAATTGTTCTCTCCTCAAATGACTATTTGCAGCAAATAACTGCTTTGGGGTTGTTGTTTTCCCCCAATGGGAAAGCAGTGCAAGGGAAAAGATCTAACCTCTTCTTCTACATGCACTGTGGCTCCAGCTGGGATTGCCACACCCACCCTGCCTACAGCTACACTTTGCCTAGTAAGAGGTGCTTCTGGTTCTATGCATGCCTCTCTAAAAGTGTGTTTTTATGTGTCTGGTTTATAAGGCTTTGTCTCAGTTGGGGATGAGAACGAAACAGTTAAGCCAAAGACTTCCTAGAAGAGGTAGCTCATTAATTTATGCTGTTTAATGAAAATAAATTAATTTTGAGGGAGATTTGAAAAAAATGATATTACTTGTTCTTGCAATTATTTCCCTATATCTAACCTCTTCTTTGTAAGGGAGGAACTCAATTTTATACAGTGTCTATGCAAATCCTGTGTATATTTAGTATTCTACTTTTGATAAAAAGAAGGGAAAGCTCTGTGTAAGAATAGTATTTTAATAGATGTATGGTAATACTTTCTGCAAACTATGCCTCTGATGTTTTCAAATCCACATTTTAAAATTACATTTCTTAAGGTATTCTACTTGAAATTAGATCCTTTAATAAGCATAGCATCTTGGAATGTGTTTACCAACTTGAGAAATACAAGTCAAACCAGTTTTTCTTGATTCAAAAATTTGTGAATAGGAAGTATCTGGGTGAGATTCACATCTGTGCTCAGTTCTTTTTACAACGAAGCAGCTCAGAGCAGGCCATAGATGCAGATCTCTACACCTTGTGTCCAAACAATCTAGCACAATAGTTCCCAACAGGAGATACTAGTACCCCTAGGGGTACCTGAAGTGGTCCTGGGAGGTACTCGGGAGCCCTCCTGCCTTCCCACAGTGCAGCCATGCTATTTGTTCTTCATCTGAGGATCACTGGCTTGAAGCCAACGTGTCCTCAGCAATGTGTCTGCTAGGTTGTGTCTGACTAGCTGGCCACATGCTGAAGCTCAGCATACCCTTCCCCTCAATCTGACAGACAGGCTTCAGAAAATCAGCACTGAGCTCTTCCATTGAAATTACTTGTCCCATTCAACAAGATTGCTTATGAGTAACTTAGTACAGATGTGAGCCAGTGACTGTAGTAGTCTGTCTCCCTATAGCAGGGCTGCTCAACTTCGGCCCTCCTGCAGATATCGGCCTACAATTCCCATAATTCCTGGCTATTAACTACTGTGACTGGGGATCATGGGAATTGTAGTCCCAAACCAGCTGGATGCCTAAGCTGAGCAGGCCTGCCCCCCACTCCCCCACACACGTTCATTTAATTTTTTACAAGATGGACTACTCCAGTCACTGGCTTACATCCAGATTAAGTTACTCATAAGCAGTCTTACTGAAATGGGACAAGTAAACTTTCCAATTAATTCAGTGGGAGTATTCAAAGGTCAGTGACAGGAAAAATCTCTGTGGTGTACTTGAGCAGAAGTTTTGCAACAGAAGGCATACACTTGTTTAAAAAGGTTGGGAACCCCTGATCTAGCAAAGTAATTATGTTCCCTCAGGAGTACATCGGTTTTGACTAGGGATGTACGAACAGGTTCGATAACGAACCAGTTCAGCTCAATGGCTCAATATCGGACTGAACCCCCTGGCCTGTTCTAAGTTTTTAAAAAAGTTTTTAAAAGAAAACACTTGCCACCACAGCTGCTCCGGGGGTTCCCACTCCCTTGCTGGCCTCCATTAATGGCCAAATCATCCAGCTCGAGTGGTCTTTGTCCTGTTCCGGGCATACCCTCTGTGGTGGCAGTCATCTTGGAGGCCGCCACGCATGCCAATTGGCATTGGACATGTGTGGCGGCCTCCAAAATGGACACCGACACGGAGGAAAGGCCAGACACAGATGAAAGGCCCAGAATGGAGGAAAGCTGTTCAAACTGGGCGATTTGGCCATTAACAGAGGTCGCTGGGGGAGGGAGAACCTCCAGAAGAGTTGTTTCTCTTAAAATTCTTTTTTTTAAAATGTGATCTCCCCGAACCCGAACTGGGGGGGGGGGTTCAGGGTGCATGCAACCGAACATGTCCAGTCCGAGTCTGGTCCCGAATCGAACCAGGCAACATTTGCATCCCACTCTTTGCCCATGGAGTTTAGGACAACACACATAGGCTTATCTCATTATAACCTTCACAACAACCCTATGAGGCAGATTAGGTTGAGCCAACTTATTCAAGGCCACCCTGTGAACAAAACAGCTCAGATGGTATTTGAATCTGAACTTCAAACAACAATATCCAGCCATTGTTCCACAGTTGATTATGACTTGGTTTGAATTTGAAAAATGTTGCAAAAATCAGAGAAAGTATTCAGAATTTTTTTTTAAAACCCTCTGTAAACAGATGCAGTTTACACTTCTTATGTGAACAATCTTCACATAGAGTTTTCAATGTATTCTGCTAACTTGCCTCTCCCCTTTTGTAAAACTACTCATTCTGCTTTACCTTCAAGAATGTGAGGGACCATTAAGAATGTCACACTGCAAATAGTGAAGAACAGCTGTAGCAAGTTGTGACAAAGGAGGAGTGGGGAGTTTTAATAGTTCTTTTAAAATGACACACTTATTGATGGCCTCTGAGCTAATGGCATTTCAAAGCTGGTGCCAAATCATCATTGCAAAAAATGTCTATATACAAGGAAGCCATCTTTCTACAGGCAGATAGTTAAGGACAGAGCAATGGATTAGGCCTGTAACTCCATGAAACAGGATACTACTCCAATCCAGCCAGAAGTAAATGCAGGTACTAATTCTGTATAGTACTATGATAGGGACAAGTCATCTAGTTACAAAGAAGTTAGCACAATACCACACAAGACTCTACTCCAAAACTACTGTTACTGTCTTGTCCCCAACTGCTTGCCATCTCCACCCCAATATTTCCCATCCTGTATTATTGTCATAAGAATGCTCAGCTAGTAAATGGGATCACGCTTAGTCCAGTCATCATTGGAGCAAGTAAATTTAGATACATGCACATCTAAATGTCAGGTCTTTTGGGCAGGGATTTAAAAAAAAAAGTCTGAAGAATTCTTTGCTCTAATATGCCTGGTCCCTGTGTGGGGAAAGCTTACAATGTAATTTTGTGTGCACATTTTGCCACCTAAAACTATTCTCCATGGAACCCACAATTACCAGCTCTAAAACACACACACATGTTTTTCCTGGTGATACACTATGAATGCAAAAGCTGGCCTTTGAAGAAGCAAGATAGAAAAAGTATTGATGCTTTTCAAATTTGCTGCTGGAGACTTCTGAGGATAACACGGACAGCCAAGAAAACAAACAAATGGATCATAGAACAAATCAATCCAGAATTTTCACTCGAGGCACAAATGACCAGGCTCAAACTATCATACTTTGGACACATTATGTGAAAACCCACCTCCCTTGAGGAGTACATAATGCTGGGAAAAACTGAAGGAAAGAGAAAAAGAGGATGGCCAGCAGCAAAGTGGATGGACGCATTTAAGACAACAATGAATGCACCACTGAGAGACCTTAAAGGCCAAGCTGAAGACAGATCATCCTGAAGAGAATCTATCTATGTGATCACTAAGAATCGACACTGACTTGATGGCACTTAATCAATCAATCAATCACACTCCATTCAACTTGGGCTTAAAATAGTAAACTAGGAATTGCTTTCTCCTGCCATCATTCTGCAAGTTCCATTGGCTTTACTGGAAGGCCTGAAAAGGGGGCAGAAGGCATAAAGATAAAGGAGATGTACGCAAAAAGAAGCTTGAAGACAGGCCTTGTTTTCACTATTAGGGGTCAGGTTTAGAATCAGGCAAGGCTGGAAGTGGCAGGGGAGTTCTTTTGTTGGCAGATTGAATTTCCTGGTTATTTTTGAAGTCTTGGTTATCTCTTGTTCAAGTGATAATGTTGGCAGCTGCTTATAGGAGACAATAGGGAAGAGGGAAGAGGGAAGATCTTGGGCTGGCAGTGACTGTGTTTCTGCTTCTGCCCTACCTTTCTTCAGGTGTGTTCCATCTATGGGGCTGACTCTGCTGCTTTAAAGCTCAGGCTGGGCCAGGGCCTGAAGAAGGGAAGAGGGAAGATCTTGGGCTGGCAGTGACTGTGTTTCTGCTTCTGCCCTACCTTTCTTCAGGTGTGTTCCATCTATGGGGCTGACTCTGCTGCTTTAAAGCTCAGGCTGGGCCAGGGGCGTGAGCCGAAGGGCGAGAGCCGAAGGGCGAGAGCACAAGGGCTCTCGTCCTTGTGGCTCTCAGCCGTGGGGTGAGCTGCCTGGGGCCCTGAAGATCCTTTCCTTCTGCCCTGAAGATCTGTCTTCCCACAATCAAGAAGCTAGCAGGAGATCACGCAAGTCTGGTCTTGGTTTTTTATTAAGCCAAGCAGCCGTGGTGGTTTATTCTGGGGAGATGTGCCTGGGGGAGCGAAAAAGTGGGCCTGGAGTGGGGGCGGCAATATCACGGGTAGCGGGCAGAGGGAGGTATGGCGGTGGGAGTTCGGCAGGCCGTTACAGGGGAAAACGGTCCAGGCAATTGAGGCCTGTTCCTTTTTCCGGCCCTTCTCCCAACCCTCTGACCCTAGGGAGCTCTGGGAACACTCCTTCGAGGATTAGGGTGCTGCTGCTGAATGCCAGGTCAGTTAACACAAAAACATCTCTCATCCACGATCTGATTGTGGATGAGCGTGCTGACCTGGTATGCGTGACAGAGACCTGGTTGGATCCGCTGGGCGGGGTTGGTCTCTCTCAGCTTTGTCCTCCAGGTTTCCAGATCGTGCAGCAGCCCCGCCTCGAGGGTCGGGGAGGAGGCGTTGCAGTCATCTTTCGAGAGACCCTCCCCGTTTCCAGGTGCCCGGTCAGGCCATCTCAGAATTTCGAGTGTTTGTCCTTGAGGGTGGGCCTCCGAGATAGGCTGGGGATTCTGTTGGTGTACCGACCACCCCGCTGCACTTCAGTCTCCCTACCTGAGCTGGCGGGGGTGGTCTCGGAGGTGGCCTTGGGTTCCCCCAGGCTTATTGTTTTGGGGGATTTCAATGTCCACGCCGAGGCCCCCCTAGTGGGTGCAGCTCAGGATTTCATGGCCTCCATGGCAACCATGGGCCTGTCTCAACTGGTATCGGGCCCTACCCACGTGGCGGGACACACTCTGGATCTGGTTTTTGCCGACCGGGAAATAAATGATCTGGAGGTGGGGGAATTTGAGACCACTCCCTTGTCATGGACAGATCATCACCTGGTGGGGTTTAGTTTGACTGCTCCGTCTGCCCTCTGCAGGGGTGGTGGGCCGATTAAGATGGTCCGCCCCCGGAGGCTTATGGATCCGCTTGGATTTCAGACGGCCCTCGGGGAGTTTCCAGTGTCCAGAGCTGGTGACCCTGTCGAGGCCTTGGTTGATCTCTGGAATGGAGAGATGGCCCGGGCTGTTGACACGGTTGCCCCCAAGCGCCCTCTCCGGCTTGGTGGAGCCCGTTCTGCTCCTTGGTTTTCCTCAGAGCTTAGGGCGATGAAGCAACTCGGGCGACGGCTGGAGCGACGCTGGAGGAAGAGTCGTCACGAATCCGACCGAACACGGGCTAGAGCCCATTTTAGGGACTACGCCGTGGCAGTGGGGGCGGCGAAGAAATGTTTTTTCTCCGCCTCCATTGCGTCTGCTCAGTGCAGGCAAACAGAGCTGTTTCGTGTGGTGAAAACATTGCTCCACACATCCCCCCAGACAATGGGGGAGGAGCCATCTACGGCTCTTTGTGATCGGTTTGCCTGTCGCTTTGCAGATAAAGTCGCTTGCATCCGTGCTGACCTGGACTCCAGAGTTTTGGCAGTTCCGGCAGACGTGCCTTTGGTACCATCTGGTCCCGTTGTGTTGGATTCTTTTCAGTTGGTGCGGCCTGAGGATGTGGACAAGATCCTGGGCAGTGTGCGGGCGACTTCGTGCGCTCTTGACCCTTGCCCTTCATGGCTAATAAAAGCTGCCAGGGAGGGGACAGGTAGATGGTTGGAGGTGATCGTTAATGCTTCATTAAGGGAGGGCAGGATGCCATCGTGCCTTAAGGAGGCGGTGGTAAGACCTCTATTAAAAAAGCCCTCCCTTGATCCCTCCAACCTGGACAACTATAGACCTGTGTCTAACCTCCCCTTTTTGGGCAAGGTGATAGAGCGTGTGGTGGCGTCCCAGCTGCAGAGGGTTTTGGATGATACGGATTATCTGGACCCTTTTCAATCTGGCTTCCGCCCCGGGTATGGGACTGAGACTGCCTTGGTCGCCCTAGTGGATGACCTACGCCGGGAACTAGACAGGGGGAGTGCGTCCCTGTTGGTTCTGCTGGACCTCTCGGCGGCGTTCGATACCATCGACCATGGTATCCTTCTGGGCCGCCTCTCGAGTATGGGAATCAGAGGCACTGCGTTGCAGTGGTTTCGGTCCTTTCTTGAGGGGAGGGTTCAGAAGGTGGTGCTGGGGGACTACTGCTCAGCCCCGTGGCCGTTGGCCTGTGGGGTCCCGCAGGGATCGGTCTTGTCCCCCATGCTGTTTAACATCTACATGAAGCCGCTGGGAGAGGTCATCCGGAGATTTGGACTGAGTTGTCAGCAATATGCAGATAACACTCAGCTCTATCTCTCCTTGTCATCTTATCCTAGGGAGGCAGTGGATGTCCTGAATCGGGGGCTGGAGGCCGTGATGGGTTGGATGTGGGCTAACAAACTGAAATTGAATCCGGATAAGACGGAGGTACTGTTGGTCAGTAGGAGAGCCAATCGGGATGAGGAGATTTTACCGGTTCTGGATGGGGTTGCACTCCCCTTGAAGGAGCAAGTACGCAGCTTGGGGGTACTATTGGACCCGGCTCTGCTTTTGGAAGCTCAGGTGGAGGCGGTGGCCAGGGGTGCCTTTGCACGGCCTCGGCTGGTGCGCCAGCTGCGTCCCTTTCTCGAGAAGGCAGATCTGGCCACGGTTACCCACGCCTTAGTCACGTCGCGGCTGGATTACTGTAACGCGCTCTACGTGGGGCTGCCCTTGAAGAATATCCGGAAACTGCAGCTAGTGCAAAACGCGGCAGCGAGGGTTTTATCCAGAGCTGCCCGTTGGGAACATATCACCCCCATTTTGAAAGAGCTGCACTGGCTGCCGGTTCGTTTCCGGGTCCAATTCAAGGTGCTGGTTTTGACCTTTAAAGCCCTAAACGGTTTGGGCCCGGGGTATTTGAGGGACCGCCTGCTCCCAAGGGTTGCTGCCCGCTTGACAAGGACATCTGAGGGGGCCCTGCTCCGGGTGCCGACAATGAGGGAGGCCCGGCTGTCGTGCACTCGGGACAGGGCCTTCTCTGTTGCTGCCCCCAGACTCTGGAATGCTCTCCCAGTGGCCATTCGTTCCTCGGACTCCATCACGGCTTTTAGAAAGCTTTTAAAGACTTGGCTTTTTACCCAGGCTTTTACATGATCGTTTTCTACTGCAGCCTCTCTGTGTTTTTATTTGTTGTATTGTATTTATGTCTGTTTTTATATTTTTAACATGATGTTTTTATTGTCTTTTTATTGTATGTTTTTAACTTTTGTAAACCGCCTTGGGGTTGTCTTTTTAACGAAAGGCGGTATATAAATGCAAAAATAAATAAAAATAAAATAAATATAGAAATCAAGAACAATCATTGCAGAAGGATGGGGTGGTGGGTGGGGGGAAGCAGAAGTTAAGACAAACATGCATGCTTGTTTTAAGTTCCATATTCTTTGGAGGAGGAAAGGTGATATTTTGAGGTTTCTTTTTAAACTGCTCTACAAATCTATTCCTATATACCTGTCCCTGTATTATGATCCCTATATTGCTGCGTGGGTTGAGAAGAAGAGATTGAGAACTGCTTGAGACTACTATGTAATGTTATTCCAATGTTGCATGCATGTCTGCTGTGTGCAGGCAGAAGCAAAGGGCAAGCTTGTAAAGTAGTCAGTTGTTCATGTCTACCTTTTGCAGATGAGGCAGAGGTCCTGCTTCAACTATTTTCATGCAGACATGTAATCCTACCACTATGAGACTAAATGTTAGTTAGAGCCACTGATGGAGATCTGAAAGACTATTGGAAACCAGTGGGGGTGGAGATACAGAACTCTTGTCTGTCAGTTCTACTTGTGATGCCATAAGCATGCCTTTCAGAATGGGCCTTCAGTTACTCCTTTTACACTCCACTGAGCTCCCACTCATCTGGAATTAGGGAGCAATTGTTTCAAAGCAGGCTGGAGCCCATTACCTGCCTTTTGAAAAAGCTGTGCCTGAAAGTCTCTTTAAAAAGGAAAGGCATGCAGGAAGCAACAGATGGAAGGAGTAGAGGATTGTGGTGCTGATGGAGAGAAGCATTGGGAAAAGGCTGAAGTGACAGGGTGCTAACCACTTCCAGACAGTGTCTGAGCTACTGTCAAAAAGGTTTTTGGGGAGAAAATCCATACAAATCTAAGATATGGAATTGGTTCTAGCCCTCTTCAGATTATATCAGCACCACAACAGCAAAAGTGGGGAGGAAATCCCACCCACCACGGTCATTCACCCCGTTCTGCCCAACAAACATGCTTATTGTGCCATTTGTCTGAACAGGGAGGCACCTTAAGCACGTTCACTGGTCATTATGTGAGCTGTAAACTAGATCAGTCATATTAGAAGGGAAACCCAATACCATTTGTTTGTTTATAGGGCCACCTTCATTTTGTACCCCAAGGCTGCTTACATCATTAACAAAATACACATGTCAAAATAATTAAATTACAACTAAAAACAGACAGAGTAGTACAATACAATCAGGAGAAAAATTTAAAATCCATTTAAAAAAAAAATCCCTTCACAGCCTAAAGGTCTGGAGAAAGAATATTTTAACCCACTTCTGGAAAGCCATGAGGGGGATCAAGGAGAAGGTCTCCATGGAATCCCTAGAATTTTGAAATATAGTTCAACACATGTGTATGCACTTGTGGAAAGATGACTGCATAAGTCAACCATTCCCACAATATGAACATCACTTGCATATTCTTCTCCTTAAAATGTTCTTAAAGGCAATTTAAGATTTTGCTTCTTATCCTGACCGTTCAGGGACTAGATAACTCTAACAACATGCTTGATGGTTATACAAAAACTAAAGTTCAAAATTAGTTTCTGGAGAATACTGATGCTAAATTATGTTGGTATGCAAGTCATAAAAAATTCTCATACAGAAGGAGAATGTCTAAGTGCTGAGATATTCCTACAGAACATGATAGGATACAAGAGTTAAGAATTTAAGTTATTTGTAAACTGTCTTATATATGCAAAGCATGCTATAGAGGATAGCTGCACATTAATTCTGGCATAGTAAACAAAAGCTGCATGAACAGGAGGCCGGTGGGGGTGGGGCTGCTTTAGAAATCAGGGAATTTTGTTTCCTCCTCATGAAGCTCAGGTATCAGTCTTTGTATTTTAAATCCAACTAAAGATGATGGAACCCATGGATTTTGTTAGCCTCAAATTGCTATTTTCGGTCATAGTAACTTAGTTGTTTTAACATAAGGAGTATGTTTTGGTACATTAAACAGAAGAATAGGGAATTAGGAGAATTATCCCTGTGGCATCTCTAGGACATTTTCCAAAGACACATCCAAGTGCATTTCCTAATCTTGGCTCTAAGATCTGTTTTAAGTTAACAGAGGCGAATCCAATGGTTTCTGTTATAGTGGGGGAAAGATTCCAATGTCAAGTTTCCAACCAAAGGAAGACACAGCTTAGTAAAACATATTAATGCATACTTTAGTTATTTTAAGAATACTTTATTCTGTGAAATAATATGATTCAGTGAATGGATATGAATGATACTACACTTTGGTCATTGGGTTAGATCCAAGGAACCATGAAAGGAAGGGGGAATAGCTACAAGAACCATTTTGCAAACGCTTAAATAGTTCACACAGTGCTATAATAAGCAGGTTCTCTAGTGGTCCTTGTGCTTCTGGCTGGGCAACCTCTTGCAGATCGTCATCTTTGGATTTAGCTCTATATACTCTCTCTATATAATATACTCTCTCTATATAATACCTAGTGTGAGATATAAAATGCCACTTCTGATGCAAGGCATTAAAGAAGGTCCCAGGGAGCCACAGCACCTACGAATTTAACTATGGCACCTAGATTAAGATATTCAGAAATAGTGTTATTTAATAAAGTATTTATTTGTCCCAAGCAGCCCTGTTTCTATTCCAAGTATTTTACTTGTAAAAGGGATAAAGAGAAGACAGTTTACTCTTCCCTCATAATGTCTGTCACTAAGTCCAGTAATTTTGTAAAGTGTCCATTGGGCTCACTCCTAAATCCAAAGAAAATTTGCCAAAGCTTGCATTAAAGTGTATAATATCCTCAATTCCATGGCAGCGGTCAAAGCAGAAAAGGTATCAGCATACAATTGCATGTAGCAACAGGAAACGACAACAAAGAACACAGCATCAAAAAGCCACTGCTGGAAATCAAGACGACAGCTCAAAATAATGAATGTTTTAATATGTGCTGGACTTTGCTGCAGGATTCTGACTGTGTCACAATTCTGCAAGCAAGCAATGCAAAGCTGCAGGACCTAGATAGGGCCAAGGCTGCAGGGCTTCCCAATGCTAAAGAAACTGAACTGTCCTCGTTTTGAGACAGTTGAGAGGCAAGAGAAATAGTTAGCTCTCACACACCACCAGGGCATCAGGAAGAGATGCAGAGAATCAGGAGAATCCTCTGAAATCCCAGTCCCAAGGAGAATGAACTAGATTGCAAGGAGTAAGGGAGCTGAAACTACAAAAATGATTAAAACAACCCACAGCCACAAAGTGGGATTTGGTTCTGTGCTGATTGCTAAAACAACTCCACATAGAGATGTCTTAAACTATGGGGTGGACAATGTTTCTAGTCACTCACCAAACTCTCTCATCAACACAGATGAATGTGACATTTAATCCAGCCTCAGAATGCAAAGCTCCATCAGTTATTTTGTAAGGTGATTGGGATAGTACCTGACCAGAGGAGTCTCTTGTCTTGTCTTTACATTCTGGGGAGGCACATAAACTTTGGCCTCATGGCTGCAAACAACTTGAGTAAGCCATACTAGAACAGTTAACTTGGGAAAGGAAATAGGAAATTATAAATTATAAAAACCATATATTTGTGGCAGTGAGATATATGAGAGCCAGCATAGTGTAGTAGGACCAGGAAGACAAGACTCATGTCTGAATCCCCATTCAGCCATGAAACTCACTCGGTGACTCTGGCCGAGTCATGTATCTCTCAGCCTAACCTACCTCACAGGGTTGTTGTGAGGATTAAAATAACCATGCACACCACTCTGAGCTCTTGGAGGAAGAGCAGGATATAAGTGTAAAAATAAATAAATAAAATACTTTGCTAGTTGATTAATACTGATTAATCTAATCAACTGCTAATTAATTAATCTGTCCTTGAACCTTAATATTCTGGGAACTGGATATGATACCACTTTCATACAAACTAGGTAATGAAACACTGTCATCCCATTCATTTCATCTTGTGAAAAATTATACAGCAGCTTCCTGCTACCACCTGATATTGGTACATCTTAATGAACAGAAAGCAGCCACAGGTGTGGCCCTGTGAAATGGAAGGTCTTGGAATTTGTGTCTCTGGTATCAAGCAAAGGGTGAACTTCCAAGGAGTCAGAGAAGCATAATATGAATGTACTACAGTAAGTGGAATGGGAACATTTGCCTGTGGTAAGGACATGTCCCAAACCTTGTCATTTTACTGGGGCACATCAGATGGCTGCAATCAGCTTATTAAGTTACAAAAATAAAAGATAGGTGGTTTAATTAACTGGGCACTGCAGAAGCTCTTCTGTTAAATGTTAATTGACCTTTCAAATACAAAAATTATTAGCATGCCGATTACTAGGTCTCAAAGAGGACTGTAAAAAGATAAATTTAGAGCAACAAGACTATGGAATTGTTTCATTAAGCCACTACACTCTGTAGAATACCTTAGATCAGATACAAAAAGATGCTCATATTTGTAGTTTTTAAATAGATTAACTCTTACCTTACGCTATTTGTACTTGCAAGTAATTACTGGATTGTTATAATCCATTTACTTAGAACATGACTAACTACTGTTGCACTCTTAATATAAACTAGCTGGGCCGGGTGCAGAGCATCTGCGCCTCTGACGGACCGCCTGGACTGCTTCTCCCCTCCACCCGCAGTTTCTGGCCGGCTTCCAAGACAGCCCGTTTCCTCCTGCCGTGGAGGCCGGCCTGGCCTGCTGCTGGCTCCTCATCCTGGCAGCCAGGCCAGGCCAGGCCCACCGCCACCTGCTCACCCCGGCAGCCGGACCAGGCCTGCCGCTGCCTCCTCACCCTGGTGGCTTGGCCTGCCATCTCCTTCTCACCCCGGCGGCCAGGCCCACCACCGTCTCATCCTGGCGGCCGGGCCTGCCCACTGCCGCTGCCTCCCGTCACTAATCCTCAGCTCTCTCGCGAGAGCTGCCACACATGGGATTAGCGATGGGTATGCCTAGGAGAAATAAATATATAGCAGATAAGTAGTAAGAATTATTGAGAGACAGTGTCTTTAAAACGTTATATTTTGGTCATCATTCAGTGACAATTTATTCCCCATATATTGACTCTTTATGACTCTTTTTTAAGAGTCATAACAATGGCTCTTGCAGTCAAGTCTTCACCAAATGCATTAAATGCATTACAGAAGGGGATAAGGATTACAAATACACATTTTATTTAGTTGTCCGTTAGACAATTATACTACTGTTAACCATTCCCCTGTCACAATCTTTCCATTATTGAAGCATTGAATTTGTGTGGAATATCTTGGTTAATAAGGACTTCTCTGTGAAAAACACTAATGCCATAGATATACTGTAGACACATCAAGAATGTATAAGAGCAGCTGTGTTAAGAAAAGAAAATCAATTTTTAAAAAATCATCTGCAATTTACTATGGAATGTTTCTGCAAGCAACATGTTCTTATGTTAGTTTAGCTTCTGGGACAGTTCTACAGATAGTGTTATTAATTTATTTAGCTACAGTGGCATGATCCAGCCAAAGTTAAGCATGATAACACATCTTGCTTTCAATAAGGAAGGTTAATCATGCTTATCTGTTTCCCATTTAAGTCAGTAAGGCTTAAAAGTACTTAACAATTATCCATGCCTTAGTCACATCATGGCTGGTATAGTGGTTAGAGTGCTGGATTAGGACTGGGGAGACCGGAGTTCAAATCCCCATTCAGCCATGAGACTTGCTGGGTGACTCTGGGCCAGTCACTTCTCTCTCAGCTTAACCTACTTCACAGGGTTGTTGTGAAAGAGAAACTCAAGTATGTAGTACACCGCTCTGGGCTGCATGGAGGAAGAGCGGGATATAAATGTAAAATAAAATAAAATAAAATAAAAATGGCTGGATGATTGTAATGTGCTCTACGTGGGGCTGCCCTTGAAGAATATTCAGAAATTTCAGCTAATGCAAAATGCGGTAGCTAGGATTTTATCTGGAGCTGCACTGGCTGCCAATTTGTTTCTGCATCCAATTCAAGGTGCTGGTTTTGACCTTTAAAGCCCTTAACGGTTTGGGCCCTGGATACCTGAGGGACCAGCTGCTCCCAAAGGTTGCTGCTTGTTTGATGTGGTCATTCTGGGGGGACTCTACTCCATGTGCTGACAATGATTGAGCCTTGGCTGTCACGCACGCAGGACAGGGCCTTCTCAGTTGTTGCATCCCTCTGGAATTCTCTCCCAGTGGCCATCAGCTCCTCAGTCTCAATCACAGTTTTTAGAAAGCATGTGAAATCTTGGCTTTTTACCCAGACTTTTATTTGACTGTTCCCATAGCTGCTGCTTTGTATTTTATGGTTATATTGTGCATGTTTTTAAATCTTTTAATCAGATCTGTTTTTTTATATTCCATCTGATATTTCAATTGTGTAATTTTTGTAGTATTGTTTTAACGTTTGTGAGAACCACCTTGAGATTCTTTTAATGAAAGGTGCTATCAAAATATAACAAAGGCTGAAACATACAAATGATTTTCACAAGACTACATTATTTCAATAGCAATTCACTATTTCTTTTCAGAAAAACAGAGTTACAACTGGAGATGAAAATATACACTTTCTCTCTCTGATATAATAACTGGCCCCTTGGTATACAGAAGAACTATGGGGGCTGAAGTGGCAAGGTAGACAACTAGAGCAGTAGTGGAGAAAGGCTTCACTCGAATCCAACATATTGCAACATGAAGTGCATTTGAAGATTCATGTTCAGGCAATACGTGCAGCAAAGAAATTATTCTTTTCTGCCCGTATTGCATTCTTCATGTCCAGCGGAGTTGATCAGGGTTGTGAGAGGTCTAGTATGTGTCCTTCCTCCCTTGAATCAGAATCTGGAACCATCGATTACCCGCTGTGACATGTTTAATGAATTCTTTGTGGAGAAAGATCTCTTGTATTTAGGCTGACAGACTCTGTCTCCACAATTACTTCAGTGTCCAGCAACTCCTCTTGTGCGGTTAGGTTAGATCAGCTACAGTTTGTGACTCCTGAGGATGTGGACAAGCTGATTGGAACGGTATGGCCAACCACCTGTTCTCTTGACCCTTGCCCGACATGGCTTATACTATCTGGCAGGGCTGTTGTTGTTAATTCGATTTCTATACTGCCCTTCCAAAAATGGCTCACGGCGGTTTATAAAGAGAAATAATAAATAAATAAGATAGCTCCCTGTCCCCAAAGGTCTCACATTCTAAAAAGAAACACAAGATAGACACCAGCAACAGTCACTGGAGGTACTGTGCTGGGGGTGGACAGGGCCAGTTACTCTCGCCCTGTTGTTGTAGAAGGCCTGGTAGAGATCATAAATGCTTCTCTGAGGGAAGGCAGGATGCCTCCTTGTCTTAAGGAAACAATTATTAGACCACTTTTAAAGAAGCCTACCTTGTATCCCTCAGAGCTGAGCAACTACAGGCCTGTCTCCAACCTTCCATGGTTGGGCAAGGTAATTGAGAGGGTCGTGGCTTCCCAGCTCCAGACAGTCTGGGAGGAAACTGATTATCTAGACCCATTTAAGACTATTGTTGTACTACAACTCCCATCATCCCCAGCAACAATGGTCAATAAACAGGTATGAGGGGAGCTGTAGCTGTGCAACCCCAGTACAGACTATAAAATATAGTGCAACCTCTTGCAGTCAAGCCTGCTCTTGGCTGCTCGTGAGCAGCAGCGGTAGGCAAGTGGCTGTGGGCAGCATCACCATGGCAAACCTGCCTGTGGAGCCTGCAGCTTAAGGGCTGCTTGCAGCCGGTGCAAGCAGACTGCAGAGCTCCTACCCAGCGCTCAGGGATACCCACAATGCACCACCATTATGGGAGTTCCGTGGGGCGGGGCAGAACAATACGTTCCATCCCCTGATCCTCCGTGCTGCTGGAGGTAGTGGAAGATCGTCTGGGTACGTGATCCGTAAATTCCATACATCTTAAAAGAAATGCCACTTCTTAATTCACACACGTGGAGATGGGTAGGGTGGGGTCTGATATAAACAAAAAGCTGAGATTACACAATTATGAATCTCAGCAGCAGGACAACTGAAGTTAGACAGAGTTATTGTCAGTGGATATAGCAGAAGTACCCAATGGCCAGCATACCATCTAGCACTGTGGTAATGCAGCAGTGCCAAGTTCATGCCTTCCCCTATGTGGCAGAGCCTTAGGTGGATTTTCAGCTATCTCTCCTTCTCTCCGAATCCCACCATGTGTCATGAAAACAGACTGTCGGAAACCACTCCTCTCCCTGCTTGTGCAACCGCACAACTTCAGTCTGAAACCTAGTACTGCTGCACTAGTGCAGTGCTAGTCTGGATGTCAGCCAGACATCCAGACTAGTCTATGACGCAAGTATGTCATGGCACAGTGGCTGCAACAAAAGCTCGGTTCCCATGCCAACTCCTGCCAACACATACACTGATGTTTAAGAAAAATATTTTTATCTAACTCAAATTACTTGAAGTCGTGGAGAAAGAAGGTAAGGATACTTAGCAGAAAGAGAACAGGTTAATCAGGCTTCAAAAGTAACAACAACAAAAATCTCCCTTGAAGAGAGTAGTCTACTGTGGAGGACAACAGTTCTGTCCCATTTAGCAAGTAGTAGCAGCTGCACCCACAGAGAAAAGTGTGGTCAACATATTCCAAGCATAACCATGGGCTATACACCAAATCTCAGGAGACATCACTTGTGCCCAGGAAGTTGATTTTGTGCTAACGTCAGTGAACCTAAAAACCTATGCTTTGCTATATTCTGATCGTTGCTTAAACTGGATTCAATTTAGAAGGAAAGATTCTTCAACAACTGTTCAAAAACATAAAACTAAACTAAACAGATTTAACACTAAACAGAATATTGCTTCCAAATTAAAGTCAAAATACTTGCTTATTCTTACCTCAGCACATCATATATGACATACCAAGGTAAGAACAAACTGAGGCTGAATCCAAGCAAGACAGAGTTACTTATTGTGGGAGGTTGAGACTTAAAGGAAGTGGTTTCGCTCTGCCTGTTCTAGACAGGGTTGCACTCCTCCAGAGAGAGCGGGTACGTAGTCTGCAAGTACTTCTGGACCCAAACCTTTCCCTGTTTTCTCAGGTTGAGGCAGTGGCCAGGAGTGCTTCCTATCAGCTTCAGCTGATTCGCCAGTGATGTCCATTTCTAGAGATAAATAACATTAAAGCAGCGGTGCATACGCTGGTAACATCCAGGCTTGACTACTACAATGCGCTCTATGTTGGGCTGCCTTTATACACAATTTGGAAACTGCAGTCAGTACAGAATGCAGCTGCCAGGTTGGTCTCCGGGGTTGCCCGAAGAGATCATATTACACCCATTTAAAAAGAACTACACTGGCTGTCAATAGGTTTTTGGGTGAAATACAAAGTAATAGTTATAGTTATTACTTATAAACCCCATAATGGCTTGGGTCCGAAGTATTTAAGAGAGCACCTCCTTCTTCATCACCTCCACTGCCTGTTAAGATTATCTGGGGAGGTCCGGTTAGGATCATAGGAAGCTGCCATATACCGAGTCAGACCATTGGTTTATCTAGCTCAGTATTGTCTACACACAGACTTGCAGCGGCTTGTCCAAGGTTGCAGGCAGGAGTCTCTCTCAGCTCTATCTTGGAGAAGCCAGGGAGGGAACTTGAAACCTTCTGCTCTTCCCAGAGCGGCTCCATCCCATGAGGGGAATATCTTACAGTGCTCACACTTCTAGTCTCCCATTCATATGCAAACAGAGCAGATCCTGCTTAGCTAAGGGGACATGTCATGCTTGCTACCACAACAGCAGCTCTCATCTCCCGGTTGTGGTTGCTACCGACTCGGTTGGTGGCGACTCAAAACTGGGCCTTTTCTAGAGTTGCCCTGGAACTCTGGAACACACTTCCTAATGAAATTAGTTTCCCCTACTCTGAATGTTTTTAAGAACCACCTAAAGTTCATAGTTGTAAAGCTTTAGTTTTAGAGTTTATATTGTATTTTAAATTGTTTTAATTATGTTAATGTTTTAATGGTTTTATATTGTGAACCAACCAGGGACTTTTTGTATGGGGCAGTATATAAATGTCCTAAATAAAATAAATAAATAATAAAAAATAATTTAAAAAAATACCCAGTATGTGTAGAAACGGTAATGGGGAAAAGAAAAAGAAATCCAAATTTCTTCTTTATCCAAAAATGTATCAAGAATTCATGTGTGATATAGTCTAGGATCTAGGTCAACATCCACAACAACTGCAGTTAAATGGTATTTTAAATTTCTGACTAGATGTCTAGACTTGTTCACTTACCATCTTATAGCTGAAACATTACTACTGAAACTGTCCAGAAATAAATCTATGACTATAGATTTGTAATCCGTAATTTGAATTCTTTATTGGCATTTAGGAGAGCCCTAAAGACCTACCTGTTCAGCCTGGCCTTCCAGGGTTTTAAAATTGTTTTAAAGGGTTTTTAATGTATCAGGTTTTTATAATCAATCAATCATTTTATTTACAGCCGTAAGCCAACAAAATTAAAACTTTAGACAGTTACCATAGATAAATATACAGCATAAAATAACTAAAAGATACACAATCAGCCTCATAAAACCCCATGATGAGAGGTCAGTTTCATAGCCCATATAAAAATTTAGCAACCAGTTTAGTAATACAGTACGCACATTAACATCAGCAAGACATAAATTAAGATAAAATGAGTCAGGCCTGGGGTTTTTATAAGGTTTTGAACTGGGTTTTTTTTTTTTTAGTTGCTTTATTGTATTTTAAATTTTTTTATTCCCGGTTATTGATTGATTTTAACTGTTTTATGATATTTGTGAACTGCCCTGAGCTATTCTGTAAAGGTGGTCTAGAAATCAAACAAATACATACATACATACATACAGGGCATGCACTTCCATGGGTTCTTCAGCATTTAAATTACTACTGAAAACTCTAGCAAAAGTGTCAAGCAGTCCTGGTGACAGAGTTCTTGGATTTACTATGTATATCTCATTCATTCTAAACAGTAGTAGCAGCTAGTAACTGACATCCTGACTAACTTCACTAGAGAAAGTCCTGTTGAAATTTAGTCTTCCTTTAGAGTAAGCCCTGCGTAGGACTACTGAATAATTTAGTCAAGATGTCAGCCAGTGTCTTTCATAAACAACAATGTCCATGCTTCCATTTTAGGATACATCGCATCGCTGTTTTGGGCTGCCACTGAAATTAGCATGACAGGCTGGTATTGCCTGCAGATGACTCTGTTGCTATCCTATAGGACTGTAGAATTGCTGGGGGTGGTGTGTTGTTTGTAGGCCAGCTAGTTCAACCCCCTGGATACAGGAAGTCTAGCACCAAAGCAGCTCCAACAGATGGCTACCTAGCTTCTGCTTGAAGAACTCCAGCAAGGGGGAGCCTTTCCCGATGTAACTGGCTCAATTATTCAACTGTTCTTACAGTTAAGCAGTTTCTCCTAATGTTCAGCTGAAATCTACCCTCCTGTAACTTAAGTCCATTTGATCTGGTCCTGCCCTCTTGGACAGAATAAATGTTTGCTGTCTCCTATGTGGCAGCCCATCAGGTATTTGGAGAAAGCTATCATATTCCCCTTCACTCTTCTCATCTCCACTATAAATATACCCAGTTTGTTCAAACTTTTGTCATAGGGCTTCATTTCTAGACCCCTGGCCATCTTCATTAATCTCCTCTGAACCTGCTCAAAATTTTTCTGCATCCTTCTTGAAATGTGATATCAGACCTGGGCAGAGGAGTACTCCAGATGGGGTCTGACTCCTGAGGAACAAAGTGGACTCATTACTGCTTGTAACTTGGAAACTCTCGTTCTGTTTTAGTGCAAGCAAAACATCACAATAGCCTTTTCTGCAGCCTTACCACACTGCTCAGGTTTATTTATATATTTTTATCCCACCTTTTCTCAATTAAAACCCAAGGCAGTTTACAAGCAATTTTACAATGCATAAAAACTAAAAGACAATCTAAAATTTTTATACCAGCACATTTAAAAAACAGAAGATAGACATTAAACCAGATATTGAAACTTCATCTGAAGTTCATCTAAAAAAGAAGTTTTTAAACAGGCACCTAAAGACAGGCAGAGAGGAAGCCACACAAATCCCACAAGCGAGTTCCAAAGATTTAGCCTGTAACTGATTACAGGCTGATTTTTTTCTTCTAATTTACGATGCCAAGCCAATATTCTCCATACTATATCTTTAAATGCCATACTGGTCTTTTAACATATTTTGCATTGTATCTTTTTATTAATGTTGTGAGCCGTTCCAAACAATAGTGTACTGGATTGGCGGGGTATAAATATTTTAAATACAAATAAATAAAAATATGGTGCATGTGGGGGTTTTTTTGGTCTGTATAAAATTTATTTTCTGTTGAATTTCAGTGTGTAGTGTTTCAGCCCAGTTTTCAATTCTATCAAGATAATTTTTAATTTTATTCTCTTCTGAGGAATTACCTATGCCTTCCATTTGTCTCGTAGAAATTTTTATAAGGATTCCCACCACCCCTGTATCTAAATCACTGATAGATTTGGCCAGGACAGAGCCTTGTGACACCCACTTGAAACCTCCCTTCACTCTAAGAGCCACTGATGAACATGCTTTGAGTACAGGAGAACCTCATTAATCGCGGACTCCTCATCTGTTGTTTCGCGTATCTGTGGTCGGGTAACAGACACCCAACCTTGGCATACACAGGGGCGGGGGGGGGGAGAGACAGACTTGTGCATCTGTGGGTTGGGGCTTGGCCACCGATATATTTAGAAGGGGGAATCCAGCAAGGATCCCCATTTACAAGTAAAGGACTTCGGGAAAGAAGGAAGCATTTTACATTTAAAAATAGCAGCGGATAGCGGCAGAGGCGGCACATCTTACTTTTGAAAATCGCCGCAAAGGCGGGGGCAACAGCAGGGATCGGATAGATCTAGCAGGTGCATTTTGTCTTTTTTAATTACCACGGAGATGGCTGAGCAGCAGGGATCCTGGTGGAAACAGCAACGGAGACTCTTTCCCCCTCCAAGCCTCTCTTCAGACTGACTGCGGGTGCCAGTTTAGAGCCCATTTCAAACCTCTCTAAGCATGCACGCTTGCTCAGAGAGACCTGAAATGGGCTCCAGAACAGCACCCATGGTCAGTTTGAAGAGAGGCCTGGAGGGAGAAGAAGTCCCTGATGCTGCCTCCACTGGGATCCATGCTGCTCAGCCATCTCTGTGCTGATTTTAAAAGACAAAATGAGCCCTCTGGATCTATCTCATCTGCGCTGTTGCCGACACCTCTGTGATGATTTTAAAAGACAAAATGCGCCGCCTCCATTGCAATCCCACCGCCATTGGCGGTTATTTTTTTTAAAAGCGATTTCTGGCCATTTTTTGGCCTATTTCTTTAAAAACAAAAACCCAAATTTTTGGCCCACCTCCCCAGAACCTAACCACCATGGTTCCATAGCCCCAATGACCCGGTATTCGCGGCACTAGCCAGGAAGAGGACCCCCACAAATACACAGGTTTTCCTGTACAGTTTTCCAAATACTCATGAACCTACCCGACAGTACTGCCATCTAGCCTGCATGAAGTGTGACCAATATGGCAACCTATACAATGGTGAACTTTGTGCTTTGCTGAAATCATGACAAATACAGCAATATTTTAATTATTTGAGTGACTGGCAGTCTACATCTTGGCTTCATGTGAAAGTAAGTATTTGTTTAGAAAAACCCCTTATGATGATGTTCATCCAGGTAGTTGTTCTTCCTGGGAATTGTCCTGCCTCTCCTCCATTATCAGAGACATTTAAAAGAAGTACAGGCTGAATGTGTGCATAGCCATCAATTACCCAAACAGAGTGAGAGAGAGAGAGAGAGTGTGTGTGTGTGTGTGTGTGTGTGTGTGTGTGTGTGTGTGTGTAAGGAAGGGAAGGGGAAGGGAGGAAAGGAAGGGAAAGGAAAGGCTTTCTTTAAAAACAGTAATTCTTGCCTTATACAATACTATCTACGTAACAAATTTTAAAATAAGAGTCATATTATCAAGCAATGTTACAATTATGTTCTTAGAAGTGTTGATAACTAGGGTATAAAATTTAAATGCACTCCTGCACATACACACACACACACACACTGCAAATTGTTCTAGAAAGGTAGATATGTTAGTCTGTTGCAGCAAAAACAGCAAGGCCTTGTGGCACTTTAAAGATTAATATTTATTGTAGAATAAGCTCTTGTGGAGCAGAGCCCACTCTGTTCTGAGACATTAAGTGGTCACTTGCCTAGGGACCAAGAGGCTGTTAGTTCAAATCCCTACTGGTGTGTTTCCCAGACTGTGCCTAGTAAATATATATTTGCAGTCATCTATATTGGGCAGCAGTGATATAGGAAGGTGCTGGGGGTGGATGCTCACTTCAGTGACAACAGCAAAGGCATCATCTCATACTGCGGGGGAGAAAGGCAATGGCAAACTACTCCACTCCAAGAAAGAACCACATGGCTCTGGGGTTGCCAGGAGTCGACACTGACTTGACGGCACAAATTTTCCTTTCTATGTAGGTAGGTGCATGTATCCCAAGCACAGACAGAACAAACAAACAAACAAAAAAAAACCCTTTCAAGTGCAATGAAAACGTTAAGTAATGCAAGACAATGCTGTAGACATTTCATAGTGTTATATATAGCAAACATAAATATAAAATGCAACACCCTTCTGACTAGGGGCTTCTGGTTATGAATAGGCATAGCAAGCTCAATAGCATGACCACATCTCTTAAGATTAAGTGACTTTCTGTAGTGAAATGTGATGCACTGGTAAGAAGAATATGAATTGTTTTAAGCAACGATCATGATGTGTAGCTTCAAAAAAGGGGGAGTCATGCAATCACCTTTCTGGAAATTACCTCCTTTAGGCCAGGCATTGATGCAATACCCTGCCTGCCCCCCCACCCCCGCATTGCCTAACCCGATAAAGAGTGTGTCACAGACGGGCACGTTCTCTCCTTTCCCCTCTCATACCGATTCATCTCTATACATGGCTGTTTTGACCTGGAGGGTGTATTTCATCTCCACTGGAATTAACCATGGTTACACTCAACATGATTGCCCTTGTAATCAGGGTCTGAAACCCGAATTTGAAATGGGTGTGTGAAACTCTGGTTGAGGAAATCTGATTAGTGTCAACCATGATTAGTGTCAATGCAGACACTGCACGGCATGCAACTGTTAGGAAGCCAGGCACGTCATATCTGCATTGGGTCACTTTTCATCCAAGAACTGTTTTCTTCTGTTCTCTTTCTAGGGTTTACATGTGAAGTGGAAGTCAACAATGCCATACATGTAAGGACTATGAAAATAATGCCAGCAGCAATGGGATCTGCTTAGCCCACGCAACAAAAGTTCTTTAGGTAAACAGGTTTGACTAATATGTCAAGTTCTACACAGAGGAACCTTTACTTAATGACTCAAAAGTAAACTCACTGAAGTAAATTCCATTGAATTCAGTGAGACCTACCAGCTCTGTCAGGGGTGCAGGAATCTCTTCCAGTTGCTTTGCATACAACTTCTATCTGCAATATGCCGCTAACAGTGAAATACTTTGGTTTACCTGGAAGTAAACACTTGCACTATTTACTATTCATCAAGTTGCCAGGCAAGCAACCAGAAGTTTGTTAATCCTGATTTTTACATTCTTTCATTCTAAGATGACTTTCCCTTTATTTGCAAGAAGATCAAATAAAGATCTCATAGTTTGAAATACGATAAAATCAGACTGAATCTCTGATACTGAAGATGCTCAAGTGTACTTGACAAATGCCTTTTCTGTGTGAAACTGTGGCTACTAAACGGGAGAGGGGGATAAATGGATAAAACAAGCCTAACTAGGGTGGGGGTAGGAAATACAATGAAGAATTCCGAGAACATTTTGTTCCTACAGGAAAAGAATCAAGAGGAATTTTTAAAAAAAAATTACAAAAGACTTTCCCCTCCAGATGGAATAAGTCAGTTCTTTAAACAAGCCAGTAATGGCTATGCCCAGTGTCAAAAAGCCATGCATAAATGATGCATTAGGTCTGTATTTAGGTCAGTCTGCAGCTCTTCCTGCATGCTCCTAAGATCACTGTAGATCGGAAATGCTGTGTGGGGGAGAAACTAAACTTGCAGGCCAAATGACTCCAGCAACAGAATTTCTATCCTTTTAAAAACTAGTCCTTGGAAAACGGGTCTCTTACTAGACCAAAGGCTTTAAAACACGTCCAGATTGCAATAAAATGGTGGAAATCACAAGTGTTGATTTTAAAAAGGATAAAGAACAAATTAATACTATGGAGCAACTGAAATAGAGCCTCAGACCAAGCCAAAATATTGGTCCTTTTAGCCCAATGCTGTCAACTTTGACCAACAGGGTCAGATAGGGTTTTCCTAGCCCTGCTCCAACACTGAACTTGGACCCTCCTCTTCTCTCAGACTCCCCCCACCCATGAAGGTCACATTAGGGATGACCTCAGAAGTTATAAAAGCGGGGGGGGATCCCCACCCCCACTATATTTGTGCTCACTGGCAAGTTTGGATTTTCACTTACAAGCACAGCAAGAAGTGGAAAGAGTTCTCTCAGAACACTTGATAGGGAACAGAGGAGGAGGAATAGATTCCCTGGATAAATCAGAGCTCCAGGTCCTCCTAGAACACATGCAATGTGTCACTATCTGAAATAAACATCTATATTGTTCTTTGGTATTTCCAAACTTAAACAACTGCATGTAGAAGCATCTTTATTTCCTTTCATTCCTGTGACAGCAATGCTAGAATACTATTTCAATTTCCAATAGCGATGCTGTGAATATAAATTGAAAAGGCAAAAAGCCATTCAATTTTAGCAGAATGCCTCTGATGGATCTGATTACTTAGATCCCCTGATCTAGAGATCAGGGGGTGGTGCCTACTCACCTGAAGGAGGCAGTCATTAGGCCCATCCAAAAAAAGCTCTCACTGGACCCAGATGACTTCAATAACTTTCGACCAGTTTCAAACCTCCCCTTCTTGGGCAAGGTGTTGGAGAGCGTTGTGGCGTCTCAGCTCCAGGCAGTCCTGGATGGATCTGATTACTTAGAGCCTTTCCAGCCTGGCTTCCAGCCTGGATATCAGACGGAAACTGCCTTGGTCACCCTGGTGGATGACCTATGCCGGAAGATAGGCAGTGTGACTTGATTTTTGGGTTTTTTTTTTAAAAAAAAGCTTTATATCCTGCTCTTCCTTCGAGGAGCTCAGAGCAGTATACATGCTTATTTTTATCCTGTGAGGTAGGTTAGGCTGAGAGATAAATGACTGGCCCAAAGTCACCCAGTGAGTTTCATGGTTGAATGGGGATCCGAACTCAGGTCTTCCCAGTCCTAGTCCAACAAACTAATCACTATGCTAAGCAGCTTTCAATACCATCAACAATGGTATCCTTCTGGGACATCTTGGGACTTGGGGGCATGGGTTATATGTTGGCTCTGCTCCTACCTGGAGGGTCATGGTGGTGCTGGGGGATGCCTGCTCCACCCCTTGGCCTTTGACCTATGGGGTGCCACAGGGATCTATTCTGTCCCCCATGCTGTTTAACATCTATATAAACGTAAGAACATAGGAAGCTGCCATATACTGAGTCAGACCATTAGTCCATCTAGCTCAGTATTGGCTACACAGACTGGCAGTGGCCTCTCCAAGGTTGCAGGCAGGAGTCTCTCTCAGCCCTATATTGGAGATACCAGAGAAGGAACATGGAACCTAGATGCTCATTCCAGAGTGGCTCCATCCCCTAAGGGGAATATCTTACAGTGCTCACACTTCAAGTCTCCCATTCATATGCAACCAGGGTGGACCCTGCTTAGCTAAGGGGACAAGTCATGCTTGCTACCACTAGACCAGATCTCCTTCCTCTGGGAGAGGTCATCCATGGGTATGGGCTGCGGAGCGAACAATATGCTGATGACACCCAGCTCTACCTATCTTTTAAGTCAGCAGACACCAAGAGTCATTGGATGCTCTGAACCGGGGCTTTGAGGCTGTTCTGAACTGGATGGGGGGAAACAAGTTGAAACTTAATACAGATATAAGATGGAAGTACTCTGGGTTGGTAGAACTTATCTGAGTAATGAGGTAAATCTGGTTTTGGACAGTGTCACAGTCCCTCTGAAAGACAAAGTCTGCAGCTTGGGGGTGTTGGACCCGACACTGTCCCTGGAGGCTCAGGTGGCAGTGGTATGCAGAAGTGTCTTTTACCAGCTATAGCTGGTACGCCAGCTGCAACTCTTTTTGGATAAGTTAGACCTGACAGTCACTCATGCTTTGGTAACCTGCTAACTTGGCAAAGAGGCACCTTCTAACATGGTGATTCTCTTTGTTTAGCAGGGGGAGAGAAACTGGCCCTATCCACCCCCAGCACAGTACCTCCAGTTACTGTTGCTGGGGTCTATCTGATGTTTCTTTTAGATTGTGAGCCTTTTGGGGACAGGGATCCATTTTATTTATTATTTCTTTGTGTAAACTGCCCTGAGCCATTTTTGGAAGGGCGATATAGAAATCGGAAAGAAGAAGAAAAACATTTAGATTGGACTACTGCAATGCGCTCTATGTGGGGCTGCCCTTAAAGACGGTTAGGAAGCTTCAGCTAGTTCAGAATGATGCTGCAAGGATGCTCATGGGTGCTTCACGAGGGTCACATCCATCCTGCAGTAGCTTCATAGGTTAGCAGTCCATTCCTGGACTAGATTCAAGGTGCTGATCTTGACCTTTAAAGCTCTACAATGCTTGGGGGCCAGGGTACCTGTTGTACCTCATTAACCTATAAGAACTTGCCAGGGCCTCCACTCATCATCTCAGTCCTTGTTCATGGGCCCACCAGTAACAGAGATCTGCTTGGCAGGGACTAGAGACAGGGCCTTTTCAGTTGTAGCCCCTCAGCTTTGGAACACCCTCCCTGAAGAGCTTCACCATGCTCCCTTCCTCAGTGTTTTTTTTTTTTTTTAAACTAAACACACATCTTTTTAAAGAGGCTTTTTAATGTTCCATCTTTGGTCGTATCTGGTAGCTTTTTTAATTTTTATAATTCTCAATTTTTAACTTTTAAAATAACTTTTAATTTGAAACTTAATTCTGATTGTGGTTTTAGCCTGACTTTTATCTTGTTTACTTAATTTGGTCAGTTTTATCAGTTTTATTTTACATTGTATCTGTTTTATTGTTGTGAGCCACCCAGGGCAGTAATGTACTGGAAGCGCAGGGTATAAACAACAATGACGACAACATTTAAGCTAGAGGGCTTAATGTCTAGATAATTGCCAAAATTTTAAAGGATAATATCCAATTGTAGGACACCCACTATTAATGACACTTTTTTCATGAATAAAGTCTCTGACAGCTACATTTTGGTCTAATATGAATGGAAGGTGACATAAAGCTCATTAAAGAACAAAATCTTTCAAGGGTTTAGGACTAATAAATACTTTTTGTTGTTTCCGGGTCCTTTCCATCCTAACATTTACATTACCCAGTTAGAAACAGTTTCTTCCCCACTAGTGCTATTTTAATATATTTTATATATGTTACATTGATTGTATTCTCACACTCCCCATGAGCCTTGAAACTAAGAAAAAAGAGGAAGAGGCTTCATTAGGACACAAGAGTAACGGATGCCCTTCTTTTCCCCCTGCACTCCTCCCCCGCTCCGCCCCGCCCCCACTTGTCCAGTGCTGATGAAGCCACTCCTTTCCCAAAGCAGTTTGTTTAGGTTTCATTAGAAAGGACTGCGACAGATTATCAAAAGTGTTATAATTTTCACAGAGATTTCTTGAAGAAAAATTAGAAAGATACATTTACAATTGACCAAATAAAAATATCAGGATACAATTTAATGCTTAGCTTTCGAATTCACATTCAGCAGTTTTAACATTTTAAAAGTAATATTATAATAATGGTGATAATTAGGGTGGGGCTTCCGAACCGTCACCTTCCTCTTCCTTCTCTAATAGTAATGCCCTTGTGGCAGAGGAGCCTAGTCCTCAAATTTAGGGGAAACCCTAAAAGTGCTTCTAAGTCAACATGAAGATGCTGGGACCAGAGCCAAACAGGGAAAATATGCTGTGTGCCCAGAAGAGCTTGGAAATACCCACAGGGCAACCTGGAACCTGCCCAGATTCTCAGAACTGAATGGCTGTATTTGAAATCTGAAAACTTTTCTTCTACACTTCCGGAACTGGTAATCTCAGTGATTCTCTTGAGTTGTTATTATTATTGTTTCTATTCTGCACCTCCTCCAAAGAACTGTTTGTTAGGCCTTTGAGAAGCCTAATAAACCAAATATCCCATACAGCCTCCCCATCACACAGAGGTGAGCATTCATACTGTGAGCATTCATACTGTGGAATACTTTGCCAAGCACCAAGAGAAGTGGAGCCCTGTCAAGCCACAGCACCATATTGGAAGACACACACAGAACTCTGGGAAGTCTAGTCTTTCCTAGCACTTTCCCCATAGAGCCATATGGGGAAAGTATTAAGCAAGATTACTAATACTACAACAAATATTTATATACTGCTTTTCAACCAAGTCCTCAAAGCAGTCCAAGTCCTCAAAGCAGTCCACACACAGAAAAATAAGTAATAAATAAGATGGTTCCCTGTCCTAAGAGGATTCACAGCCTAAAAAGAAATATAAGGCAGACACCAGTAACAACGACCAGGGATGCGATGCTGGATCTGGATAGGGACAGTTGCTCTCCCCACTGGTAAATATAAAAGGTGCCTCTTTGCTCAGCAGGGGAGAGAACTCTATTACACTTCCTAGCACTCTGCTCATGCCTTCCAGGATGGTGCCAGGTATGCAGGGACTGATTTTTTGTGGTTCAGTCCAAATTTGGACCAAACCGCGGGTCCAAATTTGGACCAAACCGCGGGTCCACAAACTGGCTTGGTCGAACTGACTGGCTGGCCCATCTGACTGAAGCAGCTCAAACCAGTTTGGCAGTTTAAGGGGCTATGCTTGTAAAGTTTAAGGGGCTATGCTTGTAAAGGGGAATCTGGTGAGGATTCCTCCAGCGGGAGCATGGGGCCGGAACTAACCTAGCCTGTCCTAACTTGTGTCACCGCCACACAGGTGGGCCGCTGAGAGAGAGCCATGCGTGCACTGGGTCTGAGCCAGAGGGGCCTCTGAGTAGCAGTGGTCCCATTACCGCCTCTGCTGCCAAACCGGTAAGCCACTTGCATCTACTTTTAAAGGTTCCATCTTGCCACTCCCCGGCTGCCCTCTAGAAGCCTTTTCAAGGATTCCCCTTTGCTTGTAAAGGGGAATCCTCACTGGATCTCCTTTGCTTGTAAAGGGGAATCCTCACTGGGTTCCCCTTTACCAACGTAGCCCTTGAACTGTGGCAAACCAGTCCACCATGGACAAGGCTCGGTTCGGCTGCGGACTGGCTGACTTTCCTGAAGGCTGCACAATGCCCCAGCAGGAAGCCGCATAGGGTGGTGGAGAGCAGGTAAGGACCTGCTCTTCTCTTTCTTAAAGCTCCTGGCCCCGTTGCCAAACTGTGCTTGAAACGTGGTTCATGCACATCTCTACAGCCTGAGGCTTTCCAGCTGTTGTTGGAACCCAAGTCCTAACTACAATTTATACATATTAAACAAAGGAACATACACATTAAATGGAGGAGCCTAGTTAGGCATAGTAGTACAGTCTTGGGAAGTGACCAAATTTCATATGAGAAAACAGGATGAGATCTATTCCATCTTGAATCTGGTTGACCAGCATAATTACTCAGCCAATACTTCAAAGCAAGCACTTCAATATTAGCTGAAACACTGAATAAGATTACATTTAAATATATTAATCAAGATCAAAACGGGCCATGCAGAGAGGTGGAAAATCTACACCACAAAGGAATTCACTCCTTCGGTTATTTAAATCTAAGTTGTTGGTTTTTTAAAAGCAATTTTTTCTGTTCCTGGATACAGAATCCAGAAACAATTCGTAGAAATTCCTCATCTAACATCTGAATCACAGTGATACTTCTGAAATTGTCAAAGGGCACAGTCTTCTTTTTACAATGATACTCAGCACCTGTGTACAGGGACATAATAAGAAAAATCTAATAATGCACAAAGCATCACTATACAATAGTAAGTACATGCTACACTATCACTTTGATTCTAGAAAGCATGAATAAGCATATGCTAGAAAACACATTCAAATGTCCATGCACAAAGACTCTCATTTATTGGCCTGTAGCCCATTAAGAAAGCTAATCTGTGCGCAGAGGCGAGAATCTCTTTGCTTTGCTTTTTCTAAGACTAGAGAAGAGCACAACTACACAACAATTGGTTACTCACTGGTATGTCCCCATTTTTTATCTAGCATCCTCCACTGCCATGCAGGAGGCTTTGGGTGAATGGTGGACTACAGTAACGAGTCTACTTCTATGTACCCCTCTTTTGTAATCAGAGACCAGACAAGGAGACAGTTATAAATAAATCCACTTCTTACTGCTGCCTACCCATGTTAACCAAAGCCTGTGGCTTGGAAGCAAGAAATGCATTCCTATTCTACAGTCACCTTTTTCATCTATCAGCATCTCCTGCTTTCCGGAAACAAGCCCTGGGTGACATGGGGTAGCAGTGAGAACTTCTTGAAGCATACATTGTTGCTAGTTGTGGTTGATAATGGATTTTGGCACAGAACACACTAAAAACAGAGTTCTCCATCATACTGGGATGGCAGGAAGTATTCAACTTTGCTGTATTTTACTTCAGAAGCCATGCCCATAACCAAGTAAGAGTAAATGCCACCAATTCAATATACATCATTCAGGCAAGAGCAATAATAGCAATCATGATCATGATAATTATGATCAGGTTTGCTTACACCAGCAACATTTAAGCAGAAAAGCAATTTATCCCATGATCTGCTCTGCCTAAAACATTCAGCAATGACCTGAAGCAATATTCTCTTCACCAGACTGGTGAAAATGGGAATCATTACCTATCTGGTTTTCTACTCTTCTCTTCCTTTATGTCAGCTCAACTGAAAATCAGTAGTATCAAGTGCAGTTTCCTTTTAAAAATTGCTTTCCTACACTGAGAGAGAGAGAGAGAGAGAGCGCGCGCGCGTGAACGAACCAATGAACATTGAAAGAACTGGCATATCCAGGTTTAACTCCTTAACTTCCTTACTGAGATGGATCAAAGAACATTGTGTGGACCACACTAAAGTAAAGAGAATTTAAAGATAGTTGCACCTTCATGTTAATTCAAGATCAAGAACTACTACAGATTTTTTTTTTAAAGTCCTGCTAAAACACTACTTGTTCAGAGTAACCTGCCAGGCTGCAGGTATTCTGCTACAGAACTGTGCAAATACAGTACAGTATTTGCTACCTACAGACTTTAGATTCTAGAGAAAACACACACATATTTATTTAAAGTTCCTAGCCCAAATTGCACATGGCACACTAGTGCATTAGAAGGAGCTTAAACCATTCAAGGGTCCTGGATAGGGGTGTGCACGGAACCGCCAACTGCGGTCCGGCACTGGGGTGGGGGGGGTACCTTTAAGAGCGGCGGGAGGGTTTACTTACCCCTCCCGCCGCTTTCCTGCTTGGCGCCGTAAAGTTCAGAGTAATTGAGGTGGCAGGACACCTCCCTGCTGCCCCTTCCCCGACGTTGCTTAAAAAAACTCCCAGCAGTCCTTTGCGCATGCACGCACGTCACAGAGACGAGCACACACGCACATCCCTGTGACGTGTGCACACGCGCAAAGGACTGCTGGGAGTTTTTTAAAGCAACGTGGGGAAGGGGTGGCAGGGAGGTATCCTGCCGCCCCAATTACTCTGAACTTTACGGCGCCAAGCGGGAAAGCGGTGGGAGGGGCAAGTAAACCCTCCTGCCGTTCTTAAAGGTACCCCCCCACCCGAACCGGACCGCCCAGGTCCGGACGCTTTTTGAATGGCCTCCGGACCGGTCCGGGCCCATCCCTAGTCCTGGAAGCCTGCAGAAATCTCTACCACATCTTTACATAATTTTGTCCCTTCTTCCAATCAATCTCTGGTGCCTCTGCTTTAGTGTGCTTGAGTGATTTGATGACTCCCAATTCAGAAGTGGAGCAGAATTATCCACCTTCAGAACAGGCTGTCCATGCATCTCTGCATGAGCCCCAGATGCAGGAATGACTCAAGCAGGAGAAGAGCCCAGAGTGTCTCATGCAGGAAAACAGGGATCTGTGATCTTAAATGGTGGGAACTACAGCAAGCTCCTTGAGAGCAAATTTTAGTAGCTACCTGTATCTCAGAATGGTGCTCACATTAAAGGGGAATGGTGCTGAACAGTCAAAAATGAAACCATAAATGTTGTTGTGTGTCTAGAAGTGAAGACAATAAGATAATGTCCAACATGCTGTTCAGGGCAACTCAGACAGTTCTGCTGCCCTCAGGCAACCAAATCAACACCTGCGGTGCTGCAGAACAGGACTGGTGTACTACTAAGTAAAATGCAAAATTGTGCTTCTGTGGTGCTACGTACATTGGCAATAATATGTGTAGTGCTGAAGAAGAGCAACTGTGCAATTTTATGTAACAGCACACCAGCCCCAGTACATTGAATAGGGTAATGCAAACAATGCCCACTGTGTTGTGTGGAACAGGACTGCCACACTACTAAACTGCACTTCTGTGGTGCTACATACCTTGGAAATGTACGTGGAAGTACAACTGTGCAATTTTAGGTAGTAGCACAACAGCTCTGTTCTGCAAGAAAGCAGACATTGTTTTAGACATGCGCAGCAGCATGGGTGGTCTGGAACCATAAACATTACTCTGTGCAGCATGTCAGCCAATACATCCAAGTGCACAAGGGCCTTGGGCAATAGCTGTAATTTTTGCTGGTGTTACCTGAACATGCAGAAATAAGGGGTTTTTTTGTTTCTCTCTAATAGCCCATTCTATATTACAGCAGCTGAATATTTTGAACACAGCTATCTACTGCAACTCTCACTAGGACTTTGCTAGAACTAAAAGAGGTTTTAGTTCCCTCATAATATTACAGTGCTTAATTTTCTAAACTTAATTTTCTAGATGTGCATCTTTTTGAAGATCAATGGTTTGAAAAAGCACCCTGCCATTTAAGTTCATGTAAATGTAAGGCTGGCTTTTACAAGATAGTAATCCATTATTTCATCATCTGTCCTAGAAAAGCATAGTGATCTGTGGTGGTAATTACATCACTAATTTTATTACTTTAAACCAGCTGCTTTTCTAATTGTAATCCAGTTAAATGTCTACGTGGTACCCAGAACAGCAGTATTATAATAAAGAGAGATACTTAAGTGCAGGTTTGTTCTCAATGTTTTAATGCTTATGTTGGTTAAAATTTCAATTTAAAGAGTCATACTTTGAACAGTTTACAGAGAATTAGGCAAAATAACTATGTATTCTTGCAGCACATAGGAGGTCTGAATTCTAGTTCAGACCACACCTTAAAACTTATTTGCTTATTGTTTTTCAGAGTATTATCTGGTTTATGCGTGTATCTCATAAACCAGTGACCTCTCCATTTACCCCCAGACAAACAGTAAGCTGTACTATACTTATATAGGGAAGAGGAAACTCTACATAGGGCTACTCTTTTTTGGCAGCATCCCCATGGCCTTATTATGTACAGTTTTGCCCCATGGCACTCAACTAATGAAGGGCTGGTATAGCTACCCAGCATGGCCATGTCAGAGGCTGGCCAACTCCGGCAATGGCTGAAGCTCCAGGGCCAAAGGGCCCACTTAAAAAAAGATTAAAGTAAAGTATGCCATCAAATCGGTGTCGACTCCTGGTGACCACATAGCCCTATGGTTTTTCTTTGGGAGAATACAGGAGAGGTTTGCCATTGCCATCTCCCACATAATCCCCTGCTGACTTGGCAAAGACGAACTTTTTACCGTGGTGATTCTCTTTATTTAGCAGGGGGAGAGTAACTGGCCCTATCCACCCCCAGCACAGTACCTCTAGTGACTGTTGCTGGTGTCTATCTTGTGTTTCTTTTTAGAATGTGAGCCCTTTAGGGACAGGGAGCCATCTTATTTATTTATTATTTCTCTGTGTAAACTGCCCTGAGCCATTTTTGGAAGGGCGGTATAGAAATAATAATAATAATAATATTAATAATAATATTAATAATAATAATGCCCCCAGTGAGGCACTACCTTGGCATGGTTGTGGGGCTTGCGTGCTCTGAGGAAGGTGAGAGCTATGCCAGAGGTCCAACCATACTGGACAGGTCTCACCAGAGGAGCCAGACAAAGAGTGCCTCTCCCATCAACAATATGGTGAGATGTAACTTTAATAAATCTATACCAGGTCGGTCGTCGCCCGGGTCAACAAGGACCGCGCCAGGCGCTGGAGTCCCTGGACATCTGGTGGCAAGTGGGCAACAGGACTCAGGATCTTCAGTTGAGCAACCAGGGCTGAAGACAGCAAAGTAACTGGAAGAAATGTTGCTTAACCGAAAAACATATACAAAAAATGCCAACAAGGAAATAATGATCTGCTATTACAAATCTAGTCCAACTAGAAGTGGTTATTTAAAAAGAATGTACCAAATTTGGAGAGAGAAGCATCCAGATACAAAAATAACAGAACAAAGGCTAGCAGACCAGAGAAGATTCATAATAAGAAATAAAGTATTCACAAGAGTTGAGCTAGAAGAACTGCAAAGAGCAACACAGGCTCAAGATATGGAAGAAGAATTACCACCACCTGAAGAAGTTGCTCAGGCGCAGGTGGAGGAGGTGTTGGAAATTGAGGATGCCACTGTTGCTGAACGGTTTCAAAATCAAAACCAGGCAATCGCCCCTTTGCCTTCACCTCAAAGACCCGAATGCCGTTTAACAGAAAAGCAACAAGAACTAAAGCAAAAAATAACTGGGCACATGAACCAAACAACCACCAGAGTTCGACTTCCAGCTCTAAAAACAGTTGCCAAAAAACAACTTGCTCAGGCATTAAAAGATGTCAATGCTGCACTTGTAGAAATATCAACCAATAATTTGCAAGAAACAAACCAACTAATGTACAGTTCAGCAACAATAACAACACAAGAGCTCGGATATAAGATCAGTGGACCTGTAAAAAAAGAAAGCAGTACATCACCTAAATGGAAGATTCGATTAGAAAACAAAATCTCCAGGCTTAGATCAGATGCTAATAAACTGAAAGATATGAAAGACAAGAAGCTGAAGAATGAAAACACCAAACAGTATCTGATCCAAAAATACCACCTAGATTCAAGGAAAATTAGAGAAGTCCTGGAAATAATAAAGCAGCAAATAACAGCAGTGTCAAAGAAGATTAGCAGATATGAAGCCAGAATTACACAACACACGCAGAATCTCCAATTCCAGTCGAATCAGAGACATTTCTACCAAAGCATAGAAGGAGAAACTGCAAGAAACCTAGAAACACCAAATAAAGAAGAAACAGTGCAATTCTGGGGGAAATTATGGGACACTCCAATAGATTATAATAAAAAAGCAGGCTGGATGAAAGAGGTCAAAAAATGTAACCAACAAATGCAAGCTCTAATAATAACACCAGAATTAATAAGTGAAAGAGCAAAGAAAATTAAAAATTGGACTGCTCCAGGCGACGATGAACTGCATTTGGCTTAAACACCTAATAAGCCTTCATAAACAACTATCAAAACAGTTCAATCACATTTTGCAAGGCGGTGATGTTGAACAATGGCTAACAACTGGGAAAACTTACCTCATAATGAAAGACCCAGCAAAAGGTGAAGTTCCAAGTAATTATAGAGCGATAACCTGCCTGCCAACCATGTTCAAATTATTAACTGGAATAATAGCAGATGAAGTGATGCAACACTTATTAACTAACAAACAGCTTCCAGTTGAACAGAAAGGAAATTGCCCAAACACCAGAGGCACAAAAGACCAGCTGCTGATTGACAAAATGATTTTAGAAAACTGCAAGTGAAGAAAAACAAATCTAAGTGTTGCATGGATTGACAACAAGAAAGCCTTTGATTCATTGCCTCACACATGGATACTAAAATGTTTAGAAACAACTGGTGTCAGCAAAAACATTCAGATATTTATTTTAAAAAGCAATGAGCATGTGGAGTACACAGTTAACAATCAATGGTGAGACACCTGGACAGGTTAGCATTAGAAGAGGCATTTTCCAAGGGGACTCACTATCCCCTCTATTGTTTGTAATCGCCATGACCCCACTTTCACAAATACTAAACAAAACAGGCCTCGGATACCAAACATCTAAAACATTAAGTAAAATCAACCTTCTGCTGTACATGGACGATGTGAAGTTGTATGGAAAGTCCCAGTCAGAAATCGAATCACTGCTAAACACTGTCCGTATATTCAGTAGCGATATAGCAATGCAGTTTGGACTAGACAAGTGTGCTGCGTTAATAATGAACAGAGGAAAAATAACAAAAACAGAAGGAATAGAACTGCCCAATGGAAGCAAGATCAAGAACCTGGAAGAGAAAGAACATTACAAATACCTGGGCATTCTCCAGGCTGATAACATCGCACACATTGAAGTTAAAAGAAAAATTGGAAGTGAATACATCAGGAGAGTTAGAAAAATCCTCAAGTCCAAACTCAATGGCGGGAACACCATTCAAGCCATAAACACCTGGGCTATACCTGTTATCAGACACACTGCAGGTATAATAGACTGGACCCAGGCAGAGCTAGAGACGCTAGATCGTAAGACCAGGAAAATCATGATCATCAATCATGCTCTGCACCCCCGCAGTGATGTCGATAGGCTCTACCTCCCTCGTAGCTCAGGTGGAAGAGGAATGCTGCAAGTCCATCAAACAGTAGAGGAGGAGAAAAGAGGCCTTGAAGAATATATCAAGGAGAGTGAAGAAGATGCACTTCAAATGGTCAATAATGCGAAACTATTCAACACCAATGAAACAAAGCAGGCCTACAAGAAAGAACAAGTCAAGAACCGAGCAAAAAAATGGAAAAATAAGCCCCTGCATGGTCAATATTTGCACAATATAAGTGGAAAATCAGACATCACCAAGACCTGGCAATGGCTTAAGAATGGCAACTTGAAGAAAGAAACAGAGGGTTTAATACTGGCTGCACAAGAACAGGCACTAAGAACAAATGCAATAAGAGCAAAAGTCGAAAGATCCACAACAAACAGCAAGTGCCGCCTTTGTAAAGAAGCAGATGAAACCGTGGACCACCTAATCAGCTGTTGTAAAAAGATCGCACAGACTGACTACAAACAAAGGCATGACAAGGTAGCAGGGATGATACACTGGAACATCTGCAAAAAATACAAGCTACCTGTCGCCAAACATTGGTGGGACCATAAAATTGAAAAAGTTGAAGAAAATGAAGATGTAAAAATATTATGGGACTTCCGACTACAAACAGACAAACATCTGCCACACAATACACCAGATATAACTGTAGTCGAGAAGAAAGAAAAACAAGTCAAAATAATCGACATAGCAATACCAGGGGATAGCAGAATAGAATAAAAAGAAATAGAAGAAATCACAAAATACAAAGATCTACAAATTGAAATTGAAAGGCTGTGGCAGAAAAAGACCAAAATAATCCCAGTGGTAATTGGCGCCCTGGGTGCAGTTCCAAAAGACCTTGAAGAGCACCTCAACACCATAGGGGCCACAGAAATCACCATCAGCCAGTTACAAAAAGCAGCTTTACTGGGAACAGCCTATATTCTGCGACGATATCTATAACAACAGCAACAACATTGACAATAAAATTCAGCCATCCCAGGTCCTTGGGAAGGACTCAATGTCTGGATAAAACAAACCAGTCAATAACACCTGTCTGACTGTGTAAAATAATAACAATAATAATAATAATAAGCATCTTCCTATATAGCTGCTACCCAATATAGGTGTTTCCCATAGTCTGGAACTGGGAACCTCTGGCTCGCTAGTCAAGTCATGGACCTACTGCGCCATTAGGTGGCTTTGGAAAAAGATTGGGACCCAGTAAAAAAGAAAGTTGCACTACCAGTGTGACTGCAGATGAGCACTCCAAGCTGTTGCTGCTACCTCCCATGTAAGCTAGTCTCCAACTCTTGGGAGAGCTTTCCTTAGTGACAGTAGTGACCCAGAATGTTTTTCGGCAGCCAAGCTGGTCCCCCTGCCATTGCATCCAGTGCACACCTTCCCCCCCACCCCACACATAAGGCTGCAGCAGCTCTCTGACGCTAAAACCATTTGGCTGAGAATCCCACAAATGCTAGTATTGCCAGAAAAAGGAAGGTCACTATCACGAAAAGGGTTGGGGTGTAAGAATCCCTGGCTTTAGACAAAGGCATAGCATGTTCTTAGCTTGTGGGTTCTAATAAGATTTATACTAGCATTCTTCCTGAAAGTATTTCAGAATTTAACCCAATTTAACTGAATTTAACCTCTGCTAACTGGGCAAATAGCCACCTTTTTAATGTGTTGTTTCTCTTTCTTTATAGCAGGGAGAGAGTAATTGGCCCGACTGATACCCAGCACAGTACCTCCAGTGACTGTTGCTGGTGTCTATCTTGTGTTTCTTTTTAGATTGTGAGCCTTTTGGGGACAGAGATTCATCCTATTGATTGATTGATTGTTTCTCTATGTAAACTGCTTTGGAAATATTTGTTGAAAAGCAGTATATAAATATTTGTTGTTGCTGCTGTTGTTAAATCCTATCATCACAGTAACTCTATGATGAGTTTACAATCTGTCTTGTAAAAATACTTTTTGTATGGAAGTATTTAAACAATAAGGTCTAATTCAACACAAGCCCAAATCATGGTTTCATCTCTCAGCATGTCTCTGGGAAAAAGAAAAGGAGGAATTGGCTTTGCTAATGTGACTAAATTGGTGCACTTGTATTTCAAACTAGGGCAACCTATTGAAAACATAATTGTTTCTATTTCAGTGAGAATTCCACTAATGCCATCTGAAAACATCTGCTTCCCCAGGTGAGTCTTTGACATACACTATACAGAAGTCTATTTCATTCTGACAGGACAAGCATAAATGGAACACTGGTTAGAAAAACCAGATGAATAGAGGTGGAGGATGGAAAAGGTCCAAAGAGGAAATGTACTGGCAACAAGAAGTGCTCTCCTCACCAAAAGTACTTTTCCACATTAATCTGTAAAGAGCAGAACCAAATGTAGTACCAAAAAAAAGAGAAGAAATGCAAAATTATAATTGTACTGCTGCAAATAAGATACAAGCACGCTTCTGTAACTAGATAAGAGCTCTCTCCAGCAACTCCCCAGTAGAATATTTTTATCAAAATAAAAACATATTCAGGTTTATCGCTGCCAGAAGTTCCGTGTCAAAGCCAAGCTGAATGCAGTGAATGAACCAATAAGGAGAGGAAACAAATGGATACAGAAGAATGAGGTCATAGAAATGCAGCAATTTTCTTTCTAAAACCAAATAGGCTCAATTAAATCTTATTTGATGATTGGATGTTTTATCTCCATTAGATTATGATAGTCATAGAATCTTCTCCCCAGTGCTCTATATACTATGGATTGTTTCAAAGAGGCAACCAAAAGATTATAACCTATTCTCATTTAGCACAACACACAGAAGTATAAATATGCATAATACTATAATTATGAGCCATGGCACTGGGTGAAACTTGTCTTTGCAGGTAAACTACCAACATCTGAAACTAATGCATGCACACCATTTAATGCTCAGCACTTAGAAACCCCAACCAACCATCTTGTTACTGTCCATCACCAGACTGGGCAAGAATGAGAGTTTTTAATTCAAGTTTTCATTAGAAGTTCATTTTGTAGCAGCAAGGGGACAAAACTACTTGGGCAGCTTAGAAACTAAGTGGTTTACTGTGACATGAGCTCTTATTGGCAACAAGCTTCCATGGTGTTACAGCACATCTTGTTTTCCAGATATCAAATGATTCACTTGCAGGCCTTCATGCAATAATTATACAACACAATAAAATGTGTCTTTACATATAGCAGTGAACTGGAGATGAGGGTGAGTCAATAGAGCTTAGTATTCAGCTGAAAGAAACCAAGTATGAAGATACCGAACTATGTTACAAAATTCAAAAGTTTTGCCCAAGAAGGCAGAAAAAAAACGCAAAATGAACTTAAAGTAGCAGCCAATCCTTGCTCACTGCCCTGCACTGCTGAAAAGGTACAAAATGTGTCCTGTTGGACTTGTTCAATTTCACAGCAATCAAAGTCTGCTATCACAGCATCCTAGGGCCATGAAGAGGCCCTGGCCAAATCTTAGTCGATATAGCTGTACTTACTAGGTCATACTGGGAAGAGCATAACATTTTGCTTCACTTGTCAAGTACAGGATGCAGTGTTAACTGCTATGGTACAAATGATTCTATGCCAAGTCTGCACAACTTTGGCCCTCCTGCAGGTGTTGAACAATAACTCCTATCATCCCTGACTATTACCTGAAAACAGTGGTACACCAGCTGGTAACCTGCAATGAGCTCTATATAGTGCTGCCTTTCCGCATAGTTTGGAAACTTAAGTTAGTTCAAAATGTAGCAGCCAGGCTGGTCTCTGGGGTATCCCAAAGAGACCATATATTATGCCTGTTCTTAAACAGTTGCACTGGCTGCCAATATGTTTCCAGGGAAAGTACAAACTGCTGGTTATTACCTTTAGCCCTAAATGACTTAGGTATGGGTTGCCTGAGAGAGTGCCTTTCTCTATAAGATCCTCACCATTCATTAAGATCATCTGGATGGATCCATCTCCAGGTGCCACCAGTTCATCAGGTGGCAATCTGGGATCGGGCCTTCTCAGTAGCCACCTTTACGTTGTGGAATGCACTCCTCATGGATATAAGAGGACTGTCTTCCTTAGAGGCCTTCAGGTGCACCCTAAAGACCCATCTTTTTAGCCTTGCTACTAATGATAACTAGTTTAAATTTAAATTTAAATCTGGTTTAAATGTTTTCTGATTGTAATAGTTTTATTATGTCTTTTTTATTTTAATGCAAACCACCCTGAGCCACTTTAGGAAGGGTGGCATATAGACTGAATAAATAAATACATTAAAATCAAATATTAGCAACTGTGGCTGGGGATGATGGGAGCTGTTGTTCAAAAACAGCTGGAGGGCCAAAGTTGTGCAGTCCTGCTGTATGCCACACAGCTACAAGCATTAATGTGGAGGCCTACAAAAGAAAATCTGAACAGGAGGAGGACTCGGTGCATGTTAAACTTTCCACAGTGCATAAAGATGATATCATTATCTTGACAACTTGGCAAGGGCTGGTAATTTTTATCTTCTTGAACCACTTGCTTCAGTTTTTAAAGGCTACGATGAAAGAAGTGATTTTGTAGACACATACAGGTTGGCCTGAAAGATCCAAGCCTTATGCAGTTATGTTCAGTGCTTCAGAATTAGTTATCAACTCGATGGACTGGATCAAATGAACCACACATGGTTTAAAAAAAAAAGCTGCTAGAACTGTTCTACAAAAGCTTGCACAAGCATTTGCTCAAGAATCCATGCAGTACTATGAAAGGTCTGTAGCATGAGAACTTCAAGAGCTTGCACAAATTCTTGCATACACAGAAGATCATAATTGGAGTAAGCTGCATTTTCCTTTCACAAATGCCAACATGAGATCTAACACACCTCTCCAATGAGTGGAAGACATTTTGTGTCTATGGAAGAACATGTTCCCAACTAATACTTGCCCAGCACTTCTGCAAGGAGCAGTGGGATATCTGCAGACTATCCCCTCCAGCACCAGTCCCCCATACTATAATCCACACTGTTCCTGGGGGTCCCTCAGGATCAGTTATTTTGGGAGGTACTGGGGGCGGGAGGATGGAGAAAGAAAAAAGCTCTTTGCTCTGCTTCCACAAGCAGCTCACAGGTCACAGCTCACAATTCCTTGTGTAACCCTCACCTAATGTGGGTGAGGCTGGGGGGATGGAGTTCTATCAGTTGTGGAAGGGGTGGATAAAAATCCAGTGGGCGCCTTATTAAACAGAGAGTTAACAAGAACTAAAAAAAAAAAAAAAAATCAACCAAAAGGGGCGGGGGAGAAATAATAGGAACAACTCAAGCAGGTAGGGATTTCAAAATCAGTCCCCAACCCAGACAGTAAAAGGAAATTAGTGTCCCGTGTCCCAGTGGAGTCCCAGACCTGTCTCTTTCTCCCCTTCAGTCTCTGTGTTCAAGGTAAACCTCTGGCTTGAGTTGGTGCAGGTGAGAAGCAGCTGCTGCTCTCTCTCTCTCTTTCCCCCCACCCACTCCTCTTGAACAAATCCTTCCTACTTGCCTTGTATCTTAGATCCTCACCAATTATCTCTCTAGGCCAGTGCTGCTCAACTTCGGCCCTCCTGCAGATGTTGGCTTACAACCCATAATCCCTGGCTATTGGCCACTGTGCCTAAGGATTACTGGAGTTGTAGTCCAAAAACAGCTGGGGGGCCTAAGTTGAGTAGGCCTGCTCTAGACCTTCAATCCTCCTCCTCTTTACCTGCCCCTCTTTCTCTCCTCTTCAGGATAAGTGCACCCCCCTGAGCAAAGAACGTGTCCTCATTTCTATTAGGCGCCACACTCACAGGCTTGCACCTGGATCCAAGCCATTGCTTTAAAAATATCGCCTCTTACAAAATGAGCAGTGTAATACTATTTGCTAATGTTTACTCAAATATTCAAACATTAAATGCATCTCCTTTTAGATCAAATATTGTGACAGAAGCCTTGTATTGTAACAGTTCCTTTCAGGCAAGTAGCTCATCAGATCCATCAAGATACTTGGCAACACTCAAGTATCCATGGCTAGGTTCAAAGTTTTGACTTCATGCTGGTTTTATATCCAAGTCTGATAAGTTGTTCTTTCTTCTCCCCTCCCAGCCCTGTTTGCATGTTCTGGACAAACTGTTGACTTCAAGCATTAATGAAAGAAATCTCATTTCACTGAAGATATATACTTACGGTTGGCATAGTTTTACCAAATCCTGGTCAGTGGTGTTTGGAGGCAGCCCTCTGATATAAAGGTTTGTTTTACTTAACTGATCCCATCCTGAGTTGCTGCTGCTGCTACTGTTGTTATTGCTGCTGGTTATGCTGGGACTAGGAGGAGCCATTGGATGGGCAGGCACAATGGGCTGCTGCAAAGGAAAGGAAGTGGTTGTCAGCAGGAAGAACAGGAAGAGTCGCTTTGGCATTTACAATCTGAACTTTACTGCACCTTGAGAGCACCCAATCATTCTGAAAACACAGGACTTGGGTGTCAAGACTTCAGCCTTCCAAACATACCTTTTGAGCACTATGGGAGCAGGTATTTCTAGAAAGCTACAAGTCATTCAAAGCACTCTAAGTACATGAAACATATCTAAAGGCACAGCAGGGGGAAATGACTTGACTAGCAAGCCAGAGGTTGCCAGTTCAAATCTCCGCTGGTATGTTTCCCAGTCTATGGGAAACACCTATATCGGGCAGCAGAGGTATAGGAAGATGATGAAAGGCATCATCTCATACTGCGCGGGAGGAGGCAGTGGCAAACCCCTCCTGTATCCTACCAAAGACAACCACAGGGTAATGTGGTCGCCAGGAGTTGACACTGACTCAACAGCACACTTTACCTTTATAATGCTCATGAGTTTGTATCTTCTTTCATAGAATGGCATATAGTATTAAGTAGCATTTTTCAAAATTCTCATTAATGTGGAAAGTAATCATTTCAACTTCAAAAGGGTAGCGTATTTACCCAAATCAAAACTACTCTGAATTTGATAAAACTTCCTTATAAAGTAGAGGTTAAATACAGGTTAGATTCGTATTCACTTGAACAGAACTCTGAATTTAAAGTGACCTCCTGATTTCTAATATTAAAAAAACTTGGGAAAAAACTATTCTTGGATTCAGGTAAATACAGTAAGTAGTATTGAAATGTTTTAAGGTTTTACTGCTTAGGGAAGCTAATAAACCAATATAAGACACAGTAAACTTCATGCAAGAAACTACCAAGTGTCTTGCTCTATTACTATACCATGCAAGAATCTAAACACATCCTTTGTCTTCATTCCTCCATAAACTAGATGAAACTACTCTTTCTGTATTATATATGGAAATGAAGAGAAGCTAAAGAGTGAGGAGCACATGATCCTGTTATGATTAATATCTCTGTGCCTGTTTGACCGGGCTAGAACCTCATGTATGTCTTCTAACTCAGAACTAGGAGACGCTGCTTGGCTTCTAAAACCAGCATAAGTTGCAGGCTTCCTCTGTCTACCAGGGAAAGATATTACTTAAAGCAGAAGGCCCCATCACTGCAATATATATATATATTAAAAGATATCCATTTCTTTGCATAGGAGGAGAGAAGAGAACACTTGCAGACAGTGGCAATATATTTGCTTGATGACCTAGTTAGATTTATCAGCTACTTTCTGCATCATGATAAGAAATTAGGATACAACACTACTAAATGACTTTGCCTGTGCTGGAAGTATACAGATCGAACACTGTATTGCTAAGCTCTACCCCTTATTATTTTCTTTCTCCCCTCCTTTACTCTATTACCAGAGTCTCTTTCTAGGGGTATGCACAACCCCCCCAAAAAGGGGGGGTTCAGTTTGAATTGGAATCAATTCGAACCAAACTGCATTGCTCTGAACCAGTTTGATTGAACCAACTGGCTGGTCCATTCGATAGAACCGGTTCAGGCAGCCAATATACTTGTAAAGTGGAATCTGGTGAGGATTCCCCTTTAGAAATACAGGGTGTGGGGCCCTTCAAAAGATAAGTGGTGGCCTGGTGGGGGTGGCAAGAGGTAAAAAGCTGCTTACTTGGCCAGTGCAGCTGCCGGTATTCACCCCAACAAGCACACTCCCCCACTCCTTTACCAAGTTGCCAGCTCAGCAGCGACTCAGTTCTGGCCTTCGCACATGTGTGGCGGCCATTTGTGTGGCGTCCACACATGTGTGGCAAATGGCATCTGCACATGCACGGACCCAACACAAATAGCCTCTGTGCATGCATGGCGGACAGAACTGAATTGCCACCAAGCAGGCCACTTGGTAAAAGAGGAGGAAAGCATGCTTGTTGGGACAGCACCAGGGAGGGTGAGCAGCAGCAATCAGTAGCGCCAGCAGCCGCACCACTGAGAGAGTCCCTCTCTCACCCCCACCTGACCGTCCCTTACCATGCCAAACCAGTTCACCCAAACTGGGCCTGGTTCGGTTCAGTCTACAACTGAACCTCCGAATCTTACCTAGTTCATGGCAAACCAGTTTGGCAGGAACCATTCATGCACTCCCTTACCTCCTTCCTCATCAATAGCTAAATTCCTTGAGCCAAGGAGATTAGTCTCTCTCTCTCTCTTTTTTTTTTTTTTTGCACTTGTGTTGTTTCATGAAGCCATATATGCTGAGGGCATTAACATCACATGGTCAGCCTACCCAACTCATCTTGCTCTTATTGGTCTTTAACCCATGCCCTTTCACCCAGAAGTCTTTGATTTGCTCTAAAAGGGAAGATTTATCTTTAGTTCCAAGTCTTTGAGCAGAATATATTTCCTACTACTTGTATTCTTTATCAAAACAACTTTTCATTTTGTTTTGAATAATGGAGTCTTAGAAAAATGCCACAACTCCTAGATCCTAGGGACATGATTCTGCATTGAGCACCAGCTAAGCCACAGTTCACCAGTTAGCTAGCGTGCATTTATAGCCTTTTGTGTTCAGTTCTGGGTCTCACAATCTGCTTTTCCTAAATACATGTATTATAGAGTAGAACTGGTAAAATTTCTAAATAAACCTTACATCTCATGTCTTCTATAGCCAAAATTAACCTAAAACAGGCAAAACCCAAGAACACCACCTCCCAAAAATCAAAATGCAAGGACTGCTTCCCTTTCATCTGATTTTAAGTAGTGAGGTATAATCTCGGGGTCTAGATTGAGCAAGAATAAACTGGGGATATGGTTTACCTGTTGCTTTTTATACATTTGTTTTTATTATCAATTACAGTTTTATTAACAATTATAAAAGCAGTATAGAAATATCTGCAGTAGTAGAAGTTTTTTGTTTTTTAAAAAATTGCATTGCTGTATAAGCTACTTCCATACTGAAATTAGAATAGTGGGATATAAATTTCCCAATAAACAATCCCAAAATCACTCCTCAAGACTAGTTCTGCTTTCATCACAAGGATTTTCCAGCCTCATAATGAACCATTCTGGTAAATACATGAATCCAGATCAGAGGTATGCCACATCTCATATTATCTTGAACAGACAATATTACATCTCTATTAAAAGAATTACACTGGCTATCAAAAATACAAAATGATGGTTATAACCTATGAAGTTTTAAAATGTTTAGGTCCAGAGTATTTAAGAGAATGCCTTCTCCGTTATAAGCCCTGATGCCTACTCAGATCATCCTGGGAGGTCTGTCTGCAGTTGCCACCACCTCGTCTGATGGCTACTCAGGGATGGGCCTTCTCCGTTGCTGCCCCGAGGCTTTGGAATGCACTCCCTGCTGAAATAAGAGCTTCCCCTAACAGCAGTCCCTCTAACAGCCCTTTAAAAAGCTGCCACGATGCATTTTTTCCATCCAGGCTTTTAATTAGACTCTCAGAATTCATCATAGTTTTTAAATTGTTCAAATGTTTTAACTTTTGTTCTAATCTGTATTTTATTGTAAACTGCCCAGAAATGAGAGTTTTGAGTGGTATATAAATATGCTAAATAAGTAAATATTCTGTTATGATGTATGTAAGAAATAAAGGAGGACTTCCAGAGCAGCCTAAGGCAGGCGCTTCTAAAGAACACTCCCACAGCGCTGGTCCTAACACCGCTCACTCCCTCTGCCCCCCTCCCCCAAAGCATGATCAGTCTTGCACTCTTGAGCAAGAGTACAAGTCCTTTTTGGAGCTTGCCCACACTCTGCAGTGCTCTACTAGAGCAGAAATATGTCACAAGATCACCCACACTTGTGATGAAGTGCAGAGCAGAGAATTAGCACTGCATGGGCACTCCTTGTGCAATTCCTGCATTAGACTGCTGTAGATGTCAGCCGCTATAATTAGTTATTGCCAAACGTCGTTTAGTTCCTCTGCTGTTCCTTTCATGCCTCTTTTGGTAAATTTATATTTTAACAGTTGAATACAATATACAGTTTAATATGTATACAGTCAGTCTTCTTCGCACTCAAATAAAAGAGCAGGTATAGAAATATTTGAAAGTGAAATCATAGAAAAGTTAAAGCAAATGTGCATGTTTAACGTAAACCAGAAGAAAATATATATGCCATTCAACGTATTAAATGGCAATCTATTTCTACAGCGAATATTTGTATTCAAACACCCATTTATAGTTCTAATAAGAACCTTTAAGTCTCAGTGATTTAATTCAGAGTTAAAAGTCCATAGTTAAGTCACTTCTATTTAGATGAATGTATCAAAGTACTTAACTTGAGCTGGATCATGACCTAGAACTCTTAAAAATATTTTAGGGTTGGATCAAATCTTTCCTAGCTACCATTTCAACCACGATTTATTTTCATGGATAGCAAAAATGGTGGTGGTGGGATCACATCTTCATGGGGATCCACAAAGGTTTGTGGAATATGCAGGTGGGACAGAAGGCTTAGCTAATGCCACAGTGCAATGCACTCTTATTCTTTAATTTCAAAAGCTGCAGACTTTGCAGGGAACAGCACTTAAAAGCACCGCTCATCTGCCAGGTATTCATCTCCCATTTGCCATTCTCCTTCCCAGAATGCAGCAGGGAAGGATGCAATGTCAAGATGTTGCATCACAATGTTGAATCCTTCCCAGGTGCTTCTAAGTACTGCTTTCACTCAAGTGAATTTCGACAAAGTGCTGGGGAAGAATATTTCAACCCCAGGCCTGCTTGGGAGTCAAAAGCAACTACAAATGAGAAGTGTGAGAATTGTTAAGCTTCAGTTCTAAGTTTGTAATGGAAACACTGAGAACACTCTTGACTCCAGCAGCACCACACATACTGTTCGAACAAATTGCTTCAGTAAAGTTATTTTTAGGGATCTAAAAGCTATCCATGCTGAGAGACAGTAGGTACTGCATGAACCTTGTTTTGGAGCTAGTAAAGTATAAAGTTGCCTAACATTTGGTGTTAAGAGCTGTTCAACAAGATAGGCATACATTTTTACTTCCAAAAAAAAAAAAAGTGTTTCTGGACATGTATCACTTAAATATGAAACACTTGGATGGATGGATAGGTATGATTCATTTCGGGCTTTGCCCAGCATAGACACACTTGGACAAATGCTTCTAAAAGTGTTTGTAGCTGAAGGGAACTGCAAAAATTAGTACAGCATGCACAAATAAGTGCTAGAAGTTCATTTTTATTCTGTGTTCCAAATTCTCCATAATAAATGTCTCAATAGAAAGGCTAGATCTATAAAAAGCCAGCACCTGATATTTTCTATGGAATAGTGCAAAGCAATTCCAATTTGATTGCAAAATAAAGCAAGTTGTAGCCACTTAAAAAGACATCTCATATAAAATCGATATCCATGGGTGTGTATGAACACCTTCTTATAAGAGTTTGTAGTATAGATATGTGCATAGAGAGACAGTCATGCCATACTTTCTGCAGTTAGGATGCACAAGCAATTTCTAAATTGACATGACCTTAGGAGGCTTGTTTAAAGGATACCCTCTTCCAATTAAAAAAAGAGAAGGTAATATTAGCTTTGTAGTCACCTTAAGTGGTGCAGCGGGGAAATGCTTGACTAACAAGCAGAAGGCTGCTGGTTCGAATCCCTGCTGGTACTATATTGGGCAGCAGCGATAAAGGAAGATGCTGAAAGGCATCATCTCATACTGTGCAGGAGGAGGCAATGGTCAACCCCTCCTGTATTCTACCAAAGACAATCACAGGATTCTGTGGTCGCCAGGAGTCAAAAAGTCATGGAAACACTGACCACAATCTAGTAGAAGCAAACCCCTGCTTAAGAAGCTGAATATTCAGTCTAATTCCATTTTCTTAACAGTGAAAGGGGAGCATCAATTCCAGTATCCATGACACTTGATATATTATTTGGCTGAAAGAGAGATGGCATCCTACTTGCCCTTTGTGGAAAATATCTCAAACTGAAATGCAAAATGAAAATTAGGATTATTTGAAAAGATCTTGCCATTGGCATTCAGCTTGCGACACAGAATTAAATGTGAAGTACTGTATCTCATTTCATACACTCAATTTCCATGACTTCCATTAACTCTGTGTTTTGGTATACTAAGGACCAGCAAATATTGCTTTAAAATACGTGCATGAATTAACAGTTCCTCCATTCCAGGTGGCTATACCCAAGAGACCTAGCAGTGCTTAAACTAGGATAAATGCATGTATGTACATAATGTCTTTGAACTGAAAGAAGGTTATCAAGTGAAGTCGAAAATGCCTTTCACTTAAATACTGGCAATCACTTTATTAGAGTTATGCCGTTTAGTATGAGATTAAGGGCTTGCAGACATAGCTTGACATGGCCCTTCAAAACATGAGGGAGGTCCATGAGAGAGGGACAGAAAGGAAAAGCCAGATTAAAAGTTTGGAGCAGGAGTTAGGAGAAAGGGAAGAAGAAGAAGAGGAAAAAACTTAAAGGAAACAAAAATGGAAACCAGATATAAATGGAGCAGGAGTCCCAATGATGCACCTAGCCAGGAGCAAGACAAGAAAGGAACTGGGGACTCACTATCAGTGCAGGTTGGGAAGAAGGCTAGACTTTCTGTAACCCAACATCCTTTACCTGAAGCTAACCTGTTTACCAGGAGAAAATGGATGAAGATAACCCAATCTAACTGATGACCTCCTACACTGTGTGAGAAAGAAACCTAGGTCTTACTTTTGAAGGGTTATTTTTCACTATAATCAGAGCCCATCCATAACTATAGGGTTGTGTACCCATCATGCCCCAGGAACAGACAGATATTAATGCAGCAAATTTCTGGTATGTAGTAGGCGGAGCCCTAGAGCCCCAGTTCTGGATTGTTGAGCCAAAGTTGTCATTGAAAACAGAGAGAGCTATAGAAGAGGGAGGAAACTCAAGAAGAAAGGAAAACACACAGTTGCAGTCATAGTAAACGGGAAAGAAACAACTGATTGCCCTGGGAGTTGACCACCAACCCTACTGGCAACCTCTGCCAAAGACAAATATAAGAACTCCTGACTTTGATTTGGCAGCGGTCTGGAACAGATATAAGAAATAGTAGTGTAATATCGCAGGTGGTTCCGATGGGCTCCAACAACCTGTTGAGATCTATGGAAAGCCAAATTTATCTTTGGGATGAATGTGGGGTCAAGTTTGAGGATGACTGCAACTGTTTGAAAAATGCACAGTTATTTGTGGACTGACAGTGCGCCAAGTTCGGATACTCAATGTGCTGAAACAATGGCCACTAGGCAAAAGACCTTGTACAAAAGGACTTTAAGTGGAACGCCATTGGAGAGGTTCAATGGGAGGTTGTGTGAGAGCATTGCCAGCCTCTTCCGAATCAGATGCAGAGAAGGAATAGATCTCAGGTGTGGAGACCTCCCCACAGGCTCCACTCTAACCATCTTTTTCTAGCAACAGATTTTGAAGTTCTAATAGCTAAGACCAGGAGAACAATTGAGGCTGTGTCCAACATAGAGACCCCACTTACCAACCAGGACTTGGATGCTTGGAAGGTTTCATTTTCCTTTTATGGATGCGAAAGAGCGAGCCGATGTTGGGGCTTCCAAATGGGGCCCTCTGATAATGAGCCCATAAGGGCTCCTACAGTTTGGGCTGGATCCATAGGGAATTTCCCCCAAAGAAATGAAGGAAAATGCAAGAAATTTTTCCAATTGCTGAATTGGGAAACAGGAAAAATGTTTGGAATTTGTGTAAACTCACTCAAAAACTCCCTTTCCACTCTTGCACAAAAGGAGGGAAAAAGAGGAAGGGAAGGAAGGATAGACAAAAGAAGTCAAAGCAAGCCTGCAAAGGTATAGAATCCGAGGAGCTCTCTCTGTCTGCTACTCACTGAGGCAAGACAGGAAAGGAACTGGGGCTCTGCCTACTACATACCATAATTTTGTTGCATTAATTATCTGTCTGTTCCTGGGGCATGATGAGTACACAATGCTATAGTTATGGATGGGCTCCGATTATGGCGGTGGGAAAGATTTTGGGAAAAGAGAGCTATATGCAATACTTGTCAAACCTAAACTTCATGTTTGTAAATATTATATAGTATAGTCAAAAGCATGTAACGCAAATACCATTTGGTACATCTGTGAAACAACACTGTAAATTCTTTAGGTCCTTCACACAACACAGAATCAACAAGCAAAGTCAGTAACCGACTTGTCTGTGACTGTCTGAACCCACGCTGGCAGGAACCTGAGGTTTACCAGGGCCTCAAACCAACATTGTAACCAAGATTTGAAGCTGGCTTGCCAAACCAAGTTCTGCTCCCACAGTGGTGTGCATTATATCTGAACACACACTCTTCATGAACCTCTGTTTCATTTCAGGTGAACCCGTCCCCTTTGCCATTGGGACTACTGGCTGCAAGCGAAGTGGTGCAAGGCAGGCTTGAATAGCATCCAGGACCTCACACAACTTGCCCACTTCCAAACAATCCTTCTGCAGTCCAACTTCAGGTTCCCTCAGTATCTCTGGCTGGGGGTACCTCAGGTTTGTTATGTGTTAACCTCCCCTTAGTTTTTAATCAAACAAAAATATACCCAATAGTAGAGACAGAGCTCAAGTTGCTGCATGTTTTTTTCCAGCTGGCAAAGAATATAGAAGCCATCAACATGGTGCCATTATCTAGGGGTTCAAATCAGCAAAGGAATGATTGCTGTAAGAAGCGCCTTCATAAATTTTCAAGGATTGAATGGTAGTTGCAACATGATTACTCTAATTAGCATTTCACTGATAATGTTGAAGCTATTTAAGTTGAATATCTTGAACAATAAGCTATTTCAAATTTATTTATTTTTAATTGGGTGTTTTTTTTTCAGAAATAAGATTCCTTTTCCCAGTAAGCTTCTATTTATGAGGCAGTGCTTAAACGTTATAAAAATAAACCAACTAAACCTTTAACAGATCAAAGACAAACTGCTGAAAAGGCTGTACATACTTGGATCCAATAATGCCCATACTTGAATAAGCACACTTATATCTTCCAGCGGGTATGTGTAACTTCCCCCAAGCACTATTACGCATCATACTAGTGGGCCCACAACCTCCAGGAATGGCTTTTGGTGTGGGCACAGGGAGTTACAGTGAAGGCCCCGTTATGCAAGGGAAATCTGCTTGTGGTTTGTAAGATCTAACTGAATCCCCACCTCACCTTCTGCTACAAGGGCAATATTGGACACTTCACAGAACTGCTAATAGACCCCCTATTAAGTCAGTCCCTTTGCTATACAAGCTTGTAAATTAACTGTTTAAATAGTCACCTGTGTGGTAAGTAGCATTTCTTCCAGGTAGCCAGGCAGAGAAGCTTTAGTACTCCTATCTCTTTTTCTACTGATCAATATAGCAACGCTATAGCTATATGTGGGCGGGAGAATTCATTAAATAAATCTTGTGGACTTGTTTGCAAGATTGTAGATCACAATAAGTGACTGTTTCTATCATATGGGTTTTTTTTTTTTTTAATTGATGTCATTGTTAAAACACCTCAACAGTGCTTCCTAAAAAACAATCTACATGGGTCTTACTGAATGAATGAATGGATAAACAAACAAACAAACAGTCATTGAGGGAAGTTTGGTGAGGCGTATGAATATAATATGCAACTGTATTCTCTCTCTATAACACACACACACACGATTTGTACTCCACTTACAAAACAAATAGCAAACAGAAGAAAGTAGTAATAACGAGGGGCTGCTGAGCTGTTACAAATATCCACAATACTGAGACTGCCCTCTGTTGATGCCTGAGGCAGCTATCTCCATGTAGCAACCCATGCACATGCAACATCTTGCCATGGGGATCAGAGATTTTCTCCATACCAAAGTTCTACGGCACATGAAGAAAAGCGCCTGATCCCCTTGGTGCTTATTAGGTGGAATCAGTTACCACTGGGAGCAATTCAAAGCCAACTCTCTTCAAGCTGAAAAATTTCATGGCACCCAAGACAGAAATAGGGTTTGTGTGGGAGGAAATGGTGGGAGGAAACCACTGTGAAATGGGGAGAGAAGCTGTACCAGAGGAGAGCTGGTCTTGTGGTAGCAAGCATGACTTGTCCCCATAGCTAAGCAGGGTCTGTCCTGGTTGCATCTGAATGGGAGACTTGATGTGTGAGCACTGCAAGATATTCCCCTCAGGGGATGAAGCCGCTCTGGGAAGAGCAGAAGGTTTCAAGTTCCCTCCCTGGCTTCTCCAAGATAGGGCTAAGAGAGATTCCTGCCTGCAACCTTGGAGAAGCTGCTGCCAGTCTGTGAAGACAATACTGAGCTAGATAGACCAATGGTCTGACTCAGTATATGGCAGTTTCCTATGTTTCCTATGTTCCTATGTTCAGATATAATAACAGAGCTTCAAAAAATGTAAAGGAATAGTATCTCACTGAACAACCTTGAAAAAGATATAGGAATAAGGAGACTAGTAAAGTTTGTGTCTACATACAACTTTATTTGGGAGGTGGGGAGTATGTGGCTGAACATACAGAAATAAACTGATATAGTAGATCCTATGTCGACCATCATTAAAAGTCTTTTTAAAAGAAAAGGAAGAACGGGATACAATTGTAACAACAAGGCCATTCATTAAAAAATATACTAAAAAAGTGTGCATGATTATTTGCAGTTATCCACTGATGAGTAGATATTTCTGCAATCCGATTCCCGCCCCTAGCCTCAGAGGCAGTTCAGTGCAAAGCCATTTTGGAAAATCTGAACCCATCGTGTTTTGGGTTCACCATCACTCTTTTGTAATTTTTTTCTAAATAATTTGTTACAATTACTCAGAAACACCAGAACTTACTAAATATTTGTGCTGAATTTCATGCTGGGTGACTGTAATGAGTTATAACTTTAACCAAACTGTCTTTGGTGCCTCAGCAGAGCCTCAGAACAATTTTGATTAATTTTAGTATTAATAAGATTTATACTAAAGTTTTAAACAGTACTGATATTAATCTATTTGAATTAATTTTAGTATTTAAGCCACACTATTATGCAAAACCCCTATTAGCCTGGTCATTTTTGAAACTATTACTTTGTCCCAACTTTCCACACTTTAAGATGCATAGCATTCAATCTGGATTTGGAGTTAAATACTAGGAATAGGAAATGTTTTAAGCAGCATGCCATAGGACTTGGTCCATTAGTTCCTGGTAGATTTACAAACCTCAGACAGATTAACACACTCAGTCAAGCATGACCCTTTTCTAAAATCAGGGAATCTACAACAACTTTGGTCACACAGAATGAAAAATGAATGGGTGACAATTGATCCAATTGGTTGGAACCTAAGCACACTGGAATTGTATCACTGACCTATCAATTTCACTACACTGGCTTTCCCCCACAAGCCATCATCATTGTCACTATGTATATATGGTTCAGAAAAACATGAAACTAAACGCTTTATATATAACTGCTGTGTCCCACATATTCTGTGTGTGCATAAAGAGAATATAAAGCACTTTTCATTCTAGTTTCCTTTAGAAATGTTGCCCTTATTTTGTTTGGGCTCTCAGAAGAACCACCCATTGTCGTCCCATATTATATAAAGGTAAAGTTGTGCCGTTGAGTCGGTGTCGACTCCTGGTGACCACAGAGCTATGTGGTTTTCTTTGGTAGAATACAGGGGGGGTTTACCATTGCCATCTCCTGCGCAGTATGAAATGCCTTTCAGCATCTTCCTATATTGCTGCTACTCGATATAGGCATTTCCAATAGTCTGGGGAACATATCAGGAGGGATTTGAACCAGCAACCTCTTGCTGCTTAGGCAAGTTACTTCTCCACTGTGCCATTAGGTGGCTCCCATATTATATACAGATTAGTAGACTTCCTAAGTGGAATAGTACATCTAATTTATGTAGAATATCTGAGTCTCCACTGCAAATAAACGCAATGTCTGCAAAACATCATGTTCATAAGTCAGCATCTGAGCTACTATATAATAGATACACCCATCCCTCTGGCAGGAGATCTGGGCTGGGCTATCATATACCTGCAGGTGTGTGGGTAACCCACTGTTGGGCCCTGTATGGGACATCTCTCCCTGACAAAATGTCATTATTGCCTCATCTAGAATCCTTATCAGTTTGGCCTTCAGTCTCCATCAAGCAGGTCAATAGTCTAGTAACCCAACTAGTAAGGCCCCAGGGTTGTACCAGATAGCTTCTGAACAGCTGAAACTGAATGGTGGGCCCCAGTAATTGCAAGACTCTGTACCTATATTGACCAGACAACCTGTATCCGGGAGGAATGGGGTACAGCTGTGATTGTTCCAATTTACAAGACAGGCCAGCGTTCTGGTCCCTCTATCATCCAATCAGTCTGCTGAGTATTATTAGTAAACTATATTCTAGACAGTCATATCTTAAACTCACAGACTGGTTGGAGCAGGAGAAAATATTAAGGGAAGAACAGGTGGGATTCAGGTCCAGCTCTTAATCAGGCCCTAGTATTACAGCACCTGGTTCAAAAGTATTCACCGTTGTATGCAGCCTTTATTGACTTTAAGGTGGTATTTGACTCCATCTCCAGAAAGCCCTTGTGCAGTAAACTTGCCAGTTCCTCCATTGATCATTGGCTGCTCCTTCTTATTCGAATGCTGCATGAGAATACTTCATTGAGGGTGACATGCAGTGCCCAGGGACATTTGACCCAGTCTATTCCCACACTGAGGGGAGTTAAACAGGGGTATATTCTGGCTCCGTTCCCTTTTAATTTTCATATAAACTCCTTTGTTGAGTGTATGGATAACTCGGATTTCCACCCTCCTAAACTAGCCAGTAAATATATAGCGGTTTTGCTTTATGCAGATGCTGTGGTCATTTTATCTAGAACATCTGTTGGCATGAGAAGAGCTTTACGTAGGCTAGCTCAATATTGTGAAGAGCAGCATTTATCCATGAACACCCCAAAATCTAATATCATGCTTTTTTGCTTTTTTAAAAATCAACCTAAGAGACAGGTCTGGAAGGTTAATGGAGAGGTAATTGAACAGGTAAGGGCCTATAAATACCTGGGAATGGTATTTAGTGAAAATGGCTCCTGGAAGACCCATTGTGAGCATGCAAAAATTAATACTCAGAAAAGTGCTTCTGCTATTTTGAAGTTTTTCTTCCATAGAGGTGGCTACTGTATACCAGCTGCAATTAAGGTTTATGAGGCCAAAGTGCTTTCACAATCGCTGTATGGGGCCGCTGTTTGTGTCCCGCATACTTTTAAGCAAATGGAGACGGTCCAATCCAAATTTTTGTGTCCTTTATTCTCAGCTCCTAGATGTGTGACCAATGTCATTCTACAGCTGGAGGCCAGTCTAATAAGAGTGGAGGCCAAGGTTTGGATGAATGTATTTAACTTCTGAATTAAAATCATTTTCTTCCCCCAAAGGACTAGCCCCCCTCATTCTGGAAGACAGCTTCCAATCTAGTTGGTGTAAACGACTCTGTGATATGCTGGGCAAGCACAGATTCTCTCCTCAGATTCCTCTGGGTCCTGATGTTGCCAAAGGGCTTATAAAACAATGTATAGTAGATATTGAAAAGTAAAGCGATTTGGCATGAATCTGCAAGAAACCTCCTTGGTAGTTTTACAAACTACCCTAAACCAGCCCACTATTTAATGAGCTTAACTACTCTGTCCCACAGAAAGGCCTTCTCCCTTGCACACTTTAATGAACTTCCATTGGCTGTATGGGATGATAGGTATCACAAAATCCCTATCACTAACCAGATCTGTCCTTGTAGGCAAGGTGTTGAGACTGTGACACACGTCCTTTTATATAGTTCATTTTATAGGGATATTCATATCTCTCTTATATCCCCACTCTTATAAAATATCCCTGTTAGAATGGATGATGGATATGCATCTTTTTTACTAGCTGATTGTTGTGTATCCATAACGTTGTGTGTGGCCAAATTCTGTGTGGCTGCATGTAAGATTAAGCCTGAGCTGGTTTGAGTTATTGGTCTTGATAATACCGATAAGACCTTGACATAATATTTTGTATTATCTTTACTGTGATTTGTACCATCTCTCTTTTGTGTTGTTGGGTCAATGACTATAATAAAGTTTCTTTTGCTAGTATAGATACAAAATGGAAACAGAGGCAGATGAGTGAAGAAGGAAAATTTAAAAAAATTCATTGTCTAATTGGAGGATCATTTGTCACTCTTCCCAAGCAAAGGATAAGTAGCTCAAATCAAAACTACATGCTCACTTTGTATTAAAAAGCAAGAGGGTAGGGGGTTTATAGAGAATTCATCTCTAGAGTGGGTCAAATACACTCAATATACTCCAACCCTAGTTAGTTACCCACAATGATTAAAACAAAAACAAAAAACAACAACAATTGTGTTAGAGATCTCGTCAATTTGAAATTTTTAAGAGATTGTAATGTTTTATGACTGAAAATGACTTTTTGGGTCTAATCACTCCCATTTTTGTGTACCAAGTTTCTTAACTTTGAGAATCATTTCTCATTAGTGACATCAGGGTATTTTTGAAGAAATATTGCAGCACTTCCTCTTTACTTGAAATTATGAATCATAGGCCAGCTGCAGGAGAGCTGGAAATTTTACACAAGGATACAATCCAAGCAGCACCAGACCTGTGCTATTCCCTTTGAAGTGAATGATTTTTGTAAGAGACAAATTCCTGGTAGAAAACATGATAAATCAAAAGAATTAATATGAGCTTGTTTGGGGGCCAGAGATGTTCAAAGTCTAACCCAAAGATATTTCTGCTGGTCAAAGTCCAGCCCAAATTTCACTATCTGCACAAATGCCAATAATTATCCAAGTTATACATAACCGATTATTTGAAGTCGGTCTTTAGTAGTTTAAAGGCATTGTTCAGATGTCTCTACCTTAAAGGTGGAATGAGAGTTCCATGCAATATTTTTAGCATTAAAATTCTGTCTCTGTGTGTGTGTGTGTGTGTGTGTGTGTGTAAAATATATAAAAATAAATAAAATCTAGCAAACTATCAGACTATCTCTTTGGTTCATGGTTCAGCATGAATAGAAAATGATGCTCAAAATAGACCCAAAAACAAATATTCAGTTTCTAAGGACCTATGGAGTCTGATCTTCTTCAAAATGAGACTATTAAGAAACCTTATTTGAAGGTACATCACCTGAAGCAACCACACACTAAATGATCAGCTGGCATGGATTGTTATAATTCCACTGGGTAGAAGCAGATGGGGATATTGTGTCCTTATTAGCACCAAACAAGTCTTGTATACCACAGTGAACTCTACTGGGTTGCAACTGTGAGTCCCAGGAGTATTCAGAAAAGCAGTAATGTACCAACTACAGTACCATCGTAAACACATCAATGTGCACATTGGCCTCTCACAAGCACTGCCTTCTATTTAAGCTTGTCATGTGATTGTGCCCACATTTGCCTACTTTGAATTTCCATAGTAAAGGGTAAAATGATACTTTTAAGCACTGCCTGATAAAGTTCCATACAATTTAAGTATGAATACTCCAACAAAGACAACTTGATCCAGCAATAATAATTTTAGAAGATTACCATATACCCATTTCTTAGGGGCATTCCTCACAATACATTGAATTAAACCTATGTTTGCCACACAGTGTACTCTTTAAAGGAAGTTGTAGCCAATTCTGGATTTCTGATGGGATATCTGCTCGACACATGCATTTGTTTCATGCACACTTTTACTTACTGGCAAAGGGGCCTGAGCAGAGCCACCTTGATTCTGCTCAATTAGTATATTACTCTATTTTTTTAAAAAAGTAATATGTGAAGAGCCATTTATTCAGTAATATAAACATGAGCATTGCAAGAATCAGTTATATTCAACTGATTGTTCTAGAGCGGGCCATTTGCTCCATCACAAAAAAAATCATACATCAAGCAACCAAACCTAATATCACTGATGTGATATAAGTGGACTAGAAGTAGGTATTCGGGTACCTAGGTACTCAGCAAGATTAATTTACACCTCCTTAAACGTAAGGAATCATCAATTACTCAAAAGTGGTCGAGTTCATATTTCAGCATTGATCCAGTATTTCTGCTAATGCACAGACTTAGTTGATGGAGCCTCTCCTATTAAAGTAGTACTGGATGCACACAGGACACTTGATTAATAAATGTGACAAGAGCCCTACCTTTGAGCAAGATATAAAAGCATACTTGGCAGGGAGATTTGCAGTATGAATGAATTGCATAAAAGGACCTGTAGATATGCCATTAACTAGGGGTATTGCATTTTAATTTCTCATTCCCAGATTATTAAGCGTTTCCCAATATGTGGTTCTTGCACATCAAGTGAACTGGACTTCCATGCAGCCATTTCACTTGTTTCAATACTTTACCTGGATACTAACATTTACAACTAATAAATTAATGAACTTGTTACACCAGCAACATACCACTGAAACAGCTATGAAGTCAATGTAAATGTCAACCATTGGGGAAAACATATTGCTTTGAACTTCCCATTATAATCAAATGTATGACAAACATACAAGGACATCTTGTGCAGTCCAAACCAGGCTTCCCTCTAAGGTGCGCACCAACCCGCGGGCCCACACACAGATTGCATGCTCGCCACTGCCCAACACCCCAATTCCCCAACATACTGCCTTGATAGTGCCACCAAGAACAAAACTCTTTCCACTCACTGGTGATAAAAAATTAGAGGAAACACTAGTCTAAATGCAATGTTTCAGCATTGATACCCGTCAATTCTCCTAAAGGCAGAGCTAGTGACCTACTAACACTGCAGAAAAGATACTAAGAAGTCCTGCTCCAGTAGCTGCTCCTGCCCTATCTTTTAGAAACAGCCCAATTATACTGTTTATGCAATGGTCATGTGTCCAAACTGCCTTAGTGGATCACCACAGCAGCTGAAACTGTGGACAGAGTTGCTATGGCTCTGCCATCAGCCAAGGGGAGTCATCCTGTCTAGGGCAGTGGCAGTGCATTGGGAAGGCACGCCCATGCTGCAGAAGGCTTCCAGAACTCCACAGCAGAGAATGAGGGGTTGAGAGTGGGTCACCACTTTGCTCCCCCTGGAAATGCCCAACACCCTCTGAAAATATGTCCCCAAGGACTCTGTGATCCCCATAGACATATTTTCAAAGGACACTGGGTATTTCCAGGGGAAGCAGAGATCAATGAATATCATGCCCTACCCTGCATGCTCTGTGTTGTGAAGTTAAGCAAGCTCTTTCCATCATGGGCAGGCACATCATCCCAGTATGCTACCACTGCCAAGTCAGCCTCTAGAATTGATCTAGAGGATTAAACACAACAGCACATGTTCAGTTTGGTCAACATGTGATGGAGGAGCAAAACCATGAAAAATAATTTTGTAAAAGAGGGGACAAGAGTAAAGAAGACAAGGTTTCTTTCCATTCATCCTCTCTCCCCATTCCCCACCCATGCTTCCATGCCCAATTCAAAAAAGACTATGAAGATGCCATCTGCTGCTGTGCATCTGCTTTGCATTGCTTCAGTGAAATATGCTCTTGGATGAGCAACCAAATAAACATTCATATGTGGATAATGGGGGTGCTTTCATAAGCACATTTTAAAGTGCAGACAGATCTCCATCCTCTTCCTCAATCTTTGAAAGGGGCAGTTTTCTTCACAATTTAAAGGATGGGGGGAGGGGTTGAGGAAGAAGAAATAGAAGCACTGCAAGAAGTGCTTCTGATACCAGATAAATGGGCAGAGAACCATTTGTTAATCCAGCAGGAAATCAACAGAACTCTCTCTGACTGGAATACGACAGACCTCCTAGCGTGGGATTAAACAGAATTATTGTGAAGTTGGATTTGTTCCTCATCAACTGCTTCTAAACCTACCTACCAGGTTTTTAAGGAGAGAAACTGGGCTTGGGGAATTCTCCACTCCTTTGCAAGATCCGACAACTGTGAAGGGATAGTCTTCCTCATAGTTTAAAGGATCTTTGAGAATGGGTGGAAGTAGCTAAAAGTGTTCATGTCTCCGTCTACATATTTTAAAAACAACTATTTTCACCTCAACTATTTTGAAGGGATTTTCCTACAAACCTTAAGATTACTCCTGTGTTTATGGGCCAATCCTATCCTGTCCCTTCTTCTGTTTTGGTACCCAGCACAACCACAGGTGAGAAGCCCCTTCATAAATACAGATATTTAAAAAGCAACATGCTGTGGTGGAAAGAGTCCGGAGTAGTACACTAGGGAACAAGGGAACTACACAGGAGAAAGCTAAACCATTACCAATTTTAAAGTACTCTTTTGCACAAAAATCAAGTCCTCCCAAGTCCCCAAACATCAGATATTTATTTTACATCTTTCATTATCTCAGCTATTTTAAAAGATAGGGTTCAGAACAACATGGAAGGAACAAAATAGAAGGGGTGGACAAGGGGAAAAAATCCAGGCAGATTTGCTCAGGTGCTTATATATTCAATGTTGAAGGGGTAGAGAGAGAGAGAGAGTCGTGTGTATGTGTGTGTTGGGGGGAGCTTTGGCTTAAAAATTGCGCAACAGCATATAATGAAGACTGCCTTTTAGGGAGTCTTCATTATAATAGTTTGCAAAGCAGCTTTGAAAATGATGCCTGGAGGATTGCTGACAGGAACTGGGTGGTATCTGGTTCGGCAAGCAAAATCCCCTAAGGTTTTTGCAAACGTTTCAGATAAACCATAAGGGGACATAGTAGAACCAGAAGTAGAGCAGATGGAAACACATGACAGCTGATCAAATGGGCAAATGACAGTGAGGGAGATAGCACATATCAACACCAGGTAAGAGACTCAGCAAATAGGTGTTTATATACCAATGCCAGAAGTCTCTGAGCCAAGATGGGCAAGCTGGAATACTTCGTTGCTAATGAAAACATAGATATAATGGGCATAACGGAAACCGGGTGGAATGGTGAGAACCAGGAGGACACTGTTATTCCTGGATACAAACTCTACAGAAAGGAAAGGGAGGGGATGGATTGGAGGTGAAGGAGAACTGTATATGAAAGAAGAGATAGAATCCAACAAGCTAGAAAACCTAGGAGGACTGGAGTCCTCCACAGAATCATTATGGGTGACAATACGATGACTGAAAAGAAATGTGTTACTAGGGGCATGCTATTGCCCTCCAGAGCAAAATGCTGAGAGTGACCACCAAGTTCAGGATTGATTGATTGATTGATTGATTGATTTAGTACACTGCCCCAAACTTTTGTCTCTGGGCAGTTAACAATAACATAAAACCAGTTTAAAATGTATACAAAAAAACTTAAAACAATTTTAAAATAAACCAGAGATTAAAACCCCAAAAATTGTAGGAAGCTGAGAAAGTTTGGGTGAAAAAATTGGTTTTCAAGTGTTTTTTGAAAATGACACCAGTGTGGGTAACAAGTAGTCTCAGGGAAGCCATCAAAATGGAAGACTACTTGCTTCAGAAAATGGAAGTCCACCCCAAGTGAAAAGAACAGAAAGGAACACAAACTCTGGCAAAAGAAATGCAAGGAAACAATAGGGGATGCAAAAAGAGTGTATTATTATTATTATTATTATTAACATTTATATCCTGCTTTTCCTCCAAGGAGCCCAGAGCGGTGTACTACATACTTAGGTTTCTCCTCACAACAACCCTGTGAAGTAGGTTAGGCTGAGAGATAAGTGACTGGCCCAGAGTCACCCAGCTCGTATCATGGCTGAATGGGGATTTGAACTCGGGTCTCCCTGGTCCTAGTCCAGCACTCTAACCACACCACGCTGGCTCTCATTTTTTTTGTTTGGGTTTGAGGAACACATAGCTAGTAGTGTCAAAGTGTTAACTGTAAACCGCCCTGAGCCAGCTTGGAAGGGCGGTATAAAAATCGAATGAATAAATAAAATAAATACATAAATAATAAATAATAAAGGGAATAACAAAAACTTGTTTAAATATATCAGAAGCAGAAAACCTGCCAAGGAGGCAATTGGATCCTTAGACGATGAGGGTGCGAAAGGAATTATTGAGGAGGATAAGGAGATTGGAGAGAAGCTGAATGAGTTCTTTGCATCTGTCTTCACAGCAGAGGATATTTACCGCACCAGGATTGAGCTTCTCGGGCTTGTAGGCTGAAGAATTAGGCCAATTTGAGGTGATAAGAGAGAGGATGTTCTAAACTGTCTTGAAAAAACACACTAAAAATTAACAGGGCCAGATGGCAACCACCCCAAGAGTTCCGAAGGAACTCAAATGTGAAGTTGATGATTTCCCAGCAAAAATATGTAATGTGTCCCTTCAGTCAGTCTCTGTACCACAGGACGGGAAAGTAGCTACTGTAACTCCAATTCTCAAAAAGGGATCCAGGGGGATCCAGTAAACTACAGGCCGGTTAGCTTAACTTCTGTGTCAGGTAAATTGAAGGAAAGCATACTTAAGGACAAAACTGTTAAACATGTAGAAGAACAAGCCTTGCTGAAGGAGCATCACTTCTGCAAGTGCATGTCTTGCCTCACTAACCTTTTGGAGTTCTTTGAGAGAGTCAACAGTAGAGGTGTGCACAAAATGCATTTTGCATTCCGAGGTCAGAACAGAATGCAAAATGTGTGAAACATTCAATCGGAACAACCAGGTGAGCTGGTGGTTCTGATGGAATGACCAGTCCTTCAGAATGGTCCAACCCCATTCCGAGCACCATTTTAGATTCCAAAATGGTGCTTGGTATGGGGTTGGAATGTTCCACCTCAGAACAGGTCATTCCGGTCTGAGCTCATAATAGGCCCCCCTTTTAGGGGTGTTCTGTTCCAAGCTCAGCACTCAAAACAGCCCGATTTGAGGCAGAACATTCTGCACACCCAGTCAACAGGCATGTGGATAAAGGTGATCTGGTTGACATATTATACTTGGACTTCAAAAAGGCTTTTGCCAAAATTCCCCACCAAAGGCTCTTGAATAAACGTAGCAGTCATGGGATAAGGGGACAATCATGTGTGTATTGGAAACTGGTTGAAGGACAGGAAACAGAAGGTAGGAATAAATGGACAATTTTCACAATGGAAGTAAGTAAGGATCCCCTAGGGATCTGTACTGGGACCAGTGCTCTTTAACTTGCTCATAAGTGATCTAAAAGTTGGGGTAAGCAGGGAAGTTGCAAAACTTGCAGATTACACTATGTAGAGTAGTGAAATTCAAAATGGATTGGGAGGAGCTCCAAAAGGATCTCTCCAAACTGGGTGAGTGGGTGACAAAATGGCAAGTGTGGTTCAATGTCGTAAAGTGATGAATACTGGGGCAAAAAACCCCCCACCCAACTTCACATATATGCTGATGGGATCTGAGCTGTCAGTGACAGGAGAGAAATCTTGGGCTCATGGTGGACAGCTCACTGAAAGCGTCAACTCAGTGTGAAAAAAGCAAATTCCATGCTAAGGGAGTATTAGGAAGGAGACTGAAAATAAAAATGCTAATATTATAATGCTCTTACACAAATCTCTTACACATTTGGAGTACTGCTCCAAATACAGTTCTGGTCACCGTACCTTAAGGATGACATTGTAGAACTGGAAAATGTGCAGAAGAGGGCAACCAAGATGCCTGGAGCAAGGCTATAGCATCTGGGGCTTTTTAGTTTGGAAAAGTGGTGACTATGGGGAGACACAATAGAGGTGTTTAAAAGTAAGCATCGAGTAGAGAGAGAGAAAATTTCTCTTACAACACTAGAACCAGGAGTCATCCCATGAATCTGATGGCCAAGAAATGTAAGAGCAACAATAGGAAGTGCTTTTTCACACAGCACATAATTAATCTATGGATTTATCTGCCACGAGATGTGTTCATGGACACCAGCTTGGATGGCTTTAAAAGGGGCTTAGACAGTTTCATGGAGACATGCCTATCAATGGCTACCGGTCTGGTGGCCATAGGCCACCTCCAGCTTCAGAGGCAAGATGCTTCTGAATACCAGTTGCAGGGGAGAAACAGCAAGAGAGAGAGTGTGCCCTCACCTCTTGCCTGTGGAGTTCTCAGAGGCATCTGGTGGGCCACTGAATGTAACAAGATGCTTGGGCATCTTGCAGCAGCACTGTTCCTAGGGAGGCATTTGTCTGACAACCAATTACAACAAATAACAACTTCATGGTGAGGGAACTGGTGAGGGAAATGACCATGAAAAGAGAGAGAGAGGGAGGGAGGGAGGGAGAGAGAGTAAGAGTATAAATAAATTAGTAACATTTTTGGCAAGTGTGGCTGGCCAATGGCTGCTCTGCCCTTATAAACCTCATCCTTTTTCAGCTCTCCAGATTCCAAGAAGTTTTTAAGTGAGAAGCGTTTCCAGTTTTGGTTGGGTCTTTGTGAATACAACTGAATATTGAGGACTAATGGGGGATCTTGTTAGGATACTGGAGTTTAATATTAAGCTTTTTAAAAAAGAGCATCTTGTACTTAAAATATGTTATGTCTTAGGCAGAGCACGACAAAATCTCACTCCCAACTTAGACTAAAATGCTGGGTTGTGCATAGTGCCAAATTGTTAGGATGCTCTTAAATCAACTTAAGCCTTATATTGCAATCTGATCTCTTTTCAGCTTCCACTACAGCTTTGTGATCAAGCCTGAGTAGGTTTAGAGACAAAGGATGGCGGCAGCATGAATCCAGCTTTAGAACAATTCTAATTAAACCTGTGCTAGCAGTCCTATTCTAGTTAAGAGACAGAGCAAGTTTTACACTCCCTGCTGCATTAGCAAATCATTCTCCACCCACTTCTCTCTTCTGCCCGCACATATCCCTTCCCTTTCCTGTTGCATCAGGAAAGTTGCAAAGCTTCAGAAGGGTGCAGTTAAATTTACTACAGTTCATGCAATTATCAAACTTATCCTTCCCTTACGGCAATTGCTTCAAATCTTTCTTTTTGTGAGCTACAACCCACAGGAATCTTTCCTTATGGAAAAAAGTTTCATTATTATGGAAAATATTCCTTTGGAAATATTCTCTTTTGTTTGAGATTCTCCTGAGAATCTCCCCTTCATAAAGCAAAAACATCTGCTTAAGATAGCAAAGCAAACCTTTTTTTGACAACTGTAACCATGTGGGTATTTCAGCAGAATTCACTTCTGTCAGGAATGATTACCTGAATAGGTAACCAATAGTACAATAGGCACTCAACATCATTTACATAACTAATTGCTTCTAGCATTAAACCTCTTCTTGTATTAATTCCCATAAAACCAAGTTGTCCATTTCCAACAGTGACAACAGCAATGTTCTATTACTTGATGGACACAGGCAACTTCTGATTCAAACCTCAAGAAATGCACACACCATGAATAAAAATATATCAGCAGTTCTGAGTTGCACATGACTCCTTGGAAGCCAAAGACTGTGGAAGGAGGAATGCTGTATAGGCTAAGCACCAGTATACAATCCTCAGTCTCCACAAACAGAGGAAGCTGCCTTACACCAAGTCAGTCTATTAGTTCATCTAGCTCAGTACTGCCTACACCAGGGTTCGCAACCTGTGGTACTCCAGATATTGCTTATCTACAACTCCCATCATTCCCAGCTACAATTTATTGTGGCTGGGGTCTGGGGGGTGGGGAAGGGAATTGTAATTCACAACGGGCATGCCACAGGTTGGGAATCCCTGGTCTACACTGACTGGCAGTGACTCTTCAAGATGTTGGGTAGGAACGAATCTTTTCCAGTCCTGCTTGGAGCAGATACTCTACCACTGAGATATGGCCCCATCTCCCAATCTTTAGAACGGTTTTTAAAACTTTGTTTTTTAAAATGGAAATGAGGTAAATACAAAATATGACAGGGCCTGTCATGGTGATAATCTGTCTCTGCACACTTTGGCTGACAATGAGATTTATGAAACACTCATGCAGTGATGCTGCATAGGTGCTATGGAGAGGGTCGATTTTGTCAATCTCCCCTTCCCTCCAAAGCTGACCGTGACTAGGGATGTGCATGGAACCAGCAGTTCTGCCAGTTTGATAGTGGGGGGTGTCTAGCTTTAAGAGTGGGGGAAGGTGCACTTACCCCCCCCCAAACTGCTTCCCCCACGACAGCATCCGTTTACTTGCAAGCCCATCAGGGTGGCAGCGTACCTCCCTGCTGCCCCATTGCCTGGATATGACTGGAAGTCTCTGACATGCCTGCACATGCCAGCACGTGCCCATGCACATACCCGTGCTGGTGCATGCAGGCCCAGAGACTTCCAGTCATAGCCAGACAATGGGGGCAACGGGGTGGCATGGAGGTACGCTGCTGCCCTGATGTGCTCGCAAGTAAACAGACACTGGTGGGGGGAAAGCAGCGGGAGAGGTAAGTGCACTCTCCCCCCTCTTAAAGCAGCATCCCCGCTGCCTTTGAGCCTCCCCGCTGCGGTTCTGTGCACATCCCTAACCATGACTCCTGAAAGTGTCTCTCTGAGGGTTGCTCAGGGTCATATTTTTGGGAGTCAGTGTGGGTTTCAGAGAGAAGGGGAGACTGATGAAAACCACCCCTCCCTCCCCAAATCTGCACCATGTTAGTAGCACACAAGCTTTGTAAGTAATTATGTTCAATGTCGATATCCTGCCAAGAACTGAATGATCTCTGTCACAGCTGTACCATTTAGACATTCTTACTGTGAGCTTCATTGCAATGCTGAATGTTTTCATGCTACTGCCTAAAGTGTTTGTCAGGGGAGTACGAAGACCAACTGTGATCCACAAGGTAAGCACAGCCAAATGTTACAGCTAGGATAAGAGTAACTTGCCATGTTTGGGTGAGATCTCCTGGCTATGTATAATGTTCATGACTGGCTGGCCAGGTTTCTTTCATCATGAATATACCACAGACACTGAAAATATACATATGGTACTATACCAGTACACTTCCATAAGGATATTTAAAATCTTGGTGCAACTAAGCTGGTGAGATCATTGTTAGCTATATAAAAAGACTAGTTGGAAATATAGCTGGAAATAAAGCAATTAAGAGAGGAGTCTCTGCTCAGAGGTAGAATGCATGATTTTCATGTTTGAAGTCCCAGGTTTTAATCTCAGCATCCCTAGATTAAAGGATCTTGCATTGCAGGATTGTGAAGAAATCCTCCATGAACTCTTGAGAGCCACTGCCAGTCAAAAGTAGGTAATATTGGCATAGATGGACCAAGCATAGTATAAAAAGAACATAACAAGAACATCCCTGCTGGATCAGGCCCAAGGCCCACTTAGTCCAGCATCCTCGTTCACACAGTGGCCCACCAGATGCCGCTGGAAGCCTACAGGCAGGAGTTGAGGGCATGCCTTCTCTCCTGCTGTTACCCCCCTGCAACTGGTATTCAGAGAGGTGGCCTACAGCCCTCAGACTAGTAGCCATTGATAGATCTCTCCTCCATGAAGTTATCCAAACCCCTCTTAAAGCCTTCCAGGTCATTGGCTGTCACCACATCTTGTGGCAGAGAATTCCACAAGTTGATTATGCATTATGTGAAAAATTACTTCCGTTTGCTGGTCCTAGATTTCCTGGCAATCAGTTTCATGGGATGACCCCTGGTTCTAGTGTTATGTGAGAGAGACAAACATTTCTCTCAATCCTCTTTCTCCACACCATGCATGATTTTATAGATCTCTATCATGTCTCCCCACAGTTGTCTTTTTTCTAAACGGAAAAGCCACAGATGTTGTAGCCTTGCCTCATAAGGAAGGTGCTCTAGGCCCCTGATCATCTTGGTTGCCCTCTTCTGCACCTTTTCCAGTTCTACAATGTCCTTCTTTAGATGTGGTGACCAGAATTGTATGCAGTATTCCAAGTGTGGCTGCGCCACAGTTTTGTATAAGGGCATTATAATATTAGCAGTTTTATTTTCAATCCCCTTCCTAATTATTCCTAGCATGGAATTGGCCATTTTCACAGCTGCCTCACATTGAGTCAACACTTTCAACCAACTGTCCACCACAACCCAAGATCCTCTTCTGGTCAGTCACCGACAGCTCAGATCCCATCAGCAAATACGTGAAGTTGGGGTTTTTCATCCCAATGTGCATCACTTTACACTTGCCAACACTGAACCGCATTTGCCACTTTGTCACCCACTCACCCAGTTTGGAGATCCTTTTGGAGCTCCTCATAATCTGCTTTAGATTTCACTACCATAAATAGTTTTGTGGCCAAATTTGCAGATTACACCTTGCTGCTTACCCCAACTCCAGATCACTTATGAATAAATGAAAAATCACCAGTTTGAGTACAGACCCCTGGGGGACCCCACTTCTTACTCCCCTCGACTGTGAAAACTCTCCATTTATACCTACCTGTTTCCTGTCCTTTAACCATTTACCAATCCACACATGTACTTGTCCCCTTATCCCCATATAATGCAGCTTCATGGTATAATGCAGCATTATATAATGCTGCAAAATGCAGCTTCATACTGTTCAATTCATATTAATTTGGAACAGAGAATGGAAAATATAAAACCAAGATCATGAGAGAGTGAAATAACTTCAAATTGTTGAGATTTTATATAGGGCGGTATAATTGTTTAACATATAATTGTGTTTAATAAAATAAATACATGCTCCAACCGAATACCCAGAAATATAGGATACTGCTGGAAAACTGCATGCATCTACACATGCTGGTAAGCAAAAACCGGCCATGGATTATTGCATGTGTGTACCACACATGCATAGACAGCAAATATAATATACAGTGACTGACATCTTTCCCTACCTGCAACTGCTTTATGTGTATGAAGTCGATGACTGAAGTACTCCCATTTTTAATAGGATTATTCCTGAACAAACAAGTTGTGAATGAAAGTGTAAAATGCTAATTTACAAGCTATCTGTGTACCCATGCATCTATATACTTCAATGAGATGACAAACATCAGTATATCAACAGTTTTCAGGATTGAAGAGTCCACTGGAGGAGCGGGTTCTTTCAGATTTCAACTTTCAGCAGGTGATCAAGTTAAATAAATCACAACATCCTTTCACCATATAAAAGATTTTATGTTTCATAATTTAAAAAATTCATCCTATAGCTCAATGTAGTTACTGAATATGAGATATCCATTTAATCTCTTTGATAGTTCTCTAGACTGAAGAAGAAATTTCACAAGGGTAAACAGATGTGATGCTTTGAAGTCATAATTCAAACAAAAACAAAAAAAACCTGATGACCAAACAGCGTGTATTCTAAAATTTGGATCCCAAAATAGATTGCTACCACATCTAGATGGCCAGGTCAGTATTTGGATTTTTAGAAAAATGCATGATACAGGCCCTGCTGTGAACAGACCTATATGCAAAGATCAATCAACAGCTTTCTATGTTAGCCTCTAAACAAGGCCAAGCACTGAATCAGTGTTAAATTCCTCACATACAGTTACGCCCAGTTAATCTGCTTGAAAGCAGCAAACTATGTAAATCTACTTACGCTGTGAGATAAACATTACACTCATCAAAATGTAGCAACATGTAGCAAGAATGACTGTTAACTTGGCAAAGTTGCTAACAGAAAGAAAAATACAAAAGAAACACCTCATACAGCAGTCTGCCTTACAACCATCTCATTCTCAAGCAGAATCCATAGGCATAAAAGGTACAATTTTTAAAAATCCATTGAGCTACTTTATCCAGCCACATGTTTTCACTAACTTGCTTTTAGAGAAATCTGAGAGGAGTGAAACCCAGTGCCTAGAATGACTTAAAAATCCCTAATCAAATTTCTCCGCTGGCTCTACCAACAGCAACTGCATAGGGAATGAACAAACCTATGCCAGTGTTTGTATTTTTCATATCTGCAATTCAAAAGTGATGCCTACATAGGAGCCAGTCAAAAAACTGTTGTCCATACCACATGAATATTCACAGGAGATGAAAGTATAGGCTAAAATGAAATGATTTTGTATTATATCTGAAATCACACTTATCTTCTATTCTTACTAGTATTACCCATTGAGTTTCCCATAAACAAATGTGATTTAAAACAAAGTGAGCAGGGAAGTCCCATTTAGTAAACAAATTCTGTAATTAGTTGGTAAAAGCCATCATTGTGAAAGAGTTAAAATCTTATAGTGATGTAACACAGTCTCTTCATTATAGGTAAAATGCCCTTTTTATTTTAAGTAATATCTATTGGAATGCATGGAGGAACTTTCAGGTACATGCCATTATTTAAATATAAAACTTAATCAAGAGAGGCAGAATATTTTTTAGACCAAGTCCCTTGGGGACAGGAGTATTAACATCCAGAAAATAATGCCATAAGCTGTTCTGAGCCCATGGGATAAAGCAGGATATAAATCAAAAAGAACATAAACAAATCTGTGCCCATTTCAATTGCACTCATCTGCTCTGTATTACCTGCTGAGCAACCACTAACTTCAGCAGCTTCTAAAACAAATGTGACTGGAGCATAAAAGAAGAACTTTAGCATGCTCTTCGCTGCCCATTATGAAGGAAAACCCTGTTTAATAGATGATTTCAGAGATCACTGATCACCATAACACTCTAAAGTGCAGGAAAAGATTAAGCACCAACTCCTTCTGAGGTGGGGAAAAAAAAGGAGTTAACTGTCTGTCTTCTCTAACACAGGGCAGAGAGAGACAAAAAGAAGCAGGTATTTTACTGTAATCACACATTCCCTAACATAAACACATTGTTTAAGCACCAATATGCAAAAGGACATATGGACAGCACATGGGCACAGTTTCAAACCCAAAAGTACACTGCAATTCTTATCAACCAGAGCTGATATAATATGTCTTTGTTCTGGCTTGTAGAGTACACTGAGTTGTCAGCAACTATGACCTAGGACAGCTCTACAACCTAGGACAGCACATTAACCTCCTCACATGCCTTAATTAACTTATTACTCAAAAAATGACCTCAAAGATAGTAAACGAAGATCATGTTTCAAAATCTGCAAGAGACTGTTTTGGAATGACAGTTTTAAGACTATATACTTCTGTTGCTTTGACCATGGTTGTATTTTTTAAAAAGTGTTTCTGGGGACAAAACACGTATTTAAATTCTACTAATACTAACAATTCCTTTTTAAAAAGGATAATACAGCAAGTATGCGGATATTTCAATTTACTGCATATTTCAGTGGTTGGGTGGTGGTTTTGTTTTAATTTAAAAACCAAATGTGCCACACAGAGAAATACACACAAGTTGAAAAGTGAAACACAGGCAATTCTTTCTTTAAAAAAAAAGAAAAAAGGATTAGTACATCTAACAGGATGTTCATGCATAAAACTAGACTTCTGTTACATTTGTTACTAGCTCCATTATTAACGTCACACAACTTTTTTTAATCACATGGACTGAAGAACACTTCAGCAAAAAATGAGATCATAAAAAACGTTTTTGAGTGACTTAAGGGCCACAGTTTGCCCCAATTAAAGTCAACAGGAGCTTGTACAGGCTGGAATGCAGGCACACTCAGCCCTCCCCAGCCCTCTGTGTGGGAAGTATTTCTCCAAAGAATGGCTTGACACCAATAAAAGGAACCTTTGGTACCCAGGGTCTTAGGACCACATAATGACCACACATTCATTTTTTCCTCTCCCCATTGAAAGATAAGTCTGTTTGTTTTTCTGATTCAGTGAGCCCTTTTAGCTCTTTGAATTCAAGGAGTGCACTGTGAAAAGAAGAGCAACTTATCGGTGTGTTCCAGACCAGCAGGCCGACTCACATCCACATGCAAAACATACAGCCCTTCCAGTAAAAGGCTCACCCTCTGTGCTTTGCCCCCTTTTCATCACTAACACCCCATGGTGCCACTGACAAATCAATGAACACACAAGACTCTAAAAGGTGCCTGGCTTAATTAACTAGCTTTTCAGACTTCAACACTCCAAAGTATTTGTTTACATATTAGTTGGGAGAATGACACTGGACTAATATTATCCTTACTGTATCAACCACATAAAGACAACTATTTCCAAAAGTGGGAGAGAGGCTCCCACTACCTAATCTAACTGAACTTATTTATCAAGTTATTTTAAACCATGAAGCTTGCCAACTGTGAACTTGGTAAATTGCAAGTTAATTTTAAAAATGTTCAAATTTCTAAACATTTAAGAATCGAAATGCTTGATGGAATTCATAATATTTTCAAAAACTAAGTAAATAAACTGTTAAAAATTAAAGCAACAACTGCATGAAGCTCTTTGGCAGAAGACTGTTGATCAACACTTGGTACTTTTTTATCTGCCTACAATGAATCAAATGAAATGAAAGCAGGAAAGATTCTACTATACCTGTAGTGTAACTAGAATAAGTAACTAGCTAACTAAGTTTACCACTTACACTGGTTTAATCTCACTGAAGTCATTCATCAGTCATGGATTCACTGCCATTAATTTAATTGAAACACTCCACCCTTTTAAAAAAAAATCATTCTTTTCAGCCAAACTGTCTCTAACAGAAAAGGTTTTGCTTTTAAAAAGCAGTCAGCAAAATAATGTTGTGAGAGAAAAACAAAATCAAATGAAAATGAAAATAGACAGCTTTATAATGATTCAGAAGAGAGCCAGAAATACTCCCTTCAATCATCCTCCCCTTTACAGTACGGGATATTAGTACAACCATTCTAGGAGCACGGCCTACTAGAATGTCGCTGTTTTGGGAACAATTAGATCAACATGTCAGGCTGAGACAACAGAATCATCATTTATTAGAATCAGATTTTCTTGAGTCTCGGAGGGCAGGGAAAGGGGGGAAATTCGCACAAAATAATTTCGTACAGATTACCCAATACACTTTAACCACTCTTTCGTACAGACAGTAAGCGGCTATAAAATAGTAGAAACCATGATTTAACGTATTTTCAATTGCACGATAGTGAGTGTTCTTGTGGGTTAAAACTAGTTTGGGATAAAGGAACCCTTGCTTTCACATTTCCTTTCAGTCTGCGGGTGGGCCATCAAGATTCGTGACAACACAGGTTTTAAAGGTTGTGGGGGTTTTTTGTTTTTGTTTTGGGGGCTCCCACTGCCTTCTGGCAGAAACGGAAACCGTCGGCGTAAAGTTTCGATTTTCAATTCATGTCGTCGCAAACTGTAGTAACCCTCCTTAAAACTTACTGCTGCAACTCAGCAGAGCCTGATCTAAATCCTAAATTCAGACAAACAACATTGTTGCACCTCCTCTTGATACAATTATCCAAGATGAAAGCTCCTGACTGACCTGCTACAAAGAAGCAAAGATCTCCCTTCTTAGAGAGTATTTCTAAAGAAAGATAACTCGTGATATAACTCTAAAGGAAAAGGGGAAAAAATAGAAGAAAAGAGGAGAAAGGAGACGAGAACTTTTTGCCTAAATGTTGGGAGGAAAAGGTTTCGTTCCCCTGGCTCCTCAAGAACAAGTCCCAACTACAAGAAGTCCCCACCCCCTTCCTCTCCCCCGAGACCTCCTCCCCACCTTCTCTTCCCCTCCCATATTAACCACCCCCCCAAATATTGCAAATTAGAAATGTTCTTTACCTGCTTCCTATAAGGAGTCCTGCTGCCACCAGCAGAATTGCTGCTACTGCTGTTGGGGAAAATCATTGCCCAGCCGAAGCCCGAGCTTCCCCTCCGGACGGGAAACAACTTTTGAGGCAACTTGGCTGGCGCGCGTTTCAGGGAGGCGACCACTGGAAGCTGCCTCTCCCTCCCCGGCTGCTGGGACTGGGCTCTTCTTCTGCCGCTGGCTGGCTCGACGCCTCTTCCACCTCCTCCCCCCTCTCCCTTGGATGAGTCTCTCATGCAATGCGCCTGTCGTTCCCTTTCCCTCTCCCGCGGTCACCGGCGGCAGAAAGCCAGACTGAACCTATAGAACCAGCCGCCCAGCCTTCCATAAGAGTCACTTCATTGATCTATAAGCAGCGGCGGCAGCGGCAGCAGCAGCGACTTCCCCAAGCAGCAAAGTCGATCCCACCTACTAGCAGTCTCAACCACCGCCCAGAAAGCGAGACACGGACAGAGAGCGCGCAACCGGGGTGGTGGTGCGGGGGGAGAGAGCGAGAAGGAACAGCCCAGTGTAGGCACCGCACCGCACCGCCTACACGCCTCCAAGCTGCAGCGAGGAGAGTCGGATCTTGGGCACTTGGCGCCGTCCGCCTTTGTCCCCCGGGCGCAGGCTGCTCCCCAAGCGCGCGGGGTTCTGCGTCTGCAGCAGGCGTCGGCCGCTCCCTTCCCCCTCCCCGTCCCTCCGAATGGTTGCTCCTGCCGCCTGCATACCGCGCATTCCTCGGGGCAGCCAGTCAGTCAGCGCGCTCTCACTCTGTCTCTTGGTGTGCACCAGCGGCGGCAGTACTGCGCTCTGTCTGCCGTGCCAAAAGCTCTCCTACAGCGGACGGGAGGGGAAAAGACAACCAGAGGCGGGCGTGTGTGTACTCAGTAAGAAGGGGAACGCGGCAAGCCCCCCCCCCCGCCGTTTAGCTTCTTCTTTAGAACAAAGAACTAAGTCGGCTCTCGCAAGCTTCAGAGTGTAATATCACTGGGCTATTAGAAGAACTCAGAAAGGAGGGGGAAGGAGAACAGTAAACCATTAATGGCGAGGTACTCCGGGGAAACGCGTGGGAGGGGGCACAGGATCTGAGTTTCTCCATTTCGGTTCTTTCCCAGCGCTGCGTCTCTTCAAAACTGTGGAGGCAAAGATTGTGTGTGTACAGAAGCTTCTTCTGACCCGCTCCAGCCTGGAGAACCAGTAAGCCTTGCGCTTAAAAAAAAACCAAACAAAATCCACTTTAGACAGCCAGGAGGACAAAGCCACTTCAAAGTCATAACGCAAACTCGGAGGGAGCTACACCGCATCGGTGTGAATAATCTGCTCTATCCCTTAAGAATTTGAAATGGGCTCTTGGAGTGGTGCCACATTAGGCCAAACCTAAAAACCCTGCTCCCTTGTCTCCCAAACGTGGACGCTGCAGACTACCCTAGCTGCAAAAGACTTAATGTGCATACGTAAAAACTTGACATAAGTCCAGAGCTTGAGCCAAAAGCTTGTGATCTCCAGTAACATGATCCCTAACCAGGCGCATACAAGAATTGCGAAACTACTGTTAAAGCACCAAACACTACCCTGTATCAAGTAAATAGGCTTTACCTAACTTGACCAAAAAAGGGACCTAATTATAGCCTTTTCCTCTGTAGGGCTCAGGATGGCCAACAACATTCAAAACAATCTAATTAAACAAGATGAATAATATTTCTGTTAAAATACTAATGTTATTCTGTTTTATATTTATGTTGCTTAAATGTGTATGTGCCATTAGATGAATTGTGTGATGTGATGGGTTGGGGGGGGGGTGTATTCATTTCTAATTGGCCTTGAGTCAATTAAATCAGGAAGATTAAAAGTTTACTCTCCATACCATTTCCCACAAGAGAAATAAGAAACACAGAAGATAGGAATATGCAAGTATTAGGGGTGTGCAGAACCAGTTCGATCACAAACCGGATCACTTCAAACCAATCACAAACAGGTTAATCGAACTGTCCAGCCCAGCTGATTGGGTCAACTCAACCAGTTCACATAACCTCAGTTTGGTTCAAACTCGGACTGAACCACACCATGCACATGGTCCATGCACATGCCTAGCAAGTATGTTTGTAATGACTACAAAATGGGATTGTTGGGCTACAAAGCAACCACCAATGTGAATACAATTATTCTGGAAATTACTGCTGAGTAAGAGATCCAAAGATTGAAGACTTGATTCTTTTCTTGTTTCCCTGGGGACAGTGATTGCATATGACTGCAAACAGAGGAAATCTAGACTTAAAGTTTACAGAGCAAGATCCTCTTACTTCAGTTCTGGAATAGGGATATGCACAAATGTTTCGGCAGGCTGGGGAGTGGGACCTTTAAGCATGAATAAAGCTGCTCTTATACTGCCCCACCACTTTCCCAGACACGCCGCTGTGCTGCTCAGAAGTCCGCAGATGAATGTGGGGCTTCACCCAGCAGCTTACATAAGGTGACGGGATGCACATGGCCACCATGCATGCACAGAAGCCATGTGCGTCCCACCACTGCATACAGGCTGGGTGAAGCCCTGTGGTCGTGTGTGGACATCTGAGCAGTGCAGCACCGCAGCCAGATAAATGGTGGGGTGGTGGAGGAGCAGGTAGCCTGCTTTACTCATTCTTAAAGTTACCACTCTCTGCCCCACCAAAATGATTTAGTGGGCCACACCAAATTGATTCAGGGCTTCCCTACTGGACTCGCCAAACCAATTTGTGTACATCCCTTTTCTTGAAATTCAGCATTGACTTTCAGGCAGGCTTTTCAGCATAACCTTCCTAGCATGAGAATTTAGGATGCAATAATGGTCAAGCAGAAATCCATGTTTAAAAGTGCAGATTTTAGGAGAATCTGCATGGTATCTGTGCTGCTTGACCCTATGCATGTATACTTGGAAATGTTCAATTGAGTTTCCTTCCCAGTAAGTGTGCACAAGAGAACAGAATTGATCTTCAGACACTCTCCCCCCTAAAATGAGTTGTAAGTTGTGCAATACTACATGAAGCTAAATCTAAGTAATTAAGTCAACTTAGTAATTATGTTCTGCTTCTCTTGGCAACCTGGAAAATTTCCACTCAAACAGGAACTCTGTAAATCAAGAGTCACAAATATGTGTACCTAGATGTTTTGTCTCTCAACAACTGTTGAGAGACCTGTTGTCTGTGCAACTGTAACACATCACAGCTAATAAATGGAGAAACCTAACCCTAAAAATTGAACTTAGTAAACATTCCACATTAAACTTGACCTATGAGTATGTAGCACTATCCTTTTGCACAATAACAATATCCACAGGGAGCAAAAAGCCTAATGCAAAGAAGTATTGTGCAGTCTCTCTCAAATGTCCATCAGAAAATATTGAGCATAGTAGGATTTACCCCTGAGGAAGTGTGCATAGGACCTCAGCCTTGATTTTGCTATAGCATCACATGTGCTGGCCTGAGCTAATGTATATAAGTGAGAGGACAAGGTCAACCACTTTTGCTGCTCAGTCTTAAGAAGTGCTGCATCACAAATGTGAGACACTTATGCCAAGCTAAACCAGACCATCACAAGAACACCAGACTGAATAATGGTGATGACTGTAAATGATCAAAAGATGTAATTATTGTGATGGCTGTAAATCACCCAGAGATGTGAGTTTGGGGCAGTATATATACATACGTGAAATATAAATATGATATAGCTCTCTTCTTAGCATAGACTTCTTAGTACAACAATGAGGGAAGCCATGACAAGAAAATAATGGGAACAAATTACTTACATGCCATTCTAAAAGTCATTTTTGCAACATTCCTGTTAGTGCAACCTTCACCTGTCTAATATGTGTTAGAATGATCCTTATCCCACAAACCTTATAACAGTTTATAATGATTGGCCCTCTCTTACCCTAAAGAGTGAACCTGAAGTGAACCCTGTCCAGACTGACAGGCTAGGGAACAGCTACTCATCACATGGTGGGCAGGAACTTGAGGGTCTTGTGGCAGGAAGAGAAGGCTTCTTTGTTCTCAATTGGAAGCTGGCTGGAGAGCAAGAGGGATGCAGCCATGAACAGGCTGGCTGCATGGAAATCTCTCTGCAGGTCCAGGGAAAGCCAGGAAACTTGAATCCTCTGCCATGGTTTTGGTGAGTTCAAGGAAGGACTAGGGATGTGCACGGAACCAGTTAAAAGAACTGCCGGTTCCACCGGTTCCAAGGCAGTGGGGGTCTCCCTTTAAGAGCAAGGGAGGGTGCACTTACACCTCCTGCCGCTCCCCCCCCCCCGCCAGCATCCATGTTTCTTAATGCCCATTGGGGCGGAAGCGTACCTCCCTGCCACCCCGTTGCCCTCATCTTCCGGATATGACCGGAAGTTGCTGGTGTGCCAGTGCAAAGGCATTTGGGCAACTTCTGGTCATATCCGGAAGACGAGGGCAATGGGACAGCAGGGAGGTACACTGCCGCCCTGATGGGCATTAAGAAACATGGACGCCAGTGGGGGGAAAGTCACTTTTAGTCACTCTAAAAAGGGAGACCCCCCCACCGCCTTCAAGTCTCCCTGCCACGGTTCCATGCACATCCCTAGGAAGGACCAGGGTTCTGCTAGGGTTTTGGCTTCAGAAAGGCTTAGCCAGGGAATAGTTTGTAGTTAGAGCGCATTGGATTGCTTTTCTTTTTGTGCTTTGCAAATCTTTACAACTGGTCTATTGTGTTTCATCTGTAACGTAATTTAGCCAAGGAAAATGAACCAGTGCCCCTTTCCAACTAAGGCATTGCAAAAGACTCTGTAGACTTTTTTGTATTTTCTTACATTTATGTTCTTTGCAACTGGGTTACTACAATTTTTAAAGTGTGCCACCCTAATATCAACTGAGGGTGCTTTTTGAAGTATTCTTACAACTACTGAGTGTTTCTTTTACCTTTAACTAAAAGCTGAGAAAGCCTCAGACGGGAACAGTCTGTAGCATTTTGAATAAAATTTTCCTCTTTTTGTTTTTTGCATTTTGCCTGCCTCTGAGTGGTTTTTTAACTTGGGAAAAGAGGTTTTACTCTGGTGCAAACATGTCTCAATTTTAATTGCTCAGCAACTCTACCAAGTGTTCTCATCATGTGTACTGGTGGGGGGTTAAACTCTGTTTAAAAGTGGGCATGGTGGCAGCGATTGAGTTACTAAAGGAACAGTTTAAGTTTATAGGAACAGCCTTTGTTGAACAAACATGGAGGGAATGTTTCAGCATTTTTCTTTCCCCCGCGTGGGCTTGCTTTGAGACAAAGGCTGGGTTAAATCTGTTACGCTGTTGTGTCAGCATATGCTGCTGGTCCATCTCTTTAGGATTAGGGTGCAAGGTTGTGAATGTCTAAAAAAAATTAGACTTTTGACATTCTCATGATTCATCAGGTGTTAAGAAAAAGTTAAGCAAGTCCGTTCTTCCAAAAGAAAAAAAGTTTTCAACACACTTTAGCTGCTCCATGCTTTTCTTCCTCTGTGCTACAGTAAGAATTTGATGAAATCCACATATTCTATACACAATTCTTGGTATTTTTAGATTTAGTCACTGTGGTATCTAGACTCATTTACAGGAATTAAAGGATTATGGACAATCCTGAAAGGAGGGGCTCTGCCCTTTGTGTCATAGGACACTATTACTTAGAAAAGGAATACATTCTAGGGTTTAACAAATCCTCCCTTTTTTCTACAGCATAGTAAGACTTGCCTGTAAAAGTCTGAAGAGACTTTCCTAAATTTCTATATATGGAAAATATATACTAAATAAGTACTATGTGTTATACCAGGGTATGACAAATCCAGGGCATGACAAATTCCAGGCGCCAGGGAGCAATGGCGCTTAAAAATTTAACTCTGGCATGTAGACTAGGATATTCTGAGGAAAAGTTATTTAATAAAATGGTTATTTGTCCCAGACAGTCCTGTTACTTGTAAAGGCAATAAAGAGAAGTCTATTTATGCTTCCCCTCCACAATGTCTGTCACTAATTCTGGTAATTTTGTGAACTGTCTATCGTCTGGCTCCTAAATTGTGGGGTTGGCACCTAGATCCAATGAAAATTTATCAAGGCCTGTGTTATACACTGAGTATAACACAGTGTTATACACATATATATCAAAGAATGAAAGGCTAGATGGGTATAATTACCATATGCTTCATAAAAGTTAAAGTATAGTCCTGATGTTTTGATTAGGGATGTGCATGGAACCAGCGGAGTTTGATTCAAAGGCGGGTATGGTGGGGACACCTTTAAGCGAAGGGGGTGCTCTTACCCCTCCTGCCGTGTTTCTCCCACCGGCGCAGCACTTTAAAAGGGTCCGGTGGGGCGGCAGCATATCTCCCTGCTGCCCCATTCCCTCGTCAGACTGGAAATGAGAGGAATTACTCCACACACATCGGTCCTGCTGGTCATTTGAACCTGTTCTGAGGTCCGCAAACAGGCCTCCGAACAGGTTCGTGCACATCCCTAGTTTTGATCAGGCTACTATGATGATCAATATTGGTTTCAGAAACCTTCTTCAATGATTTTTTCAAAAAACTGAACATTGTGGTGTTTTAAACAATACAGTGGTGACCAAAGTGACATTTCAGTAATATGCATCAATTTAAGGAAGCTGGAGAAGGTTAGGAGAAGCTATATCAGATTTTGTTTAGCATACTTTAACTTCCTTACTTTTTTATTTCAGTTAAAGGAAGCAAGTCCTTGTTTGCCAATAAATACTCTTATTTTTAGCCTGTGAAATGGCTTGGGGTTGGGGTTGGGGTGGAGGGGGAGACACAGTGAAACACAGTTGTCAAGAATATATATATAGTCCAATACTGCAACAGAGAAATGACTTGAATAGCAAGCCAGAGGTTGCCGGCTCGAATCCCCGCTAGTATGTTTCCCAGACGATGGGAAACACCTATATCAGGCAGCAGCAATATAGGAAGATGCTGAAAGGCATCTTCTTGTACTGCATGGGAGATGGCAATGGTAAACCCCTCCTGTTTTTTACCAAAGAAAAACCACAGGGCACTCTGGTCACCAGGAGTCGACATCAACTCGACGGCACACTTTACATTTATTCATGTTTACTTTGAAGTAAGTCCTAATGAGTTAATGGAATCTATTCTCAACTATGTGTGCAAGAGCAGAAATGGAAGTGCAAGTCTTTGGAATAGGAAGACAATATTAGAGAAACTGTTATCCTCAAACTATTATCCTGAGTTCTTTAGATAGCTTTGAGGCAGCAAGTAACAAGGCTGAGATGAGGAACACATTCCGGATTGGTAAATAAGGAATAATCAATTTAAAGACATAAAGAGCACTATCTCAAGCAGTGACCAAAAAGTTAATACGTTAAACTTTATTCACTAGAAGACCATGAGTTAGTGAATTGCAGTTAACTATCCACAGTGCAATTCTACGCACAATTTAGTGGCGCAGCGGGGAAATGCTTGCCAACAAGCAGAAGGTTGCCAGTTTGAATCCCCACTGGTACTATATCAGGCAGCAGTAATATAGGAAGATGCTGAAAGGCATCATCTCATACTGCATGGGAGGAAGCAATGGTAAACCCCTTCTGTATTCTACCAAAGAAAACCACAGGGTTCTGTGGGAACCAGTTAAAGAACCAGGTATATACAGAGAGGAGAGCTGGTCTTGTGGTAGCAAGCATGACTTGTCCCCATAGCTAAGCAGGGTCTGCCCTGGTTGCATCTGAATGGGAGACTTGATGTGTGAGCACTGCAAGATATTCCGCTCAGGGGATGAAGCCGAACTGGGAAAAGCAGAAGGTTTCAAGCTCCCTCCCTGGCTTCTCCAAGATAGGGCTGAGAGAGATTCCTGCCTGCAACCTTGGAGAAGCTGCTGCCAGTCTGTGAAGACAATACTGAGCTAGATAGACCAATGGTCTGACTCAGTATATGGCAGTTTCCTATGTTCCTAACCAGGAGTCAAAATCGACTTGATGGCACACTTTATGTATATGGGAGATTTCTTTCTTTCTTTTTACTCCCTAGCCTGTTTCATGTATCTCTGTCAGTGGGCTAGTCTTTACACAAGGAAATCATGAGATGCTATTATATGTGTGAATGAGAATTAAAGCTAGGATGAAGGAGGCGGCCGTCACTTGGTATTATAAGGCGGCCCACCATGTTTGCTACTTTGAGACAGTGACTTGCATGGATCCACCTACAGAGAAAATATTAAAGGTAAGTAAAGATAACAATGAAAACAACATTCTAGAAAAATTATTAGCTACAGGATACTAGATTGGGTTACTAGCTTGTGAAAGTAAAGTTAATACTCCTCTCTGATTAACATTCCCTCATTACATTAGCAAATAACAGGTGGCTTCACCTGACTGCCAGTAGGTCTATAAGGGGGGGATATGTCAGTAAAATTTCGAGATGTGAAAGCTTGCACTCCTAGAAGGCATGACATCTGAACCCACTCCTCCAGTTCTCACTTTGGAGTCTCAACATTCACCCAACATTCTCTACCCAACTTGACACTAATATTTGAAATTCGGCAGAGAATGTTGAGAATCTGGAGAAGGAACCAGACTTGGAAGGGGTCAGCTGTTCGGCTCTCACATTCCAACACTTTACCAACATGTCCCCCACCAAGGACCTGCCAGCAGTTGTGTGAAGCTGCTCAGCATCTCCCACTCTCATAATGACACAGCTTTTCTGCACCTGTGCTGTTCCCTTTTACAAAGTCTCATCCTAATAGAGATGCTTTTCATCACACTTGTAAAGAACGCTTATATGGGGATTATTAATAAGAAATGTATTTGTAAAGTATTATTCCATTAAAATATCTCATTTGTTAAAATAAATTGACCTGTCCATAGGTATATATTTTGGGATATAATCTAAGAGAGAATTAGGATCAATAGATGATAATTAAAATATAGTTGGAGAAAGAGGTATACGGGGTGGGTCGGTGGAATAAATACAGAACATCTTCCCTTGGCAAGTAAAAGCACCCAAATTCAGAGGGCTTGGGCTAGTGAATTCTTAAATCACCTTTGAACAAGCTGAAGTCTTGAACTCTTAGTTCTTTTATGATGCCAAAAAATTATGTGAACACATGTTTCTATAGGCAGTCCTATCAAGGAAAATATAATATTGCTGTAACAGGATAGGCAGATGAATAGCTAGCAGTAGGGATGTGCACGAACCGTTTCAGAGATTCTTTTCTGGACCTCTAGACCAGTTCGTCGGTTCAGCAGTGGGGGCGCACCTTTAGGGAGCAGGGAAGGTGCTGTTACACCCTGCCCCCCACTCCCATGGTTTCCCCACCTGCGTCGTCTGCAAAATCGCTGGCGCGGGGTGGCAGCATACCCTCTTGCCGCCTTGGTCAGCATCAGACCGGAAGTGGCTGGTGCGCATGTCCAGAAAAGGACCTCTGAACTAGTTCATGCACATCCCTACCGCTAGCTGATAATCTGCCTATCCTGTTACAGCTATATTCACCCATCGCCACCACCGAACCTGCCGTCTGCCTGTTTGTGCACATCCCTAGCTAGCAGTAACAGAGTATACCTTTTCTCTCTTTCTACCCTGCCTATGCTCTGCGAAATCCAATCCATTTGGAGATAGAAAAATGCTTAACTGAGAAGTTATTTCTTATTTATTGTCTGTTTTCCCTTACATTGCTTCTGGAAGCTTTAGCCACAATCCAGAAAGCTGCTTAGTGTACAATCCTATGTCAAAATTACACTAGCGATATACAGAGGAAGTCCTGTGCACCACTGTATGCTTTAGTTCAGGAGGAACTACACCTTCCAGGCATTCCTGCATTTCCCAGCCGCCCTGCTCAAGTGCTCAGCTTTCCTTTGTCACCCTGCCCCAGGACACTCCCTAGAACTGCCACACCTGCCCAGCTTTCCCTGTGCCAGTGCTGAGCAGCTGTTAAAGGATCACCACCACCACCCTCCTCCTATCTGGGGCAATTGCCCCATGTGTGGTGGGGACCAGTAATTCTGAAGTGGAATTCTGACTCTTTCTGTTGTGCACAGTCTTACTGGGAACCCTACACTGGTATAATATCAAGAGCACGTTAACATGCTTGTTGATGTACCTCTGGCAGCAGAGGAGCCAAAATGGGGGGTTGTCAGGAGGAGCAGGCTTAGAATCCATTCTAGATCCCTTCAGACACCACTCCCAGCCTCTTTGCTGGCAACTTTATAAAGTAAAGTGTGCCGTCAAGTCAATTTCGACTCCTGACACTCACAGAGCCCTGTGGTTTTCTTTGGTAGAATACAGGAGGGGTTTACTATTGACTCCTCCCACACAGTGTGAGATGACGCCTTTCACCATCTTCCTATATTGCTTCTGCCTGATATAGTACCAGCGGGGACTCGAACCGGCAACCTTCTGCTTCTTCAACCTTCAAGCATTTCCCCACTGCGCTACTTAAAGTGACAGCAACATTATAGGGCTATGCAATTGTATCGGTCCAATAGGAATATTGAACTGATATGAACACTATTGGACATTCTCAGAAGCATTTCTGATACAACAGCAGGGAGCCTCAATAGTTGGAATTCTTACTAAAATCCCTGCTGCCCTCTTAGAAATCCTTCCACTTCTGATAGTAATATTGGGGGTGGGGAATAGGGGAGAACTGCTCTGCTGCTTGGCGAGACTCTTTCTCCAAGCCACTTTTTAAGGACGACAACCTCAAAATAAAGGGTGGGAGTGCAAAATGAACCCCCCAGAAAGCACCCACTGGGCCAGTAGGGGCTTCATGAGGAGCTCCCCCATACCCCAATTTCACAGGTGCAGTCCTTTAAAACCCGCTTGGCAAGAGAGAGTTCTGAGCCAGATCCCAACCAAGTTTTAAGCACTGCATCTGCAAAATCAAGGAATGGGGGACAAAGTGGAGGGTTACCTGCCCCCTTCCTCTTCAATATAGAGTGCTTGAAAACCAGGTTGGGAACTGGCTCAGAGACAAAGTGTCTCCAAGTCAGGTCCTGATCAGGTTTTTAAGCACTGCACCCCTGAAATAGGGAAATAAGGGGGGCAGGTATCCCCCCATGGAGCACCCACTGGACCTTGACCTGCCACCCCCCAATTTTGAAGATCCAGTCCTTTAAATTCAAATCTGAAGCCAGTTTGGAGAGATTTTCTCTCCAAACCGGCTTCTGATCAGTTATTGGTTCAATGCTGACTGATACCAATAACCTATCAGCCTTCCCAATATTTTGCTTCCAGATTGTAATTAGATCAGCATTGATCCAATATTTCTGCTGCTTCATAGACCGATAACATTACCCATAAATTTTTAAATTGTATACACCACCTAGAGTTACATATGATAAATAAATAAATTATATTATAAATAGATTACATTAACAAAATAGCTGACACAAGTCAAACCATTCCCATTTAGTTTAATGGATAATCACGAACCTCTGCATCCCCATGTCCTCCCACTCTGCCATGATGAAGCAAAGGATTCAGGCTACCTCTGCATACACTCACAGTGCTCCTATTGCAGTATATAAGCCCCAACAATAATAGCATAACTCAGATGATAGCCCTATTCCAGACGCCCTCACTCACCTCATGTTATGCACACTTAGAGCACACAAGGGGGACTTGATGATGGCAACTATGGAGTCAAGAGGTGTGTAAGTTCATCATGGGTTGAGCAGAAAGCATTTATTAACAGTCTGTAAAGCTCAGATATTCTTATTTCTTTAAGTTCAACTATATTTCTAATCTTAACTTTTCCTAAGGCATTTTCCTCTTCTCTGCCTTCGTAATTGGCTCACTCTACTGTTGATCTCAACCCTGCAGTCTACAACATCAAGCATTGGCTGTGACAGACATGAAAAGTGAGGTCAACCCAGGGAAGACAAGTGGTGGGGTTGGTATTAGGGATGGGGCCAGCAGAAAGGTTGGAAAGCACACAGGAAGGGAAGAAAGGGCAAGGTCGGAGTAGGTGCTTGCAGGAGGTTGGGGTAATGCCAGGGGGGGCACCCTATGGCACAGTCACCACCTGAAGCCTTACCTCATAACAACTGTTGACAGGGGTGGGAGATACCATACCAAGCATAACTGCTGTGGATATCTTCCCTCTCTCCTCACCCCAGCTTCAGTATCATCACCTGTAATGTGGCTAAACTTAATTCATTAACCATTCCTTCTTCGAGGGAGCCAGTTGGATCGTTGGATAATGAGGGAATGAAAGGGATTCTTAAGGAGGATATGGAGGTGGCAGAGAATCTAAATGAGTTCTTTGCATCTGTCTTCATGGCAGAGGATACTGAGCATATACCTGTTCCTGAAACAGGCTTTTCGGGGATGGATAGCTTTAAGAACTGAATCAGATAGGAGTGAAAAGAGATGATGTTCTAAACTGACTGGAAAAATGGAAAACTAGCAAATCACCCAGGCCGGATGGCATCCATTCAAGAGTCCTCAAAGAACTCAAATGTGAAACTGCTGGCCTCCTTGCAAAAATATATAACTTATCCCTGCAATCAGGCTCTGTACCGGAGGACTGGAAAGTAGCAAACGTAACACCAATTTTCAAAAAGGGATCCAGGGGCAACATGGGAAATTACAGGCTGGTTAACTTAATGTCCATTCCAGGCAAATTGATGGAAAGCATCCTCAAGGATAAAATTGTAAAGCACATAGAACAACAGGCCCTGCTGGGAGAGAACCAGCATGGCTTCTGTAAAGGTAAATCTTGCCTCACGAACCTTTTGGAGTGTCAACAAGTGTGTGGATAAGGGTGATCCAGTTGACATAGTATACCTGGACTTCCAAGACAAAGTTCTTCATCAAAGACTCCTGAGAAAACTTAGCAGTCATGGGATAAGGGAATAAGTACATATGTGGATTGCTAACTGTTTGGAGGACAGGAAACAGAGGGTAAGGATATATTAAGAGTGTTCACAATGGAGGGAAGTAAGAAGTGGGGTCCCCCAGGGATCTGTACTGGGATCAGTGCTTTTTAATTTTATTAATAAATTATCTAGAAGTAGGGGTAAGCAATGAGGTGGCCAAATTTGCAGATGATACCAAACTCTTTCAGGTAGTGAAATCCAAAACGGATTGTGAGGAGCTCCAAAAGGATCTCTCCAAATTGGGTGAGTGGGCGACAAAGTGGCAAATGCAGTTCAATGTTGGCAAGTGTAAAGTGATACACATTGGGATGAAAAACCCAATGAAAAACTTCAGGTATACACTGATAGGATCTGAACTGTCGGTGACTAAGCAGGAGTGGGATCTTGGGGTCATGGTGGACAGCTCGTTGAAAGCGTTGACTCAATGTGCGGCAGCTGTGAAAAAGGCCAATTCCATGCTAGGGATCATTAGAAAGGGGATTGAAAATAAAACTGCTAATATTATAATGCCCTTCTACAAAACTATGGTGTGGCTACACCTAGAGTACTGTGTACAATTCTGGTCACCACATAAAAAAGAATATTGTAGAACTGGAAAAGAAGAGGGCAACCAAGATGATCAGAGACCTAGAGCACCTTTCTTATGAGGCAAGGCTACTACACCTGGGACTATTTCGTTTAGAAAAAAAGACAACTGTGAGGAGACATGATAGAGGTCTATAAAATAATGAATGGTGTGGAGAAAGTGGATAGAGAGAAATTCTTCTCCCTCTCACATAACTCTAGAACCAGGGGTCATCCCATGAAATTGATTGCCATGAAATTTAGGACCAGCAAACGGAAGTATTTTTTCACACAATGCATAATCCACTTGTGGAATTCTCTGCCACAAGATGTGGTGACAGCCAACAACCTGGATAGCTTTAAGATGGGTTTGGATAACTTCAAGGAGGTCTATCAACGGCTACTAGTCAGAGGGCTACAGGCCACCTCCAGCCTCAAAGTCAGGATGCCTCTGAGTACCAGTTGCAGGGGAGTAACAGCAGAAGAGAGGGCATGCCCTCAACTCCTGCCTGTAGGCTTCCAGTGGCATCTGGTGGGCCACTGTGTGAAACAGGATGCTGGACTAGATGGGCCTTGGGCCTGATCCAGCAGGGCTGTTCTTATGTTCCCTCAGTAATCTACACCTGAGACACATTATGTAGAAAGGGCAGCATCTATGGACCCTCACATGCAGGTAAGCACACCCACATATGGTTGATGACTCCAACCATAACTACTGTTGGTCAATGTTACCAGACAAGCAATGTTTTGAGGTATCGCAGAAAGCACCCTTCTATGTGCATGAGACTATGGGATCACAGTCTCCATTTTGGATACTTCAGTTCATGAGACCATGAACTTTTCACCTGCCTATATGTGGCAAGACTCCCAGCTGGTCTCTCAGAATGAGCAAAGCATGGGGCAACATACCCTCAAGGTCAGAATAGCAAAGACTGGATGGAATGGCCTCATCCCTCTCTTTCAACAGAGAAGGTATTGAGCCAGCGAGCAGACTTTAATCCAAAAGGTAAGGCAATCAAGGAAGCAATCAAGCTTATTTTTCACAGGAAGATAACAACCAAGTATTCCTTGGGAGTTGCACAGATAAGCGGTGCATTTCCTAAACGCGTCTTTGAATTTAGATGGCAAAGACTCAGGAAGACGAGCTCCTCAGAATTGGAAGTTTTTAATCTATGCAACTCAAGGCATCCTGCTCTTTAGATGGTGAGCCCAGCAATTCTTTATTCACACACGTCCAGCACATTTACATAGCTTCCTCCTGCTATTGTTGGGCAACATCTACTCAGCAAGATTAAACTCTAATAGAAATACACTCCTTCGCCTTTCATGGAATTCACCACCTTCAGGGTGTGTAAAATGGCTTGGAAACTGCCTCTGCACATTTGGGAGGTATATTTACCCCCAGCCAAAGCACATGGTCAGAGAGAGTCCTTAACCCATCATCTCAGAACCTGCTTAGTTTTACCAGCACAGCAAATTGTAGCTTTCTCTCCTTGCTCTTTTCTTGTCTTCATGTCTCTACCCATTTCCAACGAGGAGATCTGCAAGTGCAACAAATGCACCATCGGATATGAACAGGTATACTAACCTCTGGCCTCTCTCTCAGAATCCTCCTCACCCCTCTTTCTCGTTTCAACCTCTCCTCTTCCAAGCACTTTCCACAGCAAGCTTTAAGCCAGGCTCTGGTCTAAGCACTTTAGCCAAACTGATCAATCTCTAACTAGGACTTCAAGCTAAATTCTTGCAAGCTATATTCTTGCTTAGAATATTAGTTAAGATTTATTGCCTTGCCTAACTAAACTCTTGAATTCTGTACCCCCATTTACCCTAAATAAAAATGTTGTATTGCATTTCTGCTTCTTCATCTCTTACCGAACTTGCACAGATTTGATATTGGAACCAAACTGCTCCCTCTACCCAAGCTAATTCCCCAGGCTAAGCCAAAAGCATAGTTGAGTGTCTAACCAGCACTCCAGGGCAGTTCTAGCAACATTAAACACTCATTATGCCTTTTGCCCTGTGGGATTACAGCCTGGTCACATGGAGCAGGCACTGAACAGAAAACCAATACAATTCCCAATAGTGGAAGTGGTAAGTATTCTCTCAGTGACTACACTTTCTCCTCTAACTCCTGCTAACTGAGCAAAGATACATCTTTTAAAGTGGTGACTGTCTTTTATTTAGCAGGGGGAGAGCTACTGGCCCTATGCAACCCCAGCACAGCATCCTGCCGGACTAGTACCGGGGCAACCCGAGTTCAAATCCCCATTCAGCCATGATACTAGCTGAGTGACTCTGGGCCAGTCACTTCTCTCTCAGCCTAACCTACTTCCCAGGGTTGTTGTGAGGCGAAACTTAAGTCTGTAGTACACCGCTCTGGACTCCTTGGAGGAATAGCGGGATATAAATGCAAAATAACAACAACAACAACAACACAGAAATCACCATCGGCCAATTACAAAAATCAACTTTACTGGGAACAGCCTATATTCTGCGACAATATCTATAATACCAGCAACAATATTGATAATAAAATTCAGCCATCCCAGGTCCTTGGAAGGACTCGATGTCTGGATAAAACAAACCAGTCAATAACACCTGTCTGACTGTGTAAACAAGAAATAATAATGTATTATTTCTTTTTCTATGTAAAGCGCTTTGAGAATTTTGTTCAAGAGAGGTATATAAATAGTAGTAGTAGTAGTAGTAGTAGTAGTAATAGTAACAGGGGCAAGGAGGCTTAGGCAATGGAACTGTAACACCAAGGTTGCAGAACTTTCACTTAGAAGGTGGCTGTGCTGAAGAGGTCTTGTCATTGCTGCTGCCGGAAATATAGGCTCTCCCCCACATTCTGAAATATAAATGAGTGAATAGGATTCCTAAAAGGAACCCTATTCAGAGCACTTCCATGACAGACTGAATCCATACCATAGAAAAGTAAAAACAAACCAAATGGGCCTCCATTACAAAACAAATTCATACCTCTACTGTATGGTGCCACTGAACTGAAGCATTCTTTGTGCAAGTGTGTTTTGGCTTCTCTAACTTCAAAGAAGCAGGAGGAAGACTTAACTAGGATTGCGCCAATTCAGTTCTGTTGTAACTTGGCACATCTAAGTTGAGTCTATTGTTATGTCATTTCCTATTATTATCAGTGCGAGTAAGACAAACATACATCACAGACTCTCATAAGGAAGGTATTTATCTCTTTCAGCTTCCAAATAACAAAAAGAAAAAAAGTATCTATTTTGTTTTTAAGATTGTTAATATACTCAAAATGTGTCTTAGCAAATGTTTGGCTAGTTCAGATAATACAGCAAGCTATGGATTATATGATAGAAGGTGGCATGCCAGGAGAGGAAATTTCTCTCTGTGCTTGTGCATCTCCCTAATTGCACATGGATGGTCTCAATTAATTGTCTGAACCAACCTTGGGATTCCTTTACAGGTGAGGTGAAATATGGAAGGGGAAGAGTGGGCTTGAAACTTATTCCCATTATGTTCTTGAACCAACAAACCATGGCTTGTTGGATCACCTGAAGTGGCTCACTGTGTCTTTCATGGTCAGTATATATCCATTTGGGATATCCAGTGCCAAATACCATCCAGGTACAGCATTTGTCAAAATGAACAGTGTGAGTGAGACTTGGACATTTCTGAAGCATAAAACTTTTCAAAATGTCAGCTAATCACATCTACTTGTTATATATTTATTTCAAGTAACTACATTTCACGGCTGCAAATTGCACCACAAAGGCATTTTTAACTTGCAACGATAATAAAAATCATGTTGTATCATGTCAGCAGAATTTTACAAAAGTATTTTGTTTACAAAGTAAAACATATTTTGCTCCATGAAACGTGAGCTCGTTCAATGGGCACACTATCCAGAAATCTACTTCAGTATTATAATTCCAAACAATTCCAATGAAGAGAAAAGGTGGAGCAGGGCGTGGGGTGGGGTGGGGAGGAAATCCCCTTAAGATTTAACTTTTTTTTAAGCCCTGCTCTGGTATTTTTAATACATTATACAAATTAATCAAGACAAATTCAGTTTTAAGTTTATTACAGTCCATGACCAAACCAGAACAACCTAAGGCCATAATGAACACATAAATAAAACCAAAATAACACTTTTACCTTTCAGACATCAAACCAGATAGACTCCCACATGCTTTGATATTCAATAATTACACTCCAGCTTAGCACCTTTTACAATCTTTTGACTGACTCTAACAGCCACCACACAAAACTTAGCAACCTTGTAGGTGATTTCTGCCTTCTTGTCTGCTAAAACAAAGGAAACAGAGTTTTTCCGAACGTCCTGGTAGGTGTAGTAGAAGTGGTGTAATAAGGCTATTTATTTATTTATTTGGTGCATTTATATACCACCTTATACAAAAAGTCATAAGAACCAGTGGTCCCTCTAATTTTTTTTCATCTCTGTGCAGAATGAGTTTTGTTCTGGGCAGCAGGATCAAGGCCCTGTGCGCACATGCATTCAGAATGGGGCCTTCCTAATTCAACCTGAGTAGGATCTAAAATTAACTGAGTGGACATCAGAAAACTTGTGAACATGTGCACGTGCACATGCCTTAGAGGGAACAGTGATCGGGATATAGGAAGATGCCATATACCAAGTCAGACCATTGGTCCATCTAGCTCAGTGTTGTCTACCCAGACTGGCAGTGGCTTCTCCAAGGTTGCAGGCAGGAGTCTCTCTCAGCCCTATCTTGGAGATGCCAGGGAGGGAACTTGGGACATGCCCTTCCCAGAGCAGCCCCATTCCCTAAGGGGAATTTATTATAGTGCTCTCATTCAAATGCAACCAGGGAAGACCCTGCTTAGCAAAGGGGACAATTCATGCTTCCTACCACAAGACCAGCTGTCCTCCCTCCTTGGGCAGCTCACAATATAAAAACAATTAAAACAGTAACATAATTAAAACAATTTAAAATACAATAAAAAAAAATCTAAAAACCAAAACATTAAAACTATAAACTAAAAGCCTGACTAAACAGGTATCTTTTAGTTCCTTCTTAAAAACATTCAGAGAAGGGGAAATTCTAATTTCTCTAGAAAAGGCCTGGTTTCGAGTTGCTACCAACTGAGCTGGTGGCAACCTCAGCTGGACCTCCCCAGATGATCTTGAGTGGTGGTAGGGTTGACAAAGAAGGTGGTGTTATCTTTAGCAGGGGCGTAACAAAGCTGGAGTGGGCCCAGAGACAAAATTTTCAAATGGGCCCCTCGCTGATACACACACACTTCACAATATATAGTGTACTCACACTCACATCCCCATTGTGCCAGCTTCTCTAGAAAACTCCACTCCCTCGCTTTAACCCCGTCCCTCCACCCTCCCATGGGGAAGAGCGCTCCCGGCTCAGAGTTGCTTCTGCAGACAAGAACTTTGCTGCATGCATGCAGCCTTTGCTACGAACTTGGGGTTGGCTTTTCCAAGGCACCGAAGCTCTGCGGGTGTTGGAGAGTCATGTGACTTGCCTCTGGGGGGCCCCTCGAGGCGTGGGGACCCCCAGGCAGCCGCCTCCCCTTGCCTAATGGTAGTTACGCCCCTGATCTTAAGTACAAACAGCACTTGAGCAATTGAGAGACTACCAAATATATATGGCTCAAGAGAACCAGCAGCCAATCAGACTTCCCCGAGTCAGCACTTCGGCTTCCTCTCTAGTTATCTCCTGCACCTGTGTGACTTCCACTGAGCCTCTCTCTTGAGCCTCCCTCTTGAGCCGACTTCTCAAGACAGGTGAAATCCCAGGCTCCTCCCCATCAGAAATCATGTCTGGCAGCTGTTGCGAATCCTCAGCTCCAGTCTCTGGTCTCCCTGCCAACTCCTGTTGCTGTGCCCCTGAGCCCTCAGTAGCAGGTGAATCCTCCCATTCCTGCTCTGACTCTTCTGAGAAGTTTGAGTCATGACACCTGGCCACTGTCTCAACCTGAGAAATCAGAGAGAGGTTTGGGTCCAGAAGTACTTCCAGACTACAAACCTGCTCTTTCTGGGGGAGTGCAAACCTGTCCAGAACAAACAGATTTAAACCACTTCCTAAGTCTCGACGACCTCCCACAATGAGTACCTCTATCTTGCTTGGATTCAGCTTCAGTTTGTTCTCCCTCATCCAGCCCATTACCAAATGGAACAACAGAGTCTCACTCCCCCTGTCAATTCCTAATTGGAGATCATCCAACAGGCTGACCAAGGCCATCTCAACCTCATAGCCTGCCCAAAAGCCAGTCTGAAATTGGTCCAGATAATCCGCTTTCTCCAAAACAGCCTGGAGCTGAGATACCACCACCCTCTCAATCACCTTGCCCAACCATGGGAGGTTGGAGACAGGCCTATAATTGCCTAATTCTGAGGGAACCAATGCAGGCCTCTATCTCTGACAGGAACCCTGGTAAGGTAATGTAGATCTCTATAGAAGGGACAATAAAGCATCACATGTCCAATGGTTTCAATCTCACCTGATCCACATGAACAAACCTATTCTTTATAAGGAATATTAATATAATATAATATAATATAATATAATATAATATAATATAATATAATATAATATAATATAATATAATATAATGAATATTATGAAACCTACCTTGAAATAATACAAAGGGGAGAATATTAAATCATGCTCTAGAGAAAGCTTTGATGTTTAGCAATTACAAGGGTTGTAAAATAATTAGATGGTTCACATCTAGGTCTCTCCATGTAAGCTTTAATATCATTCAGAACTAAATTTAAATCATTCTGAATTTCAACATCAAATATATGATGTTTAATCACTTCTCTGGCCTGATTGTATCCCAGTGACATCAACATCTCTACAGAAAAACCATAATTCAAAAGTTTTCTCAATAGAGCCTGCTTCCATCTTGACTGGAACTTATCATGCAGTGTTAATGGTGCTAAACCTACTGGGCAGAACTGGACCTTTAACCAGTAGTTGAGAATTATTACTCAAGCTCTTGCTTCTACTCTGTGTGGCCCTGTCTCTCATCTCAGGGTTGTGTTTGACAATCACCTGGAAATCTGCAAAATTGCTCTTAAAATTTTAGATTGTACCCTTTCAAGTTCTATATAATTAGGGTATGGGCCAAGCTGTGCCCAGTATAACAGTTGGGCCAGTGGTTTTGCTCCAAATAGCCTTATAGCTGCAGGAACAAACTTGCTTCCTTGAGAACAAAAAATGCTTAAAATGGCTGCTGTGCTCCTTTGTGCTGACAATACATGTTCCATATGAGCATTCAGCTTACCTGATTTATGAAATACAACTCCCAGATATTTAAAGCTTCTAATTTGCTCAATCTTATGACCATTGATATTCCAGTTATATGATTTGGGTCTTTTTACGTAGACCATAATATTCTTTTATAGCTGATCAGAAAATGGTCTTTCTCTACAATATTGTGCAAAGATTCTGAGTACTTTCCTGAGCCTATGGGGATTTGCCACATCATCAGCACTGAGCAAGACTGATATACTTTTGCAATTCATTTTGAGGTGGGGGTGTTGAAGATAAATTGATGGGGGTTCCTTCATTTGTCTAATTTCTGTGTGTCTGTTAAAAGGTCCTGGAGCAGTAACAATTTTAGAAAATTCATTTTAGAACAAATTGAATCTCAATTCTTTTTACCACGGAAATCAATGCTAATATGGACCTTGAGTGAGCAAGGATGAAATCCTGTGTTGGGGTATGTGTTCCACTTGATGATGGGAGACATGCAAGGTTAGTACTTAACCAAAGATGTGCTCCAAACTCTTAATTATGCATAATTTTCAAATACACGGAGAGCTTATATCCTGTAATGTTTTCCACTGATATATATTTTGAAGTCCAGCAAAATTCAGTGATTCAAATAGTGAGGAAAATAGAGACCTGTGTATTTTGGCCACAGTGGTAATAGATTTTAAAGGTCATTCCACTTTGGCATGAATCCTTCCAAATTTATTCATGGAAGGTAAAAGTAAATCTTTGAAAAACTTGCTTGAGGCACAAAAAGTAGACTTAAAATTCAGTCATAAAAATGTATCCGGAAGTCAGTCTCAGGGTTAGTAATTCAACATGCAGGCAAGTGTGCTGAAGATTGCAGCCTCCTGGTGTATCTTCTTGAGAATAATATATCGAAATATACAGGGCTGCATCCCAACCTTGCATGGAACTCTACTCATGGAAAGAGCTTCCACCCAATTTCGACAGATGTCATCCTTGCCCCCACACTCCATGCTAAACACTGTTGTAGTGTCCCCAACCCTCAGGAGTGGCTTTGCAGGGTACAGAAGAGAGCTGTGAGGAAGAGGGCGCAAAGAAGTTCTGTTGCACAAGCTTCCTTCTGCTTGCACAAGATTTGGATGCAACTTGTTAACTGCAGTATAAAGTGGAACACAAGAACATAAGAAGCTGCCTTATACCGAGTCAGACCATTGGTCTATCTAGTTCAGTATTGTCTACAGTGACTGGCAATGGCTCTCCAAGGCTATAAGCAGGAGTCTCTCCCAGTCCTACCTGGAGATGTCAGGGAGTGAACCTGAGACTTTAGGTGCTCTTCCACTGAGCTATTGCTCCATCCCCTAAGGGGAATATCTTACAGGATTCATGTGTAGTCTCCCATCCAAACTGAAACCAAGGTTGACCTTGCTTAGCAAATGGAACAATTCATGCTTGCTACCTAAGCCCAACTCTCCTCTGCAGACTTCCGAAGTGGGTTGGCGGTTCCTACCTTTATAGTGAAGACACCAATAGCTACCTCTTCTTTTGATATATATTAGAGTTCATTCTGTAAATGCATCTTATCAGACATTAGGAACTGCCGCTGTCCATTTCTGTTCATTGCAGTTCTATGCAAGCCTCATCGGAATAAACTGAGCTGCACAGCAGCACATGAACTTTTCCCTTTAGTTGGCATGAACTGAACTACAGCTTCTTAAGAGCACATCAGTAAACAATTATGGTATCATTCAACAAGTTAAGATACAGATTCCTCTTCTATAGCTCCTAGTGCAAAAAAGCATTATATTTATACTTCTGTTCCATTTTTTACCAATATGTTGTTTATACTCTTAATATATTTTTTAAAAATATTATTATTATATAAGCCACAAAAACTAAATTTATGTGCATTGCAGCCGGTTTGTCAAAACATAAAACTGCTAACAAACACCTAGCTATCAAAGACTAAGGTCATTCACACGACCAAAAATGCTGGTGGGGAGGCAGGCTGCCTGCCTCCCCACACACGATCAAATATAGTTTGAAGGCTCTGTTGCTTGTGCCACAGCAAGCAGCAAAGCAAGGAGCCAAAGGAGAAAGTCCCTCAATGCATCACTCAATGCACCGTACCCTCAGCCAGGCACTCTAGCTGCCCAGCAATGTGTGTGCAGGAGCTGCCTGCAACCCCCACACACAAATGGTGGGGTACCTGGACAGAAGGGTGTGCTCATGCCTTTCTGCCTAGGTAACAGCCAGAGGTAAAACCTTGGGTTGCCCAGCAAGTTGCTAGGCAATAGCAAGTGGAGCATTTGCTCCGAGAAACAGCCAGTGAGAGATGTGGGTTGCTTAGTGCTGATGTATTTCGGAACTGCACCAAGCCTCCCTTTCTATGATAATGGGAGGAGATTCAGTATGATCCCCAGGTTACAGCAGGTATACACTTCGAATGACACAATGGGGCCAGCGGACTTGCAGTTGCAGCAAACTAACCAACTTGAAACCGAGGGTTCAAATTGAGGTTTTGAGGCACTAACGGAACCACAGTTGGGAAAGATCTCAAATTCAGATGGTAAGAAACAGTGATCTCAGGTGTGTTTCACTGTGGTTCGGCGTTATGTCTTAATTCGGCCTGTGTGTGTCCTCTCTTTATTTCATCTGGCTGTTAAAGAAGAGAGGGAGGAAAAAGTGGCAGCTTTGTAAACAAAGCTGCTCATGACAATTTCATATTTTGAATAAGAAATGGAGAAAATGTTTCAAAATTCTTATTTTCAAATGCATCGGGGGAAATAAAAACAATAAAGAACTAATGCATTTTAAGAAAAGGACATGAGAGAGATCAAATTGGCTTATCCATCTATATGAATGCATGCAAGCATAATTTGTTCTTTAAATAAGTGATTTATCTCCTAGAATATGAATATATTTTATAAAATGTATAATTTTATATAATATATTCATATTATATCATGAACTAGCTTAACCCGCACAGAACATCTGTGCACTAGTACTTGATTGCTCCCCTCACCCCATGCCACAGCCCCCTTCACCTCAGATATCTCTCTCTTCCTCCATCTGGTTGCTTCCATTCCCTTACCCCTCTTGGTCACTCCTCCATCCCTTTACTCCATCCCCATCACCCCTCTTGCTCACGACTGCAGTGTTACTAGCGCCTATTGGCCAAGCTGCAGCCCCCCATTCCCAGAGACCTCCCCAACCTCACCTGAGCCCTGCTCCTGCTCCTCCTCACAGGAGCAGCAGCAGCAGTTGCTGAGCGCTTCCTCACTGCCGCCGCCACCATGGCAGCTCGTTCCCCTCAGGCCGCTGAGAGGCCCAGGCTCGTCCCTTGCCTGCCTGCCTGCCTCCCTCCACCAATGGCCTCATCTAATTCACACAATGGAAGCCTCCTTCTCCTGAAGAGACTCTTTCCTCCCTCACGACCCATCCCTATCTGCATATGGAATCTCCACTGCCCAGTCACCACAGTGCTTCTGCTTGCTTCTCGCAAGAGCTGCCACGCAAGGGATTAGTCACAGGTTCACCTTAAATAAGAAAGATGGTCCTCAATCCAGTTGGCTTACTGGCCAACATTCTAACTAATACTGCGTGCATGCAGTCCAAATAAGCATGTGTGCAGTGGACTGCTTTCTTCCTTCTGATGTGCAGGTGCTTTGGGGCACTTTTTCTCCCCTTCCCCTGGGACATATTTGCAAAATGCACAGAGTGTGTCTAGGGGAATGGGAGATCAGCTAAAATTACTGCCCCCTCATATGCATGAGTAACCATACTTTAGGAGCAGAAGTGCATACTAGACAAATGTTTCTTTTGGCTGCACATGCACAGTATTATGATGTCAGCCACTGAAATTAGTGAGACTTAAATTAAATGCAAATAATTTGGCTCATTCATTTAAATGGAATTTAAGTACATTTCCTCTACTTGCTCTAGCGTGCAGCCAATTTGTTTCATCCATTAACTATAAGTCAATGAGGATAGTGGAAAGGACCTCCAACATTAAATTTGGGGAGGTGATTTATGTTAAAATAAACTCCTAGTTGCATATATTTAGTACAGCAATTAGATTTTTCTGTTGTATTAGCTTAATACTGAACAATATGCTGATACATTGTAGGTGCAATCCACCAGGCACTTCTGTTGTGCAAGTTTCCTTCATTAATGGGGCTTACATAGTGTTTCTACAGAAGCCCAGTGAGTATTAATAGTGGCCACATGTGCTTGGTGGATTGTCTTCTATATCTTCACTTTCCATAGCTCCTAAAACAGACAGCTACATGTTGACAGAAGTTCTGTTCCTTCAATATACAGGCAGAAATTAACAGGAGATGATTGTCTAGAATGCAGCTATCAAAATCAGGGTCAAAATTAGCTATCAAAATCACATGTTTATCTATGACAACATCCCAACTGGTTCTTGCATTAATGAAGTTTACACAAGGGTGAGGAGAGGAGCAATATTTACCAGTCCCCAACTTCCCTGTACCCCTTGAAAATATGTTCTCAAGGATGTATTTTCAAGGAGTACATTAAACACAACAGACCTGGAGAAGAGAATGTACTTACAGAAGAAAGCTGAAAAACATAATGAAAATATAAATGGTCTTAGTGTAATGTAGATCATTGCTAATTTGCAATTAAAAGGTGAATGATAGAAAATTGCTCTTAATTTATAAGCTGTAACATGAGAGAATTCTCAGTCCACATCTTATTAGTGAAATGCTGCAATCCCACTAAATCCCAACAACCGTTCGGCTGGGGGAGGGGGCAGACTTTGCACCTGGCCATTCAGGAGACAGGGCTTGCATGTAGCCCCCTCCCTGGGGCACAGGGTGCTTCTTGTCAATCAGCCAGTGCACTGTTGTGAGTGGGCAGTGCGCCGGCTACCAGTTCAGTCTCGCTCCGAGTAACGGCTGGTCTAGTCATTAGGAGATATGCTCTGCTCAGCCTGGGGTTTTGTTTCAGTGTGGGTCCAGTGGAGATGGAGCTCTGCAGTGGCATTTGGGAAGCTTGGCTTTAGGAGCGGCAAACGTGTGGCTGTGTTGCCCCCAGGAGTGGCAAGAGAACTGTACAGGGAGGCCGCAGAATAGCTGGGAGCATTCATCCTGTGGGGCTTTGGTTTGATGGCTGTTTGGTTTGGTGCCACCTGATGTGGCAAACCGGGTGCAGAGGCATCATTTTGGCAGACAATCAACGGGTGGACTGGCTAGATTCCTGGGCTCTTAGGCCAGTAAGGTGCCAGTGTTTTGGCACCCCTCCACTTGAGTTCGTTCATAGGGAGAGGATTTCTCAGAGGGTTGTGCTAGCTCGAGGGCTGGGGTGGATTTGAGCAGTTGTGAGTGAGATTCCACCACCACTACCCCCTGTTGTTTCCCCCCTTCATTTTATGGTTTCCTTAAGGTTACTGCATTGGGCAGGAGGGGAGGCCTCTGGGCTGATTGTAGGGAGCCCTGTCTGCCACCTGTTGGGTTTTGCTGGGCATTGTCACTGGTCATATTATTGATTGGCCTGTTAACAGTTTCTAGGGTGTGTAGCCTACTGCGGTGGTCCTTGGGCTATGGCGCCTAAGAAGAGTACAAATAAGAAGGGGAAAGGGAAGGGGAAAGGAAATGGAAAAAGGAAAGCCCCTACACCAAAGAGAAAGCGGCCTAGGGCCTCTGAGCCGTCTTTGTCTTCATCTTCCAAGGATGAGGAGTGGTTGGCATTGGCTGCCATGCTGTCTAGGATCCAGGCACTGGAAAACCAGAAGAGCCTGGGGTCGAATGTGGGGGAGCATTCTAGGACAATGCAGGGTAAGAAGCGTGGGAAAGATGACGCTGATAAACACAAGGCTGCCCTTTTGCGTTTTAACATCATGTTTCTCACTTATCATGTACTGGGACTGGATAACAGCATACCTGATGCACTGTCTCAGATGCAGGCTGAGTGATTTTGCCAGCTTGCCCCAGAATCCAATCCAGTGCCCGTGGCACTACCATCAGACCTGTGGACAATTGTAAGTTTGAGGCCAATTGGGCCACATAGAGCAGTCACTTGCAGCCAGCACCAGGGTTCAGTACGAGGCGGCCAACAGTGAGTTTCCGTGGTTGAGGTTGGATGCCAGCCTGTTGGATGTCTGGCCCATACCGGTGGAGCATTTGATGCCTTATTGTGTGGTGCTCCATCCTAGGGGGGTTGGTTCCATCACAGGATGGCTCTCAGTCCTTGCTTTTGAGGCACAAAGGGGAGTGTTTGCAGATTACACCGGAGATGTTAAGATTCAGCGTATCCTTGAGGGTTGGGCTGGGGCCAGCCGCACGCCCAGGATAGCATTTCCCCTATTTCCCCTGGAATTTTGGTGCAAGTTGTAGGCAATTTTTGGATGCTGTTCTTCCATTTATGAAACCCTGCTTTTTCAAGCAGCAGCATTGGTAGCCTTTTGGGGGGCTCTAAGGATCAGCAAGCTGGTGGTATCCTCTGCCAGAGATGGTTCAAGCAGGGCATTAGATAGGGCTGATGTTCAGGTTTCTCGGTTAGGGTTGCGGATCCGCTTTTGGGTCTCCAAGATGGATCAGAGGCCCAGGGGTATTGCTTTTCCGCTTGAGCGCTACTCAGATCCCTTGCTCTGCCCCATTTCAGCCATCACAGCATATCTGTCCATTCATGGGGATACCCCGGGCTCTCTTTTCATTCATGAGAATGGTGGCCTACTGACACAATATCAATTTTGGATGATAATGAAGTCAGCATTGCATGTGGCTGGTGTGCCTGTGGGCTCATTCGGACCCATTCTTTCAGGATTGGGGTTGCTTCCACAGCAGCAGCAGCAGGCTTGCCCCCAACTTCCATTCGGAGCATTGGGTGTTGGTGTTGGGTGTTGGTGCTCTTCAGCTTGCCGTACCTATGTTCAGGCCTTCAAATGGTCTAAGAGATAGTTTGTCCATTTAACTCTTGATTCTTTTTCAGATTTGGCCAGCTGCCTGGGTTTGGTCCGTGTTTTGATCTGTGGGCACAGTTTTGTATTTTGGGCCAGCCAGTGTGCATGGTCCAGCAATTGAGGGAACCAACTGGGTTGCAGTGCCTCTGCTCGGGTCAAGTGGCTTGGACGTCATGGTATGGTGTGGTGCTGGCTGCTGCCTTTGCTGTTCCAGCACCCTTGAGGGGGTGGAGTTGCTCACACTCTGGGTTATGTTATATTGTTATGCTTGTTGCAGATCCTGATAATTATTATTAATAAAGTGGCCCTAGTTTCATCTATACATGCTTGTCCTGACTTTATTGAGGAGCTGGGTGCAAAGATTTTGCACTCTATTTTCAAGTGTATAAAAAAAAATGCCTGGCTGGAGACTGAATGAAAATGGGAATCCTTGACTTTAAAAATAGTGACTTTGATTAAGTATTTCCATAGTGAATCATTTATAAGAAATTACCTCAGCATGGTGCACGTGTTCAGTTTCAGAATCAAACAAGCTCCCTTACTACTCTACAGTATTATATTCCAAACAAGTCTGCATATTAATTTAAATTTCTCTCTTTCCAGGAAGTGATTTTAATTCAGATTGAACACAGCTGTAAACTGATTCACCATTATCAGGAAATATAGTCATAAAAACAGAAAATGTTACACATCTGGCAGATTCATGCTTTCCTTCTCTAAGAACAACTTCAGAAAACTGGAAACCAATTCTTCAGAGGATGCAGAAAAATACATTGTTTATATGTATAGATAGATATAGATATAGATATATCTGTCTTAGAATTTTAAATGTTTTGTACTGCAGTTCTTATATCACTAACTATAATATAAAATATATAATATAATGTAATAAAAATTATATATATACACATACATATACATATACACACACATATATACATATAAATAAAGAGATTCAGAATAATGGAGTTCATCTGTACCATTCCTTGCTTTGCCTCATAGTCTAGTACTAGAATCATGCTCTTAGCTTTTTATTTTTATTCTCTACTTACTGTTCTCTTAATGTGTGTAGAAAAGCACCCTGGCAAGGAGTGTGGAGCCTTGGCAGAGGAAACACTGCCAGCTAATAACAAGCTGTAATCAAGACCACAAAAGACAAATACTCTGTTTTGAGCTAGAAGTACAGGGCGGACACTTACACCTCTAGATACTTAATTGTTTCAATGAAACAGTCTCACCCTCTTGAATGAAGTACTAAAAAGTATTACGTGCTAATTCACACTTTAGTCTGCATAACCTCTGCTCTTCTATGCTGATATGTTGGACATTTTTGCTTGCTTTTATAAAACAGCACTAAGAGACAGAGACTGGAAGAAGTAATACAGCACATCCTAGATTCTGGTACACCAAGTGACCATTTCACCTTTCTTCGTGGTAAGGCGAGTTTTTGTGTTATCCCCCTGTTCTTGGTGGGTGAGGAGGAAAAGGTATACTTTTTGGTGGGTGAAGAAGAAAGGTATTCTTTCCACTCTTTTTGTTCAAGCCTCCCATCCCTCCACTTGCCACTGAGTTCCATTAGCTCCGCCCACTTGGTTGTCTATTAACTGCCCTCTGAGTCCATGAACTGTTTGTTCTTGGGGCAGTTTTAGAGGGTTTTGGCCAAGGGGGAGGGTTCCTCTTCAGATTATTTTTTTTTAAACACCAACAAATCTGTGGGCACCTCAAGTCTGCTGGTACCTCTCATTCACTTGCAGCTGCTCCAGTTATCAAGATCATAAACTTCCCAGCTCTTTCAGAAATAAATGTAAGATGTAATTCTTAACACTTAAATACATCAACTTGATAGTAGATTCAACTACCAAGTCTTTGTTAAAGGAAGGACTGTGGTGCAAAATATGAATTCTTCCAGTTTTCCAAAGGCACAAACATGGATATAAGGCTAAATTGTTAAATAAATTATTGCATTTGGTACTTTAACATCCATTAAACTAGCATGTAGACAAAACCAGATCATATGACAATGAATCTATCATGGAGTTTATGTCAGAGTACCAAGGGTGGGGAAAGACTCTACTAAAGATATAGCAAGGACCAGATTTGTTCCTTATGAACAATACCTTTTTTAAAAAAATGAATAAAATTGTATATTTTAGAAAGTTCATAGTGCATCAGGATTAGAAGAAAATCTTTTAAGTGCTTGTGCCAGCTAATTTCCTAAGCTTGGACCAGTGATGGATTCTCTGTGAAAAAATAGTTACATACAGTTATCTTCTAAGATAAGTTTATTAGTTGGCCTCTATTTGAAGTTTTGTTGTCATGTTGGGTGACCCTCTGTTGGTAGTGTACCAAGGATAAATTCTTACTGTTGTTATGAGAATGGCTATGATAAACTAGGATGGTTATAAATTAGCATCTCAGGACTACAACTGTTCTGGATATTTGTATGACACAGTGGTATCCAAAAGGAAACTAAAGGTCAGAATGTGATTGGTCATTATCTGGACATGCTATTCACTATTACTCGTACTTTCTCATAGACTAATGAACTTTATCATCGATCATGCATGAGAGGTGTCAAGTAATAATTGGCTTAAGAAGGTGGAAGCAGTGAGAGCTGGTCTTGTGGTAGCAAGCATGACTTGTCCCCTTAGGTAAGCAGGGTCTGCCCTGGCTGCATATGAATGTGAGACTAGAAGTGTGAGCATTGTAAGATATTCCCCTCAGGGGATGGAGCCACTGGGGAAGAGCAGAAGGTTTCAAGTTCCCTCTTTGGCTTCTCCAATATAAGGCCCAGAGAGATTCCTGCCTGCAACCTTAGAGAAGCTGCAGCCAGTCTGTGAAAACAATACTGAACTAGATAGACCAATGGTCTGACTCAGTATATGGCAGCTTCCTATGTTAACCTATGCTCCAGTGTGCATATGTATCAAGTTTTTACACGATGGGAGGGGAGGGGAGAACAGAGCTGAAGTCTTGAAGCAAGCAGTGTCTGTAGGAAGAGAGAGCCTTCAGGAATCAGTCCTCCGAGAGACAACTTCAAGGACCAGAGACTCAGCTAGGAGGGATCCTTACCTGAAGGAAGATTGTGTGACAAGATAAGTCATCAGTAGCAGGGGCGTCATGAGATCCCCAGGGGCCAGGGGACAAAATCCCTGCCCACCCCATCGCACACATAAGCCCCAAGCCCCACCCCTGTGTCTAATGTCAGATGCAAGGGGTGCGGCAATAGAAATTGAATAAAATAATAATAATAATAATAATAATAATTTTAAAAAAACCAACATCTCCCCGCAACGGCTCCTCCTGCTCCTGTTGGTCGTCCTCACCGCGACTGCTGCTGCTGCCCCACCACCACTTCTTATCTTGGCCCCGTGGCAGCAGGGGGTGCTGTGGTTGTTGGGTATCTCCAGCCAGCCTGCGCACCTCTCCGGCTGAACTGTGCACCTGAACAGTTCGAGTATGGATGCCACGTGCCCATGACGTCTCTGGCATGCAATGTCCATAATCGAACTGTGCAGGCACACAGTTTGGCCAGAGAGATGTGCAAGCTGGCCGGAGAGACCCGACAGCCACAGTGCCTGCCACCGCCATGGGGGGTGGCCTGCCCCACTCAGCTCACCCCTCACCCCCTGGAGGCCAAGTTAAGAACTGGCAGCAGAGCAGGGGGTGGGGCAGGGCAGGGGCAGCGGTGGGGTGGTCTGCTGGTGGGGCCATTGGGAACCCCTGACCCTCTGGGCCCAGGGACATTTGTTCCTGTTGACCAATGGATGCTACGCCCATGTCAGTAGCCAAGCTTTTCCAGAAAGAAGAATCTATTTATCTCAGCTCTGTGAGTTCTAATGGGGCGGGGGGGGCAGAAGAATTGGCAAGCCCCATTATAAAGAGACTCGCCACATCTCTTAGTGACAGTGGGTGACATTCTGTGCAGTGGAACATGGGCAACAGAGGTTTTCCAGGGCTGCTAACAATGTGAAAGGTAGCCCTGACAGTGTTGTACAACAGGGCTGTTGTGCAACAATTTAACAGGTAGTTGCACAATGCTACTTACTTTGGGAACAATGGCTGTAGCAGCACGCAAGTGTGATTGTGCAATTTAACATTTGTGCAAGAGTGGATGCATGACTGCACATCCTGCCAACAATTTTTTTTAAAAAAAGAGATCTTACTATTAAAATTAGTACATATTGGAAAGCTGTTGGAGTAGGTAGCATGTGTGGAGTTGGTTGGGAGTTTTTTTTAGTTCTTTTGTCAAGTTGCTTCTTAGAACTCTATGAGCAAAGAGAAGGGCTTCAAGAACACTTAAAAGGTAAAGTGTAACATCGAGTTGGTGTCGACTCCTGGCGATGATAACAGAGCTTTGTGGTTCTTCTTTGGTAGAATACAGGAGGTATTTACCAGTGCCATCTCCCATGCAGTATGAGATGATGCCTTTCAGCATCTTCCTATATCACTGCTGCCCAATATAGGAATTTCCCATATTTGGGGAAACACACCAGCGGAGATTCGAACTGGCAACCTCTTGCTTGCTAGGCAAGTTAATTCCCCGCTGTGCCATTAGGTGGCTGGAAGGCTCAAGAGTACTTAGGAGGGTCCAAATATTGTATGGAGTTTGTCAGTGTCTCCAGATATTTTCTTTGTTTCTCAGTTGGTGGGGTTGGCATATTTTTTTTATTTATCATTCAAGTGGGTTCCTTCTGTTTTAATAGTGACCAACATACTGACCCTACAATAATTTCCTCAATCTGTTAGTGTCTAGAGGCCATGTTAATGAAGTGTGGCATATTAATGAAGACAAATGCCTACTACTGACTGTCAGTTCCATCACAATCAATGAGGGGGTGACAGAGGAAGCCATCATATTTGTTGTGGGCAAAATTGTCACATGGCAAACCAAGGACTGTTATTGCTTATGTATTATAATGCTGAAAATTAAATTGAACATTACAATGATGACTTCAAAAGGCACAGAACTAAAAATAAAAAGGCAAATAATTGTTCTAAAGAACTTCAAGATAAAGAATAAAGATGGATATGTGAAATAACTGCACAGGAGAAAATTTTTAAATTTTTTGCCATTATTTGAGCAATCTTAACCAAATTTGAAGATATGACAATGCCTCTTATCTACTTCACATTTACCAAATTTGAAAGAAATTGGCCAATTGGCTTAAATGATGACCAATATAAAATGAAAAACACCTTGAAAAATGCCTTGCAAATCTATGAGGGGTGGGTTTTTTTGGCCTTACCTTAAGTAAAGGGGCACATATAATAAAATGGCAAGTAATACTCATAATAAAGTACACTACAGTACACAAGGTAAATGGAAACACACTTTATAAAGGCTCAATATACATATAGGTTACATAATGTTTATTGTATTTATCCAAATACAAGAAGACTCTGAATTTAAGATGAGCCCTTAAAAATTCAGATTATACACTTATTTGCCCAAAAGAAAGAGGATTCTGAATTTAATACGACCCTCTGATTTCTAACATGAAAGAACTTGGAAAAAACCTAGTCTTGGATTCAGGTAAATACAGTACATGGGAACTATTAAATTGTGTAGAACTATTAAGTTGAGTCCTACCTCTAAAACATAGGTTTTATGTATTTCCATTGGGGAGGAGGGTTTACAGAAAAGGCTAGACATACATTACAGTGTTTTCAATTCATTTATTTTGAAAAGTTGAGGGGAAATGCCACATGATTCCAATGCAGTGTTTTATTTGAGTGCAATAAGTTACACATACACTCTGTTAACCAAAGATTTGTTTTAAATCTGGCACACAGCTATCACAGTAATTAAAATATTGACTTTAAGCAAAGGCTATAAAATGTATGATTAAAAAGATTATGAATGTCTCTTATCAAATGACACAAGAGCATAAAGCATAAAGCAATGCCATAGTAGAGGTACAGTTGTGCCACAGTATTTGAAATCTATTACTACTTAATATGGCTTTCTTATATAAAATAAAAATAATGGTGCAGGTCCGGCTATGTTTCAAAGGTCTTTTCTTGGCAAATTGCATATGTTCATTCTTTAAGCACTGGAGGAACATACAGAGCACAGTCTTGGTATTTTCAATTATTGTCTAATCTGGCACAATGAGAGCAGCAAAACACAAATGCTTAAGTTTTTAGAATTAGTGGGCTAGAAGAAAAGTGAAGATCACCCTGATAAACTTTTCTGCACTAGGAAACAGAAATAGAAACACACTTTATCCTACATGAAAAGAAGTTACGAGATATAGACTATTATCAGCTGTAGAGTAGCATGAAGTAGACTCATCAATGTCTTTAGGGCAGTTTTCCTTATATCTGAAGTTACACAAGATCCGCTTTCCACTATGGTAAAGGACAGTCCTAAAGTGGGCGGAGGGGGGATTATTAACTTCAATTCTGACCTTCTTCTCAAGCTAAACTCTCTTTTGCATTTTTGGTTGTGTGTGTACGGCTAAAACATTTGCTCCTTCATAAAGCAAGGTAATGTATAATTCAGCCCTTTGAGCCATTTCTAGTGCAACTCTTATTTTGCTCACTGGAATACATCTGCAAATCACTCCTGTGATGAAAACAGAAATCAGAAGGATCTGGACCACAGTCCACTATGTTCACATAAAACCAAAGGCAAGAAAATCTAAAGAATTTATTCAGACAAGTATCGTTTATTGTCCACACTTATTTCTGCACACACAAAGTGGGTGATTTTCAAGTCATGCAGAGATCTTAGACTGCTCTGCTTTGTAAAGAGGAAGTGACCTTTTATTCATGGTAAACAGAGGCATCATGGGAAGAGTTGGAGCATAGGCTGCTCTTGCAATTATTACGAAAACAAACAATTCAAAGGTCCATTCCCTCACTTTAACTCATGTGCCTGTGAGTGAACGCTGAGGCTTTGATAAACTGATGTATATGTTCATGGGGATGTGCCCTCAGGCACAGAGAATGCTGACCCTTTTCCATGGTGTTTGAAAAGCACGAGTATAAGCTCAATGTTACTATTTTTGTCACTGTGGTCACTGGCAAGTGCACTTCCGTGGACAAAAATAGTAAGAAGCAGCCTTCAGCAACACTACTTCGGCCATCCAAAGACACAGAGAGAATTTTTTCCCCTCCTCCTGCAAAATGTCAAAATGATGGTCTAATTTATAGGATGTCTGTTGGAGTATACTGCACTGTGTTTTATTGCATTTGTTAATCCCATAGTAGGAAGTATTCAGAAGCACAAAGAGGCACTTTATCTCTCACCCTGAACTTTGATATGTGATTAAAGCCAAAGAAACCTATTCAGAAACCACATTCTAAGAATTCAATTTTTCATTAAATAAAAAATATTTGGACCCCTCCCCTCCCCCATTCCATTCCTATTCCATCATCCACAGTAATATAAGGGTGTGCAGTCAGTCTGATGCATTGATTTGGGGATACTTGTCTCAGAAGTTCCATGAATACATTGAGATATGTAACATCTATTACTGTTTTCTTTATTTAAAAGAATGCATGTGCTGAATGTTAAACATATTAAAATGTAAAGTTCCAAAAATCCAAGTTTGCGAAGAATTAAATTGCATTGTTTTCAAAAACTTTTGTTTCCAAAGCCTCTGCAGAATGCTCCACTGCAGGAAAGGTTGGCAAAGTACTTCAAGTGTAGGAGGAAATGCACTCTCCCTTTGGCACAGAGCCTCACTATGTACCCAAAGCATGCCAGTATCTTAACAGGCACACACCCTGGCATGGCCTTTCAAAACATTAACCACAGATATGAGGATCAGCATTCTATGCCTTGCTTCTATTAATAAAGAGAATATACCATACTTCAGATTCTCAGTTCAGTTTTATTTTGTTTCTGTACACAACAGTTTTGAACATATCACTGACTTGCTATTTCTGCTAATGCAACTGGATGTACATTGCTCAGAGATCATTTAAACAGGCGAATACATGTGTTGCATGCATATGGTCTGTGGTTCAGTCCCTGGCATCTCCAGTTAAAAGGATGTGAAATTAGCAGAACTGGAGAAAAATTCTGTCTGAAACTTCAGAGAGTAGCACCAGGGCTAGACAGACTAATGGTCAACTTGGTTTAAGCTAGTCTCATATGCAGAATAAATAAATGAAAACACTAGGCAATGGATGGGCATTATAGCCCAACTCTGAGAATCTATTAGTTGAATCAAATGAAAGGTTTTTTTAATGGAAGGTTAATCCTTCTTGTGCAGAGGAAACAGAACATAAAGCTTCTGCAGAATGCTCCACTGCAAGAAAGTTTTTTCATTAATAGTGTAATCCTAAGCACATTTACTCTGAAATGAGACCTACGTTGAATGGGACTTGCTCCCTAGTAAATGGCAGAAATCCTGACTAAAAGTGCCAGTGCTTTGTCTGATGTGCTGGTGCTGTGAATGAGTTCCAAACTAATGCAGCACCAGTGCTCACAGGAGAGGGGGATTTTGACAACCTCCCCTTTCCCTGGAAATCTCCTCTGTCACCCCAAAATGTCCCTGAAGGCTGTTACAGAAATAGCTTGTCTTGGAACTGCAAACAGCATCCCTCTGTGTGATTTGGAGTTGCAGGCTTGCAACTTCCATCTTGGATACTTGAGCTCATTCTGCACATGCCAATATTTGGCAAATATACAGTTTGGTTGCTTGGCATAAGCAAACATTGGGCAGTAGCTGCCCAAGGTCAGGTTAACAAATAGCCACAGGGAGACCTCCCATGGCCTCACCTTTGCAAAAATGGAGGAAGCTAGGAAGCAGACTCTCAAAGAGCCCTTTACAAGCGAAATAGCCAACTCCTTTTGCACTGGGATTAGCTTCACTAATCACTTTCACAGCTACTCAGAAAAATATTGCACACTCCCAGCCTCCTATCACTGTGTTAATGAGCTGGCATGGACCCAAAGGCAGAATAACTAACAGAAAAAGAAACCTCTCTCTCAGGAAGAGATGCTCTATCTCCAAGAAGGCCTTTGAGTTCACCCATACAGTTCCATACACACACCTCTCCACCAGCCATTCCAACTTTTGTTCCTTAAAGAGCACACCCACTGTCCTTGCCACATGGCCTCGGGACCAGGACTGGATTGTTGCCCTACTGGTTCACAAGAATTTGAGTGGTAGCTCTTCACTCCTCGCCTTTTCTTCTTTCCACTTTTCTACTGCCTTTTTCCTGCAAGGACGTCTACCTGCACACCCCAATCTGCACCCCAATACTAACTGCCTATCCTTTTAGATCTCTTTGTTCCCTTCTCTCTCCTCTTTAAGCTTACCTCTTGGTCCTTTCTCAAGCAAAGCCTTAAGCTGATTCAATTGATAATTCAGAACTTAAGCTAAAATACCTCTATGTAAGATTCTAGTTAATACTGTTTATTAAAATTTAGGTTAAGATTTTAGTTAGTTTTATTGCCTCCTTATCCTGCCTAATCAATATTTTTCTCATCTTGTACCCCTAAATAAATCTGATTTATTTCCATCTCCTCATAATTTCCCAGACCAAACCTATAGTCACACTGATTCCCCACTTAGGTTCCAAAGCCTGATTTGAGTGTTAGCCAGCACTCCAGAACAGTTTCATTAACATGGCTGTACAAGCATCAAGGACATATTTTCAGGTGACAAAGAGTACTTCCGGGAGAAGGGGAGGTCATCTTAATTCTACCTCTATCTCTGTCTCTCTCTCACACACACCCTGTGCGAGTGCTGGTACTAAATTTGTCATCCCCAGCCACAGTACCGATTCATCTCACAAAGCACTAGCATTTAATTTGGATGTTGGCCACCAGTATGTTTAGGATTTCTGCCTTAGTTATGTAAAAAGAGGTTTGTTCTCTATTGTATATTAGGGGTGTGTGAGCCGGCTTAGTTTGAGCTGGGCTTGACTTCAAGCCAGCTTGGCTTGATGGGTTCGGAGTCAAACCAGACCAGTCTCAGCCAGTCTGACTCCAAACCGAAACTCTATTGGTAAAGGGGAATCCTCACCAGATTCCCCTTTACCAGTGAAGGGGGTTGTCCTAAGGATAGAGGGGGCAGGAGGGAAGTAAATAGGTACTCAAAGTGCTGCCAGCGGTGGCTGCACCACTAGCAGCTGTGGGTGGCAACCCACTGGCCTCCCCCAGAGTAGGCAGGACCACCAGTGGCCTGGCTCGGTCCTTCCTCAGCCCAGTTTGGGCCTCTGCACATGTGTGGAGGCCATTTTAGAGAACAACACACTTTCGCAAAGGCCTTAAAATGGTCTTCACGCGTGTGCAGAGACCCTAAACTGGCCACTGCTGTCCCTGCCTACTCTGGGGGAGGCTAGAGGGACCCCGCCACCCCCCACCCAATTTACTTCCCTCCCACCTGCTCTACCCTTAGGACATCCCTCCCTGCCGCTTTATTGGTAAAGGGGAATCCTCACCTGATTCCCCTTTACCAGTAGAGCGCCAAACTGTTCAAACTTGAACCGGGTTTGGTTCGACCAGTGGCAAAACCAGACCAGGCCAGGTCTGGATTCATGCCCAACTTGCAAATCCAGTTTTGTGCACACCCTATTATTTATGCCCTTATCAAAATCTCCTGGCAATTTGAGGCCAAATTTTGGGAAATTTATGGCAAAATCGCCTGACATCTAAAAGTGAAAAAGGAAGTGGGGAGACTCCTCATACACTTACTTTTACAATAGCTGGTTTAAGCACAAAGTTTTATCATGCTTATCTTCACCAACTCAGAGGTATATAGTCCTGTAGTTTTTCGCAAATCCTGCCTAGCAATGTAACATTTAACATTTAGCAAATTGGAGAATAAATATATGCTTCCAATCTCATTACTTGTAAATAAATCACACTGACTTGGGTGGGGCTTACTTGTATGTAACAGCCACATTCCAGAGCCCTTTATCTGCTAGATCTGAGTATAAATCCAGAGTTTTTCATTGATTTCAAGTACAAGAAGAGGCTAGAAATGACATTTCTATTGTTTTGTTGTGCATCTTTCTTCCACATTTCCGTAAAGTGGGAAGGAACCATCTTCCTTGGTTTATTGTACTGGACATGAGTTCCTTTTTTAAAGCATTTATGTCTCATGTTTCAATCAAACGTTCCAAGGCAGATTACAATAAATCACGCTGGATGTCATACGGAGCCCTCCAGTAGCCCACTAAGAAGACATGCTCACACAAGAGAGAGCTTCCACACTATGATTCCAGTCCTGTGGCCTTGGGCATACAGCAGGGGAGAGCAAATTTTGGCGATTCGCTCTAACTCTGGATGTGCCCTGACCTGAACACGCGTCTTTGATAGCTTCATGACCCACAAGGAATATTTTCATGTGACAAAGGGAACATCTGGAGCCAGAGTGAATAATCAAAATTTGCCGCCCTCATGCTGTGTGCCCAAGATTGCACAGACCCAGTGCAGCAAGTGCCCAAGATCTTCCTAACATGAGTGCATCTTCTTGGTATACTACTGAAAGGCTGCACAGGATGTCAGCCATTAAGAGCATCTTAAAAATAATTAAAACCATAGAGGAACAAACATCAATAAAATAGTAGGGCAGAACAATGAGAGGCCCAAGTAGAGCAGCTAAAATTATTGCCAATAATATTTATTAAAAGTCTAGGTATAAAGTCTAATATCCACCTAAAACTCAACAACAACAACAAAAGCATTAGGCAAGTAGCCCTGGGGATTGTGCTCCAAAGTTTGGGTGCCATACTAAGAAGGCCCTATTTCTTTCTGAGTGCCACTTGCCTGATCTTTGATGGTGGGAGTAAAACCTCTGAGTAGAACCTCAGAGTGAAACCTCTGAAAGGCAGGTGTGGCTATCCAGTGGTCACTCAAGTAACTTGATCAACCTGAGTCTGATGACTTTGTGGAGACAATGATGCCTTTTCCTTCCCACACCCTGCTAACTAAGCAAAGAGGTACCTTTTAAAATATGACTCAATTACATTTAGCAGGCGGCAACTGGTTGGATAGAGAGCAACTGTCCCTATCCAACCCCTTTCTTCCACTGGTGTCTACCTTATGCTTCTTTTTAAATTGTGCACCCTTTTTGGAGAGGGAACCATTTTAGGTCTTTTTCTATGTAAACGCCTTTGAGGACATTTTTTTAAATAAAAAGCAGTATATCATCATCATCATCATCATCTATCTCAAAGGATTCAGAGTTCATGGCAGGAACTCTACAGTTCCCTGAAGAACAGAGGCAAGGCTATTCGAAATTCAGCATGAGCATGTTTAGTTTGATTTGAGGGAGAGAGGGAGGGAGGGAGGGAGGGATACAAAGTTCAATTGACAGCTCATTTTTAATAATTTTGCATGTTTTGCACATATACTGCACAGGCTCTTCATATAAACTGCAATTTCAAACATGGTGAGTACTGTATGACAATTCACTATTTATATGTGCAAGTTACAGGCAGGGGCATAGCAAGGTCGGAGTGGGCCCAAAGACTAGATTTTAAAATGGACCTCTCCCTGCCTTCCTCTCTTCCTGGCTCGATGTCTCTGCTAACTCATTGCACATATCACCACTAGTCTCTTCATATCATCACGCCTGGAAATACATTTCACTGAATACACACACTTCACAATATATAGCGATATACAGGGACGTACCAAGGTTGGAGTGGGCCCAGAAACAAGATTTTAAAATGCCCCCCCCTCACTGAAGCTCAGCTCATGAAGAAAAGAAATCTTAATTGAGGCTGAATGGTGGTAACAAAAGGCATAGTAAAATTTATATCTTTCTTATGTGCCCCAATAGAACATCATCCTAAATTATTTTTTAAAAGGTTTTGTAAATTGTGGACGATGCAAGTCATTTAATGGTACTAGAGAAAGACATGCTGTTCTGGTAGCTCCAGGTCTTAACACTCACATCAGTTTCAGAGGATGAATACAACTGAAGGAAGCCTGGGCGGGTGTGTGGCTGGGGGAGTCAGTCATGTGACTTGTCTCTGGGGGGGCCAAGGCAGTGGGCTCCCAGACAACTGTCTCCCCTTGCCCTATTATAGTTACGCCCCTGGTTACAGGAATTCACATTAATACCATACTAGGTACCAAAGAAGTGAAAGATGTTCAGTTCTTTCCCATTAGGCATTCGGGATTCATACACATTCCCCTTATTGACAATGGAAGGTTTCGTTATGAATTACAGATTGTGTGTAACTGCAGTAACATTATTTTTCTGTAGCACCACTATCCTTGCATGATAAATCACAACAAAAAAAGTGAAAAGGATAACAGGCAAACTACATAAGTGTGCCTTGCTAGCTGAGCAAGATGCTATGCTAGTATCTGGCAACACATCTGCACTGCATGTATCTCTCAGCTATATTAAGCCCTCTACTAGCAAAGCATTGGGTACAATAGTTAAAGCAAGGAGAATTGTTTGTTTGTTGTTGTTTTGCTCCCAAATGGATATTGAAAATCATATCTGTCCCATTTCAGTTCATGAACATACAACAAAACATTTCCCATGTATTTTATAACTCATTCTTCAACCATGTCTTTGCTTTGCTGAGTTGTAATCCTCACAAGCATCCACTCCTAGCCTTGCTAATAGGCATTTATTACAGAAACACTGAAAGCCTCTTATCTGCACAGGATGAACGATACAAGCACAAAGGGGTGTTGGTGTAAAGCTACTGGTGAGTGTTATCTTTACAAATAAAAATAAAAAGTCTTCTGGCAAGAGAAAGAAAATATAATGAAAATATAAGAATATTTGCAAGCTACGAATTTTCATTGAAGGAGGTAAGGTGCTAAACAGTTGCACTTTCTTGTAGCCCCACTAAATTATTAAATTACAGAACATGCACAAGAAACCCACTGTGCCTCTCAAAAATATATCACTGTGGGCTGCACAACCCTCAAAGACACACTAGGGTTCAGAGGAAAGGGGGGATGTCCAAAAAACACCTTTCCCCCCCTCATGTGACAGTACATATTAGTGTGGATGTCAGGTACAGTGTGCAGTGCTAGAATGAAAGTTGTCAACCTACATCTCCACAAAGGCTGGACAGATGCATAATGTCTGATGCTAGCAATGTTTTTCTGCTGGTTCCCAGGAGCCCCTTCATTTGTGTTTGAGTCTCCAGGCTAGGAGATCTCACTCTTGACATGCTCATGAGCCTCACAATATTGTGTGCTCTCCATTTATGGAGACAAGTCACTTAGTTGACAATGAGCCAGTCGCCCCTAGATTTGGCTCCTAACAAGCAAAGTGGAAAGGGGAGAAAATGCAAGTGCTTCCTACGCTGCGACATTCTAAGTAGACCCCAGAAGTAAACTAAAAGCAGATTAACTCTCTACCAAGGCAACTCAGCCCTCAGAGTGAACTGTCTCCCCTTCCTCTCCTTTCGCAAAGCATAGCAGCCAGCTAATGTGTCAATTAGCTCAACAGGAAGAATACAGATAAGGCTCGAGGAGCTAAATCTCCCCACACAAAAAATAGGTTGAATCAGCGATACAGTCCTAGAGATGCAGTGATTAAAAGTACTAATTGGATTATTGGACCTTTCCGTCTATGCAGATCCCCCTTCTCACATCTATGCACTCTGTTTTCACGACAAAAAGCCTTGGCATACCTCAGCAATTCCTACATTGCTACACTCAGGAAGAGAGATCACCAATAATGGAATCCTTGCCAGTTCCACCCAACACACCTCTCCGACAAAAAAGGTCACTTGGAATCCACCCTGAGGATATGTTTTGGGGTTACGACATCCCAGTTACACGATCCAGTGGGCTCATTGTGATCCAGTGGACTCATTGTGGTGGTAGCACCAGCTACCTTGGAGTTACCAGCAGCATTTTGGGTGATTTACTGTCCACAGACTACCATGCAAGGCTGTGTTCAGTACTTTGTGCCACTCTCCAGATCGGCTTTCTTGCCCAGCCTGATCTGCTCAGTCTTCCTCACTAACATAGGAAGGTGGTTCCATGGAGGAAGCATCCTCATGGATTCATCTTTACCAACTAACTCCTCCAACCCCCTTGAACCCGCCTTGGCCTGAGCTGTTCCCGAGGAACAAGGTTCATCAGTTGTTCCCAGAGTCCTTCATCCAGATGAGGTGATATGTTTGCCCCTCACTGGGCCAAAATTCTATCTCTATTCCCCTTTCTTAAATCCAACCACCTCCTTCTCTAAAAAGCCTCTTTTAGAGAAGGAGATGAACTGCCCATCTGAGAACGTACACAATTAGGACTTTAAGCTAAAAATGCCTCGTTGCAGTTAAATGTATTTTTGATAGTAATATTGCTTTAACCACACATTTCTTTCCTCTGTACCTACAATAAATACCTTAAAAACTTCTTGTCTCAGTCCAGTCATTTCCTGAGTCCACAACTTTGTGCAAATTAAAATTAACATTAATAGAAACTGTTCCTTGCTGAGCTAATTTTCTCCATGTAAGCCCCAAAGCAGATTTCAGGGTGTTCCTCAATCACCCTGGAGCAGTATCATTAACATGTCTCTAGTGCACCTGCATGTAAATGGGTGCACAATTAGTACTAATACACTATGCAGCTCACAGTATAAAGTGGGTGGAATAAAGTCTTCTGCAATGTGCAATAGCGGGTGGGTGCTTTGGGGCAGTAATCCTTGTTATAAGAATTGGTTGCTTGTCATTCTTCATTTGTGAAATGTTGGAGGGTATTGGCTGATAATCTAGAACAATGTACTTTACATTCACTTTATTACCTGATTTCCCTCTTTGGCATGCTTGTAGTCAGGATTTGTATGACACCTCCCAGACTGCTTTTTTAAAAAAACAAAAACAAAAAACATTTATATCCTGCTCTTCCTCCAAGGAGCCCAGAGCGGTGTACTACATACTTGAGTTTCTTTTTCACAACAACCCTGTGAAGTAGGTTAGGCTGAGAGAGAAGTGACTGGCCCAGAGTCACCCAGCTAGTCTCATGGCTGAATGGGGATTTGAACTCGGGTCTCCCCGGCCCTAGTCCAGCACTCTAACCACTACACCATGCTGGCTCTCCTTGGACACACTTGGCAAGTCCCCTACGTAAGCAGACCATTCCTCCCTCTACTGTGCAACCATGCTCCCTACACATTCATAGGCATGCCCCTATTTTCATCAGTGAACTGTTGGAGGGTATGGGTTCAGTGTTAAGCAGAAAAGATTTCAGGCTCAACCTAACAGGTCCAGCTACTGTAATATTCATTTCAGTGAAATTTGTTTGTACTGTAACAAAAGAATATTGGGAAACCTGTGTGTGCTCTTTTTTATAGAGAGAGAGATATAATAGAAACAGAATTTCAAAAATAATACTCTCAGCATTATTATTTCTCAGTTTTGCATTAAGGAATGATACAGGTTGAGTATCCCTTATCCGGACTGCTTGGGAACAGAAGTGTTCCAGATTTTGGATTTTTCCGAATTTTGGAATATTTGCATAATGAGATATCTTGGGCATGGGATCCAAGTCTAAACATGAAAGGTTACTGTATTTTATCTTTGCTCTCTCTTGCAAGGCAGGGATGGAGGAGCCCGCTTTGTTTCCTCCTGCCAGGGGAAGTCCAGTTTAAAGGTTAACCTGAGGGAGTCCAGGTTCATAGAGAGGCAACTGGGAAGAAACATTCGGTATGGGCGCCTTCCCTTCCAGCTCCTCCCCCGAGAAAGGAGCCTTTGTGTCTTTTCCTGCCCAAGGGATCTGCAGCTCCCACTTGAAGAAGAGAACTCGGTGGTTGCCAATGCAGGTGGGGTGCGTGGGGACCCCAGAGCTGCAGGGGGAGGCAATGCAAGGGAGGAAGGCAGGGAGTGGGCTTGGGACGACGGAACTAAGGGAGAAATGTCCTGGGTGGGCAATGAGGGGGGATGAGATGTGTGCAGCCTTCTGAAATAAGTACGTTTTGATTGCATGTTTAAAAGCAGCAAAATTGGGGATCTGCGAGCGAGTGAAATGAGGCATTTTGTTTTTTATTTTTGTTTCGGTGTGCATTTTGGAGCATTCCGGATTTCAGATGTCCGAGTAAGGGCTACTCAACCTGTACTAACAAAGTCTGCACTCAACTTCAGTGTATTTTGTTCATCTGAACTACCGGATGGCATTCTGTAATTATATGAAAGAAACAACTTTCATTTTAGATAGTCTGTTCCACACAAAAAAAAGGTGGTCTATTCCACACAAAAAAGTCTAACAGCACAGCCCAAACAGATTATGATTTCTCATTTTGCCAGCTGTGGTTGAGGCCAGAAAGTATTAACTCTGACAAATATGATGACAAATTGATTTGCATCTGTATTTTAACCTACCTTGAATAATTTCAATTGAATTGAAGAGTATACATAGTTCAGGTATGCAAAATTGATGCTTCAAATGTCAAAAATATGTGCCTCTGGCATAAAACTGAGGAAATGGACCATTATCTGAAATTATCTTGATTCGATGCACCTCCTTTTGATCTCCAGGACCAATATTTGGCACCACCTTTCATTAACATATTTTGTGCATAATTATTTCTTCTCTGGTTCATTGGCTATACCCACCCTCTCCTCTGCTTTTTGGGTACTAACGAATTTCAATTAAATCCTTCAAACAAGCTCACAAACCCATAAGAATGTAATTATCGATGGTTTGAATTACTTGTATAACACAATTTTGTATTTGGGCTGCATCCAGACTAAATTAGTAATGACTAAGTCCCACTGAAATTAGTCATGAGTCAAGTCAAGAGGAATTGTTCTCATTGATTTCAGTGATGCTTAGTCATAGCTAATTTAGTTGGGATGGTGTCCATAGTTCTCTTATCAGTATATGCAAAATTCTTTATTAGGCTCTATTAAGCTTATGGAAATTAGAGTTGTAGAATTCAAATTCACTTTTGAATTCTACATCTTTTGTGCAGAATCTGCTATTTCCCCATTATATACTGCTTGCAGCTTCCACACCTAATAGTGAGGTGTTCTCACAACTTGATTAGTTTTACATTCTACTTCTGGAATGGTTTTTCTTTTTAAACAAGAAAACTGGCACCACACAAAATAGATATAAATAAGACTATCAACAGTCAACAGTGCTGAAAAATAGTTTAATTAAAATATCTGTAATAGAACATTCATTCATTCATTCATTCAGAACACATTTATATACCACCCTATATAAAATCTCAGGGTGCTTTATAATTTAAAGAAACAGCAACTAAAACCTAAGAATAATATAAAACAGATTTAAATTACCATAAATAAAACTTAAAAACGTTAAAACATCATAAACTAAATGCCTGAAACAGGTGTGTTTTCAAAAGTAATTTAAAGACAACCAGAGATGCGGAGATTCTGATTTCATTTGGCAGTGTATTCCAGAGACACGGGGTAACCCAAGAGAAAGCCCGATTTTGGGTCACCACCAAGAGAGCCGATGGCAACTGCAAATGGACCTCCCCCGATGATCTTAATAGGCAGCGGGGTTCATGAAGAAGTTGGCACTCTCTTAAATCAGGCCCAACCTGGGCCCAAGCCATTAAGGGCTCTGTAGGTAATAACAAGCACTTTGTATTTTGCCCAGAAATTAATTGGCAACCAGTGTAGTTCTTTTAAAATAGGAGTAATGTGTTCTCTACGGGTGACCCTGGAGACCACCCTGGCTGCCGCATTCTGCAAAAGTTGCAGTTACTGAACTATGTACAAAGGCAGCCCAATGTAGAGCACATTGTAATAGTCAAGCCTAAATGTTACAGCATACACACCACTATTTTAAGGTTGTTTTTCTCAAGAAAAGAACGTAGTTGGCGCATTAGCCAAAGCTGATAAAAAGCATTCCTGGCCACAGCTTCAACATGAAATATCAGAGAGAGGTTTGGGTCCAGAAGTACTTCTAAGCTACATACCTGATCTTTCAGGGGAGTGTAACTCCATCCAGAGCAGGCAGATCTAAACCACTTCCTAAGTTTTGGCCTCCCACAATGAGTACATCAGTATTGTTTAGATTCAACTTCAGTTTGTTCTTCTTCATTCAGCCTATTACTGATTCCAAGCAATCATTGAGAGAAGTTAAGCCATCTCCTGACAAAGTTGACATGAAGAAATAGATTTGGGTGTCATCAGCATATTGATAGTACCCAGCACCAAATCTCCTGATGATCTCCCTCATGGCTGATGCTATCGAATGCTGCCGAAAGATCCAAGAGAGCCAACAGGGTCCCACTCTCCTGTTGATTCTCAACTGCAGATCATACAACAGGCTGACTGGGGAAGCCTCCACGCCATCGCCCACCCCAAAGCCAGTTTGAAATGTATTAAAGATTGGAGACAGACCTATAATTGCCTAGCTCTGAGGGATCCAATGCATGTTTCTTTAAAAGTGGTCTTTATCCTGATCAAAGACCATAATAAAGATCGATTAATTTCTTCAAAAGTAGTCTAAGAATTACCTCCTTAAGACAAGCAGGCATCCTGCCCTCCCTCAGTTTCAGTCACAAATTGAAACTGTTCCAGCCTAACCATACAACAGTAGCTAATGGACACCTCCATAATAGACTCTGCAATAACCGTGGAGTCTAGTTCGGCATTTAGGCAGGCTTGCTGCCAGAAACTGCATGGCTCCCGTTGCTGAACACGAGCAGCAGAAACCAGGCTGGGCTCCCTTAGCCCAGTTTCTACTGCTCATGTGAATCGCCTCATTGTATAAGGTTTGCCAGGATCAGCACAATAATGGAGTTCATGCTTTGTATGCTTAACCAAAAGCGACAGCAACATCCTTACAATTTCAATTTTTCTTATCCCAAACTAAAAATTGTGACTTTATACTTCTGACTTTGATGGACATGATTAAAATCTGCCATTTAGCGCTCCAGAAACATGCCATGCTCATGCGCTGGCACTTTTAAAAAAAAACAAAAAACTAAGGCACTCATCAGCAGTTGTCCCTCTAATTTTTTTCATCTCTGTGCAGAATGAGTTTTGTTCCGGGCGGCAGTATCAAGGCACTGTGTGCGCACATGCATTCAGAGTGGGGCCTTGCTGATTCAACTGAGTGGAATCTAAAATTAACTGAATGGACATCAAAAAACTTGTGAGCGTGCACACGTGTGCACACCTTAAAGGGAACAGTGCTCATCAGTTATCTTTGGCTTGCCTGTTCCTTTATCCTGGAAAAGATACTCATTTACAAGCTAATGCTTGACAACATGAAACAGATTAAAAGCAAATATACGTAGATATTTCTATTGCTGTCTAAAGCATGCATACTTTCACAAGATGCATGTTTGGCATGTTTCAGATACTATTCATCCACATTATAATAGCCCAACTATGAACCACACTTGTAAATCAAAACACTTCTCATTCTAAAACATACCAGTTTGTAGTCAAAAATCAGAGGAGGTCCATGCTCAGCAAAGAGTTATTCAAAACTGCAAATCTGGTGTGTACTGCTACACAAAGTGCTATCCAGAAAAAGCAAGATCATTTACTGTTCAAAGGATATAATCTAGAATTACAAATTTCCATTGCATAGTTGTTCCAGTAATTGCAGAAAAAATCCAGTACAGTTCTGTAATGTTCTTCTGAATTCCAACTATTTGTAATTCCTACTATTTGTAATTATTTCATATAATTTTTAACATATATCAAAGTGTACATTTTAAACCAACAATACTGTATATCCTCCCTTTTATTTTATTTATTAATTGAAAAATTTATACATTTCATGTGAATGTCCTCAACTATGAAATGGACTGTCCTAAATGTAGTGTAAATTAAGTATACCTATTTCCCCCAATTATACATCTATATGATTGGGAGGCTGTGCCTAGGAATGTGCACGGACCAGTGTGGTGCCTCCTTAGGAAAGTGTCAAACTGCTTTGGGCACCCGCAGCCGAACTGGTCTGGCACAGTGGGGAGAGGTTCCCTTAAAAAGCAGGTCCTTACCTGCTCCTCCACTGCCCCACCACTTTTCCAGGCACGGTGCTCTAAAAAAGGCTGCTCAAGGCTGCGGCGCTGCTCCCTGCCGCCTGTGTGCATTGTTGGTATGTGCATGGCCACCACACGTACGTGGCAGCCTTTTCCATGGTCAGCAACACCATGCTGACCATGCACATGGATGCCGTGCATGCACAGTGGCCATGTGCATGCATTGCCACATGCAGGCTGCAGGCAGCAGTGCTACAGCCACACACAGCCTTTTGTAGAGCAAGCACCGTGCCTGGAAAAGCAGTGGGGCAGTGCAGGACAGTGTTCCCTCTAACAGGGATTTCCAGATGTTGACTACAACTCCCATAATCCCAGCTAAAAGCCACTGCAGCTGGGGATGCTGGGAGTTGTACTGAACAATATCTGGGAATCCCTGTTTGAAGGAACAGTGGTGCAGGAGGAGGGAAGGACCTGCTTCCCAGATTTTTAAGGTAACCGTTCCCCACCCTGCCCACAGCTGCCCAAGCCTGATCAGGCTCATTCCTAGGCATAATTAATCACACAGTGCATAATTAATCAATGGAATTCTCTGCCACGGGATGTAGTGATGGCCACCAGTATGGATGGCTTTAAAAGGAGCTTAGACAAATTCACAGAGGACAGGTCTATCAAGGGCTACTAGTCTGAAGGCTATAGGCCACCTCCAGCCTCAGAGGCAAAGATGGCTCTAATTACCAATTGCAGGGGAGCAACAGCAAGAGAGAAGGCATGCCTGCCCTCACCTCTGGCCTGTGGGCTTCTCAGAGGCATCTGGTGGGCCACTGTGTGAAACAGGGTGCTGGACTAGACTGACTTTCGGCCTGATCCAGCAGGGCTGTTCTTATGTATTCTCAGGGTAGAGAGCTACTATGAGCAGGGGAGTAAAAGCATCTTCCACCAGCAGAGCTATCATGGGCACCATCTTGCTGATTTGAATCAATTCACATGAAATCCTCTCAGCTGGGAAAGTGAAGGGGGAAATTATGCTATAGGTAGTTAACTCGAAACCCATGTGTCACAAAGCAACAAGGGTTTGTTGGATAGGTACTGGAGGGCCTTTGCGTCTGCTGCAGCCAAGAATCAAGCCTGAACTCCTGCTTGCATCTCTTGTGCTGCTCAGCTGCCTGTTCCTTGGCAGAAAACTGCAGACAAACTCCGTCCGAAGCAATGATGGAAGGTCTACATATCAACTGTAGTACGCACTATAATGTCACTCATATATTTTGGACTTGAATTGTCAAAAAGGCTGGCCAACACTTGGTTTATCAGGGTATTTAGACAACAAATAAAATGAACTTAGTTCTACTTATCAGTTATTCCAATTGTGAACCATATTGATATTACTTTTACTAACCTCAGTTAAAAAACATCCCATTATGTGCCATGGTTCCAAGCAATGCCTGAGCACTAATACCAGTTGAAAAAATATGGTAATTTTCTACCTCAAAGGAAGAATTATTAATGTTAACATCAGAGACACAGATCTTTTTAATTAGCAATACAACAAAAATTATAACATATCCCATTCTTGCAAGCAAAGCTTTCCATTACCTTCTTAAAACATAAGGCTTTCAGAAGAATGAACTGGAGTACCTCCGTTGTTTACCTAGTGCAGTATGTTTCTACGCAAAAAAGGTTGTGTTTAAATCATTTCTACTGCATCCTTTGATTCTGAATTCCTTGCAACATGTTAGTCATGAGACACATTCCATTCCTATGAAGTGCTCACTCAAGAAAATGCATGCTTCCGAGCATACTGATGAATTCTGCCTTGCTATAGAAATGACTCACTTGGCTAGTGTTCATGTATGGGTAAAATCTGACCCTTGTGCATACTCATTTAATTTGCCTGTATTCAGTGGTACTGCCAGCTGAATGGGATTACACACATTTCTGACTTTTAATTAAAGAGAGCAGTGGTAGATGGAATCTAACAACTTAATTTAACATATGAAGTGCTCCATTTTTATCTGCTTACTTTTCTCTTTATATTACATGTTTTTGTCCAGACTTTTTAGAACAAGAGTTTTCATATATAAGGAATGATAAATCACATATTCTGGTGCAGACTTCAGTGAGTCTCAGCCCATACCAGTAAAAGTAATCCATAAATCACCCATTAAGGCAGTAAAAGGGTATATATATATATATATATATATATATATATATATATATATATATATTCAGCAATTCATCACAAAGTACAACAGCACTGTGGGTGGGTGTACATGCCAAAATTATTGCCAACTACGGGGAGCAAGTCATCCAAAGGAACTAAAAGGAATGCACTAGGTGGTAATTTCCAGGTTGGACTACTTAAATGTGCTCTATGTAGTGCTGCCTTTGTGTGTAGTTTGGTAGCTTCAGTTATTTCAAAATATGGCAGCAAGATTGGTTTGTGGCGTATCCCAGAGAGACCACATTATACCTGTTCTTAAACACTTGCACTGGCTACCAATATGTTTCTGGGAAAGTACAAACTGCTGGTTATTACCTTTAATGCCCTAAATGGCTTATACCCAGGTTACCTGAGAGAGCACTTTTCTCTACAAGATCCCCACCGCTCATTAAGGGATTCGTATTCAGGTGCCACCAGTTCATTGGGTGGCAACCTGGGATCAGGCCACCACCCCTATGTTGTGAAATGCGTGGATATAAGAAGGCTGTCTTCCTTGGAGGCCTTCAGGAGAGCCCTGAAGGCCCATCTCTTTAGCCTGGCTTTTAATTGTATCTAGTTTTAACCTTACTTTGAATGAGATTTAATCTGGTCTAAATGTTTCTTGATTTTAATTGTTTTTCTGTGTTTTTGATTTTAATGTAAAGCACCCTGAGCCACTTCTAGAAGGGAGGTATATAAATTGAATGAATGCATGCATGCGTGCATGCGTGCGTGCAGTTGACTTTGGAGATGGGTCATGAAGACTATTAGCTGGTCTTAGTTTAAGAATCATAGGTGGTTAGGACCATGGAGAGCTGGTCTTGGGAGGACAGCTGGTCTTGTGGTAGCAAGCATGACTTGCCCCCTTTGCTAAGCAGGGTCTACCCTGGTTGCATATGAATGGGAGACTACATGTGTGAGCACTGTAAGATATTCCCCTTAAGGAATGGAGCCGCTCTGGGAAGAGCATCTGCATGCTTGCATGCAAAAGGTTCCAAGTTCCCTCCCTGGTATCTCCAAGATAGGGCTGAGAGAGATTCCTGCTGGCAACCTTGGATAAGCTGCTGCAGTCTGTGTAGACAATAATGAGCCTGATGGATCAATGATCTGCCTCGGGATATGGAAGCTTCCTGTGTTCCTATGAAATAATTAATCAAGATGTAGAATGAGCCATCTCTAGCTAAACAAAGGGATTGGTCCCCGCATGACTTCTTCACTAAACGCAAAAGATCTTTCCAAGTTCAATGTACTATATAGGATTGGTCTGAACCATAAAGAATTTCTGCACAGTTTAACAGGGCTCCTAGAATTCAAGTACAGGGGTTTTCTGATAAAAGAATATCCATAAGAAAAGAGAGATGTGATTTCCTATGAAGTGTATGTTTTCACTGTCATGCACTGAAAGCATAAAACACTTTCTGAAAACTTTCATTGATTAATAAACCTCCAGTTACATCTTAGACCACAGTGTGTAAGAATATAGTCATAAAGCATTCTTTTACTGCACTAAATGCACCCCTAAAAAAAAAAACACCCACAAAAAACCCTGCCATCTATATATTTAATTCTCTTGGGACATGCATGTCCAGGATTTGGCAGTGGAACTCTCGCAACACGCTGTGAGAGTTCCGAAGTGAGGACTGAGGAGGAGAGGGGGAAGAAAGTGTTGGTGCTGGCCGGCCGGCAGGCAGAGGACAGGGGAGAGAAAGGCGGGCCGTGGGCGGGGGGAGAGAAAGGCGGGCGGTGGGCGGGGGGAGGAACAACGGAGGCAGTGGGGCCCTTCTTGGCCGCCTGCCGTGGCTCTGTGTGGGGGAGGAACAGGAGGGGAGGAGGGCTGGAGAGTGCGGGGCCAGAGGGAAGGAGAAGAGAGGAGAGACAGAGGCAGGAGGAAGAGGGAGGGGGAAACAGCTGGCCCCAAAGCGCTCTGTGTGGGGTTGGCTAGTTTTAAATTATTTCCTTAAGATGTTTCATGAATTCAGCAGACCCAATCCACCTAAAAAGATCCAAACACAGAAGCAGGCTTCCATACACACATCACCTACTAGAGGAGGAAGGAACTGTAGGCATAAATTACATGTGCAACCAAATGTACTGTGGAACATTTAACCAAGCATGGATGACATCTATCAAGACTGCATTCTTTTCAACAAGATGCACAGAAACTAGGAAATGAGTTGAAAAATGCAAGTATTCTCTAGTATTCTAGAGAATACTAGAGTTAGCTCTAGAATTTACCATAGAAAAGAGTCTATTAAATAGAGAAGAGGGAACTGGACCAGCTGACTGGCTGCTGAATCAGAGTTTCATGTGACTGAGGAAGTGGGTGTGGTCCAGCTTCCTCCCTGGAAGCAGCAGCTGGGAAGAGGAAGGAAGAGGGGTGCTTAAACTCTATAAAATGTCCTGTAGAAAAAAGTAGCCAGACCAAATGGAAGTCAAGAACTGAGATAAAGAAGTACTTTTTGGCCAACAAAGAGGAGTATTGGTTTTTCTTTAGCTGCTATTGACACTCTTAAGTTATATTTTGGATATATATTACTGGGGGGAGATAAAGTTATACTAGTTGAATGGTAATTTCTGGCTTATGTTTAGGCCTTTTACTACAATCTCTTATGGCTGATTGTTTATCTTGTGAGAAACTAATTTTTTTGGATCCTTCAAAATGAAGGATTCACTCTTTCCCCTTAGGAAAACTAATCCATATAAGCTGAAATGCTGCAAAGGTATAGCTTTTAAATAGCTTTACTTACTTTGGGCAGCAAGCCCTACATAATGTGGTGTTATATAGAAAGGGCCACAGCCAAATTACCATGATGCAGCCTTGGCTGAAGTATTTATCCAAATAAAAGATTACTCTAACTTTAAGATGGCCCCCTTTAAAAGTAGAGGTTAAATACAGGCTATTTGTGCATTTGCTTGAAAGGAACAGGACTCTGAATTTAAGACCATGAATTTAACCTCCTGATTTCTAATATCAAAAAAACTTGGGCAAAAATTTAGGTAAATACAGTATTCTCTCTTCCATTTACAAGTGTCTTGTGCCCCTTGGAAACTGAATACTCTGAAGGCTAATGACCAGTGTGCTGCATACTTGAAACCATATCAGAATACTTAATAGAGTTAACTTAATTCAAAAAATTATATATTGATTTATATAGTAAAACTCTTGATTTATATAGTATAGCTATCTAGTTTACATATGTGTGTGTTCACACACGCTAGATAACTGTTCTATTTATCATCTGTTTGTTTAGTCAGCCTAGTAAAATTATGGCACCTTATCCCTTCAGACTACTTTTTCACCCGATGGATAACTGGGAATCGATACACAGAGAGCCAGGAAGTAATGATTAGAATACATGAATCCAACTGGGGATACATGGATTAAATCCTCCCTCAGCTGTAAACCTCACTGGGTAACCTTGGGCTAGTCCCCCTCTCTCAAACTAATGCACTACTAGTGTAGTGGATTGCAAGAAGAATGCAAGGAGACAATAAGAGATGCAAAAAAGAGAGTTTGAGGAGCATATAAATAGAAGTGTCAAAGGTAATTAAAACTTCTTTAAATAAATCAGAAGCAGAAAACCTGACAGGGAGGCAGTAGGATGCTTGGTTGGCTTTAAAGGGGGTTTGGACAAATTAATGAAGGACAGGTCTATCAATGGCTACTAGTCTGGTGGCTATGGGCCACCTTCAGCCTCTGAAGCAAGATGCCTCTAATTACCAGTCACAAGGGAGAAACGGCAAGAGAGAGAAAGGCCTGCCCTTAGGATGGGGTGACCAGGGCAATTGCCCCAGGCCCCGCAGGGGAGCAACCTGCCCTTCAAAAATTGACCTTTCTCCCCTCTCCCATCTCAGCCAGCCTGAAGAATTGCAGCCTGCAGGAGCCGCTCGCAGGCTAGCCTGTTATCCAGAGGCTCCCTGCACAAGAGGAGATGCTGCTACAGCTCCCTTTCCTGAACCAACTCTCAGGTGTTCAGCAGGTGCGCAGGGCTTCCAAGGGCTTCTCTGCTGGAGCAGGCCTCCCTGAAGGCCTCCCAGTTTCCTGAAGCTCTCTAGTCAGGAGGCAAAGTGGTCAGTGCTGGCTGCCTACCAGAACGCTGTGCATACCCTCTACCCTCCCTGCCCTACAACCTTGGGCTGTGCTGAGAGCTTGGGCCTTCCTCCTCCTTCTCAGAGCCAGCAATGAAAAGTATGAGATTTCCCTTTTTTCATAATTCCCCACCCCCTTGTATATTTATGGAATGGCTTCCTATAGGACTTTGGTATCGGGCACATATATAGGGCAGGATGGGAGGGCTCTGAATATTGAAAATGAAATGGATTGGACAAATTGCTTATTTTTAATATCTTTTGAATTTTTTAAAAAATTCAAAAGTCCTACAAGTGGCTTGTTTTATGGCAGAAAATTATAAACACTACTGGAACAGAAGCCTCCCCCCACCTGGACTATCATTCCACCCCCATGTGGAGGAATCTGCCCTTTGCCTTCATAAAAAAAGGGTAAAAACACTCCACTTAGGAAACTGCCAGACCATTGGTCTATCTAGCTCAGTATTGTCTTCACAGACTGGCAGAGGCTTCTCCAACGTTGCAGGCAGGAATCTCTCTCAGCCCTATCTTGGAGAAGCCTGGGAGGGAATTTGGAACCTTCTGCTCTTCCCAGAGTGGCTCCATCTCCTGAGGGGCATATCTTACAGTACTCGCACATCAAGTCTCCCATTCATATGCAAGCAGGGTGGGCCCAGCTTAGCAAAGGGGGCAAGTCATGCTTGCTACCACAAGACCAGCTCTCCTCTCCTTTACACCACCCTTTAGATCACCTGGAATGACTTGGCATAGGACTTTGATATCCGTCACAGATATAGGGCACGGTGGGAGAGCTCTGAATGTTGAAACTGAAATGGTTTGGACAAATTGTTGTTAATATTTGAATTTTTTATAAAGATATTTTTTTAAAGTCCTACAAGTGGCTTTTTTCATGACTTTTAATAAATTTTCCTACTGCAGTAAAGCTGCCAGAAAGAGTTCTCTCTATCCATAGAGTATTTCACAACTAGTGAAAGTAGGGCTAACTGTAAACATCTAAATAAACTTTATTTTATTTGTACATGCACTATGTTCAAGTTGCAATCCAGAATGTCTGAGAACTGTGAAGCAAGGGGCATGTGTTGTGCTTTTTAACTCCCTCCCCCCCCCTTACAAATGAACTATATGACCAAGCTGGTTAGACATGTCCAAAAACCTCACTCACTTACTCGCTCACACTATTTACACAGTATGTCCATCATTTAGTATGATTTTGTAATCATACAAAATGTTAAGGGGGCTCCGCACATGCTGATTCATGCCCCACACACCCCTAGGGATGGCCCTGGAGAGAGGGCATGCCCTCACCTCTTGCCTGTGGGCTTCTCAGAGGCATCTGGTGGGCCACTGTGTGAAACAGGATGCTGGACTTGGGCCTGATTGAGCAGGACTGATCTTATGATGTTATGGGTGTGGAGATAAAATGTGAGGGGGACATGTATGCCACTAATTACTCTATGGAGAAGTGGCATAAAAATGTCATTAATAAACATGTTACTACTTCATGGGTGCCATTTTGGTTCTTTCCCAACATATTGGCCCCTGGTGGCGCAGTGGTATTGGCCCCTGGTGGCGCAGTGGTAAAACTGCCGCCCTGTAACCAGAAGGTTACAAGTTTGATCCTGACCAGGGGCTCAAGGTTGACTCAGCCTTCCATCCTTCCGAGGTCGGTAAAATGAGTACCCAGAATGTTGGGGGCAATATGCTAAAATCATTGTAAACCGCTTAGAGAGCTCCGGCTATAGAGCGGTATATAAATGTAAGTGCTATTGCTATTGCTATTGCTATTGGCTAAACTGAGTGTTCTATATTTTACAGTTTTAAAATACCCCTAAATCCAAGTGTTTCATACTATGCCATGTATATTAAGCTTCCCACAATGAAGGAAAACAATTGTTTCGGTTGTGAAAACTTACTTTAGCTTGTTTTCAGTAACTTTTGTGACCATGTGCTTTTTACTTCAGTTCCCCCAGACAACCTTCTAATCTGGTGACCTTATCCCCAATTAGTCTAGAAAAATCAAGCCTCTGTACTCAAATACTTCAAGGAAAGGAGAGGAAAAGGATGTCCCTTCCCACTCCAAGGCAGCAGTAACAAACAAGGAAACCCTAAATATAAACTACAGGAAATAAATAGAAATGGAACCATCAATTCTGAGCAAGGAATTTGCTAGTGACTTATAGATAATTCCCATAGGATGGCTGGAGTAGTTCTCTCCATCCATAAAATCATAAAAAAATCTCTGAAATGTTTCCCCATGCCAGAGATTGTTTCCCTCTTTGGAGTTGTATGAAAATAGTTCCTGAAACACAGATATTCTGCTGGCAATCAAAGCAGCCTAGTCAAGCAAAGCATTATTTTGAAGAGTAAAACTGAGATTCACTACAAACCAGGTCTCTACCTCCTAACAGAATAAGTGCAGCCCTTTTGCTTGGACTAGCTCTTAGATGGTCTAGGTTTTCATTTTGTTTGTTTGTATCCTGCCACTCCAGTGCAATACTTATCAGGGTGGCTCACAACAAAATATCTGTTTTTAATATGCCAGGGCACAGTTTCAGTGGATACTCATCTGGAAAGCTAGTTCATTCACATATGCAAACTTACTGTCAAGGTTCAGACAAATATTATTTCCTGCTTTCAGGAAAATAAAAAGCATTGGTTAATGTGACACCAATTTGCTCCAGCTGCATTGGCTACCAATATGCTTCAAGCTTCATTTGAAGAATGGGGCTAGTCTTTAATGCCCTAAATGATCTGGACCTTAAGGGGGGGATGTTGTCGTCTTTATATGAAACCAGCTGGCCCTGCCTTGGACAGCTTGCTCTCTGGCCTGCTACTAACAAAAAATTGGTTTGCAGAAACCAGAGACAGACTTTCCCTACCCAGAGAAATTAGGCCGATTCCCTCATTTCTTAATTTTAGAAGGATGGTCGATCCTGTTCTCGTGATCTTTGTTGCCTTTTTCATTATCCTTGACCTGACCATGCAGTTTCCATGAGTATTTCAGAAATGCCAATAACCCAGTGGGCAGATGAGGTGCCACTGAGAAGCTCAGAGCCTTGGTTGGTTCCATTCCATCTATGAATTTGTGCCTTACAAATTCAGTATCCTAAAACACCTCTTCCTTCAGCATATGTGACCAGATCGGGTTGGTTGCCAGGCTTTTCGATTGCTTTTTGATTCAGCAGTATTGGGGTAGTTGCCAGTTAATGCTATGCTATGGGATGGAATTATGCAAATAGCTGTAAGAAAAGGGCATTGGCTGGTGATGTCATCAAGATAGGAAAGGCTGCCCTCTCTGGTTGCCTTGAAGTGGTTTATCTCTATTCAGTTTCTTTGAGTAGAAGCATGCAGGGCGGGGGGGGGAGCATGTGCTCTAAGTGAAAGGTGGGTTTCCAGAGTGTAGCCTATTACCTCTGCCTTTCCCTCAGCTTTCCATATAATCAGAGGTGCAGCTAGTTGATTTTGGAGCTTGGACCTAAAGGCCTTGGGAGCTTCCCCCACCTCACAAATTAAGCATTATCATGCTTGGCTTGGTGACCACACCACCTAAGACAGACTAAAGAGGATTTGGGGGGGGGCAGGGGCTGTGGAGGCCTTGGACTTGGGCCCCGAAGTCCAGGGGTAAGAGCGTCTCTGCATTTCATACGCACCAAAGATGTTATATGGTGGGGGGGGGAGATAGACTAATTCAAGAGAAAGTGCTCATTCACCAACACACTGAATTTTATTTTATTTTTTAAGATACAGTAGTGCTAAACTATCTCCCCTTTTACATATATGCAACCCTGTCAAATATGTTGTGTTTCTCTTTGAAGGATGACGACCTGACATAGCTTTAAAAGGATGCTGAAGGCACACGTGCTCCTGTTTCATTGAGGCAAGAAATGAGAGAGGGAGCAGAACACCAGACATTGTTGCTGTAACATTAGGAATTGTGAGTTATAGGACAACCCTGGGCCAGTGTTGCTTTTACAAAATGCAAACTGTCCTGGTCACATCTGCAGCACTATCAATCTGTCTACCATGCAGACAGATGAGTTTTAATGCAACTAATGCAGACTGAGCTATATAGTTTGAATACTTATTGGATATGTATCCACTTCCCCTCAAACTGCCCAAGCAATCCCTGAAAACATTAAGGTCACCAAGGAAATTCATCTAGAGGGAACATGAAACAATATAGCTTCTGACAATGGATACATTACTGTTCACAGCAACACAAGAGTGGGTGAAGGGGATAAAAGCTCCATAACTACAGGAATTCAAGACACCTCACATAAAACGTATTTATTAAAAAGAAGAACCCTAGCACAATCATTGCTTGTTTTCTCAGGCGTCACAGAAATTGCAAAAGATCTCTCAGGGCCAAACTAGATGAGAGTGGGGAGACCCATGATCCTTTTCTTGAAAGCAGCTGCTACACAACCCTCAAATCAGGGCCCATGTGCTGAAGGAGAGGGATTAACCTCTTTCTGCCATTCAATTTTTCCTGATCTAAATCTGCCCCCATCAACCACTGTTGCCCCACTGAGAAAAATACATAGCTTTCTCTGCATTGGAACAGCGTAGTAAGCTCATCAACTGAGTCTCTCATTTAAATCATTTGAATTTTTCAGGAGAGGGGTGGTGTATGTCTATTCATGAGGCAGAAAGTTTATTTTTTAATAATCACTTTGGCTATGGAGGGCAATGTTTAAATGAGATATGACTTGTTCATGTTCTATATACAGTGGTCCCTCGACTTACGAAGATAATCCGATCCGAACGCACGTTCGTAGGTCGGAATTTTCGTAAGTCGAAAAGCGCATCCACGGAGGTCCGGAAACACTCGTAAGTCGAGGAAACCGCATCTAAAAATTCGTAGGTCGAGGAAGCCGCATCTAAACCGGCAACGACTTCCGGTATTTTTTGTCGTTCGTATGTCAAAATCTTCGGATGTCGAGTGCTTCGTAAGTCGAGGGACCACTGTAACTGTTTTGAATGGTTACATTCCTGTGTGGTAATGTAACCATTACCACACAGACAGGTAAGCTAGATTTTTCTAATTTCTTTTGGCAAATATGCTTTCTAGGCCTTTCTCTATGCAAACTGACAATTTGGTTTGAATATTATTAGATGACATTTTATTATATGCTCTAGAAGTTTTATTTTGTCCTTTAAAAAAAAATTCAAAGTAAAAAGTGAACAAAAGTCAGAAACAGCACAAACCAAGAACACGCTTAAGCTGATATGTTATTGTAGCCTCTGGATGACTTTATGACTTGTACCAGTACAATGGGAACACCAGTGCAATTATGGGAGAAGTACCAAAATGTTTAACTGGCTCATTGATAGGAGCAAATATCGATGACCTTTCCTTCCCCAGGAAACACATTGTGCCACCTGAAAATAGGCCTCTGAAGCATATTTTCAGGTGACACAGAAGGCTTTTGGGGGAAGGGGAGGTTCTTGGAAAACACACACACACTAGCAAGGGTGCATCATTAGTCTGGAACTCTTCAGAAGCACTGGTTCTACACTGCTAATTGATCTAGAAGTTGGGTAGGCAGCAAGATGGCAAAATTTACAGCATCATTTACAGATGACACTGAACTATTTAGAGTAGTGAAATCCAAATCAGATTGTGTGGAGCTCCAAAAAGATCTCTCCAAACTGACTGAGTGGCAAATGCAGTTCAATGTACGTAAGTGTAAAGTGATGCACACTCGGGCAAAAAATTCCAACTTCATGTATAGATTAATGGGGTCTGAGCCATCTGTGATTGGACCAGGAGAGGGATCTTGAAGCTGTTGAAAACATTAGGTACTGACTTGACAGCTATGTAGCAGCTATGAAAAAGGCAAATTTCATGCTAGCAATCATAAGGAAGGGGACTGAAAATAAAACAGCTAACATGGTAATGCCATTATAGAAATTATAGCACAGCTGCATTTGGAGTTGTGTGTACAGTTCTGGTCACCATATCTCAAAAAAAAAGTATTATAGAACTGGAAAAAGTAAAGTAGAGGGCAATCAAAATTATCAGAGGGCTAGAGCACCTTCTTTACAAGGTAAAGCTACAACATTTGGAGAGACTTGCTAGAGGTTTATAAAATTATGGTGTGGGGCAATTGCATAGGAAGAAGTTCTTTTCCCTCTCTTACAACACTAGAACCAGGGGTCATCCCATGAAACTGACTGCTATGAAATTTAGGACAGACAAAAATACTTTGTACTTTGGGAAAGTACTATTTCACATAGTGCATAAGTAGTCTATAGAATGTTGCTGCATAGAATGTGATGATGGTCCACAGCTTGGAAGGCTTTAAAAAGGGGCTTAGACAAATTGATGAAGGATTAAGATTATCAGTGTCTGCTAGTCTAGATGGTTGTAAACTATCTCAAAGTTCACAGGCAGGAGGTCTCTGAATACCAGCTGCAGGTGAACAAGAGCAGGAGAGGGGGTGTGCTTTCATCTCCTGCTTGTGGGCTTCTCAAAGGCAACTGGTGGACCACTGTGAGAAACAAGATGCTGGACTAGATAGGCCTCGGGCCTGATCCAACAAGGCTATTCTTATGTACTTCTTCCAATACACTGGTGCTTTGTTAATCAAGATGCCTTGTCAGCCTCTGTTAGAAAATATGCTATATGAATTCTGCACACTGTGCTATAACTCATTCAGTGCATTTGTTTGGATGCATGATAAACCTGTTTTTCCATACTGCATAATATGTTAAGCAATTGTACTGAACTAGAGCGCCATTCTTCTATAATATCCTGTCATTTTAAAAAGAATTTGTCATTGCAACATTTCCCAGAATCAAAGTGTTTAGTTAAACTTGGGAGTCTAGTCATTGCAACTCTGACAGTTGAGTGGAAGCCCCCAGTTGTATGTCCTGGCTAGCTAGAGACTTAGTACAGTTTGTCCTGGTTCAATTTCCAGACTGGAACAAATTGCATTTACTCAGCACCTTTGCTCCATACTTTTTTTCATTATTACTGTGTTTTTTAAAAGCAAAACAAAACCACCACAGGTAAAAATAGTTTTTTAAAAATTAAACAGAGATCAGTTGTTGAAAGTCAAGATTTTTGTTTGACTGATTGAGCTATATCCCACTCTATCCCACAGGCTCAGAGTGGCTTACAGCATTATTTTAATAAATTATGTCCCTAAGGGGCTCAATCTTTTGAAAAGAAAAGGAATTCTCCCCCTCCTGAAGGGTAAGATGGAAGAGCTGGTCTTGTGGTAGCAAGCATGACTTGTCCCCATAGCTAAGCAGGGTCTGCCCTGGTTGCATATGAATAGGAGACTTGATGTGTGAGCACTGCAAGATATTCCCCTCAGGGGATGAAGCCGCTCTGGGAAGAGCAGAAGGTTTCAAGTTCCCTCCCTGGCTTCTCCAAGATAGGGCTGAGAGAGATTCCTGCCTGAAACCTTGGAGAAGTCGCTGCCAGTCTGTGAAGACAATACTGAGCTAGATAGACCAATGGTCTGACTCAGTATATGGCAGGTTCCTATGTACCAATAAATTATGACTGGAGAAGGGATGTGGGTTTTCTTGAAACTTTTGAATTGGAAAATTTTCTTAATTTTACCATGCATGTTTCCCCCTCATTTGCAAAAAGTTTGCACTGTTTTTTTCACAGAAAGTTTTACAATGTACATCTTCCTGATGCCCTAAATAGATTGTGATCTGATTTGGTATGTTAGTTGAATTGAAATATTTGATATGGGGAGGTAGAAAAGCAATAAAAATACTTAATGTGTTAAATGTTTTCCGAAACAAATTCAAGGTTTATGTGGAAAGATATTATTTTATTGGAATACTCCATAACTCAGTAAAACATGATTTTGTGTACTGTCTCACACATTACCAAGGGATAATTACCTGAAAAACATTATTTACAACTCTACAATTGCCAAACTTGCCCAATATTGCATTGGCACCCATTCATTACCAATGAATTTTATGAAACAATGACTGCTATCCAAACTAGCATTGCACACATGCAGCAGGTCAAGTTCCCGACTACTACTGTGCTGTTACTTGAAAGAAGGATGGGGCAATTTTTGCCATTTCCCCTTCTTGCTGAAGTCTACCATGTCACCAAAATATGTCCCTGAGGATAGTGCAACCTTTAGGGGCATATTTTGGTGATGTACGGTGGGCTTCAGAGGGAAGGGGAGATGGTGAAAATTGTCTCTTCTACCACTTAAGTGACAGTGAAATAGTAGTCTAGATGTCAGCTTATGAATTTCTAGAAATGCAAAATGCTCAGTGAATAAATAATGAAGAAATTTTCTGTAGAATTGTTGGCTTTGGAAAATTTTGCACTGCACACCTCTGGACTGGAGGCAGCTCCTATGTACCTTGTACACACTTCATCTGTTTAAACATCAAAAGTTACACACTCACGTAGCACATGGTTAAAAACATTAGCAACAAGATAGGGCATTATAGTGCCCTGTGAACCACTAACTTCCTCTCTGAAAGGGAAAGGAAACATTTCTTGGCAAAGACTACTGGCAGTATCAAAACTAATTCGCTATTTATATCCCACCCCTTTAGGAATCTATAGGCTTTATTTGTGTAGCACACAGCTCTCTGCTGAAGAGAGGAAAATAAGACAATCTTACTTTTGTAGGAGAGCAAAAGCAGTGCTGGAGACTTAGAGACAGTTGCAAAAAGCAGAAGAAGAAAAGGAGATATCAACTAAATAGTTCAAAATGCAGAATAAGAATGACACTAAGTTTTTGCAGTTCTTAGAAAGTAGACTTAGCTTACAAGAGCATTATAAAGTAATTACTGAAGTATTATCGTAATTGTAGATGCACAAATTCACTTTCTTATTAAAATGATAACCTTAGTGAATATTTGGCTGTATTTATCAAGTGACTCACATTTCAGGAGTCATTCAAAGAAAATGTTAAGAAGCTGGCCTTCAGCTGTGAGACATATCAGCTTTAACAACATTTTAATCAGAAAGTATGAAATGGCTGGGGAGGGAATATTAAGAGTCAAAGCTGATATACTCTACTAGGAATTTGAGAACATCTGCAAGAGAATGGCTTGGTAAACTAGAGATCCTTGGCGTTCAACAGAATCTGGAAGTAATTGCAGTAGGAACACAGAACATACCTGCTGGATCAGATCAAAGGTCCATCAAGTCCTGTTATAGCCAGCTCTAGTCTAATCGGTGCCCTGTGTAAAAACTGATATTTGTCCCTCCTACGCTATGAAAACCCCTGCATGGTGTCTCTTTAAGTGTGGCATCCATGGTGCCCCATGATACATATGACCCGGTTTGTTCACACAGGTCATAAACACCAAAAGCTGGCCCTGAGGCCAGCATTCTGTTTTTCATAGTGGGAAGCCATATGCCTCTGGGAAGTCAACAAATAGGATACAAAGGCAATATCCCTCTTTCACTGTCACTCCCCAGAAACTGAAATTCAGTGCCTCTGAAATGATACTGAACTGAACATGAAGTATCCATGTAGCCATCAAGAGACTTATCCTCCTTGAGATTGTTTAATCCCCTTTTTAAGGTATCTATGCCAGTGTCCATCACTACTGCTAGTGGCAGTGAATGCCATAAATTATGTGTTGTATGAAGAAATACTTTCTTTCCTTTTCTGCCAATCAGGTAATAAACCAGCTATTTAGGGACACAACCATAATTTAGTCAGACTTGCTCTCTAGAAAATGTTGGTGACAAAGCTAAGCATAAAGCAAACAAGGATACAGTGTGAGCAATACTTAGGGAGGTACACCATTTATAGAAGGAGTCCATCTCACTGGAGATGGAGATCAGTGACAGGCTCCTGTAAGTTTTACAAATCCCACATAAAGAACAGACTTGGGTATTGAGCTATTACACCTAGAACAGTCTCCACAATCATTCATCCAACCAACCAACCAACCAACCAACCAACCAACCAACCAACCAACCAACCAGGACTGTGTATAAAGAACAGCTCCTCCACAGAAATGAACAGACTTCTGAAAAGAAATCAAAATCTTCTCACAGCAATATAACCAAGCCCATTAGCGTTCACTGTATTTGTTCCCACATCATTGATTTGATTGCAACTTTCCTAAGACAGACACCATTTGCTTCTCATTAGTATTAGGATAATAACATGTAGTTTAGCCGCTGCTATAATTGTAGGGATTTTAAAGTTCTGGCCTCTGCTTCTATTCTGGTAGGTTAAAAACAATCAACACCAGTAAAGCTATTCTTGCTGGAACCAAACTCTGACCTGAATCAAGATTCATGGTGAAACGAATTCAAGTTTTATGGATAAAACACAGAGTTCAAATCGAGAGTGGGATAGTTAACTGATAGTCCATGAACTAGTTCCAGTACAAAGAACACTTTTATCTGGGCCCCAGCTGCTCTACCAAATTTTATTCAAGTTAAGGCAAAATTTCTGCTCATAGTTGTATAGCCCTCAGGGGACATATTTTTGGGTGGCAGAGAGGGCTGTCTGGGGAAGGGGAGGTAGTAAAAAAATCACCCCACTTCCAGGATGCTGGTGGTGTTATTCTGGATCCTGGAACCACGGTTATCCTCTCACTGCATCGGCACGTCCTTAGTCAGGATGTCAGCACTGCTTTCAGAATTTAGTCATGTTTGCACTTCAATAGTGCTTTTCTGGATTTTATATTAAATTCCCTGGGATGATAGCTACTCAAATACTTTACTATAAAGCCTAATCATCTGGAATGGGGCAAGGTTGGGTTGATTTATTTATTCACACATTTATTCTCCAGAATGTAGCGGCCCTTGAATATTCAGTTCTTGGCTATCCCCATGCTAGACCAGCTCCTCTGGTTCCTTCTTGTAAAAATATCTTGATGTAGTCATTGCCCCACTTCCAAGATGAAGTACTGTACAGGACAGCAAAGGATACTGGGTAACATTTCAACATGTTCTCGTAGTAAAAAAATCTGTTGTTTTTTTACTACTCTTAAATATTGCACATTCTGATCCAATTTATGCTAAGGTCCGGTTTGTAGTAACTAAATTAAAGCTAACATTGGTTTTTGAAGTTGATCCTTGGAAAATGTTTAAGGAATTGATGTGGCATCAAATTCACAAAGCTGCATTAAGAATTCTTGTGCCTTCCATCCAACATGTACAAGCAGATTCTTCTTGGAATTTTAGAACTGTGTCCCATGTACTTCACAGCAGTAACAGGGCATGGATCCTAGGCATATAATACAGCCACCCTGTTGAAGCTAAAAAGGCTTAGGCCTGGACAGGTAACCATGTGGGAACCCCATATCTTTAGTTCCATGATGAAGGGAAGCCAAGATATAAATGTAACGAACAAAGAGGAATCTTTACACTATCACCACAGCAAACGTAAGAGCACAAATTGCACAAGGATATAACACATTTGTCAATATATCCTCCATCATCTGGAGATAAATTCAAAATTCAAAATTTCTTACACTATGGGTTAAAACGTGAATTAGAACATTTTAGAGGCTTATCACTGAATATTTTGTTCCTACAGGTGGGGCCACATTAAACAGTAAGTCCAACAGTAAATCTGTTTGACAAGAGTCCTACGCTGAAAACCCAAAACTTTTTTTAAAAAATCCAATTGAAATACTTTTTAAAAATTGATGAATAAAAGCAACAACTAAAGTAATGTAAGCTCTCTGCAGATAACCTATTAAAAAGAATGAAACTGTGGTGGGGGGCAGTGGGTGTTATCAGGATCATATCTGCTACTCCCTAACTTATCTGTGTGCACTCAATTGTCTGCCTGTGAACGTAGACTCCGTACAGAAAATCAAAAGAATGGACACAGATTGGGGGCCTGTAGGTACAATCCTGTCCCCATGTTTAACCAAACATGGAAGATTTCGCTCTCTTCCTTTCACATACAAACTGTTTGAGCCCACAGCTCTCCAAGGTTTCTTCTCATAGCAGGAAATCATGGTTTCCCATTATATCTCAGCCAGGCCATCCTGTTTTTATTCTAACATCTGATCACTTATTTTGTAGTAATATAAACATTACTGGTAAAAGCCAAAGCCAAATTCCATTGACGAATAGGAATGATTTAAGAACATGCTTAGTTCTCCCATGGAAATAAGCAGGTCTTGGGAACTTCAGCTGGATTGTGCCCAGTGCAATCCCGCCCCCCACTTACCAATAATCAATAATGTATTATATATAGGGCTAGCTCCTTCTATTTTGGGAGGGGTCACTATATCCTTGATACACAACATTTTGGAGATGAGAGCATGGAGGACATTAACTCATAACTCTGACAGTACCCAGCTCCCATCCCAGACTACATTGCACAAATAATGAGAATGTTTCATGACTAGCTGCAATGAAGACATTAAAAATGGAAATTTGAATTATTTCAATTACTTCATACATTTTAAATCGAGTGAACTCATTTGCAGTAATTAAACTATCATATAAGAATATGTGACCTTACAGCCCCTCTCTCTCTCTCTCTCACACACACACACACAAAATATTATATATTTTATTTATAATGAATATTCTTTTTTATTTTTCTCTACTGAAATAGGAATCTTTTAAAGTAATCCCAGACATCAATTGACTGGAGGGTGCTAATTCATTCATTTTCATAGTGATTTAATTTTTATTTGGATCTGCTAAAACAACATTCTCATTTGGTCACATTATGTTTGAATGTACTACATATAACCCATGGAGCACTATTGCTGTTATCCGACAAAATCTGTAGGCACTCGAACTACTGGAGTATTTAAACCTATTTGGGTGAGAGTGTGCTTTTTAAGTCAAACTACTGTGCAAATAAGCTTTTGTGGATGAAAGCTATTCGCCTACAAGTTCAGACCAGATTTATGTAGAGAAAAGAAATTGCTTACTTACTCTACTGAATTATATAAAGTAGCTGTCTGCCCTTTCCCAATTGCAACTGTCTATAATTTTTATTCCCCCCCCCCCCAACAGCAACAGGATGTCACTGAAACAGGAAATTTGGATACAATCATCAAATCTTGGAGTTCAAATATGTAGGTCAAATGAATGTGTGTGCCTCTCATGAAAAAAAAGAAATGAACACTAATGTGATTTCAGACTATAATTTTATAGCAATGACTGCAAGACATGTTTTGAAGATCTCATTGACTACAGCATAAATCAATATTAAATACTTTATACAGGAAGCACAATTTCAGAAGATGGTCCTTAAGGCTTTTCTCTAGATGATACCCTAATTACAAGTGCAAGCTTATTACAGTTTATCTCCCTCTTCAATTATTTACAGGGCAAAAGGCAAGAAGGACTGCATTAGTTATATTAAAATATTATGTGCTTGGTTTCTCTATTATTAATGGCATACAAAAATAACGCAGGTAAATAGTATTCCTGTGCAAAAGTGATTTTCCCCTCACCTGTGCATATTTATTTATTATTATTCATAAAGCTGTGTGCTGAAGAATACATAACAATGTCCTTTAGGCACTTATTTTATATAACTGAAAAAGTGAAAACTTTAATCCATCAAGGATTTGGGAAGGTAGTCCCACTGAAATCAATGTGCATGCCATTTTATACATACACAAGTCATATCTAAAGGCAAAGCATTGGTAATTCTACACAGAATTGAACTATCTACCATGTTGGAATACCAACAATATTTTCACATCAAAGTGTCAAAATACTAGTACAATTAAAAACTTGGAGCTACTTTTGATTAAATATTGTCATTCATAGCTTGATTTCTAACAAACAGTGAGAATAATATGAATTTTCCAAGTTAAAAAAGAATGTGCCCTTGTACTGCCATTGACACTAAGCCAAAGATATTTCAGCTCCATGCTTCTCAAAGTGGGATGCCAAGGTTTCCCTAAGGAGCCACATGCAGTTGCTAGGGGAGGTATGAGCTCCTTCCCAATTCCTCTTGTCACACACACAGGCTCAGTACTCCTACTTACCTGCTACAGCCTGGTCACTGCTCCATTTTATAATCTTATAAGAGGTAAAGGCATCTGCTGCTTCCCTCTTGTTATAACCAACATACTCTTTAGGTAACGAGAATATGTTCAAGAATATGTAACAAACTAGTGACTGTTGACCTTCACATGCAAATACTCAAAGCCACAGATCCCTTTAGTGAATGTCTGACAACGTCTCCATTTTGTTTAAGGCATATGTACTAGTTAATTCTGGTAATCCCATTTAGGTGAGTATCGACATTCACCAGCATATATCTGAGATTTTGAACATTCTTAGAATTGTCAGATATAATGTGAATCGTGACATTTACCAATTTTGGACGCAGACGCTCACTGTGATCTTAATTAACCAGTACGTATTTGAGATTTGGGGAGATTCTCAAAATCTAAAATCTCAAAATTTGTCAGAGATCATCAGCATTCGCATATAAATTTGACATTGGCACTTACTGTAATCCAACTTTATCACCTAGAAACCTACAACTATAGCTGCCAAAAGTTTACACATTATATGATTTGTTGTTGCGTGACAAGCTAGAGAACATTTAGAATACTAAATATGCCAGACAGTTGATGCAAAACACTGTATCTGCCAATTTGCAGCATGATGCTTCTAGAGCAGTGATACCGGCTGGCCTCTGAGATTCCACAGACATCTACAGATATAGACATGTGCATGTCAAGTGCACTTGAACAAAAACAAACTGAACAACAAATCGTCTGGAATCAAACTAGCTATGATGGTGTACTTTTACTGAAAAGAGTTTTGCCCAACTATTATCATCATCATCACTACTTTCTCATTAATAATGCTGGAATTTAAGGGAACATGAAAAATAAATCTGAGTTTCCCAAGATGTAAACCCCAGTCACATCCAATTTGATATTCATCAGTCCAGCTAATATCTTGCATTTGTTAAAAACAAAACTTTAAAGTATGCATTGTTTTAAAAGGCATTTTCAGTTAAGATCTAGTTACTCCCGCCCCCAGTTAAAAGAATCCTTAGGTTTATTGGAAGTTACAATCCACTTCAAACAGGGAAATGTGGGTGATGGCTGGTTAAACTTGAGCTCATTTCCCCCTGTACAGAATTAAGGCGCTATTGGTGAAAGAAGGAAAGCTTGGCTAAATTCCCTTAAAGAAGACAAAAACCTAGGGACAGTGAAATGCCTCTTACTGCACTGATCTCTACTTAACATTGCAAGAGGGGAGGAGGTAGTCAGAAAAGAGGGTTGGAGCTGAGGATGTCTCAGAAGGAGGTGAAAAATCTATGATCTCAGGATGAAGGAAGAAAAAATGGGGGAAGGGAGGTGTAGAAGGCGGGGAAGCCAGCAAAGGGAGCGAGGAAACAGAGCAGACACGGGTCAAGAGAAAGAAAGACATGGAAATAAAGATAAAAAGGAGTACAAGAGGCAGCTATGGAGCAGCAGAGCTGCCTCATTCTCTTTCCCCCCCAAACACACAGACATATCTTGAGAGGGAGGTAGAGGAGGCAGAGTCAGGAAGGGGCTGCAGGCTCTTTCCTCTGTGCGTGTGTGTGCACGAGAGCGCGCGCCTGTAACCCGACGCCACCCCCGAGAGCTCCCCTCCTCCTCCTCCCAGGCTATAGTTAGCAAGCCTGCAAACTGCAGCCCAGCCCTGCCCTGCCGCCCCCTGTGCCCTTCCCTGGCAAAGAAAGGAGGGAGGGGGGACATCCCGGCGATCGCACCATACCTTAGCCTGCAGATACTGGGGGTAGTAGTAGGTGGTGTACTGGGGGTACATCTGCTGTTTCCACACTTTGCCCATGAAGCTGGAATAAGGGAGCCCGCAGCGCAGGGATGAGTGAGGGCACTTGGCAAGCGGAAGGCAGGGGGGGTGGGGGGAGAAGAAGGAGACGGAGAAAGGGAGGGGGGGCTCTCTGGCGCGCGCTCTCTCCAAATGTCCCTGGCTTCGCCTTTTTCTTCCTGGCGGCGGCGGCGGCGGCAGCTGCTCTGCTCCTCCTTCCTCAGCTGCGCCCAGACCTTCCTCCTCCTGCACTCAAAGGCGGTGGCGGCGCCAGCAGAAAGAGGCTGCAGAGGGCACCAAGGACAAGAGCGCTCTCTCTCTTCTCGCTTTCTCTCGTGCGCGCGCGCGCACCAGGAGTTTCCTCACAGCCCAGGCACAACAAGGGAGCCGCCGCCAGCGCTCGGCCGGTTCCGAGAGCCCCACGCGCTGCCTGGAAAGCAGTCAAGACAAGTGTGAACTGCGACAGCGACAGCAGCAGCAGCAGCAAGGCTCGGTGCTAGGGCGAAGGGGGAGCGAGAGAGCGGGGTGGGTGGAGGGGGGGGGCACGGTGAGGAGGAGAGGCGCGCGAGGAGGGCAAAGGGGGGCGGTGCTTAATCCCAGCCAGGGCTTGAGGGGGAAGGATGGGCTTGTACTGCTGCTGAGTCGGGGGAAGCAGCAGCAGCAGCAGGTCGTCCAAAAAGAAGCACTTCAAGACTCTGGAATAGGAGGAGGTTAAAGAGACCATCACTGTGCAAGAGGTTAGAGAGGGCGCCGGCCGGCCAGGCCAGGGCACGACAGGCAAATCGTGGCGGAACTCGTTGGCTTGAACTCACCTCTCTGTAGTAGTCCGATGAGGGTTCCAATATTGCTTCGAGGAGTAATTGCAGCCTTAGGACCCCACTTCATTCAGTTGCAGGTTTTCAAGCAGAGCCTGGGCGAAAGAATTGCCTACCAGGAGGAATGATCCTTCACTGACGTCTCGCTATGGGGCACTAGGAGGATGCCGTACAGAATCATCTCTGTGTGTGTGTGTGTATGTGTGTCGGTGTCGTTTTGCCTTAACATCTTTCCATGCAGAGCTCGTGCCTACGTTGTTCGAGGAGGCTTGGGTGTTAAAAGTGTCCTTTGGATTCGTTTTTCATGAGCATGCAGCTCATCCTTCTACAAGGGTATCTCAGGAGTTAATTCATAAATGCCCTTAGATTACAAGTGAAACCGGGAAACCCCCAGATCCATTCTAATAGACTGTGTCGTTTTTGGAGGGTTGTTCTTCCAAATAATTTTCTAAGCTAAATTGAATTTTAAGGACTGAATGACTAGCAGTACTTATATTCTGGTTTAATTTATTCCTCAGCACATTTGTGCCAACCCAGGTTATATCTGCCATTTTACCTTAGATATAGTAAAATTTAAGAATTCAAATATCATGGAAACAGATTGTTTACCATTCTGAAGTGTTTATTACTTTGAATTACTTTACCATTAAACTCTCTAGTGTTTCCTTGCCACTTTCAATATTCTTGATTTTTCACATCGGCCTGCAATTCTGTGGTTTATTGGTTTCTGCTGGCTCTATACTGGTTTTATTGGCTTTACTTGATCCCTGCTAACTGGGCAAAGAGGCACCTTTTTAACGTAGTGATTCTCTTTATTAAGCACGGGGAAAGTAGCTGGCCCTATCCACCCCCAGCACAGTATCTCCAGTGACTGTTGCTGGTGTCTGTCTGTTTCTTTTTAGATTGTGAGCCCTTTGGAGACAGGGAGCCATCTTATTTATTTATTTATTTATCTATGTAAACCGCTTTGGAAACTTTTATTGAAAAGCAGTATATAAATTGTTGTTGTTGTTTACTGGTCATTTTATTGTTTTTTAGTTTTTTAATGTGTTTGGTTTTTAAAATTTCCTCTTTTTTTCGGACTTGATTTTAATGTTGGTTGGTCTTTTTTTTTTTTTTTTTTTTTAAATTGTAAACTGCCTCTATGGTATTGTCAGTTGAGCTGTAGGCAAATGTAATAAATAAATAAAATTTTTAAAAATCCAGTCCCACGATCCCTTACTAGCTTTCTGTACAGCCCATTGCTCCAGAGCTGGCCATCTTCACTTACTAAGCAGCTTTAGTGACAGTAGCACTCTCCTGGAATAAGTGTGTAAGGAAAGGAGTAATTTATAGTAAAGGATGTTTGGATGCAGCATAGAAACATGTCTCTTTGTGACATTCCGGATAATTCATTTGATTTTCCATAAGATATAAAAGCACTGCCCTGATTTTATACTGAAAAATCACAGCTGACACATCATCACAGTCTGAGGACCATAACTAAAGGAAGAAAATACAAGCCCATCTGCAACTCTAAGCACACTAATATGGGATTGAGCTCCACTTATGAATATACATGCAGTGAATCATGCAGTAAGACGTTTGTGGGGGTTTTTGTGGAGGTGACCAAATATGATGAAAGTTTTAGAATGTATACATGTGTGACATGGGAGGAGAGCTGGTCTTGTGCTGGCAAGCATGAATTGTCCCCTTTGCTAATTAGGGTCCACCCTGGTTTGTATTTTAATGGGAGACATGTGTGAGCACTATAAGATATTCCCCTCAGGGGAGGGGGCTGCTCTTGGAAGAGCATCTGCATGCTTGCATGCAGAAGGTTCCAAGTTCCCTCCCTGGTATCTCCAAGATAGGGCTGAGAGAGACTCCTGCCTGCAACCTTCGAGAGGCTGCTGCCAGTCTGTGTAGACAATTTTGAGCTGGATGGACCAAATGGTCTGACTCAGTATTCAGTTTCTACTGAAGAGATAACAAGATAAATGGTTAGGATCATGTACACACATACGCAAACAAAAGACCCATCCAAGAAAATGAGACTTAAGCATTATTAACTGCTGCCTAGCCAGACTGCACAGACATGGATTTTGGATAAAGATTATATAATATTTTCCTTTTATATTAAATGCTGGGGTGGATTTGTTTTCTCCTGTGAAAAATAAACAGGGTGCATCATTGCCATAAATTTTATTTATAGCTAGCCAGTATTTGCTTTGTGTATTAACCTTATTTAACCAACCAGCATGGCTGGAGGCAGGTAGCAACACTTTAAAAATAAACCAGTATGTATAAAATGTCAATTTAAAATTGGATAAATATTGTTACAATAGTTTTAAATCCTATCTTCTCAACCCAGTCATTTCCAATCACAAAAATCAAATCTGATGTAAATATTCTCCGTAGAACTACTAAGCAGTCACTAAAAACACCATTCTGTGCACTTTATGTGTAAGTGGATGTTCTCAACAGATCTTAGTGTTCACAGGAAAGAAGGCAGACTTTAACTCTGTGGGGTCCAAGCTGTTAAAAGTTTTATAAATTAAACAGTACTAGGAATCTGGTGGCTTGACTTCTTTACAGATAGAGCTCTGCATGGTACACTAGTTAAATATTTCGGACAGTAATCATGGACTTCTCCATGTAGAGCAGGGGCGTAACTACCATTAGGCAAGGGGAGGCAGCTGCCTGGGGGCCCCCACGCCTCGAGTGGCCCCCCCAAGAGGCAAGTCACATGACTATATATTGTGAAGTGTGTGTGTGTATCAGTGAGGGGCCCATTTTAAAATTTTTGTCTCTGGGTCCACTCCAGCCTTGTTACGCCCCTGTTGTAGAGTATGTTGCAATCTAGGCTCAAGGCTGAAAAGGGGCATCATGTGAGTGTCAGCTGGCTAGCCAAAAGAAAAGTAACAGTCTTCTCTACAGCAATTATTCTAGGCACAGCAGTGATCCAGTTCTAGGCACAGCAGTGATCCAGGAGGACCTCGTGACGGTGAACCAGTGAAAAAGCAAACCTAATAGAGAAGGATCATTGCATAGAGGGGGGCGATTTTTAATACTTTCACCCTGCTGCAGTTGCAATATAGATCAGGGCAATTTTGCTCTGGCTGTCTTAGAGATAAACTCCCACAGCCAAACTACACAACACCATGGTAAATATGTACTATGGCCCTCTTTGTTTGTTTTTAAATGTAAATTGCAGCGGGGGTGGAAACTCAGGATCAGGACCATGAGCTTTCCCAGACAGCAGGCTTTGTTATGGGTTTACTGTGAGGCTTTACCATGAATTCAAAGTCCCCCCCCCCCCAAAAAATGACACAAAATGTGTTAATTTTTTTTACCCCAGATATAAATCAGGCTACACTCTTAACACTCAATGAAAAAACCTGAATTGTGTGTGAAGTGCTCCCCAATAGCTCTCAGGGACTTCGGGGTAAATTTGGCCAATATATATACACACACACCCTCCATTGTGTGAGGTGTGAGTTAAAAGCCAGGTGTGAAAAACTCCCATGTCATGGGAGGCTTTAACCCCTGATCAGACCACCCACGGCTGCTATTTGCCCCATACATGAGAGCTTCTCTCTCAGGGCAAATATCAGCTGTGAGGGCCCTAATTCAGACAGCAACTGTGGCTTCTGCTCAGCAAGCATGAGACAATTTTAATGTCTACATGTGCGTATGTGTGTGTTTTAATGTCTACATGTGTGTTCATTATATGTTCTTTTTGTACTGTATTTTTTTCCATAAAGTGTTGTTTCCTTGGACTATAACCAATAAATAGAAATAGAACTACATAAATAATAATTTAATAAACAGAAAGTGACAGTGGAAACTTTTATCCCTGGTTAAATAGCAGCTGTGGAGAGCTTGCCATGGTGAGGAAAAGGGTTAAATTTCTCCACCACCCCAGTTCTGATCCAGCATGTATAACTTAACAGCAAAAACAAGTGTGCAGATGTACTGTCTTAAATAAAGGTTTAGTTCATTGCAGGTATCTAAATCCATTTCTCTCTAGTACTGATTATTTGTTCACCAACAAAAATGGTATTTTTGCTGGCAAGCAGAAGTAGAAGCAGAATTGTATACCTATTGTATACAATTCGGAAGACCCAGAAGCAGTGGGGTAGCATTTGAGGCACTGGGCAAATTTGTCCCATTTATGCAGGGCGGAAAACCAGCCAGACTCCAGGGGGGGATTTAACCTCTTTGCAGCCCGCCCTACCCCCGGAAGTACCCTGCCAAATACTTGGGCAGTATCCACCCCTTGGATGTGAAAAGAACCAGATCATGAACCTGGTTGCAACTAAAGCCCCTTACACAGTGCAGCAGGAGCACTTCTTACATGTGGCAAAGCAGAAGCATGAGGCCCCCCTGCACCCTGAAATGAATAACAGAGGCAGTGCAACGTTAACCAGATGTGCTCCCAGAGACTGAATTATTATTTTAAGGGATAGATAAGAATCTCTAGGAGCTGCAGAAAGTGTTTGCATCAACTCCTTCTTTCTGCCTCACATTACTTCCATTAACCATACACGTCATGAGGTTGTCATTTACTAGAGGGGCATCTGAAATCATTTTTCAAATGCTTTCTGCACTATCCCCCTAAGAGTCAAGACCTCCAGTGCAAAGGTTGTTCCCTGCGTGTCAATGGAAAGCCTGGGAGGACTGGGCTCCCTCAGCATAGCAGGAACACCACTCCCATCATCCCCAGGTAAAGAAACCTGTGGCCAGGGCTGATGGGGGCAGTAGTTCAACTATTTGAGCCAGGCCAAGGGTGCCTGGGCCTGTCCCGGTTTCGTATTGGGGTCCACAATTTGCACATCATGGAACCTGTTCTTAATAGAGACAGCTAATGCAAGAGTAGTTTGTGGCCAAGATGGATGGTGCTAATTCTGTAAAGATTATAACTTGGACATAGCTGTCCTTAGAGGCTGCCTTCCCTGCTAATTGTCCAGCTAGGGAAGACTCAACAGGTGTGTCTTCTTGCGGGAGATGGCATTCTTCAGAGACATTGTCCGAACCACCAGCTCCTTCATCAAGCAAGGGGGTGGGTAGGTAGCCCAGAAAAGTTATCTCACTTCCCGTCCTTGAGAAAACACCAGCCAGGGGATGCAGCAACAGTTCATCTGATTGCTGTGTGTCCTGTGTTTGCTCTAAGAAATTGCTTGTGCTGAGTGGGACACCCTGCATGCACTTCCGCTCTAGCAGAGAGCCTTGGCTGTCCTCTTCCATGTATTGGGAGGGTGTTAGGTGCTCCAGGTCATCAATTGGTGTCTCATTGTCTTCCTCCCTAGATTCTATGGAGTACAGCACAGATGCAAGTGTCTGTCTGCGGACATCCACAACCGGCTCAAGCACAGCTGTATCACACTCCCTGCCTTCCCAGGAAGCGTCAGTGGCAGGAGCTCCACCCATATGCTGCATGGAAATGAGAGGCTGCATAACTGGCTTGCCACCACAGAGCAGCCTGCAACCTCTGTGGCCTGAGCCTGTAACTTGGGCATGGCTGAACACTGTGCCATGACTACCACTGAATGACCCACAAAGGAGGCAGTGGCTGATGAGGTGGTGGCCGACATAGCTCCCTGTGCAAGGGACCTGCTGCTCTCGGGCATGCTGGTCAGCTGTGTCATCTAGGGATGTGCGAAACATGTTGGGTACAGAACAATGCCCGTTTTGGGTGATTCATTGCCTAAATGAATCACCCTCTTGCCCTCTCAAAATGTTTTGGAGTAGAAACAAATCACCCCCGTTTCGGCTCCGAATAATTTGTAGTTTCAGCCCTCCATTTTGTGGCTGATAAAGTGCTGCTTCTTCCTCCTCCATTTTGAGTTCTGATGTCTATTTGAATTTCCCGCCTTTTTGCCTCCCATTGACTTCAGTGCAAAAAGGTCCGATCTGACGTCTACTTGAATTTCAGGTCCCAGGGCCAAAAGAATGGAGTGGGATGGTAGTGTGTGATGGGCGGAGGCTACCACTCAAATTGCAGAGGGATTGGGCAAAGGGCTGATTTTGGGTGAATTGTTGAAGTTTACGGGTCTTTAAGGTTTTTCCCAATAAGGTATAATAGAGGTGTATCGCCTCACATCGAGGGGAAAGAGGTGGCCTAGAGTGGTTTGGGGTTGGTGGTAGTGCCCAAGGGGGGCAAGGAAGCTACCAGAATTTTTTCAAAGGATTTGGGCGGCTGATTTTTGGTGATTTGTTGAAGTTTACGCATCTCTTTAAGGGTTTTCTCCATAGGGAATCATGGAGGCTTCAGCAGCCCCATAACTGCACTTGGGAGCTGCTGGGGTGGCCCAGAGCGAGTGGTGGTGTAGTGCACATAAGCTACCAGAATTTTTTCAAAGGATTTGGGCAGAGGGCTGATTTTTGGTGATTTGTTGAAGTTTACGCATCTCTTTAAGGTTTTTCTCCATAGGGAATCATGGAGGTTTCAGCAGCCCCATAACTGCACTTGGGGGCTGCTGGGATGGCCTAGAGTGAGTGGTGGTGTAGTGCACATAGGGTGCCAACCACCCCCATGGGTTGCTAACCCATGGGGTACAGGGTTCTGTTGTTTCTGGGGTGTTCTGAGTGTTGATTCTTTGGTAGCAAATAAGAGTGGATTCATGGTTTGTATTGAAAATCTCATTTGCTACCAAAGAATCTTTCTTTGAACTGTGGGGACCCAACAGTCTTTGTAATTCTAGAAATCTACTTGCAACAGAGACATCCCTGGTCTGTTCGCTTGTGTCACCTCACCCTTCCAAGCCTCTATTGCCAAAGGGCACATCAGAGGGACTATGGCCCATAACACATCAACACTGTTGATGGAGCACAACATGGATGCAGCCACTGATGCAGCACATAGCACATCAACACTAGCACATCAGAGGGACTATGGCCCATAACACATCAACACTGTTGATGGAGCACAACATGGATGCAGCCACTGATGCAGCACATAGCACATCAACACTAGCACATCACAGGGACTATGGCCCATAGTACATCTACACCATTGGGACGCTGGCACATAGGTAAAGTTTCTCAAGCCTAGAAGTCCCCCAGCACGAGTGCTGTGGAATACAGGTGGGACATATATGTGTCCGGAAACCTCACACATGAAAATAAATATGCGTGTGGAAGCCGTCATTCTTATGATCGAAGGATTTGAGGACTGAGGGCAATAGAGATGAGTGTGTTCAGGAATGCACTCAGTCATTTGTGTTAGTAGAGCTTGATGTATTTGTGCACAAAGCCCCTTGGCAATGAATTGTTAGAGACTTCTCCTGCTGTCTCCATCTTGTTCTACCATCCTTTTCTTCCTGGGGAAAACACAAGGTCCAAAACATGCAGGGGAAAGCGGGCTTGCTCCAATGTGGTTCTGTTCCTTTAAATACATGAGCTCTAGTGAAGAGGCATCACTGCTGCCAAGCAACAGCAGGAGGAGTAGGGAGACAGTGGAAGGGAGAGCATCAGCTCTGAGAAGTGGCCAGGGAGAAACATGGTCACTGTAGAACTGACATATTTCTGGGCTGCTCTGAGCCAACCTCTTGTTGTGGGAGGAGTTTCTGCACAAAATCCAGGTTATAGTGGTGGAAGAATTTGGATGACACAATGGTGCTTCAGGCTTCAGGTTTCAGCAGCAAAACTTACTAGAAACCGAGGCTTCAGATTCAGATTTGGGAGCAAAAACAGAGCTGCAGTTGGGTGATGGAACCATGGCTTCACGCTCAGAAGTTCACAAACTAACCTCTGGCATATTTATCTATAGTTCGGCATTATGTCTCAATGTGGCTATTATGTGATGTTTGATATCCCTTTATAGCATATATTAACTCTAATCCATCTCTTCCAGACTCCCAAACTCTCCTTAACCCATAATCTTTTGGAATAACACATTTGGCTGCATGTAAAATGTGTGTGCTTATACTTGGTTGTGTAATTTACTTGGTAACCTTCTTTTCCTATCATTGTGCTATGTATTTCTTAAAGCTGGACATGATTTGACAATGTATTCATTTTATGTGTATATCTAGTTGAAACATGTCAATAAAATGAGTTAAACATTATTAGAGGGCATTTCGTAGTTCTAGTAATATTCAAATTAGATACTGTTTTAATTGTTTTAATTGTGTTTTAATAGTTTTAACTTTTTAATTTTAATTGTTGAAGTGTTTTAATCTTTTATTGGCTGTTTTTATTGTTTTGTAAACCACCCAGAGAACTTGCATTTTGGGCGGTATAGAAATGTATAAAATACAATACAATACAATACAATGAAAATCCCCAGTTTTTATTTTTATATTTCCCTTGTACATTCAATATAGGTTTTTGTTGTGACCATTGGTATAAACAAATAAACCTACAAATTCACTGTTCTTAGGGCCAGTGTGTTCCAGGACTGAATTGTCTCCAAATCTTTACAAAGTGGGACTGAACCCTAAGTCCCCCCACTCATGCCTTCCCCTCAGAACTACCCTTTAAAAAGATGTTTTTCTCCTAATGACATTCTGGGACCAGAACGAACCTGAGCTTGTAGATAAACAGCTTAAAAGAACATTGTGAAGGGACATGAGGGGGATGGCTCAGCTCCCATAGTTCAGCTCCTCCACCCTCCCACCTGCTCCATGCTAACCTTGGAACTCTCCCCTGCTTTGTAGGCAATTGGTAGAACCTAGCTGTAATCACATCTTGTTTGGCCATTATAAGATGTAGAAGAAACATGCCTGGAACAGTGAGGAACGCAATACATAAGTTATGTCTTCTGAAACACCCACCAGTTTAATCCCCATAGCAAGTGGCAGCATCTGTAGGAGGAGGCACCATTGCTTTCCCTCCATGTATTTCAGTGTGGCTGTCATCTGATTAAAGAAACCGCAGTCATTAATCCAATTAATCAAGTAAATCTGCTTAAATCTTCATCTGACTGAAACACTAGTTTCAAAGCAAAAATGCATACTAGGAGGCTATTCACACGCTCATGAAAAACCGTGCTAAAGGAGCCCAGCCTGGTTTTGCACGTGCATGTGAACTTCTGGGATAGTGCCCGATCCTGGTGGCACCACAGTGGCAAACCTCTTGTGGTGCCACCCATCTAAACGCTCTCCTAGCCAGTGTTCCCTCTAACAGGGATTCCCAGATGTTGTTGACTACAACTCCCAGAATCCCCAGCTGCAATGGCTTTTGCTTGTGCATTATGGGAGTTGTAGTTAGGGGTGTGCACGGAACCGCCAACTGCGGTCCGGCACTGGGGTGGGGGGGGTCCCTTTAAGAGCGACGGGAGGGTTTACTTACCCCTCCCGCCGCTTTCCCGCTCTGGCGCCCGTAATCCTTGTGACGTGCGCGCACGCGCAAAGGACTCCTGGATGGTCTAGTGCAGGGCTGCACAACTTGGGTCCTCCAGCTGCTTTTGAACTACAACTCCCATCATTCCCAGCCACAGTGGCCAAAAGTCAGAGATGATGGGAGTTGCAGTCCAACATATGCAGGAGGGCCAAAGTTGTGCAGCCCTGGTCTAGTGAATGAGAGAGTCTGGGAGGGAAGGGAGCCAAACTGGATCCAGTACAGTGTTCCCTCTAAGAGGGATTCCCAGATGTTGTTCACTACAACTCCCAGCTTCCCCAGCTGCAATGGCCTTTGGCTGGGGATTCTAGGAGTTGTAGTCAAGAGCATCTGGGAATCCCTGTTAGAGGCAACACTGCTCCTAACTCCTTTTATCTGATCGTGTGTCAGATCTGATCACAGCTGCCAGACTTGGAGTGGGAAGGGGAGAACTCCACAATGCACCACACACTTGCGCGATACATTATTGGAGCTCTGGGGGATGGGGCAACACAAGGCAATGTGCCCTGAAACCCCAACTCTCAGAGCTACCAGCAGGAGCCAGTCCTCATCTGGGTGGGTCATCATCTGCTCATGAGAAGAGGCTCTTTGTTTTTAGATGGTTTATTAGATGGTTTTTAGATTGTTTTATGACACAACAACCACCATCTTGGAAAAGGCATTCCTTCCATTGTGAGAACCAAGCGGGAATGCTGTTTCTAAGATGGTGCTCGCCATCTGCAACTTTTGTACGTACTTGTATAAATAACTACTGTTTAAAAATATAAGAAAAGGCATGTTGCCCAGTTAACCAGGGGTGCTTTTTTAGATAATTAAAAAGCCTTTACATAGCTCAATTGTATTGCTTAAAGATTGCAGCTCTAGTATTGAGATCTTATTTATTAAGGGTTCTAATCATGTAGTCATCCTGATCTCCCTCATATCTTCACCATCATCATGACACTCACAGCATTAGAACAGCTTTTTTCTGGCATTTACAAAGGTCAGCAGGTGTACAATGCTATGTCTGAACAGGCTCAGTGGAGCTTTATAAAGGGAATATACATGCGACCCGAAGCACGTCTGCAGTGAGAAAAGATCAGACTCAGCAAAATCAGAATTATATGCATATGCATATAACTATATTTAATTGGGGGAAAAAGGTATTTCCTGTAAAATTTAAGCTAGTGGAAGCTGTGTGCAATCATCCCATTTATCCTAAAATATAATTACAGCTGACTATAACTCTGCACTGTTTTGCTTGAAGCCATTGCAATGTAAACAAAGAAATAGAGACATTTAAGCATGTCCCTTTTGTTAGCCCACTGGGGTACTCTTTCTCCTCATGCATAACCATGATACTTATCGCTTAATTATGATTCTATCTATCTATCTATCTATCTATCTACCTACCTACCTACCTACCTACCTACCTAAGTAGGTTTAATGGTACAACTACTATTGTCTCCATAAGAAAGTAGGAATGGATTCTACCTAGTTCAGGCATCTGCATATTTATGCTCCTTTCCCTTATTTAGCCAAGACACAGCCAGTTGTCTGTTATTTTGCTATGCTAGTATTTGCACTTTTCTCCCATGCTATTAATGCTATTACTTTCTTCTCCTCTTTCATTCAATCTACCAGCCAGGGCATCAGGGGGCACAGGATTTAAATGACCATATTCCTGCACAACCAAATATTTTAGGATAAGACATTGTTGCTCCTTTGCTACATTTATTTCCATCATAAGTAACCCCCCCCTGCTGCAAAAGATATATGGAACCATGTAGTCTGAGAACAAGGAGTTTTAGTGAATTCCAATGTGTACCTGCTTTTAGTCTCTTCTGTATAATGATTTGTGCACCCTGGGAAGACTTTCCATGGATGGAAATATCCTTCATGGCAAACCACTACAAAACTTGGCTTTTTAAAAATGTTCCAACAATTAAAATGGATAACAATCATATGAATGGTACAAGGTTATTGCCCTAGTCACACAGTAAGCTCAATGCATGTACGATCTGTATACAATATCTACATGCAGAGATCCATATGCACATTCACACATTACATTCAACATATTTTCAGAAGTAAACTTCCTATCTGTTCCCTACATTTGAGGGGTGCAGATTCTGTACTCACTCACTTTAAAATGAATGAATGTACAGTCATTCACACACAAACATGTACATATGTACACCACAATGGCTGAACAGAGCTTATGTGAATCTGAAAGCACCTCTAGGTCTGTCTGAGTTAGCTAACATAGGCATATACTAGTCACTGAAATTGAAAGGCCATGTATTATCTCAGTGTCCTGCTCATACATTCCTGTCCATTTCTACAGAGAGATTTAATTTTTTTTTTTTACAAATGATCAGGGCTGGAACCAGGCATTCCTGGCTCTGTGTACAGCTGCACCATGTGATGAACCACAAAGCCTACAACTTGCAGCATCTCTCTAAACAATAAAGGGTTTCTAGGTACTGGATCGCCTCCTGCTCTCAACGTCTTGCCCATGTCTTGAGAACCTCCTGCTCTCAAATGTCTTGTCCAGGCTGGGACTTTGCTTGGGCTATGATAGTCTTCCTTGGCTCTGGCTTGATCCAACTCTGGATCCTCGCTCTTTTGTCTGACTCCTGGCTTGCTACTCCACTTGATACTCCACTCAGCAGCTGCCTATGGCTCAGCTCGAACACAAATTCTGCTGATGGTTCACCAAGCCACCAGAAGCACCTTAATCCTCTTATTAAAAGCATCCTGAAATTATCTGGGTATTAGCAAAAGCCACAAGTGTAACATGAGTAGGATGAGCGAAAAATCAAGACACAAAATTGTAATTAAGAAGTAAACTTAAATGTATTGTAAAGGAAATCAGATTCCACATGACTTTTACTGGTGAAAACATTTCTAAAATACATAACAAGCAAGCACAAGTAGGAAAATGTTAGATTCCTTAGCAAAGTACTTTCTGCACTGCACAGCGAAAGGCATCATACCAAGCAGGGTCCTCAGCTTCCAAGCGTACTTTGTTTTCAAGCCATTACAAAAGAAGGGGGGGGAGTGTTGGCTCACTGCCACTATGCTCAAGCACAACAAAAAACACCCCACATAGCAGACCGCTTTCTCCATGGAAGCCAGTTGCAATGGAAATGTTGCTTACATTTCTCAAGTCTTATCTTTTAGTAGACAGAAGCAGTCTCACAGGGGAAAATGGGTGGTTAACCCACCTTTTCAAACCGGCCCAATCTGTATTGGTATGGTAGTGCAACACCACACTCGTAACAGCCAATCAGATAAAGTAATATCGTTCTGAGATCTCTCCTCCTCATGCAAAGTATGGGGCATCTGAAGAAAGCACTCAAGGTTTGAGCAATTAATTAGAATGAAGAAAATGTAGAGATGCTTCATGTCCCATGAGAGTCTGATAGAAATTAGGACATCCCTTTAAAGCACATACAGGACACTCAGAACTAGATTATTTGGCACCACTTCACTAATAGGTAGGAGGGGAGATCTGGACCTTCAACTAGCAAGTGACAGATACTGATCCAGAAAGGAAATGAAACACATGCATATACCAACAAACTACCTCCTTGTGTCCAAGAGTTTTGGTCTTAGAAACATACAGATGGTCAAATTAAGCCAACTAGACCTTTGTATTAGTTCAATATAGGCCATTTTTTGTCATGTGAACTATATGTACATGCATAATTCCTTTAAAAGCTAGTCCTTTAGTTGCTTGCTATTCAAGTTTCTATATGTCATTCTATCTTGAATAGCTAGATCATTAATTCTAATGTTAAAGACATTTGGAAGTACAAATGATTCATGCTGACAAACTGCATAGGATTTCCTGCCCTAAATGGATTACATGCTGTCAAGGTCACTCATACAATTTGACAAAATTTGGTTCTGCTTTGTATAATAAAAAGTACAATTTAGCCAAAGTTTAAGTTCCACACATTTCAATAGGAGAGTTACATGGTTTAAATCTCTTCCATTAGAGTTGGTGGTTCTTAAAAGCATAGTGTTGGCCGGTCTGACTCTGTGCCTCTAGTCTTTACTCAAATAAAAAGAAATCCTGAAGATTCCAGACATGATGTGGCAAGCACAAGGATCAGCATGAAGGCACTGCAACCGGAGAGTGTGTTCTCAAGGGATAGACAATTATAAATGATCTTGTAATAACTTAGATGACTTGTAAATGTCATCCACAATCTAAGTATAATCAACACCTGTCTCGTACAAAATCATATGCCAAATGAAAAAGAAGGAGGTTAATTATTTCCCCAAGTAAACAGAAATTACTATAACTTCAACAGTCATTTACACATGTTTACCAAGGAATCAGATTTGTGGGGGGCTGGGTTGAAGAATATACACGCTGCCCAAGCTGTTCAAAATTTATTTATGGTCAAAACTTCTCTAGAGACCAAACTGATGTGACAGAATCAGATCTGTCACCAACTCTCTACAAAGTGGTTTGGGGTGGTAGGGAGGAAGTTGAGACCTCTCTAAACCAGTGTTCCCTCTAAGGTGTGCTCATGTGCGTGCTCTCACAAGTGTTTTTTTTAATGTCCGCTCAGTTAGTTTTAGATCCCGCTCAGGTTCAGTCAGGAAGGCCCCATTCTGACTGCATGTGCGCACACACTGCCTTGATACTGCCACCCAGAACAAAACTCATTCCGCACACAGATCAAAAAAATTAGAGAGGACACTGTCTCCCACCCGTTTGCTTCCTCTGAAATGGCTTATTCAGCCATTTTCCAGAGCAAGAGGTTGTCGGTTCAAATCCCTGCTGGTATGTAGTCTATCAAGACTATGGGGAAAAAACCAATACTGGGCAGCAGCGATATAGGAAGATGCTGAAAGGCACCATCTCATACTACATGGGAGATGGCAATGGTAAAACCCTCCTGTATTCTACCAAAGAAAACCACATGGCTCTGTGGTCGCCAGGAGTCAACACCAACTCGATGGCACAACTTTACTTTACTTTAAGTCTCCATAAACAGCACATGCAGGGGAAGAGTTCAGCTTCTCCTCATGCCAATCTATTATTGTGGTAGTGGCAAAAATGTCATGTGTACCAAAGCTTCCAAAAGCTTTAGGTACTAACAGTGCTGAACAGATGCCTATTACATGGACATGAAATTGGCACCAACCAACTCATGGTCAACAACAAGGCCTAAATTATTACAGTGATCCTATACCTTTTCTTCATCTGCTTTTGTAGCTCAGAAAGGTGCACCTTGAGGAGCATCAGCCACTGAGAAAGCTGAAGAACAACCCCTACAAGTAAAACAACCATTAGCTCTTAATGATGAGCTGTGCACTCACCATTATTTTAGATGCATCACATAACAACTGTAGGCATGAATTATTGGTTTTGGTGGGACAATATATACTGTTTCCCTGTTGTCCCAGGAGTTGTTAGAACACAAGGCCATTTTGTAGCCAGTTTTCGCATATTTTTAAAGCTGATTCTATGCATTATGATTCTACTAATTAAAAACAGATTTAAATCACACCAATACACATGTGTTAATTAAATGTGTCAGAGGCTGATCTGTTTTCTTTTTTATTCCTCTGCCATAAAGAAATAGTAACAATGCATCACTGCTGCAAAGTACAAAAAGTTGTCACCACACTGAACAACACTGCGCGTGCACACACGCGCGCGCGCACACAAACACACACACAGAGAGCTTTTTGGTGTTGTATCTTTTGTTCCTACATGTTCATCACAGAATTTGATTTCACTAAAAATGATTGGTCTTGAATCCAGTGGCAGAGCCATCACTGAGTGGATGGATCAAAGAACCCGGGTCGCTGCCCCTCAGGGGTCATGCCTTACACCCCAGACATGCCTCCCATGTCTGATGTCAGATGCGGGGGGCACACGGCCCTGTTTGGGAGCTAAATCGACCAGCGCTGCATTTGTAGCATGGTCAGAGTGACTTTCCCTGCCTTTTAAAGGTAGCGCTGGCCAATCTAACGCAGCACTGGCCGATCTAACTCCCAAGCGGGGCTGCATGGCCCAGTTTGGGAGCTAAACCATGCCCCCCACATCTGACAGATGTGGGGACATGGCTAAACACTCCCTGCATCTGACGTCAGATGCAGGGGGCAGGGTTAGGAGGCCCTGGCAGTGGCAGAACCCAGACTGCCGCTGGCCAGCCTCCGCGCCTGCTTGAATCTTGAATTGAATTCAATTCAATTGAATTGAATCTGAGTGCACTTTACATTATATGAAGCTTTTCTCTCTTTATTAATGTATAACAATGAGATGCACAGCACATAAATGAGGTTTAAGTACAATAGCAAAAAATGGAAGAGACGTTAAGAGTAGCCAGATGTTCCAGTCCTGAAACACAGAATGATGATGCTTAAATCCCACTGAAAGCAATAGGATTTCAGCTGCCTAGCTGTATAGAATTACACCAATGGGATTTTTTTTTTAAAAAAATGAAATTATCAGTAGAAATAACATTTCGGATTTCATTTGGGGAACAGGCAGCATCCACTTAGCATACAGAACCAGTATGTGCACAAGATATATAGTGCAACTTCTTTGAAATATTAGTGCATTAAATATTAAATAAACTAGCTGACCTGCCGCAGAGCATCTGCACTCCTAGTTCTCCCTGTAAACCCCGCCCCCATGCCAGCTCATTCTTCCTCCATGACCACCCCCACCCCCCGCACCGAGCGCAGGTTAATTTTTCTAACCATAGATCGCATGGCAGACATCCATCAAACCACAGCCTGGCAACCTCAGTATTCAGGGTAGGGGAGCCCCTCCCTTTTCCTGGTCCACTGAGGCCATATCCCAGCATGCTCTGTAGCGCACGCATCACCCGACTGTGAGCCTGGGGAGTACCGTTCATTAGACAAGGGGAGACAGTTGTCTCCCAGCCCGGCTGCCTCAAGGGGCCCCCCCAGGAGGCCAGTCTCCCATGGCAGGGTAGGGCACGAACACCCCAGGGGCCATGCAATGTTCGGCGGCCTCGGTGTGGCGAGGACACAATGGGAGGAGGCTTTCCCTGCCTTCAAAAGGCAAGAACTGACCGACCGCGCCTGCGCACCTTGTCGCTTCCGGTCCAGGCGGGGGTCGGGTGGGGTGGGTGAGCAGCCACCTGCCTGCCTGCCTGCCTTGTGTACACGGTGAGCAACAGGAGTAGCAGGCAGGCTGAGGTTTTGGTGCTGCCAGTGGGGTGCATTGCAAAAAAGAAGAAGAAAAGAAGAAGAAGAAAGAACTTGTAGGAATGGAGAAAGAGGAGACAAGGAGAAGTGGTGAGAAGAAGCTCCAGACCAGTAGCAAGCCTCAGCTGCTCTGAGGAGCAAGACAAACACTTTCCCCCTCCAGCTTCTCTGGCAAATACATCTGCCGTTAGCTCCCAAGCCCTCTTCAGGGCTCGCTTCCCACCGCCCACCCATCTCGCCGGCAGCTAAGGATGCCTTGAGCTCCTGAGCCCTCCTCGGGGCCCACTTTCCCTCTTGCAGACTACTTCTCTCTCTACTGCTCTCCGAGCACCTTGGCTCCTGATCTGAATGCAGCCTCATTTCCAGGAAGCGCCTGCCCCTGGCAGGAGTGGAGGTGCTCAGAGATAAGTAGAGAGAGAAGTAGTCTGCAAAACGGAAAGCGAGCCCCAAAGAGGGCTCGGGAGCTCAAGGCAGCTGTAGCTGCCAGAGAGGTGAGTGGGCAGGGAGAGGAGAGCAGGTGGGGGGAAGGAGAGCCCTGAAGTGAGGGGGGGGGCGAAACCCATACTGATTTCTCCCCTCGTCCCAACTACATCTCTCACTGACACCACTCTCCCCCACGAGACTGCGTCCCCGCTCTCTTTCATCTCACCAAGCCTGCCCCATCCTCTCTCTCCCTCTTGTAAAGCTTGAACCTTCCCCACGCTCCCTCAAAGCCTGCTGCTGCTCCATCTTCTTTCTTTCCTTTTCTCTCTCTCTCATCAGTGCTCCTTCCACATGCCAGTCATATAACGTTTGGGAAATGTTGCCAACGGTTCTCTCTCCCTCCATCCCTCTGCTTTAGCCTACCCATCACTTTTCCCTCATTATTTCTCTCTCCCTCTCATCAAGCCTGCCCATCCCCTCTTCTCCCCCCTACCCTCTGCCTCCCCCATCCCCTTTCTCTCTCATCTTCCACACTGGTGAGGTTGTTGTGAAGGATCAAAAAGTGTGGTGGAGAATCAAAGTGTAATTTTTTAAATCAAAAATTAAGAGAAAACCTCTTTTTTTCCTCATCATCCACTTAACATCCCATGTTAAGTGGGGTCATTAGGCAAAGGTGGAAAGGAAGAGCAATGCAGTTCACATCATTATGTATTTTGTACAGATTATATTGTATTTATGAGTTTTATTAGAATTCATTTTAATTCAATTCAATTTAAATTAAATTAATCTTGGCCTGTCAGAACTTCAAAAGTTACATTTTAATTAAATTCATTTTAATTAATTGCATTTTAATTTTAATTAATTAAATTAATTAATTAACTGATATTAAGTGTTACTTTAATAATCAGCACCCTAAAAATTGACCTCGGCCCCCACAAGCCAAGTCATGGCTGGTTTCGGCCCACCAGGGCATTTGAGTTGTGCACCCCTGGTGTGTGTGTATAAGCGCGAGGGGCCCATTTGAAAATCTCATCTCTGGGCCCACTCCAACCTTGGTACGCCCCTGCTGTGAGCAAGACAGCAGCCTATCTCTAGGATGGCATTCACTGACCATGACATTCAAGGGGGTGTGCTGAGCACCATCATGCCTTTTTGAAATGATCTGCCCGCCCTCTAAATCAATTTAAAAACCATTCAGGTCCTTCATCTGACAGCGATTGCACCACCACCATCGTAAGAGCCCCAGAACAAAACAGTCTCACACAAGCACCATTTCTGGCGGTGGGGGGATGCTCAGGGGCACTGTTTTTCTGTTACTCAGGAAAGGGAAGGGAACATGGTGACTTCCTAGGAGGGCATGTGCATATGAGGGAGGGCAAAAGTTCCTGGGGTCTGGCCCACTGTGACCAAGGATGCTCTTGCAATGGCTCACTCCAGCAAAGCAGTCCATGGAGACCAAACCACACTACTGCCCCTGTGGTGGCGTGCCACCAGGGGACTAGTACTATCATGAGAGGGTTAGTCTACTGGGGAGAACCTTAGGCTCACCAGCCTTTGGTCTTCCATCGGACTGCGTGCTCATGAGTTCAGCTATCTTGTGTGGGGCCCCCATTCTCTCTGGTTTGTGATATAACTTTTGCACAGCAACCCCTACTCTCCAGATAAACTTTGATGCACCCAAAGGTGATTTTGACACTCCATGTCTTGGGCGTAGCTGGGTGGTCAGACTGGGGAAAAACCAGGACCAGGGAAAGATCTTAACTCTCATTCAAATTTCAGACTGGTTTCAGACTGGCATTGCACCATATGCAGATCTGCCGCCATGGGGAATCACAGGAGAGGGGAGCCCTGTACTGGGCAGAAATAAAGATGGACATCTTCTAATGGGCGGATAGGCTGGCAGAAGGCCTCCTTTGACTGATTCTTCACGGCAGTCACCAAGACAGGGAGAGGAGTTGCACGGGTACCCGTCTCCACGGCTTGCTTGTCTCCAGCAACTAGACTGGGTGGTATCCTATGGGGGTTTGGAGAAAAGGTTAAATATGTCTTTAAAATGGCCTACATGTCAATTTATTTTGTGGATTGGGTGGTAGGTTTCACCCATCATGCCCTACCACTCAACCCATTTTGATGTCCCTAGAAGCTACTCATAGGGGGACAACGGAGTGTTTTGAGATTCCCCATTCTTTCCTATGGCTGGAACACTCAAAACGTTTCAAGGTTTGTTCTGTCAAAGCAACCAGTTGGACCGCTCTTTCGACAAAACATTTCAGCCATCTGCATTTTCTGTTGAGCACAAAACAAAATGCAAAATCCGTTTCGTGCACTTCCCTGATGAACAAACATAGAGCAGCGGGAAATGACTTGCCTAGCAAGCATAAGGTTGCTGGTTTGAATCCCTGCTGGTATGTTTCCCAGACTATGGGAAACACCTATCTCGGCAGCAGCAATATAGGAACATGCTGAAAGGCATCATCTCATACTGTGCAGGAGATGGCAATGGTAAACCCCTCCTGTATTCTACCAAAGAAAAACCACAGGGCTCTATGGTTGCCAGGATTCGACACCGACTCGATGGCATACTATATCTTTATAATATTCATACAGTTCATACAATGAGTACACATAGTGCATAATAACATGGATACTGCTTCTGATTAAATTACTTATAAATATCTCACTGGAAGTTTAGAGATACATTAGCCCTATTCACACAATATGTTCAACGCATGTACAGTTTGTGTAATATGTACACATATATACAGATCTATATGTATGTACAATCAGTCACACATTAAGTGCAGTGCACATACAGTAGTACACTTCCTATTTGTTCCCTGCATTTGAGGGGGTCTGTACCCAACATAATTTTTAAATGAACACATGTGTAGTCATTCACATAAAAACCTATGTACAATGTAATGTCTCAATAGGATTACTTTTTTGCAAAAAATACCGAACAAACTAATGAGCAGCCAAGGGCTTTAGATATTATAATTGTGAACAGTGTTCCCTCTAATAGGGATTCCTAGATGTTGTTGACTACAACTCCCATACACCCCAAGCAAAAGCCATAGCAGCTGGGGATTCTGGGAGTTGTAGTCAACAACATCTGGGAATCCCTGCTGGAGGGGACAGTGCTTGTAAAACACCTGTGCACTTCATGAACAGTGCATCATCCATTTTAAAGCATAAGGAAGTTATATATACATTCCAAAGAGAACAACTCCTCAGTAAGCCTCTTTGAAATAAACTGGAAATTTTATTAGAACTTCACTTGGTTAATTAGGACTTGCACAAAAGAGTTTTGCTATTTCTAAAGAAAGGAAATTTCAAGACGTGTCTACAAAGATCAGAATCATTCAGACAATGGTTTTCCCCATGACACTCTATGGATGCGAAAGCTGGACTTTGAAGGAGCAAGACAGAAAAAGCATTGATGCTTTTGAACTTTAAGGAGAAGACTTTTGAGGATACCATGGATACCCAGGAAAACAAACAAATGGATAAATCAATCCAGAATTTTCACTCGCAGCACAAATGACCAGGCTCAAACGATCATACTTTGGACACATGATGCGAAAACCCAGCTCCCTTGAGAAGTCCATAACGCTGGGAAAAGTTAAAGGAAAGAGAAGAAGAGGATGACCAGCAGCAAGATGGATGGAATCAATTACGACAGCAATGAATGCCCCACTGACAGACATTAAAGGCCAAGTTGAAGATAGATCATCCTGGAGAGAATCTATCTATGTGGTCGCTAAGAGTCGACATCGACTTGATGGCACTTAATCAATCAATCAATCAAAAAAAGGAAACAACAAGAAAAGGACAACTTTGAAACTTTTTCTAAATATAATATGAATGTTAGAAGTTCATCAGATGTCTTAGTGATGTTTATCTTTAATTCTTAAGCTTTTAGGAAGTTGGTGGTAAATTCTGATATTTCCTAGTAAATCTTAAGACCAACCAGGGGCTTAAGGTGAATGATCAAATTTCTTTCTCATTTTCACCATTTATCAATGAATGATGACATTTATAAAGGCATGCTGGGAAATCAAGATATAATTCAACCCTGCCTTCTTGAAGCATGCTCAGCAGCCTCAGTGGCAACAACCCTGAAGACTAAATCTATTTCTCCATGTCGACATAATCACGAGAAGGCATAACCTCCCTAAACACCTGCCTGGAGGCAGTAATGGGCTGGATGAGGGATAACAAACTGAGGCTGAATCCAGATAAGATGGTTCTTATTGAGATCCATATGAGATGGTACTTACACAAGGTACTTATTGTGTGGGGTCAAAATTCGGGAGACAATTTTGATCTGCCAGTTCCAGATGGGATCACGCTCCCCCGGAAGGAACAGGTGCACAGTCTGGGGATGCTTCTGGATCCGAACCTCTCCCTGGTGTCCCAGGTTGAGGTAGTGGCCAGAGTTGCTTTTTATCAGTGTTGGCTGATATACCAGCTGCGTCCGTTTCTTGAGATGAAAGACCTCAAAGCAGTGGTACATCTGTTGGTAACCTCTAGGCTGGATTACTGCTGTGTGCTCTATGTGGGGCTGCCTTTGTACGTAGTCCAGAAACTACAGTTGGTTCAGAACGCGGCAGCCAGGTTGGTCTCTGGGTCATCTGTTATTAATTATCATGATGATAATTATTATTATTTACATTTTATATCCCGCTCTTCCTCCATGGAGCCCAGACCAGTGTACTACATACTTAAGTTCTCCTCACAACACCTCTGTGAAGTAGGTTAGGCTGAGAGAGAAGTGACTGGCCCCGAGTCATCCAGCAAGTATCATGGCTGAATGGGGATTTGAATTCAGGTCTCCCTGGTCCTAGTCTAGCACTCTAACCACTACACCACACTGCCTAGGAGAGACCATATTACTCCTGTGTTGAAGGAATTGCTCTGGCTGCCGATATGTTTCTGGGCAAAATACAAGGTGCTGGTCACTACTTATAAAACCCTAAACAGCTTAGGCCCTGGGTAAATACCCAGGAACAGAGAACATCTTCTTTGCCCTGAGCCCCACCGTCTGCTAAGATCATCTGGAGAAGTTCGTCTGCTGCTGCCGCCTACTTGTCCGGCGGCTACTTGAGAACAGGCCTTCTCCATTGCAGCCCCTGGACTTTGGAATGGGCTCCCTGTTGAAATAAGAGCCTGCCCATCTCTGGCAACATTTAAAAAGGCATTGAAGACATATTTATTCACCCAAGCTTTTAATGCGATTTATAGTTTTAAATCATTTTAATACTGGATTTTAAATGTTTTTAATCTTTTAAATGATCTTAATTGATTGATTTAATGTTTTAAATGATTTCAATTGTAAACCGCCTAGAGACGCAAGTTTTGGGCGGTATAGAAATGTTTGAAATAAACTAAATAATAAATAAATAAAGTATTGCTGCTGCTGCCACCAACGTGGCTGCTGCTGCCTGTTAGGCTTCCCCCTCCATTGAGTTAAGCTTACTAGGCAGCAGTGGTTGCAGCTGCAGCAGCTCCTTCTTTAGCACTGTCAGGTGTGGTAGCATTATTTTAGAATTCCCCTGGGGGTGCAGATCCCCCCTGAAGCACATTATGTACTTACTCACAAACAAAACACTGTGACTCCACCCCCCAAGCCTGTACATAGTACATTCATAAGGGGAATACTCTTGCTCATAGTACAGTACATTCATAAGGGGAATACTCTTGCTTTAGATCAAGATGACATCACATCTGCAACTAGGTTCTGTGTGTCTAGTAATTCAATTTAGATTAGTCTCTCTCATCTCTCCACTCTTTTCAGGACCTTTCAGTTTACCATTAAGTTTGTGTGTGTGTTGTGTGTGTGTGTGTATATATATATATCCTTCTTTATAGGTTTGCAGCTATCAAACATATCTTCCTCTTGTCCTGTAGATCTTCTAGTGTTTAGATAGTTTAAAGGCAATTCTAAACTCCCTATAGGGTCACTGCTTCACATAAACCTTGGCTTCAAAAGATTACAAGTTCACTAGACAACATTTATGTTTCTGAAACAGTCAGCCAGGCTGTGACATTTCTTTTAGAGTGAGTTATAAAGAGCACCCAATCATTTGTGATTGAATACTCTGTAACAATGTTTCCCAACTGGTGTGCCATGGGCCACTGGCCAGTGGGCTGGGCTGACCCTCCGAGTCAGCTCCCAAAGCGTGGAACTCCCTGCTTTTGGTGCCAACTTGCTCTTGTTCCATGACTAACAGGAGGGATACCTCCTGTTGGATTTTTTTCTATAAGCATTGTCTCAGTTATTTGTATGGGGCATACTTCTTTAATTTGAATGTATCTATGTACTGTCTTGGGGGTGGAGTCACAGTGTTTTGTTTGTCTGCTCCTCACTTGATGACTTGAATTAAAACTGAGAGGCTCTCCCTCTCTCTCTGCTTAAGAGACTGTTTCTTAGCCTATGTTTTAGTTCATAATAAATATCAAACTCTTAAAGTTGCTTCCTGTACAATTACCAGAGGTACACCTAGGTAATTTTTGAGCCTGGGCCTAAAGGACATTGGAGGCCCCCTTCCCCTGCAAATTAAGCATCCTCGTGCTCGGTCGGGTGACCACACCACCTGGGACAGACTAAAGAGGATTGTGGTGTGGGGGGGGGACTCCCAAGGGCTGTGGAGGCCCTGGACTTCAACCCAGGGGGTAAGAGTGCCACTGACAAATACTTATAGAAGAGAAGTAATTTATCTGCAACACTTCCTCCATGGTGCATTATGAAGTGAGCCAGCTCCAAAAGCAGGGTGTATAAGCTGTGAACATTTGGAGCTCTTAGTGAATCAACATGGCACACACCACTAATTGCTAATGGCTGTGGCTGCTTGAGGGGTCCTGTGCTATCTGTGCCCAGTAGCAACACATGCTGTTGGGCTGCAGGAGGAAGGAAGTGGAAATAAATAAATATTGCATGGTGTGTTGGAGGGGGCAGTGTGCCCCAATTTTATTTTATTTTTTCATGCAAGTGTGTCTCAGGATGAAAAAGGTTGAGAGACATGGCTCTATAAGTTTCATTCTAAATGAGAAATTAAGTTGCTAGTTTATTATAGACTTTTCAGTTATTCCACCATCTTGAAACCAAGCCCCAAATAGCAAATACTGTATTCATTAAAATCCCAAATCGGCAAAGTGAAGTCATTCATAAAAACTGAGAATACTGTTGTATTCATGTCCACAAAACAATACTTCCCAAATGGGAAAGGGAAGCTGAAGTTTTCTCCTCAGCTGTTCTCCCCAGGGAGTGTCAGACAATACAGCTCCTATAATGAGTAGATCAGAGCCAGAAAGTCCTTCCCATTGCAGAACTCACAAGAGAGCAGTCGTTATCCAAGAACACCATACTCCTCTCAAATATACTGGGATGATCCAGGGATCAAAAGTGGAGAACCAGAGAGGTCCTCAGTTTCTGTAAAAACACAAAAGACTTTAACTCCATGTTCAATGCACCTACAGTGTATACACATACAGATCTGTGTCTATGTACAGCTATTCACACATTATGTTCAACACATATATATTAGTACGTTTCCTAAATGTAGCCTGCATTTGGGGAGCCCTTATCCAGATTTACTTTTTGAAATGAGTTCATATATGCACACAAAAACATGTATATATTTCTAGACACCTGTATGTGTGCACAACATAATATCAGAATAGGCATGTTGATTTTTACTTTATTAGCTGCAATTACCCAGTACTTTTTATTGAGGCTGATAGGGTACTGTAAGCTAAATTCATGTTGTTGCCATCTAGTGATCAAAAGAGAGATTCATTTGTTAGACAAGTTGAGCATGTTTCAGAGCTTGGACAGATCTTCCAAGATACATGCTAAGCTGAGTAAGGCCCATGTGAACTGAGAATAAAATCAGATTCAATTATTACTTTATATTGTTGCCATGGCTTCCCAAGTTATGAATTATAAAAGAATCACAAAGGATGCCAATAATTCTGGGGGAGTCTGTAGCACTAGCTTTTAACAAAATAGAATCCCCTTTTTAGGAAGTAGTTCAAACAATCTCAGGATCATGGACTCAGTGATTACATAAGGCAAGTAGGCAATTAACTCCCACGGCAAAGTCTTGTAGCAATAAAAAGTAGAATCATGTCTAAAGAAATCAGAGTTTGCAGGCCTTTAAAAGATAAAAAGATAGGAAAAGATATGGATTTTTTAAAAAAAGGCAATACAAGTGTCTTACTATTTGGCTCAGTGATATTCATCAGGTCTAAAAGTTTTCACACCTCGATTGTGGGAATAAAGTTCAAAGTTCTCCCCATTCTAATAAAGGCACATGTTAAGGAGAAGGAAAACATTGCTCCATGATTGCCATACCTACACCTAGATACTGCAGCTGCTAGAGTGGTGCCATTGAAACAGAAGTACATTCACTGGCTAGTTAGCTTTCCTGGTCCCGAACACTATAGAAAGTGAGCAGGGAACTAGCAGGCCTGCTTGATGCAGGCCTGAGTTCAATGACCAAATTCGCACCTGCTATCATGGTTTTGGTGTTTCCCTCTCCTGGCAACATAACCATGAGTGGTATAGTGATGGAGTGAGTGACATGTCAGAATGGGATTTCTGACACTTGTAAGCACATACAGCACTATTTATTTATTTTTTAATGTCCAAATGTGGCTCTTATTTCGATCACAACAGGTTTTATAGCCTTCCTGGTAGCTGTTAATCCCCTGCAACATTTCACTAATGAAAACAGGGACATGCCTGTACATGTGTAGCAGATGTGGCTAAGGAACATGGAAGGCATGGTATACAACATGTAGAGGGTGTGGCCAAACTACATTGGAGTGCGACATTCAATTCTGTCTGAAAAGCATGCCAACGATGGAAAGCAGGTTAAAAAAAAGTATGGATTATGTATGTAAATCTGCAGATTATTGCAGATTACCAAGGCAGTGGATGAATCTTTAGAATCTCAGTTTTCAAGGCCTGATCCATACATCCATCACATGATGAATGCAATATCAAGTGATGATTCAATTTATTTATTTATTTATTTATTTTATTGTTAAATTTATACCCCACTTTTCATTAAGAAAATCCCAAGGTGACTAAGCATGAAGGGATCATAGACTACAAATAACTTCAGATCACCTCAGACATAATGCTTTTCAATGCCAGTCCAAATATCCAGCGCTAGATATTTCAGATATCCAGTGAGTTGTGTGTTTTGTTTCTCAGGTGTCATGTATGCATGTGGGCTCTGTATTCACAATTGCAGACCTTTCAGGAGCAGGGACAGAAGGAATAATCCCCAACCCCTTCTGTGTACCTTTCACAAGATGTCTGAAAAGGACTCTAATATATATTAATATATATTAATATATTAATATATATTTATATATTTAATATAGCATTAATATATATAATACATTTAGACAGGTGTTATTGACTGGTTTGTTTTATCCAGACATTGAGTCCTTCCCAAGGACCTGGGATGGCTGAATTTTATTATCACTGTTGTTGCTGTTATTATTATAGATATAATCGCAGAATATAGGCTGTTCCCAGTAAAGTTGTTTTTGTAACTGGCTGATGGTGATTTCTGTGTTGGTGTTGAGGTGCTCTTCAAGGTCTTTTGGAATTGCACCCAGGGCGCCAATTACCACTGGTATTATTTTAGTCTTTTTCTGCCACAGCCTTTCAATTTCAGTGTGTAGATCTTTGTATTTTGTGATTTTTTCTGTTTCTTTTTCTTCTATTCTGCTATCTCCTGGTATTGCTATGTTGATTATTTAACTTGTTTTTCTTTCTTCTCAACTACAGTTATATCTGGTGTACTGTGTGGCAAATGTTTGTCTGTTTGTAGCTGGAAGTCCCATAATATTTTTGCATCTTCATCTTCTACAACTTTTTTCAATTTTTTGGTCCCACCAATTTTTGGCTACAGGTAGCTTGTATTTTTTGCAGATGTTCCAGTGTATCATCCCTGCTACCTTGTCATGCCTTTGTTTGTAGCCAGTCTATGCGATCTTCTTACAACAGCTGATCAGGTGGTCCACTGTTTCATCTGCTTCTTTACAAAGGCGGCACTTGCTGTTTGTGGTTGATTTTTCTACTTTTGCTCTTATTGCATTTGTTCTTAGTGCCTGTTCTTCTGCAGCCAGTATTAAACCCTCTGTTTCTTTCTTCAAGTTGCCATTCTTAAGCCATTGCCAGGTTTTTGATTTTCCACTTATATTGTGCAAATATTGACCATGCAGTGGCTTATTTTTTCCATTTTTCTGCTCAGTTCTTTACTTGTTCTTCCTTGTAGGCCTGCTTTGTTTCATTGGTGTTTAATAGTTTCTCGTTATTGACCATTGGAAGTGCATCTTCCTTACTGTCCTTTATATATTCCTCAAGGCCTCTTTTCTCCTCCTCTACTGTTTGATGGACTTGCAGCATTCCTCTTCCACCTGAGCTGCGAGGGAGGTATAGCCTGTCTACATCAATGTGGCGGTGCAGAGCATGATTGATGGTCATTATTTTCCTGGTCTTACGATCTAGCATCTCTAGCTCTGCCTGGGTCTAGTCTATTATTCCTGCAGTGTATCTGATAACAGGTATAGCCCAGGTGTTTATGGCTTGTATGGTGTTCCCGCCATTGAGTTTGGACTTGAGGATTTTTCTAACTCTCCTGATGTATTCACTTCCAATTTTTCTTTTAACTTCAGTGTGTGCGATGTTATCAGCCTGGAGAATGCCCAAGTATTTGTAATGTTCTTTCTCTTCCAGGTTCTTGATGTTGTTTCCATTGGGCAGTTCTATTCCTTTTGTTTTTCTTGTTTTTCCTCTGTTCATTTTTAATGCAGCACACTTGTCTAGTCCAAACTCCATTGCTATATCAGTACTGAATATATGGACAGTGTTTAGCTGTGATTCAATTTCTGATTGGGACTTTCTATACAACTTCAAATTGTCCATGTACAGCAGATGGTTGATCTTACTTGATGTTTTGGATGTTTGGTATCCGAGGCCTGTTTTGTTTAGTATTTGTGAAAGTAGAGTCATGGTGATTACAAACAACAGAGGGGATAGTGAGTCCCCTTGGAAAATACCTCTTCTAATGCTAACCTGTCCAAGTGTCTCACCATTGATAGTTAACTGTGTACTTCACATGCTCATTGCTTTTTTAAAAATAAATATCTGAATGTTTTTGCTGACACCAGTTGTTTCTAAATGTGTTAGTATCCATGTATGAGTCAGTGACTCAATGGCCTTCTTGTAGTCAATCTATGCAACACTTAGATTTGTTTTTCTTCTCTTGCAATTTTCTAAAATCATTTTGTCAATCAGCAGCTGATCTTTTGTGCCTCTGGTGTTTGGGCAATTTCCTTTCTGTTCAACTGGAAGCTGCTTATTAGTTAATAAGGGCTGCATTACTTTATATGCTATTATTCCAGTTAATAATTTGAACATGGTTGGCAGGCAGGTTATCGCTCTATAATTACTTGGAACTGCACCTTTTGCTGTCTCTTTTATTTTTATTATTAATTTATTATAATATTATTATTAAATAATAGTATTATTATTCCTTGTTTACACAGTCAGACAGGTGTTGTTGTTCTTGTTGTTGTTATTATTATTTCGATTTCTTTACTGCCCTTCAAAAAATGGCTCAGGGCAGTTTACACAGAGAAATGATAAATAAATAAGATGGATCCCTGTCCCCAAAGGGCTCACAATCTAAAAGAAACATAAGATAGACACCAGCAACAGTCACTGGAGCTACTGTGCTGTGGGTGGAGACGGCCAGTTACTCTCCCCCTGCTAAATAAAGAGAACCACCACGTTAAGAAGGTGCCTTTTTTCCAAGTTAGCAGGGGTAATATACAAATAATATACAATGTTCAAGTGTAAGGAAATCAAGCAATGCAGAGCTGGCATCAGAGCCTGGCATCATTAGACAGCTGCTGAAGGCCTAGGGACCTCTAACAGGCCTACTGATCTCTAAGTCTACCTCCATGCCTCTGTATAGTGGTGACAGAATGATTCCCTCTAGGCCAAACCAGAAAGCAGGGAGTCATGGTGGACACTTTCCTGAGGCCCCAGGAAATTTAAAGGCAGCCCTGAAAGGAGCTACATGAATGTCTGAGCCTCAAACTAACGTTTTGAGAGGCCTTCATCTCCTTGCTTTAGTCTTTACCATGATCATAGCAGGAATGAGTCTGAGGGAAATTGTCACAAATCAGATATTATGATCATCACATATAACTGGGCCTGATTATGTTTCACCTCAGTTATTTCCCCCCATACAAATTCTTCAATTCTCCCAGCTTTGTTTTCTTTTTTCTTTGCATAATTGTGTGGTTCCAATTTTATACAACAGCAAAAGGCTAAAATCTTAGTCTGAGGCTACAGGCCTCCACACTATTTCTTTGGTATATGTCCCATCATGCAAAGCAGGATTTACTTTTGAGATATTTAAAGCTGCATATTATTTCAGTTGTAGTGTTTGCTTTCTGCTTCCATCAGTTTATGCCAAGGACTGGAAGGAAGAAGGAGGGAGTTGATATAAGATTAAGTTTTGTTCCGCACATAGCTTCCTATCTCCTGTCCACAATCAGTCTAGAAAGAATGAGGAAAGAAACTAAGTTTTAAAGCAAAAACTGTCCATGTGGCGATAAGAGCTTTCTTTTTCAAATGGAAATGTATTGAAGATGTGCCAACTGAAATCAGTTGAGAAGCATCTGAAATAAGCTTTTCATGATAACATGTATTCACTTAGTAGGGATTTGAGAGGAAAAGGTGAGAGGAGATTAATTGTCATGTTATGTTAGCAATTGAAATCATTCCTCTTTTATACTAGGGCTCTCCACACGATGAATCTCATGTCAGTTAGACAAAAACTGAAGATTGTGATTGTGGAAGAGTGTGCATATCCATGGAGTTCATCATATAAACCTGGAATTTTTGTCCAATCAGCAACACATCAAACCAACATGAAACTGTCATTGACAAGTTAAGTTCAAATCTAGATTATGGATCTTGGTTTCATGTTGGTTTGGCACGTTGCCAACAATAGATCAAGGAAAATGTCTGGGTTTACATGACATGCTCCTCGAGAGTGTGCATACTTCCAGAAACTCCAATTTTTATCTAAATGATATAAAAACATGAGAACAACCCTGCTGGATAACCCAAGGCCTATCTAGTCCAGCATCCTGTTTCACATAGTGGTCCACCAGATGCCTCTGGGGAGCCCACAGGCAAGAGGTATGTGCATGCCCTCTCTCCTGCTGTTGCTCCCCTGTAACTGTTATTGAGAGGCATCATGCCTCTGAGGCTGGAGTTGGCCCACAGCCATCAGACTAGTAGCCATTGATAGATCTGTTCTCCATGGATGTGTCTAAGCCCCTTTTAAAGCCATCCAAGCTGGTGGCCATCACCACATCCCATGGCAAAGAATGCCATAGATTAATTATGTGCTGTGTGAAAAAGTACTTCCTCTTGTCAGTTCTAAATTTCTCAGCTTTCAGTTTCATGGGATGACCCCTGGTTCTAGTGTTGTGTGTGTGAGAGATCAATTTCTCTCTGTCCACCCTCTCCACTCCATGCATAATCTTATACACCTCGATCATGTTCCCCCTGTAGTCACTTCTTTTCCAAGGTAAAAAGACAGAATCTGCTGTGAAGACAGATGCAAAGAACTCATTCAGCTTCTCTGCAATTTCCTTATCTTCCTTAATAATGCCTTTCACCTAAGGGGCCAACCGCCTCCCTGGCAGATTTTCTACTTCTGATATATTTAAAGAAGTTTGTGTTATTCACATTTACACATCTAGCTTTATGCTCCACAAATTCTCTTTTTGCATTCCTTGTTGTCTCCTTATTGTCTCCTTGAAGTCACCTAATGGCACAGCGGAGCAATTACTTGACTAGGAAGCCAGAGGCTGCCGATTCTATATCGGGCAGCAGCGATATAGGAAGATGTTGAAAGGCATCATCTCATACTGCAAGGGAGATGGCAATGATAAATGCCTTCTGTATTCTACCAAAGAGAGCCACAGGGCTCTGTGGTTGCCAGGAGTTGCCATCAACTCGATGGCACACTTTACTTTACTTTATTGTCTTCTTGCATTTTCTTTGCCAGAGTTTATGTTCCTTTCTGTTCTCTTCATTTTGGCAGGACTTCCATTTTCTGAAGGAAATCTTCCCTTTTATAGCTTCCCTGACTCTACTTGTTATCCATACTGGCGTCCTCCTGAACTTGGTGGTACCTTTCTTGTTTCTTGGTATACATTCCAATTGAGCTTCTAGTATAATGGTTTTAAACAAGTTCCATCCTTTCTGGAGTGATTTGACACTCCTGACATTACTTTCAACCTTTTTAACCAGTCCCCTCATTTTTGAGAATTTTCCTCCAATGCATCTGAACTGGACTTCCTTGACAATTCTCCACCTGCATATATGCTGATTGGATCACACTATAATCACTGCCACCCAATGGTTCTGCAACTCTGACATTTCGCACCAGGTCCAGGGCACCATGCACTCAGGATTAAGTCCAAGGTCGCCATCCCTCTGGTTGGTTCTGTGACTAACTGTTCTAAGGCACAGTCATTCAGCATGTCTAGAAATTTGGCCTCTCAGTCACTACCTGAATGTGATTTTACCAAGTCCATAGGTGGTGTAGTGGGGAAATGCTTGACTAACAAACAGAAGGTTGCTGGTTCAAATCCCTGCTGGTACTATATCAGGCAGCAGCAATATAAGATGATGCTGAAAGGCATCATCTCATACTGCACGGGAGGATGCAATGGTAAGCCCCTCCTGTATCCTACCAAAAAACCCCCACAGGGTTCTGTGGGCAGCAGGAGTCGAAATCGACTTGACAGCACACTTTACGTTTATGTGTGGGTAGTTGAAGTCACCCATTATTATTGCCCTGTCTCTATTTGATGCCCCTCTTATTTGCTTCTCCAACTCCAGGTCACTCTCAGCACTGTGATCTGGAGAGTGATAACACATACCTAGTTACACATTTCCTTTCAGTCCTCGAAATGTTACCCATAATGATTCTGTAGAGGACTCTGGTCCACCTAGGTTTTCTAGCTTGTTGGAATCTATCCCTTCTTTCATATAGTGTTACTTCTCCCACAGTCCTCCCCCTCCCTGTTCCTTCTGAAGAGTTTATATCCAAGAATAATCGTGTCCCTCACCATTCCACCAGGTTTCTGTTACACCCACTATATCTATGTTTTCATTAGTAACCAAGCACTCCAGCTCACCCATCTTTGCTTGGAGCGTTCTGGCATTGGTATATAGACACCTATATGCCAAGTCCCTCACCTTGTGTTGGTGTGTACTATCCCCCTTACCAGACTTTGACCTATTTGGCAAGCTGTTATGTGTTTCCTTCTGCTCAACTCCTGGCTCTACTCTGACCCCTTGTTTATCCAAAATATGTGAACCCCCACACCTGAGGGGATTTTGCTGGCCAAACCAGATACCTCCAAGTTCCTGGCAGCAATCTCCCAGGTGTCATTTTAAAAGCTGCTCTGTGACCTTTTTTATTTTAAGCACCAGCAGTCTGGTTCCATCTTGGTTCATGTAGAGCCCATCTCTTTTGTACAGGCTTCGCTTGCCCCAAAATGTATCCCAATGCCTAACAAATATAAACCCCTCCTCCTGGCACCACCATTTCATCAACAAATTGAGGCCCCTCTCAGCTCTGCCTGTCTCACGGTCCCTGCACACGGAACAGGTAGCACTTCAGAGAACATTACCCTATGGGTCCTAGACTTCAATGTGCTACCTAGCAGCCTAAATTTGGCTTTCAAGACCTCCCGACTACATTCCCAACATAGTTGGTGCCAAGGTGCACCATGACAGCTGACTCCTCCCCAGCACTGCCTAACAGCCAACCTAGATGCAGCGTGACATCCACAACCTTTACACCAAGCAGGAAAGTCACCATGCGGTCTACACATGGGTCACAAACCCATCTCTCTATGCCTCTAATGATCGAATCACCCACTACTAGGAGGCCCCCACCTCCTGGAGGAGTATCCTCTGTGTGAGAGGATATGGGCGCATCACCCAAGGAAGGGGGTCCCTGGTAAGGGAGTGTTTCCCTCTTCCTCAGACCGATGTCCTCCTTCCCTGAGACCCCAATTCTCCATGACAGCAGAAGTGCCGTCAGCATGGGAGTGGGATGCCTCTCTCACATCCCTGAGGGCCTCATCCACACACCTCTTTGCCTCCCTGAGCTTCTCCAGGTCAGCCACCTTGACTTCAAGGGAATGAACTTGTTCCCTGAGAGCAAAGAGCTCTTTGCACCAAGTGCACACCTGCAACTTCTGCCCCTCAGGCAGATAGTCATTTATGCAGCACTCTGTGCAATACACTGGGAATCAACCCCTCCCCTGCTGGCATTCTACCTTAGTAACAGTTTTGGATGATGATGATGATGATGATGATGATGATGATGATGATGATGATGATGATACCCTGGGCATCAATAAAATTACAACACATCAACTACAGAAGGCCATATTACTCAGGATAGCACAAATACTACAATGATATCTAATTCTTCTTTAGTTACATTAGACCCTTGGAAAGGGCCCAATACCAAATCCAGTCAATAACATCTGGTAGACTGTGGGTAAATAGCATGATAAATAATAATAATAATAATAATAATAATAATAATAATAATAATAATAATAATAATAATGGAATTGCTATACCTCCTGATATAGAAACCTCCAGGCAGTGTACAAGTTAAGACATAATAAGAACATAAAATGGTTTAAATTCATAAAACAGATAAAAATCTCAATGCCTGCTAACTTGGCAAAGAGGCACCTTTTAATGTGGTGGTTCTTTTTATTTAACAGAGGAACTGGCCCTATCCACCCCCAGCACAGTACCTCCAGTGACTGTTGCTAGTGTCTATCTTGTGTTTCTTTTTAGACTGTGAGCCCTTTGGGGACAGTGATCCATCTTATTTATTTATTTATATCTCTGTATAAATATTTATTTATATTTCTTTTATTTATATCTCTTATTTATTTATATCCCTGAGCCACTTTTGGAAGGGCGGTATAGAAATCGAATACATACATGCATCCCCGATATTATTGGACTTCAACTCCCATAATCCCCAGGCCCAGTGGCCTTTGGCTGGGGATTATGGGAGTTGAAGTCCAATAACATCTGGGGACCCAACGTTGAGAATCTCTGATTTAGACTATTCAGCCTCTGAAGAGGAGCAATCATTCACACAAGGTTCTGTAGCAAAAACTGAAACTGTTTCTTCAGTTCTTCCATGTGGGTTCCTCCCCCACATCTTGAGGCCTTCTGGGTTTGCCTCTTAAAGAGGCTCTACACAATAGCCTCCGAGAGCAGGAAATTCTTCTGAGAGCAGGAAATTCTGCCACCAGTATCGAGAGTGATTAAATGATGTGGCAGAATTACCCATCCCAAGGAAACGAACAAAGCCAGAACAGAAAACCGTGCAGCAAATGGCTTCTTCTATGAAAAGGAGCTTATATTATTAAATCCATGTATTTCTGACAACTTTAAAATCTTAATAAAATGAAAAGAGTCCTAAACTTGCAAGTTGTCAATAAGACTGTTCTTATGAAGACAATCTGTTGGTGTGTTCATTTGTTTCTGAAACTCACTTTTAGAGTGCTTTTGTAGATGGACAACAAAAAAAGATACGAGGTCTCCAGAGACATTCAGTTCAGATACTCTGCTTACTGGCTTTCAGACTGGGAACATTGCAAACCTGACAAAAATATTTTTAGCACTTCCTGATTTTGGCATAGTCACATAAATGCTCAAGAATGGTATGTTTCTCATGATATTTTGGTGCGTGCAGTTCTTCTACCAAAGGGAGTCATTTCATAAGCAAAAGTCAAGCATGCAAGCTAACAAAACGTTTTGGAGGCACTAGAGGCCAACGTTCTTTGGCTGTGGTTGTGCTTTTTTGTATGAACTGGCTCTGTGTCCCTAAGTTATCAGCAAGAGTCTGGCATGCATCTTTTTCTAAAAGGACAATCTTGACAATACAGCACTGGTGGGAAACTTTAGCCAGACTGTATTCTGTTGCAACCAACAGCAACAATGGATCTGGTTGCATCTACATCAGATATTACAAAAACAAAACAACAACAACATTTATTCAACAAAAGTTTCCAAAGCAGTTTACATAGAGAAATAATAAATAAATAAGATGTCCACAAAGGGCTTACAATCTAAAAAGAAATTAGCAACGGTCACTGTAGGTCAGGATTTCTCAACGTGTGGGTCCCCAGATGTTATTCGACTTCAACTCCCATAATCCTAAGCTTCAGTGGCCTTTGGTTGGGAATTATGGGAGTTGAAGTCCAATTACATCTGGGGACCCACACGTTGAGAATCCCTGCTGTAGGTAATGTGCTGGGGGTGGGTAGGGTCAGTTACTCTCCCACTGCTAAATAAAGAGACTCACCATGTTAAAAAGATGCCAGTTAGCAAGGGGAAACAGTAAGCACATTTAAAACCAAATGAAGTTGATAACACAGGTAATGCAATGAGCAATGCACTATTTTCTGTCTCACCTACACAATTCATAGACATAAAAATGTAACTATTTTGTTTCAGGAAATTAGACAAATTAATTCTGATAAAGAAGTAATGAAAACCTTTTAAAGAATCCTATTTTCTATAATAGCTGTGCTCTTCACACTTTAGCTTGTGCCTCACTCCAAAACAGTAATCATTCCTCTCACTTGAAATTGCTATTATCTGCCCTATGGTCTTTGGGTTAATAAAACCAGATTCGTAGGTATAATTGGACAAAGGGAGGCAAATGCTCCAGGGCTCCCGAGGGACGGGGACGGGGGCACCAGCTGAACAACAGTTTGCTCTTTGCTCTTCCACTCCTGCCATTCTGAAGGGAGGTGGAGGGAGCAGATGCCCGTCTTCACTTTTTGTCGCAGGGCCAACTCCAGACTTGCTGCACCTGTGAATATATCAAAAGTGTATATGATAAAATTATTAGTTAGTTATTGATCAGAGTAAACAAACTTGAAAATGAAATCTTAAATTTTTAACAAATATTTTGAATATCCAGAATAAAAAAACATTTATCCAAATGTAAAGGTTACCACAGGCAACTTAAGAAAAGGAATTTTAAATGAATATTCTTTAAAGAACAACAACCAAAACCCTTCCATTTTCATTTCAATAGACTTTTGTGGGGCACTGCAGTCTTGCTCGGTGGTTCTGTGATTTAGCTTTGAGCCCCTCTAACACAAACAAGCTAAAACCACAACTTGAATGTCTGGTGCTTGTTGATTAAAAATTGATATAATTCTACATGAAACATACCCTAAACAGGTTCAAAACCGATTCAGAGTATCTGAACTGGTTACCGAACCACTTTTCAATATTAGTGTCTGAACTAGAACTGAACTGGAGAGTTAAAACATGCTGTTGAACCCGTATGAGAACCAAATCCAAATGTGTAATGGTTTGACTCCCTGGCCATGGTAAAGTGTGCTGTTGAATCGGTGTGGACTCCTGGCGACCACAGAGCCCTGTGGTTGTCTTTGGTAGAATACAGGAAGGGTTTACCATTGCCTTCTTCCACGCAGTATGAGAGGATGCCTTTCAGCATCTTCCTATATCGCTCCTGTCTAATATAGATGTTCCCCATAGTTTGGGAAACATACCAGTGGGGATTCAAACTGGCAACCTCTGGCTTGCTAATCAAGCCATTTCCCCGCTGTACCATTAGGTGGCTCTGGGCATGGTAGCAAATCCCTGCTAATGATCAATAGGATTCTGCCATGTCACTAATGGTCTACATCCCCCACTGCTGCTAAATCTTGTTGTTTTTTGTTATGTTTGATACATTTGTTACATTGGAGAAATGTACCTCCACCAAATGATGGTGGAGATATGCTGTGGCCTTCGCCATTGTGATGGTTGATGATGTGACTGGACGCCACTTGCCCACAACCTGCTGCAGAGCTTCATATGTTCAGCAGTGGCAGCATTAGAAAAAAATTTCCGAGGGGGGCACAGAAGGGGCAACATGCAAGCCGTGTCTCACACAACAGATTTCTTAAACAGAAATGGTCAGCATTGGTCAGATGGGGGCAAACCTCTAGTTTGAGGAGGTGCTTGCCTACTCTTGCCCACCTTCTGGAGCCACCCTTGATGTTCAGCCATGGAATATATGATCCCACGGTATAACTGGGAGAAGAATGGCAGAGAGACAAAAGACAGTGCACTTAGCCACCGCAGTAAAGCTGTAAGGGACCTTTGAGATCAGAAAGGAACAGAATAATGTTTATATACCACTTTTCCACATAAAAGTATTCAAAGCTGTTTACAAAGGGGGGGGGATACAGTTCAGGTTCACAAACTGAACTACCCAGCCAGTTCTAATGAATTGGTTCATGGACCAGCATTTTGGTTCGAATTTGAACCAAACCACTGCTGGCGGTTCCATGCACACCCCTAGAACCATAGTTCGTGGCAGTGAAACCAAAGAAATAACAAAAGATGATAGCAGTGGTGTGAGAAATAGGTGCTTGTGCAGAAATTGTGCATTACCAGATAGGAATGGCTGCCTGCTTCTTTTGTGTCTTATTTTTTGATATAAGATAATGGAGACTGAATGTGTATAATTGACCTAGGTGCAATCAGCAGATGAAGCTGCCTTATACTGAGACAAACTGTTGACATACTTTCACTTGGACAAGTAGATATTTGATTGCTGTTAAGAAAACCCATGAAAGAACGTCTGTCATTCACCATTTTGGTTAAACAGTGGGTGGGGGGAGCAAAGGTTTATCTCTTCTGTTATCTATCATATCATATCATATCTTTGGTGTGGGACTCAAGGATTGCCTGGAGGGAGCCAATTCATTAGAAAGCCAGACAGTAAACTCCTTGTTTATGACTGTATCAGTACAGTACAAGCAACTAAAAATGTTCCTATAACTTTCAAGTTAAGTTGGTTCTGAAGGCAAAGTAGAGTAATAGCTATGACATCTAGCAGAGGACATTTCTTCAGATGAACCATTATTTTAAAAGAAAATCTGAACTCTCTTCAATATACCTTAGGGCATCAAATACTCAGTCCAGTGATGATGGTTTTCTAGAATATCTTGTATTTCTTTTTCACCTTACCTGGATTGTAAACCTTCAGGGTAGAAATGCTTGCCATTTTTTAATTCTACACCAGAGCTGGAATTGTGCTGTAGCTTGTTTGTTTAGTTTATGTATATGCCGCTTTTCCGTGGTGGGCTGTCCTCCAAGAAGCTCACAATAAGCATCAAACAATAGAGGATCACATTTAGAAACCACTCAGTGAACCATTCATTATGAAACACATTCAATTTGTCAACAGAGCCGAATGAAACAAAATCACTAGTTCAATAAAGATAGCATTGCATACAGTTTCTTTTCTACAGCTCCCCTTCAAGGAAACATTAACAGGAGCAAAAAGGAACTACTAGGGAGTGGCAATAGGCTTAAGTCTTCTTCTGCAGCTCATATTGTTGTTGCAACACTCCCAGGGGCCACACAGCTTGATTTAAATACAGTGGTCAATATCTCAACTAATGCTGTACCTGTGCGACGAGCAAAGTTGCACTAGTGCAAGAAGACTGTGTAACTGTACTACAGGGATGCTCAAAATTTGGCTATTGTGCAAAAGGTTCCCTGAAAACAGCTTGTTTGAAACACTAGCTCAAGGGTTTCAACCTTGTTCAACTTAGGGTTTCAACCTTGTTCAAACACTAGCTCAACACTAGCTCCAGATTTCACACAACTAATTAATACAACAGTCTCACACTGGTGCAAAGTCCTTGTCGAAATGCAGTGTTGATCAGGATGTCAGCCAGTTAGTGTAAGGACACACACCCCATTCACACCTAACGCCAAACTTGAGTTGAATGGAGCTGAGGTTGGAATTCATGTATGTCTGAATGCATGAAATTGCGGTTCCAGGGCAAATGTGTTGCTAGCAATACTTTTCTGCTGGCTCCCAGGAGCCCCCTCATTTGTGTTTGAGTCTCCAGGCTTGGAGATCTCACTCTTGACATGCTCAGGAGCCTCACAATATTGTGTGTTCTCCATTTATGGCACATGAGGACAGGTCACTTAGTTGACAATGAGCCAGTCGCCCCTAGATTTGGTGACAAGCAAATTGGAAAGGGGAGCAGATGCACACCCTCCCTAAGCTGGGATGCCCTAAGTAGACCCCAGAAGTTAACTAAAAGCAGGTTAAGTCTCTGACAAGGTCACTCTGCAAAGAGTGAACTGCCTCACCTTCTTCTCCTTTTGCAAAGGATAGTAGCAAGTTGATGCACCAATTAACTCAATGGAAAGAATGCAGATAAGGAGGAGGTGTTTTTTCCCCCTTCACAAAAGAGGTTGAGTCAGCAATAAAGACCTAAGAGATACACCCATTAAAAGTACTGATTGAATTATTGGACCTTCTGTCCATGCAGATTTCTCCTCCTCCTCACATCTATGCAGTCTGTTTTCATGACAAAAGTCTTGGCATGCCTCAGCAATTACCACATTGTTACACACAGGAAGAGAGATCGGCAACAATGGAATCCTTGACGGTTCCAACCAACACACCTATCCAACAAGAAAGGTCAATTGGAATGTGCCCCCAGGATATGTTTTTGGGTATAAGTCCCAATTTCATGATCCAATGTGCTCTTTGTGTACCCACTACTTTGGAGTAACCAGCTGCTGTTTGGGAGGTTTACTGTCCACAGACCACGCCAGGCTGTGTTCAGTACTTCGTACCACCCTTCAGATCAGCTTTCTTGCCCAGCCTGATCTGCCCAGTTTTCTTCACTAACTTAGGAAGCTGGTTCCACGGAGAAAGCACCCTTGTGGATTTATCTCTATCAACTAATCTCTCCAACCTTCTTACACCCACCTTTGACCAAGTTGTCCCTGAGGAACGAGGTCCCTTGGTGATTCCAGGAGCCTTGAGATCCCTTTGTTCAGATCAGGTGATATGAACGTTTGCCCCTCACTGGGCGCAACTCTATCTGTATTCCCCCTCTTTTCTAAAATCCAACCACCTCCCTCTCTAAAAAGCCTCTTTCTCTTACTCGCCTGGGAATTTACATAAGTAGGACAAGCTAAAATGTCTCATTGCAGTTAAACATATTTTTAATAGTAATATTGCTTTAACCACACATTTCTTTCCATTGTACCCCTCCCTCAATAAATATCTTTTTAAATTTTTAAACATAAATCTTATCTCAGACCAGTCATTTCCTGGCTCCACAACTTTGTGCAAATTAAATCTGACATGAAACTGCCCTTTCTGAGCTAATTTCCCCATGCAAGCCCAAACATAGATTTAGGGGTGTTCACCAATCACCCTGGGACTATAAATGTGTAGGGTAGTAGTAAGGTGAAGGTAAATTTAAGAATTTAAATATGTAATATATAAATTGCTAAGGAAGTCTACAGCCTAGTGAGCAGTATGAATGGCTCAATATATAAAAAATACAGTATTTAAAAATAGTTAGTTAAAAACAGTTAGGATGTTTAAAAGTACATAGAAGAAATTTAAAATAAGCAATTAAAAGGGGGTTACAATAATTTATGTGAGAACAGAGGCTGAAACTGGATTTATATAGGTTTAGCCCATAGTCCCTCTAGGTGGAAGCTGTCAGTCAGGGCCCTACAGATTTTGCATGCTGCAGCACAGAACTTTGCAGTATTGTGTGTGATGGTGAAGTCTTAATCCAAGAGCAGCAGCAAGATATAAAATTTATTTGAGCAACCAGGATGCCTGTGGAGTACTGGTGAGATGAGGTTGGCATGGCTATCTCCATAGAAGAGGAGGACATGAGCTGTGGTTTCAACCTGCCCTGTGTCGCAAGGACATAGTCTCTCTGCAAAGGGGATCTTCCTGTACCTGCTCTCTAGAACAGCTGATGGGAGGGCATGACAACGTGCCAAAGTAAAGGCCCTCCTGTGGGTTGGAATTTCCAGTAGTGGCAAGTATGGGGCGGGAGAGGAGAGGTATATTTTCCAGTGTGGGGAAGTTTGGGACCTTGACTTGATCTGTTTAGCATTCTATGTCCATTATCCTTTGTCTAAGCACAGATTTGTCCTGGTCATATGTAGGACTAAACATTGATCAATTGTAGATCGGCCCTTCCTGAAGCCTGCTTACTCTTCTGCGAGGAGATTTTTTTGAGCTACCCCATCCCTAAGTTTCCATTGCAGGTGTCTTGCATAAAGTTGGCTAACTGAGTTAAGCAAACTGATAGGCCTATAGTTGGCAGGGTCCTCTTTTCTGCCTTTCTTAAATATGGGAACTATTATTGCTAGTCCCCAGTCTCTAGGGGGAATATTATTGAAAATTATTCAGAGCCTAACACATTGTTGGTGCTTAAAAGTGGTGTTTCAAGGTGCATAATTGTTAGCACCATTTTTGGTGTCAGTTTGAGATCAAGATCGATAGATAGAATGGCTGACATCCAGATGAATGCAGCAGTCATGCTACTAATGCTTCACTGCTGCTGGTGGGTGGGGGGCAATTTTCATCAATCTCCCTTTTGCTCTAAAGCCCACTATGCTTGCTAAAAAATATGTCCCTGAGGGTGTGGAGCCCAATCCCCTCCTTCCCTCTGCTGCCCCTAATGCCCCCTGGAAATACAACTCTGAAGGTGGGGAGGGGGTGTTTTGGGGAAATGGAGTAAAGGGGCATTTGAGATGTGTCAGTTAAGTCAGTGGAGCTTGGGATGATAAGGAAGAAAGGTGGGTAGGATTATTACAGTAGGAATAGGTAAGGATCTTCATCAATAGATATTTCAAGATGAATTTGAAAAGAAAACAATCATAGACAGAAACTCCTATAACAAATACATGCCCAAGTCAGAACTATTGTGCCAATAAACCAGAGTTAAGTTATAAATGGTGACCTGTTTTCCCCCAAGATCTATGCATCTAAAGATTGAACGCCTACCCCCAAAGTGAAGCAACTAGCACAGTAGGACTTTGACAATGTCAAAAATATTCAAAATGTTGTCTGACTTGTTGATGGATATAGAGAGCTATTTAGCTCTTTTGCAGACTCATCTATCCAGCTACTATTCATAGCCATATTGGAGACCAGCAAATACACAGACTATAAAGTTGAAAGTGAACAATTTTTGAGTGACCCCAGCCCAAATCCTTTCAAGCAATTACAGACAATAAATTGCGCGAAAGTGTCTTGAGCAGGTGGCTTTAGCGGTGGCTGATGGTTTCCAACCCCATTGTTCAGGAAAAGTGGGAAGGAGAATGAGTCGGAGGCACATCGGTGACTATGGGTCACATCCAGAAGACGGGGGCAACAGGGCTGCAGGGAGGTACTCTGCTGCCCCAATGGGCTTTCCAAAAGATGGATGGCAGTGGGGGGGGAGTGGCAGGAGGAATAAGTGCACCCTCCCTCACTCTTAAAGCAGAACCCCCTCTGCCATCAAACCAGCAGAGCTGCCAGTTCTTCAAACCAGTTCTGCACACATCACTAGTCGGGGTTTATGCCAGCTGGGAATAGCTGGAGAAGGCCTCATTAGACATACGAGAGTCAGGCTGGGCCAGTCCAGGAATTATAGTAGGATACTTGCTTGAGCAGAGTTATGGCTTCAGGCAGGACAAAGAGTCAGAGATCAGAATTAGGAACCCTGAATACAAAGAACTGGCACGGCAGGCAGAGGCATATCTAGGAAAATAGCGCCCTAGGGCAAGCACTGAAATTGCACCCCCTGTCTAAACATCTGACACCCATCTTTCAAATAACTTTACCATAATATCAGCTCAAAAATACAAGTCAAGCTCATTAATCTTTTAATATTTCAAAAACTATTTATCAGTGGACATAGCCAGACCAAAAAATGCTGGAAAACTACAAATTTCAGTATGCTGGGGCTCATGAAATACCCAAACACTATGTGGAGGTGTACTTGGAAAACAGAAGTGCCTATCTAATTCTCTACTATGCATTGTAGCATCACTATTACATAAGTTTTAAAAATAAATGGAGAATTTGACTTTTCCCAGATACTCTGTAAATAATTAAAGGATATGCAGAGTAAATTGTGTCACTGCTTGGAATATATTCTAGTATTTCAGAAAGATGGTTAAAATGAGAGAACGAGAGCAAGAAACTCCCAGTGGCCTTAATACTAAGGATTTCACACAGATTCAAAGACAAACTCACCATTAATAGCCATATTATTAAGACATCACATTTAACTCACTTATCACAAGAAGCAAAGTAAGAACAAATGAATACAATCCTAGCTCATAAGCTTCAGCTCAGTATTCACAAGCCCTGATTCTCTGTACATAGTGCCAATCTGAATATGTGTACAGTGACATATTATTATATATATTTTTAACTTGCAGCCCCTTTGGGGGGGGCTTCCTAAAGGCTGGGGGGGGTCTGCAAAGGTTCCCCCTCCCCCCACCACCCTCTTAATTCACTGCCACAGCCCATCCTGGGCTGATTTGGGGGCCTGTTTGGGCCTGCAAAGATTGGTGTGGTGGCCATTTTGGAGGCTGCCATGCATGCTCAAATCGTCTCTGAGAGGCCTGGCAAGGCCTAGGGCCTCACAGGGACCATTTGAGCATATGCAGTGGCCATTTAAAAATTTTTCTTTTAAAAAATGGCCACCAAAAACAAAATGACCACTGCACATGCTCAAATGGCCTCTGTGAGGCCTGGCATGGCCTAGGGCCTCACAGAGGCCATTTGAGCATGCATTTTGTTTTCAGTGGCCATTTTAATTTTCTTTTTCATTTAAAAAAATGGTACCCCCCTTCAAGTGGTGCCCAGGGCACGGGCCTTGCCTGCCCCACCATAGATATGCCCCTGATGGCAGGGCAACAGCTCAATGAGCAGAACCTCTAAGTGAGCTATTGCTGCCAGCAGAGAGAAGGCTTAAATAGGCCAAGAAAGGGCCACACCCATTCCTGTCTGAATGTGTTGCTGGAAATCCTCCTCATGAATAAGCCATTCTGGTTCTTACTCCTCCTCTAGAGGAGACCCATCTTTTTTTAAAAAAATCCTTTTATTGTTTTTCAACAAAATAACAGAAATAAACAAGAAACATAAAAAAGGAAGAAAAGGAAGATAAAAGTAATTTTACAATTAGCAGTTCTTAGACATCTCATAATTACATACATCAGATGGGAGGCCCAGCAGCCCTCTGTTGTCCACCTTCCAAAAAAACACCCACCCGCACAAATCCACCCTTGCCAAGAATTATTAGAAACAAGGAGAGAGAGAGAGAAAACAAAACACAGAAATAGCCATGTATTCTAGAAATAAAAGCCAAATCTTGGATGGGGGTGTTGACCCTGTGCTAAATTGTAAATTATGAAAGGCTCCCAAGTAGAAATGAATGTTTCATCTGAAGTATTGTGTAAGTAAGCAGTAACCTTGGCCTTAGAGGCACATTCCCATAATTTTAATAACCACTCATCTACCGTCGGGATTTTTTTTTGTCTCCATTTAGCTGCATATAAGATCCTGGCTGCAGGATCTTATCATATACAAAGACAGCTCCGAATACTTAGTATGAATATAGGATTTAGTCATGTTTAACAACAACAACAACCCTCTGGAGAGTAAGGGCAAAGAGGAGAGCCATCTTGTGGCAACTGCTGTGCTGCCAAACCTGCACTTCTCTACCTCACCTACAGGGCTTCCTGATTGTGCTGGTGCCTGTTGGAGAACTGGGCGAGGCCTCCCTCAAGGGGTGCAGAGCAGCTGGTGGAGGCTTTGAGTTTCTTCATTTTCCTCTGGAACAGACCTAGGGTCCTTGAGGGTTCTGGAAGGAGCTGAGGTGTCCATGAGTGTCAGCGCCTCTGGATCTGGTTCTGATTCTATGACCTCCCCAGTCTCAACAGCGAGTCCTTGATACTCATCAGGGCTGTCTGGCCATGTGGGGGTGAGATGATTCTCCATGGAGTTGCTGGGTGATGGTTCCTCATTGGATGAGGAATCCCCTTCCTCTTGCTGGGTGTTCAGGGAGTCAGGACTGATTCCAGAGGGTATCCTGACACTTGTGGATTAGGCCTAATGAAGTTACCATATTTTTTAAAAATGCACTAGTGCTGTACCTCTTGGGTGGTGTGGAAATGAGTGTGTAGGAGGCATGTTTCATGAACTGCATGCACTCTGTCCTCCGTGCACTCCTTGAATCACATAGCAAAAAAGGGGGAAACCCCTCTTGTGACTGACAGTAAATTTCATGCTTCTTAATTATATTTAAGTTTGGTTTTGGAGGAAAAGTTTATATGAGTGAGTTACAGAAAAAAAGAAGAATGGTGCAGTCACCATGAAGTAGCATTCCACAGAAACCTTCACCTTTATGGCAAAACTGTTGGTTGAAATCTCCATTGAAGATGATATTCTTTTCATAGAGAATGTGATGCTCTACAATTTTCACATTTAACATTTCCCCCATTGAAGCAATGTTTTGTGAAATATATGCAAAAAATGATTTTTGGTGGCCATTTTTCCAAGATGGTGGCCAAAGCTTACGTTGTAATGATCCGGACGTATAGTATGTTACTTACAACAGTGTCCTCAACCTCTGTACTGATTTTCAAAACTTTGGGATCTCCCCACCCCACCCCCATTGACCTAAAATGACTGGACTAAATGTAGGATCATGTTGTTATCCTTTTATTATTTGGCTGATTCACTCAAGAATAACATGCAAATGCAATCATTGAGCAATAATAGACTGTACAATTGAGCATCAATAGGATGGTGTGGTAGTAGATTAGAAAGATTATTCTCAGGTACACTGCACTGTATGAGATGATGAATTCCAGGATACACACTGTGATTGGGTGGCAGGAGCATGCTTTGTTAGTGAGCAGATTACTTGGCATATAACCTTTCAGTCAAGCTACAAAGGTCCTGGGCACTGGGAAGTCTGCTCTAGGGAGAGAGAACACCGAGCTAGTTCCATGGTACTTTCAGAACTAATTCACACACCATCAATTAAGGTGGCAGCGGTCAGTGGTAGTTTCTACTGATAGCTACTCAGTTCTCATTCAGGGAACATATACTTTCTTTCTCGTGTACTTTTTTTTACTTTACCTTTTGAATGAATTATTTTTAAATTAGATCTTTGAATCTGTTGGTTAGTGTATTATTATTGCACTTTTAATTGACTTAAAACAGGGCAGTCATTGTGTAATACAGCTTCGGAGTAAGTACTTCCAGAATTGGGATTATAGCTTTGTTATGCTGTACTGTTACTTTAAAAGGAAACTCTTTTCAATTGTAATCATGATAATGAAACTCATGCTAGATTATTATTTAAGTTCTTACAACTGATAGCTTCTAACGCTCACAAAAAACAATAGATTGTGGGCATTGTGAGGGTTCCTAGGAGAAAACACTTTCTGGCACAAATTTGGTGTCAGACATTGCACCCCCAGGCCCCAATGAAGACAGGACATACTTAGTTGGAGTAAATAAGGGCCACTTTATTATTGTACAGAGATAACGACACTTGCAACGAGGTTTCAACTAATCAGAGTGCGGGTATGCCTCTCATGTGGTGGCCCTTCCGAGTGAAAGGCACCCCACACCAGGGCGAAAGGCCGGGTGCTGATTCAGTCAGGCTTCAGGTCCTGACCTCCTCTCACCGTGGGCTTCACCCCACCAGGGGTGGGGGTGGTCCGACACTCCCCCCAACCCAAGCCATCAAAGCTCTGAGTCAATGAGTAGCGCCCACCCCCGAGTGGGGGCAATTCCCAGCCTTACAGGCTATCAAAGCCCTGAAAGGCTGTTCCTTGACCCCCACCCCACCCAAACTGGCCCTCCAGCCAAACACCAATCCATGATTCTACCTACCCAACACCTGCATTCTCCTGCCAAGTGACCATTGGATTCCCGATGCCTACCTACAACCCAGTGACCATAGTTTTACAATGCCTACCTATGGCCCTGCTCCTAAGCCTCAGTGAGAAGTAGGTGAAAAAAGGCCACACCCCAAGCCAATCTGGCACAATCCAAAAAATTCCTACTTGGCCCCCGCAGGCGACTGGCTATCCTTCACTGAGTACTGGGAGGGTGGGTGGGTGCCCGTGTCCGGCAGCCGAGAAACTGAAGATGAAGGAGGCTGCCGGGCTAGCTCTTTCCCCCACCCCCTCTCCTGATTGGCCAGACCATGGCCACGTGGAGGAGGCCAAGATGGCAGCTGCCGTACCTGCTTCCCAGGCCAGTTGCACAACCCTGCCCTCTCCACACGGCTCAGGCATGGAGGTGGGAAGTGGCATTGCACCCCCAGGCCCCAATTAAGACAGGACATGCTTAGTTGGAGTAAATAAGGGCCACTTTATTATTGTACAGCAATAATGACACTTGCAACGAGGTCCCAACTAATCAGAGTGCGGGTACTCCTCTCGTGTGGTGCCCCTTCCTAGTGAAGGGCACCCCACACCAGGGTGAAGGGCTGGGTCCTGATTTGGTCAGGCTCCAGGTCCTGACCTCCTCTCACCACAGGGCTTCACCCCACCGAGGGGATGTGTGTGGACGAAGGAGGCTGCCGGGCTAGCTCTTTCCCCTGCCCCCTCTCCTGATTGGCCACACCCTGGCCATGTGGAGGGGGCCAAGATGGCGGCCGCCATGCCTGCTTCCCAGGCTGGCCGCACAATGCCTCCCCCCGCCACACTGCTTGGGTGCAGAAGCGAGAAGCAGCATTTTTAAAGCAAGGTTGGGTCTGTATTCTCAACATGGGGAGCTGTTAAATTTATATATTTAGCCCCAAATCAGGTGTTATATCTGAATTATTGAGGTTTAAACAAAAAACAAAGAAAACCCCACTAGGTAGTTTTCAAGGTGAATGGAATTAATGTATGATTGTCACTGAGGAAGACCAAGAACTGGCTGAAATGTGTTTGGCTTCAACTAAGTGACTTCATATTCTCTTTCCTGATCATAATTAGTCTGGTGGATATTTTAAGATCTCCTGAAAGTATTCCTTCTGATCAACTGCAATAACTCTTTCATTTCTTTGAAGGATAGATTCAACTACCAACAAACCTGCAGCCAGCTACTTCATAAGGACTCTAGTGAATTGTCATGTGTATCTCCATGTATGCTTTTTAAATACTCTTGTTTTTAAAGTATATGACTATATGTATATAACTCTTTATATTTACTACAATCTCAGGATTAAATACATTAATATATTTATTTAGGATTCTTTTGTGTTTGCCCATATTACCAGTGAATCATATTTCAAGGTTCTTCTTGCTGTTTTGGTTGATATCCCTTACATTCTCCACATGTGTTGATGACACAGACATTTAGTAACTTTCTCCAATGGCATTGGTGCTTCAGGAGCTACATGTTGCATCAACACATAGCTCACCTGATGCTCTGTCTAACTTTATTTTATGGACTGTATATTGTTGTAATTCAACTTTTTGACTTGCCCTGAAAGTAGGGTATAATTAATATTTTAACAAATAGATGGGAGTGACCATCACAGATGAGAGTTTTTTCTCTTTTATGGCAAATCAGCTTGGCATTGATTTATACTTATCAGAAACATTGCAGTCATCACAGTAGGCACCATGATTCATAACATAATCATAGCCATGTAGCATCCCTTTATTTTCTCCTATAGAGATGATAGGTGAACTGAGAAAGGAGACTGTTATTTCCTCAAGTTTCTGTTGTCGGGAGCACATTAACCTTGCTTGATCTTGAAGTGGCAAGTATATGATGAAAGCTGTTAGATGAAAAGTGTGTATTAAAAGAGCTTATTAAAATTAAGAAGCATCCTAAGCCATTGAGGATACCATTATGCTCTCAGACATACTTTCACAGGGTTGTTTACATATATGAGTCATTTGTAAAGTAGCATTTGCGTGGTGAAATAGAGTATCCAATTGGACCAGGGAGACCAGCTATGAAGTCCAGTGGTTGACCTTCAGCTACTTCTCAGAATTATTATGAGTATGAAAAGGAGAAAGGGGGAAACCATGTATGTTGGGTCAGGTGTAAGGTGGAATCAAACAAGTGCAATGATTAAAAATACCAGAATACATTGGTTCATTTCTAATTAGGAATAAATATATACATAACAACACACAGCATAGTATCTGAAAATACTGATATCTTGCCATGCCTCCAGCATGTATCTTCAGCAACATTCTATCTCTGAGTTCTTGGGATTACCAAGCAGTTATATTTGATGAGGAAAAAGCATTCATTTGTTTGGCTAGTAATATAGTCATTCTGACTGTAGAATGTGTGTTGGAAATACAGTAGATCTGCATACTGGAAGCAGAGATCCACAAACTCAAAGCAGAGATCTCTTTTGCAGGTTTCTTTTCAAGAGGTGTAATGTGCTCATTACCACATTTTGGAAGACAGCTGCTAACAGAGGATTTTCTTTTTGTTTCAAGGGCACATCTATAATTAACACTTTCATAATTTATGGAGTACCAACTGTTCTACCACATTTTTTGGACGCAATAATGCAACTTTTGAGAATGCAAAACTTGGTGGCATTGCCATCAACTTTTAATTGTTACCCTCATTAAGATGGCATGATACTTGGGCAATCTAAGGTGTGTGTGTTGCACATATGAAGGTGTCTAGTATCCATGTTAAGCCATTGGCCCATATAGCTCAGTACTGTCTGCAATGATTGGCAGCAGCTGACCCAGTCAGGATTGTTTTCCCAGCCTAACCCCTGCCAACTAAGCAAAGAGGCACCTTTTTAAAGTGGTGATTTTCTTTATTTATCCGTGGGGGAGACCAACTGACCCTATCCATCCCCAGCATAGCATCCCTCCAGTGGCTGTTGCTGGTGTCTATACTATGTTTCATTTTTAGATTGTGAGCCCTTTGGGGACAGTAAACTGCTTTAGGAACTTTGGTGGGAAAGCGGTATATAAATATTCGTATTACCTGGAGCCACGAAGAACTGTAACTTTTGTATGCAAAGCATGACCAATGCCACTCCACTGCCACCTCTCCTGTATTCAAGAACAACTTGGAGATACTCCACACAGAGCAGCCAATAAAAATTAGGAAAGCACATAGACAGAGGTAAAATTACCTCCATGGTAATGAGTACACAAAGGAGGGAAATGGCCTCTCTCTGATTAGACAGTGCTTAACGACTCTGATATCAGACGGGTAGGCTCTATGATTGAGCTATTAAGTGTAAGGAAGGAATTTGGAGACCTTAGAATTTTAATTTGAAAACCAATGATAACTTTTGTTAAACTGCAGCACAAACAGGCTATGGGCTTTCCAATGACACTGTGTGACTACAGTCCACAGTAATTGTCTCAGGCAGATGACACTTGGTCCTAAAACAATGGGCGCTCTGCTCCAGGTGCCGACAATGAGGGAGACTCGGTTGTCATGCACGCAGGACAGGGCCTTCTCTGTTGTTGCCCCCAGAATCTGGAATGCTCTCCGGTGGCTATTTGCTCTTCAGTCTCCATCACAGCTTTTAGAAAGCATGTTAAATCGTGGCTTTTTACCCAGGCTTTTATGTGATTGTCTCTGCTGCTGCTCTTTGTATTGCTTTTATGCTTGTGTTTTAAATTTTTTAATCAGATTTGTTTTATATTTTTAGCTTAATATTTTAATTGTGTCTATTACAATCTTGTTTTTAAATATTTGCTGTAAACCGCCTTGGGATTGTTTTAATAAAAGGTAGTATATAAATGTAACAACATACAAACAAACAAACAAACAAACAAATAAATAAAATATGAGGACCATCTCAAGTGATTGGCTTGGATCCAAAGACCTGTTGAATGGAAAGAGAAAATGTATGAGTGCTTTCACATGACTTCTTCCACAAACAATAGCAGAAGACTTCTCACAGTGCAGGACCACAATGTATTTGGGGGCTGCATTACAGCACAGGAAGGAAGGTTAATAAGGAAGATTCAAGTTGTAGCATATAAACTCTAATGGGACACCAAAACATCTTGAATGTTTGTGCAATGTCAATGCACAGGTGAAGGAACTGTGGATTTGAGGTAACTTCTCTCATGCAATCTTCTTCTAAATCAGAAACAACCCTTCTGTCCATGGAAGAGATTTAATCAGGTCAAACCCTTAATCAAGTGTAAAGAAATGTCAAGACTTCCTTGCAAAACCTACCTTGTCCCCAGATCTCACTAGGGACTGGATAGTCATTGGCAAAAATATGTGTGTTTATAACTGCCAAAATGCCACACCTGAATCAGAAAACAGCCAACTGAGCTTCAAATGTATAAAGTAAGAGGGAGGAAGAGCATCAATAGTTTTTTATCCAATTGTGTCGTCTTCTTAGATAGTGCATTGTCTATTCCAAGATACACAATAATTTGTTGTTTTCTTATCTTGACTCAGGCCTAAATAGAAAATATAAGATACTATTTCCCCCATGCAATTTTAAGCCAATTATTTCAGCACCATCCCAATATTTCTCAGTGTCCTCACAGCATTCCTGTTGCTATGCATATTTTGGGTTACATTAGCATTCACTCTGTTTGGCTTACCACCTGTGGATGAGGAAAACATGGTAGTCTTCTGAGAACGCAAAACACTTGGCAGTTCAATAGAATGTTGGGGGATCCATGACAGAGAGCGGTGGTGAAGAAATTCTCTTCACCTGTTGGGGGTGTCCCCTGATGGGCATGTGAAAGCTAGACAGTCAGCAGCCAAGGAGAGAGGAAGCCAGGAAGTGAGGCAAATGCTGGTGATTCCAGCAAAGCAAAGGGAATGAGCCAACATGAGCTGCAAGAGCTAGACTGGGAAATCTACATGCAGAACAAAATATGAGAATGTTTTCCTCAGGAGAGCTTCATAGACTCTGCACTGCCAGATAGTACCTCTGTCTTCTAGAAGGATGCCACAAGATCCCTTCAAGCTCCTTTCCCAACCTAGAGCACGTGAATGCCTGTAGAGATGCAATGCAGGTTTCCCTCTACTAAAATGTGTGCAGTTCCTAGGGCTGGTTCTTACAATCAAATCCATGGCTGGTAAACAAAAAACTGAGATCCCAATGGAACGCATTCTCCCGCAGTGTGCATTGTGAGACTCTGGGGGAAATGGGTAGTCTTGGGTTGACACCAGGCCAACCTGGCATTTACCTGGGAATGTTAATCTGAGATTTAAACCATGGCTATCGATCCCAGCTAAATGCCAGGATGGCATGGTGACACATTGCTGGGATTTGGGGTTTTTGTTTACTGGCCATGGATTTGATTGTGAGAACAAGTCCTTAAAACTGGGTTGCTGGTGTCCAGCTTCCCAAGTCACAGGAAGAAACCCTGCTAACTTGGCAAAGAGGCACCTTTTAACGTGGTGATTCTCTTTATTTAGCAGGGGGAGAGTAACTGGTCCTATCCACCCCCAGCACAGTACCTTCAGTGACTGTTGCTGGTGTCTGTCTTGGGTTTCTTTTTAGATTGTGGGCCCTTTCAGGGGACAGGGAGCCATCTTATTTATTTATTATTTCTCTGTGTCAACCGCCCTGAGCCATTTTTGGAAGGGCAGTATAGAAATTGAATTAAATAAACAAACAAACAAATACACCAGCAGAATTCTCAGAAGAGCAACAAACTAAGAAAAGGTTTTGACCTGAATGTATAAACCAAGGGGCTTTTGATGAAAGAGAGAAAAGGAAGAGAGGAAGATTACATGATAATGTGAAACTTGTTGGTCCAGGACCAATATTTCTTGCTTCAGGACTCAGGTTTGAATCCCAGGGAAACCTGTGTTGAATTGCAAGAAGAAAGCTGAACGTTTTTGAAGTGGCTAGTAGGCTGTTAGTGGCTAGTAGCCAAAGTCAGGTTGGCAATGTCGCAATTGATCGCTGCATTCAGTAAAAAATCAGTCAAAATCTAATCCGATACTGGGTCCCTTGTTGGATCACAATTGTCAGAATTCATTTTTGAATTCATGTTGTGAATTTCAAGCACAAATTGGTGGTTGCAAGCACAAAATGGCAGAAACCTAGACCATTTTGGAACCCAAAGAAAATTGGCTAGTTCCCCATAGAAGGTAATGGGGAAACTGGAAGAAAATCAAGAAAAATAAATGGCTGGGTCTAGGACTTTGAGTTTTGGCAGAGGTGAAGTACAGGATGCAGGGACTCGGTGTAATGAATTTGAAGTCAATTGGACAATCCTACAATTTTTAATGACTTTTTAAAGTGAAGTGTTCTTGTGTAAGAACATTTCATAAAACAAATAAAAGCATTAAAAATTGCAGGATTGTCCAATTGACTTCAAATTCACTACAATTGTCCAATTGACTTCAAATTCACTATTGCCTCCTGTACTTCATCTCTGCTGAAGCTTGAAGTAGGGATGTGCACGAATAGGTCTGTGCACTCCTGGGAGGTGTGTGGGGGGGTTTACCTTTAAGGAGCAGAGAGAGTGCCCATCCCTGCCCCCTGCTTTTCTCCTACCAGCCCTGTCTCCAAAAATGGTGGTGCAGGGCTGCTGCAAACCTCCTTGCAGCCCCGGTCAGCATCGTACCAGAAGTGGCCTAGTACACCGCAGCCTTGTGCCGGTGTTTTTGGAGACAGTGTTTTTGGAGACAGCACTGGCAGGGGAATGTGCCAGGGGTGGGTGGGGCAGAATGGGCACCCTCCCTGCTCCTTAAAAATAATCTCCCGCCTCTGAACTGGTCCGAACACTGGACTGCCAAACCCGTTTGTGCACATCCCTCGCTTGAAGTCCTAGACCCAGCTCTTTATTTTTCCTGATTCCCCCCCCTCAATTTTCTCATTGACATCTATGGGGAAATAAATCTGACTCTGACTCAACATCTGACACCCCCAGGGGCGCAATAACCTGATTCCAATATTTCCCAGATCCGATCAGGTCAGATTTGGCTCGGATCAATTTTTTTGTATGTGCACAGCCCTAGTAGCTAGAACACATGCTTTTCATTCAGAGGGTCCAAGGGTCAATCCTTAGCATTGCCGGGTAAAAGAATGGTAGCGGAGCAGGGAAAGATAACTATGTGAGAACCACTGCCAACCAAAGTGGACAATACTGAGCTAGGTGGACCAAGGGTCTGACATTCATTCATTCATTCATTCATTCATTTAGCAAATTTATGGACCACCTGACTTCTTTAGGCTCAACGTGGTTTACATAAATTAAAACAATAACAGCGGGGAGAAAAGGAAAGAAGGAAAGAAGGAAAGAAAAAGAAACAAGACTTTTACAAAGTAGCAACATTACTATGTTTGAATGCTTGCAAATACAAATATTTTTCCTTGATACACACCATATGTCTGCAAAAGATGGCAGCATGGATGATACTTTAGTGTCCTTACCGTGCCTTAGTTAGCTAAGGCACAATCTTACCTAACTTTCTTTGTCATTTCTTGGGCAACCATTTTCATTACTTGTCTAGAATCTTCGGTAGAAAAACCTAACAAACCTAATCAATATCGATGCTTCTGTTTATTCTGAACCTTATACGTAACAGACTGGTCTTAACCATTCGCTGTGCACACATGTGAAACTTAGCAGCCCTTCTTTATTGCTGTATTTTGTTTTTATCTCATGGGGAAATTTTATATCTAAAACATTGAAACAAACAAGCAAACCCTGAACTGTATAGAGATATGAAATACAATAGTCCTGCATTTAATTCTAAAAATCTACAATGTTTGGAGCCAGTGTGCAGCTTAATGGTCTAATCCTATGAATGTTTACTCAGAAGTAAGTCCCACTGTGTTCAGTAAGGCTTACTCCCAGGTAAGTGTGTGAAAGAGTGTGCTGCAAGTTATTGCACCTGAGCCTCTGATTTGCAACATGTGAGGTAGGAATCTTGCAGTTTTTACTGACTGTTTGCAACAGTTTTCAGTTAGGGATATATTACAATGTGACACAAGACACTGACAGTAAAGCAGGGCTGTATTGGTTTTAATCTTGCATTAAAATAATTTCCCATTTATCCTCCTGAAATGTTTGGAGCCTAATGAGTTAGCCAATGATTCTCAAAGGATGAGACAAACCTTCACACAGGGACTGACTGCACTACCTCTTGCACAGTCAGTCCCTGTGTGAAGGTTTGTCTCATCCTTTGAGAATGAGGGTGAGGGGGGACGGGGTGTGTGATTCCCTTTCATTTAGCAGGGGGAGAGTAACTGGCCCTCTCCACCCCCAGCACAGTACCTCCAGTGGCTGTTGCTGGTGTCTGTCTGATGTTTCTTTTTAGATTGTGAGCCCTTTGGGGACAGGGAGCCATTTTATTTATTTGTTATTTCTCTGTGTAAACCGCCCTGAGCCATTTTTGGAAGGGCGGTATGGAAATCAAACAAACAAACAAACAAACTCGTACCTCTCTGCCCTTTCCAAAGGATCCATCCTCACATCATAGCTGGCTCACACAGAATCTACTGGAAAGAGCATACTTTTATCTTTGGGCAGGCTTTTATTGGCCACTTCCACATGCCATAAGGTACGGCATATTTGAAGCTCTTATGCAAGTTTTGAGCATAATCTTACTCTCCCTCCACCCCCACCCTCACTCCCCCCCCACACACACAGACACTACTGCAGGCCTTTGTGCTACTTCCTAATGCAATCTTACCCTCTGCACATATGCTGAGCAAGGACCTTGCATGATTCTGCAGATCCACCAACTGGTCAGCTCTTGCAGAAGAACCCCACCCCGCCCCACAGTAACCACAAAAGTACTAATGAAAACAAGAGAGTTCTTCTCAGATTGAAAGAGCTAGCCATTAGGTGGCACTGCGAAATTTGCTCAAGGATCCTGCTCGACACATGTACAGAGGGTAAGATCATGCTCGGAAGTCGCATGGAAGCCTGCAGCAGGCGTGTGTGTATGGGGAGGAAGATCACACTTGGAGCTGGCATGAAAGCTTTGCATATCCTGCACTTTATTGCTGTATGAAAATGGCCATAGTCTCAATTACCGAGGAAATGTTTTAAAAGACGAAAACTAAAGCTATTTTCTGTCCATCCACTCCTCCTCCGTTGAACATGCAGATTGCTATATTTAGCAATTATTATTTTTTTGCATTTCTATTTCTAAAATATTATCAACCTTCTCCAGGCACCCAAACTCAATGGTATCAAGAGAGCTGGTCTTGTGGTAGCAAGCATGAGTTGTCCCCTTAGCTAAGCAGGGTCCACCCTGGTTGCATATGAATGGGAGACTAAATGTGTGAGCACTATAAGATATTGTTATATTGTAAGATATTGATATTGTAAGATTATGCTCTTATTATCAACGGCTACTAGTCGGAGGGCTGTGGGCTACCTCTAGCCTCAAAGGCAGGATGCCTCTGAGTACCAGTTGCAGGGGAATAACAGCAGGAGAGAGGGAATGCCCTCAACTCCTGCCTGTGGCTTCCAGTGGCATCTGGTGGGCCACTGTGCAAAACAGGATGCTGGACTAGATGGGCCTTGGGCCTGATCCAGCAGGGCTATTCTTATGTTCTTATTCTCCTCAGGGGATGGAGCCTCTCTGGGAAGAGCATCTAGGTTCCAAGTTCCCTCCCTGGCATCTCCAAGATAGGACAATATTTTTATAGGACAAGATTTTTTTAAATTGAACCAACAAACTACCAAAGAACTAACCTCGGGCTTGAGCGATAGAACCTCCTTTCGAGGTCCCAGAAAGAAACCTTCAAGGAAACGGAACGGAATGGGTGCCCCCATACTAGGGAATTGGAACGTTCCCCTTCTCGTAATCAGGTTAGTAAACCTGTATGTCATTTATGCAATGCTCGTGCATAGGAATAGGGAGGGAAGACGCGACCAAGAGGTTCACGCAGATGAGACAGTAAATCTCTTCTGGAAAAGTTTGTATGGTTATGTGCAAAAAGACAAGAGTATCTCTTCTAAACAGCAATGGGACAAATTGTGGAAATGGACGCCGGACATAGCCCCCCCGGTTACCTGATGTGCCTTGTAATCCCCCACCCCCGAGTTACAGTACTACTTGCATATATTTCATAACTTGTGTGTTTCCAAATCCTTGTGTGTAAATCTTTGTAGATATATGATGTACAAACAACCACTTTGTATATAATTTGGCAGAGAGATCCTGCCTGCAACCTTGGAGAAGCCACTGCCAGTCTGTGAAGGCAATACTGAGCTAGATAGACCAATGGTCTGACTCAGTAAATGGCAGCTTCCTATGTTCCTAAATTCTACTTCTTACTTTTACAGGCCTTCTTGAAGAGAGACATTGTCTTGATATACAGCTGGGAAAGTCATCTGAGTGTGTTGTGTTTATATGTATTTCCATGAGCTCAACAAAAACTTCCTCTGTTTTAAATATGTTTTCCTCCACTTTGCCCTTCAGTCCACTCCCAAGGATTCATATTTCTCGAGCAGAGCCACTGCCATTGCCTGAAATGAGTGCATGCATTTTTAATGATATAATCTCTTGTATAAATGCATCTTCTGGAACACTGACAACCCAGTAAAAAGATCTGGCTGAATATGGGGAACAAATAACTTTTGATATCTGAAGGCCCAAGAGAAATTTCATTAAAGAGGACCTGAGATTTTTGCTAATTTAATTTCTTTTTTCAAGAAGCATTCCTAAAGCTATCAGTCAGACATGATGCTACATGAGGAGGAAGGGTAAGCTGTTCTGAAAGCTAAAAGCCTTTAAATAAAACAGAAGCTCTCTGCTGAATTGAGATATAGGATCTGAAATATCTTCAGTGCAGAACACATTTAAGAGCCAACATTTCTGCTTTGATACATTGAACTGCATATAGATTAAGTTCCTTGCATTCAACGGAGTTGCAATGGGAGAAGTCTGGATAAGAATTTGGTGTTTTTGCTTTCCTCGCTCTGCTCCCATATTACAATTTTAAAACACAGGAGAACCTTTCAAGGTACTGATGATTCCTACATTCACAATTCCCCCTGGTGGAATGATCCTGACCCCACAGCCTTGTGCAAGGAAATGATCTATCAACTGAGTGCTTTGTCGTGTTGATATCTACTCAAGTGGTAGCTCTGCCCAAGCCATTTCTTCCTCTCAAACAAGAGTAGAGAAACCATGTGAGTGAGGCATCATTGTGAGCTGGCCTTGGTGTGGAGTACCTGGCTCATGCATTGCACATGGCTATGAAAACAGGGATGCTCCATTTGAAAGTGTTTTAAAGTAAAAGTCAGGCCTAAGAGGGATTCAGTTTGCCAAAAGCCACGCAGAAGCTCCCCCACTTCTTGCACCACTCTTATTTGATGCCCGCTTAAGTGTTGGCTCTGCCTGAGGCAGTGCCACACCACTTCTGGCCACATCCCTTATGATGGGCATGCCCCTCTTCCTTTTCTCACCACTAGAGCTTTTCAGCAAATGGGAATGGATGTAGTTCTCACCCAATCCCTTCTGGTGTGCTGAGAAGCTACAGTGGCATGAGAAGCGGAAGGTGCCAGGCAACACAGGGAGCAGCTAGCAAGCGAGGTGATGCCTGTGAGTGGTGCCCCTACTCACTGCCCTGAGGTGCAGGCGCCGCCTGAGGCCATCACCTCACCTTGACTCATTAGCGAGCTGCCCCCACGAGAGATGTGTGAGCCAGACATTTGGCCGGTTTAGTTCAAATACGGAATGGATTCGAACCAGCCTAGTCTGGCGTCAGGTTTGGCCAAACTGCGGGCCAGTTCAGGAATCCTTGTAAACGGGAATCCTTGCAGATTCCCCTTTACAAGAAAGGGGGCATCCCTAATCCCTATCCTAAAGGTGCCAAGGGGTAGAGAGAGAAAGGGGCCTCTGTACCTTTAGCGGAGGCAGCAAGGCAGTGGCGAAGACATCGGAGGCAGAAGCAGGGGCTCCTCCAAGCCCCCGCTGCCGCTGGCCTGAATGACAGCCCGGGTTGGCTGCGGCACAGTTTGGACCTCTGCAAATGCACAGAGGCCCAAACCAGGCCGCAGCTGGCCTGGGCTGTCAATCAGGAGGCCAGTGGGGGCTTGGAGGAGTCCCCGCTGCTAGGGATGTGCAGTTCGGTTCAGATCCAAACCGGTTCGGTCCGAACCGGTTCGAATTCAGAGGTTCAGGTCCGAACTGAATTCGGGCTGGTTCGGATGTCCCATTGCCTTCAATTGAGTGTATTTTGTGTTTACTTTAAGTTAAAAGTGTGTCCTCCATTTTGTGGCTCCTTCCTGAAACTTTTGCTCCTGGCATCCATTTTGTGAGGCTATTTTCAGGCATTGCATTGGCTGTGCTATTGATAATTTGATTGGCCAGAATGAGTCCTTTGCTCTGGTAGGCTGCTTGGCTGTTGTACTGTTGAGAGCTGGCACCCTGTTGGCCGTGGGGGGAGTGCAAAGGTGGGGGCTCCCAAAGGAGGGAATTTCAAACCTATATAAACCCAAGCCTCTAGCCTAGAAACTTCTCTTTGGCTGCAGTTGTGGGATCATCTGAGACCCTTGCTTGCTCCTTTGCTGCTGGTGTCTGACTGTGAGTCCCTGACTGCGTCCTGTGTCTCTCTGTGTGTTTTTGTGTGCCACCTTCTTTAATCTTTTGTCCACCTGCCATCTCTGTGACTCTCTGTGTGTGTCTGTCTCTGTCTGTCTCTCTTCTCTTTAATTACTTTACTTTTTTCTTAAGTTTCCCCAAATTTCCCTGTTGTTTTTCTTTGTCTGTCCTGCTTTCCTCCCCCTCCCGCTTTCCCTTCTCATTCCTCCTTCCTTGGGCCCACCCTCCCCCACTGCATTCATTGCTTTAAAAGTTCAATTTATTATTGCTGTTTGTGCCTTGCCTTGTTTTTGTTCAACTTTCTGATTTTCATTTCATTCCATTGGTTTCATTTATATATTATTGCTGCTGCTGGTTGTTTGCTTTAATTGTTAACTGGTACTTTGCATTTTGTTGCTGCTGCCTGCCTGAGTTGTCCCCCCCCCCCGAGGATTATGTTATTATAGCCAATTTTTGTTGTGATTGTCCCATATAATCTATTTTGGTTCTCTTTTGGTGGTTGGTTGTGTGCTCTTCCCCCCCCCCCCACCGAGACTTGCCCAATTTGCTTTTGCTTGATTCTTTCAGATTGGTTTTCATTCTGTGTTCAACCAGTTTTGCATTTGTTGATTGGTTTGAATTGAGATTATTTGTTCTGTGTTGCCCCCCTGCTCCTAACTTGCCCCTCCCATCCAGAGACCCAACCCAACCCACCCCACTCCACCCAGCCCAGTTTCTCCCCCTTCCAATCAAGCCTTCTCCCCATTGCTGCTGCCTGCCCGAGTTCAGTTTTGTTTGTGCAGAGTTGCTTTTGCAGTTCATATTATTATTTCAGCAATTGTTTCATTGTCTCTGTTTGCTGCTTCTTAGTGGGCCTTTTTGCTTGGTTCCCCATCCCCCCCCTGAGATTCTGCTGGTTGATTCTCATTCATTGGTTTCAATTGGGTTTTAAACTTTTTGGCTTGTGTTTGTCCACTCCCTACTCCCCCTGATTGGTATATCGATTCATTTGCTCCCCTCCTGCTCCCCCACTCCCCCCTCACAGACTCCACACCCAGCCCGGTTTCTCCCCCCTCCCATCCAGGTTTCTTCCCAATCGCTGCTACCCGCCCGAGTTCAGTTTTGTTTGTGTAGAGTTGCTTTTGCAGTCCATATTATTATTTCAGCAATTGTTTCATTGTCTCTGTTTGCTGCTTCTTAGTGGGCCTTTTTGCTTGGTTCCCCATCCCCCCCCCCCGAGATTCTGCTGGTTGATTCTCATTCATTGGTTTAGAATTGGGTTTTAAACTTTTTGGCTTGTGTTTGTCCACTCCCTACTCCCCCTGATTGGTATATCGATTCATTTGCTCCCCTCCTGCTCCCCCCACCCTCCCCCATCTCAGACTTCTACTTGTTCTTGTTCTACTTTCTCTTTTGCTGTTTGTTGCCCCCTCCCCTTCCCCCCAACACCCCCTTGCCACACACTAACCCTAACCCAACCAACACACCCTCTGGTCCCACCACCTCTTCTTGCCCCTGACTCCCATACCCCCCAGACACCTTGCCAAACACTCCACCCCCCAAACAACACACCCTCTGGTCCCACCTCTTGGGACTGCTGCTGCTGCTGTCCTCTCCCCACACCTGAATCCCCCCTCCCTGCTGCGCTCCTCCTCTCTTCCTTCTCTCTCTCTCTTTCTCTCCTCCCCTTCACTTCTTCCACTTCCTCCCACAGCTGCAGCCACACAGTAGCCTACCTCCGACCTCACCTGGAGGCTGCCATCGGGTTTTTTTTCTTTTGAAAGTTTTTTGTTGATTTCATTTGTCTCTGCTTGGGGGTGAGTTGAGCGACACAAATAGTGTTGTCTCCTCACTTCTGTCCCTCCATCGTTGACCTACCCCGGTTGCCTGTGCCTCGTGCGGCCGCCCTGTTGTGTCCCAGCCCAGGGGTGGCTGGCTGGCGGTGGCGCATCCGTGACCAGCAGTGAGCGGCAGGAGAAGGACCAGAAGAAGAGGGGTTAGTGCGTGTGCAATTGTGTGCCTTTTGTTGCCCCCTTTCTCTCCCTAGTTGGCGGTTTTAAATAGGGACACCCCTATTTTGAAATGCATTTGGGTTGTGTGGGGGGAGGGACCCTTGGAGATGTACTATTGTGACTTGTGTCTTGCTTGATGAAGGTATTGCTGCTGTGTTGTTGCATTGCATGCAGGTGAGGTGGCTTTTTAACAGGTTACCCAACACACCACCACACCGTCCCCAGGTCATTATGACTGGAAGATATCTATGATGATGTTCATGCTGCCAAGTGTTTGATGCCTGCTTGCATGCCTTGGGCGGCAGACAGAGTGCATGGGTGGGCTCTCTCTATCTGTGAAAGTGAAGTGCAATTTGGGTTTTGTGTCAGTGAAAGTTCCTATAGGCTGGCTCTGCTCATCATCAGTTCACCAAAGAAGGGTTTCCTTCCTGGGGTCATTCTAGTAATCTTTGAAAGATATGTGATGATGATGTTCCATCCATGCTCCCATCAAGTGTTTGTTTGCTCCTGCTTGCTTGCCATGGGCACACTGACAGAGTCAGAGTGGGTGGGTTCTGTGAAAGTGCAACTGGGTTCTGGTTTTGTTTGTGTGAAATTTAAAGTCATTAAATAGGCTGCATTCATTGCAAGGTTGATGCTCCCCCCCACAGCATTACTTGTAAACCACCCCCCAGAACCTTACCACACTGTGTTTCAGTTCACTAAATAAGGGTTTCCTCCTTTAATCTGCAGGTTCCCAAGCTTTGACTGCGTCCCTCCCCCCCGGTAAGTGCTGTGCCCTCCCCCCATCCATTCTCCCCCAAAATAATAAAAAGACTTGCCACCCACACCACAACTACTCCACCCAACTGCCCGTGCCACCCACACCAAGGGTCCAGCCTTTAATCCCCAATTTTAAAAAAAAACTCCCAGACCCATCTCCCCAATTGGCTTGACACCCAAATTTTAAAAGGTCACCCTCCCCCTCACTTCAATTGGCTTTCCTCCCCCATATCAAAAAGTCTTCCTTTCCCCCCTAATTGGCCTACTTTTTCAAAACATACTCCCCCCACCCGCCGGCTCCAAATCAATTGGGTTTTTTTTGCCCCTTCCAACCCCCTCCAAATTATTTTTTTGCCACTTTCTGGCCTTACTCTTAAAGTCTCCCTCCTTCTAGATAACAACTAGAATGTCTGAGCAACGTGAGCGCCGTCGTGTGTTGGCCAGGGCTCGCGCTGGTTTGCCAGGCAGAGGACGTGGGAGAGGCCAGGAGGGGAAGGGTGCGCCTGTGGCACGTCGGAGAGGGAGAGGACGCGGGGAGCCTGAGGACAATCCGGTCCTCCCCATTGGGCAATTCTTTGCCCCGGCTCCAACTTTGGTGCGCAGGATTAATCCCCCACCGCCTCATGCTGGCAATCGCGGCGGAGGCAGAGGCGTTAGGGCTGTGGCGGGTCCCTCCTCGGCGGCACCAGGTGCTGCTGAGGTACCGCCAGTTGTGGTGGAGGAGACTGAGGATGTGGAAGAGCAAGTAGAGGGTGGTGAGGACCATGCAGCCAGGTTCTCCCTCCCTCTGGGGCCCCTTCCCCCTATCCTTTCACTGCTCAGTGGGGCCCCCCCCTCGTGAAGCCCAACACTCTGGTGGGGAGCGGTCTGGCGAGGTGGTGGAGGAGAGGCCTGCCTCTCCTCTGCCAGTGGAGCCGGGCCCTTCCTCTGGTGTGGAGGGCGGAAGGGGCGGGTTGGGTGGCAGCAGTGGGCAGGCAGCAGCAGTCGCCCACCCCAGGACTGCAGCCACCCTGCGAGAAATGGCCTAGGACGGCGCCCAGGGCGCAGGAGGCCAAGGGCAGTGGTGTGTGGGTGCATTATGAGGTCCCTCAAGATGCCCCATTCCACGCCCGCTGTGTCCACTGCAGGATGCAGGTCAGCCGTGGAACGAACCCTGGGCACCTGGGTACGACGCCCATGTGGAGACACATAGAGCGTCACCACCCAGGTCTCAGGGGACAGGCTGGCAGCACTAGTGCGCCTTGTGCATCTGCCACTAGGGCGGACAGTGGCAGTGTGCTAGCCAAAAGGCAGGCTACACTGCCAGTCCAGCGGTGGACGCAGTTGTCGGGCAGCCAGCGTACTGTTCGTGTGGACCATCATCACCTCACCCGCCTCATAGGGGAGATGATTTCCACCAATGACCAGCTGTTTCAGGTGGTCGAGAACTCCGGCTTCCGCCGGATACTCCAGTACCTGGTACCCGAATATGTCATGCCCTCAAGGACCACGCTCAGCCGGAACGTGGTCCCCTCCCTGTACCGCAAGTGCAGGGAGCTCGTGTCGGCCGGGCTGCATGCGGCTCCGGCGGGCACCAGCGTGCATTTCATGACTGACCTCTGGACCAGTGTCAGTGGGATGCACGCTGCTTTCCTGGCCCTCACTGCCCACTGGTGGGGACCGGAGAGTGAGGGGACCTCCTCGGGCGATGCTTCCGGGTCTGGCGCGGCTCCCGCTGCACTATGGCACAGGTGGGCCGTTCTGCACGTGGAGACGATGGACACGAGGCACACCAGGGAGGAGGTGGCGGCCGTACTTGACCACCAGATAGAGGAGTGGATTGGCGGGTGTCCACACCTCTCCCGCGGCTTCATTGTCACAGACAATGGAGCCAACGTTACCGCCGCTGTCGAGACGTTCATGGGCTGTGTGAACATACGGTGTATGGCACACACGCTCCATCTGACCGTCAGGGACGCCCTCGGCCTTAAGGAGCTGAAGGTGTCCCAGGAGAAGGGCCGCCCCCTCCTAGGTGCTGTTGCTGCCACGGCCACGCTTGTCGAGAAGTCTCGCAAGCTGGCCGCCCACTTCCACCGCAGCGAGAAGTCCAGGAGACTGCTTCGCCAGAAACAGGATTACCTTGGGCTTCCTCGCCATCTCATCCCTACAGATGTTGAGACGCGGTGGAACTCCACCTTCCTCCTGTTCCAGCGCTTGTTGGAGCAGGAGAGAGCCCTTGTCGCCCTGGCGAGGGACGAGTCCTTGGACGTCTGCGACCGCTCGAACGCAGAGTGGAAGCAGATGTCCAAGGCGGTGTCGGCACTCGAGCCCTTCCAATTTGCCATGAAGGGCTTGTGTGGCGACACCACTCCCTTGAGCCAGGCGCTGCCCACAGCTCTGGGTCTGGAGAAGCTGATGGGCGAACTCCAGATTTCTCTGACCACGCCAGAGGGTCGTGCTCTGGCTGGGAGGCTGAAGTCTGGGGTTGACAGGCAGCTCGTTGGTGCACTGGGAGACAGGGAGGAGTATGTCCTCGCTTGTCTCTGTAACCCAGCCATCAAGGGCAATGCCGTGAGTGCCAACGAATTGCCCAGGTGGAGGGACATCCTGGTACAGAAGGTCAGGGAGGAGGAGGCCGCTAGGGCCTGCAGAGACCAGGATGTTGGTAGTGGTGCAGGGGCAGCCCCCGCCACCCAACCCGCACCTAGCAGCAGCGTGGGCGGCCAGCCGGCGTCAGCTTCCCCTTCCCCTCCCTCTTCCCAGTCCAGCAGCGTGGCATCCCAGGCAGCGCCATCGCAGCAGCCATTTGCTCCCGCCGCGAAATCCACCCAGTGGTTTCAGCGGGCCTGCTATGGCGCCTTGCCTGGTATGCGGGAGGCTTGACCTGCCAGGCCCCCCTCCAGTGCTGAGCAATGCATTGCACAGTACTTGGAGGAGCCTGTGGAGAAAGACGGCACGGACTGCGCACAGTTCTGGGTGACCCACCGCCAAGTCTGGCGGGACCTGGCGGTGGTTGCTGTGCACCTCCTCTCCTGCCCCCCGACCAGTGTCCAGAGCGAGCGGGTGTTTTCACGTGCCGGGGACGTGGTGACACCCTCTCGCTCCCGCTTGGATGCTGGGCTGGTGGAGCAGCTGGTCTTCCTTAAGGTGAACCTCCCCCTGCTGGGCTACCCCAAGCTGGAGTTTGAGATGGGTGAGTGATTACCGTGGGTTGCCCCATGGTTGGTCACCTGCCTGGCTCTACCTCTGTGCTTATCCCTCCCCTCCCCCCTTCCACCTCTAGCTGAGCTGACATGACAGATGCTGAGCCGTGCCAGCCAGTCGCAGCGTGTAGTGTGCCCACACAGAGATGCAGTGGTAGTAGTAGTTGTAGTGCTGCGACTGGCCAAACTTTTACAACGCCCACGCCCACCTAAAAAGAAACCAAATGCTGACCAGCAGCAGCACAGGCCCTTATCTCTCCACCTGTCAGCATTTGGGGACCTGGCGTGGGCACAGCACACCCCCCAAAAGTAGCACAGCCCTAACAGTACTAGACTCAGCGGCAGCGGGTATACGTTCTAATGCAGTGTAAATATGTAAATACCAGTATGTAAATAAACATGTAAATAGTTTTTTCTTTAAAATCCCATGTCAAAATCAACCCTCAAAATTATTCAAAAGAAAAAAAATTGGTAACCAAGGGAGAACAAAATGAATGCTAGATGAATTGATTTTATTGAAAATGTTACCCAAAATCATGTGTGTGGGGGGGCTTGGTTTACATGGAAAAAATAATTTAATGATTTTTTTTAATGGAACGAATGAATTATCATCTTATGTTCATCTTGATTGTGGTCACTATTGATGTTGGCTGATGGCGAAAAAACAAAAACCATCAGAATAGCAATGAACTGGCTGCCAACACAACATATTGATTGATAACTATGCAGGGGAAATTGGGTGTGTGTGTGGGGGGGGGTGCAGGCTCTGTCTTTTCCTGTTGTGTGTCTGTCTGTCTGTGTGAATGGATGCCTAGCACTGTCTGCGTGTGTGGATGCTTGCTGTGTAGTTTGTGCGCTGTCTTTTGTCTGTGCTGTGTGTGTAGTCTCTGTAGTGTCTACATGTTTTTTTCCTTCCCCCCCTCCAAGACTCCCTCCATCCCTCCCCTCACCCTCCCCACTTCCACTTCATCACCCTCCATCCTCCCTTCCACACCCACCTCACCTGCCCTCACCCCGGTCTGGCAATGATGAGAATGTGGTCTGACTCTCTCCCACCGAAGCACACACGTGATCACGTGTGTGCATAATATGTGGCTGACCAACTCTGAGCTGGACCCTCCTCCCCCTTCAATCCCCTCTGCTGCTACATCCCTCTCCCTCTCCCACTCCCCCCTTTCCTCCCCCCTTCCCTCCCTCACTCCCCCCCCTCCTAGCTAGCAGCACACACACACACACAGCACCTGGTGGCAACAAACACCAGTACTCATTGCACTCACACTGGTGCCACCACCTGCCTTCGGCCTCTCTGTGTCCTTGAGCAAATATGTGGTGGACCAGAACCATTTCTTTCAAGTAAGGCAAAAGGCATGCACTCTCACTGTGCACACACGAAGGAGAGGTGAGACGACAACTACTAGAAACAGCAGCAGCAGGTGAGTGTTGTGTTGTGTTGCTTGCCAATGCCATTGCCATGCTCAGTCTGCTGGAACTAAACTAACTATCATCCTCACATGCAGCTCAGCTCCGCTGCACTCAATGCACTCACTACTAGACACTACAGCTGGTGGTAGAAGATGTTCTGGATTCTAACTTTCAAATCTGTGCTAGGATTGCCTCGCCTCCTCCTGCCTGCCTGCCTGTAATTGTGCCCTCTCCCCTTGCAGTTGTGCGTCATGACGGGCTGGTGTGCGTGCGCTGTCTACTTAGCTCTCCTCTTGTTGGCTTGGTTGGCTTGCTAGGCACTGGCTGGCAGCAGCTGTTGGCTGTGTGCTATGCTCAGGCTGTGGTGCGTGTGACTGGCAATGTTGGCGTAGCAACACTGCTTGTGGTGGTGGTAGTAGTAGTAGTAGTTGTTGTTGTTGCTGGCTGGGCTGGCCTGTGCTGACTCTACGCGCTTGGTCTGGTTTGGCTTGGTCCCCCTGGCCTGCCTGGACGCGGATGTTGGGTGTGTGTGCATCATCCATGGGGAGGAGCAGCAGCAGAGCAGAGCAGGTTGGCTGGCTTCTGTCTGTCAGGCCTCAGTGGCAGGCACTGAGTGAGGCGGTGGCTTCTTTGGGCATCACATCACCCATTATGCAGAGCAGCAGGTCTGCTGCTCTGCTCCGCCTCCTGCTTCTTCTCTCTGTCTGTGCTGCTCCACTGCTGCTGCTGGCAGGCAGCAGCAGCAGCAGTGGCCTTTTTGTTAGATCAGAGAATGGTGTTGTCTCTCTGTCATCCTAGTTGCTTGGGTAGGTGGTAGGTAGGTATTAAGGTGGACTGACTGGGTGTTACGTGTAGGGCGCCCAGAGAGAGAGGGGCAAAGAAGCTGGGGTGGCAATTGATGGGTGCCCCTAGCATTGTTGGTGGGTTTCTTGAAGAGAAAAAAAAATCCCATTGGCTAGAATGGGGATTTGGGGCAGCCCTGTACCCGCCTCTGTAGGGTGGCTGCACCCCCCAAGTGGGTCCAGGGCCATGGCAAAAATTTCCTAAGACATTAAATAACTGCCTCTCTCAGAGCTATGCTGGCTTTACTTTTCACCCACTGACACACATTCTATTCTTACAATTAGATATTATTTAATGCCTTAGAAAATCTTAATTAAAAAAACCATCACTCCTATCTCTCCGGGGATAGCCGGGAGGGACTGAGGCCATTTTTTCCATGGCCCCGGACCCACTTTGGGGATGCAGCCACCCCACAGAGGCAGGTACGGGGCTGCCCCAAATCCCCATTCTAGCCAATGGGAAATTTTTTTATTTTCAAAAATTCACCAATAATACTAGGAGCAACCAATTGCCTTGGGATTCTTGGGTTGGGGGACACCCATGGGTGCCTACCACCCACCCCAGCTTCTTGCCCCTAAGTGCTCTAGATGGGGAGTTATGGGCAAAATTCTAAAAAAAATTAAAAATTGTAAAAAATCAGAGGAAGGTCCAATTGACTTGAGGTTTGGGTGGTAGGTGGAACCCAAGGTCAGCTTTAATGCCAGCTACTTTTTGAGATCCAAACCAGGGGTGGTTTGGACAAAACCAAAACCAAACCACTCCCTGCCGGTTCGGACCCAGTTCGGATCCGAACCGGGAGAACCGGTTTTGTGCACATCCCTACCCGCTGCTGCCTCTAATATCTTCACCACCGCCTTGCCACCTCTGCTAAAGGTACGGAAGCCCTGTTCTCTCACCACCACCCTGGTTCCTTTAGGACAGGGATTAGGGGTGCCCTCTTTACTTGTAAAGGGGCATCCTCAAGGATTCCCCTTTACAAGTATCCCTAAACCAGCCTGCGAACTGGTTCTTAGAACTGGGGCCAGGCTGGTTCAAACTCAGACTGGCCAAACGAGGCCAGCTTGATTTTAACCATGGTTCCAATTGAGCCGGCTCGCAAATCCCTAACCCCAGCACTTACTGGGGAACAGGGCCACTTTAAGCATAATGCAACAACTACAACTTCAGGGGGCCACAGCATTTTGGGGGCATGCTGGGCTGGGGTCTGTGCAAAAGAGCAGCAACAGGAGAGGGAGAGAGAGAGTTAGAAGTCATACTCTCACCAGATAGGTTTTCATACAGGCTGGCCCTCTGCCAATACTGCAAGAAGAGGAGAGCCAAAGACGACACCAGACATGAAGAGCTGAAGGACCTGGCCCTTTTTGTGTGCAAAGTAGGGACTCTATCCCATAACTTTCCCCTGGACATAGGAAGCTGCCTTGCACAGAGTCAGGACTTTGGTCCACCTAGCCCAGTAGTACTGTCTACCCTGACTGGCAGCAGTTCTTGAAGCTCCTCCCCTAAGAGCCTTGCAGCTAGAAATTGAACCTAGGACCTTCTCAATGCAAAGTGTATGCTCTGCACACTGAATTCCCTAGATTAATGATACATAGTATGAATAAGTCCCTTTTCTCCATCCTAGGTCTCCTGCCAATCAACTTCACTGGAGGCAAATAAAAATGAGGAAAGGAGAAGTTTCCTGGAGGCGATAAGGAAGGGCAGGGGATACACCAACCAATGGCATATTCCTATGGAATAGAACTACAGTTAGGAGATCAGAAATACTAGGGCAGCTCACATGATCTCATTAGGGTAGGAGAAGCTTCCTACTACCCTAATTTGGGAGTAGGGCATGCTCCCGATTTTCAATTACATGTGAGATTAATACATGGTTGGATGTGGGGAGCTTGCTCTTCAGTCAAGCCCAGCTGGGTAGGACAAGTATGCCTATCCAGATTCCATCTCCAGCTTCTGAATGAGGTAAGTGGGGAAACCATCCTACCCAGCTGGGACTTGATTGACGATCAAGCTCCCTACCTCCAACTTTGTTTTTATCCAACGTACAATCAAAAATTGGATGTGTGCCTAGCTCCCAAATTAGGGTATGAGGCTTCTCCTACCCTGACATTGGTCATGCCCTATTATGTCCACAACACCTGACCTAAATATTTTAGAATGGTTAAGTTCTCTAACAAATTGAAAGACCATCTTGGATAGATGCACCTATAAATATGTTCCTAGAATGTCACTTTGCAAGTACTTCTCCAAGGATATCAGCTGACACATTATGCAATGTTAGGAGGGCAGAGCAAGACCTCTGTCTTTTCAAGGAGCTGATAAATGAGTTGTGCTCAAGGCTTGCCTCATAGCACTGTGTTGGAAGGGAGGAGGATGGAGAGGTGATTTTTGCTTCCATTCCCTGCAAAAGCCCTTTTCATTGCCAGGAATATGTCCCTGAGGGCTGTGCAGCTATATATATCATAACAGTCAGAGGTGACGACTTCAAGCATAGCCAAGAGAATGAAATATTTTGTTCTTAAACTTTAATCAGCAAGTGGCATTTTATCTTAATTTGGAATGAGCTGGCAATGCCAGCAGCTGTTGAAAGCAAGTATTTATTGTTTCAACCATTTTCGTAATTACAGCCAGGAACTATATACACAACCAATTAGTACCTTTTGTATTTTTAAAATGATGTTTCTTTTGGTCCTTTGATGATTCCAGTAAAACACACAGAACACTATTTTATGATTCCACCAGGGCTAATTCAGTTTGCACCCAATTCCTCACCAATTTTAAAAGTGGATCAGCTTAATGGATAAGGCCCTGAAACTTCAGAAAAGCCAGAATATATTTACTAGTTCAACTCAATGGCCCATGTAGTACAGTACTGAACAGAGGCCAAGTACTACAGAAGTGAATAATGCAAAGGCAACAGCATCTAATGAAGTACGCAGAATATATATTTATACACCACTTTCCAACAAAATATTCACAAGGTGTTTGCATAACAAAAGGAATGAAAAATGGTTCCCAAAGACCCCATCCTCTAAAGTGAGGCACCAGCACCAGCTACTGAGAGGGATGCTGTGCTGAATAGGAATCAGAGATGTGGGGTGGATAATTGTGGGGAAATTTCCCCCATAATATATTTTTCTAGTGGAAAGGTTTCTATTTCTAAAATTTAATTGCCTGACATTCAGACCAGCATTGTGCACATGCAGCAATGCATTTTCCAGATTACCACTGCACTGTCATATGGCCCTCAGGGACATATTTTTATGATACACAGCGGACTTCAGAGGAAAGGGGACATTGGCAAAAATCAGCTCTTCCCTGCTCAAGCAACAGTACAACGGTAGTCTGGAACTTACACTGCTGCACATATGCAATCCTAGTCCAGATGTCCAGCATTGTTTCATAAAATTCATTAGTAACAATGAATGGGTACCAACACTATATTAGTCAAGTTCAGTAATTTCAGAGTTGCAATTAATGTTTTTCAGGTGATTATACCAAGAAAGTGTGTATGAGGATACCTACTCAGGCTGTTCTCATGAGCAGCCCAGCCCAGGTGAGGGCAGGCTAGCCTCGGCTAGGCTGCTTGTGTGGAGTGCTGAGATCCACATGAATGCAGGTGCTCCTACCCAGCCTAACCCCTCTCCTAAACCCGGCTCTTAGCTGAGGTGAAGGGAGCAAACACTCCCCTAACCTGGCTGCCAGGCTCATGTGTCTCCTCAGGCTCCACGGAGCATGAGGAGACACAGAAATGGGCGCCAGAGTGCCCGTCTGATGGGGGGGATCCCTCTAGGCATAATGCTCATTGTGCAGTGCCTTATGGGATATCTGGAGGCTGGGAAATTGAGTCCTGGGCTTTGTGTATCTATGTTGCCATAAGCAGCACAGATAATCACCCCTTCCGCACTGTTCCCAGCAGCACAGGTCATGTGGGAGCACAGCTTGCGCACCACAGGCACAAAGAGAGATCGTCTGGGTGAAAGTAGGTTGAACCCTGCCTTCCCCCATCGCCTGCCTATGCATTTGTGTGAATGGCCCCACTGTATGTTTTACTGATTTATTGAGTATTCCTGTTAAAAAAAGGTCTCTCTGCATAAGGTTTTGAGTTTATTTCAGTATTAAAGCACATGAAGTGCACCAATATTTCAGTCCAGCTATTTGGCTACTTGGAAAACGTTTGAAACACAGTATGGGAGATTATTATGGTGGAGGTGTTTTTCTTTCTTTCTTTCCTTTTTTATTGCATACATAGGTCAAATAACATGCCAAATAAGATCATAATCAGGAGAAAAAATAAAAATTAATCCAGATTTTATTCAAATGAGGGGGGAAATTGCATGGGGTTTTTTGGGGGGGGGATGTTCTCTGATAGGGTTGCTTTTACGTTCAATGCACATTGAATGTAACATGTGGATAACTGTACATGCACATGGCCAAGTGACTTGGCAGGTGTGGCGTATAATTCTGACTACAAGCATGTCACACAGGGAGAGCAGGTAGTAAAGTGCATGCAAAGTTGAACACAGATTGTACATGTGTCAAACAGGTGAATCAGGCTAATTTTTCTGGGGAAACTAGTATCAAAACATAGCAAAGAAAAGGGAGAAACAAGGTTCCATCCATGAGACAGAGGCATTTTGGTGACGTTGCATACAAATTATTATGTAGCATACACGTGACAAGTTATTTACATAATAACTGAATGTGTCACTTGATAACATGAGTATGTAAAACTGCTATTACCCGCCATCACAAAATTCACCTGTAATCATGTTAAGCAGCTACCAAACAAAGGAAGTGAGTTTGGGGAGACAAAAATTGCCATTAGTTAGTTATAGTTTCATATCAGTCAGTTGGTAATTATTTCCTATCCTCCTTGTTTGTTCCCATTTTAGGTCATTGCCTTCCATGATAGGAATGATGCATGGGTCTGATTCATGTGCCCAGGCAATAGCTCAAAAGTATCATGTGAAAAATGTAAGTGGATGAAATAATTTACTCTTCTTCTTGATCAGTTCCTCTCATATTAAATTTCCCCCCACAAGGGTATATATAAGCCATAGATTATGGCCTTTTAAAGCTAAGAAAATGTAGGGGGAAAGAAATACTTAGGATGTAGGCCAACATGAATATCATAATACTGAACATTTATGTTGCATTTATGTTGTGCTTTGCATAAACTTTCTTACCTGCTTTCCCTTTGTGGCATGCGTGTAATACAAATTATATGCCACACCTCCCAGGTTGCTTGGCAGCCTCACAAATTCATAAGCCTGTCACTATTTTTATTGGTGAAATATTGTAGGGTATGTATGGTGAGTTCAGAAGGAAAATCAAATCTAGGTGATATTTCAGCTCCAAATCTGCCTGAATTCTGGCATTGGTGTGTACTTTTGTATTTGTACACAGAGAACTGGGAGAATATAACACCATAACAATATATTTTGATAACTGATTAGCTGTTATCTATAAAGCCCTTTAATAATTGTATGCATATACTGTATTTTCTTGCACTGAACACTGTTTATCATTCCTGCAATGTAAGTCTTCAGAGAATAAAATATTCACTCCTAACTATTCAGTGATTTGAAATTTATTTACAATAATTGTTCTCATTACTAGGCTTGGAGCAAATGTTTACAGTCTTTGACTCCCAAGGATAATTCAGGTGTCTTGTCTCATCAGATTTGTGTCAGCTGCAAGACTCACCTTGTCTCATCTAATTTGGATGAATCCTTGTGCCATAAAGAGCAGCTCAGAAGCAAGAGGGGAGTGGAGGAGGGGCATGTTTGTGAAGGATTGGAAACCAGAGTCATACCCAGCAGAGAAGAACCATTTCAGAGACCTGCCACCCCCACCACCCCCCCCCCCGCACTTGACAATGCGTTCATCAAAAAAGGCAGGGCACTATTTCAGAGTGTATGTAAAGAATGTCTGTCAATGGCCAAACTAATTTGCAGCTCAGACTTATAGGTGCTCCTGATTAATGAGCAGATGTAGTATGAAAAATTGAAGGGAAGATGGCCAACAGTGCAACTCTTTGCCCTGGAAGACCAGTTTACTAGATGATTGGATGTCTTTTGGTGGCAGGCTAATACATTTGGAAATGTTTGCTAACTTTGACTGCCCTGGCTTGTTGATTTGGCTTTATGTTACTGCTGCTGGTGAGCAACTGTTAATTAAATTATTTTATTGTTTTGATTATGTTATTATTTTATACCTGAATTGTAAGTTGCCTTGATAATTCTATGCAGGACAGTGCGCGGGAGGAATACTTGTATATGTAAATAAATAAATAATACATCTCAACTGTATTACGTATTATTCTAAAGGCGGCTACTTTTATTGTGTTTATATTGTTTTAAAAATTTGTTGTAAGCAGCCATGAATCCATATGTAAAGTAAGTTGGCATATAAAATTTTCAAAATAAAATAAATAAATCAACTGCAGGGATCTCTTGTTATCATTTATGGCAATATGAGTAGCCAAGAATGAAGAACTTTTTTTTATCCTGTGTTACATTACCTTCAGTAACATAGTAAAATTATCTTCCTTGGATCATATAATTAATGCTGCTGTTTATGGCAAGCCATTGCTCCAGAAGGTATAATGACTAGGAGAAAGAATAGTGACCCTGTGAGATTATAAGGGGAAGAAAGGCCTGGTTTTAGTTTAAAGAAAGAAAAAACAGAACCTGTTCCTGTCCACTGAACCAGGCAGCCTAATCTTCCTAACAGAAGGAAACATCTGGCTAAACAAAAGAATTGAAATTATATTCCAGATTTAGTACAAAACAGAAAACCCAAATGCTCCCAAATTTTCACTGGGGCCACAAAGCCTCAGAAAGACAATTTGTCTTTCATCAGTAGTCTACCATTAGCTGTAGTGAATCAGTACCATCTTGATGACAGCATGTAGACATCCAGGTCAGCAGGTACACAGGTCACCTACTGTGACTCCTGTTGGGATGCTAAATTAGTGCAAGCAAACAAACAAACAAAAAAGCAAAGGTGAACTTCGTTCAAGTGCATATCAAACCTCCCCCCCACCTTTAATTATGGATATTTTTGTTAAGTGGGTAAGCTGATCACTTTCTGGGCATTCTTGTTAAAAGTCTCTCATTTGAGAGAGATAGGACATAGGCAGACTAATGAAATGTGCACTGGTATTGGCCCTGATCCATAGGTCCATGCAGGCAGTAACAGGTTGCATGCACTTGCATCTTCTGAGCGGGTGGTTGGTTTCAACTTTTACAGTGCTGATTACCTGTTGGAAGGAAGGGACCCCTGAAGTCAGCCTGTCAACAAACAAGCATTCAGTACTATGGCAGAGATGATTCTGCAAGATAATCTGTTAGAGGCACCATGCGCAGACTGAGCGAGCACAAAATTTGATTACCCTGCACAATCTTGATTTTTCCAGCCTTTGCTGCAAGATTTTGAAGGACCTGATTTGCTGCAAGATTTTTGAAGGACCAGTCGGACTACTTCCGCATACTAATTGTCCTCACTGGTTTGGGGTCATTGTTATTTAACTGCCACACTGTAAATACTCTGACTCTGATCCAATTAAAATTAACTGTGACAATGTCTAACTGAGAGCAATGGGACTTGTGGTTGCCTTGTTGCTTTCATTTCTGTGGTCCATGGGATCTAGTCATGACTAATTTCAGCTAGATTGAAGCCAAAGAGATTAAAATAAATGTATTTGATCTTGAGCAGAACTGTGCTAGTTACACAGGTATGGGGGAGTGCCTGCATATTATGAGTGGAGAGGTAAAATAGCATTCTATCATATTATTTTATTCCTGCTGACTTCTTGTGATTTCTCAAAGATTTTCTTTTGCACTATTCATGCTAGAACAGGCATTTCAAAGCTCAGAATTGCTTGCTGAACATGTGTCAGTTTTTTTAAATGAATCTACAGAAAAATGCCTAAGTTGTGAGTAGCAGAATTTGCATGTTGGAACTGCAATATCACAGTCTCTCCCCCGCCCCCCGCCATATTTACAACTGAGATTTGCTAACTAATAAGGAAGCCCACACTGACTCAGTGTCTTTGAGAAATATCTCTTTTGACAGACTGTTTTCCATATGAGGGTCTTTCATGGTTTGGTTGAAATGAATGTTTTGAGATAAATTAAGAAAATTGATCTCATTAGGTTCTATAGTAATGTTAGATTTGCACATCCTCAGTTGCAATTAGCCACAAATATTCTATAGAATTTTTGTGAGGAAAGAGAAAGGAAGAGGAGCAACCTCATGGCTTAGCTGACTGGAGTGGAGGGAAGCAGAGCCAGCATGGTGTAGTGGTTAGAGTGCTGGACTAGGACCGGCAGGCGCGTAACAATGATAGGGCAAGGGGAGACAGTTGTCTGGGGGCCCCACTGCCTGGAGGGGCACCCCAGAGGCACCTCATGTGACTCCCCATTGCCCCCTGCCCAGCCCCATAGCCTCTCAGCCACTTGCCCTCTTTGCCGTCTCTCCTGCTTGTTCTGCTGGCCAATCGAAGCAGCAGGCAAGCTGCCAAGAGCTCCTTTTCTCCCGCCTCTCAGCTGATCGGCGGGTGGGCGGGGCTTCCACGGAGGCCTCCGTGTAGGCCGCAGTGAAGCCTGAACTCGAGTAGGGCCCAAGCCAGCCAGGAAGGAGGAGGCAGCCAGAGTGGCCACCACTGCTCTCTGCAGCAGAAGACCCTTTGCTGCCAGGTAGAGTGTGAACTCCTTTTTGTGGTTACCTTCCCCGCCCCCCGCCCCCCGCCCATATATAGGGATCTGCTTGCCATAGGGCTTTGATATGGGGGGGGAGGGACCGAGAAGTCTCTGAATATTTATTTTGAAACAGCTTGGAAAATTTGCTGACTTAAAAAAACTATCTAAAAAGTCCTATAAGTGGCTTGTTTCATGGCAGAAAATTGCAAAAACTTCTGGAACAGTATTTTATTAATTTTATTTATTCATTCATTCATTTATAAATGCACTTATGTTCAAGTTGTTTTGCAACCCAGAAGGTCTGAGTGAGAACTGTGAAGCATGTCTTGTGCTTTTATTTTATTTTTCTTGTGTGTGAACTGCTCCCCAATAACTTGCAGGGACTTCAGGGTAAATCTGGCCAACAGGTGAATGCAGCACCTCCATTCCAGAGGAGATGTGTCTTAAAGGGCTTTAAAAGCCTCGTGTGAAAAACCTCCTGCAATCAAACTTGACTGAATTTGTTCAGAATTCTGGGAAAACAAACATAGGCTCACCCTGCATGGTTGAAAGTCTCCTTTGCTAATCTGCAGCGAGGGGCCCATTTTAATAATTCATCTTTCTAGTGTGTTCTAGGCATTAAAAGTAATACAAATGTATAGTACTCAATGTATATCACTATATATTGTGATGTGTGTGTGTGTATTCAGTGAAATGTATTTGCAGGCAGCATACTTATTTTGGAATATCAGACTTAAATCCTTGGGGGCCTGGGGTGTGCGGAGGCCCTGGACTTTGGGCGGGGGGCCCATTTTAAAATCTTGTCTCTGGGCCCACTCCAACCTTGCTACGCCCCTGAGGACCGGAGATACTGGAGTTCAAATCCCCATTTAGCCATGATACTTGCTGGGTGACTCTGGGCCAGTCACTTCTCTCTCAGCCTAACCTACTTCACAAGGTTGTTGTGAGAAGAAACTTTAGTACACTGCCCTGGGCTCCTTGGAGAAAAAGCAGGATATAAAACAAACAAACAAACAAATAAATAATGTATTTTGATTCCTTTCTCTCTCTTTCTCTTTCTGTGTGCTGTGATATACATTTCTGACCTTTGGATAGATGAGGAGAGACAATAAGAGCATGGGGGAGAGAAATGACCACTAGAACCAACAGAAGAATTGCAGCATGGGGAAGATGGAAGCAATAGGGATGTTTTCTAAATTTCAGAGTTCAGTGTGTTCAACTGTTGGTCATGCAATACCTATTGGAAAAGGAACCATTGCTCTAGCTGTTACAGTTTTCCTTTAAAAGTACTTTGAAGTTAGCTGAAAACTGAAAATGCACTCCATTGGCTGATATGATTATGACTTCACTTGTCACAACAGTTGCTGACTGACAGCTGCACAAGCAGCATGCCTGCGGTTTCCATTCGCCACAATGGGGAAAACGGCGGGAATGCTGCTTGTGCAGCCGATGAGTGGCAGCTGCTTCCATGACCACACCAGCGGTGCTCAGATGCCTCCCATTGCTGTTAGAGCTGCATATCATGTTGGCCAATGTGTTCCTGTCTGGTTGTGTACATGCTATAATGAAATGTAAGATTATATCTCTCCATAATACATTTTATTTTAAGGAAGATAAAAGCGGAAATTAGGAGCACATATTGAGATCCATGATTGTGATCCAGCCAAAGTGAAACACTTTTAAGTCCCATTTGTTTTAATTGAAGACTTAAGCATATGCTTAAATCTCTTCTCCTGCAAACAGTGTGACTTGAAATCACTTAACCTTGGCAGAATCATACCTCGTCTTTACAAAACGTTCTTATAATTATACTGAGTATTAGTCAGTAATGACAAGTTCAGCTGCTCCATTTCTTTGCCTGCGACATGTACCAGTGTTTTATTTACTCTTGCTTTTATTTGGTTCTCTGTTATTACTATGCAAACCTTCTGCTGAGCATTTAATTAAACAAGTTATCTTAGTCAGGAGACTGGAAAGCTTGGGCTCTTTCAGAATATATTAGGCAGCTCAAATATGAAATGAAAAGAAAACAGAGTTTTGGCCAACAGAAACAAGTGACTCATTTCCTTGTGAAAACACACAAGGTTTCTGTTACTCTGGCAACCATGTTCACCATTCCAGAATAAAGTCTCCTTTTGCTGCTTTCAGAGCTGTTATGTATTCCTGTTACAGTCTGTGTTCCACAATGACCTCACATTGAACCACGTTCTTTAGCTACTCACAAGGGACCATAAGCTGTGCCTTAAATATGATAACTTCTTGGCATGTGTTTCATTTCTCCTTTCTTCTGTTATGATCAGAATCACAGAAGACACCAAGGATTTCTGATGGTTGTCATGATAAAAAAGATTGTAGCAAGCAAATACCACGGTTACGCTAATATGTCATATCAACATGCCAGGTTTCCAAACAGTGATCCTGCATTTGCTTACACATGAGTATACTCTGCTCACTCTGTGGGAAAAGTGTACTTGCTTATGGGGAAGTGGATTATTTCATAATAATAAATAGCTGCATAATATTTACCTGAATACAACACTAGTTTTCCCCCAAGTTACTTGCTGTTAGAAATCAGGGGGTCATTTTAAATTTGGAGCCCCCTTTCTTTTGGGTAAATATAGGTATAACCTCTACTTCTATTTTTAAATAGAGTCCTTCTATTTGGGTAAATACGGTTAGTGTCTAGATATAGACACCCCTGCTAACTTGGCAAAGATGCACCTTTTAACGTGGTAGCAGGGGGAGAGTAATTGGCCCTATCCAGCCCAGCTCTGTACCTCCAGTGATGGTTGCTGGTATCTGTTTCTTTTTAGATTGTGAGCCCTTTGGGGACAGGGAGCCATCTTATTTATTTATTATTTATCTGTGTAAACCACCCTAAGCCATTTTTGGAAGGGCGGTATAGAAATCGAATGAATGGATGGATGGATGGATGGATGAATAGATTACCAGCTTAATCATCATGTTGGAATTATGTGATAAAATATACACACACCCATCAAAAAAGAGCCTAGTTCATAAATCATGGAAGGGTGATGGGCTTCAGGTGGTGAAGGAGCAGCATGGGATTCCTCCCTTTCCCCGATATGGTTTCAGACTGGCTTCTGTCCAGGATTAAGGACCGAAATGGCCGTGGTTGCCCTAGTGGATTGAGTTCCATGGAGAAAACATTGGGGAAGGACTATACCTCCCAGCATCCCATGTGCCTTCCAAGATGGCACAGGGTGTGCAGGGCTCTGTGCAGTTTCAGGGACATTCGGAACAGGTAGGGAGTCAGTGAAGGACTTGGATTGGGAACACTTGCCTCCATGTGATACCTGAAGGGCTGTGCAGATTCTTTGACTTCAGCTCTTAGACAGGTTCCTGCCTGCCTGCCTCCCCACACAGGATCTCCCTCCCCACTTTGTTCTGCTGCTTGCTACAGCACACAAGTGGCGCCACAGTGAGTGGCAGAACAGAGAGCCAGAGGAGGAAGTCTTCCAGCATCCCTCAATGCACCATGCCAGGAGTTGCCACCTGGCTCACTGTATTCTTGGTCGGCATGCAGGCCAAGCACACACGGGGTTAAGGGCGCACTCGTGCCCTTAACCCTGGTTAAAGGCTGGGGCAAAAGGCAGGGAGGGCAATCTCGGTGCCCCACACGAGCAGCCAAACTCAGGCTGGGCTGCCCTAGCCTGGGTTAGACTGCTCATGAGAATAGCTTCATTTTCTTGACACAAACATATATATCTTGTCACTTAGGAATGTGGTATATATAATTCTTAACCATCCATTCCACAGCATAAAGAGATGTTCCATGTCATGTATTTTAAAAAGTCTTATTTAGGATAATTACCTTATCCTTTTCTCACTAAATCCAAATTCTATTTTATAAGACATCCTGAGGTTGGACAGACTTTGTATGGTGACAAGTGACATGACCCCTTCCTCTGCACCATGCAGATCACATTGCTTGCAACTGAACCAGTCATGTGGGAGTCCTGTGTGCATTATTGCTTGTTAATAATAAACTCCTAAAAGTTACAATTACCATTCTAATAGTCATAGTAAACAATAGATGTGAGCTAGCCAAAGTCACACATGTTTTAAAGCCACACTCCTACGTATACTTGGAAAGATTGTGCCGTCAAGTCAGTGTCGACGCCTGACGACCACAGAGCTATGTGGTTTTCTTGGTAGAATACAGGAGTGGGTTACCATTGGCTTTCTCCCGTGCAGTATGTGATGATGCCTTTGCTGCTCTCACTGAAGTGAGGATCCGCCTCCAGCACCTGCCTATATTATATTCCGATATAGGTGACTACAAATATATATTGACTAGGCACAGTCTGGGAAGCACACCGGCGGTGATTCGAACTAACAGCCCCTTGTTCCCTAGGCAAGTTGCTTCACTGCTGTGCCACTGTAGCTCATACACTTACTAGGGAGTATTATTACACTTATTTCACAAGGAACATGCATAGCATTTAGCTCCATGTCCAATTGCTTCCGAAACATCTGTCCCACTAAAATCACTGGGACTTTAGCAGGATCATGGCCAACATAAATTGTTCATAGCAGTATTAATATTAACAATAAGGCATGTTTGACAACATAACCACTTATCTGCTTGAAAGAGCAACACTGCTTGACCCTGGAGCTGCCTAATGTACTTCATATTTTTAAGCTGTCACACAAAGCCATAACAATAATTTCTCTAGGGTGTGTAGTTAATAAACCTACTTGATTTTAATAGAAGGAGAGTTTGTTTTTCTTAAAAAGGAAGGTCTGGTCACTTCTCACTACAAGCATGTCTTGTTGCTACCCTATACGCTAAGGAGCTTTTACTGGAACAGCTACAGAGAGGATATGGCATTATACATGGGAATATATCCGTACTGTACACTTGCCTTCTGCTCTAACTGTATCTTCCAGGTCTGCATTATGATCAATAGAAAGTTCTATTGCAGCTGCACTGTATTTTCTTTGCCCTGCTGTAGACTCGTAGAAAAAAATTACCACTCAAAATAATAGAGAGAAACCATGAAAAAAACTAGGAGTCTCAGCTCATGATAACGAGTCTTCCTTTAGTCTGTGCTAAAATCTAGTTTCAAATAGCGACGTTGCATTTGATTGAACATTTAAGCATAATAATGTGGTGGTGGTGGTGGGGCGGGGGAGGGGCTGGTAAAAGGCAGCCAGCAAGAAGTGCCACAGGCATCGAGCAGGCATGATCCCCAGTGGGTCTGCTCTGCCGTCTCTATGATTAAGTGAACATTAGGGTCACCAAAACCTTTGGTCTTCCATTGGACCGTGTGCTCATAAGCTGAGCTAACCCAACAAAGGGAGCCCCACTTGTGTGGGCCCCCTGCTCTCTCTGGTTAGTGACAGAACTGTTGCACAGCTATTTACTCCTTTCCAGGGAAGCCTTTTTGATGCTTCATGTGTCTGGATGTATCAAGGTGGGTAGACTGAGGAAACAGCGGAGCTGGGGATGGATCTTTAATCTCATTCAAATTTCCTGGGCTCAGACTGGCATTGCACCATATGCACATCTACTGCAGCAGGGAATCGCAGGAGTGGGAGTGCCCCAATTTTCAGTGACCCCAGGAGAATGAGGTCACCATTCCAGGAAAAAGAAGATGGACATGTTCAAATGGGCTGACGAGCTGGGAGAGGGCACACTTTGACAGCTTCTCCGCAGCAGTCACCAAGACAGGGAGAGCTGTTACCAGGGTACCCGTCCCCACGGCTTGCTTGTATAGAGCAACCTGGCTGGGTAGCATTTGCCGTCTGGCCTCCATGGCCTGACACTCTTGTGAGAGAGCGGTCCATGGGAGAAGGGGATGTCATTGCACATTATTTGCAATTTGGGTCAATTCCCCCGTCCCCACAGATGGTTCTTCTCATTAGTTGTGAAGGGGTATACCCATGCCCTTACACTCTCATAAGTGAGCAGCATCCAACGTTATCCGACTCAGGAACAGCATCCAGCGTCATCAGAGAGGAGGAATCTCCCCTCTCAGTGTTGGCAATGCTGATCCTGCTCCCCAGCCCTTCTCATGAGTAAGCTTAGTAATTCAGATGTAATAAAAACACAAGGACAATTTCAAATGCAAAATAATAAACCAATTCCACCTCCCCCTGCCCTGATTAACCACAAGCACAATATTTGCAAAGTTCTACAGAAGCTCTATATCTAGCTTCCTATTGCACAGCAACTCATTTAATGCATCTGCAGCCATATTTGCACAATACAGTATCATATGCAACCCCCACATGCCATCGTGCTCCAGAGGCTGCCCCCAAGCTACCAGTAACCAATTTTCAGGGGCCATAAGGGGCTTCAGAGGGAAGAGGGTTTCAGCAAAAATAATCTCCCTTTGCATGAATGGAAGTGCCTTCTCTCTGCAGAAAATGCAGCCCAACGTGATTAGTTTCTGGGCTTGGGCTGGCAAAAATATAATGCACAGACAAGATCTGTGCTACAACAGGAACTCAAGCTCTTGCTCATTCATTCTGCTGTGATCACAAGCAAAAAATGAATATATCCCAACAGATAATGAAGAGATTTCCATTTGGCACAGGAACATCTGTGGTCAGTAGGAGACTGGTATAATCTAGACACATACAAAGCATATATGCCAACAGTTACTGGATGGGATTCATTAGAGAAAAGAAATCGCTATAGACAAAATATTCCATTAGGACTGGGCTTCTTGCACTTTGAATCCTCCAAAGCTCAGGCTATTGTACGAGACAGGAGATTTGGTCTAGAATAAGATCACCATTCTACTTACTAGTGTTGTTATTTTTACATTCTAGAGAAATGTGATAGGCAGCAGATCATCTTGTGGGAGGTCCTAGTGCAAATATGATGCTTTTCCTACAGTCCTTCGATGCTGGTGGCCTCAGTGCTTTGTGCTCGCATAATGCAGTCAGAATCCTATGCAAACTCAGCAACAAAGTCAAAAGTGCAAGAATACCATTAGAAGCAGAGCTACTGTGGCATCAATGACAGCCACACCCACCGCATCCCAGAAACATGAGCCCTCAACACAAGAGCAAGCTCTCCTCTGCACATTCAATGAATTGACATAAGGCAGGGGCATCACAGCAGCATCTCCCCCACCCCACCCCACCCCACCCCCATACACCTTTGCAGGGTTCCTGATGACATGGGGACAGGCTTATGTCTGTACAGGTGTACACATATGGGCCATTATGGATGTGTGAAGGACCGCATGTGCAGGACAGGCAGAGCTTGCTGCCTTCAACTCTGTGTGCATTTCAATGCAGGGGATGCAATGGAATGCTGCTTCTACTTCCTGTTGGTTTTGCCATGATCTAGCTTTGATCCTGCAAGGACGTACCAAGAGATGGAATGGAGTACAGCACACAGGTGGCTGTGCCACCCATTGACACCCTCAGGGTGTGGTCAAGGCTCATCAGGGTTTGCAGGGCTTGGAACTCCTGAATGCTAACTGCATATTTATACCTTGTGTGATGAGCAGAGGAAGTTCTTTTCTGCTGAGTGCTGCTTGCGGAGTCCTCCTGAGGCAGAGTACCAATAATGGTCTTGAGAAAACAAAGTTATACATATATTTTTATTTGTGTTAATTGTTTTTATTCTGTGAAATTGTTTTAATTGTTGGTTTTTTATTTTTACATTGTAATTTGGATTGTGCACACTGCCTGTGGCTACCTGATGGTGCAGGGGGGAAGTAACCTGCCTAGAAAGCAGGAGGTTCGAATCCCCACTGGTGTGTTTCCCAGAATATTAGGCAGAATCCTGCACTCACTTCGGACTTGTTCCTGCCTCTTCACTGTGACAGAGTAACATTCTGCCTACACAAGAACTGGAAGCTGTCAAGATACTGACATCGGAGATGTTCCATAGCACCCCCCACCTCTGGCCATGTCAGAGGATAGTATTTTGAGTAACTTAGCAGCTAATCCCAGCAGAGCACTATGAGTATACAAATCCCAGCAGGGAGATACAGATCACGTATCAAGAAACACGTCATGGGATAATATCATCCTGTCCCCATATTTTCAATACTATTAGTATATAGGTGTAGATGTAGGGACTGGTATGCCCAGAGAGAATCCCTTTGGGTTTTCTCAGGATCTTATTCCAAGAGAGCAAGGGAGAGATGGACCTAGGAACCCGGAATTATTTTTATTTCAAACCTTAAGCATTCCTTAGCACAAGAACAGCCATTTTGAGAGAGATTTGGCAGGAACAGGCCTGCCTAGCACAATAGAACTTGGTGAACGGAGCACTTTGTATAAAAAAATAGCCAGCCGTGCTTGAATTAGAATCAGCCAGAGGGAGATGGGAACCCTTACATTTTGCAATGAGCCCTAAACTACTGTCTCCAGAAGACTGGGCGGGGGTGGGGGTGATGATGAAACTGCGGTTGTCTGTTTCATTAAGAGCATTCATAATTAGAGCACTGAAATGAAGACAAAACAAACATATAAGCAGATGGATAACTTTATGTATTTGTTTGTTTTTGTTTATCATATTTAAATAGTGCCTGATATATACATCTCTAGGAAAGGTTGTGCCGTTGAGTCAGTGTTGACTCCTGGCGACCACAGAGCCATGTGGTTTTCTTGGTAGGATTCAGGAGGAGTTTACCATTGGCTTTCTCCCGCGCAGTATGAAATTATGCATTTCAGCACCTTCCTATACCGCTGATGCCCGATATAGGAGTTTCCCATATTCTTAGGAGTTTCCCGTATTCTTAGTGGGCATAAGTTGAGCTTTGCACTGTTTAAAAAGTCACTGTTTAAAAAGTAAAACTCAGTGTTTCCTGCCAGAACCAAATCTAACATTCTCTCAGATACCAAAACAGTCTTGTCTTGTATTGTTATTCTGGTAGCACTTTTCAACTTTTCCTCAAAAGGAAAATCTGTTACCATTAAAATGAATGTTGACAATCTAGTACTAGGTTGCTGTGTATGGTGCCATAAGCAGCTTTGGATTGCAGTACAGGCTAGGGAGTTGATCCAAAAGAGCCTACGTTCTAGTGACGCTTAACCTTGTAAAATATGCATGAGCAGTAATCGTCTGGGAAAGCTCAATGTTAATACAAACACATGGAACAAAATAGTTCTTGGTCATGATCCTTCAGAAGCCATGGGTCTTTTACATTGCTTGTATTATTGCTCTCTAGAATTCATTATTGCTTGATGCAAAATTAGTATTTCTGCAACACACAACATTCAAGCCAGATCTATAGGATTTCAGTATATATCATTTTTTAAAAAAATCTCATTTACATAAGGCAGACACATAAGTGATTGTTTATGGTAAACTTGTGAAACTGCAGGTCAAACGTGCCTCCGAACAGCCATATGGCATGTCTCACAAAAACGCTGGTCTGGACTAGGGCCATTGAAATCAATGGGACTGTTTCATAGTTAAGCTCTGCTGATGGATCTCTGTAGGCTGGTTTATGTGAGGCTCATTATCCTTTACTGGGGGTAACAGTCAATGTGGAGGGTAACAGCCAATTCCTCTTTTGTGTGAAATAAGTGGCAATCCAGAATAGACTATTGTGGTACACTATTCATGGGGCTGCCGTTGAAAACTGGTCAGAAATTGGAATTAGTTCAAATCATAACCACGGAGCTACAAACTAGAATCAGGCAATGGGAATATATCTCACCAGTGCTTAAATAGCAGCACCAGCTCTGGTTTGTTTCCAAGCATAATGGCAAGTGTTGGTGCTTGCCTACCTGGCTTGAAACCTTGCCACCTGAGGGAATGTCTGTACTCACCTCAACCTGCCTGTGCCCTGAGGTAATCTTCAAAGATGACACCACCACCAAACCACATCATCATCATCATCATCATCATCATCATCATCATCATTATTATTATTATTTCTTCTTGTTTACACAGTCAGACAGGTGTTATTGACTGGTTTGTTTTATCCAGACATCGAGTCCTTCCCAAGGACCTGGGATGCCAGAATTTTATTGTCAATTGTTATAGATATCGTCACAAAATATAGGCTGTTCCCAGTAAAGCTGCTTTTTGTAATTGGCTGATGGTGATTTCTGTGGCCCCTATGGTGTTGAGGTGCTCTTCAAGGTCTCTTGGAATTGCACCTAGGGCGCCAGTTACCACTGGGATTATTTTGGTCTTTTTCTGCCACAGCCTTTGAATTTTAATTTGTAGATCTTTGTATTTGGTGGTTTTTTCTATTTCTTTTTCTTCTATTCTGCTATCCCCTGGTATTGCTATGTCGATTGTTTTCACTTGTTTTTCTTTCTTCTCGGCTACAGTTATATCTCGTGTATTGTGTGGCAGATGTTTGTCTGTTTGTAGTCGGAAGTCCCATAATATTTTTACATCTTCATTTTCTTCAACTTTTTCAATTTTATGTTCCCACCAATTCTTGGCTACAGGTAGCTTGTATTTTTTGCAGATGTTCCAGTGTATCATCCCTGCTACCTTGTCATGCCTTTGTTTGTAGTCAGTCTGTGCGATCTTCTTACAACAGCTGATCAGGTGGTCCACTGTTTCATCTGCTTCTTTACAAAGGTGGCATTTGCTGTTTGTGGTTGATTTTTCAACTTTTGCTCTTATTGCATTTGTTCTTAGTGCCTGTTCTTGTGCAGCCAGTATTAAACCCTCTGTTTCTTTCTTCAAGTTGCCATTCTTAAGCCATTGCCAGATCTTGGTGATGTCTGATTTTCCACTTATATTGTGCAAATATTGACCATGCAGGGGCTTATTTCTCCATTTTTCTGCTCGGTTCTTGACTTGTTCTTTCTTGTAGGCCGGCTTTGTTTCATTGGTGTTGAATAGTTTCTCATTCTTGACCATTTGAAGTGCATCTTCTTCATTGTCCTTTATATATTCTTCAAGGCCTCTTTTCTCCTCCTCTACTGTTTGATGGACTTGCAGCATTCCTCTTCCACCTGAGCTGCGAGGGAGATAGAGCCTATCTACATCACTGCAGGGGTGCAGAGCATGATTGATGGTCATGATTTTCCTGGTCTTACGATCTAGCGTCTCTAGCTCTGCCTGGGTCCAGTCTATTATTCCTGCAGTGTATCTGATAACAGGTATAGCCCAGGTGTTTATGGCTTGTATGGTGTTCCCGCCATTGAGTTTGGACTTGAGGATTTTTCTAACTCTCCTGATGTATTCACTTCGATTTTTCTTTTAACTTCAGTGTGTGCGATGTTATCAGCCTGGAGAATGCCCAAGTATTTGTAAGGTTCTTTCTCTTCCAGGTTCTTGATCTTGCTTCCATTGGGCAGTTCTATTCCTTCTGTTTTTGTTATTTTTCCTCTTTTCATTATTAATGCAGCACACTTGTCTAGTCCAAACTCCATTGCTATATCACTACTGAATATACGGACAGTGTTTAGCAGTGATTCGATTTCTGACTGGGACTTTCCATACAACTTCACATCGTCCATGTACAGCAGAAGGTTGATTTTACTTAATGTTTTAGATGTTTGGTATCCGAGGCCTGTTTTGTTTAGTATTTGTGAAAGTGGGGTCATGGCGATTACAAACAATAGAGGGGATAGTGAGTCCCCTTGGAAAATGCCTCTTCTAATGCTAACCTGTCCAAGTGCCTCGCCATTGATTGTTAACTGTGTACTCCACCTGCTCATTGCTTTTTAAATAAATATCTGAATGTTTTTGCTGACAACAGTTGTTTCTAAACATTTTAGTATCCATGTGTGAGGCAATGAATCGAAGGCTTTCTTGTAGTCAATCCATGCAACACTTAGATTTGTTTTTCTCCTCTTGCAGTTTTCTAAAATCATTTTGTCAATCAGCAGCTGGTCTTTTGTGCCTCTGGTGTTCAGGCAATTTCCTTTCTGTTCAACTGGAAGCTGTTTGCTAGTTAATAAGTGTTGCATCACTTCATCTGCTATTATTCCAGTTAATAATTTGAACATGGTTGGCAGGCAGGTTATCGGTCTATAATTACTTGGAACTGCACCTTTTGCTGGGTCTTTCATTATGAGATGAGTTTTCCCAGTTGTTAGCCATTGTTCAATATCACCGCCTTTCATAATGTGATTTAACTGTTTTGATAGTTGTTTATGAAGGCTTGTTGGGTGTTTAAGCCAAAAGCCATGCAGTTCATCGTTGCCTGGCGCAGTCCAATTTTTAATTTTCTTTGCTCTTTCACTTATTAACTCTGGTGTTATTATTAGATCTTGCATTTGTTGGTTACATTTTTTGATCTCTTTCATCCAGCCTGCTTTTTTATTATAATCTATTGGATTGTCCCATAATTTCCCCCAGAATTGAACTGTTTCATCTTTATTTGGTGTTTCTACGTTTCTTGCAGTTTCTCCTTCTGTGCTTTGGTAGAAACGTCTCTGATTCGACTGGAATTGGAGATTCTGCCTGTGTTGTGTAATTCTGGCTTCATATCTGCTAATCTTCTTTGACACTGCTGTTATTTGCTGCTTTATTATTTCCAGGACTTCTCTAATTTTCCTTGAATCTAGGTGGTATTTTTGGATTAGATACTGTTTGGTGTTTTCATTCTTCAGCTTCTTGTCTTTCATATCTTTCAATTTACTAGCATCTGATCTAAGCCTGGAGATTTTATTTTCTAATCGAATCTTCCATTTAGGTGATGTACTGCTTTCTTTTTTGACAGGTCCACTGATCTTATATCTGAGCTCTTGTGTTGTTATTGTTGCTGCACTGTATATTAGTTGGTTTGTTTCTTGGAAATTCTTGGTTGTTATTTCTGCAAGTGCAGCATTGACATCTTTTAATGCCTGAGAAAGTTGTTTTTTGGCAACTGTTTTTAGAGCTGGAAGTCGAACCCTGGTGGTTGTTTGGTTCATGTGCTCAGTTATTTTTTGCTTTAGGTCTTGTTGCTTTTTTGTTAAACGGCATTCGGGTCTTTGAGGTGAAGGCAAAGGGGAGGTTGCCTGGTTTTGATTTTGAAACAGTTCAGCAACAGTGGCATCCTCGATTTCCAACACCTCCTCCACCTGCGCCTGAGCAACTTTTTCAATTGGTGATAATTCTTCTTCCATATCTTGAGCCTGTGTTGCTCTTTGCAGTACTTCCAGCTCAACTCCTGTGAATACTTTATTTCTTATTATGAATCTTCTCTGGTCTGCTAGCCTTTGTTCTGTTATTTCTGTGTCTGGATGCTTCTCTTTCCAAATTTGGTACATTCTTTTTAAATAACCTCTTCTAGTTGGACTAGACTTGTAATAGCAGATCATTATTTCCTTGTTGGCATTTTTTGTATATTTTTTTCGGTTAAGCGACGTTTCCTCCAGTAACTTTGCTGTCTCCAGCCCTGGTTGCTCAACTGAAGATCCTGAGTCCTGTTGCCCACTTGCCACCAGTTGTCCAGGGACTATAGCATCTGGCGCAGTCCTTGTTGACCCGGGCGACGACCGATCCGGTATAGATTTATTAAAGTTACGTCTCACCATATTGTTGATGGGAGAGGCACTCTTTGTCTGGCTCTTCTGGTGAGACCTGTCCAGTATGGTTGGACCTCTGGCATAGCTCTCACCTTCATCAGAGCACACAAGCCCCACAACCACGTAAAGGTAGTGCCTCACTGGGGGTTGTTGTTGTTATAATTGTTATTATTATCATTATTATTATTTATTTACACAGTCAGACAGGTGTTATTGACTGGTTTGTTTTATCCAGACATCGAGTCCTTCCCAAGGACCTGGGATGCCAGAATTTTATTGTCAATGTTGTTGCTGTTGTTATAGATATCATTGCAGAATATAGGCTGTTCCCAGTAAAGTTGCTTTTTGTAATTGGCTGATGGTGATTTCTGTGACCCCTATGGTGTTGAGGTTCTCTTCAAGGTCTTTTGGAATTGCACCCAGGGTGCCAATTACCACTGGGATTATTTTAGTCTTTTTCTGCCACAGCCTTTCAATTTCAATTTGTAGATCTTTGTATTTGGTGGTTTTTTCTATTTCTTTTTCTTCTATTCTGCTTTCCCCTGGTATTGCTATGTCGATTATTTTAACTTTTCTTTCTTCTCGACTACAGTGATATCTGGTGTATTGTGTGGCAGATGTTTGTCTGTCTGTAGTCGGAAGTCCCATAATATTTTTGCATCTTCATTTTCTACAACTTTTTCAATTTGATGGTCCCACCAATCTTTGGCGACAGGTAGCTTGTATTTTTTGCAGATGTTCCAGTGTATCATCCCTGCTACCTTGTCATGCCTTTGTTTGTTGTTAGTCTGTGCGATAGCTGATTAGGTGGTCCACTGTTTCATCTGCTTCTTTACAAAGGCGGCACTTGCTGTTTGTTGTGGATTTTTCTACTTTTGCTCTTATTGCATTTGTTCTTAGTGCCTGTTCTTGTGCAGCCAGTATTAAACCCTCTGTTTCTTTCTTCAAGTTGCCATTCTTAAGCCATTGCCAGGTCTTGGTGGTCTGATTTTCCACTTATATTGTGCAAATATTGACCATGTAGTGGCTTGTTTTTCCATTTTTCTGCTCGGTTCTTGACTTGTTCTTTCTTGTAGGCCTGCTTTGTTTCATTGGTTTTTAACAATTTCTCATTGTTGACCATTTTAAGTGCATCTTCTTCACTGTCCTTGATATATTCTTCAAGGCCTCTTTTCTCCTCCTCTACTGTTTGATGGACTTGCAGCATTCCTCTTCCATCTGAGCTGCTAGGGAGGTATAGCCTATCTACATCACTGTGGTGGTGCAGAGCATGATTGATGGTCTTTATTTTCCTAGTCTTATGATCTAGCATCTCTAGCTCTGCCTGGGTCTAGTCTATTATTCCTTCTTGCAGTGTATCCAATGATGGGTATAGCCCAGGCATTTATGGCTTGTATGGTGTTCTCACCATTGAGTGTGGATTTTAGAATTTTTCTAACTCTCCTGATGCCAGTGCATCGACCTTTTGCACCAACTGTCCTAATGACCACTAGGGGCATTGGGAGTAGAGACAGTGAGTAAGGGTCTCCCTATCTGTCCCTATTCTATGACCCCTGAAATGACTCTGCAGCACTTCCTGTGCTGCTGAGTCACAATCCTTCCTTTCCTCCTAGAGAGCAGACGGAAAGATCTCTCTCTCTCTCTCTCTCTCTCTCTCTCTCTCTCTCTCTCCTTACCTATCCATTATGTAGTCCTGTAGATTAGATATAGATATGAGTCTTTACTCATGTGTACAGGGTGATCATCTGAATTTTTCCTCTACATATGCTGCAATGCGGTAAGCTAACCAGCAAAAGCCACTGGGAAAACACTGTGCTGGGATTGGATGAGGACAAATCAGTTCATCATACCCTTTTTCTTCCCAAGCTACTGCTGATAAATCTCACTCTTGCACTAAGACTTCCTGGGCTTCTGTGAGACTGAACTCATTTCCCCAATAAATATTTGTTGCCTGGGCCTTCATTGTTGCCATTGGACACAAGACTTCCTTCCTTCCTTCCATGACATTCCTGAGCAGCAGAAATGCTTTCATATTAGCCAGTCTCTCTTCTGTCTACTGCTGCAGAGGCAAACGCCTTATCCTACAGTTGCCGAGTTGTTTTCAAGCATATGCCCAAGTGAGCAAGAGATCATTAGAACTAATTGAGCCAGAGTCAGCACAAAGTAGCTGGGGAATGTGCTTGTTGGGGGAGAGGCAGAATTGATGACATATTTTGTTAACGAAAGAAGCGGCTGCACTTTGTACTAGCTGGAAGCTTTTCAGGGCATGTGGCTTTTTGTCAGAGAAAATGAGTTGTAATAAGCAAGCCAGAAGGTCAGGAATGCATGGATCATGTGTTGCTTATATGACTTTCTTTCTTTTCCACGATTCCTTATATAAGCTACCCAAAAGAAACCTCCTCATAAGTAATCATAAACTTGTATTCTTTTTTTCCTCTTTCGCTCTCTCTCTTTCTTTTTTAAAAAGGCCAGTGATTTTCTCGTCGTTGAAGCAATGTTATTTGCTTTAACAACAGCCTTCTGGGGCCTACCCAACCTTGTTTACCCTATGGCACAGGAAAGCATGGTTTTCTTTTCTGCCTTAAATTCCTTGCAAAGTTCAGTTGTCAAAACCTTTTTAAGGGAAAACATGACCTGTTCTGGGTTGTGTCATAGGTTGATGAACATTTCCCCTCCCTTTTGAGAGAAAACGTGAATTTAGACTTGGGTAAACATGGAATATCAGTATATGCCTCGCTTTCCGGAACATAAGATAAAGTGTTACCAGAACTCTCTTTCTCAACATCTACCTCCCCCCCTCCTCCCAATGCCACCACCAAGTGGTTTACATAATAGAAAGGCATTAGAAGAAGATTACCTGTCTAATCCTTAGCAGTGCCGGTGTGCTTCTTTGATGTGCCCCCCCTTGTGTAATTCCCTATCCCAGGAAACCTAGTTGGTCCCTTCTCTCATACTCCTCCAGCATCTTTTAAAGACACATCTGCTTAGACTGGTGTTTCCCACTACCAACAGATGGTCTTAAGACCTCAGAGGCAGAAGTTCAATATGGGGGCCTGGGTGAAAAAGTGAGTTCATGTTGTTTGCATGAAGGCAGAAGCCAAGCATCCTGGATTGCTTTGAGCTTGTTGGGCTCTTGGTTCTGCCTTAAAATTAGCACTACCCTGTGCAGGTCAGTGTCTCCTTGCTATTCATTTTTAACCATTACATTTGGAAATGAACAGATTTTTAATGAAGATCCTATGAATCCATACATTCTGTCTCTCTATCAGGGATAGCCTGTAGTTTCTGGCTTCTGTTCCTGGTAAATCACTGACTCTACCTTGCCCTTCTTTGGATCTTGTTGAGATTTTGGTGGATTGCTCTTTTAAAATATTGTGAGTGTACGCAGAAGTGCACTGGAGTGGAATAGTCCCCTCTACCCCCCCCCCCCATCACTTATCCGGGTAATAAATCCTTCTGAATGTTTTTGTTGTAGCTATACCATGAGTATACCAGATCCATAATCAGATTAAACGTTCTATTAAACATTCAGAGGAAATGGTTGGTTGGTTGGCTGGTCAGTTTATTAACATATCTGCTATATTTAGTAAGATGTACCTGCATTTTGCCTATGTATTAATGCATACAGTATATTTTTAGGTGTCTGCTACGGCATTTTAGGCGCACATCTGCAATGCGAAGAATGCATGGAGCAAGCACATTGATGCAAATAGATGTGTCCTCATGCAGGGGTGGCCCTTTCATGAGGCAAGGTGAGACACCAGCAGGGGAGCAAGATGTCTCCTGCTGCCACCAGTGGAGCAGATCTTTGAGACTCATCTGACTTTTGCGAGCTTCAAAAGAAGCACCTCTCCTCTCACTCCTTGAAACCTGAGGAGAGAAGAGGAGAATCCTGGCAACCTTCCCTCCTTCCCATCTCCTGCATCACTTTCAAAGCTTGCAAAAGTTGGTTTTGAAACTGAGCTAGCCCCCATCAGGATTGTGGGGCAAGGCAGCATTTAGTACATTGCCTCAGGTGGGGCAATATCTTGGCCCACCCCTGCCAACATGGAAGAGCTGTAATTGGCTGCAGCTCCCCATTCAAAGTGCACTTCTTGGCAAAGCTGGGTTTGCTGGGTGTGCAATGGCCCTGAGTGAGGGTCACCTTCAGTGTTCCATGTAACAGGGATTCCCAGGTGTTGACTATAACTCCCACAATCCGCATTCAAAGACCACTTCAGCTGGGTATGATGAGAGCTGTAGTCAACAACATCTGGGAATCCCTGTTACAGGGAACACTGGTCGCCTTATTAGCATTTTCCTGCAATGTATCCCTTCTATCTTGGAAATTGTTTGTGCTGCATATGAACACATCATTGTGTCCGATGAGCTCCTACACATTTCCTTTAGCACATATGCATGCAATGGTCATCAGTTGGCCACAGTGGGCTAACGTGCATTGTACACCATAAGTGTGAAGGTATATTTGTAACCAAGGACCAACTAATGCTTTGTGTGGCAAATGGATTTACTGCTCCTGCTTGGTACTCATGGGCCATTTTGGTAACTCAGGGCAGATCTACGGTGTATGTTCTATTTATGCACCGAGGCTCCCCATCCAGTATTGCAGCATTGTGGGAAACGTGTGGTGGATAAGCAGCCAACTTTGCCACATAAAGTGTGAAATTGGACCTAAATACACAGATGGAGGGAGAGCTCTTGGTCTGTGAGTCATCACTTTACCTGCTGTATTACTAAGCTTAGAGAAACAGACAGCAGCTCTCCGTGAATGCTCGCCTCTATATTCTGTGCAGAAGCCTGCCTGCATAAATATTTTATTTAGTTTAAATAGAAAATCCTTAAAATAACCCTTTCCCCTACTGTTCTTTTCAAATGATATTTGATCCATGAAAAATGCTGACTGTAAATTCACCTTCAGCTAAAGTAAACACTTCTCTCTGCATACTTAAAAAAATGCATGTGTGTGCTCTGAATGCTGCCTCACTGACGTTTTATGAAATATTTGGTCTTTTAAGTATAAATTTAATATCACTATATGATTACACTTTAAACATCAGATCCCTCCCGCTCTAGATATTCCAGGTTTGTGACACAAAATCCAGCATACCATTTAACTGTAGTTATTGCCAGGTTGCTGTTGAAGTTTATTAGCTTGATCACAGGGATTTCCCATAGCAAAACCAGTCAGAATCAAAAGGTGGTAGTTTAAGAAAAACAGGAGAAAAGAGGAGAAACCTCAAAGGTAGGGGGCAGGGGTCTGATTTATTGTGGCCCAATGCATTTTGAACCAAATGCATGTTTCCAAACAACCCAAAATGTTTCCTAAAAAGAGCTGCTTGAGACGGCCATATACTGTTGGGATATGCAACAGCTGCAGCCTAGCTTGTAATCTACTACACAGTAGGGGTGTGCATGGAACCGGCTGGCCCAGTTCGGTTCGAGTCCAAACTGGACTTGAACGTGACCGGACCACAGGGGCAGAGCTATAATTGGGCAAACGGGTTCTAAGAACCTGGGCCGTGCCCAATCAGGAGCCGCCATTTGCAGCCCTGACGCCCCCAGCGTCTGTCGTCAGACGCGGGGGCGGTAGTTTAGCTCCCAACCAGGGGCCGCGCGGCCCCTTCGGGAGCTAAACAAAGGCTGGCACTGCGAACGCAGCACTAGTCTAACTAGCTCCTGAAGGGGCCGCTCGGCCCCTTCAGGAGCTAAGACTTGTGCTGCGTTCACAACGCAGCCCAGAAGCAGCTCTTCCCCGCAGGGAAGAGCCGCTCCTGGGCTGCGGTGCGAACGCAGCACCAGCCTTCGTCTAACTGCCGAAGGGGCCACGCGGCCCCTTCAGAAGTTAAGCTGCTTCTCCCAAATGGAGCCTCAAGGCTCCATTTGGGAGCCAGACCACGCCCCCTGCATCTGACATCAGACGCGGGGGCATGGCTATCCCCTGCATCTGATGTCAGAAGCAGGGGGCGGGGCTATTGGGGCAACCACCGTGGCTGCACACGGGCCACCAGCGGGCTAGCTACGCCCCTGCCAGACCAGTTTTCTCTGCCCTCTGGGGGAGTTCCTTGAGGTGGCGAGGGGAGTTTGTGGAGGTTCCCCATTCCTGCACCAGCCTTCAAAATGCCCCCTTCAGGCCTTTTTGGCCTGTTTTTTCGGCCCATTCGGGCCTTCCTAATGTGGCACGGCAGCCAAAATGGCGGCCGCTGTGCATACACAAATGACCTCTGCAAGGCCTGGCATGACCCAGGACCTCACAGAGACCATTTGTAAATGCACGGTGGCCATATTTTTGGCTGTCATTTAAAAAGGGGTTTTTTTGGGGGGGGGAATGGCCACTGCGTGTGAGCAAATGGTCTCTGCGAGGTCCTGGGCCCTGCCAGGCCTCACAGAGGTCATTTGCACATGCATGGCGGCCACCATTTTGGCCACTGCACCACTTTAGTCAGAAGCGGTGTTTGCGGCAAAAAACCAATTCTGATCAGCATGCATTGCTTCTGTAGGTTTGTATTCGGCAGAGCTGTCCTGGGTTGTGAGGAGTTTGATTCAGGCTCCTTCAATTTCAAACCAGTCCCCAGAGACTTTGTTCTGCTGCGATGCTTTTAACAGGTTCTTTGCAGACAAAATCTCTTGTATTTGGGCCGACTTCAACTCCATTTTTTTTTGCAGAGTCTATTAGGGTGGTGTCCAGCAACCCCTCTTGCAGTATTAGATTGTATCAGTTCCAATCTGTGATGCTTGGGGACATGAACAAGCTGCTTGGGGCAGTACAGCCTACTATTTGTTCTGTGGATCCTCGTCTGACATGGCTGCTTCTATATAGTAGGGAAATTGTTGCAGATGGCCTAGTTAATATCATTAACTCATCGCTGAGGGAGGCTAGGATGCCTCCTTGTTTGAAGGAGACAATGATTAGGCCACTTCTTAAGAAGCCTTTCCTAGATCCCTCAGTGATGGATAGTTATGGACCAGTCTCCAATCTTCCATGGTGACTATCCAGCTCCAGGCAGTTTTGGCAGTCCCCCCACCCACGGAACACCCTCCTAATCTGAACAAAAGACCAAATTGAGTGTGTGGATATCTGATAGTAATAATGAAATAACATACAAAGTCACATGGTTTTGTGCTATAATTTGTAGAATTCACCATCAGATGAATTAAGAATTGCTCCTCATTTTTCTTATGCTGCTTTATTATGCATATTTATGTACAGTTGTATTAAGACTTTGTTTTAAGATGTCTTAATCAAAGAATGTTGTTAATATTGGTTGCAGACAGCAATAAAGTTAAAAGAACCAGGATGGAACCAGACTGCTGGCACTTAAAATCAAAAAGGTCACAGAGCAGCTTTTAAACTGATGCCTCTGAGGAAGTGGACAGGAGCTGAGCAGCATCTGGTTCAGCAACCAACATCCCTTAAAGTGTGAGGGTGTAAATCTCACAGATACTCCAGGAGATAGAGTAGAACTAGGAAAAGAGCAGATGGAAGGTTATGATAGCTGGTCAAAGAGGTCAAATAGCCATAGGGAAGATAACACACGCACCAACACCTGGAAACAGACACAACATATAGGTGTTTATATGTCAATGGCAGAAACCTCCAAGTTGGGGGAGCTGAAGTGCTTGGCTGCTCGATAGATAGATAGATAGATAGATAGATAGATAGATAGATAGATAGATAGATAGATATACTGTATGTTTATGGATGGATAGATAGATAGATAGATAGATCTACAGTCTGTCTGTCTGTCTCTCTCTCTCTCTGTCTGTGTGTGTGTATATGTGTGTGTGTGTGTGTGTGTGTGTATGAATGAAACTTGGTGGAACAGTTTTGCAGTTTTTCAGATAGATCTCAAGGCAGTTTACAAATAATTTGCAATTAAAAACACCATCTGAAATAATATAAACAAATAAAACTGTCATAGACTCAGCCAGTCAAAACACAAACTGTAGCAGCCACCTACCATAAGCGAGGGCCAAACAAGACTATGAATCTGAGCATATTATTTTAACAGACACTACTAAAGACTTGGTGGCAAGTCTTTACTGAAAGTCTAAAACAATTGTAGATGTCAGGTAAATATGCCTTGGCAAGACATTCCACAGCTTTGGGGTGACAGCTAGAAAGCACCACTGCACCAGTCTGTGGCTGGCCTAATGGAAGCATGTGAAGGAAGGGTCCATATGCTGATGCCGTTAAGGCTGGTGGTTGCTGAAGGTAGGATCTGTTCATTGAAGTGTTCTGGGCCAAGGCTGTTTGTAATGTTTGCCTATCAAAAAGCGTGTCCCTTGGTTTGTTTGCTTCGCGTTCCAGATTTTCTCTGCATGCAACACGAAAGTTTTGCTTTAATTACAGGGAGATTTTCTGCAATCAAGAGGCTGTCATCTTGTAAGACCTTCCAGAATGATGAGTTTCTAATTCCAAAAATGATTTTTTAAAAAAGAAAATGGTTCGGCTGTTATTTAAAGCATCTTTTAGTATAACTCCATACAACAACAATAATGTTAAAGTGAAGACTAATAATTAGCTAAAGCTGAGTACAATCTGAGAGACAAAACCCTTACAGTTTTTCAACAATTACATGACTATACCAACTACCATTTTATATTTCTGGATACCATGGCTCAAGAAGCCTTGATGTAGAAAAGTTTAATATCAAATTTCTAGAGAAAATTGTGATTTAAAAGAAAATAGTGGAGTCACTCTTGTTCTAGTATCTGCTACTTTTATTATGTATGCACATTTGAGAGAAACTTTCCTATGCTAATTTCTAATTTTTGTTTTCAAATGAAATTACCACAAATAAGAAAAAATAATGCCTTAAGAGGGGCATAAAAAGAGTTCCAAGAGCAACAGTAACATATCTACAGAGGCACTCTTACCCCTGGACTTTGGGGCCGAAGTCCAGGGCCTCCACCCCCCACCCCCCCAGGGCCGCCCAAATCCTCTTTAATCTGTCCTGGGTGGTGTGGTTTCACTGGTTTGTGCCCTCAAGAATCTACATGTTAAAAAATGATGCTTAACTTGCAGCAGAGAGGCCTCCAAAGGCCTTTTGGTCCGGGCTCCAAAATTACCTAGGTGCATCTCTGCATATTTATATATTTGCCACTACTGAGATGTATATATTTTGAAAAAAGTTTGTATTTTTAAAATATGCTAATGTTTGCACAAATGGCTTCAATTTTTTTCAGGTAGCTTAATACTGAGGAAAAGGGGGAAATGTTCTTTCTCAGATTATCTCATGATAGTATATCAGCTCTGAAAGTAATGGAACAAGATACCCCCCTGCACACTAATTTTTGAATTAGGAGGGACAGTCTGACTAAGCAGAAACAACTATATCCTGTGTACAGTTAGCTACAGCTTATCTTGAACAATGATACCTCTTTCTCACAGGCCTTGGTGGATAAGCTTGTTCTTGCTTACAGACAGGCCTCCCTGCAGTATAAGCTACTTACAGCTCCAACAGACCACATAGCAGAGATGCAAACACAGGGACGAGGCCTGTGGCAAGAAACCCAGATGCCAACCCTGTCCCCATATACTCTCAGGCAACACTGCTATCACTCTCAAGCAATATCTGATAACATCAGCCAGGGGCAGAGCTATAATTGGGCAGACGGGTTCAAAGACCTCCGAGTAAGGGAGAGAATGAAGAAAAAACTCAGCCCGCTTCATTGTCAGCTGGGAAATAAACTCAGAAGAGCCGTGCCCTTCTGGGTGCTGTCCACGCCTCCTGCATTTGACATCACATGCAGAGGGCATGGCGAGGGGCCACTGGGAAGAGAAGCAAACACAAGCCCACTCCACCCTTACTATGTGCCTGATATTAGCCATACTGTCAGAGACTCATTGACCTGCTCATCCTTCAAGACGATTTATGCTATCACCCGCCAACAATGTCCTTCTGAGCTTTCACTGGACATGCAGATCAACCTTTACACAAAAGAATACATGGATATAAATCTGACATTAAAAATGGCTCCATTCAGAACCATGGGGGGCAGGGGTGGGGAGAATATGCTAGTCTACCAAGGTGTGCTGCACCTGATCTGAAAGTTACCATTCTACAATGAAGAAACTTCAGAGAGAGAGAGACTCCAATGTGAAACTACTGAGATAGAATTTCTCAAGAGGTTTGATTCTGTTCAGTTAGGCTTGAACTGAGATAACAGTTTCCTGACACATTACATTAGGTAAAATTAACTCAGCAAGGAGGATTTTGTTATCACCAGTTTCTGCTGTTGTGAATTGCCATTGTCCTTATCTTATTTCTAAAAAGAAAATCTGGACTGAAGCAAGTTACATTCTCTAGTCAAGAGAGTGGCACACTTTTGTTAAGGGTAGACCAGCAGGGGCACACCTAGGTCATTTTGGAGCCCAGACCTGAAGGGCTTTGGAGGAACCCACCCCCACCATGAACCCACCCGCCTTAAAAAAATCAAAAATAAAACCTGCCTGACTGAAAGCGCCCCTGGAGACTGTGGCTGGTGGGCAAGAGGTTGGCCTTGGGGTGAAGGAACTTCTGCAGGCAGAGAGAGCGCTGGCGTGTCCAGGGCCAGCCCACCTTTGCAGGGAGGAGCTGCAAAGGGGGGTACACAAGCCCCTGGCCTGGCCCGCTCCCCCACTTGCCCCACAGCAAGAAGACTCATTCAGGCTGGTGGCCAGCACCTGCTCATTGGCCCACAGGGCCCACTCGATGCACCCCATTGTGCCGCCTCCTGCACTCCTACACTGCACCACCAAGGGATGGAGGGAGGCAGCAGCCGAGTGGCCCTTGCAGCCCTGTGATGCCCCTTCCTGCTCAGTCCTGTGCAGAGATGTTGGAGATGAACTTCCAGTGCATCGACCTTTTGCACCAACTGTCCTAATGACCACTAGAGTAGAGACAGTGAGTCAGGGTCTCCCTATCTGTCCCTACTCTATGACCCCTGAACTGACTCTGCAGCACTTCCTGTGCTGAGTCACAGTCCTTCCTTTCCTCCTAGAGAGCAGATGGAAACATCTCTCTCTCTCCTTACCTATCCACTATGTAGTCCTTTAGATTAGAGATAGGTCTTTCCTATCTAAGTGTATTTAACCAATACATATTTAGTGTTTAGTCATACAAGGATCTCCATGTGTTTTCTCTAGACAGCTGCAATATCCAAACCATCCTCTGCTACCTACTCTGTAACTGGAGTGTGTGCTCATTCCTTAGTGCTATGCTGTTTTACCTATTGTGGGTAAAAATCAACAACCTCTAACAAGAGACGCCAGTGGTGACTCCTCCTCTGGCCAGCCAGTAACGCTCCGCCGCAGCTGCTTGGGCTCCGCCTGTGGCCCCCTCCTGCCTGTTGCTCTGGCCTCCCTCTGCGCCCAGAGAGGCGCCCCCAGACTTCCCTCGACACCTCCTCCCAGGACTCCTCTGGAAACAGGAGGAGGGAAGTCCCATAGCAGTGGCAGGCCTCTGGAGCCCCCCAGAACATTTGGAGGCCACAGACCAGATCCCAAAGGTCCGTGGCTAAGAGTGCCTCTGTACACCGGGAAGCTTAACTATATTATAGTGGCTATGGACAGCCATTTTACTGCACATTTTACCAACTATGTCGAAAGATTCTTTATGTACTTTGGCAGGATGAAGACAGCCAAGCTACTCCAAGGTAGGTAGGTAGGTAGATAGGTAGGTAGATAGATAGATAGGTTATTCAGTTCAGGATAATTGAGTAATTATTTCTTCTTTTTATATCTCCATGGAGTGGTGCATAGGAAGAGATATTTGTCCTCTAGAACCACCTATGCATTAGTATCCCTGACATGCAGGATTTTGAATTGTTTTTTTTTTTTTTTTTTAAAGACTGTTTCATCTGCAGTCTCTGCTTCTAGTATGCAATCTTGTTTTTGTTTAGAATGTTGTGTGTGTTTCATATAGCTGTTTCCCTCATACGCACAAGGAAAAAATTTAAGTAAATTCAGCTAAAGGTTTATTCAGCAACAACTCAGTTTTCTTCTTCTCCTTTCCTTCCCTTTTCCTCTTGTCTTCTCCCCCACACTCTCTACAGGATCCCCCTTGGGACAAATGTACAAACAAACAAACTGCAAAAGATTACTGAATAAAATGCAACAGTGAGCCACCTTGAACATTTTATTGGTGGGCTAAAAATACCTCTAATAGAGAAACAGTCGAACATCCACCTCTGCAATGGAAGCTGCAGCGTGCACAGATTCCCAGCCACTCCCTTGAGACTCCTTGCAATGAAATCGCTGATTCTGTGCAAAAGGCCTTTGCACTGCACACCTCTTTGAACACTGTTAGCGGCAGGATAAAAATCAAATGCAGGCAACATTGTGCAAATCTCCATGTGCAACGGCTACCACAGGGGAAAGGGTCATGAGAACAGAGACTGAGGCAAAAGGGTCAGATTAGGCCTTCAACTGGTCTTAATAATGGCAAGTGAATTATTGCCAAACATTTGGAAAAATACCAAAGGCAAAGTAATAAATCATAAAGGGGCTCATGTTTCAAAAGTCTATAGCACTGTGAAAAGATTCTACATACAGTTTCAAGAAGCAGAAGCAGAACATGCAGACAACCTGTATTTACTGCTTTCCACTGCTTGTTTGTAATACAACCTTACAAATTTTGAGGAGTGGCTCAGGTGGCTTGTGTCTGCTGGACCTTTCCACCAAGAGAAGAGATTGTAGGAGGACCACCACAGAGCATCATGCAGTTTCCACATTCATTCTTACAGCAAATAAACTCTAGGCAAAACATTAGACACTAGAAACTTATAAATAAATTCATTTAAAGGACATAAACCAACATACTTATTGCTGAATATAGCTACAGTACTCATCGCTGAATATATCTACAGTTTGGAATCTTACTTCTTGGATGTCAGACTCTTGCTTCTTGAGTGATAGTTAGAGTGAAAGTAACCAGACAAACTTCTTTATTTTCCATTTCCACAATCCCATGTGGCTTTCTTTAATACGAGTTAGTAGCTTCAGGCATTTCAGAAGTTATTGAAGATAAACTTCCATTTCTTTTTAAGTTTGGGGTTTCTCTCTCTCTCTCTCTCTCTGCTGTACACTAAGGTGACGCTGTCCTTTAGTAGGAAATATATTTAGCAGAAGAGCATAGTGAGCAAAAAGACACTGCATAACATTTTGCCTGCAGCTGAAGATAGGTTAAATTTACTACTTGTTTATTTAGCCAGTTCATTCCTGTTTCTCAGGTCACAGTAAAATGATACCAAGAGCTTTCCAAAGGGTTTCCCATTCAGCATTCAGGACAGTGTCCTTTGACGGCTCCTTCATCAGAAAAGACCTACAGCAGTTTGTTTACGTTGCCAACACCCACAACCTAACAAAGGATCATGAGAAAGCCAAGGACTTGCTGGCATGTACAGGGCTTTGTAGCTCCAACACAATCAGAATTAAAAATGATTCATTAAAAAAAAACACCACACAAACACACACACTTTTTCAAAAATTTCATTTTTTTTGGTAGATGCAGACATTGTATGCAAAACTTACTCTTCTAATAGCAAGCAGCATATTGTTAAACTGAATAGCTTTGTTTTGCAGCCTGCTTTTCTTAAAATGGTCTTGATTTGGCAGGAATTTCCATTTATTTGAATGTAGCCATAGCCTCTGGAAGACTCCGCCACTCTTTTGCCAAGTTTTTTTTTAAAAAAGAGAGTATGCTGGGATAACATTAGAGTGCATATGCATGTTTGCATACCTTAAACATCTGCCACCCCAGACAAAATGTCATCAGTTAGAGAGATAACTGACGCTCATCAGGAAACTAAGAGGGGAGCCAGGAGGAAGATTTGCTGTGCATCCTGATGGCTAGCAATGTAAAAAGAATTACAGCTGCTCGGTTATGGTTTTTTAAAGAACAAAAAACCTAATAGAAAATATTTGAATTATTCCACACAGTTATTGGATGATTTTGGATGGAAGAAATAATGAAATAATGAAAATGGTTTCATATTCCATAGCCCTTCCACACATTTTGTCTCTAACTTATGTTAATTTATAGTGTGTGTGTGTGTGCATGCCAATTGAGGACAATACTATGTGGCTGACATACCATGCAAGGAAGTGTCAGCCCAATAACGTTGGATGCATGCAAGTTGCACACATGGTGTTGCACAAGAGTAAGCCCATGGGAAATAATGGGTTATTCTTGTATAACATCATTTGACAGGAACTCTTGAAAAGCCCAAATAGTTTTTAAGGCGAGCCAGGTAGGGCTGATTATGCCATGTGACTCTGTTCACTATTTGGTTTGTAAAATAATGCACAAGCTCCTGAATGAAATTTATTTTGTCACTCCTACAACCCAAATCAGGCTGTTCCTTGCTCCAGAAACCTGAGGAATCCCTAAAACTACAGCTCACCTCTGCATTAAAAATCAAGTGCATGTGCTGTAAAAACTGCAATTTCCTTTCTGCTGACCCATAATAATTATCAGATGAAATCCTCAGAAAGAACAAAATGCAAGGCATAATACACCAATGACTTTCTCATTAGACTGTGTTTAGCATTAGCTGTCTCTTACAAATTCTGACCTCCCCACTCCAAATTTAAGTAACATGACCTTGTCTCCAGACAATATTTCCCCAATTTCAGATCATTATGAGGAGACACTCTTTTTGATTCAGTGCCTAGCTGGGTAGAGTTTGTCACAGCTTGGGTACTGTAGAAAAATAAATGGCAGCAGGACTATAATTATTACCAACATTAACATGAGTATAGATTTTCTAATGCTAGAAAATAATGAATTTGAACAGAATGGGAAAAAGCAATCATTTCTCGATGGCTACACACAGTTGGTGTTGAAACTGTTACTAGCTGAGCTTATTCTGCCCAGCTCCCAGAAGCCTCCCTGTTTACAACTGCAGCGACAGGCTTGGAGATTGCACTGTTGCTATGCTCAGGAGCTGAACCACAGTGTGAGTTCCCAGTTTATGTTATACATGGGACAAGTCGCTTAGTTGGCAGTGGACTGGTCGCCCCTAGATTTGGGCTGCAAGTAACACAAATTGCAAAAGGGATTAGCTTCATACCCCCTCTCCCTATGTGGGTGCTGGCTAAGCATACTCCAGACTTAGCTATTGCGATTTATCTGGCATCCGAGGTCATTTTGGACTTAGGATGAACTCTAAAACTCCCCTCATCCTCATGCAAGAGAGATAACACCTGCTGCTAATGAAGCAATTAGGCTAGGAAGGGAAAGCAGATAAGCCAAGTGCAGCAGCAGTCTCCATCACAAAAGGGGTGTGTCAGTGATGTCACTTTGAAAGTGTGCCTATCAAGATATTTTGATAGCATTATTGGGGGAGTCAGTCCCAACACAGGATATTATTTGGCGCACCTGTATACTCTAGTTTTCATTACAGTCAGCCTTGTATACAATGGGAAATTCATACCCCGTCCTACCCAGGAAGGATGATCAGACAGAATGCATTCCATGCCAGCCCATCCAGGCTCTTCTATTTAGCATTGTATGACAAAGGAAATGTGCCTCCAAGGCACATTTTGGGATATAAATATCCCTGACTCCATGACCCAGTGTGCTCCTTGCCCTTCCAGTTCAGGACTCCAACTGCAAGACAGCTTTGTGCTCCACTTGTGCTTTACACTGGAGACTCCACTGCTACAAGTATTCCCCTCTCCAATGGGGACACCCAAGCTGAAATCACTACCTGCTGGCCAATTTGCTGTCCTCACACTGAGGCTCAGCTCATTGTGCTTGGTTTTAAACTGGTCCACCTGCCGATCTATCCAGCTGGCCTCATGCCAGAACTCTCCTCATGAGGAACCCCACTAACTCCTTCAACTCTCCCACTCCCCACTTCGCCTCCCTGGATGGATGCTAGTCTTCAGCTGCCCAAGTCAGATCTTCATGAGGACAGATGATATAGATTCTTGCCTGATTCCTTCAGAGCTGAATCTATCCCTTTCTCTTATTTTTGAAACGTTCCCCCGCTCCCCCTGCTATCTTAAAGTAACTCTCTCTAGCCGCCTGGGAATTTACACATAATTTGGAACTTAAAGCTAAATGTGTTTTACAATAGTCTGTTTTTAAACATATTTGTATTGCTTTTATATTAGGACCACCTAGTAACTTAATCTTACTATTTTTATTATTTTTCTTTTAATAAACTCCTTTTTGATTTAATTAAAACCTCTCTCTCAAGCCGATTTTCTTGAGTTCAGACACTTGCACAAATTAAAACTGCTTGGAACTGTCTCGCCTTTTGAGCTAAATTCCCAACATTCATCTGAATTGGGGGTGCTCCCTGAGGCAGTTCCATCAACAAAACATAAAACTAGTGTTCTGAGCATGTTCTACAGTCAAAAACACCTGGCCCATTTGGACTTTCTAATCACTACTTATTGTAGTGTTAATAGCTGTTCATTAGACTTTCTTGGGAAACATACTTTGTTAACGAAGGTCTGGATGAAGATTTTTATTTTATTTTATTTTATTTTATTTTTGCATTAAGTACAATACTTTTCTCTACATGATTTCAGATGTAAGAAATTGCCCAGGTACACTCCATGGTCATCATCCACAATTCCTGCATAACTCTATCAGCCTGAAAGGTAGTAAGTTGCCAGATGCAATTATGGAAACTGAAGTAGTCTCTGAGTTTCCCTCCTCATTGTTCTGCAGTAAGCATTACCTTGGAATGGGCTAAGCAATTTTCTATTATGATTATAATATGATCCTAAAAAATTCAGCATAGTGAAAGGAATAAAGGTGCAGTTGACAGCAGTGTAAACATTCCCACTAGGGGTGTGCATTTTGGAATTTTCTTGTTTCGATTTGTATCCGAATCGAAACATCCCCGTTTTGTTTTGTACCCAAATTTTCTGAATCCGAATCAGCCCTGTTTTGTTTTGTAGCCAAATTTTCCGAATCCGAATCCAAATCGGAATCGATTTGGATTTTTAAAAAGGGTCCCAGGGCAAAAAGAGTGGGTGGTGGTAGTGTCCAATGGACACTACCACCAATGGACACTACCACCACCCACTCTTTTTGCCCTGGGACCCTTTTTAAAAATCCAAATCGATTCCGATTTGGATTCGGAAGCCACCACCCAAATTTCAAATGAATGAGGCAAAGGGCTGATTTTTTTTTTTTTTTTGGTGATTTTTTTTTTTTTTGGTGATTTTTTTTTTAAAGCTTACACATCTTTAAGAATTTTCCCATAGGGAATCATGGGGATTCCAGCAAATGTATCGCTTCACATCAAGGGGAAAGGGATGACCCAGCGCAGAGTGTGATGGGTGGTAGTGCCCAATGGGGACAAAGAAACTTCCAGAATTATTTCAAAGGAATTGGGCAAAGGGCTGATCTTTTGTGGTTTGTTGAAGTTTACGTATCTTTAAGATTTCTCCCATAGGGAATAATGGAGGTTTCAGCAGCCCCATAATTCCACTTGGGGGGGTGAGGGGTTGTGTAGTGCACATAGGGTGCCAATCACCCCCATACCAACAAGCCTGTGGGGTACTGGGTTTTGTTGTTTCTGAGGTGTTCATTGTAGATTCTCTGGTAGCATATGAGATTTTCAGTGAAAAACAAGAATCCACTCTCATATGCTACCAGAGAATCTACACTCAGAACACCACAGAAACAGCAGAACCCAGCACCCCATGGGTTAGCAATCCTTCCCCTGGCCAATGTGGGGTCAGGAAAGAGTGGCAAGAAGCAAAAGAGCCAATGGGGAACAAGGAGGGAATTGTCAGCAGGTCAGCCCATGATTTAGGTCACTGATCAGAAGGCTGGAAGGGTGGGAAATTCAAAGAGATGTCAAACACAAAATGGAGACTGACTCAGAGATCACCACAAAATGGAGGTCCGAAACAACAAAACGTTTTCTAGCCGAAACAGGGGCGTTTTGTTTTGTATACAAAACTTTTGGATCTGGAAAATGGATGTTTTGTTTTGTCTACAAAACACCTGAAACAGACTGTTTTGGGTACAAAACGTTTTGTATCTGAAACGTTTCGCACATCCCTAATTCCCACCACTCATTGGTAGAGGTAGAAGACTGGGAAATCCTGAAAATTCCCCAGATTTTGTATTTTCTTTCCATGGGAACTGAGTCCTCAAAATTATTACTATTAATAGTATTTATATTAATGTGGCAACACATTTTCTAAATTTTACAAGATAAGTTAAAAAGACAGGAGCAAGCCTATCAGTCTTGGGAAAGAATGGTGTAGTTTATAATTCAGTAGCATAAAAAAAAAGAAGAAATGATTTAAGTATATTACTCGAAAAGAAATGGCAAGATTTAAAATGTACCGTCGAGTCAGTGTCAACTCCTGGAGACCACAGAGCCCTGTGTTTGTCTTTGGTAGAATACAGGAGGGGTTTACCATTGCCATCTCCTGCGTAGTATGAGATGATGCTTTTCAGCACCTTCCTATATCACTGCTGCCTGATATAGGTATTTCCCATAGTCTGTGAAACATACCAGCAGGGAAGATTTAGCTACATACAAAGAAGTTAAAAGATAAAAAGAAGAGAGAGAGATCAAAGGACATTCACCTTTTCACTTTTTTAAGGGGAAAAGATGAGTGAATTGTATGTCATCATCAGAGGGAAGCCCTATTCAGACATTATGCTGTCTGTGTGTAGAGGTATCTCTACATATGTATGTGTTTTTGTGTGAATGTGAACTGTTCATGTGTTCATTTAAAAGTGAATCTGGGTATAGGCCCACTCAAATGCAAGGTGCAGATAGGATGTGTGCTTCAAGATATGTGTTCAGCATGTGTGAAGAACTGTATGTGTGCACAGATCTTTATGTGAGTACGTTATGCACAGGTTGTGCATGCATTGAATACAACATTTGAATGGGGCTAGAGTGAAACAGGCAGTGATGACTGGCAGAATGACCAGGACTTCTGTCTTGCATATTGAGCTTCTTAAATGATGAATAAATAATCCAATACTCATCTTGGTAGAGATAGATAAAAGCAGCAGGGAGAAAGTGTAATACTGAGACCACTGAGAGAAGTGAGAAATGATGAATTAATATGTTTAGAGGATTTTTAAAAATGCTGGGAATAGAGTACTGGGCAATAATAAAGATAAATATGGCATTTCAAATTAATAGTAGAGGATGAAAAAGCGGAGATAAGTCTAAGTTTACTGACTGATCCTCTAAGGGATTACAGGTAGTCACACAAACCTTTTGGAGACAGGCTTGAGTAAGAGTTGTGGATTTAAACAGGGGCGTAGCAAGGTTGGAGTGGGCCTGGAGACGAGATTTAAAAATGGGCCCCTCACTGCTGATTAACAACAGAGACTTTCAACCATGCAATGCGATCCTATGTATGTTTTCTCATAAATCCTAACAAATTCAGTACAGTTTGCTTCCAGGTAAGTGTGTAGAGAATTGCAGCCTCAGGCAGCAAATTTAACCACATTTAGCTGGAAGTACTTTTCACTGAAACCTAAAGGACTTTTTAACATTTTGTCATGAAACAAGACACTTATTAGGACTTTTTGATGGTTTTTTAACTTTAAAAAATATTAAAATCCAACAATTTGTCGAATCCACTTCAATTTAAATATACATATTCCTCCCACATCTCTCTGCTCAAAACCAAAGCCCTATGCCCAGTCATTCCAGGTGAGCTAAAGGCTGGGCCTGAAATGGGGTTGTTTTTTTATGAAGGCAAAGGGCAGATTCTTCCATATCGGGGTGGAACTACTTTTTAAAAAATAGTTTTTTAAATTTAAAAAATATTTTAAAGCAGCAAATTCAATCTCTGAATTAAATATTCAGGGTCATTTCAATCTGCCCTACATCCCACCCACCCCATTATATTAAAGTTTAGCAATCCCTAAATATCCAGGGGCGGGGAGATAACCACAAAAAGGAAATAACATCCTACCTCCATTACTAAGCCTGAGGAGTCAAAAGCTGGGCAGAGCTGTGGTGAGCAAGGGCAGCCACTGCTGGCCACTCTGCCTCCCTCCTTCCTTCCTCCCTTGCTACCTGCCAGCACTCAAGTTCAGGCTTCAGGGAGGCCTGCACGGAGGCCTCTCTGGAAGCCCTGCCCAACGGCCGAACAACAGAGGGCTAACAGGAGAGGGGGCCAGCAGGCAAGGCAAGGGGGGCTGACTAAGGGGCCTTGAGGGACCCTCTAGGCCCTGTGGGTCTAGAGACATTTGTCTCCCCTTGCCCAATGTAACTTACACCCCTGGATTTAAAAGGCTCTGTATATTCAAACATATTTCCCATCCATTTCCGGAAGCTGTAGGATTTGAAATTTAATGGTAGGCTAAATAAAGAGAATATTACACATTGAATGGTTCCTTTTAGATTAATGATTAAGTATAATGGGGAAAATGTGTTTGTTAAGATTATTGCAGGAAGAATTAATGTAAACCGCCTAGAGACTTCGGTAGTGGGCTGTATAAATTTAAAAAAGCAAACTATCTAGAGCCATCCGGGTGAGGCAGTATACATATCAAATCAAATAAATAAATGAATAAATATATAAATAATTTTTTACAGCATTTACATTTAGAAATGGAAGAGAAGATAGAGGATACATGAGAAAATGATCAGGAGGAAAGAGAGGAATGGACTGGGGGAAAGTTGATCCAGGAAGTCAATTGTTTGGCTTCAGGTACTAGTGGAGACTCATATAACAAGGAGTCTTTAGCGGAAGGAGAATAATAATATGTAGATGTAATTAATTGTAGATTTAGAAGGTAAAATTGATTTTAGCTGCTAATCTTTCTAATTACTACCAAAAAGTGTTATAATAAAATAATGATGATGTGAAATACAATTATGTTGGGATTCTTTCTTTCCCCCCTCCGTCTTCTTTCTTTTCTTAAAGAAAGAATGTGAATGATATGTTTTATAACAGTAACACTATAAAACATTTGAAACTGAAATAACAGATAATCAGACAATACTATTAGCTTATATATTATATCATAGCATAAAGTAAGAAGCTTTAATCTAAAGGAAGAAAATGCAAAGTAAAAATAGGAGGGCTAAGAACAGATCCTTGGGTAGAAGAAACCTAAAAGAATGGACAAATAAGGTGACCAGGAGTGAATAATATCTTAAAAGACTAATGTTGTAATCTTATGTCCTGGAGACCTATCTCTCAGTAAGAATGCATTGGATTGTGTGGTTAATCAAGTAATAGTTATTCAGATAATGACCAAAGCAGTGTGAAGTGATCAGCTGTATTAAATGCTGAAGGAAGTTTTAAAAGAACATAAACTCAACAAAAACGTTGGTGTTAGGTATGGTAAAGATTTCAAAACTTGAGTAAACCAGATCAATAATATTCTTGTCAGAAAGAAGATACATCAAGCTAGAATACATTACATATTCCAGAATTACAGTACCTTAGGGAGCGCCACCTTCTATATGATCCCTACCGCATGTTAAGGTCATCTGAGGAGATCTGTCTCCAGTTACCACCGGTATGTCTAGTGGCAACTCAAAGGCAGGCCTTCTCTGTAGCTGCTCCTGGGCTGTGGAATGCACTCCCTGTAGAAATCCATAATCTGAATTCATTTTTGGCCTTCAGGAGAGCCCTTAAGACCTATCTGTTTGGCCTGATTTTCCAGGGTTTTAAAACTGTTTAAAATGTTTAAATTGTTAATTGGTTTTATATTGTTTTTATAGTTTTTGATTTTCACTGTTAATTGATTTTTTTTTTTATTTTAATGTAATCCTCCCTGAGCAATTTTTGGAAGGGTGGTATAGAAATCAAATAAATAAATAAAATAATAAATAAAATTGTAAAGATAAAACAATTAGATAGTCATTATGGAGAACAGATTGGTCAAGAGCTTTTTTCTTAAAGCTAATGCGATTCCAGTGGCATTCTTAAACTGGGAACAGGACAAGACAGATGACATAAGGAGATGAATAAAAACTAAAAGAGATGAAAGAATGGAACACAAGAGTATTGACAGAAAATAAGGAATAAATTTCCAAATCAATTGTGTCGGTTTCCTGTGAGAAAGAATAGAGTCAACTTCAAGAGAAGCAGAAACAAAACTGTCCTGGGCCACTTTAGGAAAGGCAGTATATAAATAAAAAATAAAATAAAATAAATAAAACTGAAAGATGGAAAGAGAACAGAAGAGGATCAGGAACAAGGAAAAAACATAGGAAGGTACAGGAAGGCAGGGTAAAAATGACTATCAAAGATCATTGAGAAGACTTAGCAAAAGAGAAAGATGAGAGCATAAATTTATCACATGAGGAAAAACAAACCTTTGATTTTGCTGTAATTTTTTCAGAATGGTAACCACAAGATGCATTTTGGACCTCCTGCAGGTTTCCCTCACATATGTATTGTTTGCATCCTGTTCAGAAGGTCATGAATGTAGGCATGAAAGTCTTTTCACCTCAGAAAACTTGCTATTGAAACAAATCAATTCAAGTCCCTTTTTAAAATACAACTCATTTTCCAGTGGTTCCAATGGGTAACTCCTTTTAGGGAACAAGAAAAAGTCTGCATTCCTTGTTCAATGAACCTACAAAGAATCTTATCAAGCAACAGAATTAAAAGATTAAGCCACAAGTCACTTGACCTAAGTCTTTAAATGCTTTATAAAAGACAGCAACTTTACATAGGCTTTAGTCCACAAACCACTCACTCAGGAATAATCCCAATGAGAGTATGCTAGGGTAAGTGATTTGTGGGCTGCAACCATAGTAACTGAGCCCGCAGTTTCTGCTGCTTCTGGGGGGTTTTGTGGGCCCACCAATTGTCTTGTCCTTCCCTTTCCTGCTTTGTTGTTGCATGACCTGGAGTGCCAATTTGTCGCAACCATAATATAAGTATTCATTTTCAGGGAAACACTTTAAGCAGTTTAAATTTTTCAGGCTAACAGTGTAATCTTTTTTCTTTCTTTCTTTAGGGGAGTGAACTTCTTTCATCACAAATCCATGAAATGGAGTTTATTACCCACAGCTTATAATCATGTGGAGGCTACCATAGAGGATAGCTTCCCTTTTAGATTATTTCAGATGCTGCGTCAGAACAAAAAGAGCCCTGCTGGATCAGACCAGCAGTCTGTGTAGCCTGGCATCCTGTTTCCTGTTGTCAGCAATAGCCTTCCTCTGTTGTGTGTCCCCAGCACCTGCAATTCAGAGGTACACTAGGAACATAGGAACATAGGAAGCTGCCATATACCGAGTCAGACCATTGGTCTATCTAGCTCAGACTGGCAGTAGCTTCTCCAAGGTTGCAGGCAGGAGTCTCTCTCAGCCGTATCTTGGAGAAGCTAGGGAGGGAACTTGAAACCTTCTGCTCTCCCCAGAGCGGCTCCATCACCTGAGGGGAATATCTTACAGTGCTCACACATCAAGTCTCCCATTCATATGCAACCAGGGTGAACCCTGCTTAGCTAAGGGGACAAGTCATGCTTGCTACCATAAGACCAGCTCTAACCCTGCCTCTGTATATGGGGATTCTATTTAGATGTCATCGCTAATAACCATGACATCTAAATGGCCATTGCCACATCTTGCAGGAGAGAATCCCATAAGCTAACTGTGTATTGTGTGAAGCAGTTCTTCCTTTTGTCTGTCCTCAGAGTGGCCCAAGATATTTTACAGCCTGAGGGGGGATGATATGATGCCTCCCCATCTGCATATGGTGGCCAGCATTCTCAGGCCATATTGCTAAGGCAGCAGCAGTGGTAATACACAAGCGCTCTCAGACAATGCCATCAAGTCAGGCAGTGGCAGCAGAGGCGTTCGATGACAGGGAAGGGGAGAGGGGAAAGAAGAAGTGTGCCCAGCAGGGCAAAGATGGGGCAATAAATAGCATGCCCCAATGGAGTGATGAAGGGTTGTGGCAACGGGGATTTTTTAAAAAAACTAAACAGCACTTTGATGGTGCCCATAGGCTGGGAACCCTATGTGCAGGAGAAGACTTTGACTTTGGTCAAAGTCCAGACTAGCCCCCACCCCCCACCCCTTCCCCCACCCCCATCATGGCTACTCTTTTATGTGAGGGGAAAGCTCCCATTAGCACCAATTTGGAGATTTTCCTCCAGGGTAAATAGCTGCACCTGGGGGTGGGGGCGCATGATCCAGATTGTAGAGGCAGTTAAAGCCCCCCCTCCCCTTACCCCTTAATCTCTCTCTCTCTCTCTCTCTCTCTCTCTCTCTCTGCGTATTAGCATTAAGCATGCATTTCGAGTAACATGTACTTTGGCCCGGAGTTGTTCATTTACTTTTTCTAACTTATATAGCCAAATGTTTGGCCTTCTGACATCTGTAAATCTTTGTTGTGCCTGAAGTTTACAATCATATTCTTTGACTAGTAGGGAAACATTCATTATCTTGAAAATAATTTAGAAATATTTAGGTTGTTCACCCAGCTGTTTCTGAGGCAAGGAGGGCGGGTAGTGGGGGTGGGTGGGGTCAAACCTACCTCTCTCCCCGGACAATCTCAGGCTTGCTATGTGGTCCGTGGCTTGTGTGCCCACATGATCCACACTGCTCTGAGCAGCGTGGATCTCTGGAGACCAGGAAAATGAAGCCCGGCCTCCAGATATCCCTTAATGCACTGCCTGAGCAGACATACAACCCTGGACCTGGGTAAAAGTGTGTGCTTATGCCCTTTTACCCAGTGTCAGGGTCTCGACCAGACTTGGCTGCACGCTGTCGACATATAGTGACGAATGTTGTTTTTCAGCAGGGAGTAGCCGACTGACGACGTGATATATAGTGCAAGCCACGAGAGCGCCCAGCTGGCAGGGATTTAAGGCTTAACAGCCCTCTGCAATAGGCGTTTGCTTTTCCTAAGAGTCTCTCATTGATCCCTGCGTCTCGTGACACGCCGTTGTTGGGGGGTCAGCGGGAGTTGGTTACTTAGCTCTTCTTCCGATTGGTCTTTCACGATTTCTGCTGCCTCAGGTTGTTGTGCCTGCTCAGAGTCATTATCCACAGCTGTTTCATGAATACTGACAGCCGGGCTCTGCCCCTCAGACACTCCTGCATCGCCTGGAAAGTTGACAGCTTCCCCTTCCTCCTCGCTGTCGGAGATCGAGGGCGTGACACCCAGGAGCATTCCCAGATGGGGCTTTTAGCTTGTATCTACACCAGGATTGGAAGGTGTGCATTCACATATTGGCATTCACACATTCATCCCAAAGTGTGTGCAACATATCAGAGGGCACTCCATACATGATTTGGGTTTCTTCTTGCATATTGGAGCTTAGCCCAACTTATGTCTGGAGTTTAAAAAATCCACTTTTTGTGTCAGAGTATCTGATATGTCCCGAACTCGCAGTAAAGCCTCACAGTAAACCCACAGTAAAGCTTGCTGTCTGGGAAAGCTCCGTGTAAAAGCCCAAGTAAAAAACTCATCCTACCCAGGAAGGCAGCACTGGGATTGGCCCTGATCCCGGCTCTTCACATGGGCAGTCCTACCCAGGACTGCCCATGTGAAGAGCCTCACTGAGTACTAAAGTTCCAATTGGATGTGATTTAACGCAACTACATTGAATTATTTGTTAAATTCTACGTGCCAAGGTTTCACATTTTTTACAAATATTCATTTCAGCTCTATCCAAAATTTTCATTTTGACAGCTGGACAACACAATCCCAACTATCCACTACATGAAACAGTGTTCTGCAGGTAAATAAATGGTCTTATACCGTCCCATTTTGAATCATGGTGTGCTTTGGATTGAGACTACAAGTCATTAGCTCACATACTGTACAACACAACCTCCATGTTGCAAAGTTGTGAGCACACACTTGCACAACTGTGCTTTAAGCAACTACAGAAATCACACATGGTGCATTTACACAAGAGCAATCCTATTTTCAATAATGGAATCATTCTTGTGTAAATATGGTTTGTATTATATTTGTAGTTGCACACGAGCATATTAACATTATTATTTAAAATATTTATACCTTACCCCTCCAGTACACTACTGCTTGGGGCAGCTCACAACATTAATAAAATAGATATAAAATAATATCTATAATAAAATAAATTAATAAAAGTTAAAAAGTTAAAGGACCAAGCTAAAACCAAATTTAAAACTTACATACTTTAAAAGCCCCAAATTAAAAGTTGTAAGTAAAAAGCGAAAACCTAAAAGCTAAGAAACCTACTCGATACAAACAGTGAATAAAGCATTAAAATGTGTCTAATTATTTTTTAAGAACACTGAGGAAGAGAGCATGGTGTAGCACTTCCAGGCAGTCATTCCAAAGTCTAGGGGCCACAACCAAAAAGGCCCCGTCTCAAGTCCCAGCCACCCAGATCAGTGGTGGAGCCATAAACAGAACCTGAGATGCAGAACGGCCCATAGGGACCTCCTCATATAGGCGAATATGGCCCAGCAGGTGCCACAGCTCCAAGACATGTAGGGCTTTAAAGGTCAAGACCAGCACCTTGAATCTAGCCTGGAAGTAGACTGGATGTGGTGATGGCAACTAACTTAGATGGCTTTGGAGGACAGGTCTATCAATGGCTACTAGTCTGGTGGCTAGAGGCCCCTCTAGCCTCGGAGGCAAGATGCCTCTGAATACCAGTTACAGGGGAGCAACAGCAGGAGAGAGGGCATGCCCTCGCCTCTTGCCAGTGGGCTTCTTGGAGGCATCTGGTGGGCCGCTGTGGGAAACAGGCTTTTGAAAACAATATGGTTTTCAAAACAGTACAAAATATAAATGTTTGTTTTGATGGCCAAATAAAATTCTTCATGATGGGGGCGATATTATTTGAAGGAACATTTTTTGAGGATAAGTGTGACGATGTCCTACCTTTTTGGTGTCTAAACATGAAAAATGCAATTTATACCTTGCCATTTATGAGGATGGTGGTCTGAAGGCCACCCGTTCTTGAGGACCTCCCTTGTTCTTTTCCATGAGCAACTTGGTTGCTTAGAGACCAAGGCAAGGCAGATATTTCATATTTCGCAATGGCTGGTGGGAATATAATTTTTAAAGGAAAATGCTAATGTATTTATACTGTTTGTTATGCAAATTATATGTTTAGACACAGAGTTTTTGAAATGCAGCATAATAATAGGTGTTTGTATTAATGGAAAAGGTACAGTAACTTGAGAAGGCTATCTCAAGTTTTTTTAAGGAAAGGATTCCACTTTGTACTACAGATGAAGACATTCCTTTGGATCCTCTGTAGTTTAAATTAAAAGTGCTGCCTCAAGCATTTCTATAAGTATAGCTGGGTATCACAGGTGTGGGTTCTTACAAAGGGCCTTACTGATACATAGGTGGATTTACCCGGTGTAACTAAATCCTACTAGCACTAATGAAAAGGGAGCTAGTCTCACCTAAATCCCTTTATACCAAAATGGAAAGAGATGGGACCCCCTGAATCACTGGAGTGCTGAGGAATAGATGTTCACCTACACTCTGAAAAAGACCCCTGTTATAGGTTTAAAAAGGAAGCATCTTTGCAAGTTTGTGTGCTTTTAGTTACTCGTAGAGCTGTGACTTTCAGAAACTAGGAATTGGACTGTAAAAGTAATGAGAGTTATTTACACTAGAATCCCACATTTGGATGTATTTCTAAGACACAGATGGGAAATCTGATAGGCATGGAAGGGTAGAAAAGAATTAAACTGCGAGGTGGAAAAGTTCAGCTCATCTAAGCATTCCATTTACAAATAGTTCTCTGAATCTATCTGTCCATGTCATCAACATGGTGGGCGATGCCAAATGAAAATTAAGGGGCAAGTTGTACAATATTTAATGTGCCCTCCCCCTTGCTTCACACAGTGATGTTATAGACCCATGCAGGTGATAGCATTTATCTCAGATACATTGTTCCAGATGAGAATGACCATCTATGAAAACCTCTGCAACAGCCAAAAGAGATCAAATTATATTTGAATGCAACCACCCTATTGAATTCTGTTGGACCTAAGGTCAAGCTGCTGACAGTCACATGTAGGTTGTCCTTTCAGGTTTTGGGGGTTTTTTATCTTCCACAAAATGCAGCAAGAGAAGATGCAATCTAAAGTAGAAAATACATTGAGGAAAGACTTCTTAATCCTCTCCCCATTATGATTTTAATATTTCAAACAGCCTCCAGATCTACTGTTTTATAGCTGTTTCCCTCAGAAGCACAAAGTAATGTTATATAGACTTTTCTTACTTACTTACTTATTATATTTATATCCTGCTATTCCTCCAAGGAGCTAGAGCGGTGTACATAGTTATATCTTTATCCTTGTAACAAGCCTCTGAGGTAGGTTAGGCTGAGAGATACATGACTGGCCCAGAGGCACCCAGTGAGTTTCATGGTTCAATGGGGATTTGAACTCAGGTCTTCCCAGTCCTAGTCCAACACTCTAACCACTACGCTATGCTGGTTCTTAGAATAAACTAAGAGTTTACTCAGTAACAACTCTATTTACCCCTTCTCCTTTCCCACCTTATTCCTTTCTGACTTCACCCCACACATACTCTCTCTAGGATAGCCACTGAGACAAACATCTCAACAACCAAACATAAAATATTACTAGATAGAATATAACAGGGCTATTCACATAAGCAGGCAAAACTGGGCTAAGGAAGCCCAGCCCAGTTTTGCCAGCACATGTGAACCGCCAGGAGCCTTGTGGCTCCTGGTGGCGGTGCAGCAGTGAACCCTCCTAGGGAGCTCACCACTTAGCCAGGGTTTGGGGCAGGAGGGCACCCTCAAACCGGGCTTAGCGTTCGTATGTCATTGCTGTGCAGCTCCGCATGGCATCTACACGTGATTTGTCTCCCTGCCAGTGCCGGGAGAATCTCTAGAAATTATATGAATTTAATAATAATAATAATAATATAATATAATAATATTATATATTAATATATTAATATAATATAATAAATATAATATAATATAATATAATATAATATAATATAATATAATATAATATAATATAATATAATATAATATAATATGGTAATAAGAACAAGTAAAGAACTGAGCAGAAAAATGAAAAATAAGCAACTGCATGGTCAATATTTGCACAATATAAGTGGAAAATCAAACATCACAAAGACCTGGCAGTGGCTCAAGACAGGCAACTTGAAGAAAGAAACAGAGGGTTTAATACTGGCTCCACAAGAACAGACACTAAGAACAAATGCAATAAGAGCAAAAGTCGAAAAATCAACAACAAACAGCAAGTGCTGCCTTTGTAAAGAAGCAGATGAAACAGTGGACCATATAATCAGCTGTTGTAAAAATATTGCACAGACTAACTACAAACAAAGGCATGACAAGGTAACAGGGATGCTACACTGGAACATCTGCAAAAAATACAAGCTACCTGTCTCCAAAGATTGGTGGGACCATAAAATTGAAAAAGTTGTAGAAAATGAAGATGCAAAAATATTATGGGACTTCCGACTACAAACAGACAAACATCTGCCACACAATACACCAGATATAACTGTAGTCGAGAAGAAAGAAAAACAAGTCAAAATAATCAACATAGCAATACCAGGGGACAACAGAATAGAAGAAAAAGCAATAGAAAAAATCACCAGATACAAAGATCTACAAATTGAAATTGAAAGGCTGTGGCAGAAGAAGACCAAAATAATCCCAGTGGTAATTGGCGCCCTGGGTGCAGTTCCAAAAGACCTTGAAGAGCACCTCAACACCATAGGGACCACAGAAATCACCACCAGCCAATTACAAAAAGCATCTTTACTGGGAACAGCCTATATTCTGCGACAATATCTATAACAACAGCAACAACATTGACAATAAAATTCTGGCATCCCAGGTCCTTGGGAAGGACTCGATGTCTGGATAAAACAAACCAGTCAATAACACCTGTCTGACTGTGTAAACAAGAAATAATAATAACAATAATGGACTGTGCTCTCGCATGGTGCGTTTTAGGAGTTCTGGGGGCTGGGAAGACCCATCCCACCTCCCGATCCTCCACGCTGCCGGCAGTAGCTGGCCATCGCCTGGGTGGGTGATCTGCCCAACAGGAAGGAGGCCTTGGCCATCTGCCAGAGCAGATGCGTTCTAAGACTTCCTCCCCTGCAGATCAGAGCCCAACTACATGCAAATTACACTTTTCTGTATGGGAGGAGCAGTCAAGGCTATCCTCCTGATGCGGGAACAGCCTGGCCTTGTGAGTGCCAGGGATCTGAGAGACAGTGGAGGCGCTAGGCCTCTGTGCACCTCTGGCAGGATGCTGAATGCCATCTCATGTGTGTCCACCCTCCTTTCCTCCCCCCCCCGTTTAAAAGCAGATGGGCATCTTGCCACTTAATTGGTGCCTCAGGAACCTGCTGCTTGACTGCCTCTCTCACCTTGCCGCCTTGAAGGGCCACCCGAAGAGACCACCTCCATTTCTTGCCCCAGAAGGGTCATTTGTGTTGTTTCATCTTTATTTCCATGTAGATATATTTCCTATTTATTACCTTTCTAGAATATAGGATTCTTATGTGCCTATCACTATAGCCATCTAGAGATCTCCTATATAAACTAAAGTAGTTGTTTCACATGTGCGTTAATAGAAGCCAGGACATGAAAAGCAGTGAAACATTCCTTATTCCTGACAGTGGCAAAGAACAAAAGTCCTGTGTACAGAATCAAAGAGAATATGGGCAAGAGGAGGAATGGGATTGTACCTGCTGGCCACACCCCCAACAGGCATTGGCTCTGAATGCCTCATCCGTACCCTATGTTCAGAGCCTGTGTCGATTGTGGTATATAGGCCTTGTGCGCAACTTATGGTCACTGTTGGTGGTCACAGGTAGGCCAGTAGGTGTGATTTCTATCTCTGGTCTGTGAGTTATTTCTATACCATTTAACCATCTGTACAGGCTTGAGAATAGACAAGGAATGGCTATCTGGCTCCTACAGTTGAGATTAATGCCCTAGACCAGTGATTCTCAAACTTGGGTCCTCAGGTGTTATTGGACTTCAACTCCCATAATCCCCAACCAAAGGCCACTGAGGCTGGGGATTATGGGAGTTGAAGTCCAATAACACCTGAGGACCCAAGTATGAGAATCCCTGCCCTAGACCGTGTGTTGTTGAAGGACTTCCTGATTATTCAAAGTATGCCAGTGTGGAATCTGGAGTTCACAAAATCTAGCACAAAGCAATAAAAAAACCACCCAAATTGTGAGTCATCTAGAGAATGAAATATAATCTAAAAGAGATGTCTGTAACCACATTTTAGGAGGAAAGCAATTCCTGATAAATAATGGAGTAATTTTACATCCATGCTTGTGTCACTCATGTATTACTATTTCTTTGGCTTGACAAAATCCAAATAAAGTTATTCTTGTTGTCAGTTAACTTCAGAATTTTTTTTTTAAGTCAGACATAGAACAAATAGATGTTTCATGCTTCCAGTTTGAAATGCTTTCCTTTATTTCTAATTTCTTTAGTTCTGAAGACTGTCAATGTACATTAATAAATAACCAGTCCCCACAGAAAGATTTCTCCCCACAATGAGGATTTCAGGGAGGAGGATTTAAATAACATTTACTTACCTTGCCCTCATAACCCACCTTATAGTTTATTTCCTTTTGACAATAAAAAAGCTGTGATTACTGTACCCATAACCACCCATTCTTATTCTATTTTCATCACTATTCACTGCTTTGCTGAAGAACATAAGATAGATCAGATAAAGATGGATAGATCAGATAAAGGTGCAACTAACCCAGCAATCTGTTCCAACAACACACACACACCCCTCGGAAGTTTCTGGAAGATTACAAGCAAGATATGAAGTAGATAATCTTTGCTGTGGCTTGTCTTCAGCACCTGTTTCTCTGGAGTATACTGTCTAATGTATTTATTATAGTTATTATAATCTTTATTTGAATATTAAATTAATATTATATGTATTTTCTTCTCTCCAGACCTTTTTATTAGGGGTGTGCATTTCATTTCGGATACAAAACATTTTGTGGCCAAAACAGGCCATTTTGGCTGTTTTGTAGCCGAAACAAAACATCCAGTGCTCAAAACAGAAAATTGTGTAGCCGAAACAGAACGTCCGTGTTTCAAATACAAAACCTTTTGTTGTTTCAGCTGTTTGGGAACTCCATTTTGCAATTGCAAAAAATCTCTCCTTCAGTCTCCATTTTAAGTTTTGACATCTGTTTGAATTTCCGACGCTTCCAGCCTGCAGATTGGCCAGAGAAAGCATGGGCTGATCTGCTGGTAATTGCCTCCTTATTTATTTTAAGGAAATTTAAGGGTAAAATTTATCCTCATTGGCCAGTGGGGCAGTGGGCACACTGCATGGGGCAGTGTGCATTTCACTGTTGTTGTTTCACACTATTGTTTGTAGATCAATTGCATTTCGGGGGGGGGGTTGTGAATGTGCATGACCTTTGGAAATCTGCCTAGTTCTTTGCAAAGCTCTGCTATTGTTGTTGATGTGTGATGTTGATGTTATTTGGGGTGGATTCAGGGCAGAAAGGGGTCTTTGGGGGCAGAAGAGTGGGTCAGGTGGTAGTGCCCCAATGGGTGCCTGGTACCACCCAGATTCCAAAGGAATTGGGGAAAGGGCTGATTTTTAAAGAATTTCTGAAGTTTACATGTCTTTTAGGCAAATATGGGCTGAAAGCAGGCCTGAGGGGGAAAACAGTGGGTTCGGTGGCAGTGCCCCAAGGGGTGCCTGCCACAAGATTCCAAAGGAACAGGGCAAAGGGCTGATTTCTTAGGAATCATTGAAGTTTACCCGCCTTTTAAGGTCCCCCCCCAGGGAATAATGGAGGTTTCAGCAGACCCATAACTCCACCTAGGGGGCACGGGGTGGCTGGGAGTGAGTGGTGATGTAGTGCACCTAGGGTGCCAACCACCCCCATGGGTTGTTAACCCATAGGGTGCTGCGTTCTGTTGTTTCTGAGGTGTTTCGAGTGTAGATTCTCTGGTGGCATTTGAGATTTTCAACAACAAACCATGAATCCATTCTTATATTCTACCAGAGAATCTACACTCAAAACATCTCAGAAACAACAGAACCCAGTACCCATGGGTTAGCAACCCATGGGGGTGTTTGGCACCCTATGTGCTCTACACCACCACTTGCTCTGGGCAACCCCGGTACCCCCCAAGTGCAGTTATGGGGCTGTTGAAACCTCCACCATTCCCTATGGGGAAGAACTTTAAAGATGTGTAAACTCCATTAAATCTTTAAAAATCAGCCCTCTGGCCAATTCCTTTGAAATAATTCTGGCAGCTTCCTTGCCCCCACTGGGCACTATCACCCACCCCCTATTCTGCTCTGGGCGACCTCTTTCCCCCCCAACATGAAGCTATACTTTTGCTGAAACCTCAATTCTTCCCTATGGGAAAAATCTTAAACTTCAAAAATTCACCAAAAATCAGCCCTTTGCCTAATTCCTCTGAAATTTGGGTGGTAGCTTCCACCCACTGGACACTACCAGCCCCACCCACTAGTTTTGCCCTGGGGCCACTATTTTTAAAATCCAAAATATTTTGGATTCAGATTTTGCAATTTCGAACAAAGAACAAAATTGGAATGTTTCGGATTGGCTGATTTTGAACAAAATGGGGGTGTTTCAAATTTGGGCCAAAAACAAAACAGACAAAAAACAAAATGCACAACCCTACGTTTTATTGCATAGATTAAAAGAAAATTTAAAACTACAAATAAAAAACAGATGTTTCAATGTACAGACATCAGCTTCAGTGTTCAGTGTTTATTTTGTTTTATTGTAAACCACCCAGAGATGCACGTTTGGGGCAGTATAAAAATATGTTACATACATACATACATAGTAGAATCCTGCTTTCCTTTTCTCATAGAACTCAGAAACATTGCATTTGTCTCTACTGACATTTGGAAGCTAACATTGCACACAGTGCATAGGATCCAGTAATCATTTTTCTTCTCAGTCATTTGTTTGCCATATTGGAATCATTAGCACAGGGATGAGTGTAAGTTCCTTTTGCTTTTTAAAAGAAACCATACTTCAGTTATATTATCTTCTCTTGTGATGGTTCATTTCTGACCCTCTTCTCAGAATCACTCATCACCCTTAGCTTCCCTCAGGCTTTCCTTGCTTCCTGACAACTTCTGGTTCTTCCATGCTAGCTACTCATACGCTAGTCTGTGAACAACCTTTATGGTGGAACACATACACACACTGACACAGCCATTTGTTTCACATGTGCTTTTAGTACAGGATAGCCCTTTTGAAAAGCTGGTTGTTAAAACAATGAGTGTAGTTGTGCGTCCTCTTATGGAAAATAGTCTTTTCTAAAAAATACAGTGTTGAGCCACATCACAGATGCTGTTTCTGATCAAGTGTTTGCAGTCAAGGAAATTATATTCATGTTTCCCTCCAGTTTTTGTCTATGTGATTCATGCAATAGGTATGAGACACTAGCAAGCACCAGTATAGCCAGACGTCTTGCTGCAAGGCATAGAACTAGTACAGAAGGTCACCCAGCACGACAAACTCTTGAGGCACTGGCACAAGATCCTGCCAAGAAGACAAGTGTAGATAGAATCAGGGGTCATTGTGGTCAGTCAGCCTATTTCTGGAAGCCTCTGGAAATGGGTGAACAGAAAGATTGTCACTTACAATATTTCAGTGGGGCAGAAATAAAATCATTTCATCACATCCTGTAGAACATCCTGACAAAAGGTGAATAATATGCTAACAATAAGCAGTTACATTCTGTGCGGATGTGCTGCTAAGGCATTGTGTGGACTTAGTTAATGGCTTAAATGAAACTCCCCATTCTGTAGATGGAAAAATATTCACTGAGGGAAATTACCCCCCATAGTCCTCAAGTTCAATTTAAAGTTCAATTTAATGGTAAATTACTACTGCAACTCTAAAAATGAGCATGTGTGCATTCAAAGCAAACTTAACGCAAACTTTGTGAGCTCCAAAGGATGTGTGGGAGAGTCATGAGAAGTAGAAATGAAGGTGGTTTATAAAATATTGGTTGAGGAAGGGAGGGAGAAGGGAGATCGATGCAAGCTTAGAGCTAGGATCCAAAAATGAGAAAAGCCAAGGAACCCTCAAAAGAGGGACATAGGAAGAGCAGAAGTCAGCTGAGGAGAAGCAATATCACAGGTAGCGGGCAGAGGGAGGTATGGCAGTGGGAGTTGGGCAGGTCATTACAAGGGGAAATGGTCCAGGCAATTGAGGCCCCAGGGAGCTCCGAGAACATTCCCTCAAGGATTAGCTGCTGTTGAATGCCAGGTCGGTTAACGCTAAAACATCTCTCATCCACGATTTGATTGTGGATGAGAATGCTGACCTGGTATGTGTGAAGGATACCTGGTTGGATGAGCTGAGTGGGGTTGGATGAGCTGAGTGGGGTTGGTCTTTCTCAGCTCTGTCCTCCAGGTTTCCTGATCATGCAGCAGGCCCGTCTGGAAGGGCGGGGAGGGGGCATTGCAGTCAGCTATCGAGATATAGATTTCAGTGTCCATGCTGAGGCCCCCCTAGTAGGTGCAGCTCAGGATTTCATGACCTCCATGGCAACCATGGGCCTGCCTCAATTGGTATCGGGCCTTACCCACATGGCAGGACATACTCTGGATCTGGTTTTTGCCAACTGGGGAAAAAATGATCTGGAAGTAGGAGAGTTTGAGATAACTCCCAGATCATGGACAGATCATCATCTGGTGGGCTTTAGTTTGACTGTTCCTTCTGCCCTTTGCAGGGATGGTGGTCCGCCCTTGGAGGCTTATGGATCCACTTGGTTTCCAGACGGCCCTCAGGGAGTTTCCAGTATCCAGAGCTGGTGACCCTGTCGAGGCCCTGGTGAATCTGTGGAATGGAGAGACAGCCCGGGCTGTTGACATGGTTGCTCCTAAATGCCCTATCCAGTTTGGTGGAGCCCGTTCGGCTCCTTGGTTTTCCTCAGAGCTTAGGGCAATGAAACAACTCAGGCAATGGCTGGAAGAGTCATGACGGGAGATGGCTGGAAGGAAGATGGCTGGAGGAAGAGTCATGACGAATCCGATCAAACATGAGCTAGAGCCCATTTTAGGGACTATTCCGTGGTGGTGGTGGTGGTGGTGGTGGTGGTGGTGGGCGGCAAAGAAATGCTTTTTCTCCGCCTACATTGCATCTGCTCAGTGCAGACCAGCGGAGCTGTTTCATGTAGCAAAGACATTGCTGCACACATCCCCCCAGGAAATGAGGGAGGAATCATCTACAGCCCATTGTGATCAGTTTGGGTGTGTTTGTGTTTTCAGATAAAGTTGTTCACATCCATGCTGATTTGGACTCCAGAGTTTTGGCAGTTCCAGCAGGCGTGCCTTTGGTACCATCTAGTCCTATTGTGTTGGATTATTTTCAGTTGGTGCAGCCTGAGGATGTGGACAAGATCCTCGGCAATGTGTGGGAGACATCGTGTGCTCTTGACCCTTGCCCTTCATGGCTAATAAAAGCTGCCAGGGAGGGGGCAGGTAGATGGTTGGGGGTGATTATTAATGCTTCATTAAGGGAGGGCAGGATGTTATCGTGCTTCAAGGAGGTGATCATAAGACCATTATTTTTAAAAGCCCTCCCTTGATCCCTCCAAACCGGACAACTATAGACCTGTCTCTAATCTGCCCTTTGGGGGCAAGGTAACAGAGCCTGTGGTGGTGTCCCAGCTGCAGAGGATCTTGGATGATACGGATTATCTGGACCCTTCTCAGTCTGGCTTCCACCTCAGATATGGACTGAAACTGCCTTGGTCGCTCTAGTGGATGACCTACGCCAGGAACTAGACAGGGGGAGTGCATCCCTGTTGGTTCTGTTGGACCTCTCAGAGGCGCTACCATCGACCATGATATCCTTCTGGACCGCCTCTTGAGTATGGGAATTGGAGGTACTGCATTGGAGTGGCTCCAGTCTTTTCTTGGGGGGAGGTTCCAGAAGGTGGTGCTGGGGAACTATTGCTTGGCTCCGTGGCCATTGGCCTGTGGGGTCCCGCATAGGGATGCGCATGAACCGGTCCAATGACCATGCAAGAGGCCTGCAAACTGGTTCGTGCTGGTGCCAGTTCCAAGTTAGACACCGGCGGGAGGTCTCCCGTTAAGGGCAGGGGGTTTGCACTTACCCCTCCCCCCACTTCCCCCCCACTGGTGCTCCATTTTTAAAAAATGTTTTCGGGGTGGCAGCATTCCTCCCTGCCACCCCTGCCCCCATTGTTGCCCAGAAATACAGGAAGTATGGGCTCTGTGTGTGTTCGCCGCTGTGTGCGCGACCGCCATGCATGTGGGACTGCCCTTGAAGAATATCCGGAAACTGCAGCTAGTGCAAAATGCGGCAGCTAGGGTTTTATCTGGAGCTGCCCGGTGGGAGCACATCACACCCATTTTGAAAGAGCTGCATTGGCTACCAGTTTGTTTCCGGGTCCAATTCAAGGTGCTGTTTTTGACCTTTAAAGCCCTTAATGGTTTTGGCCCCTGGATACCTGAGGGACCACCTGCTCCCAAGGGTTGCTGCCCGCTTGAAGAGGTCATCTGAGGGGGCTCTGCTCCGGGTGCTGACAAGAAGGCTCGGTTGTCGTGCACGCGGGACAGGGCCTTCTCTGTTGCTGCCCCCAGACTCTGGAATGCTCTTCCAGTGGCTATTCGCTCCTCAGTCTCTATCACAGTTTATAGAAAGCATGTTAAATCTTCACTTTTTACCCAGGCTTTTATATGATTGTCTCTTCTGTTGCTTCTTTGTATTTTGTACAGTTTTTAAGCTTTTATTTTAAACCTTTTTAATCAGATTTATTTTATATTTTATCTTAATATTTTAATTGTGTCATTTTTTATAGTCTTGTTTTTAATTTTTGTGTACACCACCTTGGGATTGTTTTAATGGAAGGCGGTAACAATAAATAAATAAAATAAAAGAAGCTGGGAGCAGCCATGGCCACTACCTGTCCCGCTGAGTGAGGAGCATGAATGACTGAAAAGCAAAGGTGGTACTCTAGTCTCTAATTTATTTAAAAGGTTAAATTTCCTGCCTATCAGTTAAGCACTGGGACCTTCTAGCCCCTTACAACAGATTGTCCAGCTGTTCCAAAAGTCTTCAGAAAGAAAAAGGAGTCACTTGGGAATCTAGAAAGGTGCCTGGCATTAATTGTTGCCATGTTTTCCAACTCCCATAGAGACGAGGTTAGGTCATCTACACAGGACTGTCAGTGAGCCATAGCAGACTATTGATGTGGTATCAACATCCTCCAAATCTCTCCCTTTCAAAAGTTTTTCATGTTTCTTAGATGAAATTCTGAGTCAGAATTCTAAGCTCATATAGTGTTCCACTTACCTCACTTCCTGTTACTCACTCTACTGGTTATAATTGGTGGCTTCTTATTGCACTGTACATATAAATCCATTGGGACTGTTGTGGTCATTATAGTCTTCATATCCTGAGAGGAGCATTTTCTGTGTATAATATATTCAATTGTTACTTCCAAATAGCTATTCTGGCTTCTCTGTGCACAATTATCACCATCTCATTTTTCTGTCTGCCTTGCAAATTGTGTCTCATTAAATGATTCCAGCCTGCTTCATATTATCCATCCCCAGCACAGCATCCCTCCAGTGGCTGTTGCTGGTGTTCATCTTATGTTTCTTTTTAGATTGTGAGCTCCTTGGGGACAGAGAGGCATTTTATTCTATTTATTTATATCTATGCTAACCACTTTAGGAACATTGGTTGAAAAGCTGAATATAAATATTTGTCACATTCGTATTCATATTATTGGGTCAGCTGGCCCCTTCTTTGATAGGGCTCACTCACTTAAAACTGGTCTTGCTTCAGACCAATTCCATTGACCTTCTTCAACTTGTTGCATATGAAACTGTCTTCTGCTTTGGTTCTTCTAGCCCAGTATTGTCTAACCTGAATGGCAATAGCTCTTCAGGTGCCTTTCCCAGCCCTATCTAGAGATACCAGGGATTTCTCCACACAGATCATGTGTTCTACCCAGAGCTGCTCTTACCCCTGGACTTTGGGGCCAAAGTCCAGGGCCTCCACAGCCACTGGGTCCTCCCAAATCCTCTTTAGTCTCTCCTGGGTGGTGTGGTCACCCAGCCAAGCATGATGATGCTTAATTTGCAGGGGAGGGGGACCTCCAAAGGCCTTTAGCTCCAGGCTCCAAAATTACCTAGGTTCACCTCTGGTTCTACCACTGAGCTAGAGATGCATGTCTCCCCTCACCCCAAGTGGCAATGGACTAAGGCATAACAGGAATTAAAGGTGTTTATACTTTTCCAATAACACCTACATCAAATTTGAAAATGAATGAATGAATGAATGAATGAATGAATTTATATCTCTTAGAATTTTATTGTGGGTCTATCTCCAGAGACAAAATCCTCTCTCCCATAAGAATGTTTAAGCCATTTATTAGCTGCTCCAAATGATGTGGGATATCCCTAACAAAAAAAGCCCTATTCACACATGTTCTGTTCAATGCATGAACAATTGCTACAAGCTCAAATCTGTACATGCATACCATTATTCACACATTATACATAATATGTATATGATAATCTATCTGTAACCTGCATTGGGGGACTCTATCCATGTTCATGTGTAAAATGAATGCATGTACAGTCGTTGACCTATGGGCACCTATATGCTCATACCATGTAATGTCTGAATAGGGCTTAAGAAGAGTAGTCCTGTTTCAAAATATAGTCACATAAAACCACTATAGCCCTTATTTTAGAGGACTTGTGTTCTTCATATCCATCTGGATAATTGGTTCACATAGCAATACTTAGCTTTTGTAAAGCACTTTAGAGTCTTTTGGAGCATTTGACAGGTATTATCTTACGGTTACAACAACCTTGTAAGTTAAGCATTATTATTCCTCTGTTGCAGATGGGAGGCTGAGGCTTGCCTAAGGCCATCTAAAAATGGCAGATTCAAACTGAAGCCCTCTGGAGTCCGCTCACTCTCTTTGCCACTGCCCTGCACCAGCACTCATTGCCACTCACTACCTGGATCATGATGTGGAACTGATGACAAGTTCCATTCATCATACCAAAAGTACTGAAGCACCTGCTTCAGCTTAACAGTCGACACACTGCTTGGACCTGGAGAAAGGAAAGAGGAGATGGGTGAGGGTCAAGGAACAGGAACTATGGCTAGAATTTGAAGAGCTCCTGGGCACATTTAGCATTAGAAGTCAGGGCGAGATTTCCAAACAGCTTTGCTCCTAGTTCAGCTGCAAAATAAACTCTTGAGTGCTGAGTCATCCATAAATGCTGAGGCATAAATCATCAAATACATTTCTTTGGAAGTAAGCTCCATTGATTTTAATGGAAGTGAGTTCGCAGCATCACAGAAAGTTTGCAGCCCTAGCGTTTGCCACCCTACGGCCAATTTCCAGAAGTTCTGTAGGTGATTTGAAGACCCATCTCTTTGGAGAACCTTTTGAGTTTTTAATTTGCTGCTTCTGTCTAGTGGTTATTCTATCTAACGGCCTTGTTGTTTTATGGAAGTTGATATAAACATTGATTTTTAAAAATACTGCAGTGGATTTCTAAACATCTTGTACAACTGGGACTCATTTTTAATTGGAATATTATTAGCATATATTGTTTTATCTGTTTCATTGTTTTGTTATATCTGTGAGCCATCCTAAGTAGTACTACTGTACTGGAGGTGTGGGATATAAATATTTGAAAAAATAATTAAATAAATAATTATAGCTAAGAAAGTTGTAAACATTGGCTTTTACCAATTATATATTTAGAGCATGCCTATATGTGTTTTATATGGGGAGAGCTTTTCTTTAAATGCATCAACTTAGTATATCTGATGATCCATACAAGCCACTCGTCATGATGCTTCATTGACCTGGTCATCTGTATGGCAGGATGGCAAATTATTAGAAACAACTGTCATACAATCTGTATGAGGCACAATCTAGAACAATGTTCTTTTGTGTAACTCCCATTAAAATAATAACAACAGCACAGTTCTTGATTATCTTTTAATCCTCCCATTGGTGCCTGCGCATAAATGTTCCTAGTTGTGTCCATCAAGCAGAGATGCACAAATTCACATGCAACCTGGTACTTTTCTCTCTCCCCCTGCCCTTTTTCCCTGCCAGGCCTTCCTATCTGTAGGATGCCAAAATAGGAGTTCAAGAAGCTGTCATCTGGAAATGCCTTTAAACTCTGTCATATCTGTGTATGTTAACATCAGAACCAGTCCATGGACTGAATTAATGAAATTGGGTAAAACAGGAAGAACACTACTGAAACTGAGGGGAGTAACTCTAGATTTGCACCATAGAAAATCAATAAATAATAATAACTAATTGGGCTGGGTGCAGAGCATCTGCACCTCAGTCTGGCACCGCGGCTGCCTCCCACCCACCCCCGCGTCTGGCCCCTTCTCTTCCCCTCCTCCTCCACCCCCCCACACTTTCAGGCTGGTGGGCTGGCTGGAAAGCCGGCCCGCCACCTCCTCCTGCCTGCCAACTCCCAGGAGCAGCTGCCTTCCCCTGCCGGGCCACCGCCGCCTCCTCTGTCCCCGTCACTAGTCCGGCAGCTGCTCACGAACTCTCGTGAGAGCTGCCACACATGGGATTAGTGATGGGTACATTTAAGATATATATTTATATACTGCTCCCAAGTATCAGACAAAAAGGTCATTGCCAAAGAAGCTTATAGACTAAAAAATATGAACAGGATTAGCATTACCAAGTATTCAGGGCATTTTTAAAAGAATAGAATACCAGTTTTTATATTTTGTTGTATTCCAGCAAATATAAAAGTTTTCCCATTTTGCATACTGAAAGATAAAGTGGTTATTTTATTTTTGTACCTACTGGTTTGATCTTGCTTGCACAGCTTTTTGCTATTAGGGTATATTTTTACAAGAAAGAAAAAATGAGCAATTTTCAAGATTACAGTGATGGAAGATAGTTTGTCTCATGGTTTTGTTTGGATACTCCCCCCCCCCCCCAATGGAATTTTGTTTCTGCTGCCCAAAAGCCTTTTTAATTACCTGTATTTTTCAGTGTGACTGTAATTTTTTCCCCCTGGAGGTTTGAAGTGTAATGTTATGGGTGGACTCAATGAGCTAAAGAATGCAGTAGGAGAGGAGGTAAGAAGAGCTGTAAAATTAATTGGTGTCCAGCATGTCTTGGGCTGTGTTTAATTTTCTTGAGGGGAAAAGAGGTCAAGAATGGAATGAAGTCAATGAAAACTAGTATAAGACTCACAGGAAAAGTGGAAAGTGGAAATGGCCAGCATTAAAGGGTCAATAAATATCCTAGGGACAGGAAATGAACTTTAAACAAAGTATAAAGTAGTATTCCTACCCACATTTGGGAGTTGTTAAAATTAGTATTAAAAGAGGTAACTTAAATCACCAGATGTTCTTTACATGAAAGCTCTTGGTATGCTTTCTGTTTATTGGAAAACATGAACAGCCTTCAGATTTCATGTGCCACACAATAAGGAAATGAATATTTCAACACAGTGATTGTATTTATTTGAATATTTAAAGATGACCTAAATGCTCAAGATTAAAATATCTTGCTTCCTGTTGTACTTCAATAATCTTGTTCTGGGAAGAATCCACCATGCTACAAAGGAAATGTTCATTTCCCTCAAGCTTTAGCGGAAGAATTTATCCCTAACACCCAACAATGATAAATTATTTCAGGCAGACAACATACATTGCACTGGTATTGTAGTTCCTAAGTTCACACTCACAGGAAGGGCCTGTAAAATATGACTCAAAATGGCCTAGTTTTTAGTCTCTCTTGCTCCCAGAGGCAATTTATCATTAGGAATTTCTGTGCAGGGAATTTTTGGCCAAAGCTGAGCAGTAAATCGTGAGGGTGCCATCTGGTGTATGTATCTTCTTCACTTTGACAGAAAAGGGAAAGAAATGATTTTGTGATACATTAAGGATTCCTTCTATTGGCCATCTGGTGTATGTATCTTCTTCACTTTGACAGAAAAGGGAAAGAAATGATTTTGTGATACATTAAGGATTCCTTCTATTGACCTCTAATCACTGCCAGATCATTAAAAAAAAATCTGATGGCTAATTTGCATGGCCCTTAAATGTCTTGCAGAAAGTTTTGTTTCTGGGCAGACAACCTCTGAAGAAAAAGAAGAAAAGCAAATTCTCCCTAACTAATCACAGTGAATGTTCTGAATGGTTTGGAAGTTGTGAAGGGCTAATGACTAATATGGAGATGAGCTCTAATACTGGAGGAAGACTAATGCTGAGATGGTATACTACGAGGCTGTCCCAGATGGGATTGCACTTGCCTTGAAGGAACAGGTTCAAAACAGGTGGGAGTCCCTGGCTCTATCGAGGCTTCTCTTTGGACGGCCAAGCGATGGCTGGTGCTGGTTCGGCCGCTGCATCCACTTCTGTTTCAGTCAGATCTGGCTTTGTTGATAGCCTAGCTTCATCTCAGTTGAATTCCTGGAATATGCTGCTCTACACTGAACTACTCTTGAAGACCCCTCCTGAAAACCACGTGGGCGCAAAATGCAGCTGCTAGTGTCTTGACAGGAACGGGACTCTCTGAACATAACATCTGACTTGGTTGTCAGTTTGTTTCTTTGTGTAATTCAAGGGGCTGGTCATGGCCTTTAAAGCCCTAAATGGCTTTGGACCAGGGTACAAATAGGAGCACCTCTTACATCAATCACCTACCCTGTAGGATCTTTTGGAGAGGAGGTATAGCATATATTCCTTTGCCCTCAGAGCAGGGGTGTAGGAAGATTGCTAATGGCCCTGGAGCAAGATGTAAGGATGGTCCCTGCTGGTAGGCCCCACCCACCCTCTTGCCTGCCTGCCCGCCTGCCTTCTTTTTTGTCACCATTGCTCAGCCATGCCTTGCAGAGAGCAGTAGGCAGCGCTTGGGCTTGGGAGGTAGGGCTAGAAAGGTTAAATCAGCTCCAGCCAGGGCCAGCATGGAAGAGGGGCCTCAAGCATGAACAATAGTTGAACTGGTGCTGTCTTGGAGGCTCCTTTTATGGTCTTCACTGTAGGGGCCTCTGCATTGTGGAACTCCCTTCCATCTGATGTCTGCTTGGCCTACTCATTGACTGCATTCCAGCAGAAGCTGAAAACTTGTCTTTTTTCAGTTGGCCTTTTAAGGTAATGAGTATTTTTAATCTCTGTGAGCTTCTGTTGATTCTGTGCTTTAGTCTTTCTCTGAGTGCCTACTTTGTATTTTTACAGTGAAATTGTGATACTGTTTTGGTAATTTATTAAAATTGGTAATTTTAATAACTGGTATTGGAGAGCACCTTGAATTGCTTGAGAAAGGCAGGATATACAGTGTATAAACTGGTGTAGTGGTTAGAGTGCTGGACTCGGACCAGGGAGACCCGAGTTCAAATCCCCTTTCAGCCATGAGACTTGCTGGGCCAGTCACTTCTCTCTCAGCCTAACCTACTTCACAAGGTTGTTGTGAGGAGAAACCTACACCGCTCTGGGCTCCTTGGAGAAAGAGCGGGATATAAAATATAATAATAATAATAATAATAATAATAATAATAATGGCTGACATTCTCTACCACCTTACAAGGGCAGAGCAAGTGCTTCGGGGAGGGGGATGAGGACATGATTATTTGCTTCTCTCCCCTCCCTGCAAAAGCCTTTTACATTGCCATGACTATGTCCCACAAGGGTTCTGCATCCCTCAGGGACATATTCATGGCCACACTGATAGTTTTTGTGGGGAGAGGAGAGAAGCAAAACTGTCCTCCTCCCACTCCCCACACTGCATATTGAAGCAAGCCTCACACACAGCTAGCTTACCAGCTCCTTCAGCCAATAAAATATAGTATTCAGACTGCAAGTATGAGCAGAAACCATCTACAGACACTCCCCAAATATGAGGCTCTCACTTTTAAACTTTTTTACACAATCTTGTAGTATTTGCATCAGTTGTATAATTGTGGCCATCAATATACCTTCATGGCAGTAAAAATAAAAGCTTCAGGATTGTTCAGCCCTTTCCAAATCAGAATTCAGTTCTTCCATGATTCAGACTTTAAGTCCATTTTGCATGGACTTTCCCGCAAATATTATTTCCAGCTTTGCAAAGAACCAGACTCCACATATAGTTAAATACACAGGCCGTATGCACATGTAACATGAAGCCAGAGGTTGATGAACTTGCGGTTTCAATTTGGAACTGTGAATTACATTGCAGACATTCGTCCAACTGTGGTTCAGCCGCCTCCAGTCCAGTTTCAGGGCAGGATGGCCCTTCCCTGCTCTTGGCCGCTGAGGCCATAGCCCAGCAAGCTCCATAGCCCAACTGTGGCTGAAGCGCCAGAATATCACCAGACTGGCTGCAATTGGCCACGATCTTGAAGGGGGCATGCCAAGCACAATTGTGCCTTTTTGGAATGGTCTGCCTGCCCTTGTCATGGAAAGGGCATTTAAATCCCTTTAAATGCCATGCCATGCTGGCACTTCTGACAGCGATTGCACTGCTGGCCTCCTTAGAATCCCACAACAGAACTGTCCCACACAAGTACAATTTCAGGGGGTAGGGGGGTATTGGGGGCACTATTTCCATGTTACTCAGGAAAGGGAAGGTAACATGATTACTTCCTAGGAGGGGATATGTATATGAGAGAGGGCAAAGGATCCTGGGGGTGGGGGTGGGTCTGACCTACCGTGATCTAGGATACTCTTATGAGGGCTCACCATGGCAAAACAGTCTGTGCAGACCAAATCACACTCCTGATGCCCTGACAACTTGCTGCCAGTGGACAACTCCTCCATGAGAGGGCCAATCTACTGGGGAGGACCATTGGACAGGACACCCTAGATCTTCCATCAGACTGTGCTCATGAGTTGAGCAAACCCAACAAAGGGGGCCCTGCTTGTGTGTCTCCACTCTCTCTGGTTAAAGATAGAATTTTTGCACTGCAACCTCCTCCTCCTCCCATGGGAAGCCTTTCATGGACCCTAAGGAGATTGTGATGCTCCATGTGTCAGAGCCTAGCCGTGTGTGCAGACATTGAGAACACCGGGTGCAGAGATGGATCTTTACTCCCTTTCAAAATTACCAGGTATGGGCTGGCATTGTGCCATGGGGTGTGCATTTTGGAATTTTCTTGTTTCAATTTGTATCTGAATTGAAACATCCCCATTTTGTTTTGTACCCAAATTTTCTGAATCCGAATCAGCCATGTTTTGTTTTGTAGCCAAATTTTCCGAATCCAAATTGATTTGGATTTTTAAAAAGGGTCCCAGGGCAAAAAGAGTGGGGTGGTGGTGGTAGTGTTCAATGGGTGGAAGCTACCACCCAAATTTCAAAGTAATTAGGCAAAGGGATGGTTTTTTTGTGTGTGATTTTTTTTTTTAAGTTTACACATCTTTAAGAATTTTCCCATAGGGAATAATGGGGATTCCAGCAAATGTATTGCTTCAAATCAAGGGGAAAGGGATGACCCAGAGCAGAGTGTGGTGGGTGGTAGTGCCCAATGGGGGCAAGGAAACTTCCAGAATTATTTCAAAGGAATTGGGCAAAGGGCTGATCTTTTGTGATTTGTTGAAGTTTAAATGTCTTTAAGATTTCTCCCATGGGGAATAATGGAGGTTTCAGCAGCCCCATAATTCCACTTGGGGGGCACTGGGGTTGCCCAGAGCGAGGGGTTGTGTAGTGCACATAGGGTGCCAACCACCCCCACACCCACAAGCCTGTGGGGTACTGGGTTTTGTTGTTTCTGTGGTGTTCATTGTAGATTCTCTGGTAGCATATGAGATTTTCAGTGAAAAACAAGAATCCACTCTCATATGCTACCAGAGAATCTACACTCAGAACACCACAGAAACAGCAGAACCCAGCACCCCATAGGTTAGCAACCCCTCCCCTGGCCAATGCGGGGTCAGTAAAGAGTGGGAAGAAGCAAAAGAGCCAATGGGGAACAAGGAGGGAATTGTCAGCAGGTCAGCCCATGATTTAGGTCACCGATCAGAAGGCTGGAAGGGTGGGAAATTCAAAGAGATGTCAAACACAAAATGGAGACTGACTCAGAGATCACCACAAAATGGAGGTCCGAAACAACAAAACGTTTTGTAGCCAAAACAGGGACGTTTTGTTTTGTATACAAAACTTTTGGATCTGGAAAATGGATGTTTTGTTTTGTCTACAAAACACCCGAAACAGGCTGTTTTGGGTACAAAACGTTTTGTATCCGAGACGTTTCACACATCCCTATTGTGCCGTATTCAGATATGCCACCATGTGGAATCATGGGAGAGGGCAGTTTTCCAGCGACCCCAGGAAAGCACAGTTACCATTTGGGGGCACAAGTAAAGGTGCACATGTCCACATGGACAGATGGGCTGGGAAGGGGCATGCTTTGACAGCTACCTGGCAGCGGTCACCAAGACAGGGAGAGCAGTTGCCAGGGCACCTGGCTTTCCTGCATAGAGCAACCTGGCTGGATATAGAGCCCCCAATGGCCTGACACTCTCGTGAGAGAGCTGTACATGGGAGAAGGGATTGTTTTGCCATCACACATTATTGGCAATTCTGCCTGCCACAGAGGGTTCTTCTCATGAGTTGAGAGCCGGTGTCCCCATGGCCTTACACTCTCATGTGTGAGCGGTCCGCTTGCGATTGGCATCCGTCGTCATCACATCGAATCACTCCTTTCACTGTGGCAATGCTGATTCTGCTCTCTAGCCCTTCTCATGAGTAAGGAGTGTACAGGTCCCAAGGGGAAGGGGCTGGGGCCCCCTTCCCCAACGTGTGTGTGTGTGTGTGTGTGTGTGTGTGTGTGTGTGTGTGTGGAAATTGTGTGTGTTGAAGAATTCCTGGTTGGTGCTGCCTTTAAAACCTGACCCTGGGGAAACCCCCCCCCCCACACACACACCAAATGTTCCTATCACAGCACTGTAATTGGATGCCCTGTTTATGTTGGCACCTGAAGTATTTGTGCTTGTGAACATACATCATTGTCACTTCATTCTCTGGAGCAAAACACATATTGCCTGTCCTGTCATCCCATCCCCTTCCCCCGGTTGCCTGGAAGGGGGAACAAGGGACAGTGGGGTGAGGGAATGTCCCTGGGTGAATTTTCTGCTTGACCGGCTGACAAGCTTGAGCTGGGATGTGGAGGCATCCCTGTTGCTGGAACATTGCATTGCTGGATCAGAGATAGGATGGGCAGGGCTGGTGCTCAGAGAGCCCTCAGGCATGGAGTGGGCACAATCCCAGGTGGGTCTGCACCACCATCTCAATGATTACAGTTTTTAAAACCTAACAGAATCGCCATTATGGCGCCATCTGCATTCAGACATAACGCTTCGGCAGCCAAACCTCTGGTCTTGGTAATCTTCCTTACTGTAAACAGAAGGTTCAAACTGGAGTTTGGCAAAGCAAACCACAGGTTGCTTTCGCCATGAAATCGTGGTGGCACGGATTCAGACATGACAGAGTTCCAACCTCTGTCCTGTTTACCTTTGCTTTTGCATTGCGTCCGAATTCTCCCATAGTTTGGTCCTGTGTCCTTGCCTTTTCTAACTGTAATAGCAGCCAGGAGAGACCATCAAGAATGGGACTGTGACAGGGCAAAGTTAAAGCTTCCCTCCCTCCACACCAGAGTCCCAGTTCCTATCACCACCACCCTGCAACAGCAGCTGCTCTTTCAGCTAGAAAAAAAATGCATACAGGGCTAAATGATGACCAACTTCCAAGTGGCTGACTCACCCTTCAAAGGCAGCATCAGGGTTGCTCAAGGTGGGTGGTTGCACACTGTTCTGAATGGGGAAATCTGCAGAAGTGCTGCTTGTGCAACCACTTATTTTGCACAACCACAGCACTGTCTTTAAAGGGCACAGCAGCCACACAGTACAGCGTCACAGAAAAATAACACTAGTGGATGCCAGCAGATGCATTTAATGTCACTTGTAGCTTTGTCCTAAGATTCTCCTGTTCCTGCCATAGGGGTCTCTTTCCGGGGACAAGTTATTAGATAAGCCCAGATTCATGCATTTGGACATGCCTTTCTATGTGTGATGCTGCAGGTTTTACATTCAAGATGGTTATCTGTACAGTCATTTAAAGTACAGACATGTTAAATAGTTATGGAAAATGTGGTCACAGGTCTAAGAAACTCGGTTAAGGTATTTCCCCTTAGGGTCTGAGCTGTTGGCTGAGGGATTCCTTCTGCTCTCACTAGGCTTCCACAAAGCTCTGAGGACTTCTCTGCTTTTCAGGCTGGGTCTTCCTACAGTTGCTTCCTACAGTTCCTGAGAGACACCATTTGGTCTCCCAGGCAACATCATCACAAAGCCCTCCTTCCCTGGCTGGTAAAGACAGCAGCCTGACATACACTTCTAAAGCTCATCCAGTCCACTGACCTTTATAAACTTCTGCTGACAAAATCCACTGACTCAGAATTCCAACAAACTTAAATTTAACCCTACACATATGGCTATGAGAAATAACATTAGGGAATTTTACATACATCTTGAAAAACATTGAGACAGTACATAAACAAAAAATGTACACATATAAAACTGGTTAAAACAACAGTATCAGACCTATAAGAAATGCATCCAACAGTATATCATCCTCCAAAAAATCCAATTAAGAAGCCCTTACAATGAGGTTGCAGTTTATATATTCAGAAATCACTATGCCTGACTAATAGCATCAATCTCTTTATAATTTCTGGGAGAATCCTGCCCATTATGGAGCTATCCTTTCATTCATAGCATCTGCTTCCTTTTAGTTTTTAACCACTTTCCAAGAAGAGGACAAGAGAAATCTTCTTATTCCATAGCTTCTAAATTTTGTTAAGAGCATTATACGGGATAAATCTTTTCAGACTTCAAGCACACAGTGAGGCTATTCTCACGATGCGGAGAAACTGGGCTAAGGGAGCCCAGACTGGTTTCCCCCCACCATGAGAACCACCAGGCTCATGGGCAAGCCTGGTGGTTCCATGGTAGTTAGCCCGCCTATAACCCCTCCCCTTAAATGAGGTGAATGGAGTAAGTGCTCCATTAACCTCATTATTTTGATCATGTGTTAGCCGTGGCTGCTTGCAGCTGCGGCTTACACACTCCGGGTGCGGGGGGGAGAGGGGAAAGGGGTCCCCAGGAAGGCACTCGAGCGTTGCCTTCCTGGGGCTCCAGGGGCCAAGGCACCTCGTGGTGGCGCTCCCCTTTTTCCAACCCCCAGAGCTCCTGAGAGAGCCATGTCCGGGTGCGGGAAGCCCAACTGGAGCAGCTGCTTGTCTGGGCTGCTGATCCAGCCGATCCAGCAACAAGCGACTGCTCGTGTGCAGGCAGAGCGGGCTAAGCCCGCTCTCCCCGCCTAACCCCATGAGGCTCTACACATTGATCTTGTGTAAAGCCTCAGTGTCTACCAGTTCATCTTTAACTCAATGCTTATTTACACCATAGTATTCTTTTTGTGAAAGCCATGCCTCTTCTTCATCAGCAAGACTTGTTCTTCTACATATTTTCAAAAATCTCTATTTTACTGAATCGTACAGATATTACTAATGGAAAAACTAAAGATGATGAGGTGTGACATAAAGTCTGAACATAGAGTATAAGTTACTGCATAGAGGTTAACACAATGCACAAAAGCTAGTGTAACATCAGGATATAGACTTCAGGATCTATTTTATAACATTTAGAGGTGGGTCTCACGATCAATGAGACCCACTTTTTCCAGTTTTGCGGGGAGAGCAGGCTAAGCCCGTAGACAATCTGGGTGGGAGCCCTGGCCCACATGATTGCTGGCTCCATGATGGAGCTGGCGGGGGCTGGGGGGAACGGGGACCAATTGGCCTCCGGAAGCGCCAGCATGCCCTGTGCCAATGCGCAGGGCATGCTGGCGAGACCCCCAGAGCCGGGAGATGGCTTTTCGCTTCCCCTCCGGGGTCTCCTCGTAAGTAGCTATGGCGTGGAGCCACGCCGCAGCACGGAGCCACACCACGGCTGCTCACAATTTTAAAAAACAGGTTTGCGGAGTGCTCGCTCCGCAAACCCGGATTTAGGGGAGGGGTATTTAGGCGAGTTAACTGCGAGCCCGGTGGCTCCCATGATCAGCCAAAATCGGGCTAGGCTCCCCTAGCTCGATTTTGGCTGATCGTGGGAATAGCCCCTTAGTGTAGGCAGTATAAAAAGTTCAAATAAGCTGGTTATCATTGCAAGGACCTCTTTCAGACAATAAGGTCATACACATGACCATAATCTCCAATGGGGTGGAGTGTTGGCAGGGAGGCAGGGTCCTTCCTGCCTGCCTGCGTCCCTGCACACAGTCAGCCTCCCCAGTTTGCTCTGCCGCTCACTGTGGCACGTGGACAATGCCGTAGTGAGTGGCTGAGCAGGTAGCTGGAGGAGAAAGTCCTCCAGCATCCCACAATGCACTGTGCCAGGAGCACAGTGTATTGAGGGATCCTCCCTCAACCAGGCACTCTTGCTGCACAGCTCTGAACTGCATGAACTATAGCCAGAGCATACATACGACTATGGACTTGGGGTGAAGGGCATATTCACACCCTTTAACCCAGGTAAAAACCCAGGTAAAAAACTTGGGCTACTAGGGTAGGCAGCGCTGGAATCAGCCTTGGTCCCGGTGCTGCACATGAGCAGCCCTAACCAAGTAGGGCTGCCCTAACCTGGATAGGGCTGTTTGTGTGGACAACCTCAGTGGCTAACACAGTGTAAAGTAAAGATGCCAAGGACATTTTGTAACAAGTAGCTTATTAGTTAATTTAAGCCTTATATTTGTAAACGCCTCTGTCTTACTAATTTATACAGCTTGAATTTTAGAATGTGTGGAGGCCTTTCATGTATTGAACTATGTAGATGCACTAATTTCACCAGAGCACCATAAAGGAGGGCATTGTGCACAAATGGCAATAGGAAATGGAAGGATCCTAATTGTACTTGGTTTTTTGATGGTCCCGAGTCTCCTTGGTCTCAGTGAGCTTCACTAACTTTCTACTTTGCTGCACCCAATATAACTGGGTGCAGCAAAGCCTTACAGGGTTTTAAAACTGTTTTTAAACTGTAAAGGTGTGGCTTGGTTTTCCAGGGTTTTAAAAACTGTTTTAAATGTTTCAGTAATGGTTTTGTGTTGTTTTTACAGTTTTCAATATTAACAGTTAATTGATTTTAGTTTTATTTTAATGTAAACTGCCCTGAACTATTTTTGGAAGGGTGGTATAGAAATCAAATAAGTAAATAAATAAAATAGCATATTCATGAGTGCATCCATGACCAGTAGGTCTGAATTAAGAGTAGGGATGTGCAAACAGGTTTGACTCTGCGGACATTTTGTCCACTGCCGCGCATGCACAAATGGTCTCTGCAAGACCTGGCATGGCCCAGGGCCTCGCAGAGGCCATTTGCACATGTGCGGTAGCCATTTCTTAAAAAGGTCACTGTGCATGCGCAAATGGCCTCTGTGAGCCTCTGGGCCATATTAGGCCTCACAGAGGCCATTTGCGCATGCGTGACGGTGGACCAAATGGCGACCACGCCAGCATATGGAGGACTGAACGGGCCGTATAAAGCAGCCGAACGGGCCATGACAGTGATGACCGAGGCAGGCGGGGAGAGAGGGAACCTTCGCAGACCCCCCGCCCAGCCTAGAGGAAGCCACTTGAATGGGGTAGAGGTAAAAAAATTAATAATTTTCTTTTTAAAATATTGTGGAAACCCCCCACCCCCGCCGACCAGATTGAACTCGGGGGTGCCGGACTGAATTGGTCTGATCAGGTTCGAGTCCGGTCTGGACTCAAACAACATGCAAACATACACATTATTGATCCTGTGAGGATGGAATAAGCCACTTTCTCCTTCAAATGTTCTCTGAAGTTCTCTCTCATATATAATTGTCTCATTCTGCCACTGGATTCCACCCCTCCACCACCACCCACACCACCTCCTCCAGCTTTGCAGTCCTACTACTAAGGGAAATCTTTTAATACTATTATTGAGTAGCTGGTCTTACAAGTGTATCAAAAGGCACCATCAGAAACCTCTAGCAAGAACATCTCATTAAAAACTGGAGTATGCATATAACACCTGCCAAAGTTAAAAATCAGAAACTGGAAACTTGGCAAAAGTTTCTGGCTTGTCCCTAGAAAAAGGGAAAATAAAGAACCAGTGGAGAAAAGTTGTAGTGTGAGAGTTTAAAAGTGAGACTCTCTCGCGTGAAAACATAAGACTTGAGCTGCAACCATAATAATAGAAAGGCATGTATGTTCTTCTCAACTGTACTTTTCACACATTTTTTTCCTTAAACACATGGAATGCTGACTGAAAGGGCTTATCTTAAAAGTCAGCAGGGTAGCTGGAATGCAGCTTTACAAAAACCTGGCCATCTTTCAGCAAGAGTGGGTGGATTTTCAGCACAGCAAATGTTTATGTATTATGAAGTATTTGCCATGGTGACAAAGCTTGGTGAAACATCCCATTAGCCACAGACGGGAAGCCCTTACAGATTGTTCTAATTATTCATGCCCACGGCTTTTAGTCTGGTTGTGTGTGTATGTTTCTAAATAGTATTTCCAGAAAAGTTTTATTCTCACACAACCCAATTAATCTGTTTGTGACTATTAACACACATGCCTTCAACGGTACTGTCTCCAGCCCAATGAAGTCTGAGTCTTGAATGTGAAGCTCTACTTTAAGGTTGTATCTGGAAAGCAAGAGATTTGTTCATTCATTCCTTTCATAACACACCTTCCCAAGGCTGCAAAGAGAGCTGGTTTACTTGTGCCGTGACAAGACAAAAAAAAAAAAAAAGCTTTCCTCTGTACAGATATTATATTACTATGGATGACAGAAGTGTTTTCATCATCAATCATCATAATCATCATCATCGCAACTGGCTTTAACAAAAATATGCATGAATATAATTTTTTTAATAAACAAAGTTATCTATATGGTGTTTTAATGGGTCTCAAATGACTGCCTAAGGACAAATTACATCTTACTATGTAGTTCTACAATGGCATTTCCTGTCTTAAATAAATTTCAGATTGGTGGCTTCAGGTTAAGCAGATGCCAAGGAGCAAGGAAGAGAGTGTTTCAACCTTTCCTTGTTAGCCCCTTGCTCTCTTAGCCCTGCTTTCTCACCTGCCAGGAACTTCATAGCTTTACCCTGTTAACTGGGCAAAGAGGCGCCTTTTTAACATGGTGATTCTTTTTATTTAGCAGAGGGAGAGCAACTATCCACCCCCAGCACAACATCCCTCCAGTGGCTGTCGCTGGTGTCTACTTTATGGTTTTTTAGATTGTGAGCCCTTTGGGGACAGGGAGCCATCTTATTTAATTATTAATTATTTTTCTATGTGAACTTCTTTGGAAACCTTTGTTGGAAAGCGGTATATAAATATCTGTTGTTGTTGTTGTTGTTGTTTCCCCTGGAAGAGAAAATAAGCTGGAGAGGGAGTGATTATGAAGGGGGTGATTATGGATGGGGATGATTATGAGTAGACAAATAGCCAGCAAGGAAAAGGTTAAACAGTACATCTCCTTGCCAGTTTCATTCATTCATTCATTCATTCATTCAATTTCTATACCACCTAATATATAAATCTCTCAGCGGTGTACAGATTAAAACATAATATAAAATATAAAACATTTAAAATTCATAAAAACAGATCAAAATCACAATAGATAAAAACACATTAAAATTTAAAATGTAAATTTCAGTTAAAAGCCTGGGAAAACAGGTAAGTCTTCAGGGTCCTCCTAAAAGCAAACAGAGAAGGAGATGCTCTTATTTCAGCAGGGTGTGCATTCCAAAGCCCAGGGGCAGCCACAGAGAAGGCCTGGTCCCGAGTTGCTACCAAGTGAGTTGGCAGCAACCATAACCAGATCTCTCCAGATAATCTTAATAAGCGACAGGGTTCGTGACAGAGAAGGCGCTCTCTTAAGTACCCTGGACTTAAGCCATTAAGGGCTTTATAGGTAACTAGTGAATTTTGGCCCGTTGAACAACGGGCCCTAGTAACGACTCTCCTGTCCCCCCGCAGCCATTCCCCCTCCCTCCCTCCCTCCCAGCTGACCCCCCCCCCATTAAGGGCCAAATCGGCCCAGCCACTTGCCCCCGCAGCTTCCGCCGCCGACCAACCGGCCGCCCACCCAGCTGCCGATACCTCCTTACCGCCGGCACACGTCCTCCGCTTGATCCGCTGATCAATTAACAGACGGAGAGAGGTGCTCGCATGCAGAGCTCTACTCTCTTTAAAGTCTCTTCCCAAACTGGCGGTTTGGGCGGCAAGGACGCAAAGCGCCAGTTCGGGAAGAGACTTTAAAGAGAGTAGAGCTCTGCATGCGAGCACCTCTCTCCTTCTGTTAATTGATCAGCGGATCAACTGGAGGACGTGTGCCGGCGGTAAGGAGGTATCGGCAGCTGGGTGGGCGGCCGGTTGGTTGGCGGCGGAAGCTGCGGGGGCAAGTGGCTGGGCCGATTTGGCCCTTAATGGGGGGGGTCAGCTGGGAGGGAGGGTCGGCGGCGTCGGCTGCGGGTGCCTTTTAAAAAATATTTAAGTGGCCTCCACTCCGCCCCCGGCCTCCGTCTCTTTTGGCCGAGGCAGCGGCTCCGCCGCTGCCTCGCTCAGTTTACCCCGGCGCCGGTTTTCCGGCTTCTTCGGGCCGGCTGCTTCTGGCCGCCCAATATGGCTGCCGGGTACCAGCGAGTGTGTCTCCCTTGCCCTGTTCTGGGCCTGCGCTTCGCGCAGGCGCAGAACAGGGCAGGGAGGCACGGACACACACTTGGTGTCCGTCCACGGACGGACACCAAGCGTTTTATTAGAGAGGATAACCAGCACTTTGTATTTCACCCAGAAACATATTAGCAGCCAGTGCCATTCTTTTAGAATCAGTGTTATATGATCCCTTCAGGAAAACCTAGAGACCAATATGGCTGCCGCATTCTGTACTAATTGTAGTTTCCAAACTTCATACCAAGGTAGCCCCATATTACAGTAGTCAAGCCTAGAGGTTACCAGAATATGTACCACTTTTTAAAGGTAATTTGTATGCGCTCCAGAGATGGGCGTATATGGTGTATCAGCCGAAGTTGATAAAAAGCACTCCTGGCCACAGCCTCAACCTGAGAAACAGGGGAGAGTTTGGGATCCAGGAGCACTCCCAGACTATGAACCTGATCTTTTAGGGGTAATGTAACCCCATCCAGAACAGGCAGATCTAAACCATCTATTGGATCCCGACCCCCTACAGACAGTACCTCCATCGTGTTTGGATTCAGCTTCAGCTGTTATCCCTCATCCAGCCCAATATCGCCTCTACACAGGCACTTTGGGGTGTCATGCCGTTTCCTGATGAAGTCGGTATGGAGAAATAGATCTGGGTGTCATCAGCATATTGATAGCATCCCAGACCACACTTCATGATGAAGTAAGCATTGGAATCACCTGTGGTTAACCCAGCAGCAAAAACGATCACAAAATTTCACCTAACATGTCTTTGCCCCAACATACAGAAAATACATAATTAAAATTTATTGAATTTTAAAACCACCAATCAGCAATCCTGGATCACACTGCTGTCAATACAGCCATGGCATTACTGGCATTTTTCTAAGGGATACCATCACCTTTAGCACTGCCATTATCAAGAGGGTCTATCACATCAGACATGGTCTCACCTGTAATGCTACCATTGTGGTTTATGTTAAACAATGCAAACATCCAGACTGCCACAGGCAGTATGTATGCAGAACATCCACAAACCTGTGGAAGCATTTCAGGAACCACACATTCTTACATCTTGCCAAAGAAAGTGGAACAAGCTGTGACCAGACATTTCAACTCAGTTCCATGATATGGAAATATTTCCTATTGAGCAATATTCACATTGTGAGACACTGGACAAACAAGAACATTTTTGGATATATAGACTCCAGACTCTCAAACCTTGTGGATTGAGCTTGGAGGATAAACCCATATGCGACATTTGTCCATCATTCTTCTCCGGTCACCTGCCCTGGAACTCTGCTCACACAGCATTCTTAACTGTCACCTTGTGAGCTGAATGTGTTTTGTTTTTTGTTTTGCTTAATCCATCTGTTGCTGATGAAAGTGTGAACTGAAATGTTCAACTAAAATTTTGTTTCCTCTAACTCTCTGTTGTCAGTCATGTGTGTGTGTGTGTGTGTCTGTGTGTGTTTAATGTGCAAGATGTTTTGGCTTCCACCTTCATCAGTTGGTCTAATGTTATATGAAGTTTGTAGTAGCTGCAGTAACAGTCATAAAATGCCCGTAATCTAGTCATCAGCAGTCTAGGATGGCCAGTCCTAGACCGCTGAACATTACATCACAGACATTCTATAACTAGCTAAGGTCTTACTGTTAAATAACACCTTAGTGAGTGTCTTACTTTGACTGCCTCCAATGCGGAGGTGGAAAGGTAGGGTAAAAATTCTCCAGTAATTACATTAATATTGTTAATCTGCAATCTTATGGTGATCCAAATGTGTGCTGACTTCTATCACTTGCTTCGAAAATTGCGCACCGTTCTGTGTACTTTAGTAGAAAGATCGCAGATACATATTCAGTATGATGCTCTATTGATTAATTTTATTCCTTAACATACAGAGACTGTAATCCTAAATTTAGGGTTGTAGAAGGTCCAGTTGAAAGTGGTAGGATATACTACCAAGGAAACACATTTAGGATGAGGCTATTATTGTAACATTTATTTTGAACATACAATGCAGGTGATTAAAGAATGGAAGAGATCCCCTCCCCCACCCCGCCCCGCCACATGAAGCCCAGGGGCAACCAGAACTGCTAATTTGTTACTTTAGTTAGAGTCACCCCAGATTAATTACTTCATCTTCAAATAATGTGAACTGAGGTATACCTCAGATCACTTTTTAAAATGTTATTGAAAACCAAAGCCTTGGATTTAGCAGTCTGAGAAAATGATGTCTTTTCTGGTCAGAACTACATATTAAGATCATTAAGGTCATGACCAAAGTAGGGGTGGGGAGGATGGCTTGGGGGGAAGGCAGGGATGAACCTACCTTCCCCCCAGATGATCGGTGAGGACCTCCGATGTCCGCTTTGGTGAGCTGCTGCATGATCACACAGTCCACACTGTATGGAGCAGCACAGAACTCTGGAGGCCAGGACTCGTTTTCCCAGCCTTCAGGAATCCCACAATGCACTGCACGATGATTGCAGTGCATTGGGGATTCCCCTGTGAGTCGGACACTCAAGGCACCTAACTCTGTGTATGCTTGGGCTGCGTACAGTCTGAGCATACAGACAACCCTGGACCATGGGCGTACCATTAATAAGACAAATGTCTCCTGGCCCACAGCCTCTGAGAAGCCCCCCAAGGCCAGTTCTTGCCCTCTCTTCAGTCCCGTAGATAGGAGTGTGAGCTGCAGTCCCCCCAAGCAGGTTCTCTGTGATTCCCGATTTCCCTATTGTCAGTTGGAGCAGAGGAGAGCGGCGGCAGCTGCAGCAGCAGCAGAGAGGCTTCTTGAGCTCCTCTACCACTTGGCAACTGAGTGCAGTTAGGTTGGAGCTGGGACTGGGAGCTAGCAAGCTGTACAAGTAGAAAGGAAAGTCAAATAAAGTAACAACTCTTATCTGTGTGTTTTTTGTGTGTGATTTGTTCTTTTTCCTGTTTCTGTTCTTTATGGGGTGTGTGTGTGTGTGTGTGTGTGTGTGTGTGTGTGTGTGTGTAAGAGAGAGAGAAGGGAGAGGGAGAGGGAGAGAGAGAGAGAGAGAGATTTTGTTTGTGCCCGAGTTATTTTTAACCTTTAAAAAATTATTTTAAATGATTGGGTTCTTTCCTCTAAGTCCTGATGACCCATGTGAAGTGAACTTCTTCCAAAAGAAACAGGGTGTGGTGGCATTGATTAGTTCTTTGATGGCGCCATGGTTGTTGAAAATATATTCAATTGTTTTCCAACCAAACAAATTCTCCAAAAAATGTTTCTTGCTCCCAGAATGGCTCACAATACTTGAGGGTTGGGGAAGAGTGGAGCTAGCTTAGCATCCTTCCTGATTATTTGCTAATAACCGAGACACAAGTTTTGAGCGGTACAAAAATATGTTAAATAAAATAAATAATTTTGAACTGATTTGCCTGGATAGCCCTTTGCCTGCCTTTTCCAAATGAAAAATACTGGTGTTTTTAAAAAAATAATAAAATCCTGCCATGCTACAGCCCTGACAAAAATTGTTAAGTTTGGAACAGAAGCTTCCTTTGGAACCCACAGAACGGGAGGAGAGCAGGACTTGTGGTAGCAAGCATGAATTGCGCTCTTGTGTTTCATAAAGCTGATACTGTTGTATTCTTTGGTTCTGCTGTTGTTTACGCCTTGTAACTGTAGTCCCCTGTCCGCTGTTAATCTGCTACACTATATTACACATGTCCTTAATGTTCTTCTGCAGCAGAGACATGGGGCCAGGAGAAGGAGAGGAAGGCAGTGAGGGGCCCATTTTAAACTCTTGTCTCCAGGCCCACTCCAACCTTGGTACGCCCCTGCCTCAGACCTGGAGTAAAGGGCGCACTTGCAGCCTTTCACCCAGGTAGAAGCCTGAATTTTAAAAATGGGCTTGTGGGGAAGGCAGCACCAGGATCAGGCACAATCCCAGCACTCCACTGGAGCAACTCTACTCAGATAGGACTTCCTCAGTCTGGGTAGGGCTCTCGTGTGCACAGCCTCAGAATGTTAAATTGGCTTTAATGTTCTCTTATGAACAATTATTATTTTATGGGCAAGTTGTTGAGATTTCTGCCGGAATGCATTGTTGCAACAAAACAAAACACCTCTCTCTTTGTGGCTGTGCTGGTGAATAGCTAGGTTATGGGGCAGGATAGGGTGGGGGAATGAAGATAGAAATCAAACAATATTGTTGGTGGAAGCTCCTGACAAAGAGGAATTAAAGGTGATGTACAATACCACAATCCTATCCATGTTTACTCATGAGTAACCCCCAAAGTGCCCAGTGGGGCTTACTCCCAGGTAAGTGTGCATAGGACTGCTGCATAACTTAGTGTGAATTAAGTTATGCCAAAACTATTAAGAATTAAGATGGATATATCTTAACCGGAAATAAAGGGAATCAAAATAAGATTCTCTTTCACAGACAGCATATCCTTTTAAGTGCAGGTATGTTAATAGGAAAATTCTGTTCTTTCGCAGAGATGTTTTACAGTGTAGAACAAACCCTTATCAGGTGCTCTGTTATCTGGGTACCGCTGCATTTATGTGAGAGCCTAACTATTTCTAAGCAGTATCTGTTTGGCTAGATAAAGATGGATTAATGAACAGGGGGCAGGTGAGGTGGCCAGAGCAACATGAGAAATACATTTTTCCCATGAAAGAGAGAGAGAGAGAGAGAGAGAGAGATGTATTTACATGAAAACATTGCTAAAGACCTGTTAAACCCAGACCAACCATATCAAACTTACAGACCTTAACTGCAGAAAAACCATTTTGGCTCAGACACAAAGCTGGTTTGATCATCAGTGAAAGTATGTGGCTGTGCACTTCATATCTTGACATTGTGATCCACTGAGCTATTCATTATTTCTTATTTATTTTGGACACTTGTATCATACCTTTTGTATTAAACAAAATGAACCACTCAAGGCAGCTAGCACTGGGGTTAAAAACTGCAATCAAAAAGCAAATTGAGGACAAATAAGCACACCATTTATAGATCATACATGATGTTTAGAGGGGTACATAATTTTATTCCAAGGGAACCAAGTGGGAGGCAAACCCTCTTGTCTGAGCGTGGGAGCTCTTTCTGGGCTGTAGCAATGGGGACCCCATAACTGCACACCAGGGCCTCTCAGGTGTCATCTGCATGATGTAGTTCACCCACCCCTCTCACAACTTGAAATGCCATCCCACAGGTGGCTGCTGGTGAGGTTCTACAACCCTCACAAGCAGCGTGCAATGCAGTATTAGGAGTGGCGTTCAGGAGAATAAAGTGTGCATGCTCAAAAAGCAGTTGAGTGTATTTTAGATTACAAGCCATTTTCTTCTATCAGTTTCTGTTGTACTCTAGACTTATTTATTTATTTGTTAAATGTGTACACTGCCCCAAACATTCATTTCTGGGCAGTTAACAACAACATAAAACAAGTTAAAACATGCACAGAAATCGTAAAACAATTAAGGCAATCTAAAAATTAAAAACAGGTCAAAACTTAAAAATGTAAAAAGCTGAAAAAGCTTGGCTGAAGAGGTGGGTTTTCAAGTGCTTTTTAAAAATTGTCAGAGATGGGAAGGATCCATATTGGGCTGAACAAAATAAGTTATGACTAAATCTCATTGAAATTAATTGGGCCTAAGTTAGTCATGACCAATCTATCTCACTTATTTTAATAGTCGTGACAACTATGGGCAAAGAGGCACCTTTTAAAACGTGGTGATTCTCTTTATTTAGCAGGGGGAGAGTAACTGGTCCTCTCCACCCCCAGTGCAGTACCTCCAGTGACTGTTGCTGGTGTCAATCTTGTGTTTCTTTTAAGATTGTGAGCCCTTTCAGGGGACAGGGAGCCATCTTATTTGTTTGTTATTTCTCTGTGTCAACCACCCTGAGCCATTTTTGGAAGGGCAGTATAGAAATTGAATAAATTATTGTCAACAATAACAATAACTATAAATTAATCTGGATCCTGTCCAATAATTATACAATGCATAGCCGAGGATCTCAAGAACCCAGCCAGAACAAAGAGCTGAAGCTACTTAGGTACAATTATTGCAATATCTCATGCACATAGCCGGAAGCATCATAGTGACCTTCCTTTGAGGAACAAGCTCCATGAGAAAATAATGTCTCATGCCCCCAAATCAATAGCTGTGTCATAAAATTAAGAATCACAGAGAACTTTGCTTTGAAATGATATTTGGTTTGGCTGCAGCATAGATGGCCAGGAGTGTAAGAGAAGGGGATAAAACTTCAAGGTCACATTAAGGTTAAAATGAATAGGTCACAGCAAATTAATCCTTATTGTCTGACCAGTGTGGGCAAAACAGAGGCAGGGCTGAAGCTGAAGGGAAATAACAGCTAAAATGCAGCGGAAAGGTATAAAACTATTCAGTGGTTCTTTTATGCCTGCTCTCTTTGGCTTTTCATCTTCTTTATGCACTCTTTTTAACTGAGAGGAACCTGGGTGCTTTTCCCCCTACATATATAAGAAGCAAAGCTTGCTTACAAAATGTTTTATTTAATTGTGCAACAGTTGATCTTTCATGAAACTTATTCATTAACAGATCATCTGAGGACACATCTGCATGGAGCTTATTTAGGAAACGGATGTATCACTGTTAAAGTGACCATGCTGGCTATTGAGAATAGCATGTGATCAATTCTGCAGTTTCTTGCTTTGGGGCATTTACACTTTTCCAAACCTTATGAGCCGGGTCTCATGGTCGGTGAGACCCAGTTTCTTCGAGTGAGCGGGGAGAGCGGGCTAAACCTGCTCTCCCCGCTCACGATCAAGGAGGGAGCCCTGGGTGGCCGGATTGGCCACCCACACGATTACCGGCCCCGTGACGGAGCCGGCAGGGGCTGGGGGGAGCGGAGGCCGATTGGCCCCCGCAAGCTCCAGCGTGCCCTGCGCGAGTGAGCGGGTTAACCGCTCGAGAACTACTGGGCTCGCAGCCAAGCCCGGTGGTTCTTACGATCAGCAAAAATCGGGCTAGGCTCTCCTAGACCAGTTTTTGCTGATCTTCAGAATAGCCCTTATGTCTTAACTCTTCATATAACAGAGCTTTTGTTTTGTCGTTAGATATTATATTTGACTATATTGGGAGGTGACAAGGAGCTGCAAGGCCATTCCATCTGCCTGCAGGGACTTACCAACTGGTCCCTCTGCCTCCTGTGGAGCTTCCAGCCCAGACAGGGAGCAACCAGCTTGTCTGCTGCCAAGTTCTAGCTGGCTGGTTGCCAGCCCCCAGACTGTTGAGGAAATCCACCTGGAGCCTGTTCTGGGAGCTACATGTGAGAGGTGTGGCTCTTAGGGCTTGTTGGCTTAAAAGCAGGGAGGCTCGCCAAAGGCGTAGCCATCGGTGTAGCCATCAGGCCACCTGTAGGCGGCTGCTGAAGCCGGCCGCCAAAGGGGCCGGCCTTTGGGGCTGGGCCTTCAAGGCTGGGGGGCTGGTTTGTGCCAGGCCTCTCTGCAGATATGTGTTTGGGCTCTCTTGAGTGGGATGGTGCTGGGGGTGTGCCCGGCAGTTCTGGGGCAGCTATTACTGTTGTGGTGGGGAAGAGAAGAATTGGCACTGGCAGAGCAGCTGGCCATTACAGGGGAAGGGAAATTAGTAATTTGGTGACTGTTTCCACTTCCAACTGCACTGTCAACTCTCAGGCCTCGGGGAGCAGCCCCAATGATCCACAGAGTCTGGCCTTGCTCCTCTGTAATGCCAGGTCAGTTCAGAATAAGACCGAAATTGTCCACGATTTGATCCTGGATGAGGGAGCTGACCTGGCATGTGTAACAGACCTGGTTGGGGGAGGCGAGTGGTTCTGTGTGGGCTCAGCTTCTCCCACCAGGTTATTCTGTCGTGGAGCAGGCTAGTGGATGTGGGCAGGAGGGTGGAGTGGCTGTGGTCCATAAGAATACCATTTCCCTTACTAGGGCCCCTGTGAGACAGCTGACTTATATCGAGTGCGTATTATTGCGGCTGGGAACTAGGGATAGATTGGGGATTCTGTTGGTGTACCGTCCACCCCGCTGCCCAACTGACTCCCTAACTGAGCTAATGGAGCTGATCGCGGAGTTGGTGTTGGAGTCTCCTAGACTTTTAGTGCTGGGGGGACTTCAATATCCACTTTGGGGCTGGCTTGTCTGGTGCAGCTCAGGAGTTCATAGCAGCCATGACAACTATGGGCCTATCCCAATTAGTTTTTGAACCAACTCACGTTGCCAGCCACACACTCGATTCGGTCTTTTGTTCAGATCAGGGGGGTGTTCCGTGTGTGGGGATCCAGTGGTTTCCCCATTGTCATGGACGGACCACTACCTGGTTAAGGTTGGTCTCACAGCCGCAATCCACCCATGCGGGGTGGTGGACCTATTAGGATGGTCCATCCGAAAAGGCTGCTGGACCCAGTGGGATTTCAAAAGGCCTTGGAGGATTTTGACATTGGTGCGGCCAGTGATTCTGTCGATGCCCTGGTGGGAACCTGGAACAGGGAACTCATCAGGGCAGTAGACATGATTGCTCCTAAGCGTCCCTTCCGACCTGCTGCAAAAATGGCCCCTTGGTATACTGAGGAGTTGCGGAGGCTGAAGCGGTTGGGTACCTACCCAACTTGGTTGACTAGAGTGCAAGTGGAGGAGAACTCGGTTCGAATCTGACAGGATACAGCATGTCACCCATTTGAAGAGTTATGCGGTCGCGGTGCGTGCAGCAAAAAAGACCTTTTGGTCTGCGCGCATTGCGGCTGCAGGTTCGCGCTCAGCAGAGCTATCCCGGGTTGTGAGGAGTTTGATTTCTGCTCCTTCTACTTCAAATCAGTCCCTGGGGTTGTTCTGCTGTGATGCCTTTAATGGGTTTTTTGCAAACATGATTTCCTGTATTCGGGCTGACTTGGACTCCACTGTTTTTGCAGGGTCTATGGAGGAGGTGTCCAGCAATCCCTCTTGCAGTATTAGATTGGATCAGTTTCAATTTGTGACTCCTGAGGATGTGGACAAGCTGCTTGGGGTGGTGTGGCCTACCACCTGTTCTCTGGATCCTTGCCCGACTTGGCTGCTTCTATCTGGCAGGGAGATTGTTGGAGATGGCCTAGTTAATATCATAAACGCATCACTGAGGGAGGGTAGTGTGCCCCCTTGTTTGAAGGAGGGATTGATTAGACCACTCCTAAAGAAGCCTTCTTTGGATCCCTTAGTGATGGACAGTTACAGGCCGATCTCCAATCTCCCTTGGTTGGGCAAGGTGATTGAGAGGGTGGTGGTCGACCAGCTCCAGGCAGTCTTGGAGGAAACTAATTTCAAACTGGCTTTAGGGCTGGCTATGGGGTTGAGACAGCCTTGGTCGGCCTGATGGATGACCTTTACCAGGGAATTGACAGAGGGAGTGTGACTCTGCTGGTTCTTCTGGATCTCTCGGCGGCGTTCGATACCATCAACCACGGTATCCTTCTGGATTGCCTGGGGGAGCTGGGGATAGGGGGCACTGCTTTGCAGTGGTTCTGCTCCTCTCTATTGGGTAGATTCCAGATGGTGGAGCTTGGTGACAGTTGCTCCTCAAAACGGGAGCTGTTATATGGAGTCCCCCAGGGCTCCATTCTGTCACCAGTGCTTTTCAATATCTATATGAAACCTCTGGGTGAGGTCATCAGGAGTTTTGGTGCTGGGTGCTATCAGTATGCTGATGACACCCAAATCTACTTCTCCTTTTCATCTTCAGGAAATGGCACTCACTCTCTAAATGCCTGCCTACAGGCCGTAATGTGCTGGATGAGGGAGAACAAATTGAAGCTGAATCCAAGCAAAATGGAGGTGCTCATTGTGGGGGCTCAGAATCTGAGGGATGAGTTAGATCTCCCTGTGCTGGATGGGGTTACACTCCCCCAGAAGGAGCAGGTGCGCAGCTTGGGAGTACTCCTGGACCCAGGCCTCACCTTGGTATCTCAGGTGGAGGCCATGGCCAGGAGTGCTTTCTATCAGCTTTGGCTGATTCAACAGCTGCGTCCATTCCTTGGAGAGGATGACCTCAAAACAGTGGTGCATCAGCTGGTAACCTCCTGGCTTGACTACTGCAATGCACTCTATGTGGGGCTGCCTTTGTACGTAGTCCGCAAACTTCAATTAGTTCAGAATGCGGCAGCCAGGTTGGTCTCTGGGGCAACCCGGAGAGACCATATTATGCCTGTTTTGAAACAGCTACACTGGCTGCCGATATGTTTCCGGGCAAAATACAAAGTGCTGGTTATTACCTTTAAAGCCCTGAACAGCTTAGGTCCGAGTTATCTAAGAGAGTGCCTTCTTTTACATGATCCCCACCACACATTAAGGTCATCTGAGGAGGTCCGTCTCCAGTTACCACCAGTTCATCTGGTGGCGACGCAGAGGCGGGCCTTCTCTGTAGCTGTTCCTGGGCTATGGAATGCACTCCCAGCAGAAATTCATAATTTGAGATCATTGCTGTCCTTCAAGAGAGCCCTTAAAACGTACTTATTTGGCCTGGCTTTCCAGAGTTTTAAATGATTAATTGTTTTAAACTGTTTTAAACTGTTGCCCTGATTTTCAGGGCTTTTAGCTGTTTTATTGGTTTTATTGTGTTTTAATAGTTTGATTTTAATTGTTAATTTGTTTTAATTGTTTTAATCATGTTGTAAACCGCCCTGAGCCATTTTGGAAGGGTGGTATATAAAGCTAAGAAAGAAAGAAAGAAAGAAAGAAAGAAAGAAAGAAAGAAAGAAAGAAAGAAAGATATCATGCTTAGCATTACAGCTAAGTTTATCTGTTAATGGGTCTGTGTGGCAGTAACCATCCTTCCTGACTAGGCTTGAATTAAAGTGGGGGAAATTAGCTTCAAATGGGTGCAGACCTGCCCACAGTTATATTAACCTTAAAGCACTTGGGAAAGTTGGTCGCGGTGTGGACACATTGGAAAGAAAAAAAGAAAGATGCCTTGAGAACAAAGAGTTGCTTTATTGAGGAGTATAGGGGCGCAGAAATTCAAAAGAGAGTGGTTAAGCAGGAGATTTGTGCCTAGTGAACCCACTAACAATAGACTTCTGGTAATGGAGTTTGCAGACTTCCTGGGAATGTTTTTGGTGGCTTCTAAAGCACAATCACCAGGTCATAGCACTAAGAAGAGAGACCGAGGCTTGAGGGTGATGGAAAGAAAAAGAATAAAGCCGTTTGTCATCACTACCTGCAGTCTAGGTGGGGGTTCTTCTCTCCAGTTGGATCAAGCAAATGGCAAGCTACGGTGTGTATCTGAGCAGCATGGGGTGCAGAGATTGATGGATGTGCAAGAGTACGATGCCTTCTTGGGGAGGATTTTATAGGCAAAAAACACACTGAGGCATGATCGAAACATTTGCATAAGTATAGGTAAGTAGATGTTGAGGGTTGCTCCATGGCAGTAGTTGTTGGAGAATGCTTGCTCCATATAAGGCATGAATATTGAGTATTGATTAGGTTATGTTAGAGCTGCCTCCCCCTACCGTGTGCTCCTTAAACAAAGGGAACATTTCACAAAGAATCACCAAAAGCAACCACCTGAATAGGGATTGGGGGCAGGAGACGCATCACGCTTATTGGCATTACTCACCGAATTTTGCTAACGGTGGGGAGGAAACAAGGTGAGAAGTTCAACTTAGCCTTGGGATCTCTTATCAACGCATACTCATAAGGGTAGAAAAGAACTCACTTTTGCTTATGCTTTTCTTTCTTTTGCTCTGATTCGGCTGTGCATATATGCCCAGATGCAATCAGAGGGGCATTTCCTTTCGTCAATTACATCCTTGCAATTGCCTGCAGGCATCATAGGCAAATGCTTTATCAGTATGGCCTGTCATTTCTGGAATGCAGCCAACTACAGCTTCTCTTTCAAAAAGGCTAGGAAAATGGCTAAGTGTCTCTGGTTTGAGGGGTGCATTGAAGCACCCCAAAATGGCATAGTGAACAAATCTAGTAACATACTATGATGTGCAGCATTACAGCTCCTTTGTGACTAGGGAAACCTGCAGAAACGCTGCTTCCACTTCCACTGCTTTTTTGAGCAGTGTCAAAGCTTCGTGAGAGGTCTGTAGAAGCCCCAGGGCACAGCATCACAGAGCCCTAGCACTGCACACCATGGTAGCCATCAACTTGTTTTGAGAAACAATAGTATTCTGGTAATGGAGAAGACACATGAGCAGAGAAACATAAGCAGAGAGGAAACAAACTTCAGCAAATCAGTAAGTTGGCAAGCATTGTGGATACCAAGTGAGAAGTCCTTCGTTGTTGTGGCACCCACCCTGTGGAACTCCCTTCTGTGGGAAATCAGAGTGGCTCCCTCCTTGGTGTTTCCAACTGAAGACACTGGCCCCACTCACATGTAACAGGAAATGAGTTGAAGGAGCCTGAGGTTGATTTTCTTGTATGTCCCAATTCATGAAGTCCTGGTCCCATCAGAAAGCAACCCCAGGTTTCCCTTCCCAAACTCCAACCTGAAACCTAGAGCTCTAGTGAGTTTCACTGTTCCTACCTGAGCCACCAGTGTTCCATCCAAATGCTGAACTGTAGGCTGTGCTTGCTGTAACTGGAGTTGAGGGAGGAAGCTCCTCCCTCTCTCCCACTGTGATTGGCTGTCAGGGCTGTCCTTCATGCCAGAAGAAAGCCTGCAGAGCCAGTCCCTGACTGCAGTTTGGTTCCTGTCTGTTTCATCCTCATGTGGACACGTAACCACAGAGGCGTAACTAGGGAAAACGGCGCCTAGGGCAAGCACTGAAATTGCGCCCCCCCCCAACATACATCTGGCTGATGTATGATATACAAACAACCACTTTGTATATAATTGTGCTTTGGAAACATACTGTATGCTTTGGTAGTTTGTTGGTTCAATAAAAAAATCTTGTCCTATAAAAATAAATAAATAAATCTTGGAGAAGCCAGGGAGGGAACTTGAAACCTAGATGCTCTTCCCAGAGCGGCTCCATCCCCAGAGGGGAATATCTTCCATGCTCACACTTCTAGTCTCCCATTCAGATGCAACCAGGACAGACTCTGCTTAGCTATGGGGTCAAGTCATGCTTGCTACCACAAGACCAGCTCTCCTCTCATTTACAGTGGTATGAGTGTAGAATTCTGTCAGTAGCTCATTTGTCCATGATTTTATGATTTCGTCCTAAAAGGCACAACAGTAATGAAAATAAGGACTCATTTCAGCTAGTCACCTGCACTTCAACCCCATTCCTGAGTTGAACTGCATCTCAGGAAAGGAGTGTGGATCCTTTGCCAGGTGACCTGTAAGCTTGCTCGGTAGTTGCTAGCTCTCCATCCACAGTCCAGTAGTCCCTTGACAAGCGACCTGCTTACAAACCTGCTGCCCCCCCCTCCAGAGTATTACCAAAGAAGATGCTGGAAGGCATCTTCTACTAGACTGGCTCCCTCCCCCCTGCCCCTCTTCTCTGCTTGCCTTGTCTCCAGCCGCACCGAGAAACTAGCAGGCCCACAAAGCGAACGTCGGTGCTTCTTCCCACTGTGCTGGTTGCGGGTGTGCAGTCGCCCCCAGCTCTCCCCGCCCGTGGCGTCAGAAGAGGAGCAGGAAAGGGAGAGGGCACGACACACACTCCCGTCCCTCCTGAGAAAATCCCCTGAGGGGACTATCTTACAGTGCTCACACTTCTCCCATTCACATGCAACCAGGGGACAAGTCATGCTTGGTAGTTGCTAGCTCTCTATCTCTATGTTACTTTCCGACGCTGGTGTTGGGGATTTTAAACCGAGGACACCCTCTCGCAAAAGGAGTTTAAAAAAAGATCATCGTGGTCTTCTCGCCTTTGTTCTAGGGACGTGAACCTTACAAAGCTTATCTTTGTGAACTTGTAAATTGTTACTTGTATCCTGATCAAGGATCTCTCTCTCTCTCTCTCGATCTCTCTCTCTCTCTCTCTCTCTCTCTCTCACTCACACACACACACACACACACACACACACACACTCCTCCATACCGATTAATGTGAGCTGCAGTCCTAAACATCACACTTCTGAGGGATAAGTCCCGTTAAACTCAGTGGCTGCCAGGATGAGGGAAACCACTCCAAGCATTCCCATCGAAACTAAAAGGATAAGTTAGGCATTTGATTGTTTCCTTTCCAGAGAAGCGCTGGAGGAAAGGGCGGGAGAGCGCTGCAGATGGCAGCAAAGAGAGGGCCACAAAACCGTGAGCAGCTCTTCAGCCAGCAAGGGGCTGGGCGGCTCTTGCTAGCCCAAACTCTCTTTTGCGGGAAATATCTCGTGAGAGATGCGAGGTTTGGGGCCAGTGAACGGGAAGGAACGGGAGATCATGCGACCCAAGCCTGCTGTGTTTATTCGGCGGCAGTAAGATCCCCTGAGTTCGATTGATGGGAGGACTCACTTATTCCCCCAAAACTGCTGCTCCTCCTCAACCCCGGTCAATGGCTCTGCTACTTCCGAAGGAGGGGAAGGCGGTTCAAGCAGCACAGGAGCACCTGCTGGACTCTTCAGAGGGGACGAGGAGGGCAATTCAGCAATTCGGACCAGCATGCAGGCGCCTGTCCTACTCACGGGAGGCAGACGCTCCGCTGCTGAGGGCACCGCCGGCTCCTGCAGCACTCGAACTTCCACGTGGTCAGGCATGCGTTCTTTGCAGGAGTGCGAGTGCGGGGGGGGCGGGCGGGCGGGTGGCCGGCCGCCTTTCCTGCCACCCAGTGGGAGCGCCTGCCCGCCACCCTCCGGCGCCTAGAATTTGGGGGAAAAAAATTTGAAAAAAATTTTTTTTTGGTGGTGGAGCTTTTCTGGGGCATTGCGCTGCGCCCCCTCCCAGAGTGGCGCCCAGGGCACGTGCCCCCCTGCCCCCCCTATCGTTATGCCCCTGGGTAAGCACGCCCGGGGGTGGGGTGGGGTGGACACTGTGTATCCGTTGGACTGTCAGTTCTGTGTTATGTGTGAATGGGGCCACTCAGTTTTCAGCAAACCTTTTCTAGTTTTTTCTCTCTTTTTGCATGTGATTTGTTTTCTGGATGATGCTTTTATTGACCACTGCTTTGATTTGTTTTTACTGGTAGACATCCAGACGAATGTTGATGCATCTATTCACCCAGGCTTTTAATTAAATATTGTTTTAATAGTTTTAACATTGTTTTAAAATGTTGTTTTAAAACATTGTTTTAAAATTTAAATTGTTGTAATGTTTTGACTTTTACTGTATCGTTTATTTATTTTCACTTATGTTTTAATCTTTGTTGTCATTTATTTTAACTAATGTTTTAACTTTTTCTGTTTGTTTGCTCTGTTGTAAACTGCCCAGAGACATGAGTTTTGGGTGGTATTAAAATATGCTAAATAAATAAATAAATAAAGTGCATGCCAAAAAAAAGTCTCACATGTGCGGGGGCGGGGGGCAATTTCCAGTGATCTCCCCTTCTTTCTGCAGGCCGCTATACCTTCCAAAAATCTGACACTCTGGGCTCTTTTTTTGAAGAAGGAACATCGCTCCCCCACTATTGTATGAGCAAAATGTTTTTCAGCATGCAACAGCATTAATCTGGATGTCAAGCACTGCATAGTGTGCTTAAATAATAATTAACACTTACATGTTAGCCAACATGTTACAGCCAACATCCAGATGAATGTAGACTTAAGTTAGTCATGACTAGCTTCTTTCATTGATTTCAACAGTGTTTAGGCATGATTAACTAGTCTGGCTGTTGCCCAGTCTATATCAGTTCTCCTAAGCTATGTTCATTATTTTCAGTGTCACCCTGTTTTCCTCCATTCTGTCTAAGAAATGTCTGCATATTGCAGCAATATTGAATATGCCTCTAAAATGAATGCATATGATGCTAATATTTTATTATTAGTATAAATAATGCATGCTAACAGGCAGAGAGAGAATATATTTTAAATGCATTTTTAAAAGGAAAACATGCATTTCAGTGACACGATTGCCTCTCTGCTGAGGTAGCTTTTGGGTATCTATCTAATGTCCCATCTCTTTTTACATACAAGTTAATAAAGAAAATTGGCCAGCTGATGGTGTTGAGTTGCACTTCAGTACATTCCTGGACCTTGAATCTGATCGTACAGGGCTTCAACTGAACCATGCAAATATTTAATCAGTCCCAGAAAACTGTCCGAGAAAAGTATTTACAGGCAAGGTTCTTATTTTATTGCCTATAGAGACTGATTTAATAGCAGTCAAGAAATGAAGAGCAGTCGAATAATGTAGTGTCTTTTAGCCTAGTGCAAGTCTGAATACTTGTTGCAGCAATAAAATCTGCAGGAGCTTTTGCACACAGCAGGTTTCACTACGAGTTTACGGGAAGGCTTTACTGTGAACTTGAAGTTGTCCCAAAAAACTGCTGCAAATAGTGGATTTTTTTTACCCCAGATATAAATCGGGCTACACTCTAACACGAAGTGAAAAACCCGAATTGTGTGTGAACTCCTTCCCGATAACTTGCAGGGACTTCGGGGTAAATCTATCCAATATATGAACACAACCCGCTCCGTTCCAGAGGAGATGCGAGTTAAAGGGCTGCAAAAGCCCCATGTGTAAAGCTTCCAGGTGGGAAAAAGCATCATTTAGAAGCAGTGTAAGAAAACTGATAGACAAATGTAACATGTATAATGAAACATCTGTATGAAAGATCTGTTTTTAAACAACTTCTTTCCAAACAAGAATCTCTCTTAAAGTTAAATGAGGTCCTATACCCATTAACACATTTCCCAAACCAATTGCTGTTTTCACCAAATTATGTCATGATGGTGTATAAAAAAAAACCCTAGCCCTAGACAGCTCCAGACCTCTAATAAATGCTTGACCTAAGCATCCACTCTATGTAGCTCAACCTCTGCTAACTGAGCAACGAGTTACCTTTTAAAGTGGTGATTCTTTTATATTTAGCAGGGGGAGAGCAACTGGCCCTATCCAGACACAGAACAGCATCCCTCCAATGGCTGCTGCTAGTGTCTGCCTTATGTTTCTTTTTATATTGTGAGCCTTTGGGGACAGGGAGCCATCTTATTCATGTATTATTTTTTTGTCTATGTAAACTGCTTTGAGAACTTTGGTTGAAGAGCGGTATATAAATATCAGCAGTAGTAGTAGTAGTAGTAATAACTAATAATGACTGGCATCCTGACTAACAAAGTGCTTGAGTAATGAGTGAAATTGCACTTGTGCAAGAAGATCCATAGTTCTGCTAAAAGAAAAACACCAGGGAATTGCAGAATTGTGTGTTTTGTGCTCTTGCACTATAACACCCTTTGTCAAAAGTTACCTTTAAAACAAACTAGGCATGCTGTAAGTTGTACAACAGCTGTGCAAATGCAAGCACGCTTGCAGTAGTGCAGTGCTAGTCTGGAATGTAAACTCCAAACTTACTGCAAGTAGCTAGCACAACATCTTGGTGCTAGTGCAACATCCTTCTGCAGGTGCTTTGTTAAGATGTCAGCCAACATTCATACACAGCCAGGGTATTAATAGTAATCAGCATTTATATAGAGCAGGCCTGCTCAACTTTGACCCTCCAGCTATTTCTGGACTACAACTCCCATAATCCACAGCCACAGAGGCCAATAACCAGGGATTGTGGGAGTTGTAGGCCAACATCTGCAGAAAGGCCAAAGTTGAGCAGGCCTGATATAGTGCTTTCAGTGTTGTTCAAAGCACTTTGCATATTAACTTGACAAGCCTTAAAGCAGGCCAAAGTTAGTACCCCCAGTGTGGAGATTCGGGACTGAGGCTTAATTAGAGTGGCTTGCCTAAGGCGACCTAGTGAGTTCGTGGAAGAGATGACCCTTGGGCTAGCAACCTTCCATATCACAGGTAATAGAGCCCCTGGTGGCGCAGTGGTAAAACTGCCGCCCTGTAACCAGAAGGTTACAAGTTCGATCCTGACCAGGGGCTCAAGGTTGATTCAGCCTTCCATCCTTCCGAGGTCGGTAAAATGAGTACCCAGAATGTTGGGGGCAATATGCTAAATCATTGTAAACCGCTTAGAGAGCTCCGGCTATAAAGCGGTATATAAATGTAAGTGCTATTGCTATTGCTATTGCTAATTCACTTACCCACCAGGAATGGTCCTGCCCTGCCACATTGAGAGGAGACAACACAGGCGTGGAGCTGTTTGCTGGGCCCCACACCAGTTAGGGCTTCTGCCAGGGAAAATGAACTTCCAGGCTAGTGTGCGAAGTGGTGATCAACTGGACCTAAGAAGGAACCATTGTGCTCCTAACAGCTGGAAAGTGAAGAATGGGTGAATAGGCTTGGCTGGTCTCTAGAACAAAACGGTGTGATTTCAGCTTCAGTTCATGGCTGTGCATGTACCTTTTCTAACCTTTGAACCCCCATGAGCATATGAGGCCTCCACCATTCCTCATCATTTGTTGCTGTACAGTACCTATACACAGTCAAGTCCAGCTTTTGGGTTTGCTGAGTTGTGACCACATGGCCCTGCTCACAGAATTTTTCTCAGGAAGGATTGGGCCCCTCAACCTGTTAATTGGGAAGAGTGGGTTCACCTGAGCAGCCATGACAGCATCTCTTCAAGCACACACTTCATGGAGCTTTTGCACTGAATGGTGAATCTGCACAGTTGTATCTGTACAGCTTCTGTGGACTGGATCACCGGCACTGTGGACCATTGGCAGCTATGCCTGCCGGACCCCTCCTGTGCTTGTTCCCAGGCACTGAGTCTGGATACTGCTGGTGGGGGCAGAATCAGCCGTATAGATTTGTGGACCTGGGTTGTGATGGTATTGGGACACAAAAGGAAGGAACACTGTAGGATATCATCGCAGTTTCTCTGTGAAGAGTCACCCAGATGCTTGCCTTCTATGTCATCCAAATGAGTCACATTCTCTTTCCTTTATGTACAGCATCTGAAGGTTAGCAGCTTATTTTTCAATATATTATTAGTGCAATTATGATTTCCTTTCTATGATTTTAAATCCAGCCGTTACTGGGTATGGTAAACTTGTGCTATTTGGTGATTTGTGCACTTTGCTTGTATCCTTAAGAACAACAGTGGCTAATAATTGAGGGCTGGAAGTATAGCATCATGTACAAGAGCTGTACATGATAAGGAAAGAGCCCGAGTGCTTTTCTTCCTTCCACAGATGAATGGAATTATGTCCCCATTTCCCCCATACCTTTGTAAGAAAAATGCCAACCATTCTTGTTACTATTACTGGGGACCAGAAAAATGCAAAATCAACATGATCTATGGGGTGAAATGCATGCACAAATGGGCTAGGCTAGGGGAATAGCATGGCAGTGAAATTTGCAGGAGTTAGCATTGGACAGGGCAAAATAGCAGAAGAATGGGGAAGAAACCCCTGCTGTTTTACCTCCAGAGGGGTAAGCTTCATGACTACAGCAGCTGACTGCAACGATTGTTACTTACATCCAATACTAAAAGCTCATTTTTAATTATGAGGAAGTGACACAATAAAAGGGGCCCCATATCAGGAAGTCTGGAGTTCAAATAAACATAGAATGTTTGTAGGAACATTCTTTCAGTCCCCACGAAGGATCATATATGTCTAATTTGCAAAAGCAGAAAAGCAACAAGGAGCAATCGAAACCACTAAATAATCAAGACTGGGGGCTGGGAGGGAAAATGAAATAAAATTACCAGGAGAAAGGGACACACGGGTGGCAAGTAATTACTATAAAGGATAAACTTCAATTAGCTTTTAATTGTTTCCAGAAACCAATGCCTTGCAATAGTTCTTGAAACTAACCACAACTATTTTTATATAGGAAGCTTATATCAGTTCTTTATAGTTTGAAACATATTCTCTAGTTGAAGTTAAAGGTTGCTACAATTAGTACCAATCAGGAAAATAACACTTTTTGCAGTTAAAGATTCATTTTATTTAAGTCCTATATAGATAAAAGAAATTGAAGTCATATTTGTAAGTTAGTTGAAACCATTGCAATATAATAAGCGATCCTCACAATCACTGCAGGAGGCTACCCCCTTCTGTGGGGAGGAGGCCCGAAAGCCCTCCGGGCTGTGCTCCCGGGCTGTGGTCCCTTAGCCCAGTTCTTCCCCATCGTGAGAATAGCCTCAGCATGTTTCCAGACAAGTATGTGTAGCTCAGCATGACTTGAGAACACTTTTGGCACCAGAATTCCACACAAAACCAAAATATGAAGTGAATGTCAGGGTTCCTACAAAGGTGAAATGCCTGAGAATTTCCAAGGAAGACCAAATGAGTTTCCACACATGTGGCCTGATCATACAGTTTATCTCGTTCCAGCTTAAGATCGTGGTGTGTTTCTTCCTTAACAAACATTACTCTAAGACAAGTGAATTTTGGAGGTGGAGGGGAGGGTTCTGCATACCTCTTAACTTTCACCCACCTCTTATTTTATTTATTTATTTATTTATTTGACACATGTGTATACCACCCAAAATGCAAGTGGGCTGGTGCTGGCCCCCAAAAAGTTCCCATCTTGACTCCATTTCCTCAGATGCCAACGCAGCCTGTACTGAACCGAGAGAGGCAAAGCAATGGCTCCTCACAGAACGGTGTTCTCCAAAATCTTGCTAAATGGAATCTGAAGAAGAGAATTTTAATGGACATTCATACTTCCATGGAGGATTTTATCTGAACACAAGGCTGCCAGAATTTAGAAACTATCGGCCGCAGTTCAGCATTAGAGGCCAGTTGACAAAAGCACTGAAAACTCAGACGTCAGAAACAGGCTACTGGGCCTGTTCTGTGCTAGTTAATTTGACCCTTATTTGGCTGTTCCATTTTTCAGCTGCAACCTTTAAATGAGTATCAGCTCAGAATTTGCTGGAAATACCACAGCTGTTTGAGGATTATAGTTTAACAAAGCTACTCGGATATAGAACCAACATAAAAACCATAAGCTACTTTTTCTTATAGCTTTTTATTATTGTTAGTGTTTTCATGCATCATGTTGATTTCATGGTGCTGCACAAAACACCACTTTATGTATTTACTCGTGACCTTGGCCATATTTTTCTGTACTATACAAAAACATGAGGTGAAATGTACATCTAAGCAGACATTTTAATATTTAGCAGTCCTCCATTTGATGGAAGAAGAGGGGCTAGAAGTCCTATAAGCCAGCGCAAAACATCCAAACAACATTCTCTCACACACTCCTAGCATACAAAACAGAAAGATCTGCCAGATTAATGTGTGTAATGGGTTGGTCATGCCAGATCCCCTGCAAGGTAAGGAGTAAGTTTGTACAGAATTTTACTAGACAGCTCATGCAAATGAGCCAGTTCTCCAGCCCTGCCAATTTAAGTGGCTGTTTCTAGTCTCTTCTATATGATCCCACAGAAATCTGGCTGGGACTTGAGGAATTTCCGTGTGGGTGTAATATCCTTTGTGACAAACATCATCACACATAGCACAATATTACCAACAGATTTTTTTAAAAACTGTTTAAATGCATACCATGAATAAATGGAAAGCTCCAATGGAACAACATGTGATACTTCACAGATGCTTTCACACACGAAAAATGTGACATTTCAACATTTGATATATAGTTTGTAATTTTTAACCCTTTGCTAGACCAGCCAAGAGATAAAATTCTAAAATTTGATTTTTAAAAGATGTCATATAATTGCAGCTCATACAAGTTCACAACAGGAAAATTGCAGCTACAGTTCCACATCATAGCTGTGCAACAAGAAAAAACTGATTTTGTTGCATGTTGGCTAGTACTGTTAGTTTCAGTGTGCACTGGAAAGTCATACTCTCCAATGGAGTGTGTCAGGTTACAGACAGTCAGTGCAATCCTATGTATAGAAAGCCAGAAAGGGACTCCAGAAATAGGATTCAGAAAAGTCCTGTTGCGTTCAATGGGGCTTACTCTTGAGCAAGTGTGCATTGTACTGTTCAGCAACACTGAAGTGAGGGATGTCCAGAAACAACATTGCAAGTGAAGCTGAAGTAGCTAGTCTTACCAAAAGGGCTGTCCTTAGGGCATGGCAAGCAGGGCAACCACCCTGGGCCCTGCTCTCTTAACCCCCATTAGTATTAACTGTAAGGGGGCCTCACACTGACTGATTTGCCCCAGGCCTGCCAGGGCTCTCTAAGGACAGCCCTGCTTACCAAGGTTCAGTTCACACAACCACTGGGCTCATGATGGCTGCTTGAAATGGCTGTGCAGGTTGCAGGAGCAGAGCCACCATTAGGTGAATGGGTTCAAAGAACCCGGGCCGCTGCCAATCAGGGGCCGCACCTCGTGGCCCCAACATGCCACCTGCGTCTGACGTCAGACATGTGGGGGGCGTTATTTTGCTCCCAAATGGGGCCGCGCGGCCCTGTTTGGGAACAAAATCGGCCTGCACTGCATTGGCAGCGCAGGCTGGAGCGACTCTCCCTGCCTTTAAAGGCAGGGAGAGCCCCTTCTGTCCTTGCCGCCAATGCAGCAGGGCCAGTTTCATTCCCAAATGGTGCTGTGTGGCCCCGTTTGGGGGGAGACTACGCCCCTGCATCTGATGTCAGATGTAGGGGTGTGGCTAGCTGGGCCCCTGCATCTGACATCAGACATGGGGGTGGGGCTAGGGGTCGCGGTGGCAGCTGAACATGGGCCATCGCCAGCCTCACTCCGCACCTGGCAGGTTGGTTTTTTGACCATGGCTAGCTAACTGCGTAGTGGGATAGGATAATGGCACACAGAAGGCTGATTTCTGAGCCTGACTGTGGCTGCACACAATTGACTGGTCACGGCAGGAATTGCATATAACCACTGCTAAGTCCAATACAGTAGTTGTCCAAATCAAAGTCTACGAAAACTCTTAACTTGAATTCAGGGCAGCCTTATAGATCTGCACCAAGCATCTGTAGCCTCCCTCACCTCTAACTTGTGAAATTGCTTTTGTTTTTATATGAAGAACATAAATTAGTAAGCACAGCAGGAGCCAAGATACAGGCTTCAGAGAACATTGACTGCAGCACATAAAACTTTATGTATTGAAAGGTCCCATTTCTCTTTGGGCTCCAAAAATCCCAAACTCTTTCTTCCCCAGACAAAATAACTCAGGGGCTTCTTGTCTGCAGTCTTGGTTCAGGCTGAGTGCACTTCAAAGCTGCAGGGGGGCCACGTCTCGATGGACGCACATTAGTCACAGCCATTCATGTGAGTTGTCCAGCGAGCTTAGCTGAACTAGTAGCCTTAGGGTGCAAGAAGAGGAGTGAAGACGGGGCACTTCTCTGTTCATGATGTATTACAAAACCCATTTAGAACATTCTGAGCCATAAATCTGCATGTACAACAATAAATCCATCGCTCTAGATTCATTTGCACATATCTTTTAAACAAATCCTCATTCTGTCCTCTAGAGCTTTAACTATTTCACTTCTCTAGCACATACGCTTGCTGGCAAGGGAGTCGTTATCTATCCAACAAGCGTCAGTTCATTTTCAGGGAGTAGGAATTGTAGGAACAATCTCTCACAAAATGACATTTCTTGATTTTAAAGCTGAAATATTCAAGAAAAAAAAAACCCATAAAAAGTGTTTTTATTTACACACTTAACATCAGCCACATATGTCTCATGTAGAGTCTTCCTGATACTCTAATCCACTCACTTTAGTTGGATTGGTAGTCAAAAGTCCTGCAAGTATCCATCTACTCACCAACCCAGCCTCTTATCCTGAGCCTTCTCCTCAACTATGGCTGTTTTCTCACAACTGTGCTAATCTTGGCTAAATAGGGCTGACTAACATTAGTATGATCATGGCTCACTGGAGAGTGATCATCCAGGAGAAGTTACATATTTAACCGGTTCAAAAAGAAGCACCATTGACTAAACTGCTGTTACCAGGAACCTGCTCCCTTTTGTTGTGAATTTTAAAGTCTTGCCTCACTTAAATAGTGACCATTTCCCGCTCCTCCTCCAACTGGTGCCATTTGTCCAACAGTTAAGGAATTGATTGCAGTGGGACATTTCCTGAGCTACTGGTGAGACTCACATCAATGACTTTGTCTCTTGTCCATCTAGAGACATATGAGGATTTAGTTCATGAGCTCCAAAAACATTTAATCAGGGAAGTTGACTATGCTTCAAAGCCGCCTGGGTGCCCATCCAAACCCTGGTTTGATAAGGACTGTATAGAAGCCAGGAAAGCCCTCACATCTACCTACTTCACCTACAGAGTTAGTGTAGGAGCAGTATTGTGGAAGGTCTCTCACACCTCAAGAAACAATATAATCATCTATTGGCAATCAATAAGAGAGAGGCCATGAGGGCCACCTGGTCACAGATCATCCAGGCAGCCAAAGCAGAGGACTCCTCCATGCATCAGGGCCAATTCTTCCTACAGTGACTTGGCTCTGATAGACTCTCACATCCCTCTGGTGAGCTGGGAATCGCTCACCGAAAGATATTGGAACTTTCAGAAGCAATATGAAGATGCTATGGCAGATTTGCCCTCTCTGCTTATAGGATATAAAAGACCTGCCCAGCTGTCCACTGGCCACTGCTGCAGAGTTTGAGTCCCTCTGCTGCAGTAAAGGCCCCAGGGGAAGACCTCATTCCTATGGATCTTATAAAAAATAACCTGGAGTGCTGGGCCCCAGTTCTGGCCTCGCCATTTACCTATATTGACTCTCATGGCCACATTCCCAAGGACTGGGGGCTGGTGATCCTCATCCCCATATTAAAAAGGAGATGAAGGAATGACCCTGCCAATTATAGGCCCATTAGCCTCCCCGATACCATCAGCAAGCGTCAGACACATACGGGGGAAACTCAAGGACTGGTTAGAGCAAGAAGAGCCGCTGGCAGTCAAGCAAGCGGGCCCTAGGGAAGGCAGATCTACAACTGACCAGGGACTGGTGTTCCAACAGCTCATTGAAAAGTATTCCTCTAACAACTCTACTAAGGATGTGTGGAACAATTTGAGTACAAAATTATTTGCACCCGAATCTGGCTGATTCGGGTGATTTGTAGACAAAACAAATCACCACTGTCCTCAATTGCCCAGATTCGAGTACCAAAAAAAATCACCCATGAATCAGTTCCTGAAAATTTGGAGATTCAGACCTCTATTTTGTGGTTAAAGTGGGTTGGGTGGTAGTGCCCAATGGGTGGAAGCTACCACCCAAATTTCAAAGAAATTGGGCAAACTGGTGATTTTAAAAGAATTTTTGAAGTTTACGTGTCTTTAAGCTTTTCCCCATAGGGAATAATGGGGATTTCAACAGCCTTAGTTTTAACTCTCCAGAGCAGGTTGTGGTGGGTGGTAGTGCCCAATGGTGCAAGCAAGGTACCACCCAGATTTCAAAGAAATTGGGCAAAGGGACGATTTTTAAATGATTTTTGAAGTTGGCATGTCATTGGGGCAGATTCAGGATGGAAAAGAGGTTTCAGGGACAGAAGAATGGGTCAGGTGATAGTGACCCAATGGGTGCCTGCTACCATCCAGATTTCAAATAAATTGGTGAAAGGGGTGATTTTTAAAGAATTTCTGAAGTTTGCACATCTTTAAGCTTTCCCCCTATAGGGAATAATGGGGATTTCAGCAGCCCCATAACTCCATTTGGGAGGCACCAGGGTGGTGGTGTAGTGCACATAGGGTGCCAACCACCCACAAACCCACAAGCCCATGGGGCACTGGCTTTTGTTGTTTCTGAGGTGTTCTGAGAGTAGATTCTCTGGTAGTAAATGAGAGTGGGTTCAGTGTTTGTCATTGCACTACCACCCATCACAACCCGCTCTAGGCCACCCTGGTGCCCCCCACATGGAACTATAAGGTTGCTGAAATCCCCATTATTCCCTATGGGGAAAGCTAATGGCTCCCATGATTCGTTCTTCCAGAGCTGCTAACCAGGATTGTGTGGCCACTGCACTGCAGGAACCTGGCAGCAATAGTGATCGTGTGCTGTGCTTGCCCACTGATGCTGGCTAACCTCCGGGGGCAGTAGAGCAATCGTGTGGACACTGCCTATGCCAGATGAAACAAAATAATGCCCTGAGCCAACAAATCAAAGAAACAGGATTTTGTCAGGTAAATTGTTTTCTTCTCCCTTCCATTAGCTGTGGAAGACGACAGAGAGCTTCTTAGAGAGGCCATGCAAATTATAATGCTGTGTCTTTACAAATGAAAAACTCATTCAATTGATTCCATAAAACAGGGATAATAAAATGCAAAACATAACCCCACAATTTAGGCACAGGCCAGCACCACTCAGAATTACATATCACATGGAGATGTAACAGCACTTGTTTTTCTCTGTTTCCCTCCACCCCCTTGCTGACTTATCCTGAAGTATTCTACTTGGGTGTGCAGCATAATATTTGAAGTGTTGCTCAAGGAATCAAGTTGATTTTTTATATCAGCTCCCTTTTTGATAGAATCAAGTGTGTGATCTTTCATGAGTATCTCATCTGACATTTAACTACTCACATGAGCAGTTATTTGCACAAGGAAGACCATGGAAATAATTTCTGAATGAGTTCTAGTCATGAACATGGGTACACTAACTAATAACTGAATGTCTACAGAATGCAGTTTTCAGGGACTGGGTCAAATACACTCATTGAATAGTATATCACTACAGTACATCCGGTCTTCACATGACTTGTGCTCCCTGATGCTTCATCCATCTGCCTAGCAGATGGGGAGAAAGTGCAGGCAAAGTGCAGGTGCTGCCTTTCATACTGGGGACAGAGCGGAAGGGCTGCTTTGCTTTGCACCTCCTTCTTGCAGGGACTTCCTCACACACTAAAGGCTTAGGGCAGGTGGGAAGCTCCAATGCAGAAGCACCCTACCTTAAGATTGTTTACATAACACAATCATACCTGCATTGTTTGCATGTCGATGATGCATTCAAATAATAGATCCTACCCACCTATTTTATTCCAGGAGAGAGGGCAGAAATTACTGCTTTAAATCCTGGAACACTCCACATTGAGGTGCTTCAAATGATTGCTGCGAAGCACCTCAATGAGGTCTTAGCCCGCTCTCCCCGCAGATGATTGGCGGCGGCTGGATCAGCTGCCCACACAAGGGTGGGGGTAGAGAAACTGTCCTTTCCATCCTCCACAAATAGTGCTCTATCAAATTGTAAACTTGGAAATGTGATGATATGCATAAATGATTTTAATATTTTACAAAAGACTCCATCAACTAAATTTGATCTTTTTCTAGGATTTCACAGCGCTATCACACAAGTTCCGTATATATTGCATAGTGCACCCCAATGTTCCCAGCATCAGAAGTCTACTGACTTAAGTTAAGGCACACACAAGCTGCAAGCATGAACATACCTGGTAGTCCACACAACACAGAAGTCATGCTTTCCACCTATAGAACTGTGATCCTTTGTAGGCAATCATTTTTAGTGGGATAGATATTCATTTGCTGTTGTTGTATGGCATCTGTATATCTTTTTCAAGATGGCATTTCTGTTGCAAACGCATTTTCATAATTTCCTAGCACTAAAATTATAATATTTTATCACCAGGGAAATGCAGTTTTTCTCCACTTGGTCATTCTGTTGTGATTGCATGTGCTGTGTGTGATGTAGTTGCACAACTGTCCAGTTGATACCCATTGGGCAGTGCCAATGACAGTGCTAATCAGGACTCCTCCCTCCATGGCTGAACAATTGTTAAGAGTTATATTTCTAAAAAATAGAATCTTTGGTGCTACACCACTGAATGCTCCTTTAATCCTCTAGAGAAACAGACAGACATCAGGAAGGTTTCCCTCTACCCATTAAGCAATATCTGTTCCCATTTTTATTTAGCTTTTTGAAGGCTGTGCATGCACATTGCCTGATGCTGCTGTGCACAGCTTTTCTGATTTCTTTTAAAGAATGGTGTCAATTTCACCTCCCCCTGTTCCTAGCACAGAACTGGCAAAGTTCCATTTTCAGCAGAGAAAAGAGAAGTATACAAGAGCATAGCTATCCCCATCAAATCTGGGCTGGCTTGGATGTAGAGGCTGGATGTAAAGCCATGAGGCTCATTTGGCTGGGTTGTGATTTGCAGCATCCTGTGGCTAAAGGCAAGACATTCCGCAAAACAAGAGAAACACAGTTTTGATCACATAGTGAGAAGGAGTAAAGGAAAGTGATGTGTTAAGAGACAGCACAGGCTATGTTAGAGGGTTCAAGGGCAGGCAAGTATCCACCAGAAAATTGCTTATTTCTTTGAAATTCCCTTACTGCACAATATCATGTCCTACACAGCTTGTACATGTGAGATAAATGTTCTACCCTCTCAGCACATATTTACCTATGGGTTTCCCCCTCCCGTCTCAGTATTTTTCCACTGTGTTATATTCTTGTAGTCCAGAAAGGAAAGGCTTTGCTGGAAGTGAATGCTGATGAGGGGATTAAAGCAAGAGCAGGAAATCAGTGCTTGGAATGGGAAGAAGAAAAGGAAATGGGATGGTTTCATTTCAAAGTAGGCCAGACTCAATTACGTCCCTTGAAAAGAAGTGGAATAGTTCAAGGTCCTCCTGAAAAGAACCGGGATAATAACATCCCATCTCATCCCACCCCATTCCAAGTACAGATGGGAAATTTCAGGAACGTATTTTGTGCACATCCAAGTACAGAGGGGTGTGTGCACAAACCGAAGTCAAACCAGTTCACATCAAACTGGGCTGGTTCAGTGGTTCTGTTGCAAACTGAACCAGGGCTGGTTAGATCCGCAACTGAACCAAACCAAGCCCAGTTTGAGCAGACTGGTTTGACTTTGAGAAGCGACAGGCCAGCGGTGCAGGGGGAGCGCTGAGAAAGGTAGTCTAAAGTTCTTACCGCCCACCATGGCACGGCATGGCTGCTGGTGCCTCTGCTCACTGCCCCCTAATATTGCCCAATTGCCATCACCTCTGTCTTTAAACAGGCCGCCTGCATGGTGGTGGTGCAGTTCCAGCCTCCGCGCATTTCAGAAATTTACCAAAAATCAGCCCTTGGCCCAATCCCCCTGAAATTGGGGTGGTAGCCTGCACCCATTAGGCACTACCACCCCACCCCACTCCTTTTGCCCAGATCCCATGCTATGCCCCCGAACTGCCCCAAAGTCACTAAAACTTTAAAAATTCACCAAAAATCAACCGTGAACCGAATCACCCGAATTTTTTGTGCCCGAAATTTGGGTGATTCGGCTCGTGCCCGAAAAATATCGTGGGACATCGGGGGTGATTTCATGTCTTTGGGGCAGATTGGGGCATATTGGGGCATAAAGTGGGGCCTGGGGCAGAATAGTGGGGTGGGGTGGTAGTGCCTAATGGGTGGAGGCTACCACCCCAATTTCAGGGGGTTTGGACAAAGGGCTGATTTTTTGAGAATTTTTGAAGTTTTAGTGACTTTGGGGCAGTTTGGGGGCAGAAAGTGGATCTGCCCCAAAATAGTGGGGTGGGGTGGTAGTGCCTCATGGGTGGAGGCTACCACCCCCATTTCAGGGGGATTGGGCAGAGGGCTGATTTTTTGAGAATTTTTGAAGTTTGGGTGTCTTTGGGGCAGATTGGGGGCAGAAAGTGGATCAGAAAGTGGATCCACCCCACTATTCTGCCCCAGGCCCCACTTTATGCCCCAATATGCCCCAATATGCCCCAAAGACATGAAATTTTCAGAAATTTACCAAAAATCAGCCCTTGGCCCAATCCCCCTGCAATTGGGGTGGTAGCCTGCACCCATTAGGCACTACCACCCCACCCCACTCCTTTTGCCCAGATCCCATGCTATTCCCCCGAACTGCCCCAAAGTCACTAAAACTTTAAAAATTCACCAAAAATCAGGATTTTGCCCAATCCCCCTGAAATTGGGGTGATAGACTCTACCCATTGGGCACTACCACCCCACCCCAAAATTTTGCCCCTGGGCCCCTTTTTACCCCCCGAATCGATTCAGATTCGGATTAAATCCGAATCCGAACCAAATCAAGGGTGATTCGGGTGACCCAGATTCGGGCACAAAACAGAACAGGGGTGATTCGGTTCGGGTCCGAGCCGAATCACCCGAAATCCCGAATTGCACACCCCTACTCAATACCTCAGAAACAAGAGAACCCTGTACCCATGGGGGTGCCCCTACCAGAGATCTCTGTACCCCATGGGTTAGAAACCCATGGGGGTGGTTGGCACCCTATGTGCACTACACCACCACTTGCTCTGGGCCACCCCAGCACCCCCATGTGCACTTATAGGGCTGCTGAAAGCTCCATTATAACTTATTATGAGGAAAAACCTTAAAGACGCGTAAACTTTAACGCGTAAACCTTAAAGACGCGTAAAATCACTTAAAAATCACTTCTTTGCCCAATTCCTTTCAAATAATTCTGATAGATTCCTTGCCCACCCTAGGAACTACCACCCACCACACTGCACTCTACGACACCCCTTTCCCCCCGACGTGAAGCTATACATTTGCTGCAATCCTAATTAATCTCTATGAGGAATTCAAAAATACTTAACAATTCACCAATAATCAGAGGAGTGTCCAATTGCCTTGAGATTTTTTGGGTGGTAGGCACCCATGCCTGTCTACCACCCACCCTGCTTTTGTGCTCCTAAGTCCTCCACAACAGGGTATATGGACTGGTTCGGGTCCCATTATACTCAATGAGAAAAATAATTAAAAATATTTCAAATATTCATAAAAAATCATAGGGGTGTCTGATTGCTTCAGGGTTTGCATGGTTGTTGGCACCCATGAGCGCTCCACAATAAGAAATAATGGCCTGGTTCGGGTCCCATTATATCCTATGAGAAAAAAATAAAAATATTTTTCAAAAATTCATAAAAAATCATACGAGTGTCCGATTGCTTTGGGGTTTGGGTGACAGGTACCCCTGGGTGCCAGCTACCATCTGACAAATTTTCAGCTTTCCAAACCGATCCGAACCGGTCCGAACCGGTTCGAAACGAACCACCCCAGTTCGGTTCGGATTCGAACCGAACCGGGGGTGGTTCGGTTCGATCCGAACCTCTGAACCGGAACCGGTTCGGACCCAAACTGGTTCGGATCCGAACCGGTTCGCACATCCCTACCTTTTTATTCCCCACCCCCTTTACTTGTAAAGGGAAATCCTCACCAGATCCCCCTTAACAAGTATTGGCGCTTGAACCACCGAACTGTTTCAGACAAATGGAGTGGACTGGCCAGTTGGTTCGACCAGACCAGTTTGGCAGAACACGGTTCAGTCTGAATTCTATTAGAATTCGTACCGAACTTCATTTTTGGGTTCGTGCACACACCTGAGCAAAGTGGAGGAAAGTCTTCCTAGCATAGATTGGGGCAAGGAGAGATAGACAGAATGAGATCAGCAGGGAAAAAGAGAGGAGATGCACCCATGGATAGAAAAGTGGGAACCGCTGTAATCTAAGAACAATGTAAGCTAAAGTTAATATTCAAATGTAACCAAACCAATGCAAGGATATAAACAAAAGGAGGCACAATCCCACTGAAGGGGAAAAACTGAGGATTTAGGAAGCCTTGTAAATCAGGTTTTAGGAAAGATATGTCCAAAACAAACTTAGTGTCCTCAACATGCTCATATGAGACTAGCTAGCAGGCAGCATCCTTCCTAGTTGGGGAATTTCTGGCCTCTCATTAGTCCAGAGGTTTACCACTTTAAACTTTAGAATTTTTTAAAACATCAACTGTCAGAACTGGCAGTTTAATTATGGCTGTAGAAAACAACAGATGTGGGTGAGGTGGAGAAGTAAATTAACTTAAATTGAGATGAAGATGTATTATATTCTGTGACATCATCCGTATTGTTGTAAAACCTGATATCATTTTGATTTATTTCAATCCATCTTGAATACTTTTTAAAACTCTGGCTGACACAATAAAGCAAGAAGGTGTGAGCAAGGTAACTGTGCCTATGACTAGATAAAGAGACAGTAGGGTGGTGTGGTGCAACTGGTGCCAACCTTCAGAGTAACATAGTCAGAAGGGAGGCACATAAGCCGCGTTTGTTACTGATAACTATAAGCTATGCTACATGAATTCCAAAGACAGGGTAGATCCAGATGTGAGGTGAATCGGGGCAGAAGAATGATGCTGTGACTGGAAGTGGGTGGGGAGGGAGAGACATTAAAATACAAGTAGTTACTTGTAGCATACCTACAGATTTTATATTTTAGGTAATGGCCTACCAGAAATGACAAAATACTTAGATTTGTTTAAGATTTTGTATCAATACATTGTAGCAGTTGCTTCTGGTCTCAGAGCATTTACCTCTCACTGGGTTTTATTTTTTGAAACTCAGGAGAATTGAGTGATATTATTTATTCTTACTCAAGAAGAGCTTGCAAAAGTCACTATGCAAGAAGGTGAAAGAGATGCTGAGAGGCCCTGACTATTTCTTCTAATGATTCTAACCTAAGATATGTTTATCCACTTCAGCTCACACTGTCATTTCTCTGGAAGGCTCTATTGGTTGGCTTTGTGCAGATGGAGTCAGAACATGTCTGTGTCTCTCTAATTACAAACACATTTATTTTCTCTATGAAATATCCCTAAGTATGTAGAGGCCATCTCCTTGCCAAAGCTTTCTGGCGTTTATGTGAAGATTATAATCCAAATCTATTTTTTTTTCTGTGAGAAAAGATGTAAAGAGCATTGTAAACAGGATAATTATGTAGCCATACAATTTTAAATATAAGGTTTATTGGAGATTGGACTGAATGTCTCCCCCCCGCCCCTTTGCCTATGAGTCAGAGAGATAAAACGTTACAGGAGCATAGATGTAGATTTACTAAAAAACAAACACACACACACAAACAAAACCCTGAACATGTCATCTTTCAGACACTGTATAAGCAGCAAGAACAGAGGCAAAAACATGAGAAAATAAATTAATAATCACCACTGGCCTGTACAAACATGGTTGAAACTGGAGTCAGTTCTTTCTTTTCTCTATATTTTGCATAGATGAAACAAATGGAATCAAATCTTTTAGGAAAATTCTCCTATTGCTATTGGTTTGGAAAGTTTTTCTTTTAGCTTAGATTTCAACTTAGTTATGTATCCTTTTATATCTTAATAGTATATGTTGTAGGAAAAGATTTTGCTCCACACAAGAACATTCTTTAGGAAAAAACTGCTCACAGAGCGGTCAAAGGAAATGCTTTGCTTGCTTGCTTTCACTGCTGTTGCTTTGGTATTGTTCATTCTGAACAGAGAAGAGAACACTATCCCGCATTAAAAAAACACAACCCCCTCTTCTTCTGCTTTATGATATGATATAATTGGACTGTACATGTTAAATCATGACACTCCAACTGTATGTCATAACTCACTATAAGAGAAAATATCACAATTAAGCAGAATTGCTGTCCCATTTCCTGCTCTGTAAATCGTTTGAGGGAAAACAGAACATAAATGAGAGCCCCTCAAAGTTTCTTCATTATAAAAGCTAACATATCACTTACAAAATTAATAATCCTGCTTCGCATTCTAAGTGGGAATTGATAATTTCAGCATGCTTTTCTTTGCTCCTCTGTTCAAAAAGCTCAAAAAGTGCAAGATTAAAATGGGCAGCATAAAGAATGACAGGCAAAAATTAAAGGGATGTGATTGGAATGCAGAGAGCCGATGATTCACTTGTGTGGCTGTATGAATGAAAACATTTCTGTGTGTACACTTTTAAAATAAAGTTATGAACAGTGTAGAAGATGTGAAAAGTCATTCCTTTACAGCACATAAACAATGAAAATGGGGATGGCAGGGGACCGGGTGGGGAGGGTGTTGCAGATCTCCTAAGTACAGTTACAGCCCTGTTATTTTATTGTGCAAAATAGTCTGTCTCTGTAAATTTCTTGTACAGCCTGGTAGTCAGCTGTGAACCACAGGTGTGTGCTTGCTTAACAGGCAATGATGGGCATGCAATTCACCTTTTCAGCTCTTTGGAGTGTGGACCACATCTTTTTGCCTGGCTAGCCTCAGAAAGTTACTTCTGCCTGAATTTAGTGCAAGTGCAAGGGAAAAGGCTGAATGGCACAGGTTTGAGTTGGCATGAAGAGTTTCAAGAAGGTTCCTAGGAGAAGCTAGTTTTTAGTATTTCAGTTGACCAAGTTAATGCATTTGGCCCAGCCTGTCTCCCTGCTTGAGTACCCCTGTAACGGAGTTGCTCAACAACCTGCCCTGTTAAGTTGTAAGATAATAAACGATTATAGAAATTTCTGTAATTTACCAGCATCCCCCCCACCCCCAAGAAAAGGGAATCTTCTTACTGGTTGCAGAAGGAGAAAAAATTACTTTGCATGTTAATGATCACTGAGCAGGGCAGTTATGCCTCTGCCTTCTTGCTAACTCAAGAGGCAAACCTGAAAGGCCAGGATCACTGATGCTGTTTTCTCAGAAGACCAGTTGAAGTAAATAGTGGTTATGATAATGTGGTGCTTTCTGGATTCTGCAGTTTAGTTTCCAGTTCAATTCCCACCCTTGATGCAATTGTGTAAGAGTGTAGAAGGCATTTGTGAAATCCTGAGATGATTGCCTCAATCAGATCTCCCGGACTCTCTTTCTGTGAACCATTCCATAGGTCAATAAAGAAGAATTGCATAACATATATTTTTCCAGAGCAAATGGCTTCAGCAGCCTTACAAAACATGTCACATTATCTGTAATTATCATAGACATCTAATTAATTTTAGGTTTTCACTTCCACAAAAGTACTAATTGCTACAAAGGAAATAATATTAATGTGACCAGATGATGGCACCTCCCATCTTTTCCTGTTTCAAAATGTTTGTACTGAAATATCTGCCTGCACTGTTGGCTTAGAACATGATGTTGTACATGATGCTGTAATAAAGATTACCTTTACATTACAGATGCTGCATTGGCACAGTGGTCAATAGTACCACCTGTCATTCACACATATTTACCGGTGCAGTCTTAGGAGTGGCCATCTGTATGGACATGCAATGAAAACAGCTCCTGCCTTTCAGCGTATATGTAGACACAGTCATTGCAACAGAGTGAGATGGGGTTGTAGGGGAGAGGCAGAAGGCACCACCCAAGGAAATGGCACCCAAGTCAGGGGTTGCCTGTTGGGCAACCCATAGAAGGTCTGGCCATAACTTGGAGTGAAACAGAACCTAGGTTTAGAGCTGCTTCACACATTTTAAGAGGCAAGGGCATATTTGTACCCACGGCAATGCTGCTGCTGCAGCTAATCCTGGTCTCTTTGGGCTGAAGCCGATCCTGCATTTCACGTATTCCTAAAAATGTAATGTGTGAAGTGGTCCTTAGTTTCTGTAAAAATAACAGTTTAGTAAGAACATCTGCCTGTTGAATAAAGCAGCTGGGTAACAGCTGGATGCTTGCAAAGAGTAAGCAAGTAATTCACAATACCCAGACAGAACCAACTGAAAACAATTCCTGCATTCCTTTCATTGGGGCTTGAAACCTCTGGAAGTTTCAAGAAGCCACCATCTATCACTGTTAGCAGAAGTTAACTTGCCTATCACAGTTCTTACATTTTTCAGTCAATATAGCAACAAACCATGCACTAAACAGGAAAGGGTAACAAATATAGAGCTTTATTTGAAATCATAATGTGCAGAAGGCTAGAAGCAGCAGCAATGATATCAAATACTTGGATTGCTGTGCTTCAGAAAACAATGCAGATTATATTTTCCAAGCCTTTGAGAGTTCTCACACAGAATTAAGTCCCCTTAGAATCTGCCTCCTACTTATGTAAAGGTTTGAGAGCCCTAGACATGGAAGAGGTTTGTTTCAAACGTGGATGAGCTGATGTAATTTCAAACAGAAAGCGGATGTGCTTGTTCCTGCTGTGTGGAGACCTCTGTCCCCCCACCCTCTTTTGGTCTTTCTGAATCTAGCTTCTGAACCCAGTACTGTCCCCATCCCAGGGATGACTCCAAGGGGCAGCAAGGGATAGTGGGAGCCACCCCACCCAATATTTCCTGCTTCCCCTTTGGCCCCACATCCACCAGACTGGAATTGCAGCAAAGTGTCCAACAACATAGAGTTTTTTTATGACCCTATAGCTTGAAATAATTACTGTATCTGTAAAGGCTTCCATTGTTTTAAAAAGCCTCATTCACTCACTCCAGAACAAGCAGCATAAGTCAGTGCAGCCAGGTAGGTATGAGATTCCTAGAGCTTCGCAGGAGCCAAGCCAGCCCTTTATCTTCCTCCTGGGTAAAGAACTAGGCTGGGTGAAACCATATGTGCAAAAGGGCCTGCAGATTACAGCTGCCCTGATACTGACCTCTCTCCCCATCCCAATCTTTCCTGTAGGGGCGGAGCCACCATTGAGTGCACAGGTTCCAAGAATATGGGCCGCCGCCCCTCAGGGGCCACACCTTGCATCCCTGCCATGCCCCCTGTGACTGACGTCGGATGCAGGGGGCGTAGCTTTGTTGCAAACAGGGCCACGTGGCCCCATTTGCAAGCAAAACCTCCAGCCAGTGGAGCAGCTCTCCCTGTCTAAAAGGCAGGGAGAGTTGCTTCTGGCCACACTGCAAATGCAGCGCTGGCCAGGGACTTTGCTTGCAATCGGGGCGGGGTGGCCCCATTTCTGAGTTAAACCAGCACTGAGTTCGCAGAGTGGCTGGGAGCAACTCTCTCTGACAGTGAGAATCACTCCCAGCTGCGCTGCAAATGCAGCACTGGCCCGAGGATTTCGCTTGCAATCATTTGCAAGCAAACCCCGCCCTTGACTCTGCTGTCAGATGCAGGGGGCAAGACTTAGCATCTGATGCCAGATGCCGGGGGCAGGGCTAGGGGGCTGCAGCAGCGGGCTAGGCCCAGGTCACCACGGGCCTCCCTCTGCCCTGCTTTCCTGCCACATGGTCTTGGGTAGGAATTGAAAACTAGCCTGGAAAGCAGATGGGAAAGTTTGGCCTAATCCAAAAAGATGGTATTGTCTAATATTGACTGTTTGCTGCGGCTATTAGTTTTATTTTTAATACAAACTCACCCTCCATGAACCACATAAATTATGTGTGATTTGTGTGAGTATTCCTACATCAAGCGCCACATGTGAAAGAACATTCCCATGCCTTCAAGGCGTGAAAAATTACCGGAGGAACTATGTGACAAATGACCAGTTAGGGGACATGAAAATTATGGATAATGAAAAAAGTTGTACAAATTTGGTTTGTACTTCATAAGAAGTATATTCAGCATCTTTAACAAGGTAAATAAACTAACACCATTAGTTACTGTACCTCTATAAATATTTAATATATAGCAAAAACATTCTTTGTCATCTCTTTGCTCCCCCAAACTAGTTGTTCTAGAGTCATCCCTGCCCCTTCCCCTTGTTTTAACATGGCTGTTCAATTTCCCACCCCCCACCCCCAAATTATTTGCTCAAACATTAGAGGAACTTAGGAAGCTGACCTCTCCTAAGTCAGACCACTGGTTCATCTAGCTTAGTGCTGTTCACTGACTGGCAGCAACTCTCCAGGACTAAATAGAGTAATTTTTCTCAACCCAACCTGTAGATGAGTGAGGCCCTGATAGTCTTCCCACTCACCCAGGACACCACTGGTTGAAAAAAAGAACCCAGTTCCCACAGTGTTGACTCCCACAGCCAGAGGCTGCTGATGAGTATCCGTCATGAAGGATACTTAAGGAGCTTAGCCCGCTCTTCCCGCTCACCACCCCAAACCGGGTCTCACAGATCGTGAGACCCAGTCCACAGAGTGTTTTGCAAGTCAACTAACTCAGGGATCCCTAATGGGGAATACTTGTACCCCAACAGTTATTTTATCATGGAGGCAAAACTATTTATAGTAATTACCTGATCTTTGCCGACTTTGTTTACTTGAGTGTCACTGACAATGTCCTAAATGGACAAAAATTTAGAATTAAAGTTAAAAGGTAAAGTGTGCTGTCAAGTCGGTGTCAACTCCTGGCGCCCACAGAGCCCTGTGGTTGTCTTTGGTAGAATACAGGCGGGGTTTACCATTGCCTCCTCCCACGCAATATGAAATTATGCCTTTCAGCATCTTCCTATATCACTGCTGCCCAATATAGTCTAGGAAACATACCAGAGGGGATTCAAACCAGCAACCTCTGGCTTGCTGGTCAAATCATTTCCCGCCTCTAGGGGCACAGAAATACCCCATGAAAGCCGGTGAGGGTGAACAGAATAGACCACATCCTGAAAACAAAGAGCATGGTACAGCCAAAATTAATTGGCTGACATTCAAGCAAGAATGCCCTGGTGCACCAAGAGAGCAACCTAAGAGAATTTCCCAGTTAACTACACCAGTGCAGCAGGAATAGCCAATTTTTGATATCTACTCCTTCTCCAGGAATTCCACTTGGGCACCTGAAAATATGAGAACCAGCGTGGTGTAGTGGTTAGAGTGCTGGACTAGAGTGCATCCTCTCTCCAGTCTGGAGAGACCCAAGTTCAAATCCCCATTCAGCCATGAAACTAGCTGGGTGACTCTGGGCCAGTCACTTCTCTCTCAGCCTAACCTACTTCTCAGGGTTGTTGTGAAAGAGAAACTCAAGTATGTAGTGCACTGCTCTGGGCTCCTTGGAGGAAGAGCGGGATATAAATGTAAAAATGATGATGATGATGATGATGATGATGATGATGATGTTCCCAGTGTCACAGGGAAGAGCATCAAAACTTGCTGCTTCCCCACTGCACTGGCACAGTTAGTTGGGAAGTGCTGTTAGGCTATTCTCTTGCTGCACAGTTATATTTTTTGCTCTGTATGTCAGACACCATTTTCAAGTCCAGACTAATTTCAATGGGAGAGATTTAGCACATGCTTAACTTCTCTATTGAAATCAATAGTGCTTAGTGTTGTTTGATCTTGGCCAACATATATTTTTAAAAATTCCTCCATCTTTTTTTAAAAGTTACTTTTTGTTTTATGCTGGAGAAGACAACACTATTATAACTATATTCTGCTGAGATATGTGGTTTGGCATACCAAAGTATGAAAGAATTTTGGTCTGGTGTCATTAATCTCTCCACCGCACAATATCTCCATTACAGATATAACATTTCTCAATTGCTTTTCTAAGCATAGACCCATCCCCACATAGCCCAAGAGAGGAAAATATGGGAAAGAGAATGCAATGATAGCTACATACAGCTGAAATTTGCAGACAGATATAGAGTTTGGCCTGATTCTGTCTTGCTAGATAAACCATGCCTCCATAAATCCACCATGTTTCCATAAATCCATAAATCCAAAAGTTCCATTGTCATAGAAAAATGGCAGGAAATAGGAAAAAAGTAAGAAGTATTAGTACTACTCTTAACAAAAATTCAATGATTAAACCAAGAAATAAAATCTCCATGCCACATAGTGATCATATAAATACTACATTCTTTTGATATAAATTTAATAGTACCACTTTTATTAAACATGTCCAGGATAAATAAATAAAAATTAAGTGTATATGCCTAATAAAGATTATAATATAATTTGGATTCTCAGTCTGTTTTAAGGACTATTTTTACATGCCTGAAAATAACTGTAGATATTTGAAGCATACTATCATTCCTACTTGGACAATTTACAGAATAATATCCATAGACACAATAATGTTAACGCTACCTCCTTCTTTACCTCCCCACAATTACCCATACAGCTTTTGTGGCTTTCTTTTCTTATAGTGGAAGCTGAGAGACATGGCAGATATGTTTACTTAATTGCATATTGGTCAACTTGGATTACTGGACGGTGAAGAGCAATTCCTAAAATGAGTGTTTTGGAGCTCAACCGTGTCTGCATGTTACAACCTCTGAGCAGGAAGCCCTTCCCTCTCATGCCACACATGTGATGGCTGGTGATAGTTATTCAGGGGAGGAGGAAAGGTACTCAGCATATGCTCAAAGCATGCTCTTTAATACTTTTAACTGACCTCTGCTGCCTGATTCCTTCTGGGAACCATTTTCCTGGAAGCTATTTACATTGGAACCTGGTAGCAGCAGGCAAAACATCTAGGCTGGGGATGCTCTCTCATTGGCTGGGGATGCGCTCTCTCTCTAAAGCCTTCCTGCCCCTTGGAACTGGTGCAGAGCAGAAGAGAGAACAGTCAGTTGTAAGATGGCAGCCAGATGTAAGATGGCAGCCAGCTCCTCTTACACTTGTGCCCCAGTGAAGAAGAAGCACCACCTCCCTGCAATCTGTCATCTGCTACCAGGTTCTTCCTGGGGGCCATTTTTGGAGAAGGGTTATTCACATCTGGTCTGCTTCAGTTTCAAGAAGCAGCAAGAAACCTGATTGTCTTGGGTGTTTGGGGGGGGGGGTTGTATGAAAAGCACTCTAAGACGCTTTTGCCAGAAAAACGGAATACAAGTAGATCAAACAAATAGAATGGGCTGATTCAGATGAACACAGCCCTTTGCACTGAAGAACGTCAGGGCTGCAGTGGGACAGGGTTTTGCACTGTGTGTAGAGGGGTGATTCCGATGAACTCCCCTCACATCTGCTTAAAGGACCTGCCAAGAATGCATCTGCATGCCCTTTAGTGATGCTAGGGCAGACGTGTTCTCACTGTGACCCCAACATGATCTTGTGTAGAGGGCTATGTTCATTTGAACCAGCCCAGTATTATGCCGCGTTGTGGCCTACTCCAGCAGCTCAGCCATACAGCCTATTTCTGCAATTACTCTGATACAGTTTGAAAACAATTTAAACATTTATTAACTACTGGTCACCAAAGACCATGCTACTCCCTTTATCACTTCTTTCACAGATCTTGCCTTCTGAATAATCCCTTCCTGGCCTCAAGTTTCCAGAACTCTCTTTGGCTCCAGGGACAGTCTCTACACACACATCCCTTCCCAATGGCTGCCTCTAGAGAAGCGTAACATATGCGCTCCAACTTTCCATTAAAATAGGAAGTTCCAGGGATAAACCTTAGCATTGAAAACAGATTCCAGGAGTAAGCCCTGGTTAGACCTGTATCAAGTTAAGCCCCATATGGGTTTATTATTGCAAGATATAGTATTGTGGTAGGAACAATGCATATTTTTCAAGTTTCAAATTGTGAGCTTAACTTTGTGAGCACACCAATTATTCCAATTGGACTGGTACAAGATCTGCATCACTACTGAGAAGAGGGAGTTATTCCTAAATATCTGAAAAGCCACTGTATGCCTGCAAATAGCTAAGACATATTTGGGGAAGGGATGCTTTCTATAGCACTGTTTAAAGATGTGGCTTTTAAAAATATGTAATTTATATATTTAATAAATTTGTATGCCGCCCACTACCGAAGTCTCGAGGAAGTTTTCAGCATAAAACAAACCAAGAATTTAACAGTTAAAACATAAAACCAGATCAAAAATCCATAAAAACACCAACTAACTAAATAACTAGATGACAGTTTGCTCAGAAACTTAGAGCATTTTCAGATGGAAAGCTTCCCCCACCCCCACAGATTTGCATAAAGGTAAAGCGTGCCATCAAGTCGGTTTCTACTCCTGGCGCCCACAGAGCCCTGTGGTTTTATTTGGTAGAATACAGGAGAAGTTTACCATTGACTCCTCCCATGCAGTATGAAATGATGCCTTTCAGCATCTTCCTATATCACTGCTGCCCGATATAGTAGCAGCAGGGATTTGAACCGGCAACCTTCTGCTTGTTAGTCAAGCATTTCCCCGCTGCACCACTTAAAGTGGTGGTCACAATTTTGCATAGGCTTGCATAAAGAACTACATAGGAAGTCATAGCTGAGTGTCTATGTCTTGCAGCTCTTGAGCAAGCTCACCCCCCTATTTTCTATCTGCACATGATGAAAATAAGAAAATCATTGTGGAACATTGTGAGTTTCTCTCTTGTTTGAATGAGATGAAAGCCATATAATCAGTGTTTCTCAACCACCAGTCCGCAGACCGGTGCCGGTCCGTGAGCTGTTGGATACTGACCCGTCAGGGTACTGGTGATCACATGTTGAGGGGTGGGGCCTGGGATCCACGGAGCCTGGGCAAGTGCTAAGGAGGTCATTTCTAGGCAGGCAGCCTTCACTCCTGGATAACGTTTATTTAGCTTCCTTGAATGAACATTATCCAGCAATGAGGGCTGCCTGGAAATGAGCTCTGGAGAGTTCCCGGCGGTGGCTCCTACCGGCCCAAAATTCGGGTTGGGGTGGGGGGTGACCCTGCTAACTGCTGCTCCGAGAAACTGCACATGAAGAATGTACCGGTCCATGACTCCAGAAACATTGAGATACACTGATATAAATAACAGAGTTTGGTGGAGCTTTTATATCATCCACATTTTAGGCACATAAGTGTGAGGGCTTTTTACACATGCACAACTCTGAAGTTTTGAGTTTTGACTTTTGGCCATTTAAATCATGATTTTCTGTAATCTCAGAGGAGTGAGAGGGAAACAATGTTTCCAATGCCCCCTTGATGTTCTCCTAGTTAGAGAAATTTCTCCTGGTTGCAATATTGAATCAAGAGCAGCAGCAACAATCATTTTAGAGGGACACAGAGGGAAAGATAGAGGGAGAGGAGAGGAGAAGGGGAAGGGGAATAAGGCTTCTTTCCTTAAAGACTAAAGAAGATCTCAGCAGCAAAAAAGAAGAAGAAAAGAATAAGAATTTAAAAATAATAAATGGGGACCCAAATATTGTAGTGTCAATGAACTAATATGAATACAACAATTAATATTTATATTTTCAGCAAAAGTTCCCAAAGCAATTTACATAGACATACATACATACAATGGTTCCCTGTCCCCAAAGGGCTCACGATTTTAAAAAGAAACATAAGATAGACCCCAGCAATAGTCACTGGATGGATGCTATACTGAAGATTTATATGGCCAGTTGCTCTCCCCCTGCTAAATAAAGACAATCACCACTTTTAAAAGGTGCCTCTTTGCTCATTTAGCAGGGGAAATGAATAGAAGTAGGCTCTGTTACAGGTGGGGGGGGGGAAGACTGCACAAGCTGAGAACTAGAAGAAAAGTGCACTCAAGTGAGCAAGTGAAGAAGTGTGTAGAGATGTACCCTTGGGAGATCTCCCATTCGTAATCACTTGCACAGGTTGTCACTCCTCTACAGGTTTTGCTGTGCTCTGCCTCTGACTACATCTTTTCCTCCTCACACATTTTATCCTTCTGTGATCAAGTTGGGGGGGAAATGTAGAAATGAAAAGACACTGATGTTTCATGGATTAGCAGGCAGATCACACAAGGAAGTCACATGATGTGTAACACGTCACCTGGACTGACAGCAAAATTGCCCTAATAAATGGTCATGTTGGAATAAACCACTATATAGAAAAACCTTTTGGCAAGGTTCAGAATAGTGGCATAGCTGAAGCTTCACATTGGCCCTGTACCTGCATCCTAACACAATTAACCACATCCAGCCATGGAATACTGGGTGCGAGGAAGGGGAAAGTAGAGACATATGACATTGGACTGTTGTAGCCATCAGGAGTTTTTTCTCCTCACAAAGTTGTTTGAGTAGCAACCCTATATCTGAGCAGTGAGAACGTGGAATTTCAGCTCTTATATTTCCCTTAAATTTCCACATCCATACTAAACTCATCGCCATAGTGATTCCCTGGGTGGTGGAAACTTGCCCCAGATTCCTATGACTGGTCATTGAATTGCTTCTTTCTTTTAAACTCTTGCGTTTTTAAATAACTGGAGAGGGATGCCCCGTGACATTTTTGCTGCCTGAAGTAGAGCACCAACTGCAGCCCTTCCTTTCTCCCCCCCCCCCCCACACACATTGAAACAACACGCCCAGGTCCTTCCTTCTTTCAAATCTACTCTCCTTCCTAACTGAAAAGCTAAGAAAGAAAATGATGAAAAGCAGGGTGGTGCCATTCTGCCTATCTTCCTCTGCAAGCCAACCATGGAAGTGCCGACAGGGGGCCATACCGCCCCTGTGAATTGACCCACATTATGCACTTGAAGAAGCCTTTGAAGATTTCTTTCTGCTTCATGGTAGGGCCAGTTTTGAGATAAAGAGCTGAAGCGTGTGAGCACTACCCAGTTATGAAAAGGCAGTCAAGGGAAGAGAACTAGATGGGGTTCTATCTTAGCAGTCTAAAAGTCATTGAGGTCATTCAGATGACCACAGCTGCACAGGAGTGCTGGGGGAAAGGCAAGAGCTCACCTGTCTTCCCCCACAGACAAGTGGCACACACCGTGTACCACTTGGGTGAACGTGCAGCGCACCCACCCGAGTAGTGCTACAGCAGAGTCCAGAGTTGGGATCGGGAGGAGGAAGTCCTCCCGCAACCCAGTGTGCCCCACACCACCAACAGAGTGGTTGCTCTCAGCAGAGCAGCTGCTCCACTTGGTGCGGCCGCTCTTCCCCTCCAGCTCACTGCCCAAAATGGCAGCAGGCCAGGAGGAAGCCCAGCTACCTGGGGGTGATCACCTGCCAAGGTAGAATGTACCTATGGTTTGTTCTACCTTGGTAAAATGCCAGGTACAAAAGGAGGGTTACCCTCAATTGGAGCAACCAGGAGCGGAGGGCTCCCGGCACTCCAGATGACATGAGCTGCTTGGGGTAACCCAGGCAACTCGTGTTGTGAGAATGCCCTCTTAGTCTTTTTCTAACTTTCAGACATAGGGTTGAAACCTAACATAAGAACAGCCCTGCTGGATCAGGCCAAAGGCCCATCTAGTCCGCATTCTGTTTCACTAAGTGACCCACCAGATGCCTCTGGGAAGCCCACAGGCAAGAAGTGAGGTCAAACCCTCTCTCCTGCTGTTGCTCCCATGCAACTGGTATTTAGAGGCATCTGGCCTCTGAAGCTGGAGGTGGCCTATAGCCATCAGACTAGTAGCCCTTCATGACCTTCATAGACCTTCATGAATTTGTCTTTTTAAAGACATCCAAGCTAGTGGTCATCACCACATCCTGTGGCAGAGAATTCCACAGATTAATTATGTGCTGTGTGAAAAAATATTTCCTTTTGTTCATCCTAAATTTCCCAGCCTTAAGTTTCATGGGATGACCCCTGGTTCTAGTGTTGTAAGAGAGGGAGAAAAATTTCTCAGTGCCTACTCTCTCTGTTCCATGCATAATTTTATACACCTCTATCATGTCTCCTAGTAGTTGCCTTTTTTCCAAACTAAAAAATTCCAGATGCTGTAGCCTTGCCTCATAAGGAAGGCGTTCCATCCACCTGATCATCTTGGTTGCCCTTTTTTGCATCTTTTCATTTTTCAATGTCCTTCTTAAGATACAGTGACCCCTTGTATAAGGGCATTATAATATTAGCATTTTTTAATTTTCAATCCCCTTCCTAATGATCCATAGCATGGAATTTGCCTTTTTCACAGCTGCCATGCTTTGACACTTTCAATAAGCTGTCCACTACAACCTCAAGTTCTCTCTCCTAACTTTTCACATGGAGTTGTTCCATGGCTGTAGGTTCCTTCTGGCATAAAAGGAGACATGCATTCATGCAAGGATCTCATCTGTGAGCACAACTCTCTTTCTGTGAATAGTAGGAGCATGCAGCTCTTTGTGAAAAGTTAGGATACAACTCTCAGTCTTGAAAATTGACTCCAGGCTAGAATTAGACACATTCTTTTTGTACAAAAGTGTTCTGTGTCCTTACATGGTGTACTGTAATAATTATTATTGAGGCTGTACAAACAACTGTTTGGGAGCTGTGCACACCCAATTTTTGTTTGTTTGGGAGCAAACAACTAGGAGGACGAAGCAGAAGTGATTGTGTTGGAGACAGGAGCTAGGTGGAACAGCTTTTCCTCCGACCTTGGTCAAATGCTGGGTATGAAAGCTGTGCAGGACAACACTATCCCACCCAGCTCCTGTCTCCCTCACAATCACTTCTCCCTCCTCCTCCTAGTTGTTTGCTCCTGCAAAACCAAACCTTGGGAGCATGAGACACTTGTCCTACCCAGTTTTTGGTTGTGTGAGCAGTCTCATTGAGTAATGAGCAGCCTCATTACTCTATATTAACAGAGTAATCACAGCTTTTGGAAACATACTGTGGCTGACTTCCTAACTACCAATTTAGAAAGGAACTGTGGAAGTAACTAACTGAAAAGGATTAACTAACTCTGCACCCACACAGGGGAGCAACTTTAGATGACCTTCCCTTCCTCCAGAAGCCCTCTATGTCACCCAGAAATATGTTCCTGAGGGTCACTAGTTGAATGCTGTCATTCAAGCTTGTATTCTAAAGAGAAATAAACAGAGCTCAGTTTGTACAAATGTATCTGTTAGTGGTTCACATACTGTATGCTGAGCCACCTGTCTAATTGACAGGCATGCTCGCTGCTTCCACAGCACTTTAAGCCCCAACAACATGGCTTGCAAATGTGTTGAGGCTCCTTGTCTGCTACAGAGTGTGTGCTTACATTCCCACTGCTCACATTATTCCCAACAGGAGTAGGGGCAGTAGTGGAAGGACAAACTGCCTAGCATGCATGAATTGTCCTCTCCTTCACAAACCATATTGGTGGGCTTTAAAGTGCCATGGAAGCAGGAAGCATGCCTGTAACTTAGACAATGTAGTATGTCAGCCAATGTCTTTTAATTGGCTCATTTGTAATATGCTATATCCTTTATTTTGTCCAGAACTCCCATCAGCAATCTATGTATTTATGTCTCCTAGGCATACCCATCACTAATCCCATGTGCCACAGCTCTCACAAGAGCTCGTGAGCAGCTGCCGATTAGGGAGGGGGGCAAGGAGAAAATAAGCATGTCGGCTGCCAGTGGGCAGCTGGCCGGCAGGAGCAGGCAGCGGCTGGCTACCCAGCTGGTGGGAGCAGGTGATGACGGCCGGCCCGGCCACCGGAGCAACAGGCAGTGGTGGGCCAGCCTGGCCTCCAGGAGCAGCAGGCGGCAGTGAGCCGGCTGCCTGAAGCAGCAGGCAGCGGTGGGCTGGCCCGGCTGCCAGGAATTGGTAGGTGGGCGGGTGGGAGGGAGGGAGGAGCTGGTGGGCTGGCTTTCAGGCCAGCCCCCCAGCCAGAAAGTGCTGGGTGGGGGTAGAAGAAGCAGGCTGCTCCCGCCAGCTGGAGCAGGTGGCAACAGCTGCCAGGAATTGGCAAGTGGGCAGGTGGGAGGGAGGGAGGAGGTTGCAGGCCAGCCCATCAGCCAGAAACTGTGTGTGGGTGGTGGGGAAGAAGCGGGCTGCTCCCACCAGCGGGTGGTCAGCCGACAGGATCAGAAGCCGACTGGAGCAGGTGGAGGTGCCACCTGCAGGAATTGACAGCGGGAGGAGGTGGGTGGGGAGAGGAGAAGAAACAGAGGGTGGGCGGAGGAAAGAGAAGCGGACTGGGCAGGGTAGCAAGAAGTGGGCCAGGCGGGGGGGAGCGGGCATGGGGGGGAAGAAGCGGGCCGGCAGGGCCGGCAGAGGCACAGATACTCTCTGCCCAGCCCAGCTCGATAGTTAATAATTGAAGTGATCCAAAATATATGAAAACTGTCCACTTCTGATGTTTGACACTTTGAGCAACAGTAATTTTGTATCTTGTATATGTGTTTTAGATACACAGGAGTTAAGTACACAGAGGAGTACAGAGTGGTCTTGTGGTAGCAAGCATGACTTGTCCCCTTAGCTAAGCAAGGTCTGCCTTGGTTGCATTTAAATGGGAGACCTGATGTGTGAGCACTGTGAGATATTCCCCTCAGGGGATGGAGCTGCTCTGGGAAGAGCAGAAGGTTCCAAGTTCCCTCCCTGGCATCTCCAAGATAGGGCTGAGAGAGATTCCTGCCTGCAACCTTGGAGAAGCCTTGGAGAAGCTTCTGCCAGTCTGTGAAGGCAATACTGAGCTAGATAGTCCAATGGTCTGACTCCGTATATGGCAGCTTCCTATGTTCCTAAGTACCATTGCAATGGAATTTTTAAACATCTCTCTGTGTTACACTCATTTTTTTAATTTGATCTTTTTTTGGTTTGCAACATTGTTCCTTAGCCAAGATCATTTCTTCTTGGTAACAGGAATTTTTTTTTTTAATTGAAGATTACATCACGAACCAGTAATTAATAATGGTGAGGTTTTGCTGATGAATTGAAACAATGCAGTGTCCTACTTAATATGTTAGTATTTGTTTCCTTAAAAATACCAAAAGCACTATTCATATTAAACTGAAGTTCTAGTCTGTTCACTTTGTCTTTACCATAAGGTTACTCTATACTCGCAAATATTTGAACTTCTCATACTGCTGTTCAATTACGTTGGGTTTGCCATTTGGGCGTGGAGTGGTTCTGGGGTGGGGACGCTTCAAGAAGAATCAAGTGTCTTTGCGAGAATGACGATTTTCTTGTTGTGCATGATTCTTGGCTTGCTACCTGGGCTCCTGGTGACTGACACCTGTGAGTGCATTCTTAGGTTCTTATCCTGCAAAGATGCTTGGATGTGCCTCACTTCTTGAGCAAGAGAATGTTTTTAACCCTGGCCAGAAAAAAATGTAGAAGGCATGCTCTAGTTCTGCTGTCATGCCTGGAGGGCTTGGCAGTTCCCAAATGCATGCTGAAAATGTGGGCCCGCTCCACGTTACACCCCAGGCTGAATAATGAAGGTGCAGGTAAACATGAAGATGACGGACAGGCCTGTCCACCTGCTTACCTTTGAAAGGAAATAATCATAGCTTTCTGTCTATTCTTCTCCTCTCCTACTCTCATTATCCTGGAAACCAGAACATGGCTGAATAGCCATCCTTTGGACAGGGATCAAATTCCACACCTCCCTACTGTGGCTTCCCTATCAGGTACTCTCCATTCAGAGGACCATGCTCTTGGTTTTGAAATGAAGGTACAAGTGTCAGGAAAGTCTTTACAGGAGTCAGCACAGTACCCATACAGACCAGGGGACAGGATAACTGCGGAAGCCCAGTCAATATTAGACCCTCATATAGCAGTTCTGTGTTTCTGGAAACACAAGCAGTATGCTGTGCTCCAGAATTGGACACAAAAACATATATTTTATGGGCCAAAGATCTGTAGGAAAAACCAGGAATAGTAATTTCTTCATACCCATGTGGGTATAACATATTTTCAAGTTAATTTTGCTGGTGAAAGTGGGCAGGAACAGGTAACACAAGGGTCATTCACACAACACGGGCTGCTTGGGTACATTCCATCCTGCCCAAGCAGCCAAGGTCATCTGGGATACTGGGAGGCCTCCTAACCCAGCAGCTGCAGCCCCAGGTAGTCCAGATTCACTAACTGGGCAAAAAAGTGAGATAGGAAAGAAAAGGAGACTGTCTTACCACACTTTTTACCCATCTGCAGCATCAGAGCTCTGAAAAGAGCTGCTAGAATGCAATAGCCATAGAGCCCTGACTGCAACACGACTAGGGAGAAGAGCCCTACTGCATTGCAGACTGCCTCTCTGCTGCCCACACGGGGCATTGTGGGAAGCGGGAGGACTTCCTCCTCCTGATCCCACCTTGGGCGACCACCACAGCACTGCTTGTGTGGGTGCATTAACAACGGTGCCTCAAAGAAATCACAGTCATGTGGGGGGGAGGCAGGTAGGATCATGCCTTCCCACTCAGCCCTCCCCAGCTCAAGCCCCATGGGTTGTGTGAATGACCTTACAGAGTTCCAGAAGAACATTTCTGGTAACTTCGGGATCTCAGGACACAACATTTCAGCCACTTTCATGCCTTAGTTTGGAGTACTGGCAAAATACATAAACCATTTTCACCACAATACAGTATATATATCCCGGTGGATACCACTCTCATGTTTACTATTGTCAAGCTCCATTTGAACACAATTCTGCATTAACAGAACCCTCAATATCGACTCAAATTCTCTTTTAAGCAATATTCAGTAGTATATCACTAGGGTTGCTAATGAATACTGCTTCAAACAGATCTTGAATCAAAATTCCAGAATTGCCCACACATTTCCTGAAATCTGCTTTGCTTTAATCAGATGTAATGTGCATTTATTTACTTTTAATGCCTCAGGGCAATAAGCAGTCTGGCTTTGGTCAATATCTTCTCACAGCATGTTAACCCTTTAATACCAAGTGACCTCCCAATCTTTAACATTTTATGGATACTGAAAACAACAAAACCCATGATGTAATGCAACCCATAAGGCGGAGTAAATGGGCATGCAGCAAACTACCTTGGCCTTGTAAAGCGAGCAGTAGTTATCCTGGATATACAGCAGTGCAAGCAGGAAAAGCTAAAATAAAAAGGCAGATAGGCTTTCTTTGGGGATCTATGGCTCTGGATTTGAAAAACATACTGCAAGATAGGATTTCCCTGGAGATTTTCACATCCCTGTATACTGCTTAATAAGAGAAGAATCCCAATATCCCCACGAACTGCATTGGTGGCCTTAAAGGTAGAGTACTGAAGCAATTAGGTTTCTCTTTTAGATGAATTTCCATTGAGGTCAATTGGCTCTTTTTTGTTGGTTTCAATAAATACAAAATGATCAAGCTCTATTAAGATGCATTACTCAATGACTTTTTAAATTTCTCCTTAAGGCCATATCAAAGAGACTGTTGTGAACTCTGATTATTTCCCTCCTGCAGATACTGGCCTACAATTCCCATAATCCCTAGCTATTAGCCACTGTGGCTGGGGATTATGGGAGTTGTAGTCCAAAAACAGCTGGAGGGCCCAAGTTGAGCAGACCTACTCTAGCCAGTTATAGCATTTAAAACATTCTAGATTATAAATTTATTTATTTTTAAATTTATATACCGCCTTTCATTAAAACAATCCCAAGGCGGTTTACAGCAAAATTTAAAAACAAGATTGTAAAAAAGACACAATTAAAATATTAAGCTAAATATATAAAACAAATCTGATTAAAAATTTAAAACACAAGCATAAATCACTACAAAGTACAAAGAGCAGCAGCAGAGACAATCATATAAAAGCCTGGATAAAAAGCCACGATTTAACATGCTTTCTAAAAGCTGTGATGGAGACTGAGGAGCGGATACCCACTAGGAGAGCATTCCAGAGTCTGGGGGCAGCAACAGAGAAGGCCCTGTCCCACGTGCACAACAACCTAGCCGCCCTCATTGTCGGCACCCGGAGCATAGCCCCCTCAGATGACCTCATCAAGCGGGTAGCAACCCTTGGGAGCAGGTGGTCCCTCAGGTATCCAGGGGCCAAAACCATTAAGGGCTTTAAAAGTCAAAAACAGCACCTCGAATTGGACCCGGAAACAAACTGGTAGCCAATGCAGCTCTTTCAAAATGGGTGTGATGTGATCACACCGGGCAGCTCCAGATAGAACCCTAGCTGCCACATTTTGCAGTAGCTGCAGTTTCCGGATGTTCTTCAAGGGCAGTCCCACGTAGAGCGTGTTACAGTAATCCAGCCTTGACGTGACTAAGGCATGGGTAACTGTGGCCAGATGTGCCTTCTCAAGAAAGGGATGCAGCTGGCGCACTAGCCAAAGCTATGCAAAGGCAGCCCTGGCCACCGCCTCCACCTGAGCTTCTAAAAGCAGAGCCGGGTCCAGTAATACCCCCAAGCTGCATACTTGCTTCTTCAAGAGGAGTGCAACTCCATCCAAAACCGGTAAAATCTCCCCATCCCAATTGGCTCTCCTACTGACCAACATTACCTCCGTCTGGATTCAATTTTCAGTACAAAGTACAAAGAGCAGCAGCAGAGACAATCATATAAAAGCCTGGATAAAAAGCCACGATTTAACATGCTTTCTAAAAGCTGTGATGGAGACTGAGGAGCGGATAACCACTAGGAGAGCATTCAACCCATCACATCCAACCCATCACGGCCTCCAGCCCCCGATTCAGGACATCCACCGCCTCCCTAGGATCAGGTGACAAGGAGAGATAGAGCTGAGTGTCATCTGCATATTGCTAACAACTCAGTCCAAGTCCCCGGATGACCTCTCCCAGGGGTTTCATGTAGGTGTTAGACATTATGCAGAACAGAGTGAACTCAAAAGTATACATTCAGAAAACCAGTTTGATTTAAAAAAAAAAAAAAAGCAAAAAGCTTATCTAAAACAATACAAGACTGAATTCCAGTGAATTTCTTTGGAGGCAGTGAGGAGTTCCAGGCTGAGATGCCACCATTGAAAACCGCTTCCTTTTTCACCTTCCCAAGAGTCTCAGAACAAGTGCATGTATCCAGTGTACAGAGGTAGATGCCTTATACGGAGTCAAAGCCTTGGCCAGTATGGCTCAGTATTGTATACTTGGACAGACAGTGGATCGTCAGAGTTTCAGACAGGAGCCTTCCAAGCCCTGTCCCCCAGGACTGAACCTGGGACCCTGTGCAGAAAAAGCAGCTGTTCTTCCACTGAGTTACAGCCCCATCCCTGCAAAGAGGGGAGCTTTCTCTGCAGATCAAAAAGAATTGAGGAGTTCATTCTCTCATATTTAGTAGGCCTGTGCAAATCTGGATTTGAACATTTGGATTTTATCTGAAATTGCACAATTTTTTTTAAAATGGTAAAATCTGAATCTGATTCCCACCCACACCCAAATTGGATCAGTATAGTAAGAATTAATTCCAAAATATCAAAATTAATTTTGGAAATACTTTAGAATCTTGGAATGTGCAAAATGGCATCAGTGGCATGTTTGGGCAGGGTTAAGAACATAAGAACAGGCCTGTTGGATCAGGCCCAAGGCCCATCTAGTCCAGCATCCTGTTTCACACAGTGGCCCACCAGATGCTGCTGGAAGCCAACAGGCAGGAGTTGGGGGCATTTCCTCTCTCCTGCTGTTACTCCCCTGCAACTGGTACTCAGAGGCATCCTGCTTTTGAGGCTGGAGGTGGCCTATAGCCCTCCGACTAGTAGCCGTTGATAGACCTCTCCTCTATGAAGTTATCCAAACCCTTCTTAAAGCCATCTAGGTTGCTGGCTGTCACCACATCTTGTGGCAGAGAATGCCACAAGTTGATTATGCATTGTGTGAAAAAGTACTTCCGTTTGTTGGTCCTAAATATTGGGGCAATCAATTTCATGAGATGACCCCTGGTACTAGTGTTATGAAATTGATTGCCACCCAGGATTCAATATAGTAGATAAAATCCTGTTTTTTAGTGTGTTTTTCGTGTGTGGGTTTGGTTTGGTTTTGTTTTGTTTGTGGGGGGGGATGAGAAAAATGCAAAATTTTAAAAATCAAATCCTTTTGATATGTGTTTCTTTAAATCTAAAGAGAAAGGTCTGATGCGAGTGGTCTCAGAGGGAGAGGACTCTTGAGTGGCAGAAGGCAGTGGCCATGGCCAATGAAGGAACATTTCATTAAATGACCTCATGCTAGACTGCACAGGTCTAGTATGAGGTCATTTGATGAAATGCTACTTCATTGGAACATTTGATGAAATGCTCTTTCATTCACTTTGCAGTCAGATTGGAAATGTCAGAATTAATCAGAAATTTGCAAAATTGGTTTAAAAAATCTGACATTCTGATCTGACATTGATTTTCTGATATCAGATTGGAACTATTCAATATGATGGCAGAAAGTCAGGAGTCATGTTAGGAGGTCAGAAGCACAAAATGGCAGAAATCACCATTTTTAAATCTTTTTTAAAAATAGGATTTTCCCCCATAGAGGTGAATGGAGATATTGAAAAAATGCCCTACAAATTACTAGTTGATCCTAGAGCCTTGAAACTTGCCACACATGTGGGAAAGGAAGTCAGAGCCCCCTGCAGTGAAACCTGTGTGCCAGATTTCATAAATGTATGCCCATCCATTCTGGAAATATAAAAGGGGCACAAAAGGGGCATGCTGTTACCCCTTTTCATGAAAGCAAAGGGCAGATTCCTCCACATGCTTGTGCAATGATGATACAAGGAAAGTCTTCATTTTCAGAAGTTTTTGTAAAGTTCTGGCATGAAATAAGCCAAATTTCACAAATTTTCAGCAAATTTTTACAAAATTCCCAAAAAGTAGGAAATTGAGCAATTCTCTTCAAATACACTACAGGGGTCTTCTTCCCCACATGTGTGGTGATTTTCAAAGCTCTAGAACCAAATAATGATTTTCAGTGATTTTTATTTGATTTCCTCACTAACTGCTGTGGAGAAAAATCCAAATTTAAGTCAGAATTCAGATTCCAAATTCGATCTGATATTCAACATCACCAGAGCCCATAGAATCTGAATCTGACGTTGTAAAAGTCATATCGGGTTGGATCAGAATCTGAGGTTTCTGAACATGTGCAAGCCTAATATTTAGATGGGGAGAGCAATTGGCCCAGCTCATCTCCTGCACAGCATCCCACCAATGGCTGTTGCTGGTTTTTACCTTGAGTATCCTTTGGTGATGGGAACCATCTTATTTACTATTTATATTTATAACTGTAAGTTTGTATTGTGCATTGAAGCTACAAGGTGGGGAGTGCACATCTGCACGTACAGTTTGAAAGACAAACTAATGATGATGCAGGAAATCCCTTAAAGTGTTAGCAGCAGTAATAGAAGGTCTTATTTGGATCAGGACTGTGGATCAGGACCATGGTGCTGGGTGGACTTAACCTTTCCTCCCATGACCCATTAAAATTTACTCCCACGGGGCATGTTGGTATCATTCAGATGCCTGCATGTTTTGCTCTGTGGGACAAAGCGCAGCTTGGGAGGGGAGATTTTAATCAGGACATTGGCACAGGTTAGAAAGTTAACCCCTTCTCCTGATCAGATTCCTCTCTCACAGATGCTTTTGAAAACAAAGAGAAGGCAGCTCTTGCATCATGTTTGATTTGGTCCTTTTATCCTCTGTTCTGCCTAGCCATGATAAGAAGGTAAATAGCAGCCTTTTTCACCAGCTGTGTAGGGCTGACTGACACATTATGCTCAGTTTGGCCCTTGTGTGGTTCAGTTGTAGCAACCCCCATTTCAGATCAGGAACATGATGGGAGCAGAGGGAAGCTTTAACCCTTTCTCTCCACCATAGTCCTGTTCCAGCTCAAGTGCCCCTTGCAGCTACAGGAGGGAAATTGCTGTTGACACCTATTGGACACCTATTGCGACCTTCACCTTTCAGAAGTGGGTGGGATAAACAATACCTCTAAATAAGCATATTCCTGTGAATAAAGATGTAACACCGATATGTGATTGCTGAAAGGAGGTATCAGCCAGCTATAATTGTGTTGTAAGCAATCCAAACCAACTTTTATCAGAATAGAAATATGCTCAGAAGAAGACATGGACTAAAACTTCTCCAAGGCCAGCCAGTGAATCCATCAATGGTCTGGGATCTGAGCCTCCGTAAGATTCTCTTAACCCCACCCCTACTGGACATTTAGTCTACACTCTCCCCCCCCCCACCCCCACACACACTTTTTAAACTTTTTTTTTAAGTCAAAGTATATTTGGGGTCCAAACAACTTTGTAGCATTTGAGAATATTTCTTCTCCAAGCTTATCTAAGTGTGCAGCCAACAATAATCCACTTGGATTCTCCGGCATGCCTGGGTTTTGGCAATACCAGGTCCTGTTGTGAAGCAACCTCTCTTGTGGCATTTGTGTGGCTGGTCTCTGCTCCAGCGAGGGAATACAGAGGAATGCAAAAAATAAACGCAACAAACTGTATAAGGTTTTGGACTTGCGAAACTACTTGGCTTGCATTCCAAGAGAAGATTTCAGGCAATTTGTATTAAACGTCAACCTGTTCCAAAAGAAGGGAGGGGAGGGAAGAGGATTTCTGTTTTCATTTATTCCATTGCAAGTGCATTGAAGGGGCTGGAGCTGCAACAGTGTAAATGGAAACAGAATTTGGACTTTGCTGTGTAGCTGCTTGCAATAATTAGTAACTAAACGGGCTGATAAAGCTTTCCCAAGGCAGATATCTCTGCTACATTGAGCACCACTGCCATCTTCAGTGCAAGACATGAATCCTTCTGCAGAGGATCATTTAAATGAAACATATTGAAAACAACTCATTTCAATATAATCAGATGGTTGAAATTTGACAGCAGAAAGGAACAGATTTTCCCCACTGTTTGCAATGCTAGAGAAATCAATAGACACAGCTTTTCCATGGTGTACGCATACTTAAAAAAAATATTTGGAGATTGAAAAATAGGAAAATTAAAATATCTCATATTACACTGCCAAATGATGGGGGTAATAGACACAAACATATTGTTCAGAAAAAGCTGCTTAGAAAAGGAAAAAAGTATGAATTGATTCATTTAGCTGAGAACCGCTAGAACAGATGGTGTGGTTAACAACTAGCATGTTAGCCATCTCAGGAGCTTACAGAAAAGTAAACAAATGCAAGAAAAACATATCACTTTATTCCCCAAAAGGTATCTTTTTTAACTTGATAGGAAAATGGAAAATGTATGCATTCACTTCAGGCTTGTTGTATCTAAGCAGCGTTTGGAAGCCCAGTGCAATGATATGTCCCCAAGCCGATTTCTTTTCTAAGTCCTTTCCTTCTTCCACAACTTGCTCCACCTCAGCAATGTCTTCCTTAAATTCCTCACCCTGTTGCAAACTTACTGGCTAGCAATTTCCCAGAATTCCATGCCACTTTATCCAGAGAACACATTTCAAACCGCCCACAGAACGTCCTGGAAAGGTGGAGTTAAGTCTTTGCCTATCAGGCAAAGTGTTCTGAAATACACAAATTGTTAACTCAATCCTGGTTTTGTGGCTTATTGGACGGCTTTCAACTTCAAAGGAAACTGTTGCTCAGTACTCAGTTGCTCAATACGAGCAAATCAAAAGTCCAAACCACAGGTTTCATAGTGTATATCTAGAAACTGCAGCCCTAGATCAGGTGACTTAGGGTGTGTGTGTGTGTGTGTGTGTGTGTGTTTGTGTGTAAAGTGTGTCATCGAGTAGGTGTAGACTCCTGGCGACCACAGAGTCCTGTGGTTGTCTTTCGTAGAATACAGGAGGGGTTTACCATTGCCTCCTCCCGTGCAGTATGAGAGGATGCCTTTTAGCATCTTCCTATATCACTGCTGCCCAATATAGGTGTTTCCCATAGTCTGGGAAACATAGTTTGGGAAACATACAGGATTCGAACCGGATTCGAACTCTGGCTTGCTAGTCAAGTCATTTCCCCACTCTGTGTGTGTATACACACACACACACACACACACACATACATACATTTTTGTTATTTAGCCAGACTTTCAGTCATCGGGATTTGTAGGCCTCTTTAGAAATGCATTGAAAGGCAACATGATTACTGTTTCACTGTGGTGATTGTGTTGGTCTTAGGATAGTTTGTTTGTATTGGTAGTGGTTTATTAGCCACCATGCAAAAACTGAGCTACACTTCTTCACCCCACTGTCAAAATGGTCATCTGATGCTTTTCAGTGGGGGAAAACAAAGTATGAGATATAGTCATTGTTCCTCATTTGGAATTACAAGCAAGAGCATGCACTAAGATGCAAAACTCACTGGCTGACATACTGTGCAAGGGAACATGGGTGCCTTGAGCACCACCTGCACCCCTGTGCGTGTGGCAGCTTCATGAGAGCGTTGTGCTGCAGGGCAGCATCAGAACTGGTAAGTGCTCCAGGCATCCAGTTCTGTGATGCAACGTCCATTATTTCCAAAGCAAATACACTCAAGCTGCCCACATTCTCTTGCTTCTTGTGTCAGCCACTGTCCTCATCTCCTCTGTCCTGCAGAGGAGCCTACACATGGGCTACAACCCAAGTTTCTCATAGGAACATAGGAAGCTGCCATATACTGAGTCAGACCATTGGTCTATCTAGCTCAGTATTGTCTTCACAGACTGGCAGCGGCTTCTCCAAGGTTGCAGGCAGGAATCTCTCTCAGCCCTATCTTGGAGATGCCAGGGGGCGAACTTGGAATCTTCTGCTCTTCCCAGAGTGGCCCTATCCCCTGAGGGGAATATCTTACAGTGCTCACACATCAAGTCTCCCATTCATATGCAACCAGAGTTGACCCTGCTTAGCTAAGTCATGCTTGCTATCACAAGACCAGCTCTCCTCTTGTAGTTTAATTTAAAACTTCAGAAGAATTCCTATAGAAATTAGAATCTGAATCTCCTCAAGTTGCCACTGCTTTTAGTCACTGCCTATGGTGGGGTAATTAACTCATGTTTCTCCTTGCACAATAGGAGACTGATTAATTTAGGAAATGATAAATAAAGGAAAATGCTAGATCACACCAAGATAAACTATTAATGATGTCTTTGGAAAGACGAAATGAGAAAATAAATGGCCCCCTAGTAGCTTCACCATAAATCCCCTGCTTTATTTTCTCCTGCTCCCTTCATCAAGCACACTGATGCCTATGGGAATTAAACATATTCATTTGCTAGTGAACCAGGAAGATAATGTCTGATATGGCAGGCCTTTGAATCAATTCAGCTTCCAGAACAAGAGGGAAGAACATCTTATGCAGGGTCTCTCATTTTTATTCATTTCTCTAGCAAGGCCTGTTAGCACCCTAAAAGCAAAGATAATTGCCCAGAATTCTGTGCGTCATCCGATAAACCGCTGTCTAGTTTATTGATTTGCTGCCACACTGTAAAAAGTAGTAAATCAATGTACAGCTTCATTTAGAGATCTGGGATTAGGGCTGGGAAGTTAAAGAAGACCACAAGGTTACTGGAGAAAGGAGGTGGGAAATAACATGGAGAAAGAAGCGTATAAACTACACAAAGTAAAGGAAAGGTTGTGCCATCAGTGTCAACTCCTGGCGACCACAGAGCCCTGTGGTTGTCTTTGGTAGAATACAAGAGGGGTTTACCATTGCCCTCTCCTGCACAGTATGAGATGATGCCTGATATAGGTGCCTGATATAGGTGTTTCAGCGTGGATTCAAACTGGCAACCTCTTGCTCCCTAGGCAAGTTACTTCCCCACTGTGACATTAGATTACTATCTCAAAATTAGAATTGTATTCATCTGCTCCAGGCAAGCACTGCAGCTTCAGGGTATGAGGCAGATGCTAATGATCCTATACCTTCTTATTGGAAGTTCTGCAGTCCCAGGAACAAGCATGGTCAGACAATGCACAGAACAGGACTGCTCTGACATTGTGTGCAAATGCTTGCAGGTAAGGCTCTTAGAAACCACCAAGGGAGGATGGCTTTCTGTCTTATACAGTGGGTTTAGGAAAGAATCACCCCCTTTGATAGACCTTAAATTCTGGTTCCCTTACATCCTGAAATGAAAACACAAAGAAAATTCCCTTCACCAGACCTAAATCCCATAGAAAATCTGTGGGGAGATTTGAAGATAGCAGTCCACCAACACCTACCATCCAATGTGACCGAACTTGAACAGTTCTGTATGGAGGAGTGGGCAAATATTGCTCCGTCTAGATGTGCAAGGTTGATAGAGAAGTATGCCAACAGACTCAAGGCTGTTATTAAAGCAAAAGGTGGTTCAACAAAATATTGACATGGGGGGGGGGTTGATCCTTTTTCAATCTCAGTAATTCTTGTTTTTTGTTTCTGACACTTTTTCTGGACTGTAATTGTGATGTTTTTCAGTTGGATGTTATAGGTTGCATTGGATAAGTACAGCTGGTGAAGGGAATTTTCTTTGTGTTTTCATTTCAGGATGTAAGGGAACCAGAATTTAAGGTCTATCAAAGGGGGTGATTCTTCCCTATACCCACTGTAGCTGCTTCCCTCACATACACAAAGTAATCTTATACAGATTTAACTGAGAGTTTATTCAGAAACAACTCCGTGTTCTCCTTCTCCTTTCCCTCTCTTTCCCTCTCTCACTTCACCCCCCACACTCTCCACAGCAGGGATTCTCAACATTGGGTCCCCAGATGTTATTGGACTTCAACTCCCATAATCCCCAGCCCCAGTGAACTTTGGTTGGGTATTATGGGAACTGAAGTCAATAACATTTGGGGACCCAACATTGAGAATCACTGCTGTAGAGAGTGTGGGGATCCCCACTGGAACAAACTTCTAAACAACAAAACATAAAAGATACTGGATAGAATACAACACTTTCCAACTAAAGCTAGAATTGTTTTCTCTAAATATATCCAGTAATAGTTCATCTTCCATCCCTATGGGCTGCTTCACATGTAATGGCGGCAAGTACAGTGGCGTAACGGGGGAAATGGCGCCCAGGGCAAGCTCTGCCCCTGAAATTGCGCCCCCCACCCCCCCCACATACCTGCGCCCTGGCTGGACTCTGCGGTGGTGGCGGGCGGCGGCGGATCGCGCGGCGGTGGCGGGCGGCAGCAGATCGTGTGCCCCATGGCTTGTGGCGCACAGTGGTGGCGTGGGAGTGACAGAGTGAGCGCAGCGGTGGTGGGCAGCGGCGGGAGTGAGCGCGGCGGTGGCAGGCGGCGGCGGGAGTGAGCGTGGCGGTGGTGGGCGGCGGCAGATCACCGAGTGTGCAGAGTGATGCCGAGGCCTGCCGTCTGGCCCGGCATCGCTTCCCAACTGCGAGGCGCGCCTGCACAATTCATTCTATGAACTGCGCAGACGCACCTGTGCAGTTGGGAAGCGACACCGGGCCAGACAGCAGGCCTCGGCATCCGTCTGCGCACTTGGCGATCTGCTGCCGCCCCACCACCACCGCGCTCACTCCCACCACTGCCCGCCACCGCCGTGCTCACTCGGTCACTCCCACGCCGCCACTGTGCACCACAAGCCATGGGGCACACGATCCGCCGCCGCCCGCCACCGCCACGCAATCCAGGGGGGGATGGGGGCGTGGCACTTTTTGGCGCCCCCCATGTGACCCAACAAAGTGGTGCCCAGGGCACGTGCCCTGCCTGCCCCCCTATAGTTACGCCCCTGGGCAAGTAGGAGGGAACCACAGATTTCAAGGAGCGCACAGAATTTCAAGGAGCACACACTCCCAGCATGAGTAGCTACTTATAGCCATTTTCATGTCATCTGAAGTAGGAAGTGTTGGGTTGCCAGTATCGAGTTCCTTTCATTGCCCATCATTCTCTGCCCAATTTCAACTCTTGGTTACAAATGTTGCCATGCAGGGAACTTGACACGGGCAACCCAACATTTCTCTCTTCAGACAGCATGGAAATAGCCAGAAGTAGCTTCTCAGGCCAGGAGTACGCACTGCCTGGGAACCTCCTACTGCCTACTTACTTGCCACCGTTACATGTGAAGTTGCCCTTTGAGTTGGATACCTTGCCCCTCACTTCTGTCGCATGAGAAACCTGCACACTTTTTATTGTATAGTCTAGATCTTACTAACTGCTGTTCCAAAGTCTTCCTGGTTGTGCATACTACATTAGCCTTGGCTTGATCCCATGTGTTCTTAAACTTTTCTGACACTGCCTAATAAAGTTGTTAGAAATAAAGGGGATCTTAAGCATGGGTAAACCTGCCGCATATTTGGATCCCCCTGTTCTTCTTAAGGTGAATTTATACCCATTTGTTTCTGCTAAATTCCTAGCTTTTTCTATAGCCTGTCCCTTATTTTCCTGAGATGAAACCACCTGCTCTTTTAACTATATTTTTCACCGTTTGGACTTTGATTGTTAAAGGGTGTGCTGAATTGATATTTATAATTAAATTCTTTTTAGCTGGTTTTCTATACCATTTAGTCTGTAGGTTATCCTTCCCTAGACAAACTTCTGTTTCCAGAAAGGATAACCACCCTTGACTATCTGGTGCTTCTCTCGTCAAATTTATACTCTCTCCTTTGTTCATTTTATCAAATACCTCACTCTGTCACTCCCACGCCACCACTGTGCGCCACAAGCCATGGGGCACACGATCTGCTGCCGCCCGCCACCGCCGCGCGATCCGCCACCGCCCGCCACCGCCGCGCAATCCAGGGGGGGATGGGGGCGTGGCACTTTTTGGCGCCCCCCATGTGACCCAACAAAGTGGTGCCCAGGGCACGTGCCCTGCCTGCCCCCCTATAGTTACGCCCCTGGGCAAGTAGGAGGGAACCACAGATTTCAAGGAGCGCACAGAATTTCAAGGAGCACACACTCCCAGCATGAGTAGCTACTTATAGCCATTTTCATGTCATCTGAAGTAGGAAGTGTTGGGTTGCCAGTATCGAGTTCCTTTCATTGCCCATCATTCTCTGCCCAATTTCAACTCTTGGTTACAAATGTTGCCATGCAGGGAACTTGACACGGGCAACCCAACATTTCTCTCTTCAGACAGCATGGAAATAGCCAGAAGTAGCTTCTCAGGCCAGGAGTACGCACTGCCTGGGAACCTCCTACTGCCTACTTACTTGCCACCGTTACATGTGAAGTTGCCCTTTGAGTTGGATACCTTGCCCCTCACTTCTGTCGCATGAGAAACCTGCACACTTTTTATTGTATAGTCTAGATCTTACTAACTGCTGTTCCAAAGTCTTCCTGGTTGTGCATACTACATTAGCCTTGGCTTGATCCCATGTGTTCTTAAACTTTTCTGACACTGCCTAATAAAGTTGTTAGAAATAAAGGGGATCTTAAGCATGGGTAAACCTGCCGCATATTTGGATCCCCCTGTTCTTCTTAAGGTGAATTTATACCCATTTGTTTCTGCTAAATTCCTAGCTTTTTCTATAGCCTGTCCCTTATTTTCCTGAGATGAAACCACCTGCTCTTTTAACTATATTTTTCACCGTTTGGACTTTGATTGTTAAAGGGTGTGCTGAATTGATATTTATAATTAAATTCTTTTTAGCTGGTTTTCTATACCATTTAGTCTGTAGGTTATCCTTCCCTAGACAAACTTCTGTTTCCAGAAAGGATAACCACCCTTGACTATCTGGTGCTTCTCTCGTCAAATTTATACTCTCTCCTTTGTTCATTTTATCAAATACCTCCCTGGTTCATGCTATCAGACACATGGGATCAAGGCTAATGTAGTATGCACAACCACCAAGACTTTGAAACAGCAGTTAGTAAGATCTAGACTATATGATAAAAATTAAAGCCTGCCCAATCTATGAAAATGGGGACGGGATCTGCAAGCGAAAAGGAGTTATTTACAAAATTACCTGTACAGAATGTGGTGAAAATTATATAGGGGAACAGGAAGACATTTGGTTACTAAACTCAAAGAACACCTAGCAAATGCCAAACATATAAATAGGGAAAGGCCGTGGTCAGTTCATATGAAAAAGAAACACAATGGAAAAAACAGTGCTGCTTAAAGTAAGCATCTTAGAGTCTGAACAGTGTACGCTCAAAATAAAGATAAGGGAAGCATTGTATTTAGACAAGTTACAGCCAGGGGTCAATGGTAAGGAAGAATGGAAATAAATCTTAAAGTACAGTATATAGGCTATTAAAGGATAAGCAGTAATTTAGTCCTCCCCCCACCCCAGTTTTTCTGTCAGAGTTAGAGTCATCATCCCCCCCCTCCTTTTTTCACATGCTAATCAGGTGCCTGATGTATCTGGGATATAAGAGTGTGGATTTTAAACAGTGAGACATGGAACACTGAAGTTGACATCTGTACATCGAAACATCTGTTCTTTATTTGTAGTTTTTAATTTTCTTTTAATCTATGCAATAAAAAGGTACTGGAAAGAAGTACTATCCGTAATATCTAGAAGTAATATCAGTAATATCTAGCAAGCCTTAGAGTTTGAAGCACTATATTATAGTAGTATATTATCAGATTAGTATTATTAGCTCCATATTGCAGGGATACCATATCGGCTAGTGTGCCCAAAGAGACCCGGTGATTTTCAATGAGGTCAGATTTGAATCAGGGACTTTCTGCACCACAAGGACCAAAGCTCAATGGCAGAGCACATCCTTTGCATCCAGGTTTCAGTCCCTGGAATCTCCAGTGTAAAAAGAATCACAGGCCTGGTCCACACCTGCAGCAGAAACAGGTAGTAGAATTCTGAGTGAGATGGAAGAGCAGACTTCCATTTCTGAACTCAGGTGGGAGGTGTCATTTTGTATTGCTCTCCTGGGCACTAAGCTTTAAGTTTATTTTTATTTTTTTTAAAAAACACACCCCAAAAACTAGCACATCAGGAAGAAAGTTTGTCTGTCAGCCCCCACTATCTGCTAACCAAGCTGTCTGACCGCAGATTATTTTATTTTAATTGTAGGGATCCTTCAGAAATGTGATTCTTCTCCCACAGTCTGAAATTACACACAGTTCATTCTTCCTTTTCGGGGTCTTCCACCTCATTTCCAGTTCATTCTGCTTCACGGCAGCTCAAGCGTCCAATAAAGAAAGACTTTGGAGTGCCACTGCCAGTCAGAGTAGACCGTTTTGGCTCAATGGTCTGACTTGGTAGAAGGCAGCTTTCTTTTTTCATAGGACTCATCATACCCTTAGCCATCGCATCAGCTCTCTTCACTTAGGGCAGTTATCCATCCCTGTTTAGATGTATCTCTGTTTAGATGTGGAGTCACAGGTGTGGGTACTTCTGTTTCTGAAAATGTTAACAGCTGAAAAAGGTTTCATTTTCTCCTGAGAGCTGTGAGTTGATTGTGTTATTTTGATTTGGAATAGAAATGTGTCCTCAGTCTAGTGGTAACAAGCATGAATTGTCCCATTTGCTAAGCAGGGTCCTCCAGGGTTTGCATTTGAATGGGTGGCTACATGCGTGAGCACTGTAAGCACTGTTTACATTTTCGGACCATTTAGGGCCTCTGCGTATGTGCGCTTGTATGCAGAGGGCCCCTAAATGGGCCAAAAACTGCCCGATCTGTCATTTGGGAGGCAGGCAGGCTCAGGGAAGGAGGTCTTGCCACCACCTCTGCTTCCTCCACCTTGGTCTCCCCTCGAGTGCCCACACAACCCACAAGCAGCCCCCATCTCTGTTACCATCCCTGCTGTGGTTGGAAAAAAAGGTTTTAAAAAATTAACTTGTGTGGTGTGGTAGTGGCGCAGTGCAGAGGCGTATCTAGGGAAAATAGCGCCTAGGGCAAACACTGAAATTGCGCCCCCTGTCCAAGCATCTGACACCCATCTTTCAGATAACTTTACCATAATATCAGCTCAAAAATACAAATCAAGCTCGTTAATCTTTTAATATTTCAAAAACTATTTAGCAGTGGACTTAGCCATACCAAAAAATGCTGGAAAACTACACATTTCAGTATGCTGGGGCTCATGAAATACCCAAATACTATGTGGAGGTGTACTTGGAAAGCTAAACAGAAGTGCCTGTCTAATTCTCTACTATGCATTGTAGCATCACCATTACATAAGTTTTAAAAATCAATGGAGAATTTGACTTTTCCCAGATACTCTGTAAATAATTAAAGGATATGCAGAGTAAACTGTGTCACTGCTTGGAATATATTCTAATCTTTCAGAAAGACAGTTAAAATGAGAGAAGGAGAGCAAGTAACTCCCAGTGGGCCTTAATAGTAAGGATTTCACACTGATTCAAAGACAAACTCACCATTAATAGCCATATTAGCAAGACATCACATTTAATTCACTTATCACAAGAAGCAAAGTAAGAGCAAATGAATACAATCCTAGCTCATAAGCGTCAGCTCAGTATTCACAAACCCTGATTCTCTGTACATAGTGCCAATCTGAATATGTGTACAGTGTCTTATATTATATTATTATTATTATTATTTTTACCCGTAACCCCTTTGGGGGGCTTCATAAAGGCTGGGAGGGTTGCAAAGGTTCCCCCTCAATCTGCTGGCCTCTAGGGCCTTGCAGGGACCATTTGAGCATGTGCAGTGGCCGTTTTTAAAAATAATCTTTAAAAAAAAAAAGGCCACTGAAAACAAAATGGCCACCGCACATGCTCAAATGGCCTCTGCAAAGCCTGGCATGACCTAGGGCCTCACAGAGGCCATTTGAGCATGCACAGTGGCCATTTTGTTTTTGGCAGCCATTTTTTAAAAAAAAATAATTTTACAAAATGGCGCCCCCCCCTTCAAGTGGCGCCCGGGGCATGTGCCCTGCCTGCCCTACCCTAGATACACCCCTGGCGCAGTGGCTGTGTGGCAGTGGCAGGGCAAGTGTGGGGCAGTGGCAAGGCTCTGAGGAGGCCCCCCTCCCAGAACATTTGGAGGCCCTCCCAGATACAGGAGGCCACGGACCAAATCCCCAAGGTCCGTGGCTAAGTATGCCTCTGGGGCCACTCTGAGAACACCACCTGCATGCTTGCATGCAGAAAGTTCCAAGTTCCCTACCTGGCTTCTCCAGATAGGACTGAGAGAGACTTCTGCCTGTAACCTTGGAGAAACCACTGCCAGTCTGGGTAGACAATACTGAGCTAGATGGACTAATGGTCTGAATGGTATAAGGCTGTTCCTAGCCACCTAATGGCCCAGCAGGGAAATTACTTTAATAGAAAGCCAGAAATTGCCTTTTTGAATCTCCGCTGCTATGTTTCCCAGACTATGGGAAACACCTGTATCAGGAAGCAGTGATATAGGAAGATGCTGAAAGGCAGCATCTCATACTGTGTGAGAGATGACAATGGTGAACCCCTCCTGTATTCTACCAAAGAAAACCACAGGGCTCTGTGGTTGCCAGGAGTCGATATTGACTCAACGGCACACTTTACCTTTATACTTTATGTTCTGATGTTCCACATACACACACACACAAAAACAAAAAAACAAAAGAAAAATCTGTCTTAATATGTCATAACAATATTTGGTGAGAACTTAATTCATTTTGCACTGAATTTTGGGAAGCAAACTTTTGGGGCATGAAAAAAAAAAGCAAAAGTGCGAGGGAATTTTCCTGAAAGGTCAATACTCTCCCCCCCACACACACGAAAACCCCCACATTTCGCTGCTGTTTCCTGTTGTTTACTTCTCTGACCGGCTCCTGCTTTTTTGCCATTTTCACAATAAGATTTGCTTCACCTGAATGAGCTTTGTGTTTGGCCTCAACTACATTATTGCATAATCAGATCTGATTGTCTATGTGACATTACTGTTTGGAGGGGAAAAACCAACTGGAAACCAAAATGTTGTTGAAGAAACAGCTGGTCTGGGCTGTGAAGAAGCTCACTCTGCAGTGGCCCTGTATGGCAGGTATTGGGAAAGACAGTGCTGAATATGTGCCATATTCAACATCAAGATGAAGATGAATGTTCCATGGATGTGAACACCGCACCCCTGAACAATCACCAGTATGGGAGAGGCACATTCCACAGTGGAAGAAAATGTCCGTGAAACTCCCACCCCGGTTCCAGCTCAGAACTAAACTTTAACTTGTATTAACCTATTGCAATTTCTGGGTATCAAAGTCCTTGTTTTTCTTTCCAAATTGGCAACACCAAAACCATCTTTTTATTGTGATTCACTGGTGGGAAACTTGACCCCATGTTCTGTTACCTGGATGTAAAAGTATGCTACATTTTTACAGCATACAAAAATGCCATGGTGAGATCTCTCCCCCACCCCCCCCCCACCCCGCTCCAATGTTATGCAAGATCTTTTCCTTCCTGTGCTTACAAGCTTACAACTATGAGACTGTTCTGATTCAACAGTTTCTATAAGCATAATTTTTTCCCTAGGACTGTGCAGGGAGTATAATTGCCTTCTGGGCCAATTTTTAATTGAAATCAGATGATGACTTTACACTAGTCTAGCATATCAGTTAAAGGCTGCCCCCTAGTGTAAATTCTTATCCTGCATGAGCTGGCCTCTCTGGAGCTCTTAGAATTAGCTTGGAATTTATCTCAGATCTTTTCAAGTGGCCAAAACTTCAGTACATTTAAAGTATTTTGGGAGAGCAGATTTATTTCTGTTTTACCATATATATGTTTTTAATGTTCTCAGTATATAAAACAAGAGACTTTTTAAAAAAATCTTCATGGTAGATTTGTGTTTTTCTGTTCTTTCTTTCTCTGGCCATTTCCTTGTCAGATTTGTTCCATGAAGTCTTCCTTTTGAAAAGAAAAAAAAATCTCCTATCCTGATTTCTACCTCATCAGGCTTTCTTTGTTAAAAAGTGACATTGTGGTTTTTTAAAAGTTTTTTAAGGATGAAACATATCCAAAGCCTATAAAAATGTCACTTCTCCCCTACCTTTATAGAACCATCCAAGTTACAGGGGTTAAGTACAAATGGACTTGGAGAGGTCTCTGAGAGGTTCAAGCTACATAAGAAGAACCAGTGCTTCCCTCCTCCCACACACACTTTTTACATTAGAACACCAGTCCCATGGGAGAGCCTGATCAGAGCAGGAACCATGGTGCATGGATGGGTCAGGGGCGTAGCTATATTTGGGCAAAAGTGTTCAAAGAACATGGGCCCCCCAGCTCCTGAGGGCCCTCCAGCTCCTTCCCTCCCTATTTTCTTCATTATCTCACTCACTCGGGGGGGTCGCCAGAGAGAGGGATGAACACGGGTCTCCTCTCCCCTAGCTACGCCCCTGGGATGGGTGGTCATTAATTTCTTCTTGTACTGAACCCTGATGAAAGTCACCTTCCCTTTCAGCTGTGTTGGCCTTGGGAGGTCCCATTAACACAAATGGCAGTTTCCCTCCCAGGACTAAAAGCAGCTTTGTGGCACAATTCTCATTGGAATCATGGCATGAGGGGAAAGAGTTAAATACCACCTCTCCTTGTGCCCACAATCCTGATCCTGACTCTCCCCACTTCTGTCGTGGCTGCTATTTTAAGTCTTAAAAAAGAGAAAAGCTTTCATGATATTTGGGCATCACTTGTGGTTTGATCCTGAGACTTTGATCTCTTTTTGTGGAAAAACTTTTACACTTTTGAGTTAGCCATTCTGACAAAACATAGTTTTAAGGTGAGGTTTCTGATGACATCATTACCCAGAATCCTCCCTTGTCTATGGATGATGCTAATTTCTCCTTCTGTTACAAGAAAACATGCAGATTAGCGGAAAGATAGGCAGTGACTTTTTTTTGCATGTATATCTCTATGTATGTATAATTTTTCAGTGAAGGTCACCAGCTAAAATTTCTTATAGTGGGCCAGTTTGAGTTGAGGAAATAAAACAGTTCATGCCCCAAAGTGACTTGTGGGAAAGGGCAGCCACTGTTTTCCCACACTCCCTATGTATGGGGAAGAGCTGGAAAAGGCAGAAGAATTAGGTTAAGAAGTTAAATTTATTTCGTCTGCATTAGTCTTTCCTCACTGGTCTATTTTTGAAGCCAATCCAGGAAACAACTAAGGCAGATGAGAGGGGGTGCGGGGGGAGAGAGAGGGGGGAGAGAGCGAGCACACAGGGAAGAGGATCTCTTTCTCAACAATTGGAGATGAACAAACCACTGTTGGCTCATATTAGGTTGCTGCAGGAACTAACAGAGCTATTTTCCAAATCCTCCCCAATCCTCTGTCAAAAGCTGGATTCAATCTCTCCTGGTCCAGAAAAGCCTTTGATATTGGGGGAGGCATGCAAACCTCCCACAGACCCTGGCTGCCCATGAATGCATTCATGTGACCAGGAAACCTCTCCTGACAGTGTGAAGCCTTTGAATGCTGGGGATCCAAGAGGCTTGCAACTTAAGCTTCCTTGATCCTTGGCCCTCTTTGAGAGCTTCATGCAGTCAAGAGAGGTCCAATGGGCTTCTCCTAGCCATTGAAGGCTGTTGGATGCAGCTAGTGATTGGGAAGGCTTGGAAGCCTTAGAACATAATAACAGCCCTGCTGGATCAGGCCCAAGGCCCATCTAGTTCAGCATCCTATTTCACACAGTGGCCCACCAGATGCCGCTGGAAGCCTACAGGCAGGAGTTGAGGGCATGCCTTCCCTCCTATTGTTACTCCCCTGCAACTGGTACATCCTGCCTTTGAGACTAGAGGTGGCCTATAGCCCTTCAACCCTAACCCTAACCCCACTTAAAGCCATACAGGTTGTTGGCTGTCACCACATCTTGTGGCAGAGAATTCCACAAGTTGATTATGTGTTGTGTGAAAAAGTACTTCCGTTTGTTGGTCCTAGACCTCCTGGCAATCAATTTCATGGAGTGACCCCTAGTTCTAGTGTTATGGGAGAGGGAGACGAATTTCTCTCTATCCACTTTCTCCACACCATGCATGATTTTATAGACCTCTATCATGTCTCCCTGCAGTCGTCTTTTTTCTAAACTAAATAGCCCCAGGTGTTGTAGCCTTGTCTCATAAGAAAGGTGCTCTAGGTCCCTGATCATCTTGGTTGCCCTCTTCTGCACCTTTCCCAGTTCTACAATGTCCTTCTTTAGATATGGTGACCAGAATTGTATGCAGTACTCCAGGTGTGGCCACACCATAGTTTTGTATAAGGGCATTCTAATATTAGGCGTTTTATTTTCAGTCCCCTTCCTAATGATCCCTAGCATGGATTTGGCCTTTTTCACAGCTGCCACACATAGGGTGACACTTTCAATGAGCTGTCCATCATGACCCCAAGATCCCTCTCCTGATCAGTCACCAACAGCTCAGATCCCATCAGCGTATACTTGAAGTTGGGGTTTTTCCTCCCAACATGTATCACTTTACATTTGCTAACACTGAACCTCATTTTCCATTTTGTTGCACACTCACCCAGTTTGGAGATATCCTTTTGGAGCTCCTCACAATCCATTTTGGATTTCACTACCCAAAAGAGCTTGGTATCATCTGCAAATTTGGTCACCTCGCTGCTTACCCCTACTTCTTGATCATTTATGAATAAATTAAAAAGCACTGGTTGCAGTATAGATCCCTGGGGGACCCCACTTCTTACTTCTCTCCATTGTGAAAACTCTCCATTTATACCTACCCTCTGTTTCCTGTCTTTCAACCAGTTAGCAATCCACACATGTACTTGTCTCTTTATCCTATGCCTGCTAAGTTTTCTAGGAAGTCTTTGATGAAGTCCAAGTATGATGTATTTAAAGAAGTTTTTGTTATTCCCCTTGATGCTTTTAGCTAAATTTATTAATTTTTTATTTTTATTTATTGCATTTTTATACCGCCCCTCCCAATTTGGCCGAGGGTGGTTTACAAACAAAACAAAAACAGTCAAAATCCATCAACAACAAAAATAAAACTCCTAAAATACCATAAAACAATCAGTTAAAAGACAATTTAAAAACCCTTAAAAACCCAGTACATGGGGAAAAAACCCTTACAACAATTTAAAAATCCTGGAAGGCCAGGCGAAACAGGTGTCTTAAGGGCTCTCCTGAAGGTCAATAAAGAGTTCAAATTATGGATTTCTGCAGGGAGTGCCCAGGAGCAGCTACAGAGAAGGCTCTCCTCCAAGTCGCCACTAGACATACCAGTGTTAACTGGAGACGGACCTCCTCAGATGACCTTAATGTGCGGTGGGGATCATGCAGAAGAAGGCGCTCTCTGAGGTAACCTGGACCTAAGCCATTTAGGACTTTAAAGGTAATAACCTGCACTTCGTATTTTGCCCAGAAACGTATCGGCAGCCAGTGCAACTGTTTCAAAACAGGCATAATATGGTCTCTCCAAGTTGCCTGGAGTTCAATCTGGCTGCCGCATTTTGAACTAACTGAAGTTTCCGGACTACATACAAAGGCAGCCCCACGTAGAGCGCATTGCAATAGTCAAGCCTGGAAGTTACCAGCTGATGCACCACTGTTTTGAGGTCGTCCTCTTCAAGGAATGGACGCAGCTGTTGAATCAGCCGAAGCTGATAGAAAGCACTCCTGGCCATGGCCTCCACCTGAGATACCAGGGTGAGGCCTGGGTCCAGGAGTACTCCCAAGCTGCGCACCTGCTCCTTCCGGGGGAGTGTCCTCCCTTATTCACCTCCCTTATTGTCCCCTTGCATTTCTTTTGCCAGAGATTGTGTTCTTTTCTGTTCTCTTCATTTGGACAGGCCTGTTTGTCGGGATTTCCTACCCTCCTCCATGAGACAGGGTTGTTTGCCCAGTCAAAGTGCAGTGTGCCAAGAGAAGCAGGAGGCTCCAGACGCCAGGACAACCCCAGTAATTACCTTTCAGAAGTCAGGAAGGGCTCAGAGGGACGTGCAACAGCTGCTGGGGGATGGGCGGGGGCAGCCCAAGAGGCAGCCGAATGGTGGAGAGGGTATAGCCATGCCATCAGCTTCACAGCTGCAAATGGGTCCAAAACGGCTCATGAAGGGCGCGGAGCTGAAGAACAACTCCCCTTTGGAATCCAGGGATTGGGTGGCCAATTCACTTGCCTGGACAGGGGAGAAGGAGCAAGCGGGGAGGAGGGAGGACTGTTTAAGACAGGGGCCGCCAAAGGTGAGAGGATCAGCAGGGATGAGGTTTGTCGGTTTGATGGACTCCCAGAGAGGAGCTCAGGCTTTTGGCTCCCGCTGGTAGAGGAAGGAGTGGACTGAATATATGTCCCTCCTCCCCCAACTCAGAGGCAAATGCCCATGCCTATAGTTTAAGGGCAAGAGGGTGGAAAGCTTATCTAGAGAATTCCTCCTCCCTAAACATGGACAGCCATGCTGGCATCCTCCTGGACTTAGTGGTACCTTTCCTCCTTTTGGGTATACAATCTAACTGGGCTTCTAGTATTGTGGTTTGGGGTAAACTCTATGCATTCTGGAGCGAAGTTACTCTCCTGATTTTCCCTTTCAGCTTTCTTTTCACCATACTCCTCATTTTGGAGAAGTTTCTTCTTCTGAAATTCAAAATGTCTGTGTTAGACGTCTTTGGTCATTCTCTCCCTGCATGTATGCTGAATTTGATCGCACTATGGTCACTGTTCCCTAAAGGGTCGATGACACTGACATCACATACCAAGTCCTGGGTGCCACTCAGGATTAAGACCAAGGTCGCCTTCTCTCTGGTTGGTTCCAAGACCAACTGTTCTAGGGCACAGTCATTCAGCATATCTAGAAATTTGACGTCTTTGTCATTACCTGACTGTGAATTTACCCAGTCTATGTGTGGGTAATTGAAATCATCCATTATTAATGCACTGCCTCTCCTTGACGCCCAGGGGCGTATCTAGGGTAGGGCAGGCAGGGCACGTGCCCTGGGCACCACTTGAAGGGGGGCGCAATTTCTTAAAATTAATTTTTTTAAAATGGCTGCCAAAAACAAAATGGCCACCGTGCATGCTCAAATGGCCTCTGTGAGGCCCTAGGCCATTTCAGGTGGCCATTTTGTGCGGTGGCCATTTTGTTTTCAGTGGCCATTTTAAAAACACACAATTATTTTAAAAAATGGCCACTGCACATGCTCAAATGGTCCCTGTGAGGCCCTAGAGGCCTGCCGAGGAAGGGGTAACGTTTGCAGACTCCCCCCTGCCCATGGCCTATAGGAAGCACCCCAAAGGGGCTACAGGTAAAAAAATATTTTTAAAATTTAATATAAGTCACTGTACACATATTCAGTTTGGCACTATGTACAGAGAATCAGGCTTGTGAATACTGAGCTGAAGCTTATGATCTAGGATTGTATTAGGGATGTGCACAGACCGGTCCAGAGGCCATGTTAGAGGCCTCCAAACCGGTCCGGAGCCGGACTGGTCCGGCGGTCTGGCACCGAGAGGGGGTCTCCCTTTAGGGGTGTGGGAGGGTAGAACGTACCCCTCCCGCTGCTCTTCCCCCTCCGGCGCTGTCGTATTTAGCAAAGATTTTGGGGCGGCAGCGTTCCCCGCTGCCGCCCCTGCCCCCGTCGTCATCAGTAAAGCCTTTCTAAGCACTGCACACATGTGCGTGCGGCGGCACGCGCGCGCCTGTTGCCGCCGTGCGCGCGCGCAGCCTATGCACACGTGTGACGTAGGCGACGCACATGGCCGCAACAGGCGCGCGTGCCACCGTGCGCACATGCGTACAGCGCTTAGAAAGGCTTTACTGACGATGACGGGGGCAGGGGCGGCAGCGGGGAATGCTGCCGCCCCAAAATCTTCGCTAAATACGACAGCGCCGGAGGGGGAAGAGCGGCGGGAGGGGGAAGTTCTACCCCCCCACACCCTTAAAGGGAGACCCCCCCTCGGTGCCGGTCCGGACCAGTCCGGACCGTGCACATTCCTAGATTGTATTCATTGGTTCTTACTTTGCTTCTTGTTATAAGTGTGTATGTATGTACTGGTTTATTTCGGCCCAAGGCCAGCATAAATACAAGAAAAAGAAGGGAAACAACAACAACAACTTGTGATAAGTGAGTTAAATGTGATGTCTTAATAATATGGCTATTAATGGTGAGTTTGTCTTTGAATCAGTGTGAAATCCTCCGTATTAAGGCCCACTGGGAGTTTCTTGCTCTCTTTCTCTCATTTTAACTGTCTTTCTGAAATACTAGAATATATTCCAAGCAGACACAGTTTACTCTGCATATCCTTTAATTATTTTCAGAATATCTGGGAAAAGTCAAATTCTCCATTGATTTTTAAAACTTATGTAATAGTGATGCTACAATGCATAGTAGAGAATTAGACAGACAGGCACTTCTGTTTAGTTTTCCAAGTACACCTCCACATAGTATTTGGGTATTTCATGAGCCCCAGCATACTGAAATGTGTAGTTTTCCAGCATTTTTTGGTATGGCTACGTCCACGGCTAAATCGTTTTTGAAATTTTAAAAGATTAATGAGCTTGACTTGTATTTTTGAGCTGATATTATGGTAAAGTTATCTGAAAGATGGGTGTCAGATGTTTGGACAGGGGGCGCAATTTCAGTGCTTGCCCTAGGCGCTATTTTCCCTAGATATGCCGCTGTTGACGCCTCCCTGATTTCCTCTTGCAACTCCCAGTCACTGTCACCGTTTTGATCCGGAGGGCAATAGCACATCCCCAGTAGCACATTTCCTTTCAGGCCTTGTATTATCACCCACAGAGTTTCTGTGGAGGACTCCAGTCCACCTAGGTTTTCTACCTTGTTATATTCTACCCCTTCTTTAATATACAGTGCTACTCCACCTCCAAGGCACCCTTCCCTGTCCTTTCTATAGAGTTTATATCCAGGGAGAACAGTGTCCCACTGGTTCTCACTATTCCACCATGTTTCTGTTATGCCCACAACATCTATTTCTGTGTTAGCAACCAAGCACTCCAGCTCACCTATCTTGTCTCGGAGGCTTCTGGCATTGGCATATAAGCACCTATATGCTGAATCTCTTACCTGGTGTATGCTATATTTCTTTGGACTCTTTGACCAGCTGGCACAGCCTTCTGTCTGCTCCTTACATGGTTCTGCTCTGTCCCGTTCTGTTTTATCTGAATCCTTTCCACCCTCACACTTTAAAGGACGGCATTTGCTGAACCGGTTACTGTCCAGCTCCCATTGGCTATTCCCCAGGCATCATTTTAAAAGCTGCTCTGCAACCTTTTTGATTTTAAGCACCAGCAGTCTAGTTCCATCTTGGTCCCTTTTGTACAGGCCTTGCTTTCTCCAAAATGTATCCCAGTGCCTAACAAATCTAAACCCCTCCTCCCGGCACCAAAGTCTCATCCAGGCATTGAAACCCCTCAGCTCTGCCTGTCTCACTGTACCTGTGTGTGGAACAGGTGCATTTCTGAGACTAGCCTTCATGATGCCAGGCTGAAAATGGTCTGAAAATGAGCATGGGTCACAGGGATGGAGGGACATTGTACTTAAGTGGCTCTGGTTGTCTCTGGAAGGTAAATCCCAGAATGTAGTGCTGAAGGACTACTGCTCTGTTTCTTGACCCCACAAGAAGCAAACGAGACAGAAAACAGGAGCAGTCACATCTCCTTTTGAAATTACATCTGACGTAGCACATCTGTCATCTGCCACTCATTTTGATGCGTGACTTTGCCCTTTTTCCACCCTGCAGCCCCAGTTTTTGCCCGGCTTATCCAGACCTCCTTTACAAATTGTACATTGTTTATTGTTTCTGCATATGTCATTATTGGTGCATTCAGCTATATGAGAAAGCATTTTCTGTATCCTGTATTACGTTGTGGGTTTTTTTGTATATATCATCTGTATGGCATTATCTTGTTTAGTTTTGTAACGATTGTTTATTAGTGTTATTGGTTAATTATTATGGGCTTTTCATTTTTGTATATATATATACATTGGTCACTCATTTTTGATTTCTTATTTTGGCAATATATTTTCCATGCTGATTTACATTTCTCATGTTTGGGTTTCTTATCACATGTATTTTTGTTTCTCTTGGTCACGGTAGGAATTTTTTCTTTCTTTGTTGCCTGTTTCTTGACCAACAGCCAATGTAAGGTTGGTTCCATCTTCTCCCCCACGCATTTTAGCATCTCCATGAAACAGCTGGGTGAGGTCATTTGGAGACTTGGATAGTCATCAGCATGCTGATGATATTCAGCACTGCACTGTCTCTCATCCTTGTCAGATCCTAAGGAGAGGGTAGAAGCCCTAAACTGATTTTTGGTAGCTGTGAAAGAATGGGTGAGCAAACGAACAAACTGAAACAATCCAGATCAGTTCTATTGGGTGTGTTGCTGCCCGTTTTAATGGGTTTGTTCTTATTATGTTTTAAAGTATTGCTTTTCTTTTGCCTTTTGTAAATTGTTTTGGATGGTTGTTTAAGAAAAATGGGCTATGCCTTTTAAAATAAGTAATACAATAAATAGAGCAATCAAGTGGTGAGGGCTGTGCATGTTCCTTTTTACTGTTTCTACCAAATTTCCATGGGCATTTAATGCCAGATTGCTACCTTTAAATTTTATTATATCAGTTATGGAGAATGCACATGATTATGGAATGGGCCCTGTGTAAAACTGGAAAAAGGAAAAGCCAAACCAGAACCTCATGATGTGATTTTAAAACAAGTTGTTCTAGTAAGAACTAATCAGCCTACTTTCCATTCACTGTCTCTACAACTGGTTCAAATTGAGGTCCACAAGTTAGATCTCTTGCGCCTCAGATGTTTGTGTGTCCACCATCTTGGGGTGGATGACATCATTACAAACTACACGATTGAGGTGTCCCTGTGCATAACTCACTACAACTGTACCGAATTTGGTTCAAATTGGTTAGACAGTTCTCAAGTTAGTGCACTTGTGCCTCAAAAGTTCACATGTCCACCATCTTGGATTGGGGTGGATGATATCATCACAAACTACACCACTAGGGCATCCCTATGTGTCCATACAGCTGCAGCAAATTTGGTTCTAATCGGTTAGACTGTCCACAAGTTCGTGCACTTGCGCCTCAAATGTTTACATGTCCATCATCTTGAATTGGGCTGGATGACATTGTTACAATCTGTGCCATTGAGGTGTCCCTATGCGTCCCTACAGCTGTAGCAAATTGGGTTCAAATTGGTTAAGCAGTTCACAAGATAGCCCACTTGTACCTCAAAAGTTTATGCATCTGCCATCTTGAATTGGTGTGGATGACATCATCACAAACTATGCCATTGAGTTGTCGCTGTGTGTCACTCAGTGCAGCTGTACCCAATTTGGTTCAAATGGGTTAGGCAGTCCACAAATTAGCCCGCTTGTGCCTCAGATGTAGGCTAAAATAAAGTAGGCTAGAAATGCATATTGTAAGTGATGCATATAGCTTGAAATGTAAGAAGGGAATGATCCCAATTAATACCATTTCTATTTTACTTGTAAACTCTAACGATGAAGGGTCTTTTTAATGAGCACTTTAGCACTCCACTTTGTTACTGAAATTGTTACTGAAATCTCAAACATGTTGAGATTGTTGTCATGTTGAGATACAATAAAGACAATACAATTGTCTTTATTGTATTATTCCTGGAGCAGGTTATGTCTACAGATATTCTTGTTAGATGGACCTCATCTAATTTATTTCTATTAAGGGTCCCTCCTCAATATCGTTCACATTCCATGGCAGTTAATACTGTGAGATTTCTTGTTACAAAATGACCTCAAATCTAACTGAACATTTCCTAATGTTCATTTTCCCAATCCTTCCCATAATGGTTCAGATTACTGGAACGTAATGAGTTAATAAGCCTGCTTGCTTTGTACCAATCTTTGTACCAAAAGAAGTTTTGCTCTTGGGCATTTGACTCAACCAAAATCAGACTAGGCTAAGACTACATAGAAAATGCTCCAGGGACACAAATCCAAGTGCAGAAGTATCGGTGTAGCACACTGGAATCGTCAGCACTTGTTAAAGTAAAAGGCCATATATGCATCTAGAAACTTCAACAGTGGCAAAGACAAACATTTTTAAAGGAGCCACAGTAAGCTTCACAGAATCTCTCCTTGAGAGGTAAGTGAGGCAGATGTCATCAAACAATACCAAGGAACTGTGTTAGGGCACAGATCTTGTGGCTGGCAGGCAATCGTCAAGCAGTTATTCCAATTCCCCATAGAACCATCAAGACTGGAAGCAGGAGCTGAGACTCTGCAGTAGGGGCAGTAGGAATCTATTTATTTAGAGTGCTAAAATGTTAGACTGGAGTCTGCTGCAACATGGCCCACAAAAATACAATTCCATTAAAATCTAAGAATTTTAAAATAGACCCACAAAAGAAGTGGACCTATGAGAGGAGTACAGCCTGAAAAATTAAATTTAAGAAAACTTGTTTTTTTTAAAAAAAAACTGTACCACGTATGGTACAGGTTAGGGTACACGCATGGTATAGCTTCCTTCAAACATAGGAGAGGGGTGGATCAGAAGGAATGGTGATTCAGGAACAGGTTGTAATGCTGGCTCACATGCCGCAGTTTTCTGCAGGTGTTTTGCACACTATGGATACTCCTGCATCTTCCAGATGCAAGCTGTGCTAGAGTGCACATGGTGCAAATGCTGAAATTGCATAAGGGAGTTGTGTGATTGCATGGCTATTGGAAATTGTGGCCATGCGATCATGCAACTTCCGTGTGCAATGTCAACATTTGTGCAACATGCGCTCTAGCTCAACTTGCATTTGGAAGATGTAGCAGCAGTGTGCAGAACATCCATAGAATGCTAGTATGTGAACCATTGACTTCATCTGCACCTTTTCCTCTCTAGCCGATCTCATATAGTGTGGGGTGAGGACTCTCCAAAGTAACAATAATGGCTTAGGATTCGTATACATGTGAACAGTTATACAAATAAAAACAGAATATATTTGATAGCTAATGGCTTTCTTCCCTTTCAGAAATCTAGTGTGTCAAAGCCAGACATCTACAAATGAGAGCCAGAATGGTTCAGAGGACAGTGTGTTCAACTTAAACTGAGGTTGATCAAACTTAATTAAGATGGTCAAATGCTCACTCTGCCGTGAAGCTCACTGGATGATTTTGAGCCCGTCATTATGTTTCACAGGGTTGTGGTGAGGATAAAAATGGGGAAACCCCATTGTACACCACCTGAACTTCTTGAAGGAAGGGCAGGAGAATGAGATGAGGTGAATAAACACAAATCAATTCATTGTTTGACATCCTTAAGTCACTTCCTCTGATGTACTCCCATTCTTCTAGAGAATAGGGCTTTTTGGTTGCTTTTACAAAGGCCTTTTTGAAACCCACCTGGTGATTATCCATTCTTTACATAATGATTATATTTATTAACATGCGCCTTTTTCAATGACCTTCTTTAATGTGCATTAAAGAAGGTCATTGGAAAAAGCTTTGAAGTGTGGAAATGTGTATCTCATCGCCCTTATACAATTTTATTAATATGTTTTATTTATGCAGAGTTGCCAATGTTTCATTATCTTGCTTCCAAGTCAAACTGTGATATGGAAGTTGAGAAACTAGAAAATGTCCAGGTGCAACAACAGTACATTCTTGGATTGCCTGCCCCACATCATGGACATGGAAAACTGATCTGATTTTGCCCTGATTTTTGTCCACCAGATTCAAATAGCTCTTGTTAGTAGTTTCAGTGATCTAAAAATATTTCTTTGCGACAGCTGTTATATCTTCCATATTTTTTAAAAAAAGAATTGAGTGTGTAAGTCGCATAGTCAAATGAAAAAACATATGTCCATAGTTAATAGTATACAAAAAAGAGCACTATGTATATCACTGAAAAATGAATAACATAAGCTTTCGCTATTGGCTTAAATTAATACTTTGCAACCATTTCCCCTTAAAAGGTGTGAACTCTGAGGGAGGGGGAATACTGCTGGGAATGGTGCCCTCTCTAATCTTAAAATGTGTGAGAATCTAAACAGTTTATTTATATGCAGCATCTTGTATTGATTACATTATGCTACATACTGTGTGAATCAGTACTAGCATTCGCATAGTATTCCAAGGATTCTGGAGCTTGTAGCGAGTGAACATCCCAAAGATTTGGCTTACTGACTGATAACATTTCACACTTCTGTACTGTGTTACACTTGAAAGTCCCATAGAAATACTCTTCAGGTTAAGTTCTTCAAGTCGGCACAAAGTAGATCATAGGAGGCCTGAAAGTGATCCTTAGGATTGCTGGAAGTGGTTGTTCAGGACAATAATGCCCCGAGGAAGATTTGTGAAACCTTAGGTAGGGTGGATGGATGGGGCTGAGGGTAGGTTTACACATGCACATTTATCACTCAGAGACCGCAGCGTCCAGTGATGGCTAAAATGTGATGGGTTGCACCATTATGAAACAATCAATGCAGATAAATCACCCCAAGTTGAATTTTCAGGTCCACAATACTTTTTGCTGGAAACCATTCACTCATTTGGCTGAGAGTTGTCAAGTGTTGCTTAATGAGAAATCAAATACATATGTGGACCAGTCTCAAAAGCTTCCCTTGCACTCGGAATAGCACTTCAGAACAGACAGAAATGTAGGACATAGTTGTTGAAGAAGGAAAGTGAACAGATCTTGCTGATGTTTCTTCCATTTGGTGCATTGTACAGCTTATGTGAACATTACAGTTGTTCTTATTTGTTCTATCTGGATGTTTAGGAGATCAAGCTGATCATATATAGGTGCATTCTAGTCTGGAATCAGCAGTGAATCCACACACCAGATTCTTTCCTCCCCTTCTCCCAAATATCCCAATGTAGACAGGGGATATCAATAATGAAGATAGGTTTCAAGAGGTTTCAAAGAATGAAACCTACCATTGGTGATTTCCTTGGTGAAATGCTTGGTAGCCTCTGTCTGTAAAGCACCAATGGGAAGTAGAACTACTATGAACGTGCAAATATCTTCAATCTGCCTTCCTAGCGGAGCAGAAAGGAAGTTGTTTTTAATAATGGATGAAACTGAAAAGAAGCTACTTTTGGCCAAGATATGGAATATATATTTGTAACATTACTCCTCCCCAGACATTTTTTTTTTAAAGGTAAATGTTTTTCTCCTTTTCTAGACAAATACAATTCCTTATGTCATAACATTAAAAAATGTTATGAAATATTTCCATCATTCTTTTTCTTCCCTAAAACATCCTCAGATGTAATGAGCTCACATCTGATTGTGACCAGAACACAGAACGTTAGAGCAGCAGAGACTTTCACACACAAAAATCCCCAGGAGCTGGTGTCAGGCTCGCGGAAAAGTAGCAATGAAAAGAAGGCAAAATCATGATTTCATAACAGATGAAAGTCTGAAATATGAGCCTAGATAAATTGTTCTTCTTTGAAATTTGCCAATTAACAGTGCACATTGCAATGGGGGGAAAATCCCTTGCACATATGGGGTGTCGTCTGAGCACATCAGATCTTTTGTGCTTGTGAAAAACTTCTGGATTGGGGCATATCAAATTAATACTATAACAGTTGGTAATGTTTATTATAGAAGGCTTTTCTTCTGTGCAATTTAAGTCTGACTGAGGACTCCTAACAGACTGTCATCTTAAGGGGCTAGAAGCACCTGCGCACACATATTATAAATGTTCAGCATCTTTTAATAACTTGACCTTGCTTTATCATAAACACCAAGGCTATCCCTATTTCAGTGATCTCATCATTCTGAGATACTGTTATGGACAAAAGCTTATGCCACAATGTCTGTTAGTCTTCAGATGCCACAAGAGTCTTTCTTGTTTTTTATTAGGGACCATGATGGGCTTCCTGCTCTTCTGACCTTTGTAAAGCCATTCATTCCTGCTAACTGAGCAAAGAGGCATCTTTTAAAGTGGTTAACTTACATTTAGTAGGGGGAGAGTAACTGTACCTATCCGGTCCCAGCAAAGCAACCCTCCAGTGGCTGGTATTCACCGTATGTTTCTTTTAAGAGTGTGAGGCCTTTGGAGCCCTGACTTAAACCACTTTGAGAACTTCTGTTGAAAGAGGTATAAACATATTGATAGTAGTAGAAGTAATTCTAATTTTTAGTGTGGGCAGGAATCACTAGCTTTTTCCCATAACATTTATTCAGGCACAGTTTCAGAAATCAAAATACATGACTATTATATTTGTTTGCTTGCTTGTTGACTGACTGACTGGTCATATTTGCATCTTGCTTTTCGACAGGAGTCCTCAATATTCATAAAATGCAATACATCCATTAAAACCTTGGGCAGCATTTAGACTAAGATCTGTGTGTGCAGAACACTGCCTCTGCAGCCCCCTGAAGGTCTCCCAAACCTGAAACATATATTTTTGGTAGGAACAGAAGAATCAACAAAAATGCTTTCCCCCAAACGTGAGCAGAAGGGTTCGGCTCACTCGGATCTTAGTCTGGACACTGCTCCCAAATGCTTTAAGCCAATGAAGGCCCTCTCTCACATAGATTATGTTTAGTCTCTCTGAAAAAGAGGGGTGAGACCAATAAAAAAGGAAATTCTCAGTTTGAAGCAGGAGCAGGCTACTTCAAAATCACAAAGAGAGGGGCTGACATTGTCCACAGTGTTATTCTCTGTAGATGCCTTGATTCCCTCCTGGCATGTCCCTTTATCATATGGGTGGCTATTCATCTGAATGGAATCATCCATCATCATTCATCATAATTTTGCCTGTGACGTTTCCTCTTGATTTCCCCCTTCCATTCATTGCTGGTTTTATATATGCTAAACTTTATTATTAGGGTCAATAGACCAGCAAAAAACAAACAAACATAGATACACAGATAAAACACAAGGAGGCATAAACAATAATGCAGGGAATCATCAATTAATCATCTTGCACTGGATACTAATAGCAGCTGTCACAAATTTTGCAATTGTGACAGTGAGGAATCCCTCACTTTGATAGTAGCAAAGTAAACAGAACTCATCTTATCTGCCCGGACAATTGGTTATAATAGGCATAATAAACATAATACAATAGCAAGAGCAATACAAAAGACATGTATCAAGGTTACGGCCATAGCTGAGTGCTCAGTAAGTTGCAGGGACAAATGTACTTATTATAGGGAATGTTCTGGAATCTTCCCTCAAGGAGAGCTGAGAGGAGCATGTTGTAATGCTTCAGCAAGAATGCTCTCCGATGGTTTGCAATGTTAAGGTTAGTGAGATCTCTAGTTTGAGTGAACTTAGGAGTAGAGCTCTTAAATGTATTGTGCAATGGGACCAAGCTCAGATCCCTTTGCAGCTCAGTGTCCCATATACGCTGTTTAATGGTCATTTAGCTTTCTGATAACCCAAGGATATCAAATACTGAGGGGGAAATCCATAGAGAGGGTTTTTTTTTTCCCCTGCAAGGACCTCTCCCAGCAATTCTGAAATTATTCTAGCAGAGTGGAATTGTGTGTGTGGAGAGAAGGAAGGAGAAATGATTTTTAAAGCTGAAAAGCAGACCCTCTACAAGTAATATCTGGATTCCAGAAAGATGGTGTTAATTAAAAAAGAATAGTATAAATTTAGTTGCTTGGATGTTACTTGGAAGATACAGTAGCTGCAGTAATAGTTATAGATTGTCCATGACTGAGTGTTCAGCAGTCAAGGACTGCTGAATACTACATTACAAATATTCTATAACTTTTACTGTAGCTATTGTATCCTGCCTATAACATCCAAACAACTAAAGTAGGCAGAAGCCAAAATGTCATGCCCATTATATTTGTTTAGTTTATCAGCTGATAGATAGATAGATACACACACACACACACATTACACAAAGCGGGCAACCCAGGGTGCCCCATTGTTTCAGGTAACAACACATGCACCAAAAGAATCTTTCTATACATTGACAAACATACAAAATATTGTGCAAAATCTTCCATCATTTATTAAGGATACTAGTGGGGTTTTTTTAAATTGAATCCATCATCAGACAATATCAATTTGACAAGCATATTCTACTTGTAATGTTGGATGTTACATCCCTGTACACTAATATTCCACATAATGATGGCATCCAAACCTGCAGTGATTTTCTTGGTAACAGAAACTCTTGATTATCTATCCTCAAAAGTTATTAGTATTTTAGCCATGCTAGTCACTTGAAAAAATGTCATTTTTCAGTGAAAACACTACTTACAGCTTAAAGGTACAGCAATGGGCACTTGCATGGTCCCATCCTATTCAAATTTATCCGTGCCAAAACTTCCACAGAACATCCTAGAGAAAGCTACTCACAAACCACTTATTTGGTAATGCTACATCAATGACATCTTTATGGTCTGGAATAACCTGCACATTATTAGACTTGAACATCCACCATTCATCCACTGTAACCAGGGAGACTCTTCTCCATAATGGCAACATAACCACCAACAAAGTTCAGTGCATCCTATTTGTGGTTGATTTCCATTCTGTAGCTCCTGATTATCACTGAGCAGTAAGAAAAAGCTACCCGATTTTAGCCAACTCTGAACATCTTCATAAAGCAATCAGCAAACCACAGATCGTAGTATTTCATCAGCCACCAAATCTGTGTAGATTGTTAGTGAGAGCTATAATTAAGCCACTAGTCAGGAATCCAGGATCACACAGTTGTGATTCAAAACAGTGTGTCATCTCTGTGTTAGACACACCTACTGTCAAGAGCACTAGGATTGAAGAATGTATGAAATCCAACAGAACATCAACTGCAGATCCTGTAATGTGATCTACCTGACTGAGCGCAAATGAGCAGGATACAATATTCAGTACATAAGACAATGAATGCAACAAACAAAATTAGACCAGCCAGTAACCACACATTTTAACACTGGCAAACACACACACTCTGACTTGTCAGTCAGTGCAATAGAGATGCCATCCCTGCATAAATCAGCTTTCACACTGAATTATTGGTGATACTGTATGGCCTGGTTTGCACATACATATACATAATTTGATTTCTCTGCACTTGATTTCTGTACAGTAGGCCTTCTCAACTTAGGCCCCCCGGCTGTTTTTGGACTACAACTCCCATAATCCCCAGCCACAGGGGCCAATAGCCGGGGGTTATGGGAATTGTAGGCCAGCATCTGCAGGAGGGCTGAAGTTGAGCAGCCCTGCTATACAGTTAATGATTAGCAATGGTGTGAACATACTCCATTGAAAAGCATTGTGTGCGTTGCATCTGACGATATGTGAGGAGTTATGAAAGAGCTATTTCTGTCATGGCCCATTCACACATGTGATCTCTTGAAGTGGTGGTCATCAACTGATGGAAAGCATGCCATGTGCCAGCCAGTCCCAATTCAAACTGACCCAATTCAAATGATCCTGCACTAAAGCTGTATGGCCTTTTTCAGTGTTGTCCATTTGACTGTGGATATTTGGCTCTCACCATCATTCTGCTTGTAGTGTTTCCTGTTGATTTTCCCCTGGAGAGATATAGATATAGATATAGATATAGATATAGATATAGATATAGATATAGATATAGATATAGATAGATATGACAATTCATAACCTGTTACAGTTCCATTTTTTACCCACCTGCTATTTTCCAATTTCCTAGACTACTGTAAACTTCCTGAAGATTGCTTTAGAAAATTATTTTACCATCTGCTCTATGCTGCCTGGTATTTGATATCCTGTTAGGGTTTCCTGAACCATCTTTTGCAGCCCAGTCCTATTTGCATGCACCAAATTGAGCCAAGAGACAATTAGACAGCAGACAGTGTGCGAGTCCCAGTGCTTTCCAACTGAGTTGGGAATGCCACTATGAAGTCTTCCAGGTAACAAATGGGCTTGTGTGTGGTCCCTCTCGTTCTCAGCAGATGCAACTCTTCTATCTTGTGAATTAGCAATTAAAACAAAAGATCTCTTCTGTGGTGCACTCAAATATGGTTAAATTCTGGAGAGTAAAATCTTTCCAAGATCAAAAGATTAGTTGACAATGTGTTAATCTTTCTCTTTGCTGTGCTGCTGAGAAATGCCTGTGTTGTTTTTCTTCGGGCCAAATTCTGCATGGACTCCATCACTTTCTCCTCTTATCTGCTGCCCCAATTCTTTTAATGTGTTCCAGTCTGGGTGCTGTCCTTTTCACATCACTTTATACTTTGGCTACATATGTCTTAAGATATAGGGTGCTAGGGCAATACAGACTGTCCTATGGAGACATATAGCAGCAATGGCAAATGTCACGATCCCAGGTCATTTCTCATGCTCCCTCTCGAAAGTTCGTGATTAGCCAGGTAAATCCTGAGGTCTTGTTGGCCTGTTTCCTAGATTAGTTTTGGGGGGAACTGTTAAAAATGTCAGGCTCTGTCTTCAACATTTATAGCAGCAGGTCTAAAATAGACACGGTGACAAATACCAACTGTAATGTGGTCTGACCCAGGAGCAAACTGGACAGAGGGAGCATCTGAGCATCTGAAATATGTTGACAGTGATTGAAATTGCATTATGTTATGGAATGTTATATTTACTGTTTAGAATCATAGCTGATTAGAATCATAACTGATTAGAATTACATGTTTTCGAGGTGTTGGGTGAAAGACCACTTAGCTTACTTAGGGATGGTTCACAGACTGAGAACTGGGCTAACTTGCCACTTAACCAGAATAACTCACTGGATACACTCCCATTTTTCACTCATTAGGTAGTGGAAATCCCAGTTAAATCCTCCAAAAACAGTTGTGTTCTGTGTGGGAGGCTTTACTTAGCTAGCCCTGATCTGATACTAGATCACAAATCCTAACTAGCCCACTCCAACCCTTGTGACACACAATAGTTTCTGGGTGAGTTAACTGGAATTTCTGCTGACAGATGATGGAAATCAAAAACACACCAGATGAATTATCCTGGATAAGTGTTGAATTAGCCCAGTTCTCGGTTCTGTGAATTGGTCCTCAGAGACACAGTGGTTGTATAGAACTGTACTATTGCGGCTTCATATTTACCCTTCACCTGTAGCTTCACACAGTATAGCACATTCAGCCACTGAATATCAGCAGGGGAGGGGAGATGAAAATTGGAGATGTGACATTTAACAGCACCATCCAACATCTTCTGAACAAGAATTGAGACCATCTCAGTAGTGAAGCCATTGAATTTCAGTGGCAGTGCCCTTAAAGCCACCCTGAGTAGCTTTGGATGGGAAGCTACTGGATGCGAAGGATATAAATATCTTTAATTAATTAATTAATTAACCGCCCTGTTTTTAAGTGGGCAAGAGGAACCTGCCAGAGTGTAGAAATGGATAGTTCTAGCACTGCTGATTGCTGTGGTGACATAGTCTCTGATTGTGATATGTTGCTGCACACACAATTACCCTGGAAACAATGGTGGACCATTTTCTACTCCTGGCATGAGGTCAGATCTGGAACAGGCTGTAGTCTCACAAAGTCAGTGGTGGCTCCCAGCTCCTGTGCTTGCTACCAACACTGGCCATGCTGAGTATGCTTGAGAATGACTTCATCACACACATTCAGATCATCAAGTGTTCTAGAGTTCTTTTTTTACCCACAACCCCCTCTTCTCTGAAATGCTTCTTTCTTTATTGAGCATAATTGAAGGAAAAGCTTCATTATTTTTGCAAATACTTCAGACCTGAAGGGTTATCATGGATAAAGAAAATTGTCTGCTGTTTATTTCTGACTAATTTGTGGCCATAGTGTTTCACATTAAGGTTAGTCCATCTACAACTGTAATGTTAATGAATTTATTTCATTCCCTACTTCACAGCTAACACAAATAGTTATTTAACCTGGATTTATATTATGCATCTTGAACTTCTCATAGGGAACTATCAATGCTTAGATTCTGGCCCAGTTCATATGGCATTTTAAGAACGCCACATAAATTTGTCTTTATATTATTCCTGCTATGACAGATCTATCCCCAGTGAAAACAATTATTCACCAAATGGTTATTTAGGTGCAGTGGGAGTTTTCTTGTGATCATGATAGAAAACTGCAAAGCACTCTTGGGGCACTTCATGGAGTAGCAATCATGTGAACTGAGCAACTCCTGTTTTTGACATTTCCAGCACTTTAGTTTACAGAATACTTTACCATGTTGATCCCATTTTATCAGGGATTTGAATTGCAGTCTCCTTTGCACTACCCGATATTCTGCTCACGGCATGACAAGGAACACTCCATCCCACTCTCCAATCCCAATCTTGGCCTACTTTTCACAGCACTCCATAACATACTCGACATATTTCAATTAGCGTGGGAAATTACAAACCAAGCTATCAGCTCGTAAACAAGCCCTTTTAGAAAAGGTGTAAATATGTTGAAGACCAATTTATACACAGTAGGCAAAGTGAGTTTTTAAATAGATATTGTAATGAAGCATTATTTTAAAATAAAGTCCACACTCTGTATCATATAGAAAGAGTATTAAACACACAGAGTAAAATTCTGGGAGCCAGTCCTGGAGGATCTTGCAGTGGTAACAAAAATGAAAATATTTTGACAGGATACTCAAGTGTAGACATCGCCAATAAGTGTTTCAAAGCAGACTCTGAGTCCACTAATTCCTCCATTAGCATTCATCAGTAGCTGACATTTTTCCAAAAGCATCTTTCGTCTCCCTCAGCAAGAACAAATTCCAAAAGTGGGATCAGATCCTAGTATTCACAATTCATGACAGTTTCATAAAGAACAACCTAAATTATCACTTATTTCCCATTTCTGATTTTTGAAAAATAGTTTGTTCAAGGTTGCTGCATGTTCTTTGGCTGTATGTTCTTAGCCTACCCGAGTACCTTTAGCCTCTTTGAATAGATGTGATCGCATCTTCTTTCTTTGTGTTCCGATTCACAGCCATCCCAGATCTGTGTTTTCTGCTGCCTCTTTTAATCCCATCATATCTATGTTCCTGTATCTACTATTCGACAACAATCTGAATAATAAACCTTTCTGGAAAGCAGTGATGTTGTTAAGACTTAGCATTTGGGGTGACAGATGGGGTGATAAGCACAATATTTGTGGAGGTGGAGGGTATGGTCCCTATCACTCCATACCCACTACATGTATTTTTAGCATTAAATAATCATGCAGCAGTTTGGTGAATGTTAGAGCTATGATTTTAATCTAGAAATTACACCCTTCATGGAAATAATAATAATATTGATAAACCAATCAAAAGCAAATTTGTTGATTAACTAATGCAAGTGTGTGTTTTCACAATTATTTGTTTATTCTGCAGTTGCAGCTGTGAGACATGCTTGTTATGGAGATCATATCGTTTTGACAAAGTACAGTTTATTAGGTGCACAGGAAATACAAAAGTTATATTTTGTATGTGATAATCCTGCAGAGGAACAGGAAGCTCTGTACTTCCTGTTTACTCTGTAATATTATTGTGCCCATAGCTTCTCACTTTCCTCTCTGGTAAGTTACCATCAAAAGACAACGTGACATTGAATGTTGCCTCTTAATAAAGTCTTTTGTATTCCCTGTGTCTAGACATCATTCGGCTGAAAACCAAACTCCTGGAATATAAGAAGCTCAGATTTAAACAAGAAGTCCAATGTAATCCATTGAGCAACAGAATACACAATAGAACATCCATTGAGCAATAAAACACAATCCATTGAGCAATTGAACAGGGTTACGGGAAAATGTATCTGGTGTTCAGAATGGTTACTTTCAGAATCTTCTATATGGCAATAATTAAATTCATTGAAGATGGGGCATATTTGGATCAACATGCAGGATAGAAAATGCTCCTTCTGGATGTTGTGATGTCAGCGGCATTTTCTCCTTGATCCTGGGACAGGATCTGTTCAGTCCAATCCTATACAGAATTAAGGACACCTAAGCCCTTAGATTTCTATTGCTCTAGGTGCATATAACATTGCCTTAGATGGGTTTGCTTTCTTTAATTCTTTGTTTGTGAGTTCTTTTCATAGGGTATCAGCAAGCAAGTCATTTGCTTGCACTTTTTAAAATTAATTAGATATGGTAGATATGGGCAAGTATTATATTTCAATTGTGCCTAACATTTCTAACAGAAAATATTTCTTTGCGCTTTGCACCACATCTTACGTGCAGAGCATGAAGTCCAAAATTGCTAACAATAGCATATAATCATTACTTCTGAATCCTAATTTTCCATCTTTTTCTTACATATTCTCATTTGGTGAATACTGCCCGCATTAAAATTGACACACCCTACAGTGAGCTGTACAAAATACAAATCTTGTTGCTTAATAAGATATGAACAAAAAGCAAGAAACACAAATATCTATCTCTCTCTCTCTCTCTCTCTCTCTCTCATATAGAAACAGATTTGTTTTGACAGCCTATTATGCTACAAAAATCATTATAAATGTAAGCTGCAGCTCAGCGCATCAGCTTAGAGATTGCAAATCCCCCAGACCATAGTTAAATACATTTACAGTAAGCCGTGAGAAGCTGAACAAAACCCAGTTGGTTCTTAACAGCCAAACACAGCAATTTACTTTTGAAGTGGGGGAAATCTAAACTTTTCACCAGACAGAATTTTCCTTTGCATACACTGTTAAGTGACCACACTTTATTTTGCAATCAGAGACCAAAGCTGGCACTAAGTACTTTGGCAGCTCCTGATACGAAACTGAACAGTTTCTTAAGCGGTGCTTGGAAGACAAATCTGGAAAAGATTCAGGTCTATTTGAAAGGATGCTTGCTTGCTGTCTTCTGCGGAACTGTTTAAATGCGATATTTTATTTTTATGATAATTCTGTGGATGGAAAACATAAACCAATAAAACATGTTTGGTGCAGATATAGTGATAGCTAAGATAACAATTGTCAAGTTATATGCTTCAAGATGTAATCTTATCATGAGCAAGTGTGGTTAAGTTCTTATGTAGCACTAAGATACTGTACTAAGGAATGAAAGCTAAATTGATTTATTTAGGTATATACACATGAAAACATTAAATCAAAATTGATAATCAATGCAACTTCTTTTTAGTGGTACCAAGAGGTGAAGCTGGGTTCCTGAAGGGCTAGAATTCAAAGAATTTGCTACAGAGTAGTTGTAGTTATTGGCTGACAGTATGAGGGAAATTACTCTTAGTAGTCCTGTTGAAATTATTAAAAGCATTGCCTAACTTGTCCTTTTAATTTCAACAGAAATACTCGGAGTAATTTTCCATATAATGTCAGCCATTATTGTTGTTATTGTAGATATGTTGAAAAGCATGTTGAAAAGTTTTTCAAGACAAAGCAATTTACACAGCAAAAGGTACCCTATAAGGAGCTCACAAACCACTCACACACATACATGAAAGACACCAGCAACAGCTATGAGACTATGTTGGAATGAAAAGGGACAGTCACTCTCTCCCTGAAAAACATGAAAGCCACTATATTAAAAGGTGCTTCTTAAAGGTGAAGGTTGTTGCATTGAGCATCCATTTGGACAAATTCCCCAATCCTGTGCTAAATGCATATGCATGTTCTTATAGATATGGCTGCCCACATTAATTTCAATAGAAGGAAGAGAACTCTATTTCCTTTACTGAACAAAACAAAAACATACATGTATTGGCTCTGCTTATTGAAATGAAAGCTAAGGAAGCAGCAGTTCTGGGGGAAGCTCGGTGGGTGTGCATGGGTCTCCCATACTCAGAACAGACCTCAGGATCTGGATGAAAATGTTATCATTGTTTTGCACCAATAAGAAGCACTCAAGGAAAACTCCTATGGATATCAAGCGCCTAATCCTGAGCATGTTTGTTAAGAGGTAGGTTCCATTGAGTCCAATGTGGAGTATTTCCTACTAAGTATGTTATGTCAGACCCAGCGTCCCTGGTTCTTTCCTCTGTGTCTTTGGTTATGGTGCTATCCTAAAGTAGCCTAGGATTTCTATGTCCCTGAAGAGTCTACAGACCACATTTTAAAATGCTTCCCTGTTTGCTTTAGCATTAATACCATCCATCACGATTTACCAGTGACAGCTCCATCATAGCTTTCGGCAGAGTAAGTACATTCATGGGACAAGATATATCAGCAGGCAGATGACTGTTCTGTGTTTCTTTTGTCCTTCATTGTCTTCCATCCCCACTAGCATCTTGTGCGTGGACTACCTCTATAGCTGCACCTGTCTCGCTTCTGTCCCATCCCTATCAGGTGAGCAGCCTCTTCATAGAAAAAGAGGAGTGGAGAGAGATGGACGGTTTCCATTGTTCTGAAACATGTTGTCTATTGGCAAAGCCAACACAAAGAAAGATGAATTCTTTCTATAATGCTGCAACAGCTTCTCATTCAGCATGAGGTCTTCCTAGACAAGGAGGTTTTCATTGTGCTGGCATTTGGTCATGCTAGCCAAAGCAGCCAACTGGCTCTGGCTACAGTATTTTGACACATCCATTAAATTTCTCTTTACAATAGGTTCTGTACTTTCAGTGGTGTAATAAAAGGAGCCCTTGGCATTTTAATTCCTTCCTCCCCCCCCCCAAAAAAACCCAGTCTAGTTCTCAGGGCTGTAAAGGAAATCTTGGCATCATGGCTGCAATCTGTGCCCCCAAAGGCCCAGCAGCAAGCCGGCAAATTAATGTGTCTCCAAATAATTTTTTTAAAACCTCACAATTTTAAACCAGTGTTGTGAATTTGGGAATCTAATTGATGATTGTCTATCTTTGGGCTTAGCAATGCAATGCTCCTTTATCCAAATGACCCAAGGAGACATTCAAAAGGGTAAACTACAGGATAAATGAGTAGGATGCAATTTACATGAGATCACATTGGTGCTGTATAAGGGACACGTGGAAGATTTGGCTAATGATATGGAACCGTCTGTGCCCAGGTCCATCAAGGAGGCAGCAGCTCAGTTAAGGAGCTGTTAACCCAGCAAAACCAAGCTCCTAAATGGCCAGCTGCCCTGCCCTTTCCTGGATCTCAGGCCAGCCCCAATCCAAAGCCATTTTCTGAGCTGGTCACCCTTTCCTCTTAAGTAGACCTATTGGGAAGGAGACCTCAAGCAGCCAAGTGAGCTAGAACCCGGCCCTCCATGGCATCGCCTATGCTCCTGAGGTTCCAGTGGCCATGGAGGGGATTCAAGGGGTAGGACAGGAGCCCATGGGCTGTCACCAGGCTTGCAGGGCTTCACGGCTCCTCTGAGAGGCCACTGAAAGAAAAGCGTCAAGCTCTTCTTGCTTGGGGTGTGATAAATCAAGGGTAGGTGTCTTGGTCTGGGTGTGTTCCTTCTCTTGCTCCAAGAGGTCTCTTCTAGGTTGGAGTCTGGATGAGTACTGACTGATCATCATTAAAACAGATTCAGGAACAGTGGCCATGTTAGTCTGTATGAACAAAAGAAACACCACAACTTGCTGCAGTACCCAAGAGGCTAGGAAGAATAATCCGCCTAACATTAGACATTTTAAAATCTTGTTCAAAGGGAGAATTAAGCACATGCTTAATTTCCTGGTTGAAATAAATGGAGCTTTTAAATGCTTAACGTGGCTAGCATGTGCTTAGTTGATGCTGATAGTTGTACTTTAGTTGGTCCAAGAAAGGCCACACCACAGTAAACCACCTGGTCTCGAAAGGTCCATTTATATTAGTGGTGTAAGAATAGGGTTTCAAATCATCACATATTTTCCCTATCCATTCAGTATTCATGCCTCGAGAAGCGCTACACACTGACACATCAAAATCAGTTAGGTTCCATTCTTGGGCCTTCCCAAAGCTCCCCTGCTTCCTCATCATTAAAAACTCAATTCTGGCTCCACTCACTTAAAAATATTTTTTTATATATAATTACAAGCTGGCAACCCTAAATGAGAATCACGTCCTTTTGGCTTCTTCCCGTGCTACTCCAGTCCAGTAATATTTCAAAACCACATGGATGGGGTCAATGACATAGTTCCTTCCACTGCGCAGCTTCCAGGACCTTAGTGCCCCAGGGGGTCCACCAGAACTCCTGAGGAGCTGCCACTGAGGAGCAGCAGCAACCACCACCAGTGGAAATTACACGTCTGGAGGATTTGGGCCTCTCAGAGAGGACAGGGATGTCCTCTCTCTTTTGTAGTGTTCTGCTGCCTGGAGATGGAACACTCTTTCCTCTTCTCCTTCAGAGAACAGATAGCTCACCTGCTGCTTGCTTGCTCAGTTTTCCAAGTGGGAAAACAAGTGATGGAGGCAAGAAGCAGCCACCACCTTCACTTGCTAGCCTGGCAGTGGGGATTGGACCCACTAGGAGGCAAGGAGTGGAGCAAAGAGGAGGAGGAGGCAGGAGGTCCACTTAGGGAATGTTAACAAGAGAACCCCCAAGCCATAGATGCAGCCCAGGTTGCTGACTGGGAGAGAGGATGATATGCAGATCAGAAGGAACGGTGGGAATGACCCTGCCCATGCACTTTGGGGGGATACATATTCCAGGAGCAGCAGGGGAAAGTGTCTTGTTTACATCCAACATAAAGTTTGGGCCTAAGAAATCACAGAAGGAGGGAGGGAGGAAGGGAGGGAGGAAGGGGGGCATGTTTGTTGTGCTGAGACTATTATGCAAAATATCTGCCTGAAATGCAATATTCAGCTGACACAAGCCAAACTCCTTTCCGGCAAAGAGGGCTGAATGAAATGGCATATCTTATTCAACATTTACACATTGCAATTTGATATTCTGCAGGCCTTTTGCAAATCCTCTTGCAAAACTCATGCAGCCCTAGTTTTGTACGTCAAACTCAAATTTCAATATTAAAACCCCACTTTAATTTCAAAGATGACATTTGCAAATGGGGAAATAAATCATTGGGTTATATACAAAGAACGTAGCGATGACTACGTCTCAATGAAATTAATGGGACCTAAATTAGTCACAACCGATTTATCCCATTGATATCTATGGTGCTTAGTCATGACAAACACTCTTTGGATACAACCCATTACAATCAGTTATACTGGCAATGTTCTCTAGGCTGATTCAGACAAAGATTTTGGGTGTTTAGGAGGGCTCACCTCAAAGGAGTTCCCAAAATTCTGCTCTGCTTGGATAAGTTCACTGTGACATCATCCTCCCTGCCACCCTTCCAGCCTTCAACAACAAACACCCCTCCTTCCCTTTATTTAACAGGTCCCACGGCAGCAAGCAGAAGCAATGATGGCTTCTCTTCCTTGTTTAAAAGTATGAGGTAGTAGACTTTTTGTTTTAAAAGTTGCTTCCTTTCAGAGTCAAGGGAATGGCATTTGAGACAAATAGTCATCCCAAAGGCTGTGGGCATTGCAACAACTACTAGTCCCAAGAGCTAGCACACCTTTCCCTTAAGTGTAACTTTAAACGTTCTTTTAAACAAGGAAGATAATCTGCAAGGCAGTGTGTTATTGAAGAGTGAGGATCTGTTGGGAAGCGTGTTCTGGGGTCAGGGGCAGGACGTTCTGAGCCTCAGATTGGGGGATCAGTTAATTTTCAATAAATCAAAGGCAAAGAAGTAAGGGGCTCACCCATCACTCATTATAATTCTATTTTTTATAGAATAATGTTTTGAAATTTGCACTGTTCATGGGTGTAACTCTGAAGGTCAGTAACAGCTGGAATTTATGAACATATAAAGCTGCCTTCTATTGAGCCAGATTATTGGTCCAGCTTCCCCAGTATGGTCTATCTTGACTGGTAGCAGCTTTTCAAGATGGAACTTGCTCAGCCCTCTCGGGAGATGCTGCCCAAGACCCGGGACCTTCTGCATGCAAAATTCTGTGGCTGAACTATGGCTCCTCCCCTTACTTGCTATTGCCCATTTTACTGATGTTTTTCTGCCAAAATTAATTAATTTATGGATGGCCAACCTGCTGCACAGGCATCTAAAGTGGCTCAAGGCAAAAAACACACCAAGCACAGAAAGTTGTGTATCTAGTGGGCAATAATGTGGCACACTTGCTAAAAGGGTTAGCCACCACTAGATTAATTAATCCATGCTTTAAACCTTTAGAAGATCTGGTACAATTATTATTTAGTATTGATAAATGAAAATGAAAGCTTCTGTTCTGCTTCTCTTTTACTGCCCCCTTTTTCTGCCTCTTTAGCCCTTGCTCATGATGCACATGTTTGCATCAAAAAAGGAATGCAACTTCAGAGCTGAGAATCTTGGAGGCTGTGTCCTCATATTGGGGTGTACTGTAGATGTGTCTGGGCAACATGATATCAGACTGACACACACATTCATGTGCCAATGCAGCCCTGTTTTGGGGGATCATGCTGCATATATGGCCATATCTCTAGTAGGCTAATTATTACACAGAGTTATCATCAACATCTGGATGGCCTCAGAACATGATTAAAAGATACATCAAGCAGTTCTCTTGTTGAAGCTAAGCAAGCCTGGTCCTTGATGCATCTTAGAGGATGCTGGCAAACATATGTAAGCCACTTGAGATCTTTGGAGGAAGAACTGGGTAGACATAGAAATAAAGGAAGAAATACACATAATTCTTTTTGGATGAATAATTGAATGGCGGAATAAACTGAATGGATGGAATGGGTGGAATAAAATGAAGAATTAAACTAAGTAAAATGGCACTGAGACAGAAATGAAGTGAAACCAGAAAACATTTTTTTCTACTTGAAATTCGAGACTGTACACCTGAAAGTTTGTGCTCTGGTTAGAATTGTATCAAATTCACTGGAACATTGTATCATGTTTACTCAAACCCATGTATCCCTCACATATACCTTGACACAAAGTTGTGTCTGTGTGGAGAGGGGGCAGGTTACTCAGAATGCTAGGGATCCTTTCCCCTTCTGAAGCCATCTCCACTAGTCAGGTAAGCGTGGGACTATCTGCATGGTAGAGTGAGCCAAGCCCAGAAGTACCAGCACCAAATCTGCAAGGGTGAATAACAAATGAATTTCAGTCCAGATCTATGCCGGATTAACGTAGTAGCAAATGTAGCATTTGCTACGGGCCGTGCGTTTTCAAGGGCCCCGCACGCCTAGCATGAACTGCCCCTTCTTCTTTCTGCTCTCTGCTTGGTACCGCTTCTCTCCTCACTGCCTGCTACTGCCCATTCTCGTCTCCTAAGTCCCAAGTTGGCTACCGCCCAATTCCAATTGGCTGCCTTGCCCTTCGCCTATGTGCTTCTCGTGGGGCAGATAGGTGCAGGCAGCCCACCCCGTGCGTGCTCCCTCCTCATGCCTGCAGTGCCATACAACCTCCTATATTCAGCAACACACTCTTGCTTGTGATCACGCATAGCCGCTCCGCGGGCACTTCTCTCTCGCATGACGCCACACTTTATGCTTATGAAGAGCATGTATACCCGCCACCGCCATTCCCGCAGGGTGCTGCTGAACCCACTAACCACCCCCACCCCAAAATGAATCCAAAGAGCCGGGGCTCCCGGGCGGGCCAGGTATGCTGAGAAGTGAGTTCGGCATGCTGAGAAGTGGGCTCACCCCTCTGGCTCCCACTGAGACTCCTATCTAAAGATTGAACACAAAACAAGGGGGGACGTTTTGCAAAGTTGGTTGGCTGGATGAGTGGGGGCATGGAGCGGTTGGTGGTGATGCCCCCCCCCAGGCAAGATCAAAGTGCAGAAATGCAGAGCGCTTGCCACTTTTAATATTAGTCTTTTCCCCATCTCTCTCTCCTAAATGCATGCTTATAAAACATTGAGGGGGTGGAAAGAAGCTTAAGTTGTTGTTGTTGTTTTGTTTTGTTTTACATTTTATATCCCGCTCTTCCTCCAAGGAGCCCAGAGCAATGCACTACATACTTAACTTTCTCCTCAGAGCAACCCTGTGAAGTAGGTTAGGCAACCTTAAGTTGCCCAATCCAGATGAACCTTTTGGACTTTGCATGTGCATTGTTTAGCTTATCCATCCCCAGCACCCGGATTGGGGCAAGGCTAATTAGCCTAAAGTAGAAATGAGATTTGTAAGGGGATCATAGGGGAAACCTGGAAATGAAATTATGTAAGCTCCAGTTCGGTGCCCTGCAGAGGCTAAGTCAATGTATGCTGGAGTTAAATGTGCACAATCTAACATTGTTTCAAAAAATGAAATGGAAATTATTTCCATGTTCAATGCAGAAACATTTCCAGTATCATCAATAAATTTGCTCATGCTAAATCTGGAAAATGTAACTTTCAAATTGTAGTTTTCTTAATTTTGACATTTGAACTTGATACCTACATGTAAATAATAGTATCACTGAAGTGTCAGGCATTTGTCGCAAGTAAATAATTTACGTTTATGCTGTAATATTTATGTGCATTTTTCAAATTTCAGGCCCCTTTATAACATATGCTACAGGCCCCGCACTAGCTTAATCCAGCCCTGATCCAGACAGTGCTGCTGTGTCATGTTAGAGTGCCCCAGAGGAGGAAACAGACTTCGAGACAAGGACTTGAAATACAGTTTATTTTTAGAAAGCAGAAGCACTATGCAAAATCTAGGTATTGGCATGAAAATGGAAATGAAGACACTTCCCAAGGATAGAGGGAGGGAGCAGAGGCAGAGGCTCAGATGTCCTTGCAGCTGGTGGGTGAGGAGGGAATCGAAGGAAATAGATAGCAGGATAAAGAGGGAATATATTTTTCCTTTAGCTTGCTGTCTTGTGAACAGATTCAATGGGGTAGGTCTCATTGGGAAGATCCAAGGCAGAAAACAAGGAAAAACCAAGGGTTTGCAAAGTGGGAAGGCTCAAGATATAATTAGGAAACTTTATTACTTCAGGATCCGGGGGTGGGGGGGAATACATGGGTAGGGACATTGCTATTCAGGCAGATTGCCAAAACAAAGGGGTGTTGGGAGGCCAAAATCTAATTAACTGTCTTAGAACTCACCTTGATTGCAATTTAGTGTGCGGTTACTCAGTTTCTTAAGACTTACCTTTCCCCCTTAATCTTCCTGTTTACCGCAAGTGAAAATTTAACTTGATTAAGAACACAAAGATTCAGAGAGTGTGCTCTGCCCTTCTGGGCTATTTGTACCACTTCAAGCTGGATGACTGTGCTATTGGATCCAAATGGAAGCTTGCTTCCCCCTGGGCACCAAATGCTTGTCTTTGCAGCAGTCTCACTCAGGATAAAAGCTACATTCCAAAATAGAGGGGAGTCTGTCTTGTAACAACACCTTCCCCCTCAGTTCCATTTCTGTTCTGTTATCCTTCCTTTTTCCTTGTCCTCATCTGGCTTCTCTCTTGAGGTCCAAAGCCTCAAATTGCATTTATTTCAAACAATGCTGTTTGAAAGAAAGGAATGACCACGTGTTACTGTAGCTGTTTATGTCTATGCTATTGTAGTCCCAAATCCACAGATAATACATCTACTGTAAAATAAAAAGTTACTGGTGTTTTGGCCATTGGGAAATATGCAGATTTTAAAGAGCCCCAAATTGTGCCCATAAACATGTCTCAGGCAACCCCATTCTGAACTGTGTCCCTGGACACCCAGAGACATTTGCTAAAGGAACTCTCCTTATCACAGTGCTGGTCTCTGGTCCATATATTTCTGGCATTGACAGCTGAATGCTTCCCAGCCAATGTAAAAGGGAGCTTGCTGCACAGGAGTTCCCACTAGGGATGTGAACGAAAGCGGTTTGGAGGCCCTTCACGGGCCTCCGAACCGGTTTGATCAGCGGGTGGTTCCAATGGTTCAATAACGAGGGTACATCTTTAAGGGTGGGGGAGGGTGCACTTACTCCTCCCGCTACATTTCCCCCGCCGGTGCTCCATTTTGTTAAAGTCCCTCGGGGCAGAGGCATACCTCCCTGCCACCCCGTCACCACATCTCCCGGAAGTAACCAGAAGTAACAGATGCACCTGTGCCGGCAGGGGAAATGCAGCAGGAGGGGTAAGTGCACCCTCCCGCACCCTTAAAGATGCACACACACCCCACCGTCAAACCACCCCCACCTTGTTCTATTCACATCCTTAGTTCCCATAGTATAGCAGGGCAGGGAACAGATGGGATAAAAGAGGTGGCTTGTACCCTGCTAAATGAGCAGAGGCACCTTTTAAAAGTGGTGATTCTCTTTATTTAGCAGGGGGAGAGCAACTGGCCCTATCCATACCCAGCCCAGCATCCCTCCAGTGGCTGGTGCTTATGTTTCTTTTTTAGATTGTGAGCCGTGCATCTGCACGTCTGTTCTGGGTTCCACTCCCTTACTCCAGAAAAGCAGAGAAGGAGAAACTAATTAAAAACTTTCCAGTGTTGGAAGGTTTGGAGCATGCTCGGCAGTGAAAGAGAAGCATCTTGTGGCAAGAAAAACTTATTTTTCAGTTACAGGAGCAGAGTGAATGAAGGTGGTACATTAAAGGGAGAATGAGAGAGAGAGAAAGAGAGACAGACAGACAGACACTGGTGTCATGAATGCAGCAATTGTGTGTGGCTGCATCCAGCAACCTCAGTGTGCCCAGATAATGCTGCAACTCTTTCTATGCAATGGACAGGGACAACAAAATCCTCAAGAAGCTGTTGCTCTGCCTGGCTTGCTGCCCCTAGAGCAGATAATAAGGAACACAGCTGTCAAACTCATCTTCCTTGCGGAAGACTGGTGATACAAGTTGCCAAGCAGTGCCCTCTACTGACTCTTGGCGTTCCACAAATCCACCCAACAAGTATTTTTAAAACACACACAAAAGTGTAGGTTATGAAAAACACCAATTTATTAGCAATGGCCCCTCCACACATCAGGGAGAAGTGTCAGGGCATACCTGAAGCCTCAGGGAGATTTTTTCAAGAAAAGAAAAGAAGCCACTGCCGCTGAAAATAGAGGATTTTTTTTTTTACCCCAGACATAATTTGGGCTAAGCTAGAACACACAGCCCAAATTAGGGGGAAACCAGAATCATGTGTGAACTGGTCCCTGATAGCCCACTGCGACTTCAGGGTAAATCTGGCTGATATGTGAACTTGCACTCTCCATTCCAGAGCAGATGCCAGCTAACAGCTGTGTATGTAAAAGCTCCTGGTGAGTTATGGAGGAAGTGAGCTTCTAAGCAGGGAAGTCCTGATCTACAACTCAGTCTCTTAGTCATGGCACAACACCAGCTCTCTCAATAATGTCACTGTATTTCACACACACAATAGTAATATATGACAAATATTTGAGTGTTCCAAGAATATCTGAAGAATATTTGCCATCCACATGCACAGAGGAGAATTTTGAGGAGAACATTCTGGAAGCAAATTCGGTTCTAATTCATGAGGCAGACTTTAGTTTATTTAGATGAGAGTCAGGGAGTGGGGAATCCCTGTGTTTTAAAATGAAACACAGAACTGCTTTCAAACAGGTCTTTCTTAACGGAATCTTGGTGGCCCAAAGGTCTGACTTGACCAGGGCTTCTCCTTGGATAAATGCCCCATTTCAACTGTCAACAATGACGAATCCAGGGCATTTAATTTTTAATAAGAGCTGTTTACTTTCCTCAAGATGGAGGCATCCATAAAAAAGACAACAGCACTTTACAAAACAGTTCATTTAGGAAACAGTCACATGACCTTTTTCCTTGACTTTAAGCTAGCAGTAAAACTGGCTGAGCCAACCAGCCCTAATGAGGGAGAGAAAGAGAAAACATCGGCTTCTTTACTTTCCTCCATCTAATTATAAACATCATTGTCAACTGACTCCAGGATCAGCTGAATCCTAATTGACCTCCAACACTGTACAGTGAAAAGATAGTCAGAACTGCCAAACTAAATATAAGAAAGATAAATAAACTGTAATTAGTGAATTAACTCCTAGTTTCCCAATTTGTGTTTTTCAAGTATTGTTCATAATTGCAACATCTTGTTTTTTAAAAACGGTGTCTCGGGCATATATTTTAAATTAGTCCTGCTGACTCTATAAACAGTCAACAACAGCACATCCTCATCTACACGTAAAATAATGACTAACATTAGGCAAATTATTCTGAGTGGGAGGCTTCCTTAAGAGATGTTTTAGTAGCATCATTTTATATTCTGATAGGCTCCACTGAGATCCATTGTCAAGTATGGGATCTTAACTTAGGTGCAATCTGGTTTTGTTTTTTGGGGGGTACTTAAATATTTATTTGTTTGTTTATTTATTTAAAATGTTTTTAACTGGTTTTAAAATGTTCTGTATCTTAAGTGGATAATTTGTCTTGGAGTCCAACTCTATGTTTACTCAGAAGTAAGTCCCACAGAGTTCATGGGGGATCAATGTTCCCATGTCATATAAGCAAGCATTGCTGTTCCAAAGGACTCTGGCTGATAGGCAGGGGCGGATTAATCTTTTGGCTGCCCATAAGCAGCCAAAGATTTGTCACCCCTTTGTATGTGCAGAGGCCCAAAATTGCCTGCTCTGTGTCATTTGTGAGTAAGCCGGGCTTGAGGGAGGACCTCTTTCACTGCCATCCTCCAGTGCCCAACCTCACCTCCTGTGATGGTTTAGGAGGCAAGTGGAGACTCCGCTGCTATACAGCAGCATTTTTAAAGGTATGAAAAAAAGAATTAAGTTTCCCTCCAGATGCCAGTCCCAAAGATTTGCCGCCATAGGTGGCTGCCTATATTGCCTATGCGGTAATCCGCCATTGCTGATAGGACTCCTTACTTGTCCCTCACATTCTACAATCCACTCTGGAGTTTTGGTGGGGAATGGAATTATTCCATCAAAACCTTTCAGAATGGAATAAAGTACTTCCATTTGTTTATACACTGTACCATTTCAGGATGCAACCAGGGGTTTGAATGGTTGGATACCTCCCCAAGTGAAAAGCTCCCTGCTTAAATAAAGCTAGAATAGGACGCTGGAACTAATAAACATTACACTGGAAATGACACCCCTGTATTGCATTCTTTACCATCTCCCCATTATATGTATCATAATATCATCACATTGTGCTTTTCTCAGTCCCAGCTCCACATCATTGATGGCCACTGATGGAGATGGAGCAACACAGGGACGTGTATTAAGAATGCCTAAATATTGAGAAGGAAAATTCAACATGCGGGAGTCATTTTCAACATTAGCCCCATTTCCACAAAAATGTTCCATCCTGTAGGAGAAGAGTTCTAAACCAGCCTTCCCTTATGTCTAGTCTTCTGTTTGCAGAGAGTTTCTACTGCTATTGCTTGCAGCTGCCACTACTATTTATATACTGCTGTTTAATGGAAGTTCTCAAAAAGCAGTTTACATAGTATAAGCAGATGGTTCCCTGTCCCTAAAGGGCTCGCAAAACGTTCAGTCATGCAGTCTTCCATGAGCATTATGAAGTAGTAATACTGTCCCAGGAATCTGTACCACGGGACTGTAGCAAAGTTGGAGTGGGCCCTGACACAAAAAGTGAAATGGGACTCTGCCCCGTCTTCTTCTCCCACAAGGGGGAGAGCGAAGATCAAAGCTATCACCCAGCCAGTCGCCAGCGAGTTCCCCTCCCTCCTCCTCTTGGAGGCCAAGGGACATTTGTCCCTTGCCTCTCTTCAATTGTAGCTACACCCCACTGTGCCCATAAAGATTCTGAACATGTAGCTTGATCTTAGATACAAACAGTTTGACTTTGGGAAACTTGCGCTCCACTCTTACATATTAAAACCCACCTCTTTGTATGTGTTTTGCTCCTCTCTCTCAGTACTTACAAGTGGACATCTAAAGGCCATGTTTCTGGTCATTGCTGTTTGCCTGCTTAAAGCTAACATGCCCATAAAAAGCAGCAGCAGCCTGTCACTTTTAAATGAAAGTAAAATGAGTGGAAATGCATGTTTTGCAAATACATTTGATAGCGTGATAAGATGCACCATATTAAAACCACAAAAATAATGAAAAAGAAGGGATAATTCAATAGATTTTGGTATGGGATGTGCTTGTTTGAAGCCACCTTAAGCAGTTGGGGTTACAATGCAAATATATACACAGAACCCACAATAACTTGTGTTATTTTTTTAGTGTCTGGCAGATTAATAGGTATCTATGACATGAAACGCAGAGCAAAATATCACAAATCACTTGGACTTTATCTCAGAGGCCAAAACAATAAACGATATTTAGCCTATTGCTATCTTTGCAAATGTCATGCTATTTCACATAAAGTTTAATGTTATTTAACCTAACATTAAACTTTAGGTGACATAACATGACATTTCCACAGATACGGGTAAACGCACCAGTGCAAACCTATCAGTTAAAGAGGAAATAATGCTTCATATGACTAAGAATATGGTTCAGATGACAGATTTTCTCATGGATAAAAGCCAGTCACGAATTTCAACCATACTGCCCTCTTTTGAATGTAATTTGCTTTGTTCTTCAAAGATAATGATTTCTAACATTAATTTGAGACAAATTTAGATTGTACAGCAGGGAATTTGTTCCCAGTAATTATACACAATGCAAAAGCAAACCCCCTCCCACCAGAACATTAATTCCAAAAGAAACGCAAAGTTTTCTTTCTTTTGGAACTCAAATCTTTCCCCACTCCCCTGTCCCTGCATTTATTTATTATAATGAATTATAATTATAATTCATGAGGCAGAAATGAAAATGCAGAAATGAAAGTAGCACCTCATTGCTGAAAAATACGGCAGAAATAGAATTTGCTATTGTTCATTCCTCTATTGTTCTGCATGGCGAATACAGTTCCCTGGTGGAGTCAAGTACATCCAAGTTTCTAAACCCCAGTTTTGCATTTCTAAGCAAGACATTGCTTTTCACTAAGGTTACTTCAGAAGGGAGGATCAGATCCCTCACATTATAAAGAAGGAAGAAAACAAGCACCCACCGCTCAAAAGAATATAACTATGGGCATGTGAGTGGTTTTCTTCTTCTTCTTCTTCTTCTTCTTCTTCTTCTTCTTCTTCTTCGCTGTAAGATGCTGTGATGTTTTTAAGCATATACCTAGTGCTTTCTTACACATGCTGAGTAACCAGGCTAATTAAAAAGCCCATACAGCTCTTGTTAAAATCTGTTCAAGTTTTTGGAGCACCTGTTATAACAGAATGCCCACAGACTTGATAGTTTAGAGCCAAGACACCTGCTACCTTATGTCTCACAGTATGTTCAGTTTTAGACTGATAGCTGGGAGGGGGGGAGGCACTTTTTGACATTTAATAATCTCTTCAAATGATAAGAAATTAATCAGAAAACTTGGGGAATTTAACTCTTCCATGTTCATTTCTCTTTACTGCACCTCTGTGTTTGATTTTTCTGTGAACAAGGAAGATGGACAGTGGATGGCCCTGGAATGTTCACATTTTACATGTTTGTGCATTTTTACAGTTGTCTGTAGGGAATAGTCCTCCATATTGTTTTTAGACTGACATGTTAGAGATCTAGATGCAGTGTATGCAACCCATTTTACTAGAAGAAAAGATTTGTTCCCTTCTTGGAATGAAGTCCATACCTTGGACTTAAACACTTGACAGCTATTCATATTTTATAGTCTTGGATTCTACAGGTTTTATGTGTTTACAAATGATGCCTAAGTGATCCTTACTTTTTCAAATACTCCGCACATTCTATGGTATTGGAGCAGAAATGCTATGCTTCCCCATCTGTATGCAAGCTTACTCAGAAGTATGTCCCACTGTAAGGAGCAGTCTGTACTCCTAAGTCACTGTGCACAGGATTGCCCCCCTTAGAGTGCCTGCCTACATACAGAGCGAGGAAGTGCTGGTGCAGTGAGAGAGCAGCCTGACAGAACTTTCCAACTAACTGCACTGGTGCACCAGGGAAGCAGCCATGTTTGCCGCCTTATCCTTCCCTAGGAAGCCCTCTGTGCCACTCAAAAATATGTTCCTGAGGGTTGCACAGCCATTGGGGACATATTTTAGGGTAACCAGAGTCAAACATTGCCCCTTCTCTGGTTCACCAGTGCAGTTAGTTGGGAAGTTCTGCCTGGCTGCTCTCTCACTGAACTGGTGCAACTTACTCTGTATGTCAGCCAGTGATTTCATCAATAAGCATGTATAAAGAATTCAAAAGAAATATGCGAGCAGGGAGCTGATACGCTGTTTCCAGCACTCGTAAGTCAGAGTTATAAACATGGGAAAGGGGCTTTGGGGGCAATCAAGAAAATTATTTCATTCTTACCTCCTTTGCCAAAGGATGGGCAGTTCAGAGCAGCCTTTGAAAAACCATTACCTTTGGAGGAGTCTAAAAACACTGGAGATGTACATGACCTAATCACATAACCCTGCTGTGGGCATTAAGGAGAGAGGACGTGCATTGAGGGAGAGTGGCAGTCGTGTCCAGCACCCTAGACAAGAGCTCCTGCTATCTAGCACCCTTAGGAGCATCACTCCTGGAAGGAGAACAGCTAATGCTATGGTGATTTTTCTGATATTTGATTACATACCTAATATTTGTTTAACTGCCCTGGGATCTAGAGATGAAAGGTGGTATTAAAAGTGTGATAAATAAAGGAATAACTAGATAGCTCATTAGCTGTTTTATTCCTTCCCAGAATGACTCATCTGGCCCGTCCCTGCTAATAATTTGTTGAGGTTTGAATATCTTCTTGTTCTGACACGCTTTGGCCTGCATCTTTATTATTTATTTATTATTATTATTATTATTATTATTATTATTATTATTATTATATTTATATCCCACTCTTCCTCCAAGGAGCCCAGAGTGGTGTACTACATACTTAAGTTTCTCTTTCACTACAACCCTGTGAAGTAGGTTAGGCTGACTCTGGGTGACTGGCCCAGAGTCACCCAGCTAGTTTCATGGCTGAATGGGGATTTGAACTCGGGTCTTCCCGGTCCTAGTCCAGCACTCTAACCACTACACCATGCTGGCTCCTCATTTGTTGGATCATCTGTTGTTGGATCTGTGACCTCTTGCTTTTGATGTTCTGCTTCCTACTTTTATATTGGGGGTCAGGGAAGGCAGATCTGGCCACTGTTACCCACGCCTTTGTCACATCACGGCTGGATTACTGTAACACACTCTATGTGGGGCTGCCCTTGAAAAATATTTGGAAGCTGCAGCTAATGCAAAATGCGGAAGCTAGGATATTATCTGAAGCTGCCTGCTGGGATCATATTACCCCCATTCTGAAAGAGTTACATTGGCTGCCAATCTGTTTCCTGGTCCAATTCAAGGTGCTGTTTTAACCTTTAAAGCCCTAAATGGTTTGGGCCCTGGATACCTGAGGGACCACCTGATCCCAAGGGTTTCTGCCCACTCAATAAGATCATCAGAGGGGGCCCTGTTCTGTGTGCCGACAATAAGGGAGGCTCACCTGTTGTGTATACAGGACTGGGCCTTCTCTGTCATTGCCCCCAGACTTTGGGATGCTCTCCTAGTAGGCCTCCACTCCCCAGTTTCCCTTATAGTTTTTAGAAAGCAAATACAATCTGGGCTTTTTATCCAGGCTTTTAAATGAGCATTTTGTTTGTTGCTGCTTCGTATCTTATGATTATATTATTCATGTTTTTAAACTTTTAATTAGATTTGAATTTTAACATTTTTTAAATTCTTATTGTGTAGTTTTTATGGTTTTATATTGTTTTAAATGTTTTGTAAACCACCTTGAGATTATTTTAAAGTATAAAATTTTAAACAATCAAACAAACAAATAAATAAATATGTTTAGATGTTGCCTTAAAATGTTAGCAGCTTTGGACATTTCTTGCAAATGGAAATGCAGGATAACAAATCTAGTATAGACAAATCAAACTAGTTTCTCTACCTTTCCATTTCCTCCATGCTCCTGCTACAGCATTTATCATCTGTTAGTGATACATATGTTTATACTTTCCTCCATGGACCTTAGGGGGGCGTGCACTGATGAGTCCTCCCTTCCCCTTTATCTTCATAACAGTCCTGTGAAACTGACTGGCCCAAGGTGCGGAGCGTCGATGCGGATTTGAACCCAGGTCTCCCTAGTCCCAATTTCTAACCACTATATCACAATAGTCCCAAGCTATACATTGGCTGGGATTTAAAAATAAAATAAAAAATCCACACACACACCCCATATGATTAGCCCCCTAAAGTCCATAGGGGCTTTAAGCATTGTAGCCCTTGAACAGTGGCTGTCAAGCTGTATGGCAAACTGCTGTTGAACCTAAGAAGACTTTCAAAAGTAGTTTGATGTGACATGGGGCAAGGGTCTTCTGCTTAAATAAGAAAACGCAAACTACATGGCCAAACCTTTCAGTCTGGCTGATGGAACTCTTTGAACCGTGTCCATTCTCCAAGGCATAAGCCACAGATGACTTCTAAGATTTTTTCCCCACAGCTTTCCACTGTAATTTGTATTTACATGCTGATTGTGTATCAGAATACTATAGAATCATAGAATCTTGCTAGATAGCCATGGAGCAGAATGCCAAAGGTGTGGCAAAAGGACTAAATTGCATATACTACTACTATTATATACCACTTTTCAACAAAGGTTTCCAAAGCAGTTTGCACAGAAAAATCAGTAATAAATAGAGAATATGGTTCCCTGTCTCCAAAGGGCTCACAATCTAAAAAGAAACATAAGGTAGACACCAGCAACAAGCATTGGAGGAATGCTGAGGATAGGGATAGGGTTGTTGTGGATCGGGTTGGATAGGGGTAGTTGCTCTCCCCCTGCTAAATATAAGAGAATCACTACTTTAAAAATGTGTCTCTTTGCTTAGTTAGCAGGGGTTATATTCAATTAAGTTGTCTGTTATATCTTTGGTTAATATAAATATAATACAATACAATATAATACAATATAAAACTTCTGTCATAAAATATTAGACAACTAAATACAGAAATGTTTACATTTTCAGCATATCTCATCATCAGTCGGAAGTGTCTAAAATGTAGCTTGGAAAAACTAATTGGATGCAGATACTCAAAGTTGCAAGTTCTGGAAAGCGTTAGTTGTGGGAATTAAGTTTGTGTATGTATATATATATTTGCTTTTGAGGCACATCTCAACAAGCAAGCAGGTGATAAGCCTTTGTTAAAGCCATAGGGACAAAATGCTGAAGCTACAGATTACTGTTGATAAACAGATTTTGAATTAATTAGTTGTGCATAATTATCCAAGCCACTGAGTCTCTTAAACTGAAAACAATTGCTTTTCATATATTTGTTTGTGAAATATATAGATTGTTCATAGACACTTCATGTTTGAGATGACATTTGAACCAAGGGCTTCCCAATTCTTACTCTGAGTCTTAACCACTCTGCTACTCCAGCTCTAAACCCAAAAGGGGAGAACGAAATGTAATTGGCTCGGGTTCCATCAAGGTTATAAGGCTATTGGACATTTGAAAACGAGCAATACCATTCTGATTGGCCTTTGAGTAAATTCAGTAGCCTTAACTGTGTTCAACTTCTGGCTAGGGGCAAATTCCTTTCATTTGTGGTTAGTAATTTTTTGTCTCCACTAAATCAGAAGTATGATTTCTTCATTTTGATCAATCAGTAGAATACCTGTGCTTTTGTGCCAAATTGTTGAAATATGTGTGGAACAGGGCAGCATAGTGTCAACATACTAAGGATATCTTTCTCTGAGTATTGCATTGCACAAGTGCACTGAAATGAATATAGTAAATTGCTTTGCAAAAAACATTAATGATTTGATGAGACTATATAATTCTAGCAAAGGCACCCCATTCTTCTTGTCTTTTTCTACATGAAAGAGAGTGGAAGATGGAAGCGATGATCTTCTTATTAAGACTCTGATAGGCCCAGGGGCAGAATGTTCATTTAACACCCACCCACCCCTCTTTCTCTATCCAACATACTGTCCAACATTCAACATGCAGTGGGATGTAAGTTTTGCGCAGTTGCAAGAGTACTGTAGCGTAAGTGCAAAAATTGCACAGAGTTTTACGACAGTGGGGGAGACAGTACTCCCTCCTACAACAAGGAACTACTACCTCCCTCAACAAGCTGCCATGGTGGCTGAAAAGGAAAGCTCCGGAAGCTTCTTCAAAATCTGTTTATCAACAGTAATCTGTAGCTTCAGCATTTTGTCCCTATGACTTTAACAAAAGCTTATCAGCAGACAAGACTTTTAGGCAATCTGTAGCAGCTCACACCTGTCAATGTCTGCAGAGCTTTTAGATGTTCCCATCTGAGGATGAGGAAGCAGCCAGCACTGCCTCCTCCTGCCCTTCCCACCCCAAAGTGGGTTTTCTCTTAGAGGACCCTCTGATGACTCAGGATCCTTTGAGAGAAAGCCCATTTGCCCATGGGGAGGGTGGGGGGAAAGGATCTGCCACCTCAGAGGGACTTGGTGGCAGTGGCAGTGCCACCTCCTCCCACCCTCATCATGGGTGAATGGCAGAGGCATAACTAGGGAAAACGGCGCCCGGGGCAAGCACTGAAATGGCGCCCCCTGTGCCCCCCCACCCCCCAACATACTACATTATACTTAGGTTTTTCCTCACAAGCGCCTGCCGCCGCCGCCGCCAAGCCAGGCCACTGACTGGCCGCCAGGTGCCAGCAAAGCAATGGGGGGGGGCGCGGGCGGCACGGAAGGGACGGCTTGTGGGGGAGGGGGCGCCGACGCGCTCCCTTGACTGCTGCAGCGCTGCTGCACTGAGCAGGAAACATTTGTATTAACAAAAAAATTAAAAAAAATTAAAAAGAAATTTTTTTGTCATGGCGGCGCCCCCCACGTGACCAGAAAAGATGGCGCCCGGGGCACGTGCCCCCCCTGCCCCCCCTATAGTTATGCCTCTGGTGAATGGGCTTCCTCCCAAAGGACCCTGAGTTCATGTTTTCAGATGGGGAGGCAGGTAGGGCTACAGAAGTCTTACCTAAGCCTGCTGAACTAGCAACAGGAGCCTGAGGGTGGGAAGAAGAGGAGCTCTCATCAATTCAACTGGGTGGAATCTTCTGTGACAACAGGTCCAGTGGCAACTCCAGTTCCTCCCATTCCCATTTGCAGACGGTAAGGGTGGGAGGGAGCACATTACCTCTTTTTTCCCTTCCCCTGGGAGATATTCAGACATGGATTCATGCTTCGGGGTATCCAAAGAGCGAAGCTGCTTTGGAGTAGATTCACAACTGTTTAATTAGAGTGATTAGATGGGCTATTTGCATAGGATCGGTTCTTGTCAGCATTTCCACAGCTTGCTTTGAGTTTTTTCTCCAGCCAACCACATCCCAGAGGAGGAGGTCAAAGACTTCTTTGTTGTTGCTGTTGTTGTTAGTTAGTTAGTTAGTTAGTTAGTTAGTTAGACAGCTAGTTGCGGAAGATCAGCAAGACAGATTGCCAAGCAGCCAGCTCAAACAACAGGACACTTAACCTGAACCTGCTGAATCTGACCCAAATCTTTGCTGATTTTATAATAAACTTGCCTTTGTGACTGCCTTCATTATCATGTCCCCCACCCTCAACCCAGACCATTTAAGAGGCCATGGAAGTTGAAACGTGATGAAGAAAAATGCAGCCTCATGGAATCAGCTCAGACACAAAGGGCGAACCTGTAGTCTCCATTGTCATGTTCCAGGCATCCTCCAACAACATCTGCATATGTTAAGCCTATGTTCCTATGACAACCAGGTTTCACTAAGATGAAGCCAGAGACTCACATATGAATTAAAAGTAGCCAAAAGACTAGCAGCAAGGCTTGCATTTAACTCAGGAATTTTCCCCTCCCCCTCCCCTTCTAGACTCCCTCCACAGAATTTCACCAATCTGCCACAACCCCTCACCCCCCCAGTGCTCGCAATTGCAAATCACTCAGAGCAGACCATACCCAACAGAGGTCCCCTTCATTTAGCCTTGCAAAAGTGCGAGTTCTGAAAAAAGTTGAATAACTGGCAATGGCCCCTCCACACATCGCGGGACTACAGAAGCGGTGGGGCATACCAGAAAGCTTGGTTTTTCCCCAAAAAAGCTGTTTCAAATAGAGGATTTTTTTACCCTGGACATAATTCAGGCCAAGCTAGAATGTCCAGCAGTAATTCAGGGGAAAGCCGAATCGGGTGGTCCCTGATAGTTTGCAGAGACTTTGGGGTAAATTCAGCTGATATGTGGACTCACACCCTCCATTCTGGCGGGGATGCAGGCTAAAAGCTATGTGTGTAAAAGTCCCAGGTAAGACAGGAACTCATGGTGATTGCATGCCAAGGGCCCCACAGACCTGAAGTCAACATTGTTTATGTGTTATTCCAGCTATGCACCTCCATAAGGATTACATTCATGACATCTGGAAAGTTTTCCAGGTGTTGACATTTCCATATTCTTTTAGAATCATGCACACAAAAAGGAGTTATGCAGCTAATGATATTTGTGAAGCATCTTGGATAGCTATCTGGGTATCTTCGTTAATGAGAAGAAGATGCTTAAATTAGAATTTCTAGCAGCAAATGTTATATCAGTGTTAGAATGAAGACTGGCTTAATTAAGTATTAAGTTAAAGAAGTAGCAGTTTTTACCCTTATGGAAAAATTAACATCATCCTTTGCAACACAGTTCACTCTCTTTTTCGTGAGCTATTTGGGTCGCAGCTTCAGAAGTGTTATTAGTTTGAAAAAAGCTAATATTTTGTCATGTTCTTGCCGAGGTGCTCGCAACACTCGCAGTGTAATAATTATAATGGGACTTAATGAAAAGGTCCTAGAAATGATTATCGATCTGTCAAAATCAGTTAGCATTTGATACAATCAAGGAATCCCTCATTTCCCCTTCAGCGGCTTGCATGGGTGGTTTGTTGTACATTATGTGCCATTGAGGTACATGTGCAGCTGAACAACGAAAAAGAACTTTTCAACCTCCATTCTAAACACATTCACTTGGACGTACATTCCACTGATTTCAGTTGAACTGACTTCCAAATAAAGGCATTTTCAGACATGACATTGAAAAACACATTGGAGTCTCCCTTGAGCATTTTGGATGCAGTCCAACACAGAGATTTATGTACATACTCATTGAAATCAATGGATTGAAGTCTGCTTAACTCTATGTTGGACAGAGGCCTTTGTGTGTATCACTCGTAAGTCATGTTCATGCAGGAGAGACATTGGAAGAAAATCAAATGTACATCCCAACCAATGCAAATGTTGTATTCACATTGCAAGCCAAATGCAAATACAAAGCTCTCTTTTAAGCTCCACATGTGCAAACAATCTATGTTGGCACGGCAGTTAAGCAGTTCTGCCAACCAGTCTTCTGTTTGTTCACCTGCATCTAGTTAATAGGGATTCAACCAATTCTGAATGGGGTTCCACACACCTTGAAGATTCAAAATCTGGGATCAACCCTAACAAGATTCAACCTATTTTGCATGGGATTGCACTTTCCTTGAAGACTCAGGTTCGCAGTCAGAGGATTCTTCTGTAGTCAGCTTTGCTTCTCCTGTATGCTCAGATGGCAACAGTGGCTAAGGGTGCATCCACCCACCTTCGGCCAGTGTGTCAAATACACCCATTTCTAGAGAAGACAGATCTAGCTATGGTTATTCATCATGCCTTTATTTCATTCATTCATTCATTCATTCAACATATAAATAATGACATCAGTGATCAGCCTTAATAACATCAAGGTGATGCAATGTCTTGTGGTAGCAAGCATGAATTGTCCCCTTTGGTCCACCCTGGTTTGTATTTGAATGGGAGACATATGTGAGCGCTGTAAGATATTCCCCTTAGGAGATAGAGCTGCTCTGGGAAGAGCATCTGCATGCTTGCATGCAGAAGGTTCCAAGTTCCCTCCCTGGCATCTCCAAGATAGGGCTGAGAGAGATTCCTGCCTGCAACCTTGGAGAAGCCACTGCCTGTCTGTGTAGACAGTACTGAGCTAGATGGACCAGTGGTCTGACTCCGTATATGGCAGCTTCCTATGTCCCTATGTGATATACATAGGGCTTCCTTTAAAAAGTGTCTGCTGATTCAAAATGCAGCACTGAAGATGTTGACTGGGGCTGGTTTTTAGGATCATGTGGCTACCTTTAGCAACAACAGCTTCACTGGTTTCTGGTCATTTTCCAGGCCCACTTTAAAGTGCTGCTTACACCTTTAGGCTTAGAATGAGGATGCCTAAAGGGCCATCTTCTCTCATTTGATTCTTCTTGTCCATTGAGGCTAACTAGTAAGGTCCTTCTTCATGTCTTGCTGGCATCTGAGATGCATTTGGCTCAAATGTGTGATAGAGCCTTCTGGGACTGCCCTTAGATAGAACTCCCTGCTGAGACCCATCTTGCTCCCTCTCTGCTGCTTCTACTCACTAGTAAGGTCACACACATGACCTCGCTGGGGAGGGCAGGGGTGGGGTGGGGAAGGCAGGTACTCACCGGCCTTCCCTGACAGACGAGCAGCTGCTGTCCTCTCCTCTGCCACATTGCGTGCCCACATGAATGGAGATGCTAGGAGCAGGAGGACTCTCCCCCCGCATCCCAGGGTGCCCCAGGACGCGAACGTGGTGGCTGCTCTCATTAGAGAAGCAGCCACGCTCAGCACAGCTGCACCTCTCCTGCAGCTTGCTTCCAGAAATGGTGGCGGGCTGAGGGGAAGTCATTTAATCTGACAGCAGTTGCCCAGATGATCGCCAGTCGAGGTTAAGCAAACCATAAGTCTGCTTAACTTCGGCTAAACGCCAGGTTAAAAACTCAGGCTTGGTGCAGGGGCAGCGCTGGGATCAGCCTCGATCCTGGCACACAACCTAGCCCAGGTTGGGCTGCCCTAACCTGGGTTAGGCTAGATGTGTGAATGCCCTCAGTAAAGATTTTCCTCTTCATACAGACTTTTGGCCCATTTGTTTGCTTTTAACTCCCCGTGTGAGCTAATTTTTTAATTGTTTTTTGTTATCTGTCACTGCTGCCCCTTTTCCTATTGTTTTCTACTTTTAAAAAAACATATTTTTAGATTGTTATAAAAGTGTTTTAATTAACATGCAAGCTGCTTTGTGTGTTTTATACAGAAAGGCCGGGTAGCAGTATCTTAAATAATACATATAAATGGGAGTATTTCCACAAACAACAATCCAGATCTTGTTTATTGTAAAGGTCCAGCTGCTCTAAGTTAATGTATTCTTTTTATTTCTTAAATTTATATCCCACTGTTCTGGCTCTAAGCAGTTGTCAAGAGCCATGCTTGTTATAAGAGCCCTTAATCCCAACTTCTGCTTAAAAGCTTTAGGTCCTCATGATCAAATGATGAATATGCTGAATACTCACAGGCTTGGGCTGACATTCTCCACAGTACTATGAAAATGGAAATAGCCCTGCGGACATACAAACAGATTTGAGCTCACTTGTGTTCCAGCCTTCCCCTGTAGCCCCAGCAGTAGTAAGGGGAGGGTGTGATTTTCACTGCTCTCTTATCGCACCAGATGGAACTCTTACTTCCAGTAATCTGTCCCTGAGGGCTGTGCAATCCTCAGGGACAGATTCTTGAAAGTAAAAGTTCCATCTGGTGGGAAGAGAGAGCAGTGAAATTCATGCCCTCACCCATTGCCTCCACAGGGCTGCTGGAAAAGACTGGAATAAGCCCTAGTCTGTTTGTATCTCTGCAGGTCTGCTTCTGTTTCTGTAGCCCTGCAGAGAACACCAGCCTTGGAGGTTAGGGAAATAAAAACCCAAATTCATTGACCAGAACACCCAAATGATAGACTTACAGTATGTTTTTATACTATTACATCATTATTTTAAATCATGAGAAAGCCAGAGAATGCAAATGAGCTTTGAATTGTCAATGCACAATAAACATGAGGCTTGGCAGACCTCTATGGGATAGATTGTGTCACTGTGGATTCACCACTGAAAAGGCACTTCTTGAGATATTCAGTTTTCCTCCTCACAGTGACACCATTCAGAACAAGGACCTTCCTGCTGATCTTAAAGAGAATAGGATGATATAGGGAAGACGCCCAGAGTTGGAAGAGACTTCAAAAACGTTTCTGTCCAAGACCCTGAACAAGCAGGGTTTGTTATGCTTAAATGACCCCTAACATATATCGGGGTCGTGCACACTACCTGGGGAGGGCGGGATGGGCAGGCAGGTTGCAGGGAAGGCGGGAGCTCACCTGCTTTCCCTGGCAGACACCATTCTCTCCACCATGCCTCATGCCCACACGAGCAGCAACACAGTGAAGGAGACACTGGGAATGGGAGGACTTCTCCCCTCTTGCATCCCAGGATGCCCTGGGGCATGAGCACAGCCACTCTTTCCCCCCAGCTCACTGCCGGAAATGATGGTGGGCTAGTGGGAAGCCATTTAACTCAGCGGCAGTCACCCAGATGATCGCCAGTTGAGGCTAAATGCTGGGTTTTAAAGTAGGGCTTGGCACCAGTGCAGTGGCAGAAGCAACCTTGTTCCTGTTTTTGCAACAAGCTCACTCGGCGGAAGATGCTGGTCAGAGATATATGCTGCAATAGCCAGTAGCTCAGGTTTCAGTCTTTTATTGCTAGAGAGGCAGATTTAACAGTCTCACCAGGGATACAGGAGTGAGGAGGGAGAAGCCCAAATTCCAAGGTCATGATCTCTCCGACAGAGGCTCAAACCGATTTGACAGGGGCGTAGCTATAATTGGGCGAAGGGGTTCAAAGAACCCGAGCCGTGCCCAATCAGGAGCCGCCATTCGCGGCCCTGACACGCCCCCCGCATCTGCGGTAGTTTAGCTCCCGAGCGGGGGCTGTGCGGCCCCTTCAGGAGCTAAGACTGGTGCTGCGTTCGCAACACAGCACTAGCCTTTGTCTAACTGCCGAAGGGGCCGCGCAGCCCCTTCAGCAGTTAAGCTGCTTATCCTGAACCAAGCCTCAAGGCTCCGTTCGGGAGCCAGACCATGCCCCCCGCATCTGACGTCAGATGCGGGGGGCCTGGCTATCCCCCGCGTCTGATGTCAGATGCAGGGGGCGGGGCTATCGGGGCGCCCGCCGCGGCCTCACACGGGCCGCCGGTGGGCTAGCTATGCCCCTGTGATTTGATGTGTTGTTTCCAGCAGTTGTTCAAGGCACAGGCTGCCTGATTTATAGTCAGTGGCCACGTGCACTTAATGAACACGCCACCCCGCCAGCTGTCATAGATTCACTCTGCCTCCTGCTGCCTCCTCATGAGTCGTTGACTCCTTTGTAATTCTCTCACCTGTTGCTGGTGTTTTTCCTGTCTGCATTCTCGAGGAGATAGTGGCCGTTCAACCTCTGGCTCAGACCCTGACCCTTCTCTCCCAAAGTCACCCAGCCCTGCTGGCCCCTCCTGCACCAAACACTCACCCTGGCCTGTCTCAGTTATCTCCCCATTCACATCACCGGGCCACTCCTCCTCAGGTGCCTCCCCACCTTCTGGTAAGCTGCCTGCCCCCCACTCCTCTCCAGTGTCCTTGAGTGGGGGCATGACAGGTTAGGCTGCGTGTGTGAATACCCTTATTGATTACAACTCCTCCAGAGCATATCTCATACTTCCATTGTTCAAAGTGCCACTTTTATGTTCTCCATTCTGTACATTTTGTATTTTAGACTGGCTGTTCTGTTTGTTTGATTTTATTTTGTTCTGGCTACCCACCAGATCAGGTTTTACACAGGTTGTAGAAATAAAAGTGTGACTTTCACATGCAAAATCAACTTCATGTATGCAGGTCTTCTACTGTCCCTCACTTCAAATCATAAACACCTTCAATAAGTCACTCCTAACAAAGTAGCAAAGGATTTCTTACCATATGTTTGGAATAGTCAACTATGTCTATTCCACTAGTTGACTTGGAATAGTCAACTAGTGGACTCTTTCATTTCCTACCAGAGAATCTACTCTTAGAACACCTGAGACATTGAAAACAACAAAACCCGGTGCCCCATGGGCTTGTCGTTTTGGGGGTGGTTGGCACCCTATGTGCACGACACCACAACCCACTCTGGGCCACCCTGGTGCTCCCCAAGTGGAGTTATGGGGCTGCTGAAATTCCCCAGTATTCCCTATGGGGGAAAGCTTAAAGACGCACAAACTTCAGGATGTTTGTTTTCACCAATTTATTTGAAATCTGAGTGGTAGCAGACACCCATTGGGGCACTACCACCTGACCCACTCTTTTGCCCCCAAAACCCCTTTTCTACCCTGGAACTGCCACAAAGGCATGCCAACCTTTTAAAAAAATTAACACACACACACACCCTTTGTCCAATTTCTTTGAAATCTGGGTGGTAGCTTCCTTGCAGCTATTGCACACTTCCACCCACCAAAACCCACTCTGGGCCACACTGGTGCCCCCCACAGGGAGTTATAACTAAGGCTTATGAATTACCCATTATTCCCGATGGCTAAAAGCTTAAAGACGTGTGAACTTCCCTTGGTGGGTTTCTTGCAGGGAGGTTCACGTGTCTTTAAGCTTTTTCCCATAGGGAATAATGGGGATTTCATAAGTCTTCATTATAACTCCCGGGGGAGGGGGGAGTGGTGGACCTAGTAGGATGGTCCATCTAAAAAGGCTGCTGGACACAGTAGGATTTCAAAAGGCCTTGGAGGATTTTGTTGTTGGTGCGGCTGGTGATTCTGTTGATGACCTGGTGAGAAACTTGAATAGAGAACTCAACAGGGCAGTAGACATGATTGCTCCTAAGCGTTCCTTCCAAACTGCTTCAAAAAATGGCACCTGGGTATACTGAGGAGTTGCAGGGGCTGAAGCAAGTGTGTAGGCAACTAGAATGCAAGTGGAGGAGAACTCTGTTCAAATCTGACAGGAAGCGGCATGTGACCCATTTGAAGACTTATGCAGTGGTGGTGGTGCAGTGAAAAGGAGATTTTGGTCTGCATGTATTGCAGCTGCAGGTTCACGCTCAGCAGAGCTATCCCGGGTTATGAGGAGTTTAGTTTTTGCTCCTTCTACTTCAAATCAGTCCCCGGGGTTGTTCTGCTGTGATGCTTTTAATGGGTTCTTTGCGAATAAGATCTCCTGTTTTCAGGCTGACTTGGACTCCACTATTTCCGCAAGGTCTATGGAGGAGGTGTCCAGCAATCCCTCTTGCAGTATTAGGTTGGATCAGTTTCAATCTGCGACTTCTGAGGATGTGGGCAAGCTGCTTGGGTGGGTGGGTGTGACCTACCACTTGTTCTCTGTATCCTTGCCCAACTTGGCTGCTTCTATCTGGCAGGGAGATTGGTGGCCTAGTTAATATCATAAATGCATCGCTGAGGGAGGGTAGGGTGCCTCCTTGTCTGAAAAAGGCAATGGTCAGACCACTCCTTAAGAAGCCTTCCCTGAAACCCTTAGTGATGGATAGTTACAGGCCAATCTCAAATCTCCCTTGGTTGGGCAAGGTGATTAAGAGGGTGGTGGCTAACCAGCTCCTGGCAGTTTTGGAGGAAACTAATTATCTAGACCCATTTCAAACTGGCTTTAGAGCTGGCTATGGGATTGAGACAGCCTTGGTCAGCCTGATGGATGACTTTTACCAGGAAACTGACAGAGGGAGTGTGACTCTGTTGGTTCTTCTGGATCTCTCTGTGGCGTTCAATACCATCAACCATGGTATCCTTCTGGATCGCTTTGGGGAATTGGGGATAGGGGGCACTGCTTTGCAGTGGTTCTGCTCCTATCTCTCAGGTAGATTCCAGATGGTGGACCTTGGTGACAGTTGCTCCTCAAAATGGGAGCTGTTATATGGAGTCCCTCAGGGCTCCATTCTGTCACCAATGCTTTTCAATATCTACATGAAACCACTGGGTGAGGTCATCAGGAGTTTTGGTGCTGGGTGTTATCAGTATGCTGATGACACCCAAATCTACTTCTCCTTTTCATCTTCAGGAAATGGCACTCATTCTCTAAATGCCTGCCTACAGGCAGTAATGGGCTGGATGAGGGAGAACAAATTGAAGCTGAATCCAAGCAAAATGGAGGTGCTCATTGTGGGGGCTCAGAATCTGAGGTGTGAGTTAGATGTTCCTGTGCTGGATGGGGTTACACTCCCCCAGAAGGAGCAGTTGCGCAGCTTGGGTGTACTCTTGGGCCCAGGCCTCACCCTGGTATCTCAGGTGGAGGCCGTGGCCAGGAGTGCTTTCTATCAGCTTCAGCTGATTCGACAGCTGCGCCCATTCCTTGAAGAAGATGACCTCAAAACAGTGGTGCATCAGCTGGTAACTTCCAAGCTCGAATATTGCAATGCACTCTATGTGGGGCTACCTTTGTACATAGTTTGGAAACTTCAGTTAGTTCAGAATGCGGCAGCCAGATTGGTCTCTGGGGCAACCTGGAGAGACTTATATTATGCCTGTTTTGAAACAGCTACACTGGCTGCCGATATGTTTCCGGGCAAAATGCAAAGTGCTGGTTATTACCTTTAAAGCCCTGAACAGCTTAGGTCCGATTTATCTTAAAGAGTGTCTTCTTCTGCATGATCTCCACCACACATTAAGGTCATCTGAGGAGGTCCATCTCCAGTTACCACCAGTTCATCAGGTGGTGACTCAGAGCCAGGCCTTCTCTGTAGCTGTTCCTGGGCTATGGAATGCACTCCCAGCAGTAAACCATAATTTGAGTTCATTATTATCTTTCAGGAGAGGCCTTAAAACCTATCTGTTTGGCCTGGCCTTCCAGGGTTTTTAACTGTTTAAATGTTTAATTGGTTTTATTCTGTTTTTATAGCTTTGATTTTAATTGTTAACAGGTTTTAATTGTTTTTATTTTGTTGTAAACCACCCTGAACCATTTTTGGAAGAGTGTTATATAAATACAATACAATACAATACAATACAATACAATACAATACAATACAATACAATACAATACAATAAGCAAACTTCAAAAATCTTTTAAAAATCACCCCTTTGCCCAATTTCTTTGAAATATGGGTGGTAGCTTCCTTGCACCCATTGGGCACTACCACCCACCACAACCCGCTCTGGGCCACCCTGGTGCCCCCACACCCATTATTCTTTATGGGGGAAAGCTTAAAGATGCATGAATTTGAAAGAAAAAAAATTAAATCACCCCTTTGCCCAATTACTTTGAAATTGGGGTGATAGCTTCCACCCATTGGGCACTACCACCCACCTCACTCTTTTGCCCCAGGAACCCCTTTTTTGTCCCAAATCGATTTGGATTTTAATTTGGAAAATTTGGCTACAAATAAAATCTGGGGTTATTAATCTGGGGTTATTTGAGGGGGGCAGGTTTGGACCCAAAACAAATTTGGGGTTATTCCATTTGGGTACAAATCAAATTTTTAAAAATCGATTTGTGCACATCCCTAATTCTAGCCACTGAATTCTTTCAGTTTCTAGCTATGAATGAAGACTTAATCTGCTCAGCTGGGGAAATTAAAAGAGACTACAAATATGAATCCCAAAACTAGATGGCTAGTTCAAGTCAATACATGAAATTTCTTTTGATCCCTGTGACTTTTTGTTCAGCTTCTTTAAAAAAACGTTTTTCAAGACTTTTTTTAACCCTTAAAACTCTGCTCAAAAAGGGGTGGCAAGTGGCTTTCTGATTGTCATAAAGACCAATCAATCTGTTCATAGCTCCGTTCAAAAAGGGGAGCCTCTCCAAAAAGAGAGGAGAAGAGGCTTCATGATTAATTCAAGGACCAGCCTGTCAGTGCTGTGCAAATCTAGCTTCTGCTGCACACCAGGAAAAAAAACAGATTTCCTCTGGATTTGATCTGAGAAAGAAGATGGTACATATGTCTAAATTCAGTAAGGATACTTCCTCGTGGGCTTACCTCTAGAACTACGTGCGTAAGCATATCAACATGGGCATAGTGTCCATTGGACAAGGGGGACAAATGTCCCCTGGCCCAGAGGGTCAGGGGATCCAAAAGGAGCTCATAAGGCTGCGGCCAGGCACTGCTGGGGCACACAGTGCTTTCCCCCCTGCTTCCCCCTGGCTTCCCCCTGCACTTCCTCTTCCCAGCCCTCACCGCTACTTTGTCTCCAGGCCTAGCCACCATGTAGGAGCCACCAGAGGAGGGGCTGCCCAGCCCTAATCCTCTACCATCCCCAAACAGAGGACGGCATACCTGGAGTCCCTGCACCTGGCCCCGATCCATGCCGTCAAGCTGGCACAGTTGCAGTCACCCTCCCAAAAGACTCACTGGGTGAGTTCAAGAGATGGGGAGGGGAAGGCTTGTGGGGGGATAAGGTTGCCCCGCCCCTTGCATCTGATATCACATGTGTTGCCAGATTTGGCTTATTTTAAGCCAAATTCTGGGTTATGGCCCATTTGACCCACAAGTATACCCCTTAGGTTCTGGAAGCACATGGCTTGGGGCTCTGGGGTGATGGAGGCCCTCTGCATAACTTTGTCCCCCATTGCCAGGAAACTCGCTATGCCCCTGCATCTCAATGTGCTGAATCAGGCACAGGGTTTTAACCTAGAAATATAAATGGTTGCTGAATTCTCATAAGTACAATTCAATGAGGAAAATTTCACATTCCAGGAAATCATGGATGATATTATTGCTCCTCTCAAATTTTAACACCTAGAAAGGGCCTTCAAAGCATGTATTTACAAGTCTACATGGGCTACAAAGAAAAAATAATAAGCTAACTGGTGAAGTGTATTGAACCTTTTAAACAAACTATTTATTTCCTGCTATATCAAAAATAAATTTTCTTCATCTTTATAAAAAATAATAACTTTTCTTAATCATTTATTGATGAAATGATGATCTAAAACCAGAGACTTGTCAGGTGCTTAAAATAATTATCAAACAGCATGCCAACATAGTGACAAATTAAGTGACAATATCTGCCGGTGCTATTGGGTAGTTAAAGCCCAAAAGAAAATTCAAGGAATAAACCTGATGCTGCCTATCATGCAATATGGACAATCTGCAGAATTTTTCCCCTGACTGCCTATGAGATGCAAGGAAAGGTATTTCATAAAATGGACTACAAAGAGTTCAGGTGCCAAATGCTACAAGAAGCATCACAGGCCTAATCAAACACTATGTTACTGACATGGGCTGGCTTGTTCAGTGTGAGGGCAAAGTTCAAAGTACTGCAGAAATATATATCTTGGCCAGGGCCTACACCAGGTCCACATTGCTGACTAAAGTGAAAAGAAGTCAACAAAGGGAGGGAGTACATTGCATGCAAAGTCTCTGTGGTGCTTTGGCATTAGTTTGCAGCACACAAAATCAGTCTGACCCACATTGCTGCTCAAATGTGAAAGCATGAAAGCTGTTTGATGCTATCACTTTCACAATCTAAAGTGGAGATCATTAAGGCTGAAAATCTGTTGATGCTCTTTTCAGTGGAAGGCATTTAGTTGTTCAGTTTGAAGAACAGCCTGGTCAAGACATGGAACTATGAAATAGTGGTGAGTGTGTTGTATAGTCTGTTTCCTGAACTTTAGTTCTCAGGTTCCTTCTTGTTCTTTGATAGGTTCCATCCCAGGCAGGATAGGAAAATGCCCCTGTTAATACATCCAGTTTTATCATCTTATATGCAGATGAGGTGTGTGAATGTGAATATACGTTCAAAGTCTTTAAGACTACCAAAATTGTGGATGTGTCTGGGGTCATATCCATGTGATCTTCCAGTTGTAAATATACAATATATCATTCCAGGAGTAATACTGCTCCACATGTCGTTTGGTCCTTGCTGAAATCAAATTTTGATGAAGAAAATGGGGGTCTGGAACAAAGGCTACATTCCTGGGATGGAGGCTGTAGCTCAAGGGTAGAGAAGATGCTTTACCTACAAAAGGGAAAGTCCCTGTCTGAACCCCCAGAGAGCCACTGCCTGTCAATGTGGACAACAATACTGGGCTAGATGGACCAATGGCCTGACCCTGTGTACTACATATCTTAACACAATGGGGCTTGAGTTTGGTAGCTTGGATCTCAACACAAGAGTGCTATAGTGGACATAATTAAGTGTCTTCGTGGTCTGCTTGGCTAATGTATGTTCACAGATTGTAGAGGATGATTGTCTTATTCTCTGGTCTCTTTTCAGACACAGATTAGGACATTCCAATAGACATTTGGAAACTGATATGGCTTTACTATTGCTTTGTTAATTTTCCTCTTGGTGTTGCAACTTTTATTAGCTGTATATTTGTGCACATTGTTTTAATTGGATTTTATTTTATTTTTTATTATTATTATGTATTATGCCTTGTGACTATATGTTGAAAGGTGGCTGGAGGAGGAGGAGAAAGTGGTGGAGGCAGCAGCTAACACATCCTGAATTAATATGATCCCAGTAGATTTGGGAGGTGGGGAGTTTTTTTGTTTTTTTTTTAAACTTTGTTAATGTTGAAGTGCATATGAATACCCTTTGGGAATGTTATCTCTGATTTCCCCCATGATTTAATTTACCTTGGCTTTTTTCAATATAACTTACTTTTATATAACCAGTTTTCACAAAGTACTATAGTCTTTTCAAACTATATATTTTCAAACACTAAGTACTATATCTTTTCAAATGAACATAACTCAACATACTGTATTTGTAGGGCTTCTTTCACTCACAGGTATCATTGTGCAGTTTAAAGTACAACAGACATTCCATGAAATGACATATGGAAATGGCATATACATTTGAACAAGGACATAGACTGAACTATGAACATTACATTATTTCCTTTGGGTGTACATATTTATATGGGCACACAGATAGTCATTGCTATTGGCATTGGCTGTGCTGATCACTTATTTGGAGGGGTGTAGAGTCTGAACATAGCCCTGTTTTTGCCCTTTCTTTCCCCAAATATGGGAGCTCTTAGCATCCACATCAGCACTCTCAGCTCTTGATGTCCATATCTTCATGCTAGTCCCTTGGAAGAAAAAAACAAATGAACAAGGGTGAAAAGTGTCTCTTCATCCTAACCAAACTATAGTTTAGCTATAGTTCAAGGACCAGATCAACTTTAGGCAAGATGTGAGTTGTATGGCCCGATCAGTTTTCTACAGTCCAATATAAGTTGTGGTATGAGACTATTAACTCCACTCAGACTCCATGACTATAGGATTGCATTATGGAGACTGAAGAATTATCACCATAAGGTGTCAGAGTCAGTTTTAGCTGAAGAAAATATTTCCATTTGTTTTGGAGAGGGAGTGGAAAAGAGCATTTTCCATGTAAATTCTGTAAATCTGTTCAATGATGATAAATTACTAGTTAGGGCCACAAGATCACACAAAAAAAAGCAATTTGAGATGCATGAATTTAGAGAAAAGTAGGCAAAAAGTAGTTGCTGCTGCCATCTGGTAAGTAAAATAGAGAGGTCAAGTACATTTATGGACTGCAGAGAAATAGATTTTAAAAAATCACATAACAGATCCCGCTACATCTAAAGCTGCCATGTTCACTGGTGTGCTGCAGAAACCTATTATTTGGGGGTTTTTTAAATTATTGCTGACTATAATTGTAGCTAAGATTAAAGAGGGAATCCGCTCACATTTCCAAAGTTTAACTAAAGGCATTAAATAGTATCAGTTATTCAGATTCTTTAAGATGAGGCTCCAAATGATCGAACGAGACATGATTACATGCAAATACATGTAGCTGAGCCAGAGACCAGTTATTTTTAAATGAAAAGCTGCTTCGAGAAAGGGCTTTTAAGGCAGAGAAGGGGCGGGGGAGGAGACGGCCCAACAGCCTTTTGGAAGCAGGGGAGGGAAGCTGTCAGGAGGGAGGTTAATTTGGAGCAGAGAAACCACAGAGAGGGAAAATGTCACATATCCTGACAGAGAGGGAAAATGTCACATATCCTGACAGAGAGGGAAAATGTCACATATCCTGACCCTTTCCTGCTACTTCTCTGCTCTGCATTCCTTGCTACTGAAGTGGATTTTCATTTTTCAAAATGGCATTAGAGTTCAATACATACATTTCACTCAACATGTGTTTCAGGGGCGTAACTATAATAGGGCAAGGGGAGACAGTTGTCTGGGAGCCCACTGCCTTGGGGGGGGGGGCCCAGAGGCAAGTCACATGACTCCCCCAGCCACACACCCGCCCAGGCTTCCTTCAGTTGTATTCATCCTCCAAAATTGATGTGAGTTTTAAGACCATGAGCTACCAGAACAGCATGTCTTTCTCTAGTACCATTAAATGACTTGCATCGTCCACAATTTACAAAACCTTAAAAAAAATAATTTAGGATGATATTCGATTGTGGCACATAGGATAGATAGATAGATAGATAGATAGATAGATAGATAGATAGATAGATAGATAGATAGATATTTTACTATGCTTTTTGTTACCACAATTCAGCCTCATTTAAGATTTCTTTACTTCATGAGCTGAGTTTTAGTGAGGGAGGGGCCCATTTTAAAATCTTGTCTCTGGGCCCACTCCAACCTTGCTTCGCCCCTGATGTATTTCCTTTCTTTAATACACAAAATAATACCAAGTTCAGAATTTTGTTGTTGTTGCTGTTGCTGCTGTTGCTGTAGCAGCAAAATTTCCTACCCAGATTATTACAGTCCTGGGAGAACAGGGACATATGAAACCGTTTTTAAGACCATCAATATATTTTGGTCAAAGAACTAAGTTACCAAGTTATTTATCCAACAATCAGTAAAAACTGGGGCAGAAACAAAATAAAATGAGCTCATGTTTGTGTGAAAAGCGGCTTCAGCTTAATAAAATTTCTCTGTACTTTAACTCCTGTTCCCTCTGAGAGAGGAACAAAAGCTATACATACTCTGCCTTACTCTTGAATAATCCACTCATGACAATGTTATCACTGCAGGGTCCTTTGCAGAGACCACTCTGTCTTCTGTTAACTGAGCGAAAAGGCACCTTTTAAAAGTGGTGATACTCTTCTGTACACCAGCAACTAGCCCTTTCCAGCAGCTGTTGCTGGTGTCTGCCTTATGTTTCTTTGTAGACTGATAGCCCTTTGGGGACAGGGATTCATCTTATTACTTTATTATTGTTTTCTCTGTGTAAACCGCTTTGGGAACTTTTGTTGAAAAGCAGTATATAAATACTCATTGTTTGTTTGTCTGTCTGTCAGTCCACCATAGAGAGAATAACTACTGTTGTCTACAGAAGTACAGCAGAAGAGAATTCTGGGATATCCTAACATCAGAGAACATGATTCTCCCAGTTGCAGAAAGATATGGAGGATGTATACCTGCATAGAATGATTGTTTGAAGACTACATAAGTAAGGCTCTCCTATTATGTACTGAAGAAGAAATAGCCTTTGAGTACTTCCAGCAAATGGAAGTACTTTTTCACACAATGCATAATCAACTTGTGGAATTCTCTGACACAAGATGTGGTGACAGCCAACAACCTAGGTGGCTTTAAGAGGGGTTTGGATAACTTCATGGAGAAGAGGTCTATCAATGGCTGCTAGTCAGAGGGCTATAGGCCACCTCCAGCCTCAAAGGCAGGATGCCTCTGAGTACAAGTTGCAGGGGAGTAATAGCAGGAGAGAGGGCATGTCCTCAACTCCTACCTGTAGGCTTCCAGTGGCATCTGGTGGGCCACTGTGTGAAACAGGATGCTGGACTAGATGGGCTTTGGGCCTGATCCAGCAGGGCTGTTCTTATGTCCTTATGTTCTGAGTTGGGTAGTAAATATTTATGATCCTTATATTTCTGGTTTTCCTCCATTCTGTTATTGCTTGCCAGGGTTATCCAGCTTTGCTTAACCTTCTATTAACTGTTACTAATATCTGAATATCTCTTTGAAGAGGCTGTTCTGGGAAGGGGCTTCAGAGTAAGCATTATGAGATCTGCAACTGCATCAAGATGCCAGAAGGGTTCAAGGATGAACTGCTGTGAGGTTTTATTGTGAATGAATGGCTTAATTGATTGCACAGACTGATGGAGGGGGAAATGGTAGTCTTGCTTTTGTGCCCTGGGTTGAAATAAATGACTCTTTGTGTTACCTTCTGATTATCTCATTTTTAATTCTACAAGCTGAAATATCCTATAGGGATGTGCACGGACCCTTTTACAGGCCTCTGAACAGGTCTGAACACCACGTGGGTTCGAAGTTCAATGCCGGGGGGTGCCACTTTAAGGGTGGGGGAGGGTGTACTTACCCTTCCCGCTGCTTTTTCCCTGCCGGTGCTTGTTGCCAGTAAAACTGTTGGGGCAGCATCATACCTCCCTGCTGCCCCTTCCCCCTCCTCGGCTGGAAGTGGCCAGAAGTACCGGGTGCCCGTGTGCATGTTGTGTGCGCATGCATGCACCCATCTGACATGGACACGCGTGCACGCGACAGGCACATGCACACCCGGTACCCAGCCCTTAAAGCGGCACCCCCACTGGAATCGAACTGCCCCGCCGCAGTTGCACATCCCTAATATCCTAGAGTGTTTTCTAGAGAGGGCCACAAAGAAGTGATAGAGCAGATTTTCACAGTCTCAGTTAAAATCACTATAACTCCTCTTTTGTCATTTTAAGGTTTGGGGAAGGATGCCCAGCAGAATAATATCTGCTACTAACTTCTTGGATTCCTAATTCTAAAGGAGCTTCACATCTTTCCAAAGTAATCTGAGAGAGCTGGGCAGGCTTCAGGCAGTTTAAAGAAACCATGTGCCTTGATTATCAGCTTATTGGCAACAACAAATGTATCATGCTCACTCATTTCAGTGGGGGTTATATAGGACAGCTTCATGGTGGATTATGTTCTTTATATATTTGGGGCTACAAAAAAAGTCTAGCTCACTAAGGTTGAAGAAGAAAAAGCAAAAATTAATGCCATATGTTGTATGTTCACAGCACTTTTGTCTGCTAACTTAAGACATTTAATAGCCATGTCAGTATTGCCCATGTTAGATAGCTCAGGAGAGGAGATGTCTTTACCTGCCCCAGTTACTGCAGAAGTGCACAGGTAAGGGAGCACAGCTAATTAATATTGTCTGGAGACACAACATTAAAGTTCAAGATAAAGTAGTTTATTTAGGAAATCCATCAGAGAGATCCATTGAGACCTACATACAGGAAGAGGGGAAGGGAGTCGAAGGAAGACAGTACTGAGCTAGATGGACCAGTGGTCTGACTCGGTAGAAGGCGGCTTCCTATGTGCCATTTAAGTACACTGCAATTAGGAAACAACAGTGCCAGATACGACACTGATGAAAAGCCAGGCTCATAGTACTTTCTACTTCTGCACTCCTACCTGTGCTGATGAAGCTCCTTGAGAGCAATAGCTAGAAAAGGAAAGACATCTTGTGCCATCTTCAAAATGGATCCTAGGCCTGATTCAGACATTATGAGCACAGCCCAGTTGCTATCTAAAGTCCTTTTAAGGGTAGTGCAGGTTTTATCTCATTGGCACAGCACCTCTATAGGAGCCATTCACTCCGGCTTGGGTGCCTACCATGTGATACAGCTGGGACACAGTCAGATACTTACTATGTGTTACAGGGGTTGGACAACCAGACACCAGCCCAGAGCTCAAGGCTATCAGCATGGCTGCTCTGGTTGAAATATACGTTCGTGCCTAGTGTGGACTGCAAGAAATAGGGATGTGCACAGAATCAGCGGGAGGCAGCTCAAAGGCAGGGGGGATACCTTTAAGGGCAGGGGAGGGTGCTCTTACCCCTTCCGCCAGGGGTGTAACTACTATTAGGCAAGGGGAGGCGCCTGCCTGGGGGCCCCCAGCCTCGAGGGGCACCCCAGAGGCAAGTCACATGAGTATATATTGTGAAGTGTGTGTGTGTGTGTGTGTGTGTGTGTGTGTGTGTGTGTGTGTGTGTGTATCAGCGAGGGGCCCATTTTAAAATTTTGTCTCCGGGCCCACTCCAGCCTTGTTACTCCCCTGCCTTCCACCATGTTTTCCCCACTGGCACTACACTTTAAAAGGGTCCATCGGGCAGCAGCATACCTCCCTGCCACCCCGTCAGACTGGAAATGTCAGGAAGTACCTGACGCGCGTGTGCACGTCGCACGTGCGCCCAATGTGTGCGTGAGCAAGGGCAATATGTGTGCACGTGCCTACAGAGCAGCCACACCAATGTGAATCCTAGCACAAACATAATAGTGGCCCACTCACATAAGAAAAGGCCAATGGAGGACACTTTGCCAAAAGCCCCTTCAGACAATGAGGCTATTCACATGCGCATGCAAAAATGCGTGCAAAACCCAGCCCAATTTTGCACGCATGTGTGAACTGCTGGGATCAGGCCCGATTCAGGGGGCACCATGGCGGCAAACCTGCCTATGGAGCCTCCCTTCTAAATGGGGTTAGGAGAGCGAGAGCTCTCCTAACCCCGTTTATTTGATCGTTTGTCAGCCGCAGTTGGCAGACTCGGGGAGGGGATGGTGGATCCCCATAATGCACCACATAATTATGCAGTGCATTATTGGATCTCTGGGAGCAGGGCAGTTTGGGGCAGTGTGTCTCAGCACCCCGCTCCTTGGAGCTACTGTCAGGAGCCAGTACTCGTCTGCGTGGATAGTTCACCCGCCCACTGAAAGACGATTTCTTGGGTGCAGGGAGGTAAGCGCTTTCGGGCTTCCTTCCTGCAAAACGGGTAGCCCTTTCTCACTGCATGTGAGAAAGGGCTGAATGAGTCATCCCTGTTTTCAGATTAAATTTACTCATTCCCACCATTTAACGGATGTTTCACTAATGGGGAAAAATGAGGTATCTTGGACTCTATTAAGAGGGTTTTTTTAAAAAAAAATCCCCTCAAATGCAGATCAAAATTAGAATCCAATGAACTCAGTCTAGGAGTGGGGTAGCTTAAAGTCCTAAGGAAATATATCTTTACCATGCCAAAGGGGCTATTCACTCTCTCTGCATTAAGGTAAATTCATACAGATGCACTTGTTGATTGAGGGCCATAATGAAGACAGTACTTGACATGTTGAGGAACATTACTCAAAGTTGATAGGTATGACTGATTAAGTGCCATCAAGTCGGTGTCAACTCTTAGCAACCACATAGATTCTCTCCAGGATGATCTGTCTTCAACTAGGCCTTTTAGGTCTCTCAGTGGTGCATTCATTGCTGTCGTAATTGAGTCCATCCACCTTGCTGCTGGTCGTCCTCTTCTTCTCTTTCCTTCAACTTTTCCCAGCATTATGAACTTCTCAAGGGAGCTGGGTCTTTGCATCATGTGGCCAAAATATGATAGTTTGAGCCTGGTCATTTGTGCTGCGAGTGAAAATTATGGATTGATTTGATCCATTTGTTTTTTTCCTGGCTGTCCACGGTATCCTCAAAAGTCTTCTCCAGAACCAAAGTTCAAAAGCATCAATACGTTTTCTGCCCTGCTTCTTTGAAGTCCCGCTTTCCCATCCATAGAGTGTCATGGGAATATCCATTGTCGGAACTATTCTAATCTTTGTAGGTATAGACATGTCATGGCATCTAAATAGCCTTTCCAAGGCCTTCATTGCAGCCCTACCAAGTGCTAGTCTGCGGCATATTTCTTGACTGCTGGATACTTTACTGTTGATGATCAATCCTAAAAGGCAGAAGCTATCCACCACTTCAGCATCTTCATTATCAATTCTGAGGGTGGTTGCTGTACCCGTTGTCATTAGTTTAGTCTTCTTTACATTTAGTTGTCCCATTTTTTCACTGTGGGACCCATTTTTTTTTTACTCCCCCCCCATTTTTTGACTTTCACTACTAAAGCTTGCAGATCATCCATATTCTCAGCTATCAGAGTGGTGTCAGCATAGCTCAGGTTATTGATGTTTCTTCCTCCAACTTTAAAACTGCACTCATCTTCTTCCAATCCAACTTCCCTCAGTATATGTTCAGCATATAAGTTGAATAAATAAGGAGAAAGTATACAGCCTTGTCTTACTCCTTTGCCGATCTGGAACCAGTCTGTTTCACTATGTTCTGTGTGGACTGTGTGGACTGTGGCTTCCTGTCCTGTGTATAGGTTTCTCATGAGAACAATGAGGTGTTGTCCCCAGCCCCCAGCCCCAAGAAGACACAGAGACAGATGTTGGGTAAATGGGCCACAGCTTTATTTAAATCAAACAATTGGCATAGCAGACTGGATGGGGGTAATCACACTCCATCAACAGTGTGGGCCTACTAAAGGCCAGGTTGGACTCCACTGTCCTCAACCCGCTCCTTGTATGGGCAACCCACCCTGGCTCCGGAAGAAAGCAGGTAAACCTGCTCTTTCCCTTCACAGCCAACCTCCTCATGAAGGAGGGGCCTGGACCCTTCTAGGTCTTCACCCACCCCGGACCATGCAGCTCAAGGGTTAGTGAAGTCCTGAAGCTGGTCTCATGGCAAATCGTCCTCCCTGGGCTGCACAAACCACAAGGGAGTGATTGACCAATCAACCTTCTAACAGTCCAAGGGTGCTCATCAACGCTCAATACCCTCTAATTACCACCCAGCCCTCACTGTCCCTGCCCTGCTGTGACCTGTCCAACTAACTACCTACAGGTATGACAGAATGGAGTAGGCGGGGGAAACCCCAACAACGGTCAATACGTTGAGAGCAAAAAATTCCTGCTCGGCCCCCAATGGGCAACCAGCCTCTAGGCCCGCTCTGCCCCCTGGGAAGGGAGGGTGGGGGATCTCACAAACAGACTGAAGGTTTGGGGTGGGGAGCTGAGAATGGGCTGATGCAAGCCCTGCCCCTCACGTGTAGATGGGCCAATCGAGAGTCTTCTGGGGCCTCGTGCACTGCAGGGCTGGGACAAATTGCCCTCCCCTCTGCTCGAGGCCAAGGGAAGGGGCATTCTGGGATGCACATTTTCCTAAGGATATTCCACAACTTGGCATGGTCGATTCAATCAAAGGCTTTTCTGTTGTCAATGAAACACACATTGACTTCTTTTTGGTATTCTTTGGCTTTCTTAGTTATTCAGTGTACATTAGCAATAATGTCTCTTGTTCCTCAGCCTTTTCTAAAACCAGCTTGAACGGTCTGACTCAGTATATGGCAGTGTCCTGTGTTTCTGTGTTCCTTTCCACATAGGACTCTAATCTGCATTGGATGATCCTGAGCATTATTTTGCTAGCATGTGAAATTAAGGATATTGTGCAGTGATTTGCACAATCTGTTAAGTCTCCTTTCTTTGGTGTGGGTATGTAGACTGACTTCTTCCAGTCTGTTGGCCGCTGTGTTGTTCTCCAAACTGGCATAGTTTGGTTAGAGCCTTGACTGATTCTTCTTTTGTTGCCTGTCATATTTCTATAGCTATTCCATCAATACATGTAGCCTTCTGACTCGGTAATAACAGGAATGCTGATCTAACTTCATCTTCCTCTACTAGAGGTTCTTGCAAGTAGGGTATATCTTCTAGAGTATCTTGGGTGTTTACGTCCCTGCTGTACAGATTTTCAGTATACTCCTTCCATCTCTCTTTTACCTTCTCTGAATCAGTTACTATCTGTCCTTTGGCATACTTTAACATACTAGTTTGAGGTTGGAACCTCCTTCTGAGTTCAGAGATCTTTTGGAAAAGATTCCTTGTTTTTCTATGTCTATTTCCACCCTCAAGATCTTTACAGATGTTGTTGTAGTATTGCTCTTTGTCTCTTCTAAGAGCTTTCTGAAATTCCCTATTAAGTTCCTTCATGAGGTCTTTATATTTCTTGACTTTGGGTTCTCTCCTCCTCTTGGCAATTTCTACCATTTGTTCTGACATCCATTTGCTTTCTTCTGTTTCTTGGTCTCTGGCAGTCTCTTTTCGCGTTCGTCCCTGACAACTTCTTTGATTCATTTAAAGAAATGAGGAGATCTGGCCTTGTGGTAGCAAGCATGGCTTGTCCCCATAGCTAAGTAGGGTCTGCCCTGGTTGCATTTGAATGGGAGATTTGATGTGTGAGCACTGCAAGATATTCCCCTCAGGGGATGGGGCCGCTCTGGGAAGAGCAGAAGGTTTCAAGTTCCCTCCCTGGCTTCTCCAAGATAGGGCTGAGAGAGATTCCTGCCTGCAACCTTGGAGAAGCCGCTGCCAGTCTGTGTAGACAATACTGAGCTAGATAGACCAATGGTCTGACTCGGTATATGGCAGCTTCCTATGTTCCTATTCCACAGTTCCTCTGGTTCCTTATCAATGAGATTCAGAACTTCAAATCGGTTCCTGATGTTCTCCTTGAAAATGAACATTCTCAAGATCATATCATGGAAACTGGATAGCTTTGTTTTTCTCCTTTAGCATCACTTGGAGTTTGCACATGAGCAGTTCATTATCTGATCCACTATTGGCCCCTGGCCACATCTTTGTTGTTATGACTGAGCTCTTCTACCTCCTTGCGCCAATAATGCAATCAATTTTATTTCTGTGTACTCCATCTAGTGATGTCTATGTGTATAGGTGCCACTTTGGGTCTTTGAAGAATTTGTTAGCAATGAAGAGATCATTGGACTGACAGAAATGAATAAGTCGTTCTCCTGCTTCATTTCTGTTTCTAGGCCATACAGTCCGACCGTGTTTTCCTCCTTACCATTTCCAACTTTGGCATTCCAGTCTCCAACCACCAGCAGCACATCTTGTTTTCATGTTCCGTCAATTTCAGACTAAACTTAAAAATAAAACTCATCAACTTCCCCTTCTACATCAGTCGTTGGGGCATAGACTTGAAAACTGTCATGTTAAAGGGTTGTCCGCGAAATCAAATTGATATTAGTCGGTATTGATATTAGTCTAATTGATATTAGTCACTGACCATATTGTACCCAAGTACTGTCATTGCTATATCCTTCCTGACTATGACAGCAACACCATTCCTTCTTTGTTTTTGTTTAAAAGAGTGCTCAGAATGCATTTATTTCACCAAGCCTTTGATTACGCATGATGTTGGTTTTTATTGTTCTGCTGTTTTAATTTTTTATTTTAAAAAAACTGTTTTAATTTGGTTTTAAATTAAAACCTGAATTGGTTTTATCATTTGTTTTGTAATCCGCCACAAGAGGTTAGTATGTGGCAGTACTGAAATGAAATGAAATGAAATGAATAAATAAATAGTTGGCTGACAATGAAAACAAGTTAAGTGCCAATGTAGGAAGAGAGCAGACTAACAGAACTTCCCACAATGGCAGCACCAGAAAAAAAATTAAGGAGGGCACAAAAAGGGCAAAGTGCATTTATGAAAGAGCGAGCTGTATGTCACATATTATTTTTCTGAGACAGAAGGCTTGGGGAAAACCTCTTGTCTGAAGGGGCACTTACCTCCCTTTGTCCTACCTCTGAAGCTGCCCTTGACTTCCCAATTAATTGTACCTGTGCACCAGGGAAGCTGCAATAGTTTATGCCTCCCCTTCCCCAGTGAGTCCTCTCTGCCACTTGAAAATATGTCCCTGAGGGCTGTACAACCCTCGGGGACTTATTTTTTAGTTAGGGAGTTTTGTTAAACTGCTCTCTTGCTGCATTGGTGGTTTTTTGCTATGAATGTCAGCCAGTTATTTCAAAGCAGTGTTCCTTTGACAGCAATCTCAGAACTGAGTCACTAGTTTAAGTTCATTTTCAACTCAATGACAGGGTGCACAGGACTGGAATAGCAAATGTTCTGGTGAGCATTTCCCACACTTAGAAATTCCAGAAATGCCAGTACTGAAATCAGTGCTGAAAGCTTCCAGGTTCCTATTTTTGTACTTCAAAACAAAATACATACCTCTTCAGTATGAACTTGATATTTTAAATTATCATTGTTTTAGTAAATAAATCCACCAGACAATTCAATATTTGGTACCAGGAATGAAAGCAAAATAAACAATAACAGTGAGATGCAAAAGAAATACCATTAAAAATACCTCTATGCAGCTGGAACTCCATAAGGACTGTTGGATTGTAACTGGTTGATAATACACAATTTGGCACAACAATTCAATAATTTTAAGAATTGGAAAAGGTATCAAGAAGACAAATTGGTGAAAAATAAGTTACAGTACAAAGGCTATATGAAGATTATCGCTGTGAGCTTACAGTTTACAGTGATGCAGTACAATATTATTTCAGACAGGGTTAATTCAGATAACCTGCTGAAAATATGGCCAATGAGAACTGCCAGATCCAGTGAGTGTGCGCTCTCAGCATGAATCACAAGTTTGGTTCATTTTGTAACATGTGAACCTGGAAATGTTCGGTTCCTGCGCAGCACCTTCCCTCCCACCACCCAACATTTGTAACCAAGATTTGAAGTTGGGTGGTGATGGAAGGAAGTGCTGCTCAGAAATTCCCCATTTCCCGTTCACGTGTCACAAAATGAACCAAACTTGTGGTTCCACCAGGAGTTTGAGTGGGGTTTGTAATTATTTAGCAAAGCACCAAAAGGAAGCTACCCACTCCAATTACAGAGTAGAGTGCAGAGTTTAGTTGTTGCAGTTATTTGAAGAACACCTATGGAGACTGTTGTACAATCTTAACTAAATAGGTTTATTGATGAAGTACATTTTTTGATAGGAAAGACCTAGTCCTATTTGTTAGCTACATAATGGAGAGGGAGGGAGGAGGGAGGGAGGGGGAAGTTTACATCTACTCTCTAAGACAAGCCTGCTCAACTTCGGGCCCCCAGCTGTTTTTGGACTACAACTCCCATAATTCTCAGCCACAGCAGCCAATAGCCAGGAATTATGGGAACTGTAGGCCAACATCTGCAGGAGGGCCGAAGTTGAGCAGGCCTGCTTAAGAGGAAAGGAAGAGTTCTGACTCTCCACAGGAAGTGCCTGAGGAGTCAAGGCAGGGGTCATAGAGCAGAGGCAAAGCAGGAATCATATGAACATAGGAACATAGGAAACTGCCATATACTGAGTCAGACCATTGGTCTATCTTGCTCAGTATTGTCTTCACAGACTGGCAGCAGCTTCTCCAAGGTTGCAGGCAGGAATCTCTCTCAGCCCTATCTTGGAGAAGCCAGGGAGGGAACTTGGAACCTTCTCTTCCCAGAGCGTCTTCATCCCCTGAGGGGAATATCTTGTAGTACTCACACATCAAGTCTCCCATTCATATGCAACCAGGGCAGACCCTGCTTAGCTATGGGGACAAGTCATGCTTGCTACCACAAGACCAGCAGGGACAGGTAAGGAGACTCTCACTAACTACCTCTACTCCCAAAGCCCCTAGTGGTCATTAGGATAGTTGGTGCAAATGGTCGCTGCACTAGAACTCCACCTCCAAGAGCCTGCACCTGCTATACTGCTGTGAATCATCTGGATTCATTCTGTGATGCAAGCCAGTATTCCACTACCACTTTAGCCTAAAGTAGAGGGCCATATGTTTGAATCTGCTGAGCCATGTGTCAACACTCTTAGGGTAAGACCACCATTTTCTTTTCTGTTGCTTTTCAACTTTTTCTTTTAGTGTTTTTTTTTTAACGTACAACACATATCAAAGGAAAGGAAAGGAAAGAAGACAGACAAAACCACTGTGTTCCTAAAAGTAGAACAAATACTCATAAAATCATGGCCTAACATAAAACTCAAGTACATTGAAAAGAAAACATAACACTGGAAAGGAAAATTAGGTAAGCTGCACCACTGCTTAAATACAGGAACATGAAAAGTTACTCACCCAGAAACCCATCCAAATTGCTGCAGTTTGTATGTATGCAGTATCAAGTATGTATTAGTGTTTCACAATAGAAATACCACTTGAGTCTTCCACCATGAATGTGGTTAATCAGTCAACTTTCTAAAAGGTAGCTGGCAAACTTTGGATCTCAAACTCCATTTGCAAGATCATGTCTATGATGAATATTCCCAGAACTTGCCACACTATGCACTCTCAACCTCTCACCATTACAAATCTAGAAACACTAAGCAATAGAGAAATTAACACTTTCCTGAATTGGGGGACAATTGCTTATCCAAACCTCCATGTATGCCCTCTTCTGCCATATTCCCTGCACCTTTAGATTCAAACATTTCCCATAAGGCACTGTGGTGTCTAGTCATTGTCAGAGACAGTATGTTGGGCAAGGTCTAGTAAAGTTGGCCTTTGAAAGCCATGGAGCAGCTACTTTATTTTAAGATACCAGATAACCACCCTTGACACACCAGTACTAGATCATAAGTAATAATGAATTTAATTTTAATAAAAACATAGGGAAAATATTGTGATATAAGCAGCAGCTGTTTAGATAGGGGGATGTATATAATCATGATTTGAGTGAGTAGTGGTCTAATTAATTCTAAAAAGTGAGGAGAGGAAATATGTCTGTTTAGGTATGATATTTAAGGGGATACTTAGCCTGGAACAATATATAACACAAAATTTGTTCTGCCAATGGGCAAAGTCCATCCATATGGACATTAATACTTAAATCCATTGGGCTGCTTTCTTCTGATAATTATTCAAACATAAGAACCTAAATTTGATATTATGAGCAATCAGGGAACACCATCTGTAATGTTCTGCTCAAAGTGCACTATAAAAATATCACTGAAAATTAAACTTTCTATACTGTCTTCAAGCACTCAAAAATATACAGTAAGCCCAGATGTCTATATATTTAATGAATCATGCAATTATGGTGCTTGCCTAAGATAAAAAAGAAGCATGGAAATGGAGACTATGAAAATCCAACAGATGTCCCAAAACACCTTTTAAGTCTGACAGCATTTCAAATCTTCCCATTACTTTTATATGCCTGTGTAATGCAGTCACCTTTAAAAATATTTCAAATCACTATTACTAAGCAAATACAGATAAATCAAACAGTGGGTGTATTTTGACTTTGGCTATTAAAAGCAGACAAGGAAGCTAGCTAGAAGGCTGGGGTTGGCCAATTGAATTATTACAGACACTTAGTGCAGATATAGTGAAACAACATAATCAGTGATGGACTCTTTATAACCTGGGCAGCAAAAATTGTATAGAGATAAAGGTTATGGAATTGGTAAAAGACTCATCACATTTGGGATAATAATCAAACATCTGTGTGGGTGTGGGTGTGTGCGTGCTCATGAATATCCCCAACGTGATGGGTCTTTTACCATGCGCAGTTCTGTGGATTTATTCATGAATAGTCCTACTGGCTTCAGTGAGGTTTACTTGCTCCATTTGTGAGAGACCATTTAGAATTTTGCAAATCACCTGGGAGATGCTCTGAGCATCTGAGCATCTCCCAGATAATTTGCAGACTTCCAAAAGGATACAACCTACACCTAAAATATACAACTGGTAACCAGAAGGGCATTATTTTTGAAGCACCTGGTGCTACGTTTCTGGGAACAATCCCCGGAAATCGAATAGCCCTGCTGGATCAGGCCCAAGGCCTATCTAGTCCAGCATCCTGTTTCACACAGTGGTCCACCAGATGCCTCTGGGAAGCCCACAAGCAATAGCAGAGGGCATGCCCTCTCTCCTATTGTAGAACTGGAAAAGGTGCAGAAGAGGTGCACAAGATGATATGGGGCCTGGAGAACCTTCCTTATGAGCCTAGGCTCCAACATCTGGGGCTCTTTACTTTGGAAAAGAAGCAACTAAGGGGAAACATGATAGAGGTTCATAAAATTATGCATGGAGTGGAGAGAGTGGACAGAGATTAAAAAAATTCTCTCACACACAACACTAGAACCAGGGGTCATCCCATGAAACTGAAGGTCGGGAAATTTAGGACTGACAAGAGGAAGTATTTTTTCACACAGCGCATAATTAATCTATGGAATTCTTTGCCATGGGATGTAGTGATGTCCACCAGCTTGGATGGCTTTAAAAGGGGCTTAGGGACAAATTCATGGAGGACAGGTCTATCAATGGCTACAAGTTTGGTGGCTGTGGACCACCTCCAGCCTCAGAGGCACAATGCCTCTCAATACTGCAGGGGACGAACAGCAGCAGCATCTGGTAGGCCACTGTGTGAAACAGGATGCTGGACTTGATAGGCCTTGGGCATGATCCAGCAGGGCTGTTCTTGTGTTGTGTTATACTGTCACTCCCCTGAAACCTGCCTCTGAGGCTGGAAGTGACTGATAGCCCTCAAACTAGTAGCTATTGATAGACCTGTCCTCCATGAATTTATCTAAACCCCTCTAAAAGCCATCCAGGCTGTTGGCTGTCGCCATATCTTGTGGCAGAGAATTCCATAAGTTGATTATGTTTTGTGTGGAAAAAATACTTCCTTTTGTTGGTCCTAAATATCTTGTCAGTCAGTTTCAATCAGTTTCATGGGATGACCCCTGGTTCTAGTGTTATGCAAGAGGGAGGAGGGCAAAGTCTATCAACTTTGTCCACAACATGCATGATTTTATAGACCTCTATCATGTCTCCCCTCAGTCATCTTTTTTCCAAATGAAAAAACCCCAGGTGTTGTAGCCTTGCCATGTAAGGAAGGTGCGCTAGGCCCCTGATCACCTTTGTTGCTCTCTTCTGCATCTTTTCCACTTGGGGGGAAAAATGGCCACCGTGCATGCGCAAATGACCTCTGCGAGGCCGTGGGCCATGCCAGACCTCACAGAGGCCATTTACGCATGTGCTGCAGTGGCCAAAATGGCCACCGCACGCAGTTACAGAGGCCCGAACAGGCCGAAAAGAGTCTTTTTACCCAGCCATGGCAGTGATTTCAGAGGCCAGAAGTGGGAGGGGAGCCTTTGCGGACACACACACCCACACACACGGCCTACAGGAAGCCCTCCGAAGGGGCTACAGATATTTTTATTTCATTTTAAATATTTTTAAAAATATATTGAATGATCCGCAGACTTGTCTAGAGGTTTGGTTCTAGTCCGGACAGAACCAGGGTGGGGTTCAGTTCGATCCCGAACCCCCGGACTGGTCCACACATCACTTACCCTCTGTTTCCTGTCCTTCAACCAGTTACCAATCCATACATGAACATGTCCCCTTATCCCATGACTGCTAAGTTTTCTCAAGAGTCTTTGATGAAGAGCTTTGTCGAAAGCTTTTTGGAAGTCCAGTCCATACTATGTCAACTGAATCACCTTTATCCACACACCTGCTGACATTCTCAGAGAACTCCAAAAGATTAATGAGGCAAGATTTATCTTTGCAAAAGCCATGCTAGTATCTGTTCTTCTATATGCTTGACAATTTTATCCTTAAGAATACTTTCCATCAATTTGCCTGCAACTGGCATTAAGCTAACTGGCCTGTAATTTTATGGATACCCCTGGATCCCTTTTTAGCTTAATTTCCAGTAGGCTTATGAGCTCACCCAACTTTCTGTGTGTGTGTCCGTGTGTCCCCCCGCACCCACTCATCAACTTTTCAACACCTGGACCAATACTGAACAAATTGGGTACAGTTGCAGGGACACATAGGGACACCTCAATGACATCGATTTTGATGATGTCATCCACCCTGATCCAAGATGGCAGACACATAAACATTTGAGGTGCAAGTGGGCTAACTTGTGAACCACTTAACCGATTTGAACCAAATTTGCTACAGCTGTTGGGATACATAGGGACACCCAAATACTGTGTGATGATGTCATCCACTCCAATTCAAGATGGCCACTGCATGAACATCTGAGGCACAAGCGGGCTAATTTGTGGACTGTCTAACCAATTTAAACCAAAGTAGGTACAGTTGCAGTAAGTGACACACATGGACAACTCAACAGCATAGTTTGTAATTATGTCACCCACCCTGATCCAGGATGGCGGACATGTAAACTTTGGAGGCGCAAGTGGGCTAACTTGTGAACCACTTAACCGATTTGAACCAAATTGGCTACACCTGTAGGGACACATAGGGATGCCCAAATGACGTAGTTTGTCATCCACCCCAATCCAAGATGTCAGATGCATGAACATTTAAGGCACAAGAGATCCAACTTGTGGACCTCGATTTGAACAAAATTTAGTCCAGTTTTGGAGACAATGAAAGGAAAGTAGGCTGGTTAGTTCTTTCTAGAACAACTTGTTGAAAACTGGTGTTACATTGGCCACTTTCCAATCCTCTGGTACTGAGCCTGATTGTAGGGATACGTTGTTGTTTTTCTTTCAAGGAGGTCAGCAATCTCGCATCTGAGTTTTTAAAAGACTCTCAGGTAGATGTCATCTGGCCCTGGCAATTTGTTAATTTTAATGTGTGTGTTTTTAGACAGTTTAGAACATTGTCTCTTGACACCTCTGTCTGACTCAGTTCTTTGCCTCTGTCCCTGAGAAGCTCAGTTCAGGCACAGGTATATGCTCAGTATCCTCTGCTGTGAAGAAAGATGCAAGGAACTCATTTAGCTTCTCTGCAATCTCCATCTCCATAATCCCTTTCACTCCCTCATCATCTAATGGTCCAAACTCTGGCAGATTTCCTGCTTCTGATTTATTTGAATAAGTTTTTGTTTTTCCCCTTGATGCTTTTAGCTAAATGTTCCTCAACCTTTATTTTCACCTCCCTTATTGTCTCCTTGCATTTCTTTTGCACGGAAATCTTAGATAAAGATGCTGGGTATTTTTTAAGAAGATTATGTTTACTTCTTTAGTAGGGCAGGCACCAATGAAAGGGCAAATAACAACTTCAAGGAACCCAATCTGTATCAGATGGCAGCATGGCAAAGGGTTATATCCTCTTTCTCCTCATGTTGCAGTCTTGATCCTGATTTTCTTTCCACAATCACCGCCACTACCCCAACTGTTATTTGGGGAACAAATACAAAGCACACAATAGCAATAGCAATAGCACTTACATTTATATACCGCTCTATAGCCAGAGCTCTCTAAGCAGTTTACAATGATTTAGCATATTGCCCCCAACATTCTGGGTACTCATTTTACCGACCTCGGAAGGATGGAAGGCTGAGTCAACCTTGAGCCCCTGGTCAGGATTGAACTTGTAACCTTCTGGTTATAGGGCGGCAGTTTTACCACTGCGCCACCAGGGGCACAAGGACCAATTACATGCTTAATATGGTTTGGCCCTTAGCTATCCCAGTCCCAAAAGCTCACTGAGGCTTTATACATCAAAACCAGTACTTTGCATTGTTGCTGGAAATGCACTGAAAGTCAATAAAGGTGTTGCACCACTAGCATGATCTGTTCCAAACAGCCAGTCCCAGTCAATAATCCAGCTGCCATATTCTGAACCTGCTGAAGTTTCACAATGTCCCAATTTACTCTCCCCTCCAGCACTCCTATTCTTCAGAAGTAATTGACTCATTGTTAGCAAAGACTTTCTATTGTCTAATGTTAGCACTGTTTTGCTTACTGCTACACGTGTTAACAACAGCCAGGGGCTGGAAAAAATAGCTCTTGCAATAATTATACCAGGATCACCCACTACCAAGCTGGCGTATGGGGGAGATGAGATACAGCTATGGATGTAACTGTATCCCAAAAGCTTATATTTATCTGCAAGGCATGTTTGTTCTAATTAAACTTTTCTTAAAATAGACAGGTCTGCATTACAGGACCAGTTTGATTACTGTAAGGTTTGATATATGTTGGCAGCTTGGTGCTTTTAAAAGATGATCCTCAGTTTGAGTCCAGAGATGAGAGAATGAACAATTGAGGGCAAGGGAAAGCAAGCAAGAGACAAAAGCAGAACTGTGTAGGCTGGTTGCATTGATTCGTGCTGGTGCAGGCCATTAATAGGTTTCTGAGCAGGCACGGTGTGGCCCCATGGACAAAATGGCTCCCTTCCCCACAACTGCTTGTTTACCGTTATCCTCTGGGAATTTCAGCTCTTCCCTATACGCTGCCACATAAGCTGCTGCTGCTACTGCTCATTTTGCCACCATTTATTCACATATCTTCTCACTAGCTTCTCATTTTCTCATCCATAAAAATATTTGAGGATGAATATTTCTAAGGAAGTGCAGCTCTGTCTACAGTACTGCTGGAAGTAAACACTGTCAGATCAGAAATAATGTATAGCACTGGCTGAAGTGCCTGGCATCTCTTCATAAAGAGCGCTGATACTTGATACTTCATGCTAGGAGGGGGTGCAAGGAGGGAGACAGACAAGATCAAGCTTTCAAACTGGGAGTAGGTCCAACAAGACCTCTTAGATCTTCGCCTCCATTTGAGGTGATGATGTGGCTTGTGAGGGACTGCAAAACCTAGTAGTGTAACACACCCTTCTGTTACCCGTTTTTCCCAGAACTGCCGATAAAAAGGGGCAATTCTCAATATTTTGCTGCCAGGCCTCTCCTGTTTCAGTTCTGGGATCCCACTGAAGTCTCACAAGCTTTCTGCAGGCTGCAGCTTCTTCTTCTTCCATCTTGTTCCCTCTCTCCATATCTTTCTCTCCAACCTCGCCTCCCCAGAAGAAGAGCACTGTTTTATAGCTGCTTCCCACACAAACACACAGTAATCTTATATGGGTTTAACCGAGAGCTTATTCAGAAACAATTCCACGTTCTCCTTTCCCTTTCCCTCCCTTTCCCTCTCTCACTCCACCTACGCCACGCTCTCTACAGGATCCCCACTGGGACAAACTTCCAAACAACAAAACATAAAAGATTCTGCATAGACTACAACAAGCACTTCCTTTTTCAGGTCAGGCTGAGGAAGTGGGGGCTGTTGGGAGATGCAGGCCCTAGCTGGACCATCCCTTCAGGGAGGTGGCCAGGCCACTGGCCGACTTGGTTACCCTGGGCACAACTTCAGAGTAGACAGGCTCTTAGGTGATGGATCCTCTACTGAGTGCGAGGTGAGCATTTGTGAAAAAGCATGGTGAGGCATGGAGTGAGTTGCTTACCAAATGAGGAAGACTGGTCAGCTTTGGAGGAAATAATGGAGTGTGAATCAATAAACTAAACAGCTTAAATAAACAGAAGAGGGGTGTGTGTGTGTGTGTGGAGTTCACAAAAAGAACTATTCTTTGCTCTAGAATAGATGGGTGAAGGTGCCTACTGTGCCATCAGTAGGCACACACTGATTTCCACAGTATAATGCCGTGTAAATGGAAAGCGTTGCAGGAACCTAGTTCAGAGGCAAACATGAGGGGGGATCAAAGTAAGTTTCTGAGGGCTATTTAGGGGTGGTTGGCAAACACCCCGAAAACTAACTTTTGGGCTGATGTGAGGAATTTAGCTCAGAAAGGAACAGTTTCACGTAAGTTTTAATTTGTGCAAAGTTGTGGATGCAGGAAATAAAGTGGACTGAGACAAGATTTCAAAATTTCAAAATTAAAGAGAAGGTATTTATTGTGAGAAGGGGTAAAACAGAGAGAACTATATGGTTAAAGCAACATTACTATCAATAATACATTTAACGGCAATAAGGCGTTTTAGCTTGGAGTCTAATTGTGTACGTTGCCAGGTGGGCAAGAGAAAGAGGCTTAAGAGAAACAGAAGTAGCTTGGATCTACAAAAGGGAGAGTGGGCCCAGTTGCAGGATAAACTTGCGATATCATCTGTTCTGGGCAACACCTAGGGACTCCTGGGATAGCTGCAGAATCTTGCTCTTCAGGGACAGCATGGTTGGATGCAGGAAGCTTGCAGAGGTTAGTAAAGGAAAAGATGCCTATGAGGAGATTTCTTCCATGTGACCAGCTTCCTGTGGCTGCAAGGAAGGCTGGATGGATCAGCAAAAGGACCGATCCAAAAAGGGGCATGAAAAGCTAGGCACTGCCTGGAGTAAAGGCGTATGAGCAGCAGATTGCCCAAGCTGCTGGTGATTCCAAGGTGTATGTGGATCGCAAGAGAGGCATGAGGGAGCACACTGGGTCATGTAATTGGGGATGCTTATACCCAAAAACATATCCTGGGGGAGAATTCAAACTGACTGTAGTTATCTAACGGGTGTTGTAGTGACTAGTCTCCCCTCCCTCTAAAGAGTTAATTGGAAGTGAACCCTGTCTTGACTGACAGGCTGGTGAACTCCAGGGCTTAGCCAATCAGCACACCAGGTGGGTGGGACCTAGAGAGCTGTTGCCAGGAGGAAGTGAGTTCTTTGTTGGGGGAGATGCTAGGGTGGAGTTGCACAGAATGACATGTGGACAATAGAGGTTGACTGCAGGAGAATAACTGCAAATCCTTGAAAGACAGGAAGCTTGAATTCTCATCAGGCATTTGGTGAGTTCAAGTCAAGGAGCCAGGGCTTATGGCTTTGGGAAGTTTAGTCTAGGGAAAAGTTTGTTTAGTCAGACTTTGCACTAGGGGTTGTTATATTTCTTTAGTGGGTGTGTTTTTGCATAATCCTGATACTGTTCTATAATTGTTTACCTGTTACATAATTAAAATAAGAAACACTAGCCTCACCCATCCTACCTAGGGCGTTGCAAAAGACTCTATAAACATTTAAGCATGCATTAAGACAACCTATTTTTGTAACCCTACTAAGTATTCTTAACTGTATCTAGAAGCTGAGAAAGCCTAAGACGGAAGCACTCTGCAGTAAATGAATAAAACTGGGGGTTTTAAGTTCTTTTCTTTTTACCATCCTCTCCAAGTTGGTTTTTAACTCAGGAAAAAGGTGGAGGGAGAGGGATTTCTCTGGTGCAAACATGTCCTCAAAAGTTCAGCAGCTATCCATTTTCTCACCACATGTAGGCTTGCATGTGGAAGATTTTTGCACTTGTCCAAGAGCCAAATTAAGAGTTTTTTTCTGGGTCATCCCACCCCAAGCCCAGAGAGTTTCTGTAGGCAAAAGGGGTGATAGTGGCAGCATTTTGAACCTACTGATAATACAGGATAGTTTTAGAAGAAGCCTAACCAGACAGCTCAGCAGGGATGATGCAGAATTTATTTCCCTCATGTTAGCTTGCTCTGAGACAAAGCCTTTAATCTGTGACAGGGTGTATTGGGAGGGACTGGCAAGGATCCCATTGTTGCCGATCTCTCTTCCTGAGTGAAAGAATGTGGGAATTGCGGAGGAATGCCAAGGCTTTTGTCATGAAAACAGTATGTATTGCATAAATGGAGAAGTCCAGTAATCTAATCAGTACTTTTGATGGGTGCATCTCTTAGGCTCCTATAGCTTGCTCATCCTTCTTTGTGAGGGGGGAAATTTACCTATGCAGCCCTGATCTGTATTCTTCCTGTTGAGCTAATTGGCGCATTAGCTGACTGCTATCCTTTTTTGTGGAAGGAGGGGAAAGTTAAGGCGGTTCACCCTGAGTGCAGAGTGGGCTTTCCAGAGAGTTAACCTTTTTTTAGTTAACTTCTGGGGTCTACTCAGGAATAGGGAGGGCGTGCATCTGCTCCCCTTTACAATTTGCTTGTTAGGAGCCAAAGTTAGGGGCGACTGGCCCACTGTCACTAAGTGGCCTGTCCCCGTGTGTATAAACAGAGAGCTCACTATGTTTTGAAGCTCCTGAGCATGTACAGAGTGAGATCTCCAAGCCTGGAGACTCAAACACAAACGAGGGGCCTCCTGGGAGCCACCAGAAAAGCTCTGCTAGTAACAGAAGGGGGTGGTTAATGCAGGACACCAAACATATCTTGTTCGGTGTTTTTCTTCTGTAATCCCCACAAACATCTCCCATTCATTTTCTATCTAAAGCACTGTGGGATTCATTGTAACTGCTTGAGGGGCATAGTAGGCATGAGAGAAGGCTTGTACAACCACTGAGTCATCGGTCTGAACATAGCCCACAAACCATATACTGAGGCCTGCTGGTTGCTTGACAATTTCTGTTTTTTCAGCTGCAAGCAGGAAGCAAAACCAGAAGACTATGTGCCTCAGTGGGCCACCATACATGGTTGAGTGTCATGGGCTGCATTCAGCTTGATAGGTTACTAGCTCTTTAAGTCTGCAATAAGGGATTACTATATGTATAGGAGAAATAAAAGGAGGATTTTATGCACTCTTTTGTTCATGGCCTGACCAAATCAAGTTCTTTGTAACCAGGGGTGGCTCTTCCATGAAGCAAGTTGATGCTGTTGCCTCAAGCAACAGATTACTGGGGCACCAGCAAGGTGGCAAGATGCCCTTCTGCATCCTGCTTTTAAAAGGGGCGGGAGGGAAGAAGGGTGGCATTTGGCACCTTGACTCAGGCACTCAGAGACCTTAAGCCATCACTATTTTAACACACACTTCTGTGAACTGTGATGTCTTCTTCAGAGTGTCTTGATGCATATTGCATTTGCCAGACACACATGCCTTAATGAACTGCAAATATCTGAGCAGAGAATGTGCTGTCCAAAAAGTCGGCAAAATGTAGAGCAGTATGTTTTCATAGCAATATTTTTCAGCTGCTAAATTTCTGGCCATTCAGTACTTATGATTCAGTTTAAGCTTGGCTTGTTGTTGTGCCCAGTGTCTCACAGAATCTAAACTGCAATAGTACCACCTGAGGATCCTCTCCCTTTGTGTTCTACAGCACACACACTGGCACCAGAGGTGCCAGTTAAGGAGGCCAAAGGATCATCACAAAAAGGGATGCCCTTTTTTCTGGAATTCCTGCAGTTTTACATTGATACTCTTACCCACACAGTGATGAATGGGGGTGAAATATTTTGCTGGTGTGCTTCATCTCTTTGTGTGCTTTTTAGCACTGTCACATACAGACAGATGTATTTCAGACTACTAGGGTTCATGCTTCAGAACCTGGTTCTACAAACTGAGCAGCTGCTAGGCAAGGTAGCAAGTACATCCTAAGATGATTATAGCAGCAACATGAGCATCCACTTCCTTGCTCATTCTAAGCTTCAAAGAGATAGTGCTCTGGGAGGACAGAGAGTTACATACATACAGACAGACAGACAGACATATTTTATTGACGATCTTTGACCAAAAGAAAAAAAGAACAAGATAGTTCAATAAATAAGCTAAAACATACATAGTTTACAAGAGAACTACATGATAAAATTAGATAAACAGTTGACAACTAGCAAATTAAAATTCACATAATATATCATCTAATCACCCACATTTTCTTTACGCAGTCTAGTGGCAACATAGCAGAACTTCGCTACTGCATAAGAAATCATTGGAACTATATTATCCAGTAATTTTTTTACAAGAAAGTCATCAGTGTCCTATCACACCATTTGTTATTGGCTTGATTAGTTGGTGCCTTGGTTCCTGATAGAATGTACATTTTAACAGTACATGAGCCATAATTTCGACCACGTCACCACAAGGACACTTCCGTTCTTCATAGGCTAATTTCACATATCCCCCATGTAACAGAGCCGGTGGAAAGGCATTAAACCTAGCTCTAGAGAAAGCCCAATGGAACTTACTAAAATTGATATTAAAGAGATATGCTGCTGGGGCAAATCCCACTCTGGAGTATAATGGTTTATAGAAAGGCGGTAAACAGGCTATTTCATTCTGCAAGGCTATGTCTAGAAGTCTCTGCCAAACCACTCTGCGGGCTGTGTTCTCTCCCAGCCCCAGGAGAAAGGCAGGAGGTAACCCAATTTGGCATAATTTATTGGTAGATAGATAGATAGATACTTTATTTACGGCCAATGGCCAAAACATAATTTATTGGTTATTTTAAGACACCAAGATGATTGAGAGTCACACATGTGCAGCTGCTTTTGCACAGCACACTGTTTCTAAAATGTTAAAATGTTAACCACTGGAACATAGAAAGTTGCTTTATCCAGAGTCAGGCCATTGGTTCATCTAGCTCAGCATTGTCTACACTGACTGGCAGTGACTCTTCAAAATTTCCAGGCAAGCGTCTTTCCCAGCCCTACCTGGAAATGCCAGGGAGTGAACCTGGGACCTTCTGCATGCAAAGCAGATGCTCTGTGAGGTTGCTATAACTGGAGCTGAAGTTCTACCAAGTCAGGATCAGCAGTCGCAAGATGGGGATGCAAGACTGAGAGGTGCTGGGTGAAAAAAAACTGCTCACCTAGGGGCAGTGGCTATGCACACCAGGTGAGCAGGCAAATGCAAATACTCTTTGAGGTCTGTAGGGGGGTTGCTGCTGCATTCTGAAATATTGTTAGGCCACCAGGAGGCTTTACACACAGGGCTTCTACCCTGAATCTCCTTCGGAAGAGAGTGTGTGCATTCACACACCAGCCAAACTTACCCTGAAGTCCCCTTGAGATCCTTGGACACATTCCACACACAAATCAGGCTTTGTCTTGCGAATTCTAGCTTATCATTTCTGAGTTTTTAAAATGCTGGTTTTAAGCTACTTTTTCTGAAAATGCAAATAGGAAAAGGCACTGACTAGAATAATTAGCATGATAAGAGGAATAATACTCTCTTTAGAAATGCAGATGCAGCTCTTTAGTAACCTCCCCCCTCCATTGGCTAGAAGGACAACATGGAGGCATGGCATGCAAAATGGCAGCAAAACAAAACTCGAGAGCAGAGGGGAGGGGCTTCTTCCCTCACTGCCACGAGTGTGATTCGAAGTGGCTTCGATCAACACTTACCCCACAGCATGAAGCCATGTGCAAATCACTCCCTAGTGCTTTGTTAGTCAGGATGTCGAACAGCCATTTCTAAACTAAAGTAAGGCACAAGATTTTAAATGTATGGGGCACATTTTCCCTTTCAGCTAAGGCCAATGAATTTTTATTCATTGGCCATTGGAGATGACTCCCCCTCCCCATGGTAATTATGAGCTCTTCTGGATTAAAAATTGTGTTGAAAATCACTATTGCTTAGTGTTACATGGGAGAGATAGTGGTGACTAACAGAAGGAGTATCAATTCATTTCTTGCTTTATGCATAGTTTTCTTCTCTGTGTGAATTGTTTATGCATCAGTTGAATGCCCCCCCTCCCCACATATGTCCCCATATGTTTGCCATGGTGTTATCATTTTATTATAAAATTAATCAGCACTTTTTTTTAGAAATACTACTTTGTTTTTTCCAATTTGCTGGGCTGTTTGACTGGCTGAAGTTTTATTTCTTCAGTTTGTGAATAAATAAACTTCTCTCATCCAGTAATTTGAAAATGGTTGGCATTCCATTTCGTGTAATTGGTAGATGCAAGCAAAATAATTATGTTTTTGTAATATAACTGATACATTCAACATAAGGCTTCTGATTTAATAGCCAACATGTTCTATTTAAGTGGCTCCTTAAGGGAAGAACAGGCTTAAAACAAAAATTAGAAAAAGAACAATAATGGCATTTTTATTTCCTTGTGTATTCCCCAGCTACCATAAAGATCACTTCTAGAAATACATGTTGAATATATGTCTCTAAGATGAGGATAGAGAAAATGAGAAACAAGTTATTTCTCTGTGTTGCTTTTGCTATTGGTTCCCCCCCCCCCAAAATAAATTATGCTTAATTGAAAAGGAGTGCAGGTATGTGTTTCATTACCCTTCTGAGTATACACGCCAAGGACTGCTTCATAGACAAGGCTAATGCTACTCTTCTTAATTAGCATTGCTGCCACTGATTTAGCTTTTTTCCTGCTAGAGGGGAATGTGATACATTGCACGTTCTAAAATGTTCAGATATATGATGGAGGTGAAGAAGTGATCTGGTAACTGAATGACTTTCCTGGCAGGAGAGAATCTGACAGGATGGCATTTTACTAATTAAGAAGAGTGCTGGACTAACCAGATGGGAGGAATACAGATTGTAACTTTTAAAAAAAGACTCAGATAAAATGAACAAAAAAAATTTCCTCTCAACAATTATGATGTAGGCGCTTGAGATATATTGGAAAGCGGTTATCAAACTGTGAGAAGAATCAAAATCTATGGAAGGAGAAAGATAGTATGCATAATTACAGGGTAAATAAGGGTAGGAGATGCTTGTACCTATCCAGCGAGAGTAACACACAGAAGGATGCAGGCTTCTGCTCACAGATCTCATTGCTGGATAAGGCCCAGTGTCTGGGGAAAGTTGTTCCAAACGGTTAGGCCTTGCATCTAGCACACAGGACTACATGAACAGTAATCCATACTAGACTGGTTCTTAAGTGTTGGATAGTACAATCATCTTTGGCAGAGACAACCATCTGTTTGGAAGGGGCTGAATCTCCTCCACTCCCCTCCTCATATTCTGTTCAAGTTAATCATGCGGATTCCCTATAAGCCAATTCCCCTGTTACTTTTGTATTGCTAGAGGTGAACAGACTTTTTCACCACTGCAAGACTGCTTCCTCTGTAGCAAGGCTTTCCTTCCTCACCCCCATTACAGTACATCTGTATTCAGTACTTCCATATTCAGATTACTGATTGGCACTAATGCCTAAGGAGCAACAGCCTAATCTTATGCATTTACTTGTAAGTAAATCCTGCAGAGTTCAGTGAGACCTCATCCCCATAAGCAGGTATAGCATTGCACCCTGAGACACTCCCACTGCATCATTAATATAGGATCCTTTAGAGTCACAGAACCTTAACTATATGCAGGTGATGCCATGCTCTCTTAAACTAATCTCAAAGTTTCTCTTCAAAAAGCATATAATAGTGTATCAGAATTTGGTGTAGTCTCTGGATATAAGACAGAACCTTCAAATACAGAATATATAGCTATAAATGTTAATGATGAAGCTAAAGAATATTATTAAAACATGGAGAATATTGTTCTAACCGACATGCTGGCTAGATATCTTGGCATTTTCTTATGCTGGATTGAAAGATCTCTTTAAGATTCATTATATTCCCTTGTAAAATACTGAGAAAGGTTTGAAAAGATGGCTAGCATTAAATATGTCCAGGTTCAGGAGGATGCTTCAATTAAAATGAGGGTAATTCCAAGGATTCCAGCACCACAAGATTACCAAATACACAAATATTACCAAATACACATCTCTTATACACATTTAGGATGTGCACAAACCAGTTTGGTGTCTCTTTAGGGAAGCACCGAACCAGCTTGGGTGCCACAGCCAAGCCAGTTCGGCAGGGCAGGGAGCGGTTCCCTTAAAAAGCAGGTAAGTAGGTCCTTACCTGCTCTTGCACTGCCCCATCACTTTTCCTGATGCAGCACTCGCTCTACAAAAGGCCACACACAGCTGCAGTGCTGCTCCCTGCAGCCTGCATGTGGCGTCAGCATGCATATGGTAACCAAGCATGCACAGTGGCCATTTGCATGGTCAGCAACACCATGCTGACCACATGCACCATGTCAGTCTATTCAAAAAAAGCAGCTCAGAAAATACTCATCCTTCATTTTATAGACTGAACTCAAGTAATATAGTATCAAATATCATAATATATTATAATGGTTCTCTTTGATATTAGCATGAGGAAAAATGCTGGCCCTTCAGTGCAGATTTTCTGCTATATCTGTTAGGAGACTTGCCCCGCAATGGCCTTCTCTCATCTGTATTTGAAGCCATTATCCTTCCTATCTCAATAATAATTACAGTTGTAATAATACACAATTCAAACTTCTTCTGTTACAAATCAATTGTTCAAAAGGTGTCAGCCGTAGTGACATAGCTCCTTTCCACATTCCACAAAAGACAAAAAGGCCATTCACAGAACCAAAATTCCTGAGGCTGGGCTGGGGGAAAGGCAATTATACCTAATTTCCCCCACACGAGCAAGGGTTCACCTGCGCTCTGCCACGTATCCACATGATCAGTGCAGCAGAGATGTCTTCCCAAGCATCTGGAGGAAGAAGTCCTCCAGTATCCCATGATGCATTGTGCGGACAGTGGAGAGGCTGCCTGTGTCGATGCAGCAGCTCCTGGCTTCCTGGCTGCTCTTTTCCCCTCTTACCTTGGTTAAACCCAAGATACAAAAATAGGGTAGCCTTGCTCTGGAGCAGCAAGATAGGAGCAAGTCCTGTGGCTCCACATGAGCCTCTCTACCTGGGTTTTCCCACTGCTACCCTGCTTTGGCTATTTGTGAGAATGACCTTAAAGATCCATAACTGCAGACATTACACTGTGGAGGTATTTTGCCCATTTCTTCAGGTAGGGGTGCGTGTGTACGCGTGTCCACGTGCAGTAGGTTCTATATATAACCTGCATATAGGTTAATTCTGAGATTTTGAGTAGAATTTTGAATTCTACGCAAACACCTGAAATTTTATGAGACTGCCTTAATGCTACAGCCAAAGGCACTATACACATTATAAAAAGCAAGTCAGACAAAGGGCAGCCTTGCCTCATTCCACAGTGTACTCCAACAAATGTGTAAAGGTTGGTTATTCACTATATCTATGGCTCATGGTTTTTCATTTATGTTTCATCCTTTATGTTTCATCCAAAACGGAGTAAAATATCCTCTTCAAAAAGTCCCATTCAATTTGGTCAATAGCCTTTTCAGCATTAAGAAAACCAAAAACTGTTTCTTCTTTATTAAATTGGTATTTATTGATCAAATTAATAAAAGCTTCTTGTGCTGTTTGTTAAATATCAACTTGAAATAAATCCAGATTAGCTAGCATGGTGATACACAACTATAATTTTGTTTAATCCTTTTGTGTAGAGCATTGCAAACAAACTATAGTCTTGACTGAATAATGAAACTGGATAACAAGAAAATACCAGTGATGGATCTTTACTCAGTCAAGATAGTCTATAATTCTTCTTGGTGGTTCATCTTGACGGCTCATCAAATCTATATAAATTCTTACAGTAGTTCATGAACTCCTGGAAAAACTTCATCACTGTCCCTGTTCCTTGCTAATCTTTGTTGTGATTCTAAAACAACTGGTAGAGTTATCCTGTCTGCCTCACTTATTCATCACTGTTATTCATCATTCAATAACTCTGCTTGGACTCTTTGTCATTCAATCAACTTAATAAAACTAGGGCTTTTGTTCTAATAATCCATTTGTGTTTAAAGCAAAAGGTTATCTTGAATAGAAATCCTCATTCATATTGGATTTTTTCTTTAATAGGTCTATCTGTGAGGAACTTATATTCTCTACATTTCTTCAGCATTATGGGAAAGGTCTGCTAAAAAAATTTCTCTCTCTCTCTCTCTTTAAATTATCCTGTGCTTGTTTCAGCACTGGCTCTTGAACTCTTATTCTGAAATACCATATATATCTAATTTCTGCTTTCTAGCATAAATTGATTTAACTTGACTGGAACTTTCTCTGTGGCTGCCCCAGGGCTTTGGAACGCTCTCTCTGCTGAAATAAGAGCACCCCCTTCTCTGTTTGTTTTTAGGAAGACCCTGAAGATGTACCTATTTTCTCAGGCTTTTAACTGAAATCTAATTTTTAAATTTTAATATGTTTTTTTAAATCTATTATGATTTTTATTTTTTATGAATTTTAAATGTTTATATTTTGGATTATGTTTTTAATTCTGTATGCCACCTAGATATTTTATATTAGGCAGTATATTAGATAGATAGATAGATAGATAGATAGATAGATAGATAGATAGATGACACACTATGAGTGCATACACAGGAGCAGTCCTACTCAGACTTGCACAGCCCTACCTGGGTAGGGCTGCTCATGTGGAATACTGGGATCAGGCCCAATCCCGGCACTGCCCTGCTGGGTAGCCTGAGTTTTTTACCTGGGCTTTTACTGACGTAGAAGGGCACAAGTGCACCCTTCTTACTCAGTCCCCAGACTGCCTGCAGTCTGAGCATGCACAAAGCCAGGTGGCAAGAATGCCTGGAAGAAGTGGGGGCAGGAAGTGGGGGGATCTGAATGGCGCATTGTGGGATGCCAAAGGACTTCCTCCTCTGGCTCCTGGCTCTGCTGCTCACTGCTCCACCAATCATATGCTGGGCAAGCATCAGAGCTTAGGAGGGCAGGGAGATCATGTGTGGCCTCTCCACCCACCCTACCCAGCATGGCCTCATTTTCTATCAAAACAATCACTTCAGACCCCAAGACAAATGCAAGCAAAACATCAAGAAAAGGCATTTGATGTTCACCTTCTATTCTATTTCTCTAAAATTTGTCTTTTAGGATTCTATTTTCTGCATTCATTACAAAGTTCCTCTAATAGTTCTTCCAGAAAAAGTGTTTTTATCAGCTAAGCCGACAACAGCATCATGAGCATGTAAAAATATTGTAGTTATCCTATCTACAATTATCTTCTGCTCACATTGAATCTGCTCTATGCAACTTCTGAATCATTATTGAAATTCTCCAGAAGCCTGCAGGAGAGAGAAGAGGAGGGACACCACCATCTGCCCCCAGGGAGAGTCCAGGGCAAGAGACTGGGTGCCTGTCTGTTTGCTTCTCCTGCTGCCCCCCTGTTTGTTATCTGCCCCTCAGGACTGGCTGCTGTGCTGAAGTGAGGCCTTGCAGGCTTGGGGCCCAGGGAGGAGGGTGACTTGGCAGTTTCCTGGATTCCATCTGCCTAGAGCTGCCTGCTCAGGGCTATATAAGGTACTGCTAGTGGCGGCAGCAGTGCCACCGAAGGGGTGACACCAAAGGGGGTTGCCCTTTGGGGGAGCCACTTCAGGGGACGGTGAGGGCCAGGTCTCTTGGCCCAGGTATTTGTATGTTGGGGTGGGCTTTTAATAGTTGGGCTTCTGTTTTAATTAGTCCTGGGTGAGATAGTTTTAGAATATGTCTGGGCTTACCTGGAAATGGGGAGACAGGCTTGTGGTGCTGGGGAACTTCAATGTTCACTTTGAGACCGATTTGTCCAGGGAGGCTCAGGAGTTCATAGTGGCCATGGCGACTATAGGCCTATCTCAAGCGGTCTCGGGACTGACGCACATTGCTGGTCACACGCTTGATTTGGTCTTTCACTCTGATCAGGGTGGTGTTCCGTGAGTGGGGAGTCCTGTGATTTCCCCATTGTCATGGATGGACCACCATCTGGTTAAGGCTGGACTCACAATCACTTCCCACCTTCGCAGGGGCGAGGGACCTATTAGAATGGTCCACCCAAGACGGTTATTGGATCCAATAGGATTTCAAGAAGCCTTAGAGGGATTTAGTGTTGGCTCTGCCAGTGATCCCGTTTATGCCCTGGTGGAGAATTAGAACAGCAAACTCACCGGGGCAGTAGACATGATTGCTCCTAAGTGTCCTCTCTGACCCACTTTAAAACTGGCCCCTTGCTATATGGAAGAACTGTGGGGGCTGAAGCGGCGAGGTAGACAACTGGAGTGCAAGTAGAGAAAGACTCGAAACGAATCTGACAGATTGCAACATAGAGCTCATTTGAAGACCTATGCTCAGGCAATACGTGCGGCCAAGAAGCGATTCTTTTCTGCCCATATTGCATCCACAAGTTCACATCCGACGGAGTTGTTCAGGGTTGTGAGAGGGCTAGTATGTGCCCCTCCTCCCTTGAATCATAATCTGGAACCATCGATTACCAGCTGTGATGTGTTTAACGAATTCTTTGCGGGAAAAGTCTCTCATATTCGGGCCGACTTAGACTCCATCTCCAAAATTACTTCAGTGTTTGATGTGAAGGTGTCCAGCGACTCCTCTTGTGTGATTAAGTTGTATCAGTTCCAGTTTGTGACTCCTGAGGATGTGGACAAGCTGATTGGAGCGGTGTGGCCTACCACCTGTTCTCTTGAACTTTGCCCGACATGGCTTATATTATCTGACAGGGGAGTTGTTGTAGAAGGCCTGGTAGAGTTTATAAATGCATCTCTGAGGCAAGGTGGGATGCCTCCTTGTCTTAAGGAAGTAATTATTAGACCACTTCTGAAGAAGCCTACCTTGGATCCCTCAGAGTTTAGCAACTATGGGCCTATCTCCAACCTTCCGTGGCTGAGCAAGGTAATTGAGAGGGTGGTGGCCTCCCAGCTCCAGACAGTCTTGGAGGAAACTAATTATCTCGACCCATTTCAAACTAGCTTTCAGGCTGGCTATGGGATGGAGACTGCCTTGGTCGGCCTGATGGATGATCTCCAATTGGAAATGGACAGAGGAAGTGTGACTCTGTTGGTCCTTTTGGATCTCTCAGCAGCTTTTGATACTATCGACCATAGTATCCTTCTGGAGCATCTGAGGGGGTTGGGAGTGGGAGGCACTGCTTTGCAGTGGTTCCGCTCCTACTTCTTGGGCAGGTTCAAGATGGTATCCCTTGGAGACTGCTGTTCTTCAAAATCTGAACTTTTGTATGGCGTGCCTCAGGGCTCCATATTGTCTCCGATGTTGTTTAACATCTTCATGAAACCTCTGGGAGAGATCATCAGATTTGGTGCAGGGTGCTATCAATATGCTGATGACACCCAAATCTACATGTCTGCATCATCAGGAGAGGGCATAACCTCCCTAAATGCCTGCCTGGAGTCGGTGATGGGCTGGATGAGGGATAACAAACTGAGACTGAATCCAGATAAAACGGAGGTACTCATTGTGCGGGGTCAGAACTCGAAAGACCATTTTGATCTGCCTGTTCTGGATGGGGTCACATTTCCCCAGAAGAAACAGGTATGAAGTCTAGGGATGCTTCTGGATCCAAGCCTCTCCCTGGTCTCCCAGGTTGAGGTGGTGGCCAGAAGTACCTTCTATCAGCTTCGGCTGATACGCCAGCTGCATCCGTTTCTTGAGATGAATGACCTCAAAACAGTGGTACATCTGCTGGTAACCTCCAGACTGGATTACTGCAATGCGCTCTATGTGGGGCTGCCCTTGTATGTAGTCTGGAAACTACAGTTGGTCTAGAATGTGGCAGCCTGGTTGGTCTCTGGGTCATCTCAGAGAGACCATATAACTCCTGTATTGAAGGAGCTACACTGGCTGCCGATATGTTTCCAGGCAAAATACAAGGTGTTGGTTATAACCTACAAAGCCCTAAACAGCTTGGGCCCTGTGTATTTAAGATAACGTATTCTTCGTCATGAACCCCACTGCCCACTGAGATCATCTGGAGAAGTCTGTCTGCATTTGCCACCGGCTCGTCTGGTGGCCAATCAGGGACGGGCCTTCTCCACTGCTGCCCCGAGGCTTTGGAATGTGCTCCCTAGTGAAATAAGAGCCTCCCCATCTCTGACAACTTTTAAAAAGTCTTTAAAGATGCATCTGTTCACCCAGGCTTATAATTAATATTGTTTTAATGGTTTTAATGCTGTTTTAAAATATTATTTTAAAATTTTAAAATTGTTGTAATGTTTTAAACTTTTTGTTTTTGTTTTAAGCAATGTTTTACTTTCTGTTTATATTTTGTTGTAAACTTCCCAGAGACGTAAGTTTTGGGCAGTATAAAAATAGGTTAAATAAAATAAAATAAATTTAAACAAACAAACAAACAAACAAATGTCTGTAAACCCTAAGGAATTTTTAAAACTCCCAATATCAAGTTCATCAGTTAAATCCTTTATTATCTGTTAAAGAATATTCTCAATTGATCCAGCCGTCAAGGAAGGAAAGGAAGATAAAAATGTCCAGTCTTTTCGTGATCTTTGTGAAGTTGACAGTATAATCAAAGTTCCCAACAGAGATCTAGGGTTGCAGGAGGACAGCATACATGGGGGTAACCAGAAGGGCATGGTTTGCTGCCACATTCCTCTTGCAGCACCATGCCAGCTGTCCAACAGTGGGCTGCTTGGAGCTGCACATCATCTTATGTGGTCTCTTTTGGCCTCCCTCTTCATGGAGCAACAAACCCAGTTTGCCATTAGTTCCACCAATGTGGGGAACATTGCGCCAGCTGCTTCAACATGGACCAGGACCGTATCTCCCATAATCTACATTTCCCAATTCTTAGCTCATTTAAAATGTAATAGAATCAGAAATTGTCAGATTATTACTCCATTCTGTGTGCTGCAAGTAAAAACGTCTCGCATCTCTTGCTTGCCTAAGCAGCCAACAGAAAATGGGTACAGCATAGGAAGAACAGGTGTGTTTTCACTTGGAAGAAGCAGCAAGATATATGAAAATGACTTAGCAGCTGGTGAGTAAAAGAGATTGAACTTGTGCCAGCCAAACTCTCTGTGTGTGTGTGTGTACGCGTGCAATTTTCTTTTTACCAAGGGCTTGTCCAGATGGTATCTTCCCCATGCTTGGATTACACCAGAAAGGGAAGCAGGAAAGGTATCGTAATAAATAGGTAGCAAATTGCTCATTGCTTTGTGCTTCATTCATTCTTTTTGCCATCTATACTGATCCCTATTCTTGCCAGGAATCTAGCAGGAAGTCCCTGTGCCTTACAGGTGACAAGCACAATGAGGGAATTATTCACCACTGAAGCTCAAAGATCATGGAGGCTAAAATAAGTAAACAGTAATTCATGCAAAGTAACATAATCACAACTAATCACAAGATTATAAGAAAACGTAAATAATAGTAATAGGAAATAATCATGCCACAAGTAGTGCAAAATAAAACAGCAAGACTCCACCGGGACTTTTGCATTCATAGCTACTGTAGTAAAATCTTCCTTAAGTTTTCTATCTCCATTAACAGAATAAATATTGGGCACAATCTACTCCTTGTGATTGTTACAGACTCAGGCGGCCCCTATACAATCCTTGTTTGCCGCCTTGTAGCCCCCAGGAAGTAGATGATCAGGAAGTGGGCTGGAGTCCTCTTCAGGCACAGAAGCTCCATTCCTCTATTCTCAAGGGCTACAAGAGTCCCAGGATGTAAAGATATTCAATTGTTTACTTATATATGTGCTTACAATTTGAAATATATATTCGTGCACAGTAAAGTGAGAAAAGATAAAACCCTGGAGATAAGTAGTACTATTGATGGATCCAGACCCAAGGGACAATACCCATGTGACAGGTGTAATGTCTGTTCAAATTGTATGGAATTAGATAAGTTTCAGAACCCTAGGAATGACAGGCTTTATAGGATTCATGATTTTTTTTACTTGCAACAGCAAGGGGTTTATATGCCTTATCCAATGTCCATGCAAACTTTTGGAATAACAACTAGAATGATTAAGATATGTATAGAATGATTAAGATACATTAAAAATGTATCAGGAAAGGAAAAGTTCAGGCACCCCTGGTTGTCATTTTTGTTGGAGCTAGGACCCTGGCAGCATCAGCTCTCAGCTGCAATGCCTCATAGTGACCACTGGGGTGGGGGGAGGTTAGGATCATGGATAAAAGTGCTGGACTCCTCCCCTCTTTGTACTTCCAGGGTTAGTCTCCATTTTGTCTCTCCAGTGATAGCTGTTTGTTTTGGTCTCTCTTCAGCCAAGAGCTACCGCTGAAATTAAGCTGCAGGCTTGTTCACATTTGTGTGTAAGGTTTTCTTTAAATAAATCCTAGTAGTTCTTCAATACTAAAGAACTGTCTCAAAACCTCTTGTTTTGCTGTTTTCTCACCAAACTGGTTTTCCTTGCTATTTGGGGACTGAACTGTCATTCTTCCCCTACAATTTTAAGGAATATAGTCATAGTGAAAAAGAACTGAAATGTTGTACTGTATAGAGAAAGTCTGACCCTCTGAAAACAACCTCTCTAAGAAATTACAGTAGGGAGAGGTGTATTGGATATGTCTTTTGGTCATGCCTTTTGGCCTAAATGAAGAGACTGATTGGATGGCAGCAATGTAGAAATGTTCAGATTAATTAACTTCAATAATTCTGATTTCCTTGCCATTGTAACTGTGAACAATTATTTGGTTACATTATATGTATGGTTGTAAATCATCTTCAATAACAGGGATTGTATATTTGGTGATTATTACGTTGATGTGTGTTGTAGTTTGAGATAATTTTGTAATTTATGATCCTTTTAAATATATATTATTATTTTTAATTTTTGTAATGATATAAACTGTTTTAATATTGTAATTTTGAATAATGGTGATTAGATATTTCTTGGATTTCTACACGATAGCATAATATAAGGTTTTAATAGTACCTTCCCCTTTTAGAGGGTATAAGAGCAAGGCTCCATTAAAAAACAAACTTTTGGAGGGAGGACATATCGTAATCTACTATATAAGAAACAGCTGTAAGGGCTTTAAAGTATAGATAAAAGAAGATATAGGTAGTTGACTTCACTGACTTGTAGACCCTTTGCAAGGAGTTTGAATTTTAAGCTTCTGAAGGATAAGTCCACTATACACTAGTGGCTCTATAAACTTTTAATGTTTATAGTAAGGGCTTAATATCTCACAGAAGAAAGATGTGTAAGTTGATTACTAAGAGAGATCTTGGAGAAATAGTGAAAATTACTTTGGATTAGAAGAGTAACCTTGTTCCCCTTTTTTAAAAAAAAAATCTTATAAGGAGATGAGTATTGTAGTAAAACAGGGGATGTAAGTGATCCTTACAGAACTGGGCTATTTTATTTATAGACTTTGGAGATGTATTGTCCTCGTGAAAGCTAGAGATGTGCACGAATTGTGATTCGTAACATGATTTGAAATACATCCTTGGCACCTTTAAAATGGAGGAGAGCAGGTGCTTACCTGCTCTTCTGCCACTCACCACCACTTCCTGAATTGGCGGTGCTCCTCACAGCTATTTGTACATGCCAGCAGTGCTCTCCCACAGCTGCCCTCGCATGATGCTGGCATGCACATGGCCACTGCACATAATGGTGTGGGCCTCTGCACATGTGTGGAGGCCATTAATGACCTCTGCACATGTGCAGAGGTAATTTGCATCACCACAAAAAAGAAAGTTGGCAGATTTAAGTAGCTGGAGAAAGTCACCATTGTAGCCAATGAGAGATTGATTTGAAAATTCTGCCAATCAGAACATGTGATGGGGCTCCTTTGCTAATGGAAATCAAGTTGCCATTTTTATCTTTCTCATCCCCATTGCCAGACTTTACCCTGAACATTTCCAGTTCCCTGTGCTCTCCCCTTGTTCTCCTTCCTCAGACATCAAAATGGCTGATCCTGCCACCACCACCATCTTCTGTTTGAACCCAAATATCATGAACTTCCTACCTGCTCTAACAAGATGTTGCTTTCTCCACCCACCCCCATCTGAGGCAGGTGACAAGGTCTAGCAGAGCTCTCCAACCTTGCAATACAATAGACACAAGTGGAAACTTGTGCCCATATATGGACACATGACCGATCTGTGTGCCAAGATATGCAGCTGTACTCCCACCCTGGCCTTCAAGCAATGGGGCTGGATCATTCAAAGATTCATTTGTTTGTTGGTTTTATTGCAGCTCTGAGAGACTGGACTCTCTGGAACTGGACTCAAAATTGCCGTGGTTTGAATCATCTGCTTTAAATCAGCCCTGTGTGGAGAATCTGTTTTAGTTGGTTACTTCTAACTGTTACTTCTAACTGTTGCTAAGATTAACTATGGGGTTGGCTCCAACTGGGCTGATGAGGTTACTGTTAGAAAGATGGGAGGATGACAGTCGGGGTTAGACGATCAGTTAGAGGTTACTGTCGCCTGAGGATGGTTAGGAAGAGCTAGTGAGGTGTAAGAAGGAAAACCTGAAGAAGAAAACTGTGGAGGTCACCAGACTGAAAGACCAGAAAAGTTCCGAAGGGACAGTGATGATTTCCCAGCACAGATGGCTGGGTGCTTTCTGAGGTGAGAAATTTCCTTCAGTGGACACATTTTGACAGAAAGTTGTAAAGAGGAAATATTAAAAGGAATAGGAGGGATCTGATAGTTGGACTTTAAGAAAGGGGATTGAATAGAACCGCTCAGCTGAAGCTAGACTTTACCACTGAACTGGAAGACAGCCGAAATACCACATAAACTTGTTCATATCCTCTCACAGCTAGGGAGCAAGCAAAAGAAACAATGTTTTATTTATTTAATTCTTCTGTTAAAAATAAAAGATAAACCACTGACTTATTTAAGAGCATGTTATCTATGGTAGCTCCATACCATGCCCAAAATCAAAACCAGCTACTAAAAAGAGCAGTTATTTTGGAGGCAGCAAAAAAGAGGTGATTTTCTCACGCCCTCATGTCCACCATGAGGTTAAAGAGGTTTCACACATGATGCTAAAAGCTTCTCTTGCATAATCTGAGTATCTGGATGTCAATGAAATAGGAAACCAAGGAGAATAATTTTAAAATCTAACAAAGATTCTAGCATAGATTTTCCATTTGCACTATAGTTCCAGGAAAGGCAAATGCCATTTAAGCTCCCACTGTGGAAAAATATATTGAAAAGGGAGAGGAATTCTTCATTTTGGATACACTCATTGCTTTCGGAATATGCTAGTGCTTGGGCTTCTACAGAAGAAGGGGAGATGTAGGGGAAAGTAATGAAAAAGAATGTTCTCTTCTGCATGCTTTCATGGTACCCAGAAGGCATCCCCAAGCGGCCACTTTTGACAGAGATCATGTTAGAATTAGGAAGGAAGGCCTAACCATTTTAATGAGTCTACCTTTACATTACAGAATCACTGCAGATGGGGTAGAAAAAACTACCATATCCTGGAGTAATACCACTAAAGAGCCAAACGGTATTATTTTTCAGACCCTAAATCCTCAAAAGAATTACAGTGTTGGGCTGCCTGCCAATTCAAACAATTGCCAGTAAGCCTGATGATCCGGTTGCAATCAAATAGACAGAAAAAAGCAGCCACCACTCAAAAATCTTGAAGAAACAGATTTTTTATGTTTAAACAATTCGAACAGAGGACTTGTTCTATATGCAGCAATATAAAGAGCAGGGGTCTTTTCTGACTTTGAAATGCCACCGAAAATGTCTAAGAAATTCAGATATTATATATCTGAACTGTTGGATTTAGGAGTTACAATCAGGTGGTCTTCAAGAGCTTTCGCCACAGCTTTGTTCAAGAAAATAATGTGAAAGATGGGCTTTGTTTTGAATTACAGTCCCTGCTTCTACATATGTGTGTGCACACACACTCTTGTCTATTTAGTCTTTTTCTAATTTTGGGCTGCCCGCCTGCCCCATGGAGAGCTTCCACTGCTAGTGAGATCTCCTTCACACATGCATGTTTATCCCTTGATGACTTTAACATCAAGAGATGATGCATGCATACATCATCACAGACCGGTCACCACAGAGAGCCAGTTTGGTGGAGTGGTTAGAGTGGTAGACTGGGACTTGGGAGACACAGGTTCAGATCTCTGCTCAGCCATGAAACTCACCAAATAACCTTGGTTCAATTACTCTCTCTCTCAGCTTAGCCTACCTCATTGGGCTGCTGTGAGGATCAAATGGGGAGGTGACCATGTGCATCACCGTAACTTCCTTGGAAGAAGGGTGGATTAAAAAAGGGGGGGAAATACTACCTCACAACACGATACTTTTGAGTGGACTCCCTCCACACATTCAGCTTTCATTCACATTCATCAAGACCTGGGTCATATGTTTGGCAGCTGTCAAATATCACACAAGGGGCCATCAATGGGCTTACAATCCAGAAAGAATTGCACAATGGTGCTAACTGCATAAACAAACACCCTTAGGAGGGAGTTGTACTTGGGGTCCTCACCATTTTCATCATAATTACTGCCCTTTTAAGAGCAGGCACAATCACACATACGGCAGAGGCCATGTGTTCAGCTTCCATGTGGAAGTGCAAGTTCCCACAGTTGGTTGTGCTGGTCAAAGACTGAAATAAAGACTATGACTACAGTTGGCACACTCACACATAACCTACTAGGTTGTAAGTCCACTATCAGCCCTGCATGCTCCTGTGGATGACGGCATGGGGTGGGGGCAGGCGAACATATGAACCAGACCCAGCTGTACATTAATGAAATGTAGAGAAATCAAGGTATGTACATTGCACATGCATACCAGCTCTGAGTATACATAGGAACATAGGAAGCTGCCATATACTGAGTATAGGTCCATCTAGCTCAGTATTGTCTTCACAGACTGGCAGCAGCTTCTCCAAGGTTGCTGGCAGGAATCTCTCTCAGCCCTATCTTGGAGATGCCAAGGAGGGAACTTGGAACCTTCTGATGCTCTTCCCATAGCAGCTCCATCCCCTAAGGCAGGGATTCTCAACGTGTGGGTCCCCAGATGTAATTTGACTTCAACTCCCATAATTCCCAACCAAAGGCCACTGGGGCTGGGGATTATGGGAGTTGAAGTCCAATAACATCTGGGGACCCACACGTTGAGAAACCCTGCCCTAAGGGATGGAGTGCTCACACATCAAGTCTCCCATTCATATGCAGCAGGGTGGACCCTGTTTAGCTAAGGGGACAATTCATGCTTGCTACCACAAGACCAGCTCTCCTCTCCTATGTGTGTATACATAGACACATGTATGCACACAGGCATTAGTTACCCACTACTGGAACAAAGGGGTTTTGTTTTTTTAAAGAAATGGTTGGTTCCCCCAACCATGTGAAAGAACATTTCCTGTTAAGTAATTCTGTGCATGTAAGCAACAGCATGATCAGGACTACAATGCTTGCCCTGATGAAGGTGTCGGTGCTCAGCCAGCCAGAACTAGGGTAGGCAACGTATGACTCTCCAGATGTTGCTGAACTACAATTCCCATTACCCCCAGCCACTGTTTATTACAGCTAGGGGTGATGGGAGCTGCATGTTGCCTACCTCCGATCTAGAAGCTGAAGAGCAGAAATGACCAACTCCTGCCCCCTCAGTCCTGCTCCCCGAAGGATCCAATCAGCTTGGTGTGGATGAGACTGAGCATGCTACGAATAGTTGTAGTTTGGCTTTTGATGTCCCCATGAAAAACACAGTGCAGCCTGGCAATCATGAAAGGGAGCAGCACCCAAATGCAGGGCTGGTGTAAGGTTCTCTAATGACACATTGTATGTTCACTTTCAAGGAAGACATTCCTGTAGTACCAGGTTTGCACTAAAGCACTGACTTCAAAGCACATGAAATTCACAGGCAGAGATGACCTCAGAGCTGACTCATATATTATCATGAAATAGGGAAGTACAGAGTGCAGTAATGTGTAATGCATGAAGTGTGACTTGTAGTTATCTCTCATGGTGAGAGCCTTGTGTGTGTGTTTGAGGCTGTCCATCTGTCAGAAAGAAAGAACGAACGAAAGGATGAAAGAACGAAAAGATCACATTACTGTTTCTCCTTGTCGTTTTTAAAAAGCATAGCTAAAATATGCTTCTACAATATATGCGTCCTACACAGAGGACCTGTGGAGGACCAGGGAGGAGAGCTGGTCTTGTGGTAGCAAGCATGACTTGTCCCCATAGCTAAGCAGGGTCTGCCCTGGTTGCATCTGAATGGGAGACTTGATGTGTGAGCACTGCAAGATATTCCCACTCAGGGGATGGAGCCGCTCTGGGAAGAGCAGAAGGTTCCAAGTTCCCTCCCTGGCTTCTCCAAGATAGGGCTGAGAGAGATTCCTGCCTGCAACCTTGGAGAAGCCGCTGCCAGTCTGTGAAGACAATACTGAGCTAGATAGACCAATGGTGTGACTCAGTATATGGCAGTTTCCTATGTTCCTATGACATTTGCACTGAAATGGAAATTTACATCTCAACTGGAGGCAGCTTATGTCATTTTTCCCTTTGCTGCAACTCCAGCTATTATCTCAAGGCTAAGTATGAAGATTTCTGTGTTCATACTTCCTCTGTGTTCCTGGGGGCACTCTGATTGTCAGACAATGGGCCAGGGGCCGGAAGTCTGTTTAGCTGCATAAACCAATATATTTGTCGGATACCGAAATCCTTAATAAAAGTTAGCAGTTATGTATTCAGGCCTATGCAAATTAAAATTTAAGCAGCCTTAAAGTATACAATCTCTCTTGCATCTTTTGAGAACATTTCCCCTTTGTGAATAAAACTCTTTGATTAAAATTTGATAGTGTTCATAGTGGTCAAATACAATTTCTCAAGGGTCAGGTCCAGCATGTGTGCTACTAGTGGGCCATCTCTGCTGTATGTAGAGAGTCAATCTGAGAAGCAGGCTTCCTACCCTTTGCCTAGAGACTAGTCCATTTTGGCTCCCATATGAGTGCCCTCAGCATAGGAGAAAGTCATGTTGCTTATCATCAGCAGTGTCACAGGCACTGTCCTGTAGGTGCCTGTCACGCTCAGGAAACCACATTCTAGAGAGGGCTCCAAACCCAAGGGCTCCCATTAGCCAGAATAGGGGCACTTTATTTCCCCAGCAACAATATACCGTGACCTGAGTGCTGGTTCAAATATCCACTGGTACTATATCGGGCAGCAGCGATATAGGAAGATGCTGAAAGGTATCATCTCATACTGCGCGGGAGGAGGCAATGGTAAACCCCTCCTGTATTCTACCAAAGAAAACCACAGGGCTCTGTGGGCGCCAGGAGTCGAAATCGACTTCATGGCACACTTTACCTTTAAGTGCTAGGAACAATCATTATAAGAATTTCCTTGATGGAAAACACTGGATCATGTGTGGCAACTGAGCAACAACTGCACATTTCTTGCCCTAAAAACTGAACAAAACCTGGAAAGGTTCAGAGCAGAACATCTATTACAGAAACCTCAAGTGATTCAGAATATGTATCCATGCTTATTTACTGTGTGTTTCTCAATAAACTCATGTCAGTAAAACAGATGATGTATGTTCACATATGCATTAGGGCCCCACTTCAGAATGTAGGAAAAGCAGCACCAGCTCATTTTCATTCTAATTCTTGCATCAGGAAAGTGAGGTGGGTATCCCATAATATAAAATTCACAGGAATGAACTTGCATGTATGAAAATTTAACATGCATTTTCCCTTAATATGGAATAATTATCTGACTATTTGGGGCAGGTTGTATGTTGCACATATTTTGTCAGTTGCATGTACTTGTCAAAAGTGCTTCTTCTGTAGCCAACTGCGAAATCACTCCATTACTTCACTCATAATGTGCACTACTGTCTGTGTAGCCTTGGTGAGTGACCTTAACTGAAGTGCATGGAACTGTTTACACGATTAAGAACAGCTACAGAACGTTTACAACTAGTTTTCACTTCAAATTCAGATTTATAGAGAGCACGTTTCATAATGATTGGCTGTCTGCAGCTGCATACAAGGAAGTTCTCAAGTGGGGGATTTCTCAGTGGAAGTTCCCAGTTAACGTCAATAATAAGCCATACAGGATACTGACTGAGCTTTACTTCTAAGATCCTGTTGAGAAAGCTTCCCGAGTCTCAAAAAATTATCTATATTTTTATTATTAGGAATTGAAACAGAATAAAAGGTTTATTGAGACAACGATCATTTACAAGGTAAGGAATTTTTAAATTTTATTTTTTTTAATCTATAAGCAAGGAATATTTAGTTTAGCTGAAATAGACAATGTTCAGAGCATGCTGTTTGAATCAAGTCATTATAATGTGAAAAAAGGATGTGAATTCTATAATTATGATAATTGTGATATTTTCCAGGCAGATTTACAGTAAGTGCTGGTGCTTCTTTTTAAACAAGTAGTTTAAACCCCTAACCATTCTTCACATTAGTTTCTTTATCTATGAAAATAATGCTGCAATCCTAAACATATTTACTACAAAGTAAATCCCATTACTTCCTTTACTTGTGAGGCTTTACTTGTGAGTAAAATAATATTGGCATCACATATATTAAGACACAACAAATTGACTGAATTATTCCATTATCTGTTTTAAAAAGTTACACTGCTCTCTGATAAAACAATGTTTATGGCTGCATCAATTTCTTCTCCTCCTCTCAGCCGATTTGGCATCTTCCATCTTCAGCACAAACATTTTCAGTGCTTTCTTGCTCTATAAGAATTCAAGTTTATTCATGTATTTGTATTGCGCAGTCATTGCTGTCATCATTATGCTGGTAAAAACATATATAACTGCATGGAATGCACTTTAGCTAATAAGACGATGTTGTATGGTGGCTTAGGGTGTTTGTACTAGATGTCTGTCTACAATGCATCTCTGTTTCAGGGCTAAAAATATCACTACAAATCCTAGGCCCAGGAAGTACTACCATGTCCTTGTGCTATTCCCACTAAAAATCTCGAGAGGGCTTACACAGTCTGCTTCACAGCAGATTATACCCTCTGTTTGATGGCCAGAAGCTAGTTAGAGACTTGTCCTTCTAGTAATCAGCTAAGCAAAATGATTTTAATTATATTTTATTGCTGTATAATTACATTGGTGAATGTGGACAGGAACAAAGGGGTAAAGCATGCCATCTAAACACTTCACCCACATACGTCACTGAGCTTAAAGTACCAGCCAAAGACTATGGAAGAGCTGAAAAAATAAGCACTCAATTGGCATCATATATGGACATCATACAGCCAAAGTTAATTGGCTGATTTCAATAAAGTAATTAGGGCCAAACTATATATGTGTGGGAGCATGCTGCTAAAAGGCATGCTTCCAACAGAAAGCACCTTTTCCTTTTCTTTCTTTCTTTTTACAAAAGAAACAGCCACAGGGCCCAATCCTGATGGCTTCCAGTGAGCAGGAGACTCACTCTTTCCACTTGCACCATTTCCGCTCTGGAAATCTACCTCACCCAGCCCCACAATGGATGCTTGAGAGCAAATAGCAACCTGGGGGCAATTTCTGAAGGGAAAATTGCATGAGCGGAAAAAGTTAATCTCCCCAAGTCTCAATCAGAATTATTTTATTTATTTATTTATTTATTTATTTATTTATCTATCATATTTTTATACCGCCTAATATGCATATCTCTAGGCAGTGTACAAAATTTAAAATGTTTAAAAGTCACACGTTAAGATACATGACAATAAAAACAATATAATAAAATTATTAAAACAAGTTTTTAAAATTATTAAAATTAATGCTAATTAAAAGCCTGAGATAATAGGAGGGTCTTGAGGTTCTTCCTGAAAACAAACAGAGAAGGAGATGCTCTTATTTTGGCAGGAAACTTATTCCAAAGCCCTGGGGCAGCCACAGAGAAAGGCTGGTCCTGGGTCGCCACCAAACGAGCCGGTGGCAAATGTAACTGGACCTCTCCAGAAGATCATAACAGGCAGCAGGGATTATGACAAAGGAGGCGCTCTCTCAAATAGCCTGGTCCCAAGCTGTTAAGGGCTTCACAGGTAATAACCAGGACTTTGTATTTCACCCAGAAACACATCGGCAGCCAGTGCAGTTCTTTTAGAACCGATGTTATGTGGTCCCTTTGTGTTGTCCCAGAGACCAATCTGGCTGCCGCATTCTGTATCAATTGTAGTTTCCAGACTATGTACAAAGACAGCCCCACACAGAGCACATTACAGTAGTCAAGCCTGGGGGTTACCAGCATATGTACCACTGTTTTAAGGTCATTCACCTCTAGAAATGGATGTAGCTGATGTATCAGCCAAAGCTGATAAAAAGTGCCCCTGGCCACCGCCTCAACCTGCGAAACCAGGGAGAGCTTTGGGTCCAGGAGCACTCCCCAGCTATGCACCTGATCTTACAGGGGGAGTTTCCTGTAGAATTAGGTCCCCCTTTGACTGTTTTTTTGTTTGGGGTGGGGGATGGGGGAGATGCTTCTAGCTAGAAGCACTCTTTTTAACAACACATTTCCATATCTAGTTTAGCCCACAAGCACATATTTAAATCTTGCCCCTTAGAATTATGAGTACTGAAATTTGACTGGATTGTGCTCCGTATCTTTACAATAGATAATACTGGTATTTTTGCTCAGGGTGCCATATTGTCTTAAGTAGAAGGAAGTATTTCCGGGAAACAAGCAAAAAGATTTAACTATCTGATGTGGGTTATCTAGTGCTTGAAAGCATGGATGCAGAATCAGATATTGAAGCGCACCACCTTAAGATATTTTGTTTGCAGGAAAGCAATATATGTGACTCTGAGCACATCAGGGCAGGAGGGAACTGCCTTAAAGCGTATAGGAAAATAATTATATAGAAACAATACCAGATTTACATGGATTAAGTATTTGTAGGCATGCTCTTTTACTTGACAGAGTAAATATTATACACATAGTGGCCGACATCCAGATTAACAAAGCATATGTGCAGCAAACACACAGCCCAAGCTATGTAGGAGGGACAATTTCAATCGATCTCCCTTTCTCTGTGACTCCTGAAAATATTACCCTGAAGACTGTGCGACCCTTGAGCACATATTTTCAGGAGTCAGAACCAGCTAAAGAGCGGGGGGGAGAGAGACAAAAGCCAACCCTTTCCTGTAGAGCATGCACAGCATTGCTACGTACACACTTTGCTAGTATGGATGTCGGTCATTATCCTTAGAGTAACAGATATTGCCTCTTATAAAATGGTACCTTACAACAGAGTAGAGGGATGAACTTTTGATTAGCTTCCACCCTTTCAGCATGAGAGCTGGCACAGGGTCATGCACAGGTATTCTGTCTGTCAGACAAGGGTGTCTCCTTAGTTAAGAGCTCAGTGAGTAGCAGTAGGCAAGTTACTCTCTCTTAGCTTTCTCCAGTCTCAATTATGAAGATAATTCTGGCCTACCTTACAGGGTTGTTATAAAGATTACTGAGATAATAGATGTGAAATAATTTGACTACCGTATTTTACAGAGTATAAGACGCACTTTTTTCCTTGAAAAATATCCCCCCAAATTCAGGTGCATCTTATACTCCGATTGGCCAGGGAGAAGTTCAAAGTTTAGGGCTTTTCGGGAAAGAGAGGGGGAGGAGGAGGAAGGGTTCAGAAGGATTGGGGTGGGGGGTTCCATTAAGGGCGGGGGAGAGTTTACTTACCCCTCCCGCACTTTCCCCACTCCGGCGCCGTATTTCCTTTACAAATCGGGTGGCAGGATACCTCTCTGCCGCCCCTTTCTCCTGTTCAAATCGGGGGGGGGGGGGGAAGGATACTTCCCTGCCGCCCCCTTCCCCGCTGGGCTCCTTTTAGAAATCGGGTGGCAGGATACCTCCCTGCCGCCCCTTTCCAGAAGCCTTTTGCAGCCCTTTTCCAGGGCGCCCCTTTCTAGAAGCCTTTTGCAGCCAAGCAGGGAAAGGGCGGCAGGGAGGTATCCTGCTGCCCAATTTCTAAAAGGAGCCCAGTGGGGAAGGGGGCGGCAGGGAGGTCCCTGCTGTCCCTTTTCCGCTGGGCTCCTTTCCAAAATCGGGAGGCAGGATACCACCCTGCCGCCCCTTTCCCTGCTTGGCTGCAAAAGGCTTCTTAAAGCCTTTTGCAGCCAAGCCTGGAAAGGGGCGGCACGAGCCCGCGCAGGCAAGCGCCAGCCCGCAGGAGCCGCCGGAGGCACAAGGTGAAGGAGGTCCCGAGCAACAACTAGCAGCAGCCGCCGCCACCGTGGATCACCAACGTGGGCTCGCTGCTGCTGGCAGGAGGGGCTCGGTGGGAGGGCTTGGAGGGGAGAGGAGAAGGAAAGCTCAAAAACTCAAAAACTGGATGAAAATTTAAGGTGCGTCTTATAGCCTGTAGCGTCTTATAGTCCGTAAAATACGGTATTCAAAGGTTCCTAAATAAATGCTGAGTATGGTTATTTATTTGTTTTGATCTGTTATATGACAAGTGGGCAGGGGACAAAAAATGTCACAACTGCCCCTCCCAGTTTACGTCAGGTAGTTGGAAGGCATAGAGCCAATTAATTCCACCTGTTCCTACTCCCTGCGCATTCTCACTGATACTATGACTAGGAAGATTGCTGGAAGGAGGCAAGGACCCTTTGCTAAGACTATCAATTATTTCATTGACATTATTTCACTGAAGCCAGCATGGTGTAGTACTTAGAGTGTTGAACTAGGTCCTGAGCTCAAATTCCCTCTCAGCCATCAAACTCACTGAGTGACTCTGGACCAGTCATTTATCTTGGTCTAGCCTACCTCACAGGTTTGTTGTGGGATAAGCATAACCATGTGCACCACTCTGAGCTCCTTGGAGAAAGAACAAGATACATAAATGTGAAAATAAAATAAGAAAATAAAATAAAATAATAATAAATAAACATATTCCATCCTTCCAGCAAGGAGCTCAGAGTCTGAAGCACCCTACACCTGATCACACATGTACATAGTCTGAAGTACCCTTACACATGCTTCATTTCAGAGGTCCAGTTCTTCTTTCACACAAGTATTTGGTTGCTGCTTGCTATAGAGGATTTCCTACACTATTCTGGTAACCTAGAAAGCTATTACTTCCTATGGCAGAATTATTTCTTTTGCTAGCCCCTGCCACATGATCTCCCGGGTTCAAAATTACCAGTGCAGCATGGGAAGCAACCACATGAAAGCAGCAACTTCATAAGTGACTCAGATAGAGAGAGGGGGAACTTTATCTGATACCATTCTTTGGACAAGGAAGCTGACTGCACTAGATTAGTTATTCTAGACTACTCAGTAGAACCTTTCTAATTAGGCCCTGTGGAACATGAACCACAATTACAACAGAATTCTTAGGTTGCAATCCTAAACACACTTACTAGGGAGTAAGACCCATTAAACACAATAGGACTTGCTTCTAAGTAAACATGCATGGAATTGTAGTGACCATTTAGCATATAAGTTCACACACTGCCCTGATATGTAAACTATGCACATGATGAGTGACTGTGTGAGCCTCTAGCCCTATCCAAACATTGTTGTCTATGCGTACAAATATCTGTGCACATGTACACGTTTTTGTGTGAATGCTGAAAGTGAAAGTTAAAAGTGAACACCTTCCCAAATGCTGGGTACAGCTAGGAAGAATACTACTGAACATGTGTTGACTGCAATGTATGAATAACTTACATGCAGACAGCTCTGTAGGTGTGTACACAAGTACACAGTGTGTGTGTTGAGCATAATGTGTGAATAGGGCTTCTCACGAATTCAGAGCGAGTGCACACATGGCCTCAGAATGTTGGTGGGACGTACTAATTAATACTGGGCTCACAAGCCTGTCCCCACTATGGGTAAAACTTGAGTGTTATCTTGGGCCTATGCAAATAAATTACCACTCAAATAGTTACTTTCCACACAGTCTGCCCACTCTTTTGTTCACTGAGGACCAGTTTGTAAGCAGAACCAATTTACTTATACAGTAAGCCTGCAAAGAGGGGGTTTTTTAGTTTGAATTTTTGTACAAATTTGTGGCAACTGTCACTTCATAAATAATAATAATAAAACTGAATATTTAACAGCTCACCAGGCTGCAAATTGCTGCCTGCCAGCTACTACTACAACAAATATTTATATAATGCTTTTCAACAAAAGTGCTCAAAGCCAGGGGCGTAGCAAGGTTGGAGTGGGCCCAGAGACAAGATTTTAAAATGCCGCCCCCTCACTAAAGTTCAGCTCATTTTTTAAAAGGTTTTGTAAATTGTGGATGATGCAGGTCATGTAATGGTACTAGAGAAAGACATGCTGTTCTGGTAGCTGCAGGTCTTAACACTCACATCAGTTTCGGAGGATGAATACAACTGAAGGAAGCCCGGGTGGGTGCGCGGCTGGGGGAGACAGTCATGTGACTTGCCTCGGGGGGGGGCCAAGGCAGTGGGCCCCCAGACAACTGTCTCCCCTTGCTCTATTATAGTTATGCCCCTGCTCAAAGCGGTTCAGTTGTGTGAGGAAGCATACTCATACATATGCACTCCATTTTTGTATCAAAAGCAGGCAAAAAAGAAAACCAAAACAGATTTCAGTAGAGAGGAGTTTCTCTGTAAAAGGAACAGTATGACTCTGCAAAGTCTCTGGACAGCTATAGGGATATCATACGGTATACCCTCAACATTCCCATTCACCATGTGAATGGGTAATTTGCTAGTTACTCATCACTCACTATCACTAAAGCACCATAAACCTTTATCCTTTATCATTAGAAAGGGGATTGAAAATAAAACGGCTAACATTATAATGCCCTTATACAAAACTATGGTGCGACCACACTTGGAGTACTGCGTACAATTCTGGTCACCACATCTTAAAAAGGACATTGTTGAACTGGAGAAGGTACAGAAGAGGGCAACCAAGATGATCAGGGGCCTAGAGCACCTTTCTTATGAGGCAAGACTACAACACCTGGGGCTTTTTAGTTTAGAAAAAAGACGACTGCGGGGAGACATGATAGAGGTCTATAAAATCATGCATGGCATGGAGAAAGTGGAAAGAGAGAGATTCTTTTCCCTCTCACACAACACTAGAACCAGGGGTCACTCCATGAAATTGATTGCCAGGAAGTCTAGGACCAACAAACAGAAGTACTTCTTCACACAACGCGTGATCCACTTGTGGAACTCTCTGCCACAGGATGTGGTGACAGCCAACAACCTGGATGGCTTTAAGAGGGGTTTGGATGGCTTCATGGAGGAGAGGTCTATCAATGGCTACTAGTCGGAGGGCTGTGGGCCACCTCCAGCCTCAAGGGCAGGGTGCCTCTGAGTACCAGTTGCAGGGGAGTAATGGCAGGAGAGAGGGCACGCCCTCAACTCCTGTCTGTGGCTTCCAGCGGCATCTGGTGGGCCACTGTGTGAAACAGGATGCTGGACTAGATGGGCCGTGGGCCTGATCCAGCAGGGCTGTTCTTATGTTCTTATGTTATCCTTGTTTGCTCACACAATGGTCCATTAAGTCACTACTGTTACACCCATTTTTCAAATGAGAAATTGCAGTCAAGAATGAGGAAGATACTTAAATCACTTGGCAGAGCTGAATTTTGATTCTACATTCAAGTCAGTGGCCACGTGTTCTGGGGACATGATCGTAAGGGAAATAATCAAGGCTGGCTAAACAGCTGGCTTGTTTTAGCAAGGATGGCTAAACAGTTGTATAGTACAAGAGCAGGAAGCAACCCCTCATTTCAGATCCGCACTTGTTCTCAAGAAGCATTATATCTACATCCATTCTATACACTGAGCAATTCACATGTCTTTTTCCTCCTCCTCCTCCCTTACACAAGATGGTACCCAGAGTTCACTGACCTAGCAATAAATTAACTTCCAGCTACTGTTTCATAATATTTTTAGCAGCTAAATATTGTAAATAAGCCAGTATTATACGCAAGAATGAAAATATAGCAATAATAAAGATGCTGGCAAATCCTGTAACCTCTAAAAGAAGAGGCAATCAAAGTGACTGGATATAGTAACCCTATTCACATTATGTTGAATGTGTGGACAATGTATAAAATTGTATGCATGTACAGATCTATACATATGCAGTTGTACATGTAGTGAATGTAACATATGAATAATAGCACACTTCTTGTATGTGCCCTGTGTTTGAGAAGACCTGTACAACTTCACTTTTACAATGAACACATGTACAGACATTCACACAAAAACATAAACATGGACATACAACATATTGGGTTGGTTCAGACAAGCACCAACCAGTACATACTATATGGTTGGGGATGCATCCTGCTGACATCGCAGGTGGACATCCCAATGTGCTTTTGAGGCATCCATTAATTGCATGAGGGTAACATTAATCCAAATCACCCCTCTATGTGCACTCCAAAACCTTGAAAATATCTATGGTTAAACCTGTTGCCCTTCATCGCTTGATAGGACATTTTAGAATTGGGGAAAGTGCAGAAGATGACATCCAAGATTATCAGGGGCCTGGAGCACCTTCCTTATGAGGCAAGGCTACAGCATCTGCGGCTTTTTAGTGTGGAAAAGAGGTGACCACAGTGTATAAAATTATGCATCGAGTAGAGAATGGACAGAGAGAAATTTTTCTCCCTCTCTCACACTAGAACCAGGGGTCATCCCAAGAAAGTGAAGGCCAGGAAATTTAGGACCAACAAAAAGAAGTACTTTTTCACACAGTGCGTAATTAATCTATGGAATTCTACACCTCAGGATGTGGTGATGGCCACTAGCTTGGATGGCTTAAAAAGGGCTTAGACAGATTCATGGAGGGCAGGTCTATCAATAGCTACTAGCAGTGGAGGCCAGGAAGTAAGGGCAAGGTGGGCTATGCCTGCCCACCACCAAAAATGGGACGGAAAAGAAAACACTGTGGGTAGTTTAAAAGAAAAAGAAAAAACTTATAGTGTTCAGCCGGGGGTGGGGGGAGAGGCAGTCGATATGCTGGGAGGCAGGGAAGTTCCTGCTTCCTCCCCCAGCTTCTGCAATTTCCTCGCCCGCTCTGCTACTGGAGGGAATAGCCTGCTAATCAAGGCTATTCCGTCACCTCGTTGCTTTGGGTATCCCTGCATCATCACCTACCTGGGTTAGACATAATAAAAAGGCAAAAGAGATGTCTTGCCCTTTTATTAAGTCTAAGCTAGGTAGGCGGTGATGTAGGATGCCCAAAGTAACGAGGTGAAGGAATAGCCTTGATTAGCAGGCTATTCCCTCCAGTAGCAATGCAGGCGAGGAAGTTGCAGCTGCCGGGGAGGAAGCTGGAACTTCCCTGCCTCCCATTTCAACTGCCTCTTCCCCCCACACCCGGCTGGCTGAACACTGTAAGTTATCTTTTACCAGTCAAGGGGGGGTTCTTTTCTTTTACCACTGGTGGCGCAGTGGTAAAACTGCCGCCCTGTAACCAGAAGGTTACAAGTTCGATCCTGACCAGGGGCTCAAGGTTGACTCAGCCTTCCATCCTTCCGAGGTCGGTAAAATGAGTACCCAGAATGTTGGGGGCAATATGCTAAATCATTGTAAACCGCTTAGAGAGCTTCGGCTATAGAGCGGTATATAAATGTAAGTGCTATTGCTATTGCTATTGCTATTGCTATTGCTATTGCTATTTTGGGGGTGGGTGGGGTGCTGGCTGCTGCTAGATTTGAATGGCTCAAATCACTCAGCACCTGTTACCTGTGAGTAGACAGATTAGAAATAATGGGCTTACTCATGTGTAACATTCATTTCATGGTTTTTGCAACTAGCATCCTTGCTCCCCTCCAGTCCCAGGTGGCAGCAGCCGCTACTAGTCTGGTGACTATAGGTCACCTCCAGCCTCAGAAGAAAGTTGCTGGGGAGCAACAGCAAGAGAGAGAACACACCCTCACTTCTTTCTGTGGGCTAGGGATGTGTGGACACATGCTTGGAACCACCCGGCGGGGGGAGCAGCGGATAGGATCTTTTAAAAGGAGGAGAGCAGGGCCTTACCTGCTCTCCGCTGCCACATGCAGCTTCCTGCTGCGATGGCGATCCCATGAATCTGTGCATGGTGTAATTCATGCGCATCCCTAATGTCCTGGGGATCCAGTTGACATAGTATAGCTGGATTTCCAAAAAGCTTTTGACAAAGTTCCTCATCAAAGACTCCTGAAGAAACTTAGCAGTCATGGGATAAGGGGACAAGTACATGCGTGGATTGCTAACTTGTTGAAAGACAGGAAACAGGCAAGGTATAAATGGAGAGTTTTCACAATGAAGGGAAGTAAAAAGTGGGGTCCCCCAGGGATCTGTACTGGGACCGCTGCTTTTTAATTTATTCATAAATGATCTAGAAGCAGAGGTAAGCAGCGATGTGGCCAAATTTGCAGATGATACCAAACTCTTCCAGGTAGTGAAATCCAAAATGGATTGTGAGCAGCTCCAAAAGGATCTCTCCAAACTGGGGGAGTGGGCGACAAAATGGCAAATGCGGTTCAATGCTAGCAAGTGTAAAGTGATGAACATTGGGACAAAAAAACCCAACTTCAAGTATATGCTGATGGGATCCGAGCTGTCGGTGATGGACCAGGAGAGGGATCTTGGGGTTGTGGTGGACAGCTTATTGAAAGTGTCGATTCAATGTGCAGCAGCTGTGAAAAAGGCAAATTCCATGCTAGGGATCATTAGGAAGGGGATTGAAAATAAAATGGCTAATATTATAATGCCCTTATACAAAACTATGGTGTGACCACACTTGGAGTACTGCATACAATTCTGGTCACCACATCTTAAAAAGGACATTGTTGAACTGGAGAAGGTACAGAAGAGGGCAACCAAGATGATCAGGGGCCTAGAGCACCTTTCTTATGAAGCAAGACTACAACATCTGGGGCTTTTTAGTTTAGAAAAAAGGTGACTGCGGGGAGACATGATAGAGGTCTATAAAATCATGCATGGTGTGGAGAAAGTGGAGAGAGAGAAATTCTTTTCCCTCTCACACAACACCAGGGGTCACTCCATGAAATTGATTGCCTGGAGGTCTAGGACCAACAAACAGAAGTACTTTTTCACACAACGCGTGATCCACTTGTGGAACTCTCTGCCACAGGATGTGGTGACAGCCAACAACCTGGATGGCTTTAAAAAGGGTTTGGATGACTTCATGGAGGAGAGGTCTATCAATGGCTACTAGTCAGAGGGCTGTGGGCCACCTCCAGCCTCAAAGGCAGGATGCCTCTGAGTACCAGTTGCAGGGGAGTAATGGCAGGAGAGAGGGCACGCCCTCAACTCCTGTCTGTGGCTTCCAGCGGCATCTGGTGGGCCACTGTGCGAAACAGGATGCTGGACTAGATGGGCCTTGGGCCTGATCCAGCAGGGCTGTTCTTATGTTCTTATGTACTAATGTGGGCTTCTCAGGCAGCTTGTAGGCCACCCTGTGAAACAGGATTCTGGACTAGATAAGACCTTGGGCCTGATCCAGCAGGGCTTATAGCTAAATGGAATCTCTGGGATGGCTCTCACATGGATGTACATCAACATCTTTCTCTACACTCAGTCTACACTGATGACTGGCAGCTAAATGTGTGAACTGACATAGATCTCGGATGGCCCACTCACAGGTAAAAATCACCACTCAGTGTTGTGGTTAGCAAATGATGAGCATGTCAGCTGGACCAGATACTGGGGAATCAATCTAAGGGAAAGCTCCTCCCTGACACACAAACAGGTCCCCCCACTTTTATTGAAATAAGATTACAGTGCATAAATATGATCAGAGATAGTAATAATACATGTGAATATAACAGAAAAAGAAAAGAAAAATCCTGAAACATAGCTTAAACCTAATATGATACAACCAATGCAGGAGAAAAAGTAGAGGGGAGGGGGGAACACATTCTTCAAGGATATATGTAATGTTTCAAAGCATAAACAGTTCATTAACATTTGACCAAATTGCTGGAAATTCCTCTTCTTCACCTTGCCTAAGGGGGGAAAAAACCCAGTTCAAATGCTGACACGGAACACATATCAGTGATCCAAAGTTGCAGTTCAGGAGAGAATTTGTCCTTTCAGTGTTGTTGTATAATCCTTATGGCAGTGCCCCAAGTATGAAGAGTCCACAATTCTTGATGTAAGGCTAGATTTCATAGGCTGCTGATGTACCCCAACAAAACGTGAACGTCCTTAACAGGGAATTATAACTGTAATCTCATATTAACTATCTTATGAATTTCAAGCTAAATGGTGCAATAACCAGACAGGACCAAACCATATGCGTAAGTGTACCCTCGTACATATTACGCCTCCAACATCTAGAAGTCTGCAGCCATCCCTTATTAAACATTCTCGAAGATGTCCATTAAACATGAAAAATGTTTCTGCTGTATTAGCCACATTTTGAGATCTAAAGAGACGTGTTTCATTGCCTTCAAAGCAATCTACCATTGATTTAAGAAGACAGAGTATTCCAAGTAATTGTTCCAAACGTCTTGGATATAATCAAGATCAATCTTATCAATATTTTTAAGTTTCTGATAGAGCAAGGTTACAGGCTTAGGTGCATCCAATAGATGTTCCAGGTCCAATAATAAAGATGGAGTTTAAGAAGCTGAAATTGCATCAGGACCAAAGAGCCATGATAATAAATGCTTTAGCTGAATAAGCTGTCAGCTAGCATCTGAGAGTATATCAAACTCAGCTCTCAAAGTGTCAAAAGATTTAAAAACAGCTTCAGAAAATATCAGTTGATCTAGTGTAATGACATTGCAGAAGGCCCAGTTAGTCCAATAAAAAGATTTGCAAGCAATCTTCAAACAGGGGTTCACCCACAACGTGAGCTTTTCATGCTGGAAAGGATCAAAACCGTGTCTAGAAGCCAGGGTTCTCCATGTAAGCCTTACGAGTTTAACCGCAAGGCTTTAATACCAATAATGATCCAGATCCATGAACAAATGATGAACTGAGCACCTGCAAAGATTTCAGTTAGAATCAAATAATACCTCTCAAGCTGTGCCCAAGGTGTGACCTAGACCTGGGAATCAATGTTCCAGCTTAAGACTGAAAATAAACTAAATGCCCAATGATCAGCCTGAAAATGTAAAAAATTAAATCTGCCTTCTTCAATAGGTAGTTGAAGTTTACGAAGTGAAAATCTGGGCCCGTATCCTTGCCATAAGAAGTCATTGACTAATTTATAAACTTGCTTAAAATATGATACAGATATAAGAATTGGAAGACCTCTTAAAAACACATATGAGCCTCTGCGTTAGATTCATCTTAACCACATTTATTTTGTCCTAGATACTCAATGGAATCAGTGGTCCCTCTATTTTTTTTCATCTCTGTGTGGAATTTTGTTCTAGGCGGCAGTATTAAGGCAGTGTGTGAGCATGTGCATTCAGAATGGGGCCTTTCTGATTCAACCTGAGCGAGATCAAAAATGAAATGAGCAGACATCCAAAAACTTGTGAGCGCAAGCACATGTGCATGCCTTAGAGGGAACTGTGAATGGAATCATAGCCCACCGATCAAAATCATTTTTCATTTGAACCAAAACTTGGAGGGGGGGTGCGTGCAGAATTAAATGTATTGCAAGTTTCCTAGAGATTACTATACCTAAGTAGACAAAAGACTCTGGACATCAGCTAACACCCCAAACCCTACACTCATCAGGAAAATCTGTAGAACCTAAGGACAACAAATCTGATTTGCCCCAATTTATGGAGAAACCAGATAAATTAACAAACTTTTGAACCAAGGAAATAAGATTAGGAATTGAGACCTCTGATTTATTCATAAAACATAAAATGTCATCTGCACATAAAATCAACTTGTGCCAAATCCCACCTAGTGTAATACCCTTTATGTTATGCGAGTATCTAATAGCACAAGCCAGGGGTTCTAACACCATATTTTTTAAAAGAGAGAGGATGTCTCTGACGTGTGCTCCATTCTAGACTAATTGAAGGGGACAATAGCCCAATGGTGATGACTCGTGAATAAAGAGCCCTGTATAGCATAGTAACTCAAGTCAAAAAACTTGGGGGAAATCCAAATTTAATCAGAACATGTTTCAAGAACCCCAGATAGCCCATGTCAAATGCCTTCTCCATATCTAAAGAAGTTATAGTGACAGAGTCTTGCTTCTCTGAGGCTAGAGCTTGGAGAAGCTCTATCAGTTAATCAATCTAATGTTACCTAATTCTTGGAGGCCAGATATTAACCTGGTCTCAACTGGATGAATAATGGTAGGAAGTCCAATCTGCACCATATGTGCCAACGTATCAATATCTTAGCATCAATATTTAGTAAAGAGATAGGTCTATAGCTAGTGCATAATCCAGAATCTTTACCAGGCTTATTGAGAACAGTTGTATAAGCTTCATTAATAAATAATAATAATAATAATAATAATAATAATAATAATAATAATAATAATAATTCAATTTCTATACCACCCTTCCAAAAATGGCTCAGGGTGGTTTACAAAGAGAAATAACAAATAAGATGGCTCCCTGTCCCCAAAGGGCTCACATTCTAAAAAGAAACATAAGACACACACCAGCAACAGTCACTGGAAGTACTGTGCTGGGGGTGGATAGGGCCAGTTACTCTCCCCCTGCTAAATAAAGAGAATCACCACGGTAAAAGGTGCCTCTTTGCCCAGTTAGAAGGAGGGAGGGAAGTGCTTATTTTAAAAAGCGTCATTTGAGAACTCCAATAAAATTGGAGCCAGGAAGAAAACTAATATTTCTTATAAAACTCCATGGAAAATCCATCCAGCCCTGGGGCCCTACTGGCCTTCATAGATTTAATTGTGGTCATTATTTCCTGTAGAGAAAGAGGTACAGCTAAAAGATTGATCTGATCTTGAGTTAAATGTGAAAGATGCACCATTTGTAAGAAGCTATGTCTGAGTCAGTATTAGATATACTACTACTGTACAGCTTGGAATAAAACTCAAAACTGCTAATTTATAAATTCAGGGTTTGAGTAGAATTGCCTTGAGTATCACAGATAGAAATTATAGTGTTACACTGTTTTATCTGCTTCAGTCTAGATGTCAAAAGTTTACTAGATTCCCCCCACCCTTTCCCCAATATCTTTGCCTATTGCAATTCAACAAAAGTTCAGTTTCTAAGGAGTATAAGTCATTAAGCTCATATTCAGCTGTAAGTAAAGTTTGTATGACTCAGGAGAAGGCTGTAATGCATATAAGATTAATAAATACTTAATTTGGTTATCAAAAGATACAATCTAATCCCTTTGTTGCCTTTTTAAATGTGATCTGGCCCCGTAAAAAAAAATGCCTTAAAGGTATCCCAAACCAGGGATAATGATGTAATAGGGCCCTAAATCTGTTCCATTTGTCTAGTTAATTGAGGATCGTTCAGCAGGGATATATTCATACACCACCTAAATGAGGTACTGGAACAACTTTCCAGATGAACAACAAAACAGGGGCATGATCCAAGATTTCTGTCGTGCCAATGTTGCATGCCTGAACTCGAGATACTAAAGAATGAGATGTCAGAAAATAATCCAACCTAAAACAGCTTTTAGGAAAAAGTAAGGTGTGTTCTCATTGAGAGGGATTGAAGACATCATATGTCTACTAGATTACAATCTGACATATAAGCCTTAAGTGTGGTACAGGTTAGAAAGTGTGTCCTAGATGTGGGGTGGGTGTTACGGTTAAGAAGGGGATCAAGAGTTTGAGTTCTTGTGGGGAGCACCATCACAGCAGGAAGCTGCATGCGGAGGCGGAGAGCAGGTAAGGACCTGCTCTCCTCCTTTTTAAAGATCCCACTCAATGCTCCCCCACCCAGCAGTGCCAAACCTGTACATGAACCTTTGTTTGTTTGTTTGTTAGTTATTTATTTATCATATTTTTATACTGCCTGATATGTAAATCTCTAAGGGGTGCACAAATCCCAACATTAAAATCACAGGTTAAAATACATAGAACAAGATAAAAACAATATAAAACAAATTATTAAAATTCTAACTAAAAGCTTGCGAGAACAGGAAAATCTTGAGGGTCTTCCTGAAAACAAGGAGATGCTCTTATATCAGCAGGAAGCATATTCCAAAGCTCTGGGGCAGCCACAGAGAAAGCTTGCTCCCGAGTCGCCACCAAATGAGCTGGTGGCAACCGTAACCTCTCCAGAAGATCGTAAAAGGCGGGAAGGTTCATGACAAAGGAGGCACTCTCTTAAAAAACCTGGTCCCAAACCGTTAAGGGCTTTATAGGTAATAACCGGCACTATGTATTCCACCCAAAGCCCATTAAGGGCTTTATAGGTAATAACCAGCACTTTGCATTTCACCCAGAAACATATCAGCAACCAGTGCAGTTCTTTTAGAACCAGTGTTATGTGGTCCCTTCGTGTTGTCCCAGAGACTAGTCTGGCTGCCGCATGCTGTACCAATTGTAGTTTCCAGACTACGTACAAAGGCAGCCCCATGTAGAGTGCATTACAGTAGTCAAGTCTAGAGGTTACCAGCATATGCACCACTGTTTTAAGGTCATTCACCTCTAGAAATGGACGTAGCTGATGTATCAGCTGAAGCTGATAAAAAGCGCTCCTGGGCACTGTTGTGGTCCAAGCCTGATTTATATACTAAATATGCTCATTAGCTAGCATACAAAATTAGGCCTGTCCCATAGTGTCACCAAGTGACCAAGTTCTTTCATATAGTGACCATGTAGGATCTGGACGCAAGGAAGAAAGGAGATCAAGCCAATCCTAAATGATTCAATGGGCTTTATTGAGTATAAAAGAATACAACATCAATCAAGCTGAGCAGAAAGCAGAACATCCTATCAGTATTACTAACAGTATTTCAACCCTAGCCAGCAACAATATTCACCCAGTGTTCCTAACTAACATATGTGTGTGTATTAAATCTTCCTAGAGCCTAATACAACTCAGATATAGATGGAAGGGGGGGGGTAAGGAAGGCTGAGGGCTGGCATGGTTTGGGGAGATCAGGAATTAGTAAAGGGAAAGGGGGGGAGGAGAAGGAGAAAGGATGAAGGGATCCAAGGCTTGTAGGGGCAGCATATTACCAGGATCAGAGGCTTTGAGAGTGGTGGATCTTTCAGCTGAAGGAGCGAGGCTTCTGGCTGCAGACAGGAGCTTTTGGATCAAGCATGCAGTTTGCTCAGAGCACAGCTGAGAGTCAGAGCACCATGGCTGGAGAAGTCTTGACTTCTCACTGCGCAGTAGAAGTCACAGACAGCTCCTGTCCATGGACAGAGTTCCTGCTTGTTGCCCCGCGGCTTAGCAGCAAACTCCAGGATTGCTCGTGAGCAGATCTTGCATGTAGGCACAAGATTGCTAATCTGCCATGTCCAGAGACTCCTTCTTATAGTGGTTCCATCCTTTGATGTCTATTTGAGTCTTCTTGATCACAAAAGGCGTCTGTTCCTGCTATCCTCTGAATATTGTCTTTTAATTACCAAAATTAGCTCAGGATATTTGGTCAGTCCAGGGTAAACACGGTCTCTCTTGTTAGCAGAGTATTCTATTCTATTGTCATTCCCCAAAACAAATCTACATCTTCTGTTAGCTACTATCTTGAGGAGGGGACATTTGCCCAAAGCAAATCTGCATCTCTGAGTTGCAAATGGGCCCCCAGATTTGCTAGCCTGGTCCCAAAAGGTGTTAAAAGTCAGGAGTTAGTGAGAGAATTAGTTCTATTTGTGTGAGACAGCAATTACATTATTTCTTGTGTACCTCTATCTCGTGTGTAATTATAAGAGAATATTTAAAGTAACATAAAAAGGGGTACATGTGTGAGACGAGTTAATCAATACATTTGACTGAGGCAGAAGCATCCTGTCAGTGAGCAAAAGGGATAATTTCAGCAGTGTGAGACTGGTAATTAAGCCTGACCCTCTGAGTCTGTTGTGAGTTCCACAAACACTGATAAACAATGCTAGATTACCCCTGCCTCTACAAATCATTTACCAGGCATTACCCAGGCAGATCTGGGTGTCAATTCACCCTGAGTCCAGGCATTAATTCCTGTCTTAATAAAATGAAATCAGACACAGGCCTGAATGCCACATACTTCTGGGTTGGTACCTTTAAGTCTAAGGTTGGGGTACATGTGCCCGTACATGTGCCCCAACAACACCACCTCAACTTGAGAAACCAGGGAGAGCTTTGGGTCCAGGAGCACTCCCAAGCTACATAACTGATCTTTCAGGGGGAGTGTAACCCCATCCAGAACATGCATATCTAAACCATCTCAGGTCCTGACCCCCCAGTCAGTACTTCCATCTTATTTGGTTGCAAGTTCAGTTTGTTATCCCTCATCCAGTCCATTACCACTTCCAAGCAGAAATTTAGGGAAGATATGCCATTTCCTGACGGGGCTGGCATGGAGAAATAAATCTGAGTGTCATCAGCATATTGATAACACCCAGCACCAAACCTCCTGATCTCTCCCAGCGGTTTCATGTGGATGTTAAAGAGCATTGGAGACAGTATAGAGCCTTGTGGAACTCCATACTTCAGTTCTCACTTAGCAGAGAAACAGTCTCCAAGTGACACCATCTGGAACCTACCAGAGAGATAGGAGCAGAACCACTGTAAAACAGTGCCACCCAATCCCACCTCCCTCAGGCGGTCCAGAAGGATACCATGGTCGATGTATCGAAAGCCACAGAGAGATCCAAGAGGACCAGAAGAGTCAAACTCCCTCTGCCAACAGGCAATTGGAGATCGTCCATCAGGCCAACCAAGACAGTCTCAACCCCATAGCCCACACGAAAGCCAGTTTGAAATGGGTCTAGATAATCTGCATCATCCAAAACCGCCTGGAGCTGAGAAGCCACCACCCGCTCAATCACCTTGCCCAACCATGGAAGGTTAGAAACAGGTCTGTAATTAGCTAACTCTGAGAGATCCAGTGCAGGTTTCTTCAAAAGTGGTCTAATAATAGTCTCCTTAAGACAAGGAGGCATCTTGCCCTTCCTTAGAGAAGCATTTATAATATTTACCAGACCCTCTCTGATAACATCATTATCAAAGGAGATAAGCCAAGTTGGGCAAGGGTCAAGAGAACAGGTTGTAGAGCACACAGTCTGAAGCAGTTTGTTCACTTCATCAGGAGTCACAAACTGAAAATGATCCAATCTAATCCCATAAGAAGAGTTGCCAGACACCTCCACAGTAGACTCTGCAATAACCATGGAATCCAGCTCGGCCTGAATGTGAGAAATTTTATCTGCAAACAACTCATGAAAAATGTCACAGCGAGTAACCGATGGTTCCAAGTTTAAATTCAAGGGCGAGGGGGTACATACTAGCCCCCTCACAACCCTAGACAACTCAGCTGGATGTGAGTTTGTGGAAGCAATGCAGACAGAAAATAACTGTTTCTTCACCACCTGTACTGCCAGAGGATAGATCTTCAAATTTGCTGTGTTATACCCGATCAGACTCACGCCAAGTCTTCCTCCACTTGCGCTCTAGTTGTCTACCTTGCCGCTTCAGCTCCCGTAACTCATCCGAGTATCATGGGGCTGTCTTTAAAGCAGGTCGGAGAAGACACTTAGGAGCAATTTTGTATACTGCTCTAGTGAGTTCATTATTCCATGTTTGCTCCAGAGCCTCAACGGAATCACTAGCAGAGCCAACCCTAAAGCCTTCCAAGGCTTCTTGGAATCCTATTGGATCCAATAATCTCCTCAGACAGATCAGCCTAATAGAGCCTTCTCCTCTACAGAGGTGGGCTGAGGCTGTAAGTTCTACCTTAACCAGATGGTGATCCGGCCATGACAATGGGGAGATGACAGGAGTCCCCACCCATGGAACACCACCCTGATCAGAGCAAAAGACTAAATCAAGTGTGTGACCAGCATCATGTGTCAGTCCAGAGACCAATTGGGATAGGCCCACAGTCATCATGGCCACTATGAACTCTTGAACCACTCCCGTCAACCCGGTCCCAAAATGAACATTGAAGTCCCCCACCACCAACACTGAGCCACTCCAATGCCAACTCAGCAACCAGGTCTGTCAGCAAAGTTAGGGACTCTACTGGGCAGTGGGGTGATCGGTACACCAGCAGAAGTCCCATTTTATCCCTGGTCCCTAGACTTAGGTACACACATTCAACATAGGCCAAATCCCTGACAGGGATCCGGTTTATGCACATTCCTACTATGGGCTTCTCAGAGGCATCTGGTGGGCCACTGTGTGAAACAGGATCCTGGACTAGATAGGCCTTAGGCCAGATCCAGCAGGGCTGTTCTTAGAGCTAAATGGAATCTCTATGATGGCTCACACATAGATGTACATCAATATATTTATCTACATTCAGTCTACACTGATAATTGGCAGCTAAATGTGTGAACTGACTTAGATCTCCAATGGCCCATTCACAGATGCAAATCACCACTCAATGTTGTCAGCAAATGTTGAGCATGTCAGCTGGACCAGATATTGGGGCATCAGTCAACTCTAAGGGAAGGCTTTTTCTCCCCTACACAGCTTGTGAACTTCCAGGGATATCTGGGTTGCTGTTGATGGAAATAGAATGTTAAGACTAGATTGGCCTTTGTTTTATCTAGAAGACTATTTATTTTATTTATTTTATTAATTTATATAAACCTAAGCAATAATAACTGTAGTAGTAGTAACAACCAGAATAAATAAATAAAGCTTTTTAACCTACAACATAAGGGACAGTGCATCCTGCTGTTTGAAGAAATAGCTATAGAAATTAGTATTCCAGAGGTCTGTAAGGCAGCTATCAAGGCCTCAGTACCAGGGGAGAGTCCATTGGTAGGCATTCCTGACGTTTCCAGTGAGGAGGAGCAGCCACAACCTCTAGCAGGAAAACCCATAAAATGTAGCCCACTTCCTCCATGGCTGCAGATCCACCCCTAAGCATTTGAGGAGTTCCCCCCACCAAACCTACTAACACTTATCTGCTCCAGAAAAGTGTCTTTCCTCACCACCACGCCAAATTTAGGTGAGGAGTTGCTCTTCAAACTTTGTCTGCACTCATTCCCTCCTCTGCATTATGCTACTGTCTGTAGTAGCTAGTAATTCTCCCTGCTCCTCCTAGCACCCAAGCAGCTAGCAGCTCAAAGGAGATGCAAAGCAAAAGTGGGCAACACCCAAAATAGGAGCAAAAGAGAAAGGAGACAGACTCTCAACAGCCCCGCCCCCATAAAGTATGGATTCATGACAAGATTTTTAACTCTGCCCAACCCACTGTTTGCCTCCTCTATAGGCACGAAGTGATTTTATTTATTTATTTTTACATTTCTATACCGCCTGTCGTTAAAAGAAAACCCCAAGGCGAATCCAACAGAGGCACCATCACCACAGCTAGTGGGATGTCATTGTCTGCCCCTTTGGGGCATCCATCTCCTCCCTAATCATTTGCTGCAGTTCAAGGAGCCACTTGGTTGGATTGGGTCCAGTGCCTTCTTATGCAGAGATGGCTGACAGATGAGTGAGCGACAGCTGCTCTTGGACAGGCAAACATGCAAGGGATGGTGGCAAGTTGCAGCCATTGTCTCCTCCGAGGGACAGGAAGGGGGATTGAGCCTCCGCTACTGACCAGTCGCCTGATTGGATGGATGTATTGCACGGAGCCACAAAGGCAGCTTCAGCCTGCTTCCTCTGGGCATGGCATGAAACCGGATCGGAAGGATTGGGGCTGCTGCAGCCTCTCTCCCTCAGGGTTCAATCTCTCCAGGGACATAGCTAGGGGAGAGGGGACCGTGTCCACCCCTCTCTTTGGCAGCCCCTCAGACTGAGGGAGATAAGGGACGGGTGGAGCTGGGGGCCTGGGTTCTTTGAACCCTTTCGCTTAATTATAGCTACACTCGTGAATCTCTCCTCTCTTTTTCAGCAGCACAGCAGTTGGGACTGGGCACTCACCACAGGCCCCGTCATTCCCGCTGAACCCAGAGAGAAAAGACAAACAAGTGCAAGTGGAGGCAGCACCTGTTCCTTGCAGGCTCCCCTGCCCACACGGTGACTGAGCAGCAGAAGCGGCTGCAAAGAGCAGCACCCGCTGTCTCCATTCTCTCTGGCTGGTGTGGTGCTGGGATTAGGCCCGCCCTGCTGCGCCGAAGGAAAAGGGCGAGTGAGTGGAGACAGTGGCTGCTCCAGGGCGGTGGCGGTGGGTGCTTACACTCACACACTCTTCCTCTGGCCAGAGCCGCAGGGAAAAAGAGGATGGGGTCCCTTTGAGGCTAGGGCATGTTGCCAAGAGGAGCCCCCAGTCTGCGATCGGCCCTTGCTAGGGCCTAATCGCCCTGACCCCCCACCGTCCGTGAAGCAGAGCCTAAAGCCGCGATGTCGAGTTTTGCAGGGCCGGTCACATGGCTAACAAAAGCTCAGCAGGAAATGAGTTCTGGTTCCTGGGTCGCAGGCAGTTCTGCTTCTGTACAGAAGAGCAGAGCTCTGGGATCGCTGGGGAGCGCGTAAGTTTCTTGCCTTTTGCAGTCGTCTGCTGGATCGGACGGAAGCTGGACGGCACAGGCTTCAAATCCTTTTAACGTTCTGTTCTCAGAAGGCTCCTCCTTTCCCCCTCTTCCTTCCTGTCTCAACGGAGTATTTCTCTCTCTCTCTCGTAGTTCAAGTTTGGGAGCCTGCCTTCGTGTTTTTCTTCTCTTGTGTTTTCTGTTGCTTTACGCTTCCTCCCCGATTACCGATTCATTCTTCCTGCATTCGAGCGGCCAAGTTGGCTAACCTGCATCTCAAAAGCTGATCTTTGTTATTAACAAGCACGCTCATAAACATGTTTACAACAGCAACCCCCTCCTCCCCACCCCCCCCCCAAAAAAAACCAGTCGCCGTGCATTCAGCAGGATTTTCTCCCAGAAAAGTGTGCATAAGATCACAGCCGAATTAGTCTCCCCGGTCCGTAAATCTTTGCCCCCAACTTCTAGCTCGTAGGAACTCAGCCAGAAGGAGACGCTTTAAGAGCCAGTTTGTTTCAGCACTGCTGCGTTTTCTTGGAAGGGCGGAAGTTAAGCGCCTAGGGCGGGGGAATACGCACACCGAGGGTCTGGCGCTTAGTATGCTGTTTGTCTGGAACCAGTTACACCTGGAACAAGGCAAAGGGTTGGGCAGATTTGGGGCTTGTCTCTTACAGGGAAGTAGGAGAGGAATGGGGTGTTTTAATGTGTACGTGTTAAGAAACAGTAAGAGGAGGGGCGAGCACGGAGGAAACTTCCGGTTGCTCTCTGCGAACGCAATCCTTGAATGCCACATTAGAAAGTAACTTCGATCTCTGGTGAGTTCGGATAAGGTATGGTCCCCAAGGGTCTTCTGTTCCTTTAAGAGATCTGAAGTGATACCCGCCACGTTGTGACGAAGAGAAGCTAAACTCTTAAGGGAATTAAAGCTCGATAAAGTATAGAAAACTGCACTAAGAGAAGATGGTATGGTGCAGCAGAATCACTTTCATTATTGCTTAAAGGGTCTGTACCAGTGTGATGTTTCGAAAGTAGAGACTTGCCCAACTGATGTTTTATTTGTATTTCATTGTGTTGTAAGAAGTGTATGTTGCAATACACCTAGCTTTAGAACTACTTCTAACTATTCTAAACTTGAATGTTTTTTTTAACAGTGTCATTGCAGGTGCTGATGAGGTTCAATATTCCACTGATCAGTGTCCTGATAATATAAATGAGAATATTATTCAATAGCTTTCACATGTGAGGGCTGCCCTGTGGAATTCATTTTTCTCCTAGATCTGGGGCTGAAGAGATGGAAGTGTTCTAATCAGTTGTGACAACTATTCTTTTCATGACACTTATTTTTTAATTCTGATAAGATGCAACTTGAGGTAGTTTGCTAAGCAGTTTGTAGGTATTGTTTGGTGCTGCTCTTTCTGGAATGTCTTTTGAGCAGCTCCCATTTATTTCAAGGGGCCTTGTGTAAAATAACTTCCTGGACATGCTCTTTATGTCATGCACTTTCCCCCCTGTTATGCCAGTAATTTGCATGCAGTGGGTCAATAATGCTAGACAAGGTTTTAGAACCCAGACACTAAACCATATCCGTTTTTGGTACTTCTGTTTTCCTGGATTGGATTGGGGGGGGGGCATTCTTTTTCTGAGTTAAGGAAAAATTTAACTTAACATTTCCTAAAATTTAACTTAACTTATTTTAATAGTAACGAAAAGGCGTCAGAACTGTACTTCATTGGCAGAACTGGAAGCTGCTAAGTGTTAATTAGACCGACCCTACCTTGGGACAAGGTGAGGCTGCCTGTGACCAATTTTTTTGGTTTCATTAAAAGCTTAGAAATTGTGAGTTTTAGATTATTGCTATGTTGTTACCCTCTTGGGGACACCATTTGGAGTTTCTGCCAGACATGAAAAATATCTTGGGTTGTCTCAGAGTACAAGTGTCTTGACTGAACTCTTTCACAGAGAAACAATGAATAGTGACTTGAGGGTTGAGTACGTATGCTTTAGAAACTGTTAAAAATTTTCATTGAAGAACATACTTTTTGTTTTCACATCAAAACCTTAGCTGCTTGTCTTATTTAGCAACCTAATTAACAAATATTCTGTAATGGAGGCACAACTTTTATTTCTGTCCTCACTCCACGTACTTGTAGCCTTCCTTACCCGAGTGCCTTGTGCCATTGTCAATACATTTGCTAACGCTCTTATTCCAATTTTTTTAGATAGTTTTTGTTCTGTGCCAACATTTCCTGTTACTAGATCTCTGACCTGATAGATAGCACCCAGGTTTTTTGAGCCACGACTCAGGATATTGTCCAAGCAATACAGTAATTCTAAATTTTGTAGTTTTTAATGTCTACTTTTTCTATCTTTCTGTTTTTGCTCTTGTGGAAATCAGTACCTGGATGCTTGTTTATATCAGAAATAGGATTGTAGATGTGCATTTCTATGCTCCAGGCATGGCTGGCTTTTTGAGGCATTTATGGAACATTGACACTTTTGGATCTGTGTTGTCTGAAAGCTCAAATTTTTCAGAAAACAGAGCTCCTAAATATATGACCCTTTGTCGTGCACCAAAATGGAAGCTTTTCATGAGGAGGCCTTCAAAGCAAAAGAAGTTCCACCCCCCACAGTATTCCTTCTAAGGCGTGCGCATGTGCGCACACTCACACATTTTTTGATGTCCCCTCAGTTAACTTTAGATTCCACTTGGGTTGAATCAGTAACGCCTCATTCTGAATGCATGTGCACACACACGGCCTTGATTCTGCCACCCAGAACAAAACTTATTCCATACACAAATGAAAAAAATAGAAAACTGACCCCCACTAGTTTCAATGGGAATCCACCATAATTGGATCTTTCAGAGTCAGATTTTTTTAAGTGCTGAGTGATAGCTCCAAATTTACCCTACAAACCAGTATAAGCTGGAAGAAATTGTTTGGTTTATTATTTGACTAAAGTAGGATATCAGAGTGGTTTAGTTGGACACATTTCTGTTTTTTTCATGCCCCTACTGCTCTTATGGCTTACTGCAAAAATTCTTAGAATTTGTCTTGTTGATCAAGCCTGTTTGTTGATGTAGTGTGGGATTTATTTATTTATTTAACTTAACTTAACTTTGCTTGCTTTCCCCTCAGAAACTTTGCTACTCCATATCTTTAATTACCATTCCAGTCTACTAGGTTTGAGTAAATTGCCTGATTTGTTTAAAACACACACAAACACAACTCTCAAAAGTTTGGATTGATGGGGGCGGGACACAAAAAGGAGACAGAGAGAAAGGAAAGACCTCTACCTGAAGACAGCGGTGAAGGCCTGAGTAGTAGGTAAAGCAGATTGTTCTGCTTGTCACCTCCTCTTCTAATTTCATTAGAGACTATTAAAGGTGAAGTGTGCCGTCAAGTTGATTTCAACTCCTGGCGCCCACAGAGCCCTGTGGTTTTCTTTGGTAGAATACAGGAGGGGTTTACCATTGCCTCCTCCTGCGCAGTGTAAGATAATGCCTCTCAGCATCTTCCTATGTTGCTGCTGCCCGATATAGTACCAGTGGGAATTCAAACTGGCAACCTTCTGCTTGTTAGTCAAGCATTTCTCTGCTGTGCAACTTAAGGTGGCTAGAGACTATTACCCAGCCCATAATAGAAGCATACGTTGAAAAGCTGAACATCTGTCTCCAGTTACCACCTTGAGTTGGTCATGTTATTCAAAAAGAATGCAAACACACACTGGATATGCAGAGGGCCTTTCTGCTAAATGAAACAAAGTAGATTTTTTTCTGGAAAGACTCCAGGGGCAGAGTGCTAGACTTGAACCAAGGAGTCCTGTGTTTAAATCCTCATTCAACCAATCACTATCTCAGTCTAATCCAGCTTCTGGCTTCCATAATAATAATAAATGGATGGTTCTTGGCAAGTCAGTTCAATTTGCTTCAGAGCGCTGTTGTAACAATAAAATGGGATATCCTTATGTATTACACTGCCCTGAGTTTCTTGGAAGAAAGGCAGGATACCGTTGCAGTTAATAAAAACGATAGCCCACCACAGCCTTGAACCACCCATGAAGTTTCTACTGTGATTTGGCTGAGCCAACTAAGAAATAGCATCCCAGTCCTTAAACCACAGGCTTCTGTAGCTTCAGATTTGAGGAAATCCTTCTCTGCCTTTGCTCTTTTGTGTAGATTTTTTTTTTCTATTTACCTTGTTTTTGTTTTGTTGTGTGACGAGAACCCCTTTTTGCACTGAAAAATGGAAAGGCTGGATAAAGATAATGATAAACTTCAGTGGTACATGCTCCTTAACAAGAGTGAAAACAGCCTGATTTATGTGTTTCCTCAGGAGCAGGGGTTTACTTTACCAGAAACTGAGGAATATTGTCTGCCTCCCCTGAAATCTTGGGAACCCAGAACCATTTTTTTCTTTTTGCAGATCAAGCATTTAGTATGAGACAAATACGTATGTATTTGGGTATTTTTATCCCATCTTTCTGTTTTACTCAAGGTAGTTGCCATCAAAGAATTATACATAAAACAATCATTTCTTAAAGCATGGTATACACATAAACATTAACAGACACAAGCAGTAGATGAAGCATCAGGGGGCATATGTATATTTAAGAATCCTCATTATAAGTCCAACATTGCAAAGAAGTCTACAACATTTAAAAGCCCAAAACTGTGTCAGTAGCTGCTTGCCACATGTACATGTAGCGGTTGTTTGTGGTTGGGGGGGCGGGGGGTTTGAAGTTGGTTGCTTGAAGGCAGTCCCCTATATGCCACAGGCAACCTGGCAAGTGGTTATTTACAAGCCTGTTATAAGTCTCTTTGTTGTGGTTTATGTTAATTTTTTGTGAAATCATCTGTACTAGCTGACCCGCATAGAGCATCTGTGCGCTCTTTGGGGACCTGTTGTTCCCCCGCTCCTGCCCCACTCTCTCTTGCCCCCCTTCCCCCACCCACCAGGCCATCCCGCCACCTCCCAGCAGCCAGCCGAGGCCACCTCCTCTGGCCATTTGCGCCCCGCCCCCACCGCCACCATTTTTTCTTTCCCCTCAACTCTCGCTGGGCCCAGGAACTCTTGCAATGTGTCGCGAGAGTTCCGCCGCCAAATCCAAGACACGCACTGGCTAAGAGAATTAAATATATAGATGGTGTGTAAAGCACTTAAATTTGCTATGTCCTTTTTCTAAAAGAAGGGCACTGAAATATGTTGTTCTAGTGGGGAAGAAGCATGTTGTACTATAAATTATGGGGCTCATTATTAGACTCTGAAGGGATGGTGCCAAATGGGATTGTTTTGTGGGCAGTTGTCCCAGGTTTAGGGGTCAGACCACTAGTCATTCACATCCACATACTAAAGGCTCAGCCTTTATTGGATGAGTTTCAGTTACTGAGGTTGTGTCCAGGATACTTCATTCTATTTGTGCTATGAATTCCCTGCTTGATCTGTAGCCTTCCTGGCTGGTTCTAGTGAGTGACAAAAAACTGTGGGCCTAGCTTCTTATGGTAATCCGTACCAAGGGTGTCATTCCATCTGGCCTGAAAGTGGCAATGGCAAGATCAGTATGAGGATAAAAAAATCATATGATCCCTGTGAGCTGGAGAACTATTGACAAGTCTTCTATTTTTCTGCTAAAATAGTTGAGTGGGTGATAGCTGAGCAGGTCCAGGTACTTCTAGATGAAACGGATTGCTAGAATCCATTTGAACCTGGAATCGGCTTCTAGTACATTGTGTAACAGATCCAGGAGCTTCTTAGCTATTTTCAAGTGCTATCTACAATTTTAAAACCTCTCTTTTAAAAACTGGCTTATGTTTAATGTTGTGTTGGCTATATCAGTGCTGAATTTTTTGTGTCTCTGCCTGTGATTTTATTTGTGTTATTAAAAACTTATAATTGCACCCTGCTTTAAAAATCTGATAGGATTAAAAAGTAGGCTAAAAATAAACTAAATAAGTAAAATAACAAATCTCTTGGGTAGCATAGATTCTGATCTTGGTAACGTTTAGAAACCATGCAGTCCCTGCTGAAGTGAATGCCTCCAAAAAATCCAAACAGTGTTAGCATGTGGAAATTGATAAATGTTCCCTAAATAATAATAATGGTTTCCCTTGATGATAAATAAAAAAGCAAAAGCCTGCTAGTGCCAAAGTTGACTCTGTTTAAATTAGAAATTTGTCACGTTTAATTAATTATGTTCTGGAAGTGTTCTTGTTTGTTTGGTATTAGATCTGAGGAAAGATAATTGGTTTTGGTTTTTGCAGCTAGCATAAATCTTTGGATGAGGAGAAACACAAAAAGTTTGGGTCTAAAACAGGGAATGAGGAATGTTCTTCTCTATAACTGATGATATTGGGAGGTTTGTATTGTTGACAAGCTATTGTATGCACCTGAACATGCCAATATTACATCTTAAACATATGCTGAAGTCTTGTGAATGTACATTGGTTTAACTGGTAGAATAATCCACTAAAGCCTTATCTGATTGATCAGTGAAGCAATCTTAATCAGGATAAGAGAGAAGGGCATGTTTTGGTGTACTCTTTTGGTGTGGTGTTGCAATAGGGAATTTAAAAAAGATTAAAGAAAGCCTTTCCTTCTAACATCTTACACTTCGGTACTTCAAAATGAGATCAAAATTGAGGTTTTTGTAATATGTAGTTTTCAATCAATTTAATTGATCATATGGTTTAAAAGCAATCGATAGTTTCCTGCTCTCTGCACTAAATTCATTTCTTTCTCCCTTACCTGCTTCTTGGGAATCCATTATGACATTTTACTGACATCCTGACTACCAAAGCATCCATGCTTCAGCCAGTTGTTGCAAGAACACAGTGAAAGCCCATGAGCTGCTCCATTGCATTCTGAATTGAGTGCAATTGCACAAAAACACTAATATTTTGGGGCTCTCTCCCATGCTCCAAAACTGCTTTGTGGAAGCAGGAACACATCCATTCTTTAAGGAACATGTTTCTGCTTCTGCAGTGCATGGGAGAGCAGCCTGAAATATTAGTGCACAATCTCGTAAAAACTGGATTTTTTTATTTATTTATTTATTTTTGGTTGAAATCTGCTCATATGCAGCTGAAATCAAGGCTTGAAATTCCTATTTGGTCATGTCCCCCAAAGCAGGCAGCAGCCATGTTGACTCTGCTGTGACATCATTGCTGCTGACTTTCTTTGAGGCCTGGTCATTCTGAGTATGGAGAGTGAAATTTCCTGCAGAAATCTAACCAAAAACCACCATGATTTTGAAAATTCCAGGAAGTACAAGTGGTATTATAGTACCACTGTTCAAGAGCACTGCAAAAAACACCCCAGCAAAAATATTTGTGCTCATATCTAAAGAGAAGTAATGATGGAAAGCTTGGGTAGATCACTGAAAAGAAAAAATATTCTCCAATATTGTGTTGGTATTTATTTGAAATCAAATATTTTTATTTGATTTCCCTGTCCATTTTTTAAAACAAGGGAGCAATTGTGCAGAGAAGGCAGGGTAAACGATTTCATAGGAATGGAGATGAGGGAAGTGAAGGCCACAAGGTTAGTATTGGAGCTAGTTATATAACTCAAACAGTATCCCCTTCCCCACAAATCACCTCCTTTATAGCAAGCCAGTACAAGGGGGAAATATTTTTATTTGATTTTTCTCTGCATTTTAAAAAAAGCGGGGGAAGCAACTGTGTGGAGAAGGAGGAGGGCGAACACTGCCTGTTCCCTGCTCTTTTTGCCTTTGCCTAGTAACAGCTGAGAAGAATTTCAGTCAGGACAGGTGAAATCTGCCACTCCACCCCAGTTCCCCAGGAAAGAGAAATCTCTTGAAAATAAAGGGCAACCATTATTACATTTGAATGGTTTAACTCATGTCTCTGAGGTGGTTGGAGCCTGTGCTGTCACATAGGCCTCAAATACTTAACAGTATTAGTGTTGCTGCTTCTACACAACTGTGGCATTTTCCTTCATTTTTCCATCCCCATATAGTAGGTAAAGTTGCACCAACTGGATGTCAATCATGCCTAACTGTCCTGGGCCCTCTGGCTTTACAAGGAGCTTAGCAGCCCCTTCTGCATATCAGGTATAAGGTTGGAGGGTTGTAAAAAGCCAAATAGGAGGCCATTTTACCTCAGAATAGCAGGGAAATGCTTGACTAACAAGCAGAAGGTTGCCGGTTCGAATCCCCACTGGTACTATATCGGGCAGCAGCGATATAGGAAGATGCTGAAAGGCATCATCTCATACTCTGTGGGAGGAGGCAATGGTAATTCCCTCCTGTATTCTACCAAAGGCAACCACAGGGCTCTGTGGGCACCAGGAGCTGAAATCAACTCGACAGCACACTGTACCTAAAATGAAAGAAGAGGCCACTGTCACAGCTAAGGAGCCAAGTGTAATAATGGTTGCCTTTTATTTTCAAGAGATTTCACCATCCCTGAGGGAGTGGGGCAGATTTCACCAGCTCTGACATAAATTATTCTCAACAGTTTTCTAGGATGAAAGACACACACACACACACACACACACACACACACACACACACAGAGCAGGAAGGGTGCTGTTCATTTCCCCCTCCCTTTTTTTGCACAATAACTCCCTTTTTAAAATTATTATTTTAAGGAGAAGAAAAATCAAAAATATTTTTCTCCTATACTGGCGCACCATGTAAGAAGGCAATATTTTTGGGAGGGGAGGTCTTTTTGAATTATAGAGCCAACTCGAATACTAACCTTAAGGTCTTTACGCTCCTCATCTGCACTCCAATGTAATCTTCATTTTCAGCGCAGAAACTTGCGGTCCTGAAGGAATCTACAAATGGCAGATTTCCTGAATTTCCTCTTACAAAAATCTGTTTAGTCATTTTCATTAATCTGCACAGAACAAATCCACACAACTCAGTCAGTCCTCCCACACATCTCAGAAGCCTGCAGGGAGGTTGAGCAGCGCTGATGTCATAATCACCTCAACCAATGGGAGAGTCTTTTTGCTCTGCCAGGGAAATGTTTTTAAAACAAACTACTTTACGTAGGACGGGAAAATTGTAACAATGGTGAGCTGTTTAATGGATTAACACTACTAAAAATGCTATATGATATTTGGGAGACATCTCCATTGTGCTCATAATTCGGAACACAACGGAGCAATGCGTGAACTCTCACCCCACAGCTGCTTCTTGAAGCATGAATGCTTCAGTAGTCCAGATGTCAGGCACTGATTCCCCTTTTCTCTCTCTATGGACCCAGTGCACAAGAGAAGTTATAATCTCTACAATGTCAGGCTATGCCTCTAGCACTCTTTTTGTTTTGTCTAAAAGGGCCAGCATCCCTAAAAGAATGAGAGAAAGAGGTAGACATATACATTAGGGGTGTGGCAGGGTTGGAGTGGGCCCTGGGACGAATAGTGAAGATGGGCCCCTGCTCCTCCCTGCCTTCTCTGGAGAGGCGGGGTTGGAGGGGGAAGAGCAGCGACTAAGCTGTTGCTTGGCTAGCAGGCCCAGGGACATTGGTCATCCCCCCCCCCCCGCCCCCCATTCAATTATAGCTGATATACACTCATTGTCTGACATGACTCTGTCTGGTCCTGCCTCTTGGTGAGGCTCAGCACTGCTATTCTATGTTAGCTGTTCCTCCTTGTAGCTTTGTGCTGTTTGTAAAGCTGCTATAGTGCTACATGACTGGTAACATCAAGCCAACTGTATGTGGAAATAGACTCTGTGGCAGGAGCAGCCCTGATCTCCTGACTTAGATATCATTATCTGCTCCACTCTCAGATTGGCCTGGGAGATGTGTGTCCAAGCAGGAAGGACACATCTTGCCTCTCCTCTGCGCCTAGACAGCCCGAATGGCGGCGGCTACTACTGCTATTTATATACCGCTCTTTAACCAAAGTTCACAACGTGTTTTGCAAAGAAAAATGCATAAATAAAATGGCCCCCTGTCCCCAGAGGGCTCACAATCTGAAAAGAAACATAAGGCAAATGGCAGCAACAGCCACTGGAGGGATGCTGTGGGGCTTGATAGGGCCAGTTGCTCTGCCCCGGCTAAATCTTAGAGAATCAGCACTTTAAAAGGTGCCTCTTTGCTCAATTAGCAGGGGGTTTAGACATTGGCAAGGGAGGAGAGCGGTTCCATCAAGGCCTCTCCTATGGGGATTCTAACTGCCAGTGAGGCAGTTTGGCCTTCCATTGGAGGGTGGAAGTCTGTTCTAGGGAAGAAGGTCTGCATGTGGAAACCCACCCCTGAAGAGATTTAGGTTTAGTTTATTTCGGTCAGTGATCAGTAACAACAATACCACCTCTGTAGAGAATGGCTGACTTCCAAACAAACATTGTTTGTGCTGAAAAATATTTTGCATGTGCAACGGGAGAGAGTTGCTTTTTGCCAATCTCCTCTGCAGCCCACAGTGCCTGTTGAAAATGCATCCCGGAGGGTTGTGCTAAGTGCTTTTTATTGTGAGCGGTGGTCATCTCACTGCCAGCCACTGTTAACAATTGTATTCAAGTGTTTTTGTAGGCCGGTTTGAAGACCTAAGTGGTGGGAAAGTGGAAGGAAACTATGTTTAATAAAGAAAATATACTAGCCCAGGAGAAGCTGATTGCTTCCCCAGATGAACAAGGGAGTAGCAAAACTGCTGTAACAGTAACAAATTCTTTCTCTCTGCTCTCCACTTCAGTAATTTTACCGGATCTGTTGCAAATCTCTTCAGTGATGAGACATTGCTGGGAAGTATGGATAAAAATATTGCAGAACAGCTCAATAAAGCCTATGAAGCCTTTCGGCAGGCATGTATGGATAAAGACTCAGCTGTAAAAGAGCTAAAACAAAAGGTATGTGGTGTTTTATATGTAACATTACAAAATAAGATAACCTTTATTTGCAAGCCATCATTAACATAGTCTTAAATTTTGTACAACGGAACGTTTCAGTGTTGCTTGATAGATTCTAGATGTTTTTGTTAATTATGCTTGGGCATTATGTGTTTCATGTAGCAACTTTCTATAAAATTAAAAATTTGTAAACGTCCAGGATAGGTCTGTCTTGTTTAATTGAGGTGGCCTCAATGTATACAGATATTGCTTCTCTGGCTGCATTTGTTGTGCCTGTCCAGATGCAATGCATGCTGTGAACAGGAGTAAACACCCATCTACATTTCAAAGAGAGAGAAAATACTTGTAAAGAAATGTAGTGAATGAAAGGCACTTTGTACAGGAGGACCTCGTTATCTGTGCGGGTTCCGTTCCCGCAAATTACTGTGGGTAATGAAACTGCAACTAGTGAATCATTAGGGTCTATGGGATTGTAGGGGTTAGGTTCCCAGACTTCAGAAAGATCACCAAAAAACCCCGTGAAAATGAACCAAATAAAGTGCCTTACCATGCTCTGCAGGCCTTCAGGACTCCAATGATGCTCCTTTCCCAGTCCCAAAGTCCCCCAAATTCGACAAAAAATCTTGGGGTATTTTTGGTTGGTTGGTTGATTTTTTTCAAACAAATTAGCCACAAAATGGCTCTTCTCTACAAAATGGTGGCCAGAAATAACTTCCAAGGTCATTGCCACCACCCCGACCCATGGATACCCAAATTTAACCCCTTATTTTCCAGTTTTCCTCCACATATGCCAAGGTCGGGTGTCCATTACCCGGCTGCAAATGGCAAGTCCACCCCTGTAGTGCCATTTACTTAAATCGGAAGCGATGAGCATACACATAATTTATCCCAGTAACAGCAGAGCTTAACTTTGCTAGATTATGCTGCTTAATACAAAACTGGCAGGAAAAAAAGCAATAATGTTGTTTGAAACATTCTTGTTACCAAAGATTGACTTGCTCGTTATTTTTATGTTTTAAAAATGTTAAGCTAATAACCAAGCTCTCACAGAATAATGTAAAAAAATAAAATAACATTTAGAATGAAATGTGTTTGGTTTGGGGTTTTTTTTTAAAGCTTCAGCGTTATTATTGAAAACAAGATTTCCAAATTAGTTTCATGTCAGGTATTTTTGGTTGGGAAGCCACTTCTAATTTCTAAGTGATTGAAATTGATGGCAATCAGTCCCTGTATAAATAATGACAGCAACGAGAGGAAAAAGCATTGGCTAGCCTTTTAAGATTCCAGCAGACATTTTCAAACATATGGTAGAAATGTCCTCTTGGATGCCTTAGCGTCACTTACTTTAATTGTCGGAGAGTATGAAAACCCAGCGATTTCTGATTGGCAAAGAGCTATGACAGTCGTTTTGTAGTTGTCTACTGTATCTGAAGCAGCCTCAAAGAGAGTTTGCAAGTGTTGAAGAACTGGGAGCTTTGATGCTTGTGATGCAGTAGAGTGAAGTTTCAAGTTTGATTGGCTGAACCTGCTAAGGAGCACAGTCCCAGATCAACTGTGGTACTCTGTGTTCCATCGCCACTTGTTTTATTTATTATTTAAGAAAGTATGGTTTTATTTATAATGTTTATACATATATACAGAGTACATTACAATTTAACCTTATTCATTCTCCTGAAACTCTGCATGGTAGGCCATCATTTTCATTCATGCATAGTAAACTGTGGAACTGACATAACAGAGTGGCTGGAGGTGTGACTGTGAGTTGGGAAGCCCCCAGTTGAGATCTTACCCCAGTTGCCAACCGGCTAGATGGTCCGAGGCAGGCCACTATTCTCTCCACCACAGCTGTTCAACTATAGTAATATAGATCTTGCGGTTCTGTTGTAAGTATTATGAAATATTGTCTATGACGTGTTTTGAACATTTGGAATGCTAGCTGTGACATTTGGAATGCCACACTCGTGTCTCTACAGCAGTGTTCCCTGTAACAGGGATTTCCAGATGTTGTTGACTACAACTCTACAGGCTTGCCATAATAGTCCCAGTTTTTGAAAATTCATACCACTGGAAGAAGTTATCTTCATGCTCCAGAAGAAACCATCTTGTTGAAATATTGGCCTATGGAGATAAATTTTCACATTAAATTCTGCACATTTTGGAGTTCACTGCCTCCTATTTTTCCTTGCTGGCTCGACCAATTACAATTGAAGCTGCACCCTGCTACATCTTGAGTATCAGAGCTCTGGTCTGCTAAAGCACGTATCATTTGATTACCTGGATTGTCCCTGTCCCCCACTTTAAGGCCTGTGGTGGTGTGTAGAAAAGCAGTCAAGCCACATACTGAGCTGCTACACCCAAATGAGTCATCTGGAACTGTCATGTGGACCAATTTGAAACGGCCTTTATGAGGCAGCCTAACTTGCTACATTGACCCTAAGTCTGTGGTTGAACTTGTCTTTGAACACAGCTAATATGAAAAAGCACTGCGTAAATACTTTATCCTCGGAGAGCCGCATAAAGTATCTGCTTGGCAGCTGCAGGTGGGTAAGGAGAGTACTGACACTGAGAAGACCCGGTGACCTATGCAAGTGGCTTTTAATCAGAGGTTTTTTGCTGCCTGCTTTTGCTCCATGGCCTTACTGGTTTGTTGGAGTGTCTACTAGTGCTGTGGCCAATAGCTTACTTCATAAATTGCTGGTTGGCCACTTGTTTTGCTAGTCTCTGAAGATCGGAGCTGTGTCAAATGCATAGAAACCAGAGTCATCTTGGCCAGATGGTGCTCGATACAGATGGATGTTTGGTTGTCAAGTATATCTTCTAGTCAGTAACTTGTTGCTGCCATCTGACTCTAAAAGAATCATTTGTGCACGCTGGCTGTCAAAAGCATCTTCTCTTCTGTCTGTTTTAGCTGTCATGCCTGTGCTCTGTACAGAAGTGTTGACAAGACATTGCTGTTGTACATTTTCAATTTGAGTCTTAGTGATTTTTTTTCTCTGTTTCCTAAGGTCTTCCTGGCTGATGAATTATATTGACCTCTTGGCTTTTTAATGTGTTTGTGGGACAATGATTGCATAGTGCTTTTCTTTGAGTCGGCCTTGGATAGGTTCTTCCACATCCTGGCAGTATGAGCATCATCTGAAAACTTGCCTCATGTCCCCATAGACCTATGATTGTCCGAACTCTGAAGACTAGAGTGGCTGAAGAAAATATGGGTGTTTCCTACCCATATAGCTAATCTGGCATGCAACAGAACAGAAGTTTTTACTAGGCATCACCATTACTGAGCATCACAATAATGGGCCATATGTTGTCACATTAATAGCCGCTATTAGAACCCATCTCATGCTTCTCATAGAGAGTGGGAGTAAAGATAAGAATTCAGAGAAGGGACTAAAACAATATGTGCCATCCTGAGCTCTGTGGATGAAAGATGTGATAAAGGAATAGAGAAAGTAGCCAGGATAAAAAGAAATTTCTGGTGTGACTGTCCCACTAGTGTGTGTGTGGTTTTAACTTTTTCTTTAATGTGACAAGTCATAAAACATAACACATGAATAAATGTGGATAAAAGTACAAACCTTTCAAGTGTTTATTTTAAAGTTAAGGCCACTCTTTCGCAATAAACAATGCATCCATTTGCATTGTATATAGTATATACATGTCTTAGCTACCATGTGTGGCAAATTCAAAAAAGAAAGAAAGAAACCCTTCTCCCCACACTGTTTACAATAATGTCCATTTGTTATGTAACAGTCACTGATCATGAGCATTCAGAGTTCTACAAGGCTTAGACACCATGTCCCACTGTTGATACAAGCTAGACTAGTGATCTTCATTAGAGCTCTGTGGAGAAAGCACAGGAAAAGCACTACACTTCCCCGTGGAGATGTGCACAAATGGGTTTATGCATTCCCAGGAGGCGGGGACGCACGAATCGTGCGTGTCTGCCACTTCTGATTTGACACTTATCGGGGCTGCAGAGAGGTACGCTGCAGCCCCGCACCAGTGGTTTTGGGCACAGCACCAGCAGGGGGAAAGTGGTGGGGAAGGTAAGGGCACCCTCCCTGCCCCTTAAAGCCCCCCCCCCTCCGAACCAGCTCAAACACTGGTCTGCTGAACCGGTTCAGCACTCTGTAAAAGGCACACTGAACTGGTTTGTGCACATCCCTACTTCCCAGTGGAGTGCTTTCCCGTGCTCTTTGCACTCCTCCTCAGATGGCAGTGTGTCTCGAGAGGGCTCTCTCCCTTAAAGAAGTCCCACCAGCACTGGAGAAAGTGCAGCACTGATTGCCCAAAGAGGGTGCCGGGGAAGCTGTGCAGAATATTTGGCTTCATCTGAAACTTTTCACAGGCCTAACAGTTAGTCAGGGAGCTACACTAAGGGTCAGTGGAAGCTGCCTCTGGCTCCCAGACCTTGACGTGAAGAAAACTGAGCTAGGCTGTTAGCGCATTTGATGAGCATAGCTGTTGATGCCAAGACACAGAGGCAGGTTCTGTACTTGTCTGAGTAAAGCCTTACATCCAAGCAAAATAAACCTAGGCATATATGAAGTTGTCTTCTACTGAGACAGGCCATTGACCCATCTCATTCAGGGTTACCTACCCTGTCTGTCAGCAGCTCTCCAGGGCTTCTGGCAGGAATCCTTTTCCAGCCTGACTTAGAGACTGAGCCTGGCAATTGAACACAGAACCTTCTGCATCTAAAGCATATGGTCTGCCACTAAGCTATGGCCTCTCCACATAATGACTATTGCTAACTATATCATCTTTACAGACGGACAGCTATGAGAAGCAAATACGCGAACAACAGGAACAAATCGTACATCTAACCAGCATTGTTACAAAACTCAAATCACAGCTGGCTGCCTTGAATGTGAACAGAGGTATGTACTCTTCATACATATATGTACAGTGGTCCCTCGACTTACGTAATTAATCCGTTCCGAACGCACGTTCAGAGGTCGAAATTTTCGTAAGTCGAAGAACGCACCACGGAGGTCTGGAAACATTCGTAAGTCGAGGAAACCGCATCTAAAAATTCGTAGGTCGAGTAAGCTGAATCTAAACCGGCAACTACTTCCGGTCTTTTTTGTCGCTCGTAACTCGAAAACATTGGATGTCGAGTAGTTCGTAGGTCGAGGGACCACTGTATATATAAATGGCCACAATCCAGAAGGCTTTTCTACATTATTGTTCTTTCCCACACAATGGAATGCATTTCAAAAGCACAAAATGGTGATGGAGCATGAATAACTGAGAACAGGATAATGGCTAGAGACTCTTTTCTGAGTATCCCTGCTTCCGCATGTGAGGTGAGTGGTGATATGGAAAAGGACCCATTTGTGGAATACCTTCCCCTGAGAGACTTGCCTGGCATCCCCATTACTAGTTTCTAGCTAATGGGTTAAGACTTTTCTACTTGCCAAGCATTTTAGTTGGTGCTGATTTTTATGGAACAGTGGCCTGGTAGGGCTTTTGTACTGAACAGTTTTCATTGCTGTTTATTCCCTGGCAATTTATTTTATGCTGCTTCCTTATTTTTTGCTTTAGAACATAAGAACAGCCCTGCTGGATCAGGCCCAAGGCCCATCTAGTCCAGCATCCTGTTTCACACAGTGGCCCACCAGATTCCACTGGAAACCTACAGGCAGGAGTTGAGGGCATGCCCTCTCTCCTGCTGTTACTCCCCTGCAACTGGTACTCAGAGGCATCCTGCCTTTGAGGGTGGAGGTGGCCTATAGCCCTCTGACTAGTAGCCGTTGATAGACCTCTCCTCCATGAAGTTATCCAAACCCCTCTTAAAGCTATCCAAGTTGTTGGCTGTAACCACATCTTGTGGCAGAGAATTCCACAAGTTGATTGTGCGTTGTGTGAAAAAGTACCTCTATTTGTTGGTCCTAAATTTCCTGGCAATCAATTTCATGGGATGACCCCTGGTTCTAGTGTTATGTGAGAAGGAGAAGAATTTCTCTCTATCCACTTTCTCCACACCATGCATGATTTTATAGACCTCTATCATATCTCCCTGCAGTCATCTTTTTTCTAAACTAAATAGCTGCAGGTGTTGTAGCCTTGCCTCATAAGGAAGGTGCTCTAGGCCCCTGATCATCTTGGTTGCCCTCTTCTGCACCTTTTCCAGTTCTACAATGTCCTTTTTTAGATGTGGTGACCAGAATTGTACACAGTACTCCAGGTGTGGCTGCACCATAGTTTTTTATAAGGACATTATAATATTAGCCATTTTATTTTCAATCCCCTTCCTAATGATCCCTAGTATGGAATTTGCCTTTTTCATAGCTGCCTTACATTGAGTCAACACTTTCAACGAGCTGTCCACCACGACCCCAAGATCCCTCTCCTGGTCAGTCACCAACAGCTCAAACCCCATCAGCGTATACTTGAAGTTGGGTTTTCCCCCACAATGTGCATTACTTTACACTTGCCAACATTGAACCACATTTGCCATTTTGTTGCCCACTTACCCAGTTTGGAGAGATCCCTTTGGAGCTCCTCACAATCTGTTTTGGATTTCACTACCCAAAAGAGTTTGATATCATCTGCAAATATGGCCACCTTGCTGCTTACCCCTACTTCTAGATCATTTATGAATAAATTAAAAAGCACTGGTTGCAGTACAGATCCCTGGGGGACCCCACTTCTTACTTCTTCCATTGTGAAAACTCTCCATTTATACCTACCCTCTGTTTCCTGTCTTTCAACCAGTTAGCAATCCCCACATGTACTTGTCTCCTTATCCTATGCCTGCTAAGTTTTCTAGGGTGTCTTTGATGAGGAACTTTGTCGAAAGTAATTTGGAAGTCCAGGTATACTATGTCAACTGGATCACCTTTCTCCACACACTTGTTGACACTCTCAAAAACTCCAAAAGGTTTGTGAGGCAAGACTTGCCTTTCAGAAAACATGCTGGTTCTCTCCCAGCAGGGCCTGTTCTTCTAAGTCCTTTACAATTTTACCCTTGAGGATGCTTTCCATCAATTTGCCTGGAACAGACATTAAGCTAACCGGCCTGTAATTTCCAGGATCGCCCCTGGATCCCTTTTTTAAAATCAGTGTTACATTGGCTACTTTCCAGTCCTCCGGTACAGAGCCTGATTGCAGGGATAAGTTATATATTTTAGAAAAGAGGTTGGCAATTTCACATTTGAGTTCTTTGAGGACTCTTGGATGGATGCCATCCGGCCCTGGCAATTTGCTAGTTTTCAGTTTTTCCAGACAGTTTAGAACATCATCTCTTGCCACTGCTATCTGACTCAGTTCTTTAGCCTGTATCCCTGAAAAGAATGGTTCAGGGACAGGTATATGCTCAGTATCCTCTGCCGTGAAGATGGACGCAAAGAACTCATTTAGATTCTCTGCATCCTCCATATCCTCCTTAATAATCCCTTTCACTCCCTCGTTGTCTAATGGTCCAACTGCCTCCCTGGCAGGTTTCCTGCTTCTGATGTATTTAAAGAAGTTTTTGTTATTCCCCTTGATGTTTTTAGCTAAATGTCTCTCAGACTCTCTTTTCGCCTCCCATATTGTCCCCTGGCATTTCTTTTGCCAGAGTTTGTGTTCTGTTCTGTTCTCTTCATTTGGACAGGCCTTCCAATTTCAGAAGGAAGTCTGTTTTATCTGAATCCTTTCCACCCTCATACTTTAAAGGATGGCTTTTGCCAAACCGGATACTGCCTAGCTCATGTCGACTATTCCTCAGGTGTCATTTTAAAAGCTGCTCTGCAACCTTTTTGATTTTAAGCACCAGCAGTCTGGTTCCATCTTGCTTCAAGTACAGCCCATCCCTTTTGTACAGGCCTTACTTGCCCCAAAATATATCCCAGTGCCTAACAAATCTAAACCCCTCCTCCCGGCACCAACATCTCATCTACGCATTGAAACCCTCAGCTGTGCCTGTCTCACTGTACATGCATGTGGAACAGGTAGCATTTCTGAGAATGCTACCTTGGGGGTCCTGGACTTCAGTACGCTATCAGCCTACATTTAGCTTCCAGGACCTCCTGACTACATTTCCTCACATTGTTGGTGCCGATGTGCACCACGACAGCTGTCTCCTCACCAGCACTGCCTAACAGCCTATCTAGATGCTGTGTGATGTCCACAACCTTTGCACCAGGCAGGCAAGTCACCGTGTGGTCAACACGCGGGTCACAGACATTTATAACTCGAATGATCGAATCACCCACTACAAGGAGGCCCCCACCCCCCGGAGGAGTATCCCCTGCGCGAGAGGATATGGGCTCATCATCCATGGAAGGGGTCCCGTATAAAGGAGCATTTCCCTCTTCCTCAGACCGATGTCCTCCTTGCCCGAGACCTTCATTCTCCCTGATAGCAGAGGAGCTATCAGCCCTGGAGTGGGATGCCTCTGTCACATCCCATCTATAATAATTGTGGTGTGTTGAGTATTCTGTGTTTTAATTGTTTTAAATACCATAGTTAGCTACTTTGGACATTTTAGCTTAAACTGAAAAGTGGACTATACATCTTTTTTAAAAAGAAGGAGAAGAAGAAAAGGTGTTCTGTATTGTCCCAAGTTTTTGTTTTGTGTAACTCGGGGCACAGCTGCACAACTGTGTCCCTCCAGTTGTTGTTGGACCATAACATCACCCCTCACTATTGTCCACTCTGGTTGCAGATGAAGGAAGTTGTAGTTCAACAACAGCTAGAGGGCCAAAGTTGTGCAGCCCTGGTGTAATGTATTGTAATTGAGGGGCTGGAGTGCCATCATATTTGCAAAATGTAGAGCTCGCCAGCAAGGAGGTAGAACCAGACCTGAGTGTGAGTGTGTGTTCTAGGCTCTCTCCCTTTCTTCAAGACAGTGAGGAGATTCTCATGATCAGCAAAAAGCGGGCCAAGGGAGCCTAGCCTGCTTTCTGCCGATCGTCTGCTGCCACGGGAGTTGTGCGGCTCCCGGCAACAAACCTCCCAAAGTACCCCTCCCCTTAGCCGAGGTTAGCGGAGCGAGCGCTCCGTTAACCTCATCTTTCTGATCATGTATTGCCGCGGCACAGCTCCATGCCGTGGCGACACACGAGGAGACCCCCGCTAGGCGGCTGGAACGAGCCTTCTGGCCCTGGGGGTCTCTCCAGGATGCCTCGCATGCTTGCGCGGGGCATCCTGGAACTTCTGGGGGCTGCGCAGCTCCTGATCCCTGCAGCCCCCGCCAGCCCCATGACAGAGCCGACAGTCGTGTGGGAAGCTGATCCGGCCGCCCAGGGCTGCCAGCGTGCTCGTCTGTGGGGAGAGTGGGCAAAGCCTCCTCTCCCTGCTAACCCCATTCAGGCGAGTCTCGCTGATCGTGAGACTCGCCTCTGTATATTATTGAGTTAGGCATGAGCCTTGTCACAGCCTCTGACTACTAGTAATCAGTAACACACTACTGATTATTCAGTAGTGTGTTGTTTTGCCACTTATGCTCATAAGTTACTTTTTTTTTTTTAAATGCTGCTTCTTTATATTTTCGCTGGTCCAGGCCATGACTTGTGTAGTCCAACATCCTGTTTTCCACAGTGACCAACCAGATGCCTCTGGGAAGCTCACAAGCAGGAGATGAAGGCATACTTCTCTCCCGCCATTGCTCCCCTGCAACTGACGCAGAGGCATCCTACCTCTGAACCTGAAAGTCATATCTAGCTATCATGGTTAGTAGTCACTGATACACTTGTTCTCCATTAATTTATCTAATCCCCTTTTAAAGCCATCGAAGCTAGTAGCCATCACCATATCTTGTTGCAGTAAATTCCCTAGAATAATTAGGTGCTGTGTGAAAAAGAATTTCCTTTTGTCTGCCCTAAATTTCCTACTGATCATTTTCATTGGATGGCCCCTGGTTCTAGTGTTGAAAGGAAGGAAGATAAACTTCTCTATCACTGTCTCCACACCAGGCATAACTTTATAAGCCTAAGTAATGTCTCCTCTTAGTCAGCTTTTTTTCTAGTCTACAAAGCCTCCAGAATTGTAGTCTTTCCTCATGAGGAAGGTGCTCTAGAATACATCATTTTGAATGCCTCCTTTTGCAGCTCTACAATATCATTTTTGAGATGTGGCATATCACCTTAAGTGGCACAGTGGGGAAAGGCTTGACTAACAAGCAGAAGGTTGCCGGTTCAAATCTCCGCTGCTACTATATCACGCAGCAGCGATATCGGAAGATGCTGAAAGGCATCATCTCATATTGCGCAGGAGGAGGCAATGGTAAACCCCTCTTGTATTCTACCAAAGACAACCACAGGGCTCTGTGGGCGCCAGGAGTCGAAATCGACTTGACAGCACACTTTACCTTACTTTATACAGATATATTCTCACACCATATATTTGTATAAGGGCACTATAATATTAGAATTTTTATTTTCAGTCCCTTTCCTAATGATCCCTAGCATGGAATTTGCCTTTATCACAGCTACTGCTCATTGGGCTGGCATTTTCATTGAATTATCCATCACTGTGAGCCCTTTGAGGACAGGGATCCATCTTATTTATTTGTTATTTCTCTGTGTAAACCGCCCTGAGCCATTTTTGGAAGGGCGGTATAGAAATCGAATGAATAATAATAATAACCCCAAGATATTTTTCCTGAGTAGTCACTGACAGCTCAGACTTCATCAGTGTATATGTGAAGTTGGGATCTTTTTGCTGCTGTTGTTGCTCCAGTGTGCATCACTTTACAGTATTTACATTGAACCACATTTTTTTTGTTGCCCATTCACTAAATTTGGAGAGATGCTTTTGCACCTCTTTGTAATTCATTTTAATTTAAAAGCACAGATTCTTGGCTGATCCCACTTCATACTTTCCTCCCCTGACCATTTATTCCTGCTATCTGCTTCCTTAATGAGTTACTAGTCCATAAAAGGACTGCCTTCTTATTGCATGACTACTAAGTTTTTGGCAAGGGACTTTCTCAAAAGCTTTTTGAAAGTCCAAGTTATATATGCAGTGTCTCCAGATCATCCCTATCCACATGCCTTTTGACATTCTCAGAAGTCTAAAAGGATAGTGAGGCAGGACTTGACTTTGCAGAAGTTGCGCTTATTCTTCTTTGGCACTACCTGTTCTTCTATATGCTTAATAACCTTATGTTTTCCACTAATTTACCTGAAACAGATGGTAAGCTAATGGGCTTAAAATTTCTCAGATTCCCCATATCCTTTTTTAAAAAACTGATGTTATATTGGCTGCCTCTCAATCCTCTGGCATAGAGCCCAGTTTTAGGGACAAGTTGCATATTTTTTCTAGAAGATCAGCAATTTTACATTTTAAGTCCTTGAAGACCTGACTTACAGTGTCCTGCTTCTAGGGAAGGCTGTTGAAGGTGGAGAGAAGAAGGAAAGAGGCATATAAAAAGGAAGTGGGGATGTTAAAAATAAAGAAAAGAAATATTGAGGAGAAATGAAGAAACAGGAACAAGGGAAAGAAGGGGTTCAATCTAAGGAGGATACGTGAAAAAGAACATTAAAGTTGCACATCATTGTTCACTTTCTAGATGGCATCAGTTTGACAAGACTGCAGTGCTGATACTGTTCTGAGTTATGCATGCTTGAATCCATTGACTTAATTGGTTTTTGTTTGCTGTAAGTGACATCAGCTTCCTGAAACAGCTGCCCAGTATTATCTACTTGAAGAGGGGCGGGGGACGTCTGCACTGTACTTCAAACATTACAGTGTATGCACAGTTTCTTATACAGAGATTATCTCCATCTGGGGAAATGGTGCTAAACAGAATGTGTGGAATCAGTCCATGGTACAAACTTCCACATACTGGCTGACATCCATCACTGCATCAGCACAGGGTTCGTCTGCGTGTCAAACTACCACTATAGTTTGGATTAGAGTTCATTTGTGAGCCTCTGGGCAAAAAACCACCATAGTTTCATGCTTTTCAGATTATTGAATGCTACATTAAAGCTTCACTGTATGTGTATTAACTTAATCCATTGACATCTCAATATATGCAGAAATACCTCATTCATTTAAATGTTCTGGGAGATCAGGGCAGCTTTTCATAACTTGTTGAGCAGCCATCCAAAGCTTCCATCAAATTTCTCAAATACTTGTTTGAAAGGGCAGGCAGAGCATACTTGGATAAGTAGGAGGCTCAGATCGGTTCTGCTGTTAGGACAGTTACTGAAGTAAAGATTTCATACTGCTTTCCAGATCCATATGTTAATTTGTTGCTTTAGACTGTTTTATTTATTTTAATTGATTGTTTTAAATCTTTATTTTAATTGTTAAATTTTTCTGTGTGTTTCAATTGTAAACTGCCCAGAACTGTTAGATGGAGCAGTATATAAATATAACTTTTTCACATCTGGTTTTTTACTATTTCAATAAAAACAAAGCAGTACTCAAAATTACTCTTTATTTTACAGTTAATACACACGATCAAGTTCCAGTACTTGAAGACAAAACAAGAAGAAATGGTACCTTGCTAAACTTGAATTCTGATCAGCTCCATGAAAAGCTGAAACAATCAGTGCAAAGAGAGAAACAGCTAAAGGTACAATTGTTCTTGCAAGGTCTAGGGAGTTCTGACAGTCTGAAAAAGATAAATTACAAGTCTTAATTTATGCCAATTGTTGCAAGTTTTTTAATCTACCTGGTGGAAAATCAGGTTCCCCCAACTATGTAAATTACTGTTCAAGTGAAATTGCCAATGTTTTATTACTTCTTCCAGCATTATTTCCTTTTAAAGTCCCATTTATGCAGAGAGAGTTGAGATATTCAGCTTTTTCAGCAAATAAGAGATCTTACTGGCATGGACATGCAAACTGCATGAAAAATCTGAGACACTGGAATGCTTATAAACAGCCGAAAGTAAAGATGGATGATATACTTTTGAACAATTATTTGTCTTACTCTTGTTTTGCTGATGTTCATTTTTGAGGCACTCCCCATTTAAGTTTTTTAAGTTAAAGAATAAAATTCAAATCTCCAGAACTGGCAGCAAAGTGTTTGTAAAACAAGAAACAAAAACCTTATCTTCCATTCTTAATAGTTATCTCTATACATTTTAACTCTATTTCCATTTATAAACATATACAAAAAATTTACCCCCAAAAAAGTATTTCCAATATTAAAGTAAAAAAAAGAATATAGGTATCTAACAAAGGGGAATCAGTTATTCTTCTAGAATTAGAGACAGACATTCCTTTTCTTTTTTTGATCTGTCAGAAAATGAATTTCAGCAATTTCCAAAAACTTGTGAAAGTTTTGATTGTAGTGGATGGGAACCAGGCCCAAACCCTCCTTGTCTATTTATATATTGAATGTTATTTGTTGTGGCAAGTTCTTGGTCAAAGTTCCAGTTGCTCATAGAATGCCTCGTGCAGAAGGAAATCCATTCAGTAATCAAAGAGTGGCTTTACCCTGTATTAGTGATAGTGTGAAATTGTGCTCTGATCCTGTAGAGAGGAAGGCTGCATGTGTAGTGCATTTTCAAGCCAGTTCATTGCCTGCCTTCATTCCCATTTGGTACTCATCTTTTAAGTGTTGCCTACTGAGCTGACAAAAGAATAGCCAATCAAGCGTTCTCTAAATGTACAAGATAGTTAGTGGTAGTAGTGGGGTTAGTAATGGGAAGCCTCCTGTTAGTAGTGGGGTTTTGGGGTGTTGTGGTTACAGTGAGATAAAAAGTGAGGGACAGAGAGAGAGAGGTCATGCATATGACCGTGGCAGTGGTGGAGAGGAAAACAGGGTTGGACCTTCTTTCACCCCAGATGACTGACAGAGTAACCAAGCTGTGTGGCTCACACACCCACACGATAGGCACTGCTGCAAGCCACAGGGAAATGAGCCTCCAGGTGTCTCAGTGCACTGTGCGATGAGCATGGTGCATTGGGGGAATCCCCCGTGAGTCAGGCGCTCTAGGCACCTGACTCTGTGTGCACATACACACGACCCCATCCCTGAGGTTCAGGGCATTCTTGCCGGGGTTAGAAGTCAGGCTAGTGGGGGCGGAAGCACCAGGATCTGGAACAATCCCGGCCCTCCACACAAGCAGCCCAACCGAGGCTGGACTGCCCTAGCCTGGGTTGGGCTGCTCATTTGAATGGACTCATAGTTATATATCTGTTGTGCCCAGCTGGGATTGCAAGGCATAATTTCAAAGACTTGAAAATGAAATTATTATGTATACATTTGGGCAAATGTTCTCTACCTCATTTTAGTCTTTTTGTGACCTCGCTTACTGCATTTCTAGTCCTACAACAAGACTTGTATGTGTAAGACATGCTCTGTCTGTACAAAGGTAGGAATATACTATAAAAGGCCAGGGAACTACATGCTAGCTTGCTTTCATGCCTCATCCCTAAGATGTAACATGGCTATGTTGGAAGCAGTCAGCTCAGCGTAGTATGTAGGGAACCAGGTGATTGTTCACTTCTTGGATGCTTTCGCATAGTGATATCTTGGAGAAAAATTTAGGATGGAGGGTTCTGGTTCTCATTCATATATACACACACACACACACACACACACACACACACACACACACACACCCCAAATTGAAAGATTGTGATGCCTTGATCAACATTACATCCCACTTAGATTGATGACAGGTGCCCTCAATGTATATGAATAAGTAAATATTGAATAAGTACATGTTATATACACTTACACATGTACAATTCTAAATTTTTGGAGGATGCAGCGTCTCCTTCTCCCTAGAACAGGGATTCTCAACGTGTGGGTCTCCAGATGTAATTGACTTCAACTCCCATAATTCCCAACCAAAGACCACTGGGGCTGGGGATTATGGGAGTTAAAGTCCAGTGACATCTGGGGACCCACACGTTGAGAATCCCTGCCTTAGAAGATTGTCCATGCTACAATAAGCTAAACTAGCTGACCCCGCACAGAGCATCTGTGCGCTCTTTGGGGCCGGCGGTTACGTCTTCCCCCCCACCCTTCTGCCCCAGTCTCCACTTCCTGACCACGGCCAGCCCGTGCCGGGCCCAGCCACTTCTGCCCCCCCCTCTCCCCCCCCTTCCTGGGCCTTGCCTCTGCGGCCAGGCCGGGCCCGCCACCTCTGGCCTCCGCGGCCAGGCCTGCTGCCACCACAGCAACCAATCCTGCTGGGTGCACCTCAGCCAATCAGGCACCTCTGCCGCTCAGCCAATCAGCTGGGCGCTGGGACGCACATTCCAAGGCACATCCAGGAGAATTTTATATATATAGATGTCTAATGGTTTGATGGCCACTAAGCTCCAAATGTAATAGCTTTTAAAAAACAAACCTTTATACTTGTTAGAAAAAATGCAAGGGTCCTGCCATGTTTCCCTCTACCTAGCTGCCAATGATATTTGTATCTGCACAGCTTCCCCCACACACACACATTGACTCAAGCTACTCTGATATTGCCAGCAGACCAAAAGGAACTAGATGAATTAGGGATAGGCATTTATCAGTCAAAAATTCATGATCAAATTTGTAAACTAATGAGAACACTATTGTGTTAATTTCAAGAAAAGATCCTAATTGACAGTTATTGTGAAACAATAAAATGACAGTCTCTTCATGAGATATGGCAGGTCAGTGCACAAGCATCCCAATCGTATGAGCAATGGCATATGGCATCACTGGGGTCACAGGGAAGCCTAGGCAGGAGGCTCCTCATCACACTATTTAACCCTCCATTTACCAAGATACAACAGATGCTACCCTAAGCTTCCTTTCTGTGGGAGAAAGGAGAATTTATATAATCTGCTGTATCAGCTGTAGGGATGGGTCCAGACCAGTCCGGAGGCCATTCTAAAGGCCTCCAGACTGTCCAGACCACTCCGGACCTGGCCGGTTCGGTTCGGATGGGGTGGTTCCTTTAAGGGCGGGGAAGGGTTTACTTACCCCTCCCGCCGCTTTCCCCCCTACAGCGCGTGTATTGTATGTAGTAATTGGGGCGGCAGGATACCTCCCTGCCGCCCCTTCTCCCTCTTCAGTGCAAAAGCCTTCACGGAGCCTTTTGCACACTCCACGAGCTTCACATCTCCCTGATGTGCGTGCGTGTGGCCACACACGCGCGCACATCGGGGAGATGTGAAGCGCGTGCGCAAAAGGCTCCGTGAAGCCTTTTGCACTGAAGAGGGAGAAGGGGCGGCAGGGAGGTATCCTGCCGCCCCAATTACTACATACAATACACGCGCTGGAGGGGGGAAAGCGGCGGGAGGGGTAAGTAAACCCTCCCCCGCCCTTAAAGGAACCCCCGACAAAGTGCCGGACCGCAGCACTGCGGTTCCGTGCACACCCCTAATCAGCTGCCATCAGCTTCCTTCCTTTGTGGTGATCAGTCTGATTCTGGTTTTGGTTTGTTAGTAGAGCTGTCATGTTTAATCAGTTTATCAAATTGATTTTAAAAATCCTTTTGATCAACTAAAGAAATGCCCAGGTTAATCAGGCAGTAGATCTCTTTTTAAAAATCCTATTTTAATATAAATATTAATTTTTATAGACTGCAAAGGACAAGCATCATCTTAAGACATTCCTCTTGCTCCTCACACACAGCAGAGAACATCTCTTCTCTCCAGTCATATGAGAACACACACTACAGTGCACGCACTCATCTAAAACCAGGTGTGCATTTTGCCTCCGACCTATTGCTTTTGCCCTCATGCAAATTTAATTGATCAACTGCAACTTGTAAGATTAATCCACTAAGATTATATGGGTGGCATCCCTGTCTGGTTGGACTGCCCTCTGCTTCCATGTTTGGAGCAATCTCCTTGATTCTAAGATGGTTTTCCATCTAGACGAAGTTCAGGACCAGATCTGCTTAGCTTCAGCAGTAGAACATGCATGCCTTTACACTGTTGTTCAGACTCCTTCTCTTCTTTCCCTTTGCCCTCCTATAGATTAGGTATAAGTACTACCTATGGCCTGATAGATATAAAGCAATATGAAAATAATCATATTGGGAAGCTTATTTTAGAATTGGCTTGTAGAAAATTGTACAACCTATGGCCAGATAGATATAAAGCAATATCAAAATAATCATATTAGAAAGCTTATTTTAGAATTGGTTTGTAGAAAATGAACTAGGAACACTATTTCTGTCAACTCAGCAAATTTCAATCATACATGTTAATTTGTTGTTTTTTTAAAAAATAAAATAAAAACCAGAAGCCTGTTTTGTTGAATTAATGACAGTTGATAATTATGTTGTGGGAATCTAATTTGAGAGCAAGCCTCTCTTTAAACAAGCCTTTGCAATTACTGTTCAGAAATTTGAAACTAAAAACAAAACAGAAAATCTCATCCCCTGATGGTAACAGCATAATAACAATTTCTTTTGTACTTCTTAAATAGAAAAGGGTATTAGAATGCTGCCCAAGGGTGATTGTACTGTAAAAACATCAGTGTGTTCTTTACAGTAAACTGTTAAGTAAGATTGGAGTTATAGTGGTAAGTAGATGTCCAGGTTACATTTTGATTGCCATGGCCGAAATGTAGGGCTATGTATTGGGACTTGTTTGGAGGAGAGCTGGTCTTGTGGTAGCAAGCATGACTTGTCCCCTTAGCTAAGCAGGGTCTGCCCTGATTGCATATGAATGGGAGACCACATGTGTGAGCACTGCAAGAGATTCCCCTTAAGGGGTGGAGCCACTCTGGGAAGAGCACAAGGTTCCAAGTTCCCACCCTGGCATCTCCAAGATAGGGCTGAGAGAGATTCCTGCCTTCAACCTTGGAGAAGCCACTTCCATTCTGTGTAGACCAGGGAGTCTCAACGTTGTGTCCCCAGATGTTATTGGACTTCAGCTCCCATAATCCCCAGGCCCAGTGACCTTTGGCTGGGGATTATGGGAGTTGAAGTCCAATAACATCTGGGGACCAACGTTAAGAATCCCTGGTGTAGACAATACTGAGCTAGATGGACCAATGGTGTGGCTCATTATATGGTAGCTTCTTATGTTCCTATGTTCACTGTGTGGTCTTAGCCTTCTCCCTCCTGCCACGCCACAATAAGGGGACAATTTCTAGGCAGTTTACAATCTAAAAAATAGCCATTTAAAAGAAACAACTAAAGACAGTTAAAGTAGTTAAACAAAGACAATTAAATAGAAGTACAAACAGCATGATTAACCAGTTATATTTTTAAGGCCACCAACAAACTCAACCCACACATCTTGGAAGAAAATGCATACCCGAAGTGTGGCCTGCTGACTAATTGTTTATTGGACCTGTGAGAAGCTTTGGCCAAAACTGTATACTCTGCACCATCCCCTGGCAGCATGTGGAGATGACCATTCTCACTGCACCATGCTGCGTTTTGCCCAACACCAGGGGCTCCTTTAAGGGAAAATTAACCTTCTTCAGCTCTGCCCCATCTTGGAAGGTGTGTAAGGAGTGCTGCGAAGTGCAGACCTTCCTGGTGCCTTCCATATAGCACTCTTAAGAAAGGGCTCTTAAATGGCCCTCCTAACACTAAGAAAAGCGCATTACTGTGCAGAGATCAGTACAGTGGGAAATGGCTCTCAAGTTGAAGGTTCTTTTTCCAAAGTGGCTCCCACTTGAAAAACAAGTGGTGGTTGAAGATATGTGGTGGTTGAAGATAATGTACACCATCTTAGGCCACCTTGAGTTAAGAAGTTCTGGAAGAGAAGTGATCTATAGATCTAAAAAATAAAACACTTCACACACGTTAAGGTGGGAGGAGAGCTGCGCAGGAGCCTGGAGGAAGGTGCACTCGCATGCGCGCGCACACACCTTAGAAGGAACAGTGACTACATCATAAGAAACCAATATATATCTACCCAGTAACTACTAAATTACAATATTGACAACAATACACATGCTAAAAATAAAATTTTAAAAGGATCAAATACTACTTAAAAACAACTACCCATCATCATTACATATATAATACACATCAATAGAATTAACAGCCATGTCACTAAAAAACAGACAAGATTTCTAAAATTACAATGGCAAGGAAACCAAGATGAATGTAATTAATGCATATAAAACCTACTACATAGCTGCCATCCAATTAATCTCTTCATTGAGATACATGGGGCATAACAGTTTGGAGTTGGTGTATCCAGTACACTTCTCTTCTTTGTAATTTTTTAGGGAGGTTATTCTCAGAGGCCCGAAACTGTATTTCAAATGAATGATGAGACAACCTTAAGCAGGGCCTCCAAAGAATATTTTAAAACTACAAGTAGGTTCAAAAGGGAGAAGGCAGTCCTTTTGGTTCTTGACTTCCAAGTTGAATTTTTAAAAACCGAACATTAGGGTCTCATTTTAAATGTGATGCATATAGGAGAAGTTTACCTGTTCAGCTTTTCGTTACACTGGCTTGATGTTCAAACAGATTTTCAGCCACTACAAATCAATGTTAGTGCTGTGCTTGCCCAAGCTTTGGTTCTTAACATGCTAAATCTGTATGGGTAGGCCAAGCAACCTGGATGAAATGAGACACTGTCCTTGTGAATGTGTGAAAGAGGAATGCTTTTTCCTTGTGTGCCCGGCATTGCAATTAAATTGAGCCAGCCAGAGGCAACTGCATACTCCTTTGCACAATATGGCTGTGCTGCTCCTGCATTGCATAACTTCTAATCTACCTACTTCTTAATAAGTATGCTTATACAACACAAGACTGAGGCTGCATCATGTTAGATGACTATGACTATGAATATTTATATGTGGGTGGTCCTTTACTGAACCAAAGAGAAAAGATGGATATGGTGGGGAAAATGCTGGTCATGTGGAACAACCTCCATACAGTCAGTCCCTTGGACATATGAAATCAGTCCTCGGTGATATGGCTGGAAATGTCTAGCAGTCATATAGACCACAATTTCTCAACCACCAGTCCCTGGACCGCTGCCGGTCCCTGAAGGGTTGAGTGCCAGTCCCTGACTGGGAGTCAACCCCCACCCCCACCCCAAACAACTGCAATCAAGGCACTCACTTCCTCAATTTTACACATGGCACGGAAGAGGGAGAGAAGGAGTATCATGGAGGCATGGGACCCTGCTTCCGCCTTGCCTCCACGTGCTGCTGAGATCTTCTTACAGCTATCTTTACCTTTACAACTTCAAACTGTATGCGGCGTGGGGGCATTGAGGAAAAGGTATGGCAGTGGGCACCACTTGAAGGGCTGCTGGTTCTTGCATGCTCATTATTTGCAGCCAAAGGTTGATTGATTGAAACCCAGCTGCCTGTTGCAGCCGAGGCGCCTTGAGAGGAAACCCTTTTTTCCTCTTGCATCGGTGCGGTGTTGTGGTCCCTCGGCCCCCTGTAACCACCTGGTCTGCATCGCCCGTGGAAGACGGCGGTCCCCTTTGTGACCTCGCCAGGGGGTGGAACCTCTGGCTGGGATCATGCCGTGGTGAGGGCTAAGCGGTGGAGGGAGGGAGGAGAGCTGCCTTGGCTCGGGCTTTACAGAAAGGGAGTGCAAGTGGACCTTTCTCGGGAGGGGGAGCAAGCACATGTACCAAGGAGGGCTAAGTGGCGGAGGGAGGCAGCGTGGTGTGGGGGAGAGGCAAGAGACCATTTTGTGCATTCATGCAAAAGGGTCATTGGATGAATGGCACTGGAATGAAGTGATCCTGGGGATTTGATGCCCAGCGCAGTTCGTGTCCTATCCCAACTGATTTAAAACCAGCTGCCTGTTGGGGCCAAGGCACCTTGAGAGGGAATGCCATTTCCCTCTTGCATTGGTGGGGCGTTGTGGTCCCTCGGCCCCCTATAGCCCCCTGGTCTGCACCGCCGGTGGAAGACGGCAGTCCCCTTTATGACTTCGCCAGGTGGGGGGGACAACCTCTGGCCGGGATCACGCCACGGTGAGGGCTAAGCAGTGGAGGGAGGGAGGAGGGCTGCCTTGGCTTGCCTTGCAATGACGCATGGACAGCATGTGGGACCACGTGAGCTGCATGGCCCCAAAGGCAGGCTGGTGTGATTGGCACATGCAGGGGAGTTGGGAGGGGGCACAGAAGCGTGCACTGCAAGAGACAATGGGGGAACACCTGCTACACTCTAGTGCGCAAGCACAGCGGCAGCAGCTCTTGGACCCAGGCGACCTTCCGAGCATGGTCCGGTGCACCATTGCCTCGCCCACCCTGAACAGTGCCCCGTCTCCCCAGCGAGGAAGACGAGCCATCCACCACTACAACGCCCCGCGCCCCCCACCATCTCAGAATTGCCTCCTTCCCTTTAACACCAGGTCCTCACCGCTCTTCTTCACGTTTTCTTTCACCATTTAAAAAAAAAAACCATTCCCAGCATCTGCCACGTAACTGTTTTTAAGGAGTTTTGGAGGAGCTGTGCAGGTTTAATTAGGTCTGCCTTACAAAGTGCACAATTAAGAGCAGGATCCAGATCAAGCCAGGTGATCATGACCAAGCAGCATTGATGCAAATGAGAAATGGCTACATTAATTTCAGTGGGTGGTCCTGACTAACGTGGTCTGGATCCGGCCCCGTGACTACACAACTCCGGCTAAAACTCCACCTCCATCAAGAGAGGGTTAAACTGTAGACTTTGGGCTCTACTGACAACTTGCCCAGCTTTGCTTTCCTCTCCTCACCTCCTTTTTGCTTTGCTTTACATCCAGCCTGATGAAGAGGTTTGGGGAATTCAAAAGCTTGCTTGTACATTGGTTTTGAAGTTTTTGAATTTTTCTAATGGCCCAACATCCCCTCTCCACTGAGTAATCACAAGCACCCCCACCCCACACATACTGGAGACATATTTGTTCACCCAGGCTTTTAGATTCAGGGGTTCTCAACCTTGGGTCCCCAGATGTTGGTGGACTTCAACTCCCATAATCCCCAGCCATAATGGCCAAATGCCATTGTGGTTGGGGGTTATGGGAGTTTAAGTCCACCAACATCTGGGGACCCAAGGTTGAGAATCCCTAATATTCCATGTTTGCAAAAGATTCCAAATTTAATGATTTTAATGCTTATATTATTTTAATTGTAAACTGCCCAGAGATGCAAGTTTTGGGCAGTATAGAAGTCTGATAGATAGATAGACTTAAACTTGAATCCCCTTTACTAACTGCTGGTCTGGGAAACTGCGCATGAAGAATGTAGCGGTCCTTGAAACTCTGCACGAGGAATTTAGCGGTCCTTCACTCCAAAAAGGTTGAGAAACACTGATATAGACAGGCCAGAGATAAGATTTGGTGTGCAAAATTGTAGTCACAAAAATGTATGTTTGTTTGTTTGGCAGCAGGACATCCACCTTTGCTGCTAGTCCATTTGGTAATCTTTCTATCCTTTTATCATTTTCATATATTTGGGAAGAGATCTATTTAAATGGCTGCCAATTCAGTAGTAGTGTATATGTGGTTGCAAAGTAGGCCCATATATTTATTCTCTTACTATATTTATTCAACCATAATGTAATATCTACAGGCATACATCTGGGTATCAGTACACCCAGTTCTTTATAATCCTTCTAATTCAGAGAAGAAAGGAAGACCAAGACATTGTTCATACAATCAAAAGGTGGTGTATACTGTAAATCCAATGAATTTGATAAAAATTTGAATATATGTGCAGATATAATATATTGTATGCATGATGAGGAGAATCTCATGAGGAGATTCTCATGCATCATGCATATATTGTATGCATGATGAGGAGAATGGGCCTATAATTTGCACTGTACAATTGAGACTGGTGATTAGTTGCAGCATCCTTGTTTAAAACTTAGTTTTGATCTTTATTTTCAAATTCATGAAATTCTTCTCCATTTCAGATTGGGAGATTGATTGCTGCCTCCCATCCCTCCTGCCTGGCCAGAGAATCAGCTTTGCTTTGCACGGCTGCCTTCATTGGAGCTGTGACCTTCCATTCCTGATTAGCTACACATGCAGGCATTAATTACCATCAGCCAAGTCTCAGAGTCTCTTGTGAAAGGGGAGGTTCTAGGTTTCTGGGCCTTATAAGGAAGGAGGTGCACCAGAGACGCAGCGGGAAGTAGGCTGCCAGCCTGTAGGCTCTCGCCAAAGCCGGCTGCCAAAGGGAGCCGGCCTTTGGTGCCGAGGCTTCAGTGTGGGACTGAGGGCTAGGATAGAGTATATTCTTTTATGGCTATTTTAGAAGCTGAAGCTCTTGCTTATATAACTTCTCTTGTCTGAGTCTTGGGTGAAAATAGTCTACAATGTGCCTAGGTTTGTCTGGAGATGGGGAGACATTGATTATGGGGTGGCTGTTCTGGTGGTGGTGGGGAGTCAGCAGGCCATTACAAGGGAAGGGAAATCAGAAATTTAATAGCTGTTTCCCCTTCTGGCTGTCCTGCCAGCTCTTTGACCTTAGGGAACAGTGCCAACTGCCCACAAAGCCTTGCCTTGCTCCTCTGTACTGCCAGATCAGCCCAGAATAAATCAGAAATCATCCATGTTCTGATTATCGATGAAGGGACTGACCAGGTATGTATCACAGGGACTTGGCTGGGGGAGGCTGGTGGCCCAGTCTGGTTCCAGCTTCTCCCTCCAGTTCCCTGTTGAAGTCTCTGACCATATTGAATGTGTTTACTTAAGTTTGGGGACCAGAGATAGACTGGGACTTCTGTTGCTTTACCAATTACCCTGTTGCCTAACAGAGTCCCCAACTGAGCTGATGGACTTGGTCTTGGGGTTGGAGTCTTCCAAGCTTGTGGTGGGGAGCTTCAGTGTTCCCTTCAGGACCAATTTGTCCAGGGTTAGGACTGCTCAGGAGTTTAGTGGCCATGATGACTATGGGCCTATCCCAAGTGGTTTCGGGACTGACGCACATTGCTGGTCACATGCTTCATCTGGTTTTTCACTCTGATCAAGGTGGTGTTCTGTGGGTGGGGACTGTGATTTCCCCATTGCGGTGGACAGGCCACCATCTGCTTAAGGTTAGACTCACAATCATGCCCCACCCCCGCAGGCAGTGAAACGCTGAATACTGAAACACTGAAGTCAGATCAGATTCTCCCTCTAAAGTAATTGACGCATATGACCAAGTGGTAAACACCATGATTAACACAACAGTTACACAGGCTTAAGAGATCATTAGTATGATGGTCCGCCCAAGAAGGTTATTGGATCCAGTAGGATTCCAAGAAGGATTTCGTGTTGGCTCTGGCAGTGATCCTGTTAATGCCCTGGTGGAAAATTGGATAGCAAACCCACCAGGACAGTAGACATGATAGCTCCTAGGTGTCCTCTCCGACTCACTTCAGAATTAGCCCTTTGGAATACGAAAGAACTACAGGAGCTGAAGTAGCAAAGTAGACAACTGGGGCGCAAGTGGAGAAAGACTCAACTCAAATCTGACAGCTTACAACATAGAGCGCTTGAACATCTATGCTCAGGCAATACATGTGGCAAAAAAGCGATTCTTTTCTGCCCATTTTGCATTTACAAGCTCATACCCAGCAGAGGTGTTCAGGGTTGTGACAGAGCTAGTACGTGCTCTTGAATTTGGAAACTTCTATCGCTATGAAATTTTTAAATGACTTTTTCCCCACATAAAATCTCCCATATTCGGGCCGGGTAATTGTGGACTCAGAGCCCACAATTACTGCAGTATCTGATGCGAAAGTGTCCAGCAGCTCCTCTTATGTGGTTAGGTTGAATCAGTTTCATTTTGTGACTCCTGAGGATATGGGCAAACTGCCTGGGACAGTGCGGCCTACTGTCTGTTTTCTTGACCCTTGTCCAACATGGCTTACACTATCAAGCGGTGGGGAGGGGCAGATGGTTGTAGAGAGCCTGGTAAATATTATAAATGCTTCTCTGAGGGAGGGCAGGATGCTTCCTGTCTTAAGGTGGCAATCATTAGACCTCTTCTGAAGAAGCCTACATTTGATCCCTCAGAATTAAGCAAGTATAATATCTAAGAGCCAGTGAATCTTCTAACCTTCTGTGGCTGGGCAAGGTAATTGAAAGAGTGGTGGCCTCCCAGCTGCAGACAGTGTTGGAGGAAACTGATTATCTAGACCCACTTCAAACTGGCTTTTGGTCAGGCTGTGGGGTGGAAACTGCCTTGGTCAACCTGATGGATGATCTCCAGTTAGGAACTGACAGCGGAAGTGTGATTCTGTTGTTCCTTTTGAATCTCTTGGCAACTTTCGATACTATTGGCCATAGTATCCATCTGGAACAACTGAAGGGGTTGGGGGTGGGAGGCACTGCTTTGCAGTGGTTCAGCTCCTACCTTTCATGTTACAATATGCTTAGATGGTCAATGGCTCTTTACATTGAAAATGTAACGTCTCAGTACAGAATCAAATGTGAATGCCCTATGTCTAGCCCTCCAACTGAAAATGTCTTGCATAACCTTATATCCCACATAACCTTATGTTATGTTTATTTTAGAATAGTGTTATACTGCTTTTCAGCAAAAAGTTCACAAAGTGGTTTACATAGCAGAGAAATTGGGGGTGGGAGGAGCTACCCTTTCCCAAAGAGGCTCACATTCTCCCCTCCCCCGCCTGGCAAAGACACAGGAAGATACCCGCAGAAAACACTATGCTGGAATGAATGGTGACAGTTGTTCTGCCCCTGCTAAGTGTAAGAGAATGGCCACATGAAAACTGCTTCTTTGCCCAGTTAGCAAAGGTCAAGCTAGTTTGCTTGCTTGATGCTGAGTCACAGCCAGAAGATGGCTGTCTTGTAGCCCAGTCCTATGCATGTTTACTTAAAAGCAGTTCCCACTACATTCAGCCTTTTCCCTATGGAACAATGTATAAGTTCACAGACCAGTAGATGTCTAAAGACATAGTGCTTCTAGGAGTATGCTTAGACATGTGAATGCAATCCAACAGTGTTTAGAAACACATGTTTCCTATAGATATACTTGTCAGTGTATCAGGTGAGATTGATTCAGACTCCCTGTCAAGTGTACACTTGGTAATAACCTCAGGTTAGTTGGTTTGCTGCATGTAATGTGTGCACTGGCTCGTGGATATTATAGAAGGCACAAGAAGAATACAAGACTTAGTGCTTATGTAGTATCTTGGTGCCTATGTAGTAACTTCTCACTAGCCCTTTCTTTCTCTCACATCTAACCACCTTTATGCTTAACCCTGCTTTGTACTTAAGATTAAATATCTCTTGTTTATCTAGCACTATGCATGGCTGATATGCTCACTAACATTGTGGAGGCTCACTGTGCAAATTACATCTGCAGCATTTAGTAATCCAGATTCACACTGCGAGCACAGAGAAGCAACATTTGCCAATCCCCCCACCCCAGAAGTGCTCCCTGTGACCCAGAAATATGCCCTTGAGGTCTGTAGGACTCTCACAGACCTACTTCCAGGTCGCTGGGAACACTTTAGGTGGGATCAGTGAAAATTGGGCACGCACAGCACCATTCTGGATTACTGACTACTGTGGGGGCATTTTGGAGTAGCAACCGAGAGATTTGTCTCAACCCCAAGGAGTTTGCAAGCTAAAATTCAGCACAGGAAATACAGTGTAGAGGGAGATGTTTGATCCATTTTGGTTATATCTACTTAAGTGTAGTTGGGGACATGGAATAAGGGATTGTGCCAAAATCTTCAAGGAAGGGATGTGTTTTTTTTAAAGAAGACTTTGGAAGAAAAAGAGGAAATGCAGCACCATGCAGATGTCCTGGGGGGCAGTTCCAGGCATAAAGGGCAGTGAGGGAGAAGAGTTCTTAATCAAGATCATGAGTCTCCTAGATGGCTGAAGATGGTGGAGCTGGAGAAGTAAAAGTTGTGTCAGGAATATAACTAGATATAGAAGCTTCTTATTCCTGCTCTGCACTTCTAATAACTTTTCTTTTTCCCCACCCCCCAGCCCTTTCCTTACTACTTTATTATGTGAATCATTCCTATATTCTGGATCTGCATTACCTTCCATCAGTTATACATGGAAAAAAGACTTCATTCTAAAATATCACTCCCCACTATCTTTTTAGTCTTTTCTTGAAAGAAAGAAAAATCTTTCAGTGGAAGTATAGTACCATTGAAAGGTCTTTCAGTTAATTCCTTTAAAAGTCTGTCACGTTCTGAGCATCATGCACATCTTTCATTTAATTTGCTTTCTTAGTTTCTTCTTCCCCAGTTGTTCGTTGTGCTCTTCTTTGGTTCCCAAACCAGTTTAAATGGCTTGTTTCCAGGAGTGGAAACAAGATTCCTTTCTTCTAAAACATTTATACCAATTACACCCCCAAACCCCAATATAAGTAGAGTTCTTCATGTTTACAGTCTGCTTTATGCTTGTGCAGTGATCTTCACTATGTTTCAAACAGGGCCACTTTATCAAAAAACAAAAAACCTTCAATGTGTGTGCCTCTGCACAGTACTGTGCTTTGGGAGAGATGGTGCTCTTGGAGGAAAGTACTGGAAAGGAAAGAGCTGCACTTCCCAGCACTCTGTGCATGCCTCCCAAGGTGGTGCAGGGGCACCATGGGCTCTGTTTCCCTTAAAGGAGAGCCCTCCCCCCAGCTCTTTGCAGGGCACATGGTGAGCATGGTTATCTCCACATGCTGCCAGGGGGTCTGAGTAGTTTGGGCCAAAGCCTCACACAGGCCCAATAAACAATTAGTCAGAAAGCTGCACTTAGGGTTGATAGGGGCCACCACAGGCCTCCAGGGCTTACAATGAATAACACTATGCTAGTGTTTTATAGTTTTTTAAAAAATCTGCTGTTTATGATCCTTCACTATACAGATGTAGAAATAATCATCTTCCATGAAATGGGCAATCATGAGACTCCTAACTTTTAAAAGCAAGTTTCTAGCACTCATAAGATTGTTTCTTAACTGGGAGTTCTGAGGCCACTAAGAGGAGCTTGTGGCCATCGAGCACTTTCACACAAACACTTGGGATGAATTTGGAACTATTTAGAGAAGATACATGATCCCGACCCCATATCATGGACCCCATATCATGTATCCGTAATGTGGGAGTCTAAGTAGGGCAGCACTTGCAGCAGCATTATCCCAATCCCCAAGAGGGGAATGCTTTTAGGGAAGAAGCAGCAACAGGAAGTATTTCTCCCATGTGATATTCTGTTGTTACCTTTGTGGCATGGGAAGGTAATTCTGGAGCATATCCTATAACCCAAATATGACACAAGATAAGGACCCACAGAAACTAGAAATGGGCAGCTCCCTTCTGCTTGGCTCAAATAAAAAAATGATTTGGCAATTATGCGTGGTATCTGTGGATGCTCAAAAAAAAGTCACTTTCCCCCCAAGAGTTCGAAATTGGCATGTACCTGCACATCCACGTTTTCTTTCCAGAACACAGGCATGTTCTCACCATGCTGTTTGGGAACTGAAAGGCGGGAGAAGGCAGCACATTGCTTCAGCAACTGTGCAACATTCCCTTTCCTTCTGCGAACATCCTATGTGATTGGTTGCTTGTTCTTGACAATTCCTGATCAGTTGGATTCTTCAGGCATCAGGAGGTTGAGTCAGGAGGACTGTTAATTTCATACCCATTTTTAAACATTAAAATCAATGTCTGCAATTGGTAAACATGTGCAAGCACAGCAGCTGTCCTTTTTGAGCATCTTGTCTAAGGAATGCTAGACTGCACAGGCACAAAATTTATACAAACATAATATTCTCTCTAAATTATGAATAGAAGACCATTTTCAAGGGACCTTAGTTTGCCTCAAAATTTATTGCATGTTATGCATTGGGTTGATTTGTATTTGGGGCCATTTTAAAATGACATCTTTGGCGGGTGGAGCTTCAGTGCTCTTCATGACCCTATTACCCTTCTGAAAACTTCATTGAAGGATCTATTTCTAAATAATATGCTGAAGATAGGGGTATGTTATGGCCACATGAACCTTTTGTCTTTTGAAGAGTAGCATAGGATTTTTTTTTCCCCTTACATGACTGTTGACGTTACAGTATTTTCTCCAGAATTCCATTTTAAATTTGTCTTTCAAATTTTAGGCAGCAGCAGATCTATTTCAGATGTTTGCTTGTTACTGAATAAGCAGACGTATTAAACTGGAGCCGTGTGTGTGTGTCTCGTTTGCTTTGTAGCATTTTGAAATCAGGTTTAGCAATCCATTTTCATGTCATTCATGTCTTTTGCTCTTGTTTCCTTGTTTTGATTATGTCTTGCCTGTACCATTCTTTCCCACTGATATTGCGGAGGGGGAAAATAATTGTATTTAATTGCAGCAGCTGAATTGTGGTCAGTCCTGGCTCTAGTTTCTCTTTGTAGTATATTCACAACTACCACCTGTTCATCAATACTGGGGACTTTGGCCTTCAAGAAAAGACAGTTTTGCTATTGCTTCTGTAACTTCATGGTTCGGTATGAGGGTTTTTTTACGCGGGCTTTTTCCCTTTCTATACACACTGTCATCATATACAATAAATTAATAGCTTAAGAATATAGGAGAGAAATAGACTTTTAAAAGCCTTAATTTCTTGTCTTTGTAGTTTGAGTCTTGCAAAATCCTAAGTCATTAAATGCTAAATAGCTACATTCTAACTGTTCCAGAAATTACGATTCTTAAAGACTGTCACCTTCTTTAAATGTACTTTATCTTGATTGTAGCATGTGCTGAAACTAATTAAATATTAGTGAACAGAGTATATAAATGGAATAAGACAACATTTCCCACATTTATGAGCACTAATGTGCATATCGCTGTTGCGACTGTTTTATGTATTGAAAATAACACACAATTGTTTTGAATAATTGTCCACAAGGAGATGTAACTGCATGTAGCAGTAAATGGCTTTTAATTATTTCAACACAAACTAATGGTAGTTTGTACAAGGCTCATTGCATTCATATTGTGAAGACTTAATTTAGCCTATAACAGTCTATTTTATAACAGTGTTCCTCAGAACAGGAGAACTCACTTACTGTGCTGTGTGCTTGTGTTTTTAAGGAACAATTAGAGAATGAGAGTATCAAATTAAAGCAAACAGAAGAAGAAAGTAATTTAAAGGAAAAGAAATTTGAGTCTGTTATCACAATCAAAGAAGATGAAATAAGGCATCTGAAAAAACAGCTCAAAGAAATAAACGAAGCACAAAATTGCATGCATGTACCAAGATATGAAAAAGAGGTAAGCCTATTGAAGGAAAATCTACATCTTCATAAACAAGCACAGCTGTTAAACATTGCATATGTCAGTTGTGCATTCAAGGAAAATTCTTATATGCACAGTTTTTGTTCTTATTATATTAAAGTGATAAATGAAATGCAATGTGAGCGCCTGTGCACATACATTCCCCCCCCCCCCCCGGCCGCCGCCACCGTGCCATATAATGTAAAACATGGTACATTTTCAATCTCAATAGTTCTTCTACCTTTTGGATTTATCCATTTGTAAACATGCAATCCACTTTGCAGTTATATCCATGTTTTTGGTTCAGAGGCCATACTGACTTCACTCATCAGAAAATCTTTTCAAGTTCTGAAAGCTGTATAAGAGATGGATTATTGTAACAACTTTGCTTCTTAGTTACAGGCTTTGAATATACGCCCATGTAATACTGGCCTAATCCACAAGGTGGTAGTCAAATATAATAACTTCTCTTAACGCATGATAGAACACATTGTATTAGCCTTGGCTAAGCTTATTGAAGAATGTTGTAGAGTCTTGACTGATAGCTTCATATTCATTCCCACAAGGAAACAATGATTATGGCAATCAATATTAGTTCTGTGTCTTTCACGATATGCTTAAAGAGAATATTATAAAGTACTAGAGAATATCAAGGTTAAGGTATGGCAAGAAAAGAGATGGAGGCTGCAATCCCATAGCACATACTTGGAAGTAAACACCATTGAAATCAGTGGGACTTGCTTTTGAGTAAGCATGCATACAATTGTGCTGTGAATTACACTATATTTCTGTGATGATATATTTTAATAAAAAGGAATAAAGTGCCCAAAAGGTATTGAGCAGCAGAACTACCTGATATATCCAAATTCTCTCTGTCTTCCATATTAGCGCTGTACTCATGTGACTAGCACTCCCACAATAATTTGCATAATTAGCCATCCAGATATTATGGACCTCTTCTAGATATCAAGGTAAATGAGGATGTGCTGTGTTGTATTTCTAGCAAACACATTCTTCAAACAAAATTTAAAAAAAAAATAAGCAAGGGGAGAAGCCAATAACTCTTGGTGAGTTGTTACTATGTATCTGTTTAAAGTGGTAGCTCATTTGGATGAATGTATTAGGCTGTTGCAATGCAAAATTCTTATTTTCTGTCTTCCAATCTTTTAAAGGGAAGGAGTGAAAAACATCATTCCTCTAGGCAGGAATTATCTCCAGGGGGCTTTCCTACAGCAGCCTACGAAAGGTATGTAGCCCTTTTTAAAACCATCTTTGTTTTCTGTAATTGACATCCAATGTTTGCTCTTGCTGTCTAGTTTCAAAAGTCAGGTGTGCCTCCCCCTTCTCACTCTGTTCTCCCTTCCTGCCCCAAGTACTGAATGATATTTGAGCCACCATGTAGCAGCAGGTTAGGTTAAGAGAGACTGTGATGGGCAGGAAGGGCCCTGCTTCATTCCTGGTATCTCATCTCAGTCACCTCATGTTTACTTGGATAAAGAAGTTATAGCCAGAACTGAAGAATGAGTACATTAAAAAACTCACTTGCCCCATTAGCACAGGGACCTATGTGCTCCCGAGTTAGGAGCCCGTATGTACTATAGCATTGTGATGGAGAGGAAATTGCAACTGGGACTCATCTCTCTCCAAAGGCAGAGTTTTCATCACGGTGAAGAAACAGGCAAAGGTGAAGCCTGGTGCATTTACCATCACTTGCCATACTAAGGTCTAGCACCCTTTGCAGAAACAATTGTACTCAAGATCTGCCTTCCCCTTCCCCCCTTCCTGGCAGATTTGACTGCTTTCCCTTTCCTAAATGCATTTTGATCCCTGTTGCCTCTTTTGGTGGCAAAGGACCCTTTGTCTTTAAGAATTTCATAAAAGGGATAATTTAATCAAGTGTGGTCATTAATAGTAGTAATTATAGTACTGTGCTGAGACACCAAGCTGCACCTGGCAGAATTTTCTCTTCTGAACAACATGTAAACAGTACACAACACTCTCTCACTTTGCTATAATTGTGAGGGCTGGAGCATACAGATTCTCCAATTTTATTTTTTAAAACTCAAAACAACTGCGGAGCAGTTCCCGCAGAGCAATGACACTAGAAGGTGGAGTGTTTAACCCTTTCCCCTTGTTCCGTTTCCCCCATCTAATTTGCAAACACCCCCATACAAACACAGCCCGCCAACCTGCTATTAGTCATGCTGAGGCATGCTCTTAGTCAGGTAGCTGTGGCGTGCTTGTATTCCCCCGGACTCCATGAGGGATGGGGCCGTAGCTCAGTGGCAGAGCATCAGCTTCGTATGCAGAAGGTCCCAGGTTCAGTCCCTGGCATCTCCCAAGTAGGACTGGGAAAGACAGCTTGAAACCTTAGAGAACCACTGTCAGTGGAGAAAATACTAAGCTTGATGGGCCAAGGCAACTTTTGATGGGATTTAATGGGAGGAAGTGTTGTGGGTGGAGAGCTACACATCCCCCTTTTCCTCCACAACTGGTCTGAGTAAAATTGGCTATTTTACAATTTAAAAACAATGGAGAATCAGATCATGGATCTCCTGCCTCGTGTCTCTTTCAGTCTTCCAGTCTGGCTGTCCATTGCCAGGCAGTGCCAATATTTCCAAAGTTATGCTTGCCAGGTGGCTGCTTAAAGACACAAAGGTAGAACTGGCTGATGCTTTACATGCGCCATAATTAATTTTTAGGGATGAACTTGAGACTGTTTTCTGGGGGATGAAGGAAGAATTTCACCGAATACGCACACTCGCAAAAGCACAGACGGACCAGCTGAGTAAATGTAACCTGAGGAGAGAACCTGAAACTGGTATTGTTTGACGACAGCTCTTACTGTGACCCGGCTCTTTGAGCTCAAAAATGTGCTTCATTTTTGTACACTGCATGCACTTCTGGTTCTGTTTCAGACCTTCCTGCCTCTTTGCGTTTCATCATATGTTGCTCTGTAATGAAGGATGTTTCACACACGACATTTCTCCTACATGACAACCTACGTGGTATATGGGGTGGGGGGATGTGTGCAACAGCCACTTGTGAAGTATGACGCGACTGCTCTTTTTGCTGTGCGTGTGTGGCTTGGAAGCTGCTGTTCACGTCATCCTCCCTGCTCTGTCTCCTTCGAACGAATGAAACTCTCTTGCCACACTTCACTTGGGAAATGGCAGCATAGCCTTTTCTTATACATGGGTTATCTCCACACGGGGGGGAAACATCGTCCTAACTTTATTTCTTGGCCACCCTCGTGATAATTGTTATCTGGGTGGCTCACAAAGTAAAAACAGTGGAATAAAACATTCAGTTAAAAGCATATTAAAAACATAAGCTACAGTGTGTGAAACTGCCCGTAGTGATTTTGCTAAAAGCAAAAAATCTTTTGGCATTGGAGCATGAGTGGTGTTCATTCTATGGAAAGGAAAAAACACAGATACTTATCCCTGTCCCCAAAGAGCTCACAATCTAAAAAGAAACATAGGACACACACCAGCAACAGTCACTGGAGGTACTGTGCTGGGGGTGGATATGGCCAGTTACTCTCCCCCTGCAAAATAAAGAGAATCACCACGTTAAAAGGTGCCTCTTTGCCAAGTTTGCAGGGGTATTATAATTCCAAGAGATAAAAGAGACTCAGTGTGGTTGGCCAGCACATGAAACATAATGCTGGACTGGATGGGTCTTTGGCCTGATCCAGCAGGACTTTCCTTATATTCTTAACAGCTCTCCAAAATGTTTCAAGGTTCATTTATTGACAGACAGACATTCTGACAATTCAGCCACACTGGCTTTGGAAGAATTGATCAGGCAGTCTGTATTGCTGGATTATGTGTTTTAAACTAGACTTTGATAATGTGTAACTTTTTTTTTTCTTCATCTACTTGGACAGAAATTCCATTCTCCAAGCCTATCCAGTGCAGTGATGAACAAGCAGATGATCTCTGTAACCCTTGGGTTAAAAAAGATCTAAGTAGAGATGTTTCACACTTCCCGTCTATCGCACCAGGAGGAATGGGCCAAGACGAGGAAGAGAACTCTGTTGAGTCGCTTTCTAAATTTAATGTCAAGTTCCCACCAACCGACAATGACTCTACTTTTTTGCAGAGCAGTCCAGATACACCACCAATCTCATGCGGTGTGGTGACTGAAGACTTACTTCAGGATCAGCAGTTTAATAGAGAGCTTGGAAACCAGACTATGAACTTCAGTGAGGTGGCAGGTAACTTGTTTGAGGAGCACGGTACTGACCCGGTTGTTTCGACTCTGCATAACCTATCGCCTGCTAGCAAAGCTAAAACCTCAGCCCACACGAACACACTTGTACAGAGTCCTTTGGAGAAAGCTCCAGGCTTTAAACCACAATTCTTATACACCTATGGAACCTCTATGTTCACGAAGCAAGATAATCCTGAAAAAAACTTTCCCTCCTTAGAAGCTAATGAGAGAACTGTTGGAGCACCTCAGCAGGTAACTGTGCTTTTTAAATTAATTTTGTACTTGTGCACGATTACTCTGTAAACTGTAAAACAGAACATGTCATTGAACTTGCTTAACCTAATGTATGCCCAGTGTGAAACGTATTATCTCCTCTGTCTACTACTACTCTCATTCAAAACATTTGTATTAGCGCAACTGTTGCGTCAGCACCGTAATGTCAAGATTTGTGATCTTATTCTGGCACAGCAACCAGTGGGCCTGTTCTAAGCCTATATGCTGCAACAGTGCAAATGTCTTGGTTTTGTTGACTTTTAAGGATATTTGAGAGACGGAAAGAAAATGTCTTATCCTTTGTAAATTCTTGCGCATCTTCGCTTGCTTGGAGAGGCCTCAGCCCAAATCTCCACAAGGACTCTGATGCACGCACTTTCAGCCAGCACAGGCTTCCCTGCAGTGTTTGGGCAGCTCTGTGTGCACCAGGGAGATTAAGGCACAAAGTGCTCTTTGAAATTATAGCAAGTGAGGAAATCCGTGCACTCTTGGAAAGATTACATGTGCATCCAGCATGCATGCTCTAGATCAGGCTGACAAACTGCAGAGGGATTTTTTATTTTTTAAAAAATTGCATACAATATTGGAGGCTTCCCCCACTACATGTGTGCCATATACCAACTTCACAACTACTTGTTGATTTGCAGGGCGTAGGTGGGGGAGGGAGATGGGGAAAACAAGTTTGTTTTTCTGGGTTACAGTAGTTTAAATTGATGTTTATATTTCGTATCAATAAAATCAGTGCTTATTGGTTTCAGTTTTCAGCCAGACATATTTTAGGGTATGCCTAGTTTCCCTCATTAGGTACCTCATTAAAAGGCAGGGGGAGTGGGGTGCTTTATGGCTTCAGTTCAGAATCTACTCATATTGCTTTAAGCCTTACAAATTTTGCAATGGCTGCTTTCCATTTGCCTAAACCCATAGATCTAGGATAATTCAAATTAAATTTTTATTTGCAAGTAAAGGTCTAGGATGATTTAAATTCATAAAATCACACAAGAGGAGAGGTGATCTAGCATATCAGCAACTGTGGAAATCAATCCATTTTAATGTGAGCTCTATAAATATTCAATAAAATAATCTTGTCCCCTTTTTCTTTCCATTATTTCTGTAAATACGTCTCCTTTGTGTATTTACACCCCCTCTCTGTTATAATCTATACAGTACTTCCAGGGGCACTTCCTTCATTTAAATTGACTGGCTCATTTGTTTTCAACAGGATTAATTTCCAAATACCAGTTTTAAGAGATGTATTGATCACACTGTGTACTGTTAATGTAATCATAATGTTATCATTATAAATTATGATCACTGCTTTATAGTCATTGCAAATTATTAAACGGGCACACCCTTACTTTTTACTCAAGTTCACATTGTAACACTTGAAATTGTAGGCCTGTATACCCAAAGTGTGTCTTGATTCTATTTTCTTCTAAAATTATCATAATTATCTCCAATTATTATATTACTGTGTATAATTGATTATAAATTTATACCAAGTTTTATTTGTTTATCAGACATTATAGAAGGTTGTTCTGTTTTTTTATACACACTGGTTTCACTACTTGATATTCTTTCGAGCCAGTTTTTGTTGTTCATCACATCAGATGCTCAGTTGAGCTGGACTAAAATAAATTAAACTATTTCTTCTAAAAGCAGCAAGGTTCCTGCGAAGTTGTAAAGCACCTATTCTATTCCTTGTTCCTTTCCTGATTTTTCTCCAATATGTCTCCTGCTTGTTCTTTTAACTAGTTAGTCTGTCTGTTCATTTCTCAATAGATGGCACCCTGCATTGTATATATTAAAGAATGTGAAACAGCTGGTATGTGATTGCACATTGATAGATAAGTATGCAGCTTAAGAAGTGCAGGAGAACGGATGCTGAACTGTCATAATGCACAGGGCATGTGGCTAGAAAGATGAATATTTCTGAAAATTAAGGAAAGGTTGAGGATATCCATTTTAAAAGAGAATGGCCAGTACTAAAATTCAACAGGAGCCAGGAAGTCTTGGTATTCATCTAGAAATACAACTGCCAATAGAAATTAGTTTGAATATGTTTAAGTTCTAACCATGAAGCAATGTAGAGCAATAAGGCCTTTGATCAAAATGCATCTTATCCAGAAACTTGTGCAAAATAAACCAATCTTACTTGACAGTCCATTAAATATACAATTGCATATACTTGCTTAAATATAAACTTTGTTAACTCTAAATCTTTGCAATACATTTTTCTTTGAAGATAATTTTTAACGGATCAGTACATTGTTACTTCAGGTCCAACTAAAATATAAACAGAGATAAAATTTCATCCAGTCCTTTCTAACAGAAAACATAAAAATTTAATTTTGCTAAAAGTAATCATCCTGATTCCTGGGACTGTTGAAACAGTCCTGGCCACTTTCCTGGGAAGACAGCAGTGCGTGCAACAATAGAATCCTGCAGAAGTAGCCACATGCCCTTATATGCCCTAGAGCTGGCCTGAAATGTATGCATGATACTGCATGACCCTGCATTTGGGAGATAGGCAGTGACAGTCTCCTCTCTTGATGGGACACAAAGCTTCACGTCCCTTAAGAGCTGGATGAGATATGTTTTGGAGCACTTTACCATCCTGCTTACAGAGGAAAAAGTAACCCTTGTGAAGGCACATGGTTAAAACACTGGAGTCCCTGTCTTCTGGATTCACCATTGCTGGCATCTTAACAGAGCTGACTTACATGTGCGATTTGTCATTCTTCCTCCATCACCTTGTAGACAAGGACTCTCTGCCATGTATTTAGTACACATGTTAACAAATAAAGATGGGGGAGGAAATGTAAATGCAGTGTAATTGGCAACTGTAAGCCGTTAGAGCTGTGGCTCTCAGTTGATGTAATAAATTTAGCTCTTCCTTGCAGACTCTAAATATAAAACCTCAGTTCTGCTTCCTTAGTACATTGCAGTTTCTTAAACACCTGGATTGAAAACTGTAATGCTGAAAACAGGAGTGTGGACTAAACTGAAGGATTAGTATTCTGATGCGTCATATGCTCTGTGTCATCTGAGAATCTGGTCGTCCAGCAGTAGATCCCTTTTTTTTTTTTAAGCGATGAGACAATCTAACATGTACATCCCAGACATTCTTGTAGCATCAGTTCAGCAATGCTTCAGTGTCTGCATGAGTGTCCCCCTGATTGGAATGATTTTTGCATATATTAATTGATCTTTAGAGCTTTTGCCCACCAGGCCCCTCAGTTTGGCTCACTACTGAAGAAACTAGGTCATTAACCTTTTAAATTGTAGTAATAATAAAGTAATAATTGGGGTTGCAACTACTAATCAGATGAATTGGCTAAAGCATTGGTTCATTAATTCATAATGGCAAATTTTAATCAGGGCTTCTAGGCCCTGATTAATTTTAATCCGGCTCAAACCCCATGAGTAGAGATAGTCAATACATGGTCCTCCTCTGGTGTATGCTTGATCAAATATTATAAGACTAGCATGAATATTGTGGCCATCTAATTATGCCTCCTATTACAGTTATTAAAACTGCCAGTTTAAATCAAGGTGGAGTTGCAAATAAGTAATTAAAAGCACACTTCCGTGGTGATATTTAAAACACGCGTCAGTGCCTAGACAGGTTTCCAAAGCAATTTACACCAACAAAAAGTAGACTGTTTGTTAGAACTTGATGTAATTACACCTAATTAGCCTGTGTTCTGCAAGGATTGATGGCTGACCACAGTAAAAGAGCCACGATAGAAATCTGTTGAGGTCTTCTGACAAATATTAAATATTGTTTAGACAAAGAATTGTCGCCTAAGAGAAATGTGGCTGCTTTTTCTTTTTCTTTCATTAAATGAAGCTGTGCTTTAAAATCCTTGAGGTCATGGAACACAAGTTGTGGGGGGTGGGGTCCAAAGTGGTTTATTTTAGTTCAATAGGCTTTTGAGTTTGGGGCAGCATACAAATTTGATAAACAAATTAAATAAATAATGAAATAAAATTGTGTGTGAGACAGAGACTAGATAAAAGCAAAGCATATTCTTCAGTAAAATGAAATGTTATATATTTAAATATACAGGTGAAACTCGGAAAATTAGAATATCGTGCAAAAGTCCATTAATTTCAGTAATGCAAATTAAAAGGTGAAACTGATATATGAGACAGATGCATTACATGCAAAGCGAGATAAGTCAAGCCTTAATTTGTTATAATTGTGATGATCATGGCGTACAGCTCATGAAAACCCCAAATCCAAAATCTCAGAAAATTAGAATATTACATGGAACCAAGAAGACAAGGATTGAAGAATAGAACAATATCGGACCTCTGAAAAGTATAAGCATGCATATGTATTCAGTACTTGGTTTGGGCCCCTTTTGCAGCAATTACTGCCTCAATGCAGTGTGGCATGGATGCTATCAGCCTGTGGCACTGATGAGGTATTATGGAAGACAAGGATGCTTCATTAGCGGCCTTCTGCAATTCTGCATTGTTTGGTCTCATGTCTCTCATCCTTCTCTTGGCAATGCCCCATAGATTCTCTATGGGGTCAGGTCAGGCGAGTTTGCTGGCCAATCAAGCACAGTACACTGTATACTTTTCAGAGGTCCGATATTGTTCTATTCTTCAATCCTTGTCTTATTGGCTCCATGTAATATTCTAATTTTCTGAGATTTTGGATTTGGGGTTTTCATGAGCTGTATGCCATGATCATCACAATTATAACAAATTAAGGCTTGACTTATCTTGCTTTGCATGTAATGCGTCTGTCTCATATATCAGTTTCACCTTTTAATTTGCATTACTGAAATTAATGGACTTTTGCACGATATTCTAATTTTCTGAGTTTCACCTGTATAAGGTGGGGAGGGGGGACCTAGCTAGTGAAAAGCTAGCATTCGTTTTACAGAAAGGTCTAACTTATTTTCCCCACTTCTTTCAGCCACTCTGGAAGCCGTATCACACTCAAGACAGTGACTTATTGGCACCTGCTTCTGCAGACTCAGAACTTGATCAGCCTGGAATATGTGAATTCTGTCAAAAGGTTTTCCCACCATCTCTTACATCCAGGGAGGACTTTCTGCGGCATCTGAATTCACACTTCAACTTGAAGATTTAGTGTAACTGGAACACAGATAAATTTCTTTTTAATTGAATCACTGGAGTTGCTGTACTTCTGACTTCAGCTCAAATAAATATAGTAACTTCAGAATTAAGGCTACATTTGTAACGGAGTCCATCCAGAGTTGGGTGGCCCATCATTAGCTTGATTAAAGTCAATTAAAAAGGCATGCAACCTCTACCTACCCACTCCTTATTAATGTATGAATAATACATAATGAAAAACACACAATGGGGGTATGAAACTGAAAATTATAACCATCTACTTGGAAAACTGAAGGACTTTAAGAGGGTCCTGAAGTGGTAACTTGAGCACCATTGTGCCTCTGTTTTCCTAAAGAACCTTTGTTCACTGAAGTGCATTTTGACTTTGTTTTAATGCATACATACTTTTTGTTAGAACATCATTAGATGTCTTACACCTGGAATAATGAACATATTTTCTTGAAAACAAGTCTTTTTATTTCAGTGTAAGTTCCAAGTACAGATGAATGTGACCTGGGCCACAAGCAAAGAGCTTACCCATATAAACATTCCATGCAGGCCTATTTACATTTACATTAACGTGTGTGCTGGCCCTTTCCAAATAAGTATTGGCTTGCGACGACACACATACACACCCCTCTGCTGCTGACCATTGGGCTGCTAATTATACAGCAAATAGACCATTGCCTGTTTATAAGTGCCTCTAAATAGGGTGATATGGAGCATGTGTACAGGGAAGTGCTTTGCCCACATCACATTGATCTGGATTGTGATCCGTTGGCATACATAAGCATCGGGTTCTGTGCCTCTGCAGGGACCTCACAGAAGGATTAGCTAGCTCCTCACGGTATCCACTCTGCCTTGCACATGCTCAGTGCTTCCAGTGGTATTGGCAGTTTGGGCACCATTGGCTCAGTTCCTTTCTGACTGCCAAAGCATCAACACTGTTGCTTAGCCCCTCGGTTACAAATAGGTTCTATAGTGAGAGAAAGAAATGTTATTGGTATTGGCTAGACACTTACTGTTTTTAATCATGATTCTTGCCCAGTGTGTTTAGGGGAGCAGCACATCCCTTCAGCATGTAAGATTTGCTGTTTGTTCTCCAAACAAACTTTGAAAGATTGGGCACTTATGAGCAGTGCTTTTTGAAGATGCACTCCACCCACTGCCAACACAGAGACCAGATCATAACTTTTTATTGTCTCTCTGGATTAGTGAGCATGAGTTATTCAAGTGATCTCACTTGAATAATCTCATCCAAAATGTAAGATAAAACAAAAGAAAAATAGTAGTAATACTGCTTAAGTAATTCAGGGGCGTAGCTATAATTGAGCGAAAGCGTTCAAAGAACACGGGCCCCCAGCTCCTGAGGGCCCTCCAGGTCCATCCCTCCCTATTTCTTTCATTATCTCCTTCACTCTGGGGGGGCCACCAGAGAGAGGGATGAACATGGGCCCCCTCTCCCCTAGCTACGCCCCTGAAGTAATTCCTTTATATGAAACTTAGGTGATACTGTTTATAACAAGTGTTGAATTTTCAAACCAAGCTGTGTGGTGTTTTATGCATTCCACAAATGTTGGACTTGTACCATCAGTAGAAAAATCCTAATTCTTAGATAAATGAAGAAGCTGTTTCTAAAAGGCTGGAGAAAAATATCTTTACTTGGCTAAATAGATAATTGTCTAAGAGAATACGTCACACCTAAAAAGATACTATTTCCTATGTCAGACTTTCATGTATGTGTGTCTCACTGCAATTATATGTAGAATAAAGCCACCATACTTCCTGCATTGCAAACATGCACTAAAAGGCATGCATGTGTGGTGGAAATAATGTTTTCTTATCACATAAATCACCTCTGTACAAATTTTATCTTCTGTGAAGCAGTCCTCAGGCTATTTCCAGTATTTAGAAAAGTCATTAAAATATATACATCTATGAGACCAATTTGTAGATGTCCTTTTCTTCTGCCCCCACTCCAAACCAGTGTTTTGGTGGGGATGATTAGGATGCCTGCCACCAGGCGCACCCCATAGTTTGGGTTCTGCTGTATGTATAAGCCATACAATTTTGCCTACAGCAGGCTCTTGCGCTTGGAGAGGGGGCAATCCATGCAAAAGAACCTATATTTTGCATGGATTGTTCTCATTGGATATTTGGTGAAGAGCCCACTAAGTATTGGTAAAGAATAGTAGCATTAGTATTCCCTCCAGGCCTCACCAGTACACATGAGCTTCACTTCTAAAGACCTGTGTATCCCAGCCATCTCTCTTCCACTTTCTCCACCAATAACTTTACCACCTTTCAATCCCTTTTCCAGTTTTAGCCTATGTAAAGTTTGGAAGCCTGCACCCATTGCTGCCTGCTGAGTTTCAACTCCTGTGTTCACAATCAAGCAGGCAGAACAGCTACTATCCTTGAACTCAGCAAGATATAACAGAGAGGAATCATACAGCCTTCAGGAATGCAAGTAGATGCTGACCCTGATCCAGCTCTAACTGCAGATAACCAGCCATGTATACTAATGGCCCGAGATGCAGATCCCAATTTTTATCAAAAGACAGGCCCACCAAAAAGTCTGGGATGGGTATCATGATACAGAAGGGGATGTGCATCAGCAAGACATGCACTCTCATCCTGAATTGTGGAGCTAGACTGTACCTTCTTATACTGTTATCTGCTATGTAATGTGGCTGGGTCCCACAAAGCAAAGGTTATGGGGTCTCCCCCCACCCACCCATACCCTCTTCCCTCCCAAAGAGTTCCCACAAACTGTTGCAGTTTTTTCCAGGATGTTGATGAGCAATTCAGATTTTTAAACTGTATAGGGCATTCAAAACACATCAGGACTTCACAAACATGAAGTTTTGTTTGGATATGTGTCTGTTAAACAATTCAGTTGTTAGCATAGATAAAGTAAATAGTTAAGTGTTTTATCATCAAGATTCACCTGGGATGCTTTTAAAAATGAAAGTAGTGTTGTGATTTTCAGGAATCTGATATTTGCAACATGATTATCTTGAGTTCTGATGTTTTTAGTCCAGATAATAACTGCATTGAGGTTGTCTGTCTATCTTGCTAAGGTTTTAACCAAATGCCTAGTATCTATGTGAAATACCCAGTTTACAGTCCATAAAGGCAGAAAGATGAATGTTTTTCATAATTTTGACTCATTTGGCTGTCCAAACACTTTTCTACAATTTTAGTTGGAACCTCTCATCTGCCTCTGACAAGCTGTTAACTGCCTTTGCACTATAATAAACTTTCGTATGCAGGGTTTGTCTTTGGTGTGACCCAGCATGTGTGTTTGGTTTTACTGTAACAAAACAACCATGCTAGGCTATATGATACATCAAACATCATTGGGTTTTAACATATACCTCTTTAGACTTGCTTACAAATTGTGCTCTTTGGAGTGCCTGTTCTGATGAATATTTATGACTACTATTGAGGATGGTGCTTTGAAAAGAGAAGGAATTTTACTTTTTGAAAATAGCCCCTCCTCCATAAATTCATAACATGTGTGACACTATGACAGTAGAATAAAGGGGAATATGCTTCTTACAGTGTCAAATTTTGGATCCTCGAACTTCCTCTGTATTTAGTCTCAAAATTATCCTCAACAGGCATGTGTCTTTCTTGAAGCTGCCTCTGTTCTTGTCATACCTGCAGTTGAATGTATGGAAGGTAAAAAGAGCGCTGAAGAGAGAGTACTTCCTCTCATGTTCATATTTTTCTTTTTAAATACTGAAGGCAGGGATGTAGCTATAACTGAGCGAGTGGGTTCAAAGAACATGGCCCCCCCAGGTCCACCCCTCACTGTTTTCTTATCTCCCTCACTCCTAGGGGCCTCCAGGGAGAGGGGTGAACACAACCCCCCTTTCCCCTAGCTACGCCCCTGACTGAAGGCCATGATGTTTTTGTAGGTGACTGCATAGTACTGTACTTCATTCTGATAAGAAGCAGGCGGGTGGCCAGTGTGCACCCGGAGCAGCCACTGGTCTAATGCCATTTTTTCTGGGTAAAGCTGCTGTTGCAGCAGTCAGCAGGGACATCTGCTTTATTACGCTCACCAAGGGAAGCTCAAGCTGTAAGAAGTACTAACATGCCACCTTTGCTCAGCAGAGGAGACAGCCCAACAGGGATAGGAATTATTTTTAAAAGTGATGGAAGAAAGCAGAACGTGGGAGAACGGAGTGAAATTCTCTGCTGCTTCTGTCCAAGTCGGATAGTCCCTTCTGGCACGAAGGATCAGATCTGTTCATCACAGTGGGGTTTCAAGCACAGGTCCTGTACCAGTTGAGATGAATCCCAAACCAAGTGCACACTTCTCGAAGCAGGCCTCCACTGAGAGGGGAGTTTTAGATGTCCAGACTAGCTCTCCACAGTTGTGGGGCCACCGTGAGTAGGTTTTGCTGCTTCAGATGCACTGTGTGTGTGTACGCGCGCGCGTGCGTGCGTGCGCTCTCTCGCTCGCGCGCACACACCTTTTCTCTCGCTCTCTGGCTACCTCGCCAGCTGCTTGTAGCTCCCGTAATTAGACTGTCACTGCTCGTTAGAGGAAAGAGGGAAACACTCTTGTGACAGATTCCACTAGTTCATCGAGGGGGTGCGATTTTCGAAGGGAAATTTAGTACATTAATTTGAGGTCTCAGCTCTGTCCTTTTCTGGAGATTCCCTCTGCAGTCTGTTTATTGCCACACTCAGCTAGAGTTTCTTTCCCTTCGCCTTCTAGCCCGCCAATAAGCTCTAGATTAGATTAAATCAGCCATTTGACATTTGCCAGGGGTTTTGTCCCTCTCCTCTCTTGCAACGCTCGTCAGTACGCGAAAGGGGGCGCGCTAAAGGAGGCCTCGCTCTGCCTTGGTCGGCTCAAGCCAGGCTGTCGCAGAACGTTGCAAGGCTCGCTGAGCAGGAAAAATCTGCTCCAGGACACACAAACCACCGGGCTCCTTAACTGCCCTTCGCTTCTGCCCCTAGCTATGGGCAGGCTCGAGCGCAGCGGAGCCCCCCGCCCTTAAGAAGTGCTTTTGTCGCTTCCTTTTAAACGGCCTCCCCCTTTGCAATTCATACAAGGTTAACTCGGCAGAGGAGGCTCAATCCCAATGGCAACTGGTATTGCATTTATTTAAAAAAAGAAGAAGAAAAAACCACTGAAGGAAAGGGGGGAGTGAGGGGAGGGGGGGGAATCAGAAATAGGGAAAGAAAAGAGAAAAAGCAGCAGGCTGATTACGAGGTGTCAAAACTGCCAGGAGCAAGAAGGTGATAGCAATCAGGGGTGAGAAGAGTGCGCCATTCGTGCGGGGCAGCTAATTATCCGTCTCATTTGAGGCAGCAGCGTTCGAGGCAGCAGCGTTCGCCTGCTGAACGGTGACAGATTGGCGCGGAGGAGAGGGGAGGTGTTAAAACAATGGAGCCGGGCTTGCGAGCGCTGCTGCATGCTAATCAGCCCGGCCTCCTTCCTTCCTTCCCTCTGTTTGCCGCGATCCCGCCTTCCCTTCCCCGGCACCGCATGGCGAACTCCTCACAGTCGCTTCCCCCACACCACCCGCGCGCGCTTCCACAAATCGGGGGCGCAATCCTGACTCCTCCGAAACCATTTGGGGATCTCCCGTTGCCTTTAATAATCCCAACAGTCACCACCGCCGCCACCCCTAATTACACGGAAGGGGCGGGGGACGACGACGACGACAGGGAGCCGTGATCTTCTACAGACCAATTAGGCCGACTTTCAACCGGCTGGCGCCCCATTTCTTTGACCGGGGGCGGGGGGGGAAGGAAGCCTCATTGACATCACTGGTCTGGAACACTCTTCCAAGTTACGTGGACTTCGTGCCTCGGCCTTAGGGCCGGAGTGTATTGACTAGGAAAGAATCGTTTCACTGGGACTTGGGTCATTGTGTCTTAGGCCTGCTCCGCTGGTGATAACTCGGAGGAGAGGCTGCTGCTGCCGCCGCCGCCCCCTTAGGCGCTCCTATTTCAGTCAGGACTGAGGCATTATAAGGTGGCCTATTTAGCTGCCTTTTAGCCTTAAACGTACAGTCTGATCCTACACACTTATCGGGCAACCCTAATGTCTTCAGTGGAACTTGCTCCCTAGTAAGCGTGCATAGGGCTCAACCACGTTTATTGATTTCTCCTACTTCCTCCCTCTTCAGCAATCAGACCCGCCGCCCCCCCCAAGCAACTTAAATACATATTCCAACTTAAACAACAAAAAGCACAGCTAACACTACTTATTTCATCCAAGATTAGCCTAAACCAGTTTAAAATCCATGCTCTATGTGCTGTAGAAAGGTCTATGGACCAAGGGAACCACCAATGACTTATAAAGCTTCACTTTTATGAAGCTGTGCAGTGCAATTTAAGTTAGTCTCATTGTGCTCTAAGATCTGATCTCTAGAGTAAAAATAACCATGTACACTGCTCTGAGCAACTTGGAGAAGAGCAGGATATAAATGTAAAATGTTTTATTTTATTAATAGAGTAGGTCTAGTTATGGGTATGGTTAGAACTGCAGCCTAAAGGTCCGGTTTTTTTTTCTGGATTAATTTTCAGAGGAACTGGGACACCTGGTGGAGGTAGAACAGAGCTGGTAGGTAGATCATACACATGGCCCCGAAGAAAGGGTGTTTTAGTCCCAAATATCACAGGTCTCTTGCAAATTTTCTTCCTCCAGCTTATGCAGTGACTGGCACACAGAGCAAAGAAGCAAGGTGCAGCGAGAGAGCATCTTAGCATAATTTGCCAACTAACTGCACTGGTGTATCAGAGAAGTGGTAATTTTTGACGCCCTTCCCTTCCCCCGGAAGGCTTCTGTGCCACTTGAAAATTATACCTGCTTTGTAGTCCCTGGATGTGTTTTTTGATAGCCCCTTCAGGAACTAAGCACTAGTTTCCAGGGGAACGTCAAGAGGCCCAAAATCTCAGACCAAGCCTCTAAGACTAGCAAGTCGCCAGAGGCATGCAGTCTTTATTGACCTTTCCGGTATAATATTCAATTGGTTTTTTATTCTGTTTTCCAACGCAAAGAGATGGTCTTCACTACAGAGATGCCAAGGCCTACAACAAACGTCACCTTCTTCCAGTCATGGCCAATGGTTGCTAGAGGAAGTTCGGGCAGTGCTAGTCGGGACTTCATCTCTGTATAAGAAATATACTTTTGCCGGAAGTGCGGTGCAAGGTTCTCAGAAACCGTAGGCAAAGCGAATAGGGGGGGTCATCCGTGACACGTGCGGCCAAACCCGTAGTCCCTCACAAGGCGGACATGTGCAGGTCAAGATAGCTTACATACGTTTACTCGGAAGTAAATAAATGGACCACTCATTTTCAGTGGGACGGACAACTCCCTAGCAAGGGCGCTTGGGAATGCATCTCAATACAAAAAGAGCACCCACACTGAACTAACCAGCAGGAAACAACCCATGAGTGACACCAACTACCGCCTCGATCCTGCATTTTCCCTTGCTCCCCCAAGACCGCAACACTCTTCTTGGAGAATATACTCCCTCAGACTCACCTCCATACATAACCCATCCAGACTTGGCCACCTTGGTCTCTACGGGACCTGCATCTCTTCTAGGACTTGTTTCTTTTTTAAAGGCGCATCTTCAAACTGTAGCATCTTGAAGCACCCGTTGCCTCTTATTAGTAGTACGAGGCAGAAGAATGAGCGCTGGATTGTTTACTGTCAAATCCTTCTCAGTTTCCATTCCATCCTGCCCCTAAAGATTTTGATTACTATTCACTTCTCTTTAACATTAAAATGTTTTTATTACAGATTTATACAAACTGCATGGGTATTTAGAAATGTGAATCAACATTTTGATACTGAATAAGGATTCCTTATAAAGGAGTGTAAACTGTATGATGATATCCAAACATTAACCAAGAAGGAACCCGCGGCTCAGCCCACGGCCTTGGGCCTGAGATGCAAAGGGGCACGTGTTGTCCAGATCACTGGAAACACCGCAGAAGGAACTCGCTCCACTCCTACGACGACATGTAGGAGTTTGTGGAATTGTTCTTCCCACGCCACCACCCCAAGATGTCACATCCACTCCTCCGTGTAAATTCCCTCTAACAACTTCATCACCGGCCTTTGATCGCCTTTAACTTAGCTCTATTATAAAAGCTGCTTTCCAGTAGGTGTAAGGAAGACGATCAGATATTTCATTGTTATCCTCAGTCTTTTATGTGTGAGAATATTTTAGGAGACGCTTACAAGAGTTCTGCAGATGGTGAGGAGTTTCGGGCGTCTGTAGCTTTCTGACATGAGAGAGTGAGAGAGAGAGATCTTTTGTGTATGCGTGCGTGTTTTTAATGCTATGTGTCAATTTCACTACCATCCTTGCTGTTTGCCATAGTAATGTAACGCATGGCGCGGCTGGTGAAAGCCAACCTTTGCGCTTCCTGGTTCTGAACAGGAGGTAGCTCATTCACGTCGGTGTATCTTCTTGATCAAGCAAGAGGCGGGGTGGGGGAGGGCGGCGATGAATCCTAGCCTCATTCTAGTCGGTCGGTTTTTTGTAATTATTTGCACAAAGGTGACTTGACGCTTGCTCCCTAGTGAAACTGGTGACGTTCCCCGACCATATGGCTGAAGAGGCTACTGCCTCTTTTCCTGACACGGCTTTTCCAAGGCGGTTTGATGTATACCACCAGCTTATGCTGCTGGAGAAGGAAGGAACTGAACGTGGCCCAGCAGTCTGTATTGGCTCCCTGATCTCGGTTAGCTGGGATGTCCGTCTTTTTTAATCTCGTGTAGGAATGCATGCACCTATGTAACTGGGACTATGGAACATTTTACATGTTCCATATATAATTGAGATGTATTTCAATATACATCTCCTAAGGTCTGTCCAGGCAGTGAATTTTTCGGTGGCTTTGCTTTATATATGAAAAACTGACTAACGTCAGGTTCTCCTACTTAGGGGAGTTGAGAACCACAGCATTTCAAAAAGAAAGCCATTTTCTCGACTTTGGGGTTGTCAGATGGGCCACTGGCAAAGTGTTCCTTCTACATACGACTTCTTATGCCACTCCAAACAAGTTTTTCTTAATCAGCTCCATTGTTTCTTTCTAGTTTCTTACACTTCCCAGGTGCGAGACGGAAGGAGGACAAGGAATAGGAATGAAGGCTTTCTCTTTATTTCGCCCTTTCCTTCTACAGCGGCCGGAGGTGTCTGGGGAGATGGAGACCGAGCGACAAAACAGGAAACATTTGACACTGGGAAGGGCAAATATATGTCCATAAATCAAATATTCTCTCGGGCGGCCCAGAAGCTGAAATTGAACCCTTGTTTACTACTACTGTTATTGGCTTAGAGACCCATGTTTCAAGGATTTTCAAGAATATTTCAGCAAAAAAAAATTGGGGGCACGATCTAGCCAGAGTTAAGTGCTTTAAAGCAACCCTTCAAGCACACTTCCTCAACGAATACCCACACACTTGGCTGAGGCTAGGAACAGGCTGCACTCTCCATTATTTCATTGGGGCAGGCCCAATCCTACAAATGTTTACTCAGAAATAGGTCCCCTGAGTTCCATGGGACTTATTTCTAAACAAGCGTAGAGCAAAGAGGCACCTTTCAAAGTGGCAATTCGCTTGTATTTAGCGGGGAAGAGCAAGTGTCCAGTCTATCCAGTCCCAGCACACGTTCTAGTAACTGTTACTGGTGTGTACCTTGTGTCTTCTTTTAGTCTGTGAGCGCGCTTGGGACAGGGCACCGTCTTATTTTTGTTTCCTGTGCAAACCGCTTTGAGAACCTTTTGTTGAAAAGCGACATATGAATATTCGTCATAGTAATATTCGTGTTTATGTAATATTCGTGCTTATTCATGTAATATTCATTACATAAACACGTCTTTTCCACTTAAATCTATGGGAAGCGCTTTACCTTTGGTTGGATCGTGCCCATGACTAAGAGTTAAATTCATAAAAGCGCTTCTTAACTGTAAACCAGATTCTGCGAAAAACAGTCGAGATCTCCGGCTGTAGGAAAGACAACCTGCGATACAGGGAAATCCTCCATTGACCTGTCGTCTCCCCAGGTCTTGCGCTGTTCCAAATAGATATTATCAATCTGTGTCTCATGTAAAACTATTCACATACAAAGTTATATTCTGGTTCCTCTGTAAAAGAGACCAGAATCTTTCATCTGGATCCGAATTACATTAGGTGTAGAACTGCCCCTTTTCACCCCGTCAGGTTTTCTGTGCATTTAACTGGATTGTGACAGGAAGAAATGCAGCAGATGAACACTTCTTGCATCACTGCATGGGTATGCTGGGAAAAGCTTTACCTGTTAGCTCTGCCGCAGTAGTTAAAGAAATAGGTAGGAAGACTAGGTGCGATTCAACCCCTCTGACCCAGTCATGGGGTTTAACGTTGATTTCCTCCACTCTGAGGGCCTAAAAGTGGGGTATACAATTTAAAAACAAACCCGTACCATTATTATTTGCCGTGAACTGCCTCCATTATTTGGGAATTGCATCCCTACCTGGAAGTAAGTCCTGCTTGATGAAACCAATAGTACTTTCTTGCCAAGACGATGTTTCGAATCAGAGTATTTAGCTGCCCTGCTGCTCGCACCAAATTAGAAACGTGGGAGGCCAAGTGAGGCAATATCTTGTACTGGAACAACTCGGCTTAAAATGGTGGGTGTGAGCTTCATATTCTGAGCACACATAACAAGGGGGAGGGTTGGTGAGGCTGGTGATTATTCCCATTTCACCGGCGGGAGAACTGACGGATGTTCCCCCTTACGACTTGCCCAAGGGCCCAATAGCTAGTCTAATGAGACTGGCTGAGAAGGCGGGGGTGCACTTGCCAGAAACCCCTGTAGGGCAGCAGTGCACAATTTGGGCCCGCCGCCTGCCGATGTTGGACTACAACTCCCATCATCCCTGGCGATTGGTGGCTGGAGATGGTGGGAGCCGGAGGGCCGAAGCTGTGCAGCTCGCCTCGGCCATAGGGCCTATGACTCGGGACCGCGGCTGGATTGGGCCGGCGGAGCTTTCCGAGGCAGCCGCTGAGCGGCAGTGACAGCGCCACGCGTTCTTTTGTGGCCGCTTGTGCGCCGCTCTCCACCTTTGAACCACCTGGAATGTATTAGTGGCAGCCTAATTGATAAAATGCCTCAGGTGCCATCGGTAGGCTCAAGTACAGCTAGAGAACAACAACTGCTAATTAGGCACTAAAGCAATAATTGGATGGGAAAAAACGACTCAGGACTGTATCGAGATCATGGACTCCGAAGCTGGCACGGTTTGTGTTTACAACAGGTGTTTGAAGAAACCGCGCGACCCCTCTAGAGCCAAGGCAGCTGCAACAGGCGGCCCCAAAACTGCCTGCAGGATCACGGTTTCCATTCCCTCTTTCCCGACAGGAGCCCGAAGGGCGCTTGGATAGCGGCGCGCCTGCAACTGCGATTGCGTGAACGCAAATGGCCCCCGTCCACAGGCTTACACTGTATATAAGGAGACAATACAGTATAAGGACGGATTACAAGAAGCTTACGATGTGTTTTCTTTCCGCTGAAATAAAGTGATCAGAAGTCGAGTCGCAAAAATAAAACCAAGCTGGCTGTAGAACGACATATATACCTCCTTGTCATTAGTCTCCTGGCCCGGCAAAGGGAGGGCCGATTAGCTCTTCCTGCTGCCTGCTTTCTGGTGGAGTGGACCTCAGACTGCCTCTGCTGTTAGGCGTGAGAAGGAATCCCCATTTCATAGAGTGCTGGAGTGGGGAAGGGACCTTCCAAGTCTTCTAGTTCAGTTTACACCAGGATATGTAGCCGGACCTGCCTACCAGAGTCTGGCACAGCTCCCCGCTTGCCCAGCTCAAAAAAGCGGGGGAACCAAGACGTCCCCATGCTTCTCCTCTCCCGCCTTTTTGGGTTTTGGCGAGTGTGCTAGAATGTGAATTCCTGGATACATACAGGAGGAAAGGACCATGTAAACTGGAAATGGTGTGTCTCGATCCCTAGCTTGCAATTTCACTGAAATCCATGGGATCTTAATTTTTTTAAAAATGTGAATATATCAGCACGGACCCTTTGGCCAGAACTAAGAACGTTAAGTCAGGTACTGGTCCACGTACACAGGGGTAAATATTTCTTGGACACCCTCCATTTCCAGGCCCCCAAAACATTGCATCTCTCTGCTCTCCTATATGACACGCATCTTAGGGACTGGCAAAGAGATTTATATCCAAAAAAATATCCTAAATCGCGCCAGATCACACCGCACTGCAAAAATGAACGTACAAACATTACAATTAAACTAAATAACACTATAAATGTAGGGCTCATATAGTGTATGAGAGAGGGGGCAGGGTGGGAGAGATGGTTTTGTTAACACAGACAGAAGCGCAAACACGCTTGATATTATACGCTCGTGTCTCTGTTAGAAGGAAGCACAACAGCCCTGTTTTCCCTGGAGACTTTTCACTGCAGAAATCTTGGGGAAGAGAAAAACCGGATCCCGGCATGCAGTCAGTTTAGCCGGCCCACGGACCTTGCGGGTTAGAACGCTCCCTTCCGAGCCAAACAGGTTCCCTAGCGGAGCGCTGCGCCTGCGCCTGGCAGCCCTTGTCACTTTCAGCGGCTCTAGCGTGGAGCTTGTGGAAAGACTCGACACACAACTCTGGACAGAAGGGTGGGGGCGTAAAAGGCCAAGTCCAGGCTCCAGGGGGGCGCTGGGAAGAAACCTCGGGCGCCATGCCATCCATAAGATGCGGAAGCCCACGGGCAACTCTGCAGCCAAGCCCACAGACACGGCATTTTCCAAGCAGGAGCCCTTTGCAAGCCCTGCCTCCATGGCGCTGCAGTTTGCAGGGTGCGACGATTATTAGCTACGGCTCCGACTTGCATGTCTCCAGCCTGGAATGGTGGCTCACAGCCAGCGCCAGAACGAACAGCTCTCCCTCTGCTTGAACTGCCCGATTTAACTCCAAGCATTGTATGCATCCAGTGAATTGTGCTTATGCTTGTTCTTCGGGAACCCCGAGTCTTCGGCTTTCCAAAGGGGTTTCAGCCGCCGCCTTTATTACCTACAGGCAGAAGGGGGCTGAATGATCCCCCATCTTGTATGAACAGATTGACTCATCTTCCCCCACCCCCCGAATCACAACATAAATAGTTGTCAATACAGCAAATTCTATACATGTTTACTTGGAAGTGAGGCCGAGTGTTTACGTTATTGAGGTCAGTTATTCAGGTAAGTGTGGATAGTATCCCCCACCCTACAGATTTTTTACATGTTACCAGACTGGTCATCACAATTCCTAAGTCAACATAAGGATTCACCCTACTATCAACCGGCCTGCCCGCCCCCTCCCCTCTAAACACTCCCCTCCCTTCTTTCACTCATTACAATGTTGGAAGCAAACAGATTCATATACACACGACGCGCCGTAGCAATCTACACTCCAGATTTTGTTCATCAGACATTCTTTCTTTCTTTCACCCTGAGCCACCGCAAAACGAGCAAGCCTTACGAACGGAAATGCATGCATGAATGGAGAGACAGCAAATATGAGACTTTGATTTCAGGGGAAGTTGCGCCGGTGGCTGGAACAAACCGAAATATTCCAGGGAGATTGTTTCTTTCTAGCCCTCCCACGCCCAGTGAGAGACTGAATTTTCACGATGAGTTTGTTTTGAATTACATTCTGATTACTGGGTTTTTTGTTTGGCTTGGTTTGGTTTTTTGGTGAGATGGTTATCATAGATTTATCGATGGGCCTATCAGGAGCCTGGTTTTATATTATTCTCTTTATACCGAGAGTTGTCTCTGGGCACTGTCTAGGCCATATATTATCAGGAGGAGGCCCAATCAAAACACACTGGAATCGAGCTGAAACATTCACACTTTATTTTAGTAATCAGGTATTTAGTCATAGGTGCTGGGTTTAAACTGAGAGAATGCATCAGGAGCGGTGAGGCTCTTGGCTTCAACCACACCCTATGGTGTACTAGCCCTAACCTGATTCAGACATTATGCTGTAGTGTTTGTGTTTGTGTGAATACTTGCCTTCATTTTAAAAGTGAACTTGGATACAGGCCTTTCAAATGTATGGTACAGATAGGAAGTGTACTTCTGTACCTGCTTTTAACATTACATGTGAATAACTGTACCTGTCTACATATCTGTACCTGTGTACCCCGTGCATTCTTCCTACCAGTGCTGAACATAATGTATGAATGAGTCTACGAATGTACACTTGTCTGTACACTTGTACATGTTTTTGTGTGAAGGAGTGTACCTGTGTTCATTTTAAAAGTGAACTTGGGTACAGGGCCCTCAAATATATGGTTCAGATAGGAAGTTGCTGCTGCACCTAGGCTATGTATGAACACAGTACTTGTGTACAGATCTCTACCTGAGTATACTGCAAGTTCTAAAAGTGTTGAAAATAAAGTGTGAATAGGGCTACTGACTACTCAGAAAGTTAGTCCCACTGAGTGCAATAGAGACTTCTTCCTAAGCAAAGGTACAGAGGATTGCAATCCTAAACGTGTTTACTTGGAAGCAAATCTTCTGTTTCCATTAGATTTATTCCAAGGGAGTGCGTTTGGGGTTGCAGCGTAAATTAAGTCTACGGTCCTTGATGGCTAGGCTCCCTCACAGATCGCTTCTTTACTAATCGATACAGAAACGTCTGTCTAGAGCGTGATGCTGTTCCATTTCTGTTCACCTCTTGGCAAAACTCGGTGGCGATTCTGCTCTGTGACCCCGAGGAGCTAAATCCAAGGACCCGCCCGTCAAACTCAAGAGTGGAACACGAAGGTCAGTGTCTCTCCCACTCTTCACGAACCACTGCTTCCTCTGGCAAGAATTAATACAGCCCAGCGCAAGTTGGAATCAAACCCCTACTCATTCACCTGATGGTGGGCCACACACCCTTCGTTCTTCCACAGCCCCACTCTAAGTTCCCGTCCAACCGTGAAATTGACTAGAGTTCCATAGGATCGCCTGCCCAGATGGGACTGCCTGGGCCAGTCTCGCGGTATCCCACGGAGTTCAGTCCGCTGTAGAAGACGGTGGGCACTGGGATGGAGTTAAAATAAAAACCCAACTCTTATAAGGAGAGTTCGAGTTTTTCATTCATATGTATTTGTACACACCCACACACGCACGCATGCTTTTCCCCATTGACTGCCTAACTTTGTCCTCTAAGGGTGACGCACATGGTGTCCCTCATTGGCACCATATAAACCGCATCCACACATTATTTTAAATGGATGTAGTATTTGTGTGCAGTGTGAACATAGGAACCTAGGCAGCTGCCTTCTACTGAGTCAGACCATTGGTCCATCTAGCTCAGCGTTGTCTTCACAGAGTGGCAGCTGCTTCTCCAAGGTCGCAGGCAGGAGTCTCTCTCAGCCCTATCTTGGAGATGCCAGGGAGGGAACTTGGAACCTTCTGATGCTCTTCCCAGAGCGGCTCCATCCCCTAAGGGGAATATCTTACAAGACTCACACATCATCTCCTATTCATATTCAACCAGGACAGGACAGACCCTGCTTAGCTAAGGGGATAAGTCATGCTTGCTACCACAAGACCAGCTCTCCTCCCATAGGCTAGTGTGCACATGTACAGATCTGTACACAGTATGAGTACATTATGTTCAAGGCAGATACAGCAGTACCCTTCTTATACTGCACCTGAGGGGACCTGTACTCAGGTTCACTTTTAAAATTAATGCATTTACATAGTCATCCACACAAAAACCTGTACATGTGTAGAGACTCCTGTGCACACATATAACCTCCTAATATCTGAATAGAGCTAAACCTAATCTAATCTGTAGGTGGTGGTTTGAACAATTGGATCCCATGTATGTTCCCATGTTTCAACCGGTTTTTCTTTCTCCCAGCAGCTAGCTTCCCCCTAAGGGTTCAAGACTTAGAAGGGTGGGCCACAACCTTCTATTCCAGCCAGTGGAAAGTCCTATATTAAGGTTTCAATGCTGTACCTACTTATTGGGGAGTAAGTCCCATTGAACTCAGAAGGATTTCTGAGTAAACACACTTAGGATCTCACATTTCAAAAGGTCCGTTATTCTCCCTCCGATGCTTCTTCCAGGAGCATTGGCCCTGCCCATGTATATAAGACCAAAGGCCTATTGGTCCAGCATCCAGTTTCTGAGTGGCCCACCAGAATCAGGGGCGGAGCTAGGGGAGATGGGGGCATGTCCCTCAGGGAGATAATGAAGAAGATAGGGAGGGGTGGAGCTGAGGGGGACAGGATTCTTTGAGCCCATTCGCTCAATTATAGCTACACTCTTGCACCAGATACTTCTGGGAAGCCCACAGCCAGGAGATGAAAGCAAGCCGGAGCCCCAGCAACTGGTATTCGAAGGCATCTTGCCTCTGAGCCTGGAGGTAGGCTATAGTAAGGTGCGCTTGATAGACTTGTGCTCTATGGTAGGACACAAGCCTATCAAACAGCACGCTACTAGTCTTGACGGCTATAAACTACTTCCAGGCTCAGAGGCAGAAGCTTCTTCTGTCTACTCCGCTCTTAAAGACGTCGAAGCAAGTGGCTAGTGCTGCCTCTGCACATTATGCTACCCCCTCAAAGTGGGTCTGCCGCAGATTTAGGAATAATAGCTGCAAAAGGTGCTGAGAGAACATCTCTCCCACTTCAGCACTACAAGTCCCAAGATTCCTTGGGGGAGCCATTGCCTTTCAACCAGTTTACAGGGCAGGCAGACCCTGGTAAGTGAAGAATTCCCATCACCTGGGCAGTTGATATTGAAAATAGTGCCTAGTGCTATATCGGGCAGCAGCGATATAGGAAGATGCGGAAAGGCATCATCTCATGCTCCCCGGGAGGAGGCAATGGTAAGCCCCTCCTGTATCCTACCAAAAAAAACCCCACAGGGCTCTGTGGGCTCCAGGAGTCGACACCGACTCGACGGCACACTTAACTTTTTTACCTTCTCTAAATAAGTGTGAGGCACCCACCAGGACTCCGGGAGAGTAACTGGTCATCATGGGGGGAGGGGGGCGGGAGCAAGAAGAGTCCTTTCATCCGCTGAACGGAGAATCTGAAGGTAGACTCGTTTTTGCCATGAGCCTGGCTGGTCCCAGCCCGGGACTCGAAGCAAGCTCGTCGGCGTCCTTTCTAATCGAGAATGCGAACCGTCAGTAAGCTGGGCTAGGCCTCAGATCTCTGGTTTGCTTTAATATCGAATTCTTATCCATGTGAGGCTCCCTCCCTCCCTATTGCGTTTAGAACTAGGAGCAAATCTGCCTGCGCCGCTAAGCAGGGCTTGCTTGCGAGTAAACACGCACACAAGCCCGAGCTGGCTGCTCTCTGCTTCGAAAGGGCAAACCAATGGAAACGGGCCAGGCCTCTAAACAGACGCCGCAGAGGCGGGAAGGCTTCTTCCTAAGGAGTTCCTCTTCTATCCAGGTTTGTAATGGAATGGGAGCGCGAAGGAAGGGGGACACATGACCAAGCCAGTTTCCACGCTTCCCACCGGCGGCATCTTCCTCTGTGCGAACTGGGATCCCTCGGAGGAGATGCTGTGAAACAATATTGCAAATCCCAGAGGGACTTGCTTGCCTGAGCCAGCCAGCCGCAAAACTTGAGCCACCCACCCGGGTCTCTCCTCAGCTGGGGCTGCGGCGCGCTGGACCGCCTTGGCTGCACGGCTTGCAGTGGGACTCTTTCCTCGTTGGTTGCATTGTTTGTATTAATACGAATATCTTGTTCTGTTTGTTTTGTCTCCTGGGAGCCAATAAAGCTGTGAAGTTTTTCTTTACACCAAATGCAGCTCTACGGGCGATCAATCAATGGGTAGTTTTTGGATAATCTGTGAGAGTGAGAAATCTAATAATGCAAGCAACTAAAAACAGGAAAACAGTCTATTTTCTCTGAGGTTAGCTGCGCCAGGACTAGAAGAACCGTACACAAAAGCATTGGATGTTGTGTGAGTGTGTGTAGAGAGAAATCTCTCTCTCTCTCTCTCTCTCTCTCTCACACACACACACACACACACACACACACACCACTCCCCTATTTATATGAAATATTTAGTGCTCTATTATATGCTCTTCTAATCACACGCATCCCTCCTGGATATATGTATAGTAACGATTTCAGTGGTGGTGGTTGCAATAGAAAATAAAAAGGAAAAAGGTTTGCTCCAGAGGTCACACTGGCCGAATTCTTCGAGACGACTTCATTTAAAGCGGCAAAAGTAAATCCTCAGCCGAGTATTTCAAACCGAAATCCTAAAACATACTGATTGAACAACTCAAAGCGGTTGATATCCAAGTCCACCGTGCTCTAATGGGGGCTACCAGGAGGGGGTGATGGTGGAATGGGTTGCTGCTCGCCTTCCATTTGCTTTCACGTCCATTATTTATTACATTATACCCCCCACTCTTCCTCCGTGGAACCCAGAACAGTGTACATGGTTATGTTTATCCTCACAACAACCCACTGAGATCGGTTAGGTTGAGAGAGATGTGACTGGCCCAGACCCAGAGTCACCCAGTGAGTTTCATGGCTGGACGGGGATGTGAACTCAGGTCTCCCCAAACCTAGTCCAGCACTCTAACCACTACACCACACTGTCCACTCCTTTCACCTTTTCGCGACTGCCAGAGGATTTAAGTGCAAACGTCGCTCCAGGTTAACAGCTACACCCGTTAGGGTTCCAGCTGTCTATTAAGGCACTTCTCCCTAAATTGAGATCCTAAGCACGATTACTCAGAAGTGGAGCTTACTGGCTTCCGTGGGATTGGCTCCCACGGGGTGTGTGTGTAGGACTGCAGTCAGGCAAATGCTTAGCATGCATTCATTTATTTATTCGCAATGGCACCACCCCGCCTTTTCTCCAAAGAGTTTAGGGTAGCGGATCATCCTAACCAACGACCTTGTGGGGTAAGTTAGGCTGAGGTCAAGGGGCACCCACGGAGTTTCAAGCTGCGTGGGGAACTGAACCCACTTCCCTTGAAACTCAGTGGGTACGGTCCAGCCATAGCGTAGCACTTTCAAGTCTCACTGATTTCAGTGGTAAAGTTCTCGCGCTTCAAAACGTCCCTCCCGATTAAATAAATAGGAGTCAGTAGTACTGAACTTCAGCGGAGCAGAATGACGCAGCAGAGTGTAGGCTGCGATCCTATGCCTATAAAGCACACAGAGCTAGGGGGTGGGGCTGTAAAAGAGCTCAGCCGACCAATTAGGATGTTCCACTATTAGCAGTTCACTGCAACATCTGGGATTCAATGGCGAATTTCACTAGCATGTTTTTTTTTAAGGATAATTAAAAAATAAATAAAACTATAATATAATACGACATACGCCACTCGCCCCAATGACTGGATCCTCACAAATTATTTCCTAAATGAAGCACCTAACACCTCCTGGTCATCTAGTAAAGAAATGTAATTTGAAGGAGATTTATAAAGAGAGAAAATCTCCCCCATCAGCTAAATTATCGTTAGGCGCCGTTCTCATCTCCCAGATGCCTATGGACTCCTTGGAATTAGGTGTTAAATAGACAAAAGTGACCCAACCCGCCTTTAAAAGCACAGCATGACCATGTAATCCCCCCCCCCCCAGTTTGTGGTATTAAAAAAAATGATGAAACTTCTTTCCAAGTAGCTATCACCCAGATTTAGTGTGAAAAGTAGTGTAATTGTAATTCACGCCATCAGGGTCTATGGCTGATAGACTATCAGCTGTTCTGTAGTTAGGGGAGGCCGCCTTCTTCGGTTTCTTTATTTCTTTATTTTTTTTTTCTTCCTTCTTTTTTTCCTCCAAAGAGGAAAGCTGCCAAATGCTCCGCGATACCTCCAGCAAGCTAATCGGATGCCAAAACAGCAGCTGCACACATATGCAAATTGGCAATTAATAATATAACATTCTGGGGTGGGGAGGAAGAGAAAGAGGGAGAGAGAGAGATTTAATTTTTTTTTTCCAAAGGGGGGAAAGGGAGAGGGAAGAGAGGAGCTACCTGAACATGAATAACCTTAACAGTGCCAGGGAAGAGCTGATCAGAATGGTGCAGAATTAATGAGCCACTGGAGAAGGCTTTTCGCCTCCTGCACCTTCTCTGCTCGCGCGCTCTCTCACACACGCAGATGATCTTTATTGCTTGGGCAGAGAGAGACCTGACCACTCTGGATTTCCAGAAAGGGGAATAGTCTCTATTAACCGCGCGTTGTCCGCGGGGGTGCGGGGAGAGGGGGCTGGAAGGGCAGGAAGGATTCACTGCGCGTCGTCTTGCTGCTGCTGTACAAATGCTCCCAATGAACCACTTAGAGGCACTCGCTGGCTCACCGATTATTAGTAGTATTAATAATTATTATATTATTATTCGCCGGATGTTGGACATGACGTAAGAGCCCGCAGGATCTCTTGCTCCTGGCTCGGCAACGCAAGGCAGTCTGGGAGCATGGCGCCATGCACCTCGCCTTGGCTTGCTGGGAAGTCTTTTTCTGGTGGGTACCCGCGACTCCATCGGCTTCGCTTGCTCTGTTCCGAATAGACAGGAGGCAAGCCTTAATTCAGCAAGCCTTTCCCTAAGAAGGTTGCCAAGTCTTCCCTGGCTTGTTCCTTCAACAGCTCCATGCAGAAACGGCCAGGAAGGCCTTCAGCCCTCACTTTTCTGCAGGCCAGGCTGCTGCTAAAGGCACAAGTGCATCGCATAACCAGTTAGGGAGACAAATCTTTCTTCCTAGGGAGACAGAGCTCACATCCAGCTTTCTGCCACCTCATCTTTGTAGTGTCCCTGGCTGCTGCGACTAGAAACCCATTCTGGGCAATATTATTCTAATAGGCAGGGAGCCTGGGACCATAACAACAACAAAGACTATGGGACTTAAGACACTTGAGTCTAGGTTCTAGAACCTAGAACAGTGCTTCTCATTCTAAGGCCCAGCAGCAGCCAGTGGCAGCGCCCATCGGCCCTAAGTGCAGCTTTCTGACTAGTTGTCCATTGGGTTGGTGTGACAATTCTGCCAAAGCAGAATACTCTGTACAGTCCCCTTGGCACCCTGTGCAGAGACAACCATTTTCACAGTGCAGTGCTGGGGCCCCTTTAAGGGAAACTCAGCCTTCTTCAGCCCCTGCAGCATTTTGGAAGGTGTGCAAGGAGTGCTGAGAAGTGTAGCTTCCTCCTAGAGCTTTTTAGCGTTTTCCTCCTAGAGCCCTTAAGAGAGGGCTCTGTCTCTATTAAATGGCCCTCTCTGCACTGAGGAAAACAGTATGGCCAGAGGTCAGTGCGAAGTATATAAATATGTTAAATAAATGAAATAAAAACCAAGTATCCCTACCCCTCTTGAAAAAATAGTGAAGATTACTGTTCTAGAAGCTAACACCTAGAGCTAACAGTTTGCATTACAGGAGCTGGCTCTGGTTATTCAGTGGAGAGAAAGCATTCTGTACCTGTTAGAGGTCTTCTCCTTATAGCTCAATACTTAATGCTTTAATTAATTGGGTGGGGTTATTCCACCTTTCCACTCAGAGAGGGCCCAAGGCAGCTTGCAATTAAGTTAAAAATACAATTAAACAAGAACATCAACAATTAAACAGCAGGGTGTAATCCTCTTGGCTGTTTTCCCTGTTCTTGCTACGGAGCAGTAGGAGCAGGGGCTAAATTGCAAAAGATCCTGCACATCAGCCCTTGAGCTCTTTCTGTTGCCTGGTGGAGGTGGGGGCGAGTCAGCCTGGTGTTTATTCCCCAGCCACAGAAATGGCCATTCAGGTGGGCAGGTGTCAGCTGTTCAAAGGGGGTGGGGTTAACTGACTAGGGCCCAGTTCCATCAGCTCCTCTGGGCAGTGAAAACAGGTATAAGGTTGAGCTCCGACCTGTCTGAAATGACACATGTAACATTTTGTTTTCAGAGGGAAACCAGTGCACACAGAGGTCATTCACACAATCGAAAACTGTGTTCTGCCTGTTTGGAAGCTGTGTGTACTCCCAATTTTTGATTGTGTGGAAGCAAGGTTAGAGGAAAACCTGGGTAGAAGTGATTGTGTGGAAGCAAGGTAGGAGAAAAAGCTACCCAGGTTTTCCATTAACCTTGCTTCCACACAATCACTTCTACCCAGGTTTTCCTCTAACCTTGCTTCCACACAATCACTTCTACCCAGGTTTTCCTCTAACCTTGCTTCCACACAATCAAAAATTGGGAGTATACACAGTTCCTAAACCCAGGTAGAACACAGTTTTCGATTGTGTGAATGACCTTCGATTGTGTGAATGACCTCACAGACTTCTTGGACATCTTAACTAATCCATCACAGTGGGGTAAGAGCAAGTGGTATAAGGAATCTGCTTCTATAGGTTGTTCCCACTAGACATTTTTTGGACATCTTAATTCCCTTATGGACATTCCCTCATGATTAGATTTAGGGGGTGGGGGGACATTTTCAGTATGCCGTTCAATTTTTGGAACTTGAAAGGAAGTTTAAATTCTTGCAGTACAATGCTATGTATATTTCCTTGAAAATAAATTGCACTGTGTCCAGTGGGACTTTCTCTTAGTTAGGTGGCATAGGTCTACAGCCTAAAAAAGTAGTTAGATTGATACCAAGGAAGCTGATGGTTTAACCATCTAAATAGGTACAATTTTGAAAACAGGATGGACTGAGATGTATTCACCACACACATGCAATTGGCCCACATTGCGGGGGGGGGACTTTGTAGTACCTATTAAAAAGGGTAGCAGATAGAGTGGAAATGACAGGTTCCATCTTTATGTTCAATCTTGTTTTACAAAAGCTCACCACTCTTTCTAGGTGTCATTAAAATTGTGATTTCTGGCCCACCCTCATTAAATACATTCTTCCTTTTTCTGAACCAGGAATGCTGTAATAAATTGACCCTGCTTAGAATACGAGTCAGGGGAGATAAGCAATATGCTTTCTTTTTCAACTCATTTTATCTTCCATGCTTTTCATTTTAGAGAAACGCCACATCTCAAATAATTATGACACAAACAAACAACATATGAACAACCCTCATAAAATATATTCAAAAGGAATCGAGAAATATGAGCTCTGAAAATAAAAGGAGGAAAAACTAGCCACATCATGATGATAATACTCTACCAGCTTGCTGACCTCTCCCATATATTTTAATTAGATTTTATTGTCATCTTTTATTGGTTTGTAAATTATATTGAGTGTGGGAGAGAGGTGGGATAAAAATAATTTTAAAATAAGTGTAGCATACATAGAAGACCTAATATATTTCTGTGCTTTCTGCTTCCTGGTCATTTCCTCCATTTGTGTAAAAGGGAATGGAAGCTATGTGGCTATTTGGAAAGCTGTGCAATGTGCCTCCAGCATATACCAAAGCATTTCTGGAATAAAGCATTTAAATCCAGCTGCTTGTTCAACTGGTTGGTGGATCAGGTTGTTACTGTGCATGATGGTGCTACTGCAACTTTTTAGAATTAATTCCAGTCATCTTTCATAGGAAAAGTGTTTGCTTTCCATTATCACACACCCTGCTACTTCACAGTAGATCACTGTCCACTGATCCTTGCTAGCAATGTGGGATCTCCAGGTCTAAAAAAACATACAGCTACATTCAAAGGTACTGAACTGTGTCTATATCTGCAATAAAGCATACAGTAAAGCTGAGCAAACTAGGCCAAACTACATATTATAGGTCTGTCACAGCCATTAATTGGGTAGGAGAAGCCTTCCACCCGGGGTGGAGCCACCATTGCATGGCTGGGTTCAAAGAACCCGGGCCACCCATGAAAAGGGCCGCCTGTGCCCTCCATGTGCATGAGGTCATGCACAAAGAGGGTGTGGCCTGATTGCCAGTGGGCCCACTCCAGTCTTCCTGATTTCATTTCCAGCCAGCATTTGCTGTCTGTGTATACTTATTTCCCATTCTCTCCCTTGCTAGAGGGAGAGAATGGGAAATAAGTATACCCACCCAGCAAATGCTGGCTGGAAATTTATTTATTTATTTGATTTATTTGATTTATATACCGCCCTTCCAAAATGGCTTCGGAGGGCTGGGGTGGGATATCCGCTACTGTGCATACAACATCACATGACATCACGCTCCCATGCATACGACATCGCATGCAGCAGACTGCTGTTTGGCTGGCTGTGCCACTGCCTCCTACCTAAGGTCAGGAGCTGTGCATGCTTCTGTTTTCTGCTCATGTATGAGTGAAAAGCAAGGTCAAAGTCTGGGTCAGAGGGCTCCCTCTAACCCAGCAGCTGTACCCAGATCTTTAATGCGACAGGAGGAAAATCCCTCCAGCCCAGCTTCTGCTTAGCACACAATCACTTCCAGCACCACCAATTTTGTTTTGATCTTGTGCACAAGCAGAAAGCAGGAGTGCGCACAGCGCTGAGCAGGAGGCGTCTCCTACCTTATATTCATAATGGTGTGAGCTGGCCTTATGTATGTTAAGCCTGTCATTACATTGACAAGCCAAACTCTGGAAATAAGCCTGAAGTCATGGCACAGTGGGGAAATGACTTGACTAGCAAGCCAGAGGTTGCTGGTTCAAATCCCCACTGGTATCTTTCCCAGACTATGGGAAACTCCTATATCGGGCATCAGCGATATAGGAAGACGCTGAAAGGCACCATCTTATACTGTGTGGGAGATGGCAATGGTCAACGCCTCCTGTATTCTACCAAAGAAAACCACAGGGCTCTGTGGGTGCCAGGAGTTGGCACCGACTTGACAGCACACTTTACCTTTACCCCTTTGGTGTAAAAAAGCAACCTCAGGGCACTATGTGGCTCAGGACCTCAATGTGCATGGAGGAGTTTTTCCTACTAAAATAATCCCTGAAGCATCTGTTTGTCCCCAACATGGCTATTTGTAGCAAAAAGCCACTCTGGGGAAGATGTTCAATAAACTGGCCTGGGGAAGCAATAACCCCTGCCCCCACATGCCATCGTCCCAAACAGGATTGTCCATCCCCACCAAACTGCTTTTTTATGTCAAAGAATCACTTCTGACTTTTGTTTTCAGGCTTAATGTAATATGTAGCTTGGCCCATACATAGATCACAGGCATAATTAATGGGTTTCAGTAGGTTTAAGCACACCTCTTTCATGCCTTGTGGCTCATAGGTGATGCCTATTAGCTTTAATAAATGATCTCATCAGAGAATGGAGATATAATTACTTCTACATTATTTGTAGTCATTTATTCAAGTATGAGTGTGAAAAAAGCAATGGATGCATCTTGTTTTTCAGAGTTGACATTCACTCACTTTCCACAAAGCTACTTCAAGATAAATTGTTCTGTGAAAGTGTGACAAGAAATAATTTGTGAATTTGAAAATGTGCGGCATATTGATGAATTCTAATCTCTAAACTAGACTAACAAAGAAGGCACACCATCCTTGAAACACTCATTTAACTACACAAAAACATAGCAAAAGTCTATAGAGTTTGGCTCCTCTGTTAAAAAAACACGCCAGCACATTTACCACAATGTCATGAATCTTTCTAGGGATGTTCCCAGGATGTACATACACATGATAGATTCATTTGGCTTTGCTTCCTACATGAAATTGGTGTGAACCTCATCCCTAAAGGTAAAGTGTGCCATCAAGTCGGTTTCGACTCCTGGTGTCCACAGAGCCCTGTGGTGGTCTTTGGTAGAATACAGGAGGGATTTACCATTGCTTTCTCCTGCACAGTATGAGATGATGCCTTTCAGCATCTTCCTATATCGCTGCTGACTGATAAAGGTGTTTCCCATAATCTGGGAAACATACCAGTGGGGATTCGAACCGGCAACCTCTGACTTGATAGTCAAGGCATTTTCCCACTGCACCATTAGGTGGCTACCACCTCATCCCTACTCAAATAGTATTTGGGCCACTATTATGATCTTCGTCTAAAAACATTTTTTAAAAAAATGATCTTTCTGTTTCAAGATGTTTTTAAGTGAGCTCGTAGTGTTTGTAATGGGAGTGGGACTCTTTTTCTTTCTAAATGGGTTTGTAATGATTTGGCATATTCTTGCAATGCTGCTTGAAAACTGTAGTTTGGGGATAGGAGCTAGCAATACTGTTGCGTAAGTGCCTGCTTGCTATGTGTCATGAGTCCTGATGGCCCTTGGCCCCTGATTGGTTGTTGGAACATGGTGAAGGAGGCGGCACCAACAGCTTGGGTGACAGCAACAGAGTGGCAGTCTTGTCCGGCGGACAGATTGTTGTTGTCCTAGAGCAGGAAGCTGCTTCAGCAGTGTGCATCTGTTCCTCTCTATGTGGAAGTAGAACCTGCTGCTGGTAAGTGGAACTTTAGGGATGGATTGGGAGCCCTCTCTCAGCCATGGGGATGCTATGATTGAACTAAAATGTGAGCTATCAGGAAGGAGGGACAGTTTCTCATGGAAACAGAGTAAGGGGTTAAAATAATCAAGTTTTGAGTAGGCATCAATAGCAACCACTATTTATCCAAAGTGTAGGCTTAGTCTGATAAATGCCATTAATAGAGGAGCAGAAATGGGACATCAGCTCAAAATAGTTTTGTTGTTAATATTTCAGGGTAAAGGTGTGTGACTCATAACAAAAAATGTGTATTTTAAGTAGTGGAAATTTGTACTGTATTACAATTGTGGTATGCTATCTTAGCATCACTGCATGAAATACGTATTATTAAATCACAATTTGTCACAGGTGACAATACATTTAACAAGCTGTGGCCTACATTTTTGTTATGAACTGTATTATCCAGATGTTTGTAACAAAAGCATCCTCTTGGATGTTGTGGAATATATGAAATATTTTCTTCAGTCATCCAATAGGAATAGGATGGTTTTGAGGTCCGAAAGGTGAGACAAATATAACATCTAAATTCAAAGGACCTACTCTCCAGTAAACTTTATATATTATGGGAGATAAACATTCTGAATGCTTGCATGCTTTTTAAAACTGAAAATTTAGAAAGCCTAAGCATTAACCTTTGGAATAAATTGAAAAAAGTTCAATTTATGGCCCAAAATGTTGGCAAGAAGTGGAGAAGGACCACAAATCTTATGTAATTATGTTTCTTCCGCTTCTCCAAGCAGTGAGAAATTTCAAGAGGGCAGCTCTGGATTCCTTTGGAGAAGAGTTCATTGGAGGTTTATAGTGTCTTTTTGTAATATGTGGTCTATTCACAAATATACAAACTGAGCATCAGGTTGAAGGATGCAGCAAGCACATTCCTACCAGACTATAGCTGATCACATCAGATCTCCAGAAAGTGGCCCTGCCTTCCAAGGTGCTTTATTAGTTCCCACTTATCTCCAGACTCAGTCTCTTTCTGCCTGCCTGCCTCAGGGATGCAGATCCCTCCTAAACATTTAAGGAGTTCCCCCTTCATTTTACTGAACTCCCCCCCATAAAAAAGTGTTATCTTTCACCTCCTCCATAAAGTGTCTTTCTTTTCCCTCAATGTGCTTTTCTCTCCCCACCATGTTAAAAAGTGTGCTTGTCTCCCCAAAACATATAGCCTCATACAGTTTCTTTCCTCTTCCCCCTAAAATTTAAATTAGGAGCTGATCTTTATACTTGAAGTTAACTATGTTAGTTGTGATCCATGCTTGGGATTATATTGGAGTTGGATGCTACTGCTGAATAATAGCGATGGGATGGGCCATCATCCAGTAACAATCAGGCAGTGAGCAATGAAAAGGCACCACTCAATATACTGTCCTTGCACAGAGGTCTCTAGCAGTGGTATCAAGCACGTTGATTGAACTGTTTTGGGAACAACATGACTTATCCGAGTTATTATAGTGATCTTATAACAAAATACAGGTGAAACTCGGAAAATTAGAATATCGTGCAAAAGTCCATTAATTTCAGTAATGCAAATTAAAAGGTGAAACTGATATATGAGACAGACGCATTACATGCAAAGCGAGATAAGTCAAGCCTTAATTTGTTATAATTGTGATGATCATGGCGTACAGCTCATGAAAACCCCAAATCCACAATCTCAGAAAATTAGAATATTACATGGAACCAAGAAGACAAGGGTTGAAGAATAGAACAATATCGGACCTCTGAAAAGTATACAGTGTACTGTGCTTGACTGGCCAGCAAACTCGCCTGACCTGACTCCATAGAGAATCTATGGGGCATTGCCAAGAGAAGGATGAGAGACATGAGAAAAAACAATGCAGAATTGCTGAAGGCCGCTAATGAAGCATCCTCGTCTTCCATAATACCTCATCAGTGCCACAGGCTGATAGCATCCATGCCACGCCGCATTGAGTCAGTAATTGCTGCAAAAGGGGCCCAAACCAAGTACTGAATACACATGCATGCTTATACTTTTCAGAGGTCCGATATTGTTCTATTCTTCAATCCTTGTCTTCTTGGTTCCATGTAATATTCTAATTTTCTGAGATTTTGGATTTGGGGTTTTCATGAGCTGTACGCCATGATCATCACAATTATAACAAATTAAGGCTTGACTTATCTCGCTTTGCATGTAATGCGTCTGTCTCATATATCAGTTTCACCTTTTAATTTGCATTACTGAAATTAATGGACTTTTGCACGATATTCTAATTTTCCGAGTTTCACCTGTAAGATTAACTTCAGAGAATACCTACACTTCCCTAGTAACGATCTTAGTGCAGGCAATGGGCAAAAACAAGGTAATCAGGGAAAGAGGGGTGATGTTATTTCCTTACTGTGCTCTCCTTGTGTGCAGATTGGGGCAGTCAGAAGGGAGAATATCACATCTCCTCTTGCCAGGCACAAAACTAGTTGGGACGCCTGCTGAGCAACCAATATGAAGAGGATGATGAGATGCAACATTCTTCTTTCCCTTTTCTCTTCCCGGAGACTATTTGAAGAGAATAAAGGTGTGTGTGGCGGGGGGGTGGATATTTCTCCAGATGACAAATGTTGTGGGAAATTTATATTGCTGATGCACAAATTTTGTTGTGCACTCTTGTGCAATAGGGATGACATGCAGTCTTATTTGTTGTGTACACAACAAATAAGAAACAAAGACGTGTTTAAACCTCAAAAAACTGATGGTGCAGAAAAGGTCTTGGTTGATTAACAGGCACATTTTCCAAAAACAGAAGAAATGCCATAGTGCATTAACATATCATGGGCATTATCATAGTCTTTATGCACATGATACAGCAACTTTGCTGAAGCAGAGCAGATCTGGGCTTCGTCAGCGCCTGAATGGGAGACTGCCTGGGAATCCCATGATCACTGCATGGAGTTCTGTGGAAGAAAAGCAGGACAGAAACAAAGGCAGAAACAGACAAGCTGCCTCGCAATAGTTCTGACCAGAGGTGCACCTAGGTAATTTTAGAGCCTGGATCTAAAGGCCTTTGATGCTGCCACCCCACCCCCACCCCTGTTGCAAGTTAAGCATCATTTTTTAACATGTAGGTTCTTAAGGGCACAAACCACAACACCCAGGACAGACTAAGGAGGATTTGGGGACCCCAGGGGGTGTGGAGGCCCTGGACTTCAGCCTCAAAGTCCAGCGGTAAGAGCACCTCCGGTTCTGACCTGGCAGTTTGAAACACTTGGAGCCACAAATAAAAACAACATTCTGACCCAGTCCTGTAGGAGCTGGATATTAGTAAATATCTAGCTCATAGACCTGTAGGAAAGTTAAAGAGACTGGAAAGTTAAAGAGACGCAGACTGTCCTTTTTAGTTGTGGCTCCAACAAGTGTTTTAAACTGCCACGTCAGAACTATTGTGAGGCAGCTTGTCCGTTTCTGCCTTCATAAAGGGTTTTGTGCTCACCAGAGTTGATCCCCTTGTGTCGTCATTGCAGGAAACAAATGCATCTCTTCTCTCACACAGCCCCAATACTTGCACTATCATTAAATTAACCATTATCCCTACACAACAAGACGGAGGAATGCCAGACTTTGCTTCCACTTTGACTGCTACCCAATGTTCAGCTATTGCTGTTGTTGCTACAGCAATTTCCCACCTTCTTCATCTCCAGCTCCCTTGGACCCTTGAAGTGAGCTATCATCATGAGCACAGAGTTCATTGTGGTGGCTGGGCTGGGCTGATGAATCGGCACAGGCCCCACGCTCAGTGGTGGGGGCAGTGGGAGGGGTACACTAGGCTGAGGCATGGGCATCCAAGGGAACTCCACTGAGTTGCAGGTCCATTACCATGAGGGGGAAAAAGAGATGGAATTATAGAGCATGCTTGAGGATGTTTATGTAAATTAATTTCTATTTATCTATATGGATTATCCAGATTTTATCTAAAAATTTCTTTTATACATATCTTGTGAAAATTTTTGGAGCCAATCACAAGTAGTGAATTTTTCCCTGATACTGCTTCTCTCCTCTTCGTGGCCCTTGAGCTTGCTAGCTGTGGGTGTTTGCTGTGCTTGTACTCTACTGTTATAAGCCGATTTATATGATTTAATTGTGATTTTAAAACTTGGTAGCTACATTGTGAAGCTGATACATATTGAAAGGTGGAATACAAATCGATAACATAAATAAAATATAATTCAGTTATGGAAATCCATATTGTACTTCATTTCATTACATGATCTAAGCCCTATTTATCAAATATGTTTGACACTCATACAATTATACAGTTTACACGGGTACAAATCTGTATGTGGATACAGTTATTCACATATAGGAGGACCTAGATATTCACAGGGATTTCATTCCCGGCTGCAACTGTGGATATGGAAACTGTGAATATCGAGTCATTTGGGCTATGGGATCGCGGTGGTTAGGTTCCTGGTTTCAGGATCAGTATAAAAAATGATTGAAAATTGGCCAAATACTGGAGGGAAATGCTGGGGGAAATTCCCTACCATGCTTTACTGTTCCCCTGAGTTATGCTGTGCCCCCAAAATAGCCTTCAAAGCAGCCAAAAATCACCATTGGGGTCCCCCCCCAATTTTACAGCCATTTTGAGGGTCCAAAACACAAAACAGCAGCCGGAAATGACCTCCACAGTTTCCGGCCACCCCCAACCTGTGGATATGTGAGGTCAGTGTGTCCCTCCCCCCTCCTTTTTTTGAAAATGTTGAGTTTGGGTGTCTTTCACCCAACCGTGAATACACAAATCTGCAGATAGCAAATCGATGGATATTGAGGTCCTCCTGTATTGTGTTGAATGCAGCAGCTACACAATACACTTCTTATCTGTACTATGTGTTTGAAGGGGCCTTAACCATGTTCACTTTAAAAAGGAATGCAAGTACCGTCATTCACACAAAGGCTTATTTATTAGATTAGATTAGATTAGATTAGATTAGATTAGATTTCTATACCACCCTTCCAAAAATGGCCCAGGGCGGTTCACACAGAGAAAAAACAAATAAATAAAATAAACAAAATGGATCCCTGTCCCCAAAGGGCTCACAATCTAAAAAGAAACGTAAGACACCAGCAACAGTCACTGGAAGTACTGTGCTGGGGGTGGATAGGGCCAGTTACTCTCCCCCTGCTAAATAAAGAGAATCACCACATTAAAAGGTGCCTCTTTGCCAAGTTAGCAGGGGTTAGCATATATGAATGTACAGACATCAGGATACAGATCCAACATGTTAAGGCTATGTACATGAGCAGCCAAACCCAGCCTGGGTTTGGCTGCTCGTGTTCACTGATGGGATTGAGCCTGATCCTGGTGCTTTCCCCATGGATGGCATGACTTTTAACCTTGGCCTTTAGCCATGGTTAAGGGCAGGAGTGCACCCTTACCCCAGGTGCCAGGATCGTGTGTATGCACACAGTCCGAACATACACAGAATTGGGCATCTAGAGCGCCTGACTCCCAGGGGAATCCCCTCATACATCATGTTTGTCACACAGTGCATGGAGGGATTTCCAGAGGCCAGGAAAGCAAGTCCCAGATTGTGTGGGTCTTGTGTGTGACAGTGCACCCATGAGAAGACTTAGGGTCATCTGGGGGGAAGGTAGGTGGAACCCTGCCTTCCTCCTCACCTGCTCGCCCATCCGCCTGGTCATGAGAATAGCCTCAATGTCTGATTAGGACTCTAGTGACTGCTAAATTTGTTGCCAAGAATGGTTATCTGAATGTTTTCCCTGGCAACTGAATATCTGAACACTTCAATGGGATGTTCTGAAATTATACATTTTGTTTCCAGATCTCTTTGGTTCCATCATCCTGTTTCTTTTACAGTCTCCCCACCACCACCACCACCATCACCCAACAGTCCTTTTCATCCTTTCATCTCTCCTTCCCTTTCATTATGACAGGTAAGAAATGATATTTTAATTAGAATTGACTAAAGAACAGTATGAAAAATTTCACAAATATTCATGACATGAATTAAAATGCAACATTCTCTTTAAAGGGGAAGATTTTGTACTCAAAGAGTGCAGCACTATCTATGGATTTCTAATGCTATGCTTAGTGTTTAACTAATCATTTGTTGTTTGTATTAGGATTCATGAATTCAGGCTTATGTTGCATTTGATGTCATCAACAGTTAGTTGTCGGTGTGTCATATGTATTCATGTGTCATCCCCCCCCCCCGCCCACATGGAATTACCTGTCTCTGGATAAAGTGTGGATTGTAATCCACATTTGTGTATGAGGAAGCAGAACGTGGTGGTGATTCTTTCTTCTTCATCTGGGAATTTTCAAGCTCATCTCCCTCCTCTGCTTTTAACCTTCACTTTTCCTCATTAATCTTGTTCCACATACTAAACACCTAAAGCAGGGCCCATTACTTTTCTTTTGGTCTCTGTACATGTATCGTTATATGCATTTTATAATATAAAAACAATGACAATATTAACAGCAATGATTTTTTTTAAATGATTGTAAAGACTTAGTAGTGATGCTATGTTTTTAAAGAGTGTACTAGTATGAACAAGTAATCTCTCAGTAGCAAATATTGACTACTAGAAGACCTTTGATTCTGTGACATGCTTCTGGCTACTTTAAGGAAAACAAAGAGAATCCCACATAGCACTGCCAGAAATTGCAGTAGCACCTAATATATACAGAGATAATATTCAGATCTTCTTAGATCCGGGGACTCCCTGAGCCCCAAGTGATTTTTCTTGCTATTTTGCTTCTCTTTGCTCTGTTAAATAGTTCTCATTCTGGGCACTGACTCCAAAATGGCAAGGAGAGAACCAGACTCACACATCTTTTACACAAGGATGACATAAACGTATTCACTGAATCTCCAGGAGTCAACAGCTTCATAACAATGACTAGGGTTGCCAGGTCCAGATGGTGAAAAGAGTTGAAATCCATCACCAAAGAAATAGACGGTCTTTTTCACTTTTAAAAGTCTCAAAAAGTCTCCATTTTGCAAAAAAAGAGTGCATATGCTAATTGGTATAATATATGCTTACCTTGCTAAAAATAGGATAATTAAATACAAAACTCACCACTGCGGAGGATCACAGAATCCCTTGGGGATAAATGGGTGCATTTTTATTTCATTTTAAAGGGGGGAGGGGAACCACCACAGAACCCTTTCTCCACACAGTTCAGCCTCTTCTGCATCACAGAATCCCATGGTTTATTTTCTTTTCATTTGCGGGGAGTGGGGGGGATGCATCCCTTCTCCACACAGTTAAAACACCAGCCTCCCTGTTTTAAAGCTGCTTCTCTCATAAACTCAATGTTTGATTAGCTAAGCTTTATTCAGATATAACTCCATCCCCCTCGTCTCCCTTTTTCTTCCCTTTTCTTTCTGACTCCTTCCCCACAGGATCCCCAGTTCCCCAGTGCCCACTGGGACAAATGTCCAAACAAGAAAATGCAAAAGATTGCTGGATAGAACACTGCATATGGGGTGGGAGGAGCATAAGTTTCATGATAGAGAAGAAGTCCCTCCTGGTCCCTGGGCCACTACACTGGGCCAGTGAGTCAGACTCAGAGAGGAGAGGACGAGGCTGCTGCCACTGCCGCCCCCACTGGCTGCGCAAAAGACACTTGGCTGTGCACTCTATAGCTTGCTGTCTGCACCCCAAAGTCACAGCCTCCTGCCCTCCCTCGTTGTCTGCGTGCCAGCCATCAGAGCAGGAGCACTTCTGATTGGTGGCGGGGGCGGCACACAAACACATGCCGTGGAGGCAGGAAGACTGCTGGTTGCCAGTGCTGCGCAAGCATACAGAGCCGAGCACAGAAGCTGCTCATTCAGCAGGGCTCATTCACACGCAGGGCTCCCCGCATGTGCATGGGAGAGCCCCTGATTGGCTGGCCTGGAACTCCCAAGACCCTCTCTAACATGGAAATGATTGGAGGGGGTTGAAAATAGTCGGGTATCTGGGGTAAAAGTCATGATCTGGCAATGCTAACTATGACCAATATTTCAGATATAAACCTCATGTCTGGCTTTGAAAAATGTTCAGATCTTCACATAATTAAAAGTAAAGAGCCTCTGCAACAGGAACACCTAGTAATTATTAACATTTACATTAGGTAATAATTAGGCCCTATCCATCACCAGCACAGCACCCCTCCAATGGCAGTTGCTGGTGTCTGTCAGAGCCAGCGTGGTGTAGTGGTTAGAGTGCTGGACTAGGACCGGAGAGACCTGAGTTCAAATCCCCATTCAGCCATGATACTAGCTGGGTGACTCTGGGCCAGTCACTTCTCTCTCAGCCTAACCTGCTTCACAGGGTTGTTGTGAGGAGAAACCTAAGTATATAGTACACCACTCTGGGCTCCATGGAGGAAGAGCGGGATATAAATGTAAAATAATAATAATAATAATAATAATATGTTTCTCTCCTTCTTTAATTGTGAGCCTTTAGGGACAGGGAGCCATTTTATTTATTTATTGATAACAATGCAAACTGCTTTGGGAACTTTTATTCATTGTATTCGTCGTAATTCTACTTACGGGTACCAGAAAGCCCACCAAAGTTTAAAACCCTCTTACTGGCATTTATATAGTCAGAGTAGTCTCCTTAATGAATATTGAAAACTGAGCTTACAGCCATGTATAAAATAAATGCAATTAACACCTGGGCATTCCCAGCTCTGATTTACTCTGTGGATGTAATTAAGTGGTCTGATACTAATTTGACTGAGCCTGATAAATTAATCCATAAACATGATAAATGTATCATGCAAAGGCCTCTGTGGAAACGGGAAAAGCTATACATCCCAAGATCTGAAGTATTTTGGATACTTGCAACAACAACCAAAAAACAGGTATCAAAACTCCAAAATTACTTCAGGACATCTGATCACCCAATTCTTCAAGCAACAGCTGAATCTGGCATCCTCTAAACCACCACACTGCTTTCTAGTGGTTCCACTCCTACATCTTGGGCAGGTTCCAGATGGTGTCCCTTGGAGACTTCTTATTCAAAATCTGAACTTTTGTATGGTGTTCCTCAGGGCTCCAAGTTATCTCCAATGTTGTTTAACATCTACATGAAACTGCTGGGAGATCATCAGGAGATTTGGTACAGGGTGCTATCAGTATGCTGATGAAACCCAAATCTATTTCTTCATGTCAATATCATCGGGAGAGGGAATAACTTCTCTAAATATCTGCATGGAGGCGGTGATGGGCTGGATGAGGGATAACAAACTGAGACTGAATCCAGATAAGACGGAGGTACTCATTGTGCGGGATCGAAACTCAGGAGATGAGTTTGATCTGTCTGTTCTAGATGGGGTCACATTTCACCAGAAGGAACAGGTATGCAGTCTGGGGATGCTTCTGGATCCAAGGTTCTCCCTGGTGTCCCAGGTTGAGGCAGTGGTCAGAAATGCCTTCTATCAGCTTCGGCTGATATGCCAGCTGCATCTGTTTCTTGAGATAATTGACCTTGGAACAGTGGTACATCTGCTGGTAACCTCCAGACTGGATAACTGCAATGCACTCTATGTGTGCACTGCCTTGTGTGTAGTCCGGAAACTACCATTGGTACAGAATGCGGCAACCAGGTTGGCCTCTGGGTCATCTTTGAGAGACCATATTACTCACGTATTGAAAGATCTACACTCGCTGCCAATAAGTTTCTGGGCTAAATACAAGGTGCTGGTTATAACATATAAAGCCCTAAATGGCTTGGGCCTTGGGTATTTAAGAGAACGTCTTCTTCATCATGAACCCCACCAGCCATTGAGATAATCAGGAGAGGTCCGTCTGCAGTTGCCACCGGTTGGTCTGGTGGCTACTCAGGTATGGGCCTTCTCCAGCAGCAGAGCGGGACCGCAGGTGGCCCATGTGCGGCCGCAGCAGCCACCCCACTAACCTCGCCCCCTGCGTCTGACATCAGACGCGGGGCTAGCCACACCCCTCGCATCTGACATCAGATGCAGGAGGCGGGGTCTAGCTCCCGAACGGAGCCTTGAGGCTCTGTCTGGGAGTTGAACTCCAAAAGGGGCCGCACAACCCCTTCAGGAGTTAAACTAAGGCTGTGCTGTTTTTGCAGTGGCAGCTTTTTAACTCCTGAAGGGGCCACACGGCCCCTTCAGGAGCTACTTAGGCTGGCGCTGCGTTTGCAGCACAACCAGAAGCAGCTCTTCCCTGCCTGAGAAGAGCTGCTCCTGACTGGTGCTGCAAACGCAGTGCCAGCCTTAGTTTAGCTCCCGAAGGGGCTGCATGGCCCCCACTCGGGAGCTAAACTAGCACCCCTGCATCTGACATCAGACGTGGGGGGCGTGTCGGACATGCGCAGTGCGGCCCCTGATTGGGCGCGGCCTGGGTTCTTTGAACCCATTCGCCCAATGATAGCTCCGCCCCTGGCCTTTTCCACTGCTGGCCCAAAGTTTTGGAACATGCTCCCTGCTGAAATAAGACCCTCCCCATCTCTGACAACTTTTAAAAAGTCTTTAAAGACGCATCTATTCACCCAGGCTTTTAATTAAATATTGTTTTAATAGTTTTAACATTGTTTTAAAATGTTGTTTTGAAATTTAAATTGTTGTAAAGTTTTAACTTTTTCTGTATCATTTGCTGTTGTCATTTATTTTAACTAATGCTTTAACTTCTTCTGTTTGTTTGCTTTGTTGTAAACCGCCCAGAGATCTGAGTTTTGGACAGTATAAAAATATGTTAAATTAATAAATAAATTTGCTGGATCAATTCAGCTGGCCTCAGTATCTGTAAAAGAAAGAACTGAACTATATAAATCCAAAGCAGATCAGCTTAAAGCAGAAATGGAAGGTTTTATAATTACTGTTTAAAACCATATAATTGCTACAAATATTTTAAAAAATGCATAACAAAGACCACAGACAAACACTTTTGTAGAAAATGTAAAGATAAATAAGACCATCAGGAGATTTGGTGCAGGGTGTTATCAGTATGCTGATGACACCCAAATCTTTTTCTCCATGTCAACATCATCAGGAGAAGGCATAACATCCCTAAATGCCTACCTGGAGGCGGTGATGGGTTGGATGAGTGATAACAAACTGGGATTGAATCCAGATAAGATGGAGGTACTTATTGTGCAGGGCTGGAACTCAGGAGATGATTTTGATCTGCCAGTTCTAGATGGGGTCACACTTCCCCAGAAGGAACAGGTACACAGTCTCGGGGTGCTTCTGGACACAAAACTCTCCCTGGTGTCCCAGGTTGAGGCAGTGGCCAGAGGTGCTTTTTATCAGCTTCAGTTGATATACCAGCTGTGTGCATTTCTTTGATGACCTCAGGACAATAGTACATCTGCTGGACACCTCCTGACTTGACTACTGCAGTGCGCTCTATGTGGGACTGCCTTTGTATGTAGTCTGGAAACTGCAGTTGGTCCAAAATGTGGCAGCCAGGTTGGTCTCTGGGTCATCTTGGAGAGACCATATCACTCCTATCTTAAAAGATCTACACTGGTTGCTGATAAGTTTCCAGGCAAAATACAAGGTCTTTGTTGTAACCTATAAAGCCCTAACAGCTTGGGCCTTGGGTATTTAAGAGAACATCTTCTTTGCTATGAACCACACCGCCCATTGAGATCATCTGGAGAGGTTTGGAGAGGTCTGGAGAGCCCCTGGTGGCGCAGTGGTAAAACTGCCGCCCTGTAACCAGAAGGTTGCAAGTTCGATCCTGACCAGGGGCTCAAGGTTGACTCAGCCTTCCATCCTTCCGAGGTCGGTAAAATGAGTACCCAGAATGTTGGGGGCAATATGCTAAATCATTGTAAACCGCTTAGAGAGCTTCGGCTATAGAGCGGTATATAAATGTAAGTGCTAGTGCTATTGCTATTGCTATTGCAGTTGCCACCAGCCCCTCTGGTGGCTGCTCGGGGACAGGCTTTCTCCATTGCTGCCCCGAGACTTTGGAACACACTCCCTGCTGAATTAAGAGCCTCCCCATCTCTTACAACTTTTTAAAAGGCAGTCAAGATGCATTTGTTCACCCAGGCTTTTAATTAGATACTGTTTTAATAGTTTGATGGTTTTTAATAGTTTTAATGTTGTTTTAAATTTTAAATTGTTGTGATGTTTTAACCTTTTTATTTGTAGTTTTTATTGTATTATTGTAAACCGCCCAGAGACTTGAGTTTGGGGCACTATACAAATATGTTTAAACAAACATGTAGTCACTGGCTATCCTGCCTTATTCAGTGCAGGTTATCTTGCAAGACTCGATCCGGTTACGAAAACTATTCACCACCAACTGGATATGTTAATTAATCTGTTACTAATAAGTTTAGAACTTCCCCTTAGTATGAATATAGTCCAGGTTTTTTAGAATGATTGCAATAAACTAGAAATGATTATGGTAAACAGCTACTATAACAGACATTAGAATAACTGTAACATAAACCCACAAACAAACAAACACTTGAAAATGAAAACAAATACATACATACATGCATGCCAAAATCTAGCTTTGGAAATAGAGTGTCTCTGAAAATTCAAGACCACTCAAGACATCAGCTGCAGGAGTTGCTCCAAGTGCCCTGAAGAAAAACTGAGAGAGAATACACAAGCCATTATCTCTATCAAATATAATACAAAAAGCTGCCATTTTTCAGTCTTGACACATAACCAGGAAATGCCTGAAGTAATGCTCTGTTTGAGGGTAGCACATTAGGTAAGCATAAGGACTATGAAGAAGAAAAAGGCAAATAATAGTAAATGACATACATCAGTGTATATCATCTAGTATATGGGGTGTGAGAAGTCCAAGATTGTTTTGTCTTTTTTGCTGCAATGGAGTAGAGAATGTAATCCAAGCTTATTGCGTACCTACCATGTAAAGCTCTGCCAGTGTGACCCCATGCTAACGCTCCCATTTACTCCTCATTTCTTGTACCCTTACCACTATTACCATACGCCACTATTACGGACTCTCCCACTATTTTCCACTATTACAGACTCTCTTGAACAGAACTATGTCCAATTCCTCAATAATGATACCTGTCACTAAACAGTGATGTAAACACTCCTAAGAAAGCATAAGAACACAAGAACAGCCCTGCTGGATCAGGCCCAAGGCCCATCTAGTCCAGCATCCTGTTTCACACAGTGGCCCACCAGATGCCGCTGGAAGCCACAGGCAAGAGTCAAGGGCATGCCCTCTCTCCTGCTGTTACTCCCCTGCAACTGGTACTCAGAGGCATCCTGCCTTTGAGGTTGGAGGTGGCCTATAGCCCTCCCAACTAGTAGCAGTTGATAGACCTCTCCTCCATAGCAGATATCATATTGAACATTTGAGCCTCCTAATGTCTTTACTCTGCTTTTCCCCACCAACACATACCTCAGTCCTCACTTCCCTCAGAACTCTATTTCCTCTACCCATTCTATTCTTGTCTGTCCTGCTTCTTGCAATCTTTTTATTGTCTCCTCCTCACATCTCTTTCACTTTGTGTCCTCGGATCCATAATGCTCTGGCCAACCACCACCTTATTTTAGTCCATTTCTCATTTTAGTCCATTTTAGCCCAGTCCTCATATCCTTCTGACCTCTGCCTTCACATCTTACCTTCAGACCTTTATGATATCACAGCAGGTCAATCAGTTGGGAAGCTTTGCAGAGCAAGAAACTCAGATTTTGTCCTTTTTTGAGCCCCCCCCCTTTTGCAAATAGTAAAATTACTAATTTTCATTTGACTATATCCTCTGTGCTTTAATTTGACACCTCATTCATAACAATGTGCCCTGAGATGGCACCCACACAGAATCCCTGATTTGGCATTCCAACACAAAGAGATATGAGTAATATTTTCCCCCATCACAATTCCATTTTAAGTGTTACTATCATTTGTAGTCATTGAGTCCCTTGTTTATTGTATCATAGCCCATTTATATAGAAACAATGTGGTGTCCTACGAAAGATTATCATTTTAGGTGAGAAGTAAGCAATTAAATCACACAGAGAATGTATTAAGTTGATAATCCTTGCAAATGTTGTAGGTGTCAGCCCATTATGATAGATTAATTATTCAGCCCTCCTGGCATATTGGAATCAATCATATGAAGAAATGGTACCTGTGTCTCTCTGCGTGGAGATATATCAACTGTTTTTTCAACACAAGTAGACCCTGCTTGTAACTTGAATCCCATCAGCACTTAAGAAGAACATGTTCCAAGTAACCAGTGTCAAAATGTGTCTAGTGATCTTTGCCCAGATGTGACTTGTTTATATAAATATAAGTAAGAGGGAACATTATTGCAGTGAGATATATTTAGCTCATGTGTTATAACTTGCTCATTACTTCTGTGCTTCTTAATGATGTTTTCCGCTAGTGGTCTAGACTAGACTATTCTTGATCATTTATGACTGAAATGATGCAATTCTATTAAAAGATCTACTAAATGAAAAGAACAGCTAAGGAGTTTCTCACAGACATCTGATTAGGGGTGTCACACATTTCTCAATTCTCCATTTCGGGATCAAACACTTTATACTGTTTTATTTAGATTTATATGAGCTCAATGCAAATCTCATCCGAGATTTAAATAGCTTTTCCAGAGTTAATTTTATAGCTTCCTTTTTGCCAATCAATTTATTTTTAAACTGTACTCAAACATCTCTGATTTAATATTTTTAAAAAGTAAAGTTGCCACCCAGGCAGTCTTTGATAGAAAAAATGGGCTGTAATCCAGGGAGCTTCTCGAGAAGTGCTCAAGGGCTTGTGCATGTCTGATGTAACATTTGACTCCCCCCCACTTTGAATAGCAGCCTTGTTGTGTGCCACTGCAAACTGCTTTTTATACTCTTAGATTTCAAAAGTGGCTTGCCATGTGCTGCAAGGGTATGGTGTTAAAAAAACCAAACCCCAAAGTTCCACATTTCACTTGCTAGTTTTCACTCACTAGTTGAGCAGCTCTCTGAATTGTGTTTTTAAGGCCATCTAGTCTAACTCATTGTAGAGTTTTTTGGGGAAAGCAAAATTCTAACACTTTATACAATCTTACTTTCACTATTTTAATTTATTTAAATAATAAATATCACCGGGAACTCAGTTGAGTAGTTCTCTGAACTGTGACTTTTAAGGCCATCTAGTCTAACTCATTGTAGATTTTTTTTTAAAAAAAGTAATATCTTCTACAATTCTGCTCTAACTGTTTTAAATAAGGTTCCCATTAAATTGCCTTGGAAGATTAGATCCATGTTGTCTTAAAAAGAAACCACTCTAACTAGGCCTTGTTGTTTTATAACAGCAGAATGTCTCCCATTTGGAAGAAGAAGAAGGGGGGAAATAACAACACAGCACAAGCAGCATCACTCAGCCTGAAAAAAGCAAGGAATTTCTGAACCCATCACTGACCTTTCACTTCCAACCCTCCCAGCCGCCATATTAGTGCGCTCCCACCAAAATACCAGCTTGTGTTTACAGTCTGATTTCTCCTGATGGTGAATGGGCGCGTACTCACGAGCACTCGCTCTATGTGCACTCAATAGGATCATGATCTGGAGAGCTGAAAACGTAAACACAAGCTGGTATTATGGTGTAACTAGCGCTTTATGGAGTTTTGTTTGAATACTTAAAAATGGGCATACTGGGCAGAACAAAAGGAGGCAAAAGCTGTGCTGCTATGCAGAGGAGACTTGGAAAGCTCTTGACATTCCTTCACCATTCAAGTCTGGAATGGGGGGGAGGAGGAGGAGAGGCCTACTCCACTGGGCCCCCTCCCTCCGCTCGTTATTGCCAGTTATACTGATAGCACCATTTTCTGTTCTATTGTAGTGGTGTAATTAACACTTTGCTTTTAGTTATGCATTTTCTCATCCACCCATACTCATCTGAAGCTTAGAACCTGCAGGCACTGGGTAAGATCACAGAGTTCAGTAGACCTCATTCCAAATGTGACACATACGTTGCAGCAAAATTAGGCCATGATTTGTATGTGCTGGTGGATGGCCTTGTGAAACAAACTAGATAGCATGGATTACTATAGCAGTAATATAGAATTGGAAGCCAAATGGAGGTAATGTTGTTTGTGACTATCATAGACCAGAACTTGGTCTCAGATACATCTGCATCAAAAATGCAGATGTATCTTGTTATTATATCCTGGGGCATAAATGGACCTGATAATGGGGAAGATCAATTTCCTGGACCAGCTGAGGTAGCAACCACTGAAGCAATCCCTCTTGTAGAGATGCCCATGGGTGAAGAGGAGGAAGACCCACACGGGTCTCTTATGTTCTGCCCCTAAGAATGTTTCCTTGCCAGTGTCATCAGACACCAAATACTCCTCCCCAGAAGCTCAACTGTGGAGATCCTGGCTTTACCACCATTCCAGTAGCAGATACAACAAGAGACACCAGCCACACTGTGCTTTCTAGCAAATAGCTTTTATACTCTCCCATATTTCACAATTTGTTTGTGATGTGGTGCAAACGTATGACTTTTTTTTTAAAAAAAAAATTGAAATGTCAGTTCTCTGAATTGTGATCAGTATTTTGAAGATCATCTAGCTGAACCCAGTAGTAATTCTTTTAAAATAATCTTATCCAATCTGAGGCACATGCTTCAAAAACGAAGTGTGGCTACTCTGAGAGCTGATATTCTTCAGGAAAAATAAGCTTAAAACACACAGTACATCTCTTTGCAGGATTATTTCAGTCTTTAATCTAGCATAGAAAAACTCTCCAAGTTTAGGCCCTGCCTAAGCCTTTTTTTCAGCATTCACAGTGTGCTGTCCTAGGTGCTGATCTTGGATTAATGCTACATGTCGCTTACTATTGCCTGCCAACCTGTCTATCCACTAAGCTCTGCAACCCATCTAAACTGGACTGAGGGCATGCTGCAATCTGCCTGAGCCCTCCCCCAGAGAATATTCAGGGAAGCAAAAGGAAGAGGCAGGGGTAATCTATTTTTTAGTTTATATCTTTGAAGCCCTAGAATGTACAGAACCATTTAATGGTAACTATTACTCATTTAAAAATTAACAACAAACATCGACTTCTTAAATAACAGTTTCCACAGCACAACATCTGGAGGTGTTGTGAGGTGAACTAACAGCAAATAAAAGGGTCCATTAATATGTACTTCATTGTCAAGATGAGCAAAGAGAATCATGTTCTGCCACATACATTCAGTCCAGTATTCCTTCTGACTTCTTCTTACCAAATTCTTCCTTGCTCTCTGACACATACATTGCAGTGTCAGCAGCATCAGCATCACACCTGCATTCACACACCTGCAGGCTCACACATTCTACACTGTGTACAAAATATAAAGTGCTGTGGGCAAAATACAAAGTGCTGGTTATTACCTTGAAAGCCCTGAACAGCTTAGGTCCAGGTTATCTTAGAGAGTGCCTTCTTCTGCATGATCCCTACCACATGTTAAGGTAATCTGTGGAGGTGCATCTCCAGCTACCACTGGTGCGTCTGGTGGTGACTTAGAGGCGGGCCTTCTCTGTAGCTGCTCCTGGGCTGTGGAATGCACTCCCAGCAGAAATCCATAATTTGGATTCTTTATTGGCCTTCAAAAGAGTCCTCAAAACCTATCTGTTTGGCCTGGCCTTCCAGGGTTTTAAAATTGTTGTAAATGGTTTTAATGTTGTAACTTGGTTTTTAAACAATTTTAAATGTTTTAATTGTTATTGTTTTATGGAATTTTATAATTGTTTTGTTTTAATGAGCCATTTTGGAAGGGCTGTATAGAAATTGAATAAATAAATAAAAATAAATAATAAATACATAAATACACTGTCACTAGTACTGGTAGGCCTGGTCTGAAGACTTTACTTTTTCTGTCAATGTCTCAGTTGCCCTGAAGCTACTTTAATGCAATTCAACACTTGTGAGAATGATTGTGCAAGTCCTTGCTGCCTCTTGAGAGTATCTACAGATATTCCAAGTGAAAGGTTTTCTTCTCTCCCTTTCTCCCTTGATATCTTTCTTCCCTGTTACTTTCCTTCAACTCCTCTCTTTCAGCTCAAGCTCCACTCCCATCTCAAAGAAATTCTTCTGCTCAGTTCATGCCAGCATTCTAACAGGGCCATATACAGGCCATTACCCTGCCTGAATTCTCAGTTTGGCACAATCAGTTCATTGACTCACTGAGCTCCAGAGAGATCCAGCATCACATAGAGCTAACTCTGAGGGGAGCATTGCACACCTGTTATGGTTATTGTGAGTTTCTAGGCAGAATGCAATAGAGTCTTGAAGGGGCCACAATGCTCTTCATCTTCTTGATGCAGCCGTCTCCACATTCCTGGAGTTTTCTTTTTTGAGCACTGTTTAAATATATTTCTGAACTGAAAAAACATGAGAGGGTAATGGTTGGTGTATTAAATTAAAAAACCCAACCTAGTTAATCCAAAAGGCAACCACTGCAACTGCTGCTGTTCAAACTCAGACTGCAAAAAGAAAGGCTAATTTCAGCTGTTACGGAAAAATTGTTTTATTTTAATCGGCGGTACAGATGGCTTTCCCACCTACAGAAGCTTATATTGCATAACTGCATAGGTACTTCACATAATAGTTTCAATTTAGGGTGTGGCTACAATAAACATTTACTAGCTTTGGAAGTAGTTTTACTGTCATCATGACCTTCAAAAATCCTGGGAATTGTAGTTCTGTGAAAATGCTGAGAATATTGGTGAGGAATCCTAAAAACAGTTCTCCGGTTGGGGGCCAGGCAGTTAAGCAGTTCTGAAATTAGTTTATATTTGTAGTGTGGAAATACATAGAGGGAAAGAAGGATCAACAAAAAGAAAATATCTTCTTAAACCAGGACAATAGGTTCTTTGAAAGCAAGAAACTGAACCATTAAAATATGGGTTCCATTCCAGTACAGGTTAATCTGTATTTTTTAAAAAAAACTCTTCATCTTGAATTTCATGCAGATGTTAATTTTAAACCTGGTTCAGTAGCTGCTTCAACCACTTTGAATTGGTTTTGAAGTGGCTCAGATTCGCTTAATGTAAATTAATATCAAAGTCTTACAATTGTCTTGTGGCACCTATAAACATGAATGCAGTGTGACTCCTATAAACAATGCTAAATATTTATATTGGGGAAATTGTATTTTTTCAACATACTACTTGCATGCATTAATACCACAACTTCCAGAACTTTATTAATCATATTTGCCCACTGAGAGACCAACATGTATTTTAGTCATCAAATAGTCTTCCTACATTGAGTTGCATAGCAGGAATAGAAAACTCAATTTTAGATCATTTCAGGGGGTTTTGTTTGTTTTGTGGTCTTTCCCAGCAGCAAAGATCAGCAAGTATAATGCCGTTATAGAAATCTGTGATACAGCCACATTTAGAACACCATGTAAAATTCATGTCACCTTTTTAAAAATACAGATTTTAAAAAGTACAAAACAGCAACTAAAAAGATTAAGTTCTTAGCACACCTTCTTATGGGGAGAGGCTAAAGAGTTTGCATCTTTTAAGATTACAAACAAAGAACTAAGGACATGTCAGTGGTGTGAAAAATTATGATTGGTTGGAGAGAGCAGATTGAGAAAATCTTTTCTCCCTCCTGTACTAGAATCTGGAGGTACTCTGTGAAGTTGATTGGTAATTAGATAGATTCCATATTGAGTAAAGGATGGGGAGCCTTTGGAGGTGTTGGAAGGGACCACAAAGCATGTTTAAAAATGTTAGTTTTGGAGGAGAAGCCTAGACCTCCAATCCAGCAACAAAACCATCCCCAAAGAAGCAGAGAGCACATATGCTTTGCAGCCACAGAATGCTCGAAGGTTCCATGTAGAAGTTCTTTTCCTTCTGTCAATCAACAGGGCACAGCCAATCATCCTAGAAGTTTGTGGGTGGGGGGAGGGTGAGAGAAATTAGAAAAAGTGGGGAGGGAAGGAAGGAGGGAGCCAGGAAACCATTGACAGTGGGTGACAGTTGGTGACAGTTGGTGTTGACGGTTACACAAGACACAGGTTATATAAAGAAAAAAGGGGGAGAAAATGACAAAAACAAAAACAAAGGGAGGACATCCTAAAAACAAAAACAAACAAACCTTAACAAAATAAAAATAATTAAAAACCGATGAAAACAACAAAATATACTATACCAAACAACAGAAGAAAGCCATTCTGACAAGATCCATCCAACCCTGCATTTCACCTTCCTTCTGCCCATCAATGCCCTATTTTGTCCCTTCTGCACCAATATAACTCATAAGACTTCAAATGTGACATGACAGTTTTGTCACAGGTTCCACTTGTGCCTCTTAATACCCAATAATAATGGCCAACAGGGAATGGATATCACCTTCATGGCTTACTCATGAGCAGAGGCACCTGCCTGGCTGTGGCAGTCAACAGAATACTGGACTTGGTGGTCCTTGAGATAATCTAGCAAACTATTCTTAGTTTTACTTTTATTGGGACAGAGCTCATTAATCACCCTGGCAAAGACCAACGTGCAAAGACCAATCTTGCTTCTTGGCATCCCCACACCCTGAGGAGTAGCTGAAGGGCATACTCTGAATTAGCCAGACATTTCTGATTGAAAAATCAGTCCCACTCAATTTATCTTTTGGAACATAAATATTTAGACATTTCAAATTAGCCCATGGTTTAAAATTTGCTTTTTTGTTGTCCTTGTCTAAGTGTATCATTTTGTACTCTGTGTCAGGGTAAATGCTGGAGATGAATGAATCTCCAGCATCCAGTCTCTTAACTCCCAGCTCTTCTTCTCCAGTAGTTTCCTAAGAAAAATCTCTCTTGTGAGAAGCCCCTCTCATTATCCTCAGAGGAGCCTCCTAAACTTCCTCCTAACTTATTGAATCATTTATTTTGAGCTTGCCTGTTTATTTGTTTGTTTATTACATTCATAAACTGCCCCATCCGAAGGCTCCGGGCAGTGTACAAGAAGTTTAAAAAGACCCCAAAACACACACCATTTAAAACACAGTGCTCAAAACAATATAAAAACAATTTAAAAACAATTCTAAACAATTCTAAACCAATTAAAATACCTTAGAAAACAATTTAAAACCTTGGAAGGCCAGGCCAAGTAAGTAAGTTTTTAGGGCTCTCTCAAAGGCTGATGGCGGGCCTAAACTTCCAGGATATCTGCCAAGAGTGCATTCCATAGGCCAGGAGCAGCTACAGAAAAGGCCCAGTTCCAAGTCGCCACCAGACATACTGGTGGTAACTGGAGACAGACCTCTCCAGATAACCTCAATGTCGATGGGGAACATACAGAAGAAGTCACTCTCTAAGGTAGCCCGGACCCATTGGACTATTGGTTTCAGTTTCACTTCATGGTAAGGACAACTGAGAAATGTTAGGCTCATGTTCGGTTCTAGATCAATGAAAAAGCCTCTTTGAAGTTTTGAACTTCAGCATCAGTTTGACTCCCAGTTTGAAAGTACTCATACAGCACGGATGCTTGGACTCTCCTGTTCCAGGGGCAATGGAACCTATTTATTCTATTTGAAACAGGAAGAAACCTGTATGAAAATATGAGCATAGAAATACAGGCGATGTTATAATTATGCATATGAATTGTTGATTTTTTTTCATTTTCCTTGTCGATTTTTGATTAAAATCTGTATATATTGTTAGTTTATGGCTGTGATTGTTTTCCGGTGGGTTTTTAATTTTTTTTTAAAAAAAATTCTGACCTTTTAAAAGAGAAATGTAATACATGATGCATTTTTTTTCTAAAATGAAAAAAGTAATAAGGCCACTTTGAATACTAAAAGCAGTTTCTGTTTCTTACTATTGAGATGCACAAATGGGGTGTGGTACTCATGGTGAGGTTACAACCTTCTTGAGAGGGGACTGCTGTACTACTGGCAGTGTGAGTAGAACAGCATACAGCACAAGAAGTGAAGGAGGAATATACTTCCTAATAAATGGACAGAACTGATGAATACATCCTCAGTGATAAAAGCCCTTTGGTGCTACACCAAATTAAAATATTGTAAAGCTCTATCCCAATGAGTTTACATTACAGTTCTTTTGCTAGTCTGTTGCTTAAAAAGGAAGAATTGTTACAGTAAGTCTATGATACAATAATGACGTACTATACAAGTTGTTGATAACAAATGCTGTTCTGCAGGCGGCAAAATTAAATGTTCCTCCATCAACAAAGGCCCTGTTTTACGTTATTTGCACTGGATTACTTACAAGTGAGTGGTTTCAAGAACTTGGCCTCTCAGAGCTCAGATTGTTGTGTAGCCTCCCTATTTTCCTTCTTTCTTTCTTTTATCCTTCACAGCATAATGTTTCTTATTATTTATGACACGTTCAATTGCTTCTACAGGCTGCACAAGTGTAACTGCCATTATAAGGTAGAACATCTTGCCTCTTTGTAATACATTATTCTATGTACAAACCCTTACAAAGACAGCTTGTGAGCATTTCACAAATTATAATAATGGAACCACCTACATGTATAGCAGTGCTGACAGATCTGGATCATCTTATTTTCACCTGCGGTAAGTTCACACTCAGCTGAAAACTAAATTATACAATGAACAGCTCTGCTATAGGAATATGCATAGCTTTCTCTTCCACTACGTCGTCCTGAGAATATATGCATGCTGTTATGCACCAAAGTTGAATAGCAGTGGCTTAAGAGGATGCTTTTAATCAAGATGGGTTTCAAGTAACATACAAATGCTGGGAAAGTAACTGTGTTAGCCTGAAGCAGCAAAGCAATAAAGAGTGTTGTGGCACCTTCAAGACGAACTAGTTTGCCATGAATCTTTCTAGGCGGTCATCTGTTTTGTCACACGAATACACTGCTTATACTAAAGACATAGCAATCGGCATAGTTACAATTCTTAAGCAGTTCTGCAGTGTTTACAGTTGGTTGGTTCAGGTTTGCAGATTTCTACAATGGGAACGCAAGCTTACGCAAAAGTAGCAAGTAGAATTGATGAACAGCAGAAGCCACATATTTAGCAGTTGACAGTTATGAGCCCGTCTGTCCTCAAACATATGGGACAGAGAGCCTGGTTCACATGGACTAGTACAGATGATCGCTTGAGACATGAAGTGCAGCAAGCAGCGTTGCCAGTGAGTACGTACATATATCCTACTTTTTTCTGAAGCTCTACCAAAACCTCCAGACTGGTTAGGCCAGAGACCATAGTGCAAGCTTGTACAACTCTGGGATGGTGTACAAATCTGATAGATAGATAGATAGATAGATAGATAGATAGATAGATAGATAGATAGATAGATAATCTATCAGATTTGTACACCGCCCCAAACGTTCATCTCTGGGCAGTTAGCTTGGAACTCATCAAGCCAAATGTAAACCACCGACCTTGCACTGTGGCCTGCCAGGGGTTGCCCAACCTTTCCTGCCTCTTTTTGGTAATCTCAGTCAGGGAAGGCACCACAAAAATAGAAGTGTTCATGGCCCCTGGAGAGCCAGCAAGTGTTCAGGTTGGTAGCTCACTAGTTTGTTTATAGATTTATAACCCACTTTTCAATAACCAACTCCTCCAAGTGGCTTCTACTTCCCTCCTCCATTTCCAGTTCTTTTGCCCACACTATAGGGAATAATTCTGCTGCAGCTGATCCCTCCCCAGCATCTTATAATTATCCCACCCACATTTTGTCAACAATGAAAGAGAAACAAATTTTTCCTTTCAAATCCAAAGCAGTATTGCCAAAGAGAGTTGCATGTCCCCAATGGCTCCATACACCCTTAGGCATCACTCTTTCACAACTAGAGGAGAGCTGGTCTTGTGGGAGCAAGCATGACTTGTCCCCTTAGCTAAGCAGGGTCTGCCCTGGTTGCATCTGAATGGGAGACTTGATGTGTGAGCACTGCAAGATATTCCCCTCAGGGGATGAAGCCACTCTGGGAAGAGCAGAAGGTTTCAAGTTCCCTCCCTGGCATCTCCAAGATAGGGCTGAGAGAGATTCCTGCCTGCAACCTTGGAGAAGCCGCTGCCAGTCTGTGAAGACAATACTGAGCTAGATAGACCAATGGTCTGACTCAGTATATGGCAGTTTCCTATGTTCCTAACTTCCTAAAGGCTGCTGTGCCCCAGGGTTCCAGTGGTTTTTAAATTTCCCAGGAGTTAAAGCAGGGAGGAGCCAGGTACTGTTTTGCTTGTGGGATCTGATGGGGGCGTGAGGAAGACCTGTGTCTAGGTTCATGCATGATCAAAACAAAGTCCTCCAAACCCCCAGATTTATGACATTACAAATTTATATTAATATGAATTAAAAATTACAAATAACCCAATAAAAGCAGGCAATAACCCATTCCCTGTACAGTCATAAAAGTTAATAGATCCACTAGCTACAACAACCTCAATTCACAGAAATGGATTCATACCCAAAGGATATGATAATTCAAAAGTCTTAATATAAAATGCACAAAGAGGCTGTTCTCACGAGCAGCCGAGACCGGGCTATGTAAGCCAAGCCCAGGGTTGGCTGCCCATAAGAACCACTGGGAGGCTCCCAGCTCCCAGCAGCACTGTGGCGGCATACCTGCTTAGGCAGCCTGCCTCGTAAACAAGCTTAGGAGAGTGAGCGCTCCCTTAACCACATTTCCCTGACCGTGTGCCAGTGCTGGCTGATTGCAACTGGCACTGACTGAAGCAGAGCACTGACAGCCGCCCGCCCACCCATCGCTGAGGGATCCACACACTTGTGTAGTGCATTGATTTATGAGGGCCAGGACAACGCATCCTGGCCTCCGCATCCCACCCCCCGTGCTTCCTGGGGCAGTGGCAGACCATTTGGGTGTATGATCCGCACAACCAGACCGTCCTCGGAGATCATCTACAGGGAAGGTAGGCTTCTGCAGCCTTCCCTGCTGCCTCACCCACCCAGTCATGAGAACAATCTTAAAGAATAATATTCACGGTTGAGTCTCCATTCCGTGAGAACAAAGCTTCTTCATGAACAAGCACAAACCAATATGAAGCCCATCTGAAGACCTTCGATACTCTAACATGGAATTAAAAGGTGTCGTGGGGCAGGAGGAAATACATGATCCTCATGATTCTGAAGGTGAATAAGGATCCACAATAACTTAAATGGAAAGAGGGTTTGGGCAGGATCAGAGGACTGAGATGGTATGTTTGGAATTATCTATCAGGTCTCTGTTAAAAGAAGCACCATGTAAAACAATGTATTTCTGGTATGTGTTGCCAGACAGGTTATGTAAGATTCTGAGTAAACAACACAAATAGGCTTGTGCTGCACAAGAACCCAAGGCAAATTTTACACGTCACAGAACAAGTCCAGGGACAGTTCGATGTATATCCTCAAAGATTTGTGGATTCAGGATTCTCAAGGTAACATGAGCAACAGAAGCCCTGTTCACCTGTGATCACACAGATGGTGAATTCAGAAGGTGAATTATGAGGGCATCAGCAAGGTGGTTAGTTGCACCCCACTACCTTTGGCCATCTGTCTCCTTTGGCCATCCTCTACTATAAGAGCAACTCCTTGCTCAGTCACTATTCAGCAGAGAGCCATTCCTCACCACCTGCACCTTCCTTTTGTCCTTCTCTTTTCTGTGGCTATTTCCTTCCTCATTTGCTGCTAGCCTGATAATGAAAACAGAAAGCTATTAGACTAGGAAATGAGGACAGGGCATTCGAGGAGCAGAGACACTCTGTAAAGGGAGAGGGTGCATGTGCTCTGTGTCACATGGTAGTGGCTATTTCTGATGCAAAGGAGGAGGAGTTGGCATAGGTAAATGTGTGCATGGATGCAGGCAGCCATGAAATCAACCAGTGGCTATTGTCACTGCCACTTGGGGGGGGGGGGAGAAAGAGGGTGGCATTTGACACCCTGCCTCAGGCATAAGGAGGTCTTGGGCTTCCAGTAGTTTTAGGCTGGCAAAACCAGGACATTTTCTAAGCCCCTGGTAGGCCACCAGATGTGACTGGTGTGCTGTTTTCAGCTTGGTGTGATACAAGTTGTTCAGGCCTGCTTTAGCATGTTTCCTTTGAATAGTGAAGCAGTGTGGGAAATGGCTGGAAGAATAACTACAAATGGTTGTTATTATTCCAGAGAAACAAAAGAAGTGAGAAAGCCCTATTCTGTTTTATTTGCAGAAGTAATATCACTTGGGTCACTCAAATATCTGCAGTCTTATCTAATTTGAAAGTCGTAGTGGAAATACTCAAGGAAAAGAATACTCAAGTGGAATAAAATGTGTGAAGAAAAGGTACAACATGTTCATAAAAAGGAAATAATGGACTAGAGTTGAAATAAGTGATAAATTCAAATGAAAAGGTCTATACCCTCTTTTGCATGATGTCATAGTAAAAAAACACATGTAGGCAAATATTACGTGTGAATAGCAACCAAGGTTTTCCAAATAATGAAAAGAAGTTGCATCTCAAATAGAGCTAATTTTCTTCCTCTATCATCCTCCCACCAGCTTCTTTGCAAGACCTGAATACTTTGAGGCCTAATTCACATATGCAGCCAGCCACCCACGTGGGTGGCCCCAGGAGGAAGCTGCAGCACATGGCATGCCATTTGTGTACAGTGGCTCCCCACGCAGCTGCAATGAATTTCATCACACCGTCATAAATCATGGTGCTGTGAAAAGAATTGTGAAAGCAAGCGTGGGGAGCCTCTTCACACAAAGAGAGTGGATGTGTTTGAAGTGGCCACCCATATGGGTTGTTGGATGTGAGAATCATGCCTGAGGAACATGACATTTGAACACAGTTTATGGATGTGTGCAGTTTTGGTCCAAAGGAAGACCAAAAAGGTACATATGGAGTCTTTGAACCCAATCAGATTTTGGGAACTGGATATACTCAAGCAGCAATCTGATAGCCCCACTACACATTTATCAAAGCCTTAAATCTGGTCCACCTCTCTGTGTCACACAGCTATGCTGCCAGTGCATGCCCAGTTTCTGCAGTCAATATATCATGTTTGCATCACATATGTACCAGGCAAAGGTACACACTTTTTAGGGTGGTATTTTCATCTCTGTGGAAAAGAGGCCAGCTGGAAGTGTGAGAAGCTGCCATGCCATGCAAATGTTCAGTTGGAGAGCTGGTTTACAAGTTGTGCAATAATGTTTTACTGTGGACTGCTTCCCTCAACGACTTCTCACACTGCTGAAAAAGCATTTGGAAGACAGGAACATATAAGTGGAGATAATTGCATGAATCCTTCCCACCCCGTCAGAAGAAAGAGGGACAATAATGTGAGAAGGCCCTGTATAATTGACCTGTCCACATGGTTCTTACTTCCATATGTTTTCATAGGAGTGTAGGGAAAAGACATGGAGAAGCAGCTCTTACACATTTGCGGTAACATATGAAGGATTTCTACTGTTTCAGGTGGCATTGCGCCTTTAGTTTTGGATACAGAAATTAGGTCACCAGCAACTGAAAGAAGCTTCTTAAGGGTCAAATTTCAAACAGCTGCATCTTGTTCATTTTTCATTTGATTGTACTGACGCAATAGCGCCAGTATAGTTATGCTGGAGAGTGTTTTCAATGTTCCACCATTATAAGCCCTCCTATTGCTTATAAAAACAACAATATTTATATACCGCTTTTCAACAAAAGTTTCCAAAGCGGTTTACATAGAGAAATAACAAATTTTTTAAAAAATGCTTCTGGGAAGCTCACAACCAGGAGATCCAAGGCATTCTCCCACTCCTCCCATTTCTCCCCTAAAGCTGGTATTAAAACTTGGGGGAGCAAATGTCCCCCAGCCACTGGTGACCAGGGGCCACCTGCTCCCCCCCATCCCCTTCAAGTTACCCCTCTGGGCACCTAACCATTGAATGAAGTACTCTCTGGCTGGGAGAGGGAGATGGGCAGCGCACCCATGTTCTGATGCTGGCCATGCCTCCTGTGCCACGATGTGGCTCTGCCCATGATGGCTCATTCCACACATCCAAGTCATCACATGATGCTGTCAAGTGATGGATGACACATATGAAACATCACTAGCAATTACATTTTATGCATGATAGTTTCCCATTGCTATTGAGGCAATTATGGCTATTCCCAGTGAACGAACTGCTCAGTTTTATGGGCCTTTGTCCTATCAGTACAGATTCCTATAAGTCTTAATGGCTGCTTGTTAAAAACATCCATTAAAATTAGACATGTGCTGCTTTTCTTTGTCTTAGCTTCATCATTGCAATGCTGTTACAGTGAAGCAAAAAACAGCCACAACACAGTCCTGTGGCATCTTAAAAATTAACAAGTTTGTCATGGCATAAGCTTTTGTCTTATGCCACCAAAAAGTGCTAATCTTTAAGGTGCCACTGAGTGCTCTGACTTTGCTGCAACAGACTAGTACCATTCCCTCCCTGGAATATGTTGAAGTGGTTACTTGAAAATGAGGAAAAATTAAGGATATTCTAAAGGTCAAATCCTAAGATCATCTTCAGACACTGACTTTGATTGCAGTCAGTAATGGAGCTTTTAAAAAAAATATTATTATTATTTGCAATGGTTGTAGCATTAAAATAAGTAACAGTATGCAAATGAATGTTAAGCAGACCATCTGTGTCATTTTAATAAAAGACCATTAATTGCACAAGAATTAATGCTTTACAACGTAGTAAGCTTTAAGATGGAGACTTATGAAAAAGCATCCTGGTGAATAAACATCACCGCTAGATCATTCAGAATACCCCCAGCCATTTTAGCACAGCAGATAGGAAGGGAACCTTTTCCAATCATATGTTTGCATGCTGAATGGGTTGCAAAGCAAGTCAGTGGCAGATCTGGGAACAGAATCCAGATCCCCTCTTTCCTTGAAAGCCCTGCAGAATCTGAAGATAATGTAAACATGATGGTTTAATAAGTTGGTACACGCAGGTCTCTCAAGCTGTCAATGCTGCAAAAGTATTCAGGGAGCCTTGTGTGCTGTGCCAGGAGGCCAGTTGAGGGAATTGCACTGAACACATCTTCACCCTGTGAAGCTAGAACAGGGAGATTCAGGATGACTCCCCACAAGCTGCAATCTGTTTTGTTGGAGTTGCTGGTAGTCAATCACTACAGTGTATATCTAAACTGGACACACCTGCTTTAGACCTTTGCTTGCTGCTCATCCTGCCTGCCATGATCTGCTGCTCCAACATTGGGCTGATTTGTCAGAAGTCTTTCCCTTGAATTATTTCTCCTGAATAGGTGAAATGGAATAGAAATGTGCAAAACATCAATCCAAATTAAATTTGGCCTTTAAAAAAATTTAAATAAGGAGTTCATTTTCCAGTATCATTGAATATTAGAGAAAACAGATATAAAATGGCTTTTCAGTGGCACATATCAACCTGGAAAGTTCATAGAATTTATTATACAGGCACAACAGTGCCTGTATAGTTATAGTGAGGTGTAAAACTGCATCACAGCATGATAAGCTCTAAACATTCTATTGGTCAAAAAAATCCAAGACATAGTGGTACTACTTGTTAGTAGCAAGTAGCACTACCTCTCCAAATATTATACAGATTCAGTAATCCAAAGACCTTCGGTTTAAAATGAGAATTAAGCTGCTTTACATGCACCTTAACTTGCAATTTCAATTCTTTTTAGAGAATGAGTGAAAATGTAAAGCTGCTTAACTCTCATTTTAAACTGAAGGGTTTTGGATTTCTGAATTTCCAGGTGTTTTAAAAAGGAAAATGTGATTAGGCACTATGGGGAAGAGCTTACCCAAACCTCAAGGTAAAACTTCCTGATGTTGAACACCAAAAACTTTGTAAAACCTTCAGTTAAGATAACGTTACACTCCCCACCCCCTGTGAAAAAACACAAGTAAATTAAATTAGTTGATTCAGTAGTAGTGACAGTGTGGTCCCACCGCAAGATTATTTAGCAGTGAAAAGGGACACAAGAAGCAAGAAATCTGGGTTCACTTAAAATTTGTACTTCCTTTTTGGAAGTAAATCTGCATTTCCAGCTTGCTCATCTCAACCTCAGCAAGCCGGTGTTTCCTGCCAGCTGCCCTGCCCACAGGGCTCAGATGGCCTCTGCACATGTGCAGAGGCCATCTGAGTCCTGGGGGTGGAGGCCGGAGCAGCCGGCAGGGAATGCCAGCTTGCTGTGGCCGAGGGCCAGGGAACGGTGCATGCTGGAACAGGTGAAGGGAGCACACCAAAAGGGTGCAGTGGCGGGTGGGAGCAGTGGGCAGGAGCAAAGGCAGCGGATAGCAGGGTTGAGGCAGAGCGCTGAGTCAGCCGCCATGTTTATTGTGGCAGCACTATGGGCACTGTAACCTCAAACTTGCTACTGCACAGACATGGTTAGCATTAAAGATGCATTTTTCTGCCTCTTAAAACCCAACTTAGAGGATCCATTGTAAAATAATCAATTGGGTCCCAGTGAGATATACAAAAGGCACTTTTCTGGCATGCAGTCTAAAGGCGGAAACTATGCAAACGGTTTGAATATCTTTGGAAATCATTCAATTAGCACTGAATAGCTAATTGCTAATTCAATTAGCATTGTATAATTAGCATTGCTAATTCAATTAGCCAGTGTGGTGTAGTGGTTAGAGTGCTGGACTAGGACCATGGAGACCCGAGTTCAAATCCCCATTCTGCCATGAGACTTGCTGGGTGACTCTGGGCCAAATACTTCTCTCTCAGCCTAACCTACTTCACAGGGTTGTTGTGAGGAGAAACTCAAGTATGTAGTACACCGTTCTGGGCTCTTTGGAGGAAGAGCGGGATATAACTGTAATAATAAAATAATAAAATATAATAATAATAATAATTATTATTATTATTATTATTTAAATAGTACCTGCTTGGCCACTCTGTGAGACAGGATGCTGGACTAGATGGGCCTTGGGCCTGATCCAGCAGGTCTGTTCTTATGTTCACTTCCTCAGTGCGAAAAAATGTCACCAACCCTTTAAACCCCTGTTCAAAACAGGAAAAACCTTAAACTGCTCTATCTAAAACATTTTTCAACAGATCTTCACCAATTATTTTTTGGGGGGAGGGTCTCTTGTCACCTAGTGAATGTGTGCTGATAGCCTGGCAGATCGAACCAATGGTTTTAATTTTATAAGCAATAGAACTGTTTAAGCCTGAAGAACTGTTTGACCCCTATTGCTTACTTCTGAGCACTAGAACTATCAGACCCCTGCTACCTGGGCAAAGAGGCACCTTTTTAACATGGTGATTATCTTTATTTAGCAGGGGGAGAGTAACTGGCCCTATCAATCCCCAGCGCAGTACCTCCAGTGACTGTTGCTGGTGTCTGTCTTATGTTTCTTTTTAGATTGTGAGCCCTAGGTGGACGGGGAGCCATCTTATTTATTTATTATTTCTCTATGTAAACCACTTTGGAAATGTTTGTTGAAAAGTGGTATATAAATTGTTGTTGTTGTTAAGGACAGATATAATCTGGTTTCTATGGGATACCCCAGAGACAAATCTGTCTGCTTCATTTTGGACTAACTGGTTTCCAAACTATGTACAAAGGCAGCCCTACATAAAGCACATTGCAGTAATCCAACCTGGAGGTTGTACTGTTACAGGGCAGCACCATGTAGAGTATATTGCAGGTTGTGAAAGTATGAATGGCAAGGAACAAGGGAGTCATCTAGGAGCATTACCATAATTGTCTGTCAGGTCCCACAGATGTGTCGACAGCACCTCAAGATCAATGGTATCAAAGACTTGCCTGTGTGTATACACATATTTTATAGACTAATTATCTGACTGGTCTGGTACCTCATGGCTAAATAGATAAAAGTTGCACTGATTTCAAGGGAACTGTAGGTCATTTCACACCACTGAATAATTCCTGTGGCTGTACTGAAAATATGTTTAATATTGCAAGACCTGCCACACAGGTAGTCAACACAGTGTGTCAGTGTGTGCATGTGCATGCGTGCATACTATGTTTGCTCACTATGAACATAGCAAGAAATATTGCAGGAAGGTGAGTTCCTGTTTAACCAAGTACTAACTTTATGCAAATGACTTGGAGGTTGAACACTGTTCATGACAGCATGAAATGCGGTCTGTGAAAGCCATCAGCAGTATTTCCAGATAGAAACCATAACACTGGCCTGTAGGGCCATTACTAGACATTTTGTAACCATGGGTGAACTTCTATGCCCCACCCTATTTTTGAGGGGGAAATGACAATTTCAGCTCTAGAACAGGACATTTGGGTTCTGTGTCACATGTCAGATCCAAAATGAATATAATAAATATTATAAATTCAGCAAATGCTCCTATTTTGCAGTTCAGATTTTGAATTCAAAATGCAAATTCACATTTTAAATGTGAAATCTTTTCTCAAAATTCAAAATTCAAATGCTTTACGACTTGGAGACTCCTCTTAATTATTTTGAATTTGGCAGGCTATCTCTACATATGAAGTTTCACAAGCTGCCAGCTGTCAAATACTAATTATCATTGCATCTGATCTATCAGATGCCATCAGTATTAAATCCCATTGCATGCCATCATTCAGGCACTATAAAAGAAAACAACATTATAAGGCTGTTCTCACAAGCAGCCTAACCCAGGCTGTGGCAACCCAGCCTGGGTTAGGCTACTCATGTGGAGTGCCAGGATTGCTTCCAATCCCAGTGCTCCTGGCCAGCCTAATGAGAACAGGTATTCAGAGGTCTGAGTACAGATCCCTGGGGGACCCCACTTCTTACTTCCCTCCATTGTGAAAACTCTCCACTTATCCCTACCCTCTGTTTCCTGTCCTTCAACCAGTTAGCAATCCACACATGGACTTGTCCCCTTATCCCATGACTGCTAAGTTTCCTCAGGAGTCTTTGATGAGGAACTTTGTCGTCTCTGTATCTTGCTCTGAAGCCTGGCTTTTAGCCAGGGTTAAGGCACAAGCATGCCCTTAATGTGGCTACCAGGACCATATGTTTGCTTGGGCTTCTTGCATCCTGAGCAGATACACGGCAGATATGAGACACCACTCTTTGCGTGGTGCATTGTGGGATTCCCGGAGGCTGGGACAGCCTCCAGAAAGGCACACTGGGAGCACTGCTTGTGTGTGTAGCCAAACTGTGCAGCAAGAAACCAACAGGGAGAGCATGGAGATCGTCTGAGGGGAAGGTAAGTTCAGCACAGCCTCACCCCCCCACCCACTCACATGCCTGCCCAACATTTGGTAGTGTGGATAGGCTCTATAACTCAACCACTAAATATTATTGCATCTTATACTATGATATCTTTGAATTTTCAGAATGTTTGGGGTGGGGTGGGGGGTTAACCCTGGGTGGGGTCTTTGGCAGCTTATTAGAGACAAGCTTCCCAGAAAGACCACTTATTTGCCACTACCGATCCTTCTTTGGACAAGGGAATATGCTGCACACCTGGAGTGTTCCTACGCCATACTTTTAGTTCCCTGTTCACAATGGTGAGACCTAGCAGTGCCTCAAGGGAGCTGAGTGTACATTTTAGTACATGCTCCAGAATTCTCTGCAATGAACTGGGACATATTTGGTAGACAAATTCATATGGTAAGTAGATGCAAAGTTACTGAATAGCTGTACAGCTCAACTGTCAAAAGTCAAATACTGAAATATAACTGGGCGTCCAATATAACTAGCATACATTTGGAGAATATTTTGAAAAAATCTGAGCAGGCAGAGGAAATCTAGAAAATATTTTCCTTCTCCAAGTAAGACTTTTGCGGAGAATTTCTGAGAGCAAATTTGTTTCAGCCCTAAAAATTCTGTTACAGATAAACCTTGGTTTTCTGGACCCTGATATTCTAGATTTCCTAGGCAGCGTTTGCAGAACTGAAAATGTAGCCCCTTTGTTTCCTCATTCTGTTCTCAACCACTGTCCTGGGCATATGCTGTGTGACCTTGTGCATAAAAATAACTTTGCGTGTCTCAAATGGCTTTTTGTGTGAGAGTATATAAACATTTTTGTGGTCCATTGCTTTCTGTGTCCCCAAAACTGTGCATTTTGTGTTGTGAAAATGTATTTTATCTATTTTTATGACCATGTGTTTTTTGCCTCAATTTTCTGGACAGTCGCCTAATCTGGACTGACCTTCTTCCCAATTAGTCTGAAAAATCGGTTTCTCAATTAAAACAGAACAGAACAGAACACCACTTTTGTCAGTATGGAGAACTTCAGGACATGGCTCATTCTTCTCACACTCAGTCAAAAAACCACAGGAAGATTTCTTCTGCCAGCTGAAGAGCAGTGCTGGTTACCCTACTCTTGCTATGAAAGTATTGGCCAGTCTGAAAAACTGGAATAAAAACCTGGAAGACTCCAAAGGTGGTCTGGGAAACTATCAGGGAATCTACCAAGTTTCCACCATTCAGGTAACCCACAATCTTGGGAAACGTAATAAAAGAAGTCTGATCAGTACATGTACAGCAATAACACTTGTATTAGTGAGTCAGTGTTGCTCATTGTGTCTATGTTCTTTCCAGCACCATATGCAAGCATAGTTTTGATTTGATTGTCACTTTATAGCTCAATTACTTCTATCTAATTAGTCTGTCTCCTAACAATTCGGAGTTATTTTGTAGCTGCAACATTTCTTGTATTTCAAAAGTGTGTTTTGGAAACACACATCCGTGGAATTCTTGCAATGACCAAATTGTTCTTAGAACATTTGAGTGTCTTTTCCTAGTCATTTTCAGTTATATATTAGTAGCTAACAAACCATAAATAAAAGAATCATTGCATATAACAGTGTGAAGGTTTTCAACCTTCCCAATTCCAATTCCATTTTCTCCAGTTTTCTACAAACTTTGCCTTCAGTCTGATAGATTCAGAAGGCTTCATTTGATTCATCTCTACTGAATTTTATTCACTTCTCACACCATATAAAATGTGATACTGTACACATGAATATTGTCCTGGTTTTCATTTCCTGTAACTGGTGGTGTGAGTAGAAAAAAGTTACTTGCAGATACTGCTGGTCTTTTAGGCCCATGCCTCCTCCTTCAGTCATGCCCATTTTGTATCACCCTTCATTTACTTGGCAAGGCCCTCTTTTTAAAGAAGCAGAGATGCAGTAATATCATATGTGTGCCTCTGAGCACATACAGAAAACCTTTCCTTTTCTCACCACACACAGTCTTGAAGGGAAGGGCTCATTTGCATAGCACATGGTAAGACTCCTCTAAAGGTTTAGATCTTTGTAGCTGTCTGTTTTGAAATTAAGTGCCAATCACAACTCCCTTGACAGCTGTCATGACCCTAGCCACAAGCAACAGCCAGATCACTGACGCAGAATGGGAGGGCCAGGGAAGTTGAGAGCGGATGGTGCAAGCTGCAGAAATGCTGGACCCATGCCATCATACTGAACCCAGACCCAATGGCCAGGGACCACTTGAGTAGAAGGACCATGATGTGGAAGCCCTGGACACAGCAACCCCTGAGTTGCTGTGACACACTAACACCCTCAGCACAAAGAGCCTCACGATTCCTAGCACCTGCACATTGATGCAAGCAATCCAGCAAGGGCTACAAGAAAACCATAGGGATGCTATGTTTCAGACCAGAAGGCTACTCATTTCAAGCTCTCCACTCCTTGGATAGAGGGTAGGGCCTAGGTAAGGTAGCCAGGCCAGGACACTCAGCTGGACTTGAGAATGCTTAGCTGACTTGGGAACTCACTGGAACAAGTTGTCTGCTCAATTATCTTTCTGATATGAGGGAATACCTAACTGTGTCCCCCTGTTTTCTCCACCATGTAATCAGTCCTTGGGGCCTGACCTAGCTTTGCCTACTTATTGATCTCATCAGCTTTTCTAGATCTTTTGTGGAATTTGTTTTCACCCAACCCTCCCAGGAGCTCTGCTGTGGCAGCACTCAGCTGAATAGCATTCAGTGTGATCCACAAAGTGGGTACACCCCAAGGGACCCAAAGTCATAAGAAGACATTACAAGCCCCATGATAAGAGAACATTTATCCCAAGCCTGCACAACTTATGGTCTCTCAAACTGCATGCAGCTCACCAGCCATGTCTTGTAGCCTGCCAAACTGGGTTGGCCCTACCATAAGCAGGCTGAAGAGGGCCGCTTCAGGCATTGGATTATGGGCCAGTTCTCAGGTGGGGGTGGCAGCCCACCAGCACACACATGGCATAGTTGGCTTGCAGAGGAAGGATAGCAAAATGGCACCACTTGGCTTTCTCTCTTCTCTTTCTAGCAAAAAAGGAAGGTGAAGAGACTGGAAATGAAGAAAGGAACTGGGAGTGTGATTTTAATGGGGTGGAGGAAGAGAAGGGAATGGAGGGGCACCATTTGATGTTCCACTTCAAGCCTCAAAATGCCATTATAAATGTTATTTATAAATAGATAAATAATGAGCCAGCACTGCTGCTAAGTGCTTGACAAATCCGTATGTGAAGAGCCAGGCAAGCATCAAAACCAGGATCTGGATCATGCCCTTACAGGATGCTGCCATACATGGCTAGTAGACTGTTCACAGCTTGGGTGGTACAGGCCTGTTGTAGAAGGTCAACCTCACTATGCTGAAATGCCCCAGAATTACAACCCTGCAACTATGTAGGCTGTTGTTCCATATGAACAGTTGGATTTCTTGGAGTTATTGGGTTTATTAGATTTATATCAGCACAACCCTTGAGCTAATTCACTTTTATGGCCAATCATATACTTAGGCCCAATGGCAATTCCAAAACACATTCAATATGAAATGCTATAAGGGCAGAAAGGATGCTTTCATATATGAGGCTTAAAAGCAGTTTCTATTTCGACTGGTTTGTAATGCACACTTGAAAACCACACTGGCTAAAACGTTCATATGCATCACATTACAACTGGCCTGACCTGTAGGACCAGTGATGATAGTGCAAAAGAACCAATGCATGTAGACCAGAGGTCCCCAAAGGGCATTGTGTCTGGGGATGGTGGGAGTTGTAGTCCAAAAACTTCTGGGGACCCAAGCTGGAGAACCCCTGGTCAAGACAAGCCTCAAGCAACCATGGCTTTATCATACTATCTTCATCCCTGAAAAATCTCTCCAGCCTGGAAGACATGTTTAGCCTCACTTGGAAAACTGCCCTTGGTCCTTCCCTGGGACAGTTCCATTCCCACTTCACTGGCCTCCTTGCGACTCAGAGCTATCCTAAGTAGCAAAGAATGTTGTGGCACATTTATTATTAGAGCTACAATGCCAACCTGAACAACGAAAGTGTCTAACCGTATGTTAGACACTTCCCAATAATCAATTATTATGAGGACTAGTCTTTCTGCAGCCTCTTTTTGCAGTGGTCTCAAGCCAGTATGTCAGATCTTTGACATACAAGGGATTAGACCACAGCAAAATGAGGCTGCAGAAAGATTGCCCCTCATAATAAATGATGATTTGGAAGTGTTTAACAACATATGCTCTCTTTTGCTTGACATATATGATTAAGAATATATATATTTTATATTGAAATATAAAATACCATCTGTCATAAGTAACAACTTGGATATGCAATTAATTCACTGTACTTCCTAATGTAAATATTTCTCTTGTTTTCTCTCTTTTCTTGTTCTGAATCTATATTTATTTTATGATAGTCTAATATAGGTATCGTTCACATGAAGACAATACTACAACTTGATATATCATTAAGAATAACAGTGAAAGTCTGTTTGCATTTTGTATTCTGAAAAGCAAAGTGGGAGAAGTCTATGCGGAGCACTATGCAACTCCATCAGCATCAGTGGGTGATCAGCAGTGCCCCAAGACATTTTGGTGCATGAAGTAATGTCCCAAATGCTACCCCCCCCACTCCTCCCACTCCCTTACATGGCTTCTTGGTGGTTGGGTGACAGCAGCTGAACAGCAGATTGCTGTTGTTCTTATTGCACTTCCTCTGCTCTTCTCTACTAGCTTGGAAGAGGTCTGTGCAGGGATGTGGGGGAAGCACTCACTCCTGGAGCTGTGAGTGTTTGCACAGACCTCAGGTGCTGCTGTTACATGTCTATCCAGCCAAATACTCTTTCTACTGGGCACTTTCCAGACTAGCTGCTGCAACAGCAGCAAAATGCCTCAGTTCGGGCAAGTCACATTGAAAACGTAAACAGCAGGGGGAGCAGTCTCGCAGCAACTAACAACCTGGGTGGGGTGGGGAAAGCAGCCATTTCTCGCTGGATATATGACATCCTTGCTCTATATCGCAGTGATTAAATTTGCAACAAGGCACTGGAAATGTGAATGGCACCCTGCTGTCCGCATAGGGACTGTGGTGTCATGACGCAGGAAGTGTGGAAGCACACTTCCAAGATATGTCCTGACCCCGTTGTAGGGTCTAGTCTGGAAAGTGCCCTGCTGAACGTGTAGTTAGCACGATGAGTGCAAATATTCAGTGCACCAAAGACGATGAAGTGTAGACGTAAACTCAAAATTATAGTTATGCAGAATAGCTAAGGCCAAACTATATTTGCCATCAAACACATCTTTAGAAGATGTGCTTAATATGGAAGTGGACTGGAAGTTGTCCCTTTTTCTGGCAAAATTAGTTGTGGGGCCCACTGATACGGCCTGGGAGTATAATGTGAGGCAAGGAGGGGATGAACACTTTCCACTGGTGCAATTTTTACCCCGAAAATCATCCCCCTCTTCACCACGCATCACACACACAGGCTGGCTTAAGATCTCACCACAGCTCATTTTTGTCAATTAAAGGACCACTTCTGGTCCACTTCTGCATTAAGCATGTCTTCTAAAGAGGCATTTAATGTATATTTAGTTTGGCCCTGACTCTGCAGTCATACAAGTGACAATGAAGGAAACTTGATTTAGGCCAGTCTGCACAGCCCACCAAGCTGAAGATGCTTTGTAAAGCGGACCATCAGGAGCTCAACAGATCTTCCATTTGCTGCACACAAGCATACTATCAAAAAAGAGGCATTTTCAAGGTTTGAGCAGCTCGCACAACATAGCTGGTTTGGCTTGATAGGTCATACTTGAGTCTGCTTTAGCCTATGCTCAGATTTCAAAGATTTTCCTGGCCCTCATGTCTAGCATGCAGCAGCAGAGGCGTAACTAGGGAAAACGGTGCCCGGGGCAAGCACTGAAATGGCGCCCCCCCGCCCCCCCAACATACTACCTTATACTTAGGTTTTTCCTCACAAGCGCCCGCCGCCGCCGCCATGCCAGGCCACTGACTGGCCGCCAGGCGCCAGCAAAGCAATGGGGGGGGGGCCCAGGCGGCGCGGAAGGGACCGTTCGTGGGGGAGGGGCCGCTGACGTGCTCCCTTGACTGCTGCAGCGCTGCTTCACTGAGCAGGAAACATTTGTATTAACAAAAAATTCAAAAAAATTTTTTTGTCATGGCGGCGCCCCCCACGTGACCAGAAAAGATGGCGCCTGGGGCACGTGCCCCCCCTGCCCCCCCTATAGTTACGCCTCTGTGCAGCAGACCATTCTTTGCTGAGTGGAATGAATGCATCACAATGTATTCACTCTAACAGTCAGTTATACTCAGAGGGCCATAGTTAAATATATCTCCAAAATGTACTCATCATGAGATACAGTGAAGTCAGTTAATATGTGTTAAAATTTGATGCAAGTTCTGTAAAAAGCGGTGGGGTAGAGACAGTGCATTTTAATGGTTATTTCTGCAGGAATAAAGTATTCATTTGAGACTCAAATTTACCTCTGTCATGCACACACCTGCTGTTATCTCTTTGTTTATTAGTGCAAATTGGCCTCAGAAATGCTGAACTCTGAAATAGAGGCTGAGAAATCAGGATAAATGTTTGAATAATCCATGACACTTCCTTTGGCTTTCTTTATGTTGTTGTTTTGATTCTTATAGTATCTTTTAAGGCCTAGAATACAGAAATAAAGCCGACTGAGAATCCCCCCTAAGCCAGTAGGGATCAGTTAGGCCATGTGTTTTTCTCCCAAGACCTACCATCATTTCCAGGATGGGGTTATCTTGGAAATGCTTCATGACCTGAGTGACAACAAAGGAACTTTATTTTTAAGATTTTCCTTTTTGTGATTGTTCATATGTGTTTCACTATTGGCCACATTCCTGAAACATACTTTCATAGAAGACCCATACTAGGATTTTTGGTGGGAAATGGGGAAAGCATACTATTAATTATCACTAGGCTACTACTATGTGAGTAAAGCTGCCATATTTTGGGTGGATAAAGGTTCTGTGACTTTAATACCTGTATGATAGGCAGACATTCAACACATCCAAGACCACCAACTTGGATGGCTTTAAAAGGGGCTTAGACAGATTCATGGAGGACAGGTCTATCAATGGCTACTAGTCTGGTAGCTGTGGGCCATCTCCAGCCCCAGAGGCATGATGCCTCTCAATACCAGTTGCAGAGGAGCAACATCAGGAGAGAGGGCATGCCCTCACCTCTTGCCTGTGGGCTCCCCAGAGGCATAGGAACATAGGAAACTGCCATATACTGAGTCAGACCATTGGTCTATCTAGTTCAGTATTGTCTTCACAGACTGGCAGTGGCTTCTCCAAGGTTGCAGGCAGGAGTCTCTCTCAGCCGTATCTTGGAGAAGCCAGGGAGGGAACTTGAAACCTTCTGCTCTTCCCAGAGCGGCTTCATCCCCTGAGGGGAATATCTTGCAGTGCCCACACATCAAGTCTCCCATTCATATGCAACTAGGGCAACCCTGCTTAGCTATGGGGACAAGTCATGCTTGCTACCACAAGACCAACTCTCCTCATGACTCCCCATTGCCCCCTGCCCAGCCCCAAGGCCCCTCAGACACTTGCCCTATTTGCCTTCTCTCCTGCTTGTCCTTCTGGCCTGCAATCTAAGCATCTGGTGGGCCACTGTGTGAAACAGGATGCTGGACTAGATGGACCTTGTGCCTGATCTAGCAGGGCTGTTCTTATGTTCTACTTGCCTACTTAGGTGGTGCAGTTTTCCCCAACATGAAAATGCAGTTATGGGAAAGCATCACTTGTTGATTTCTGCTTGCTATGCAGCTGCTAAGGACACAAAGTTTTAAGAGATGGCAACCTTAGTCTGAGTGAGTGTGAAACTACTGGTGTACGTTGTATAACATGAACAATCTTATTAAAGTGAATCCAAGAAAAATATGCATTGTATGGAAATCAGAGCATGCCTGCATTAGTTTCTATACTTTTCAAGCTGGATCATAGGAAGCATCCTCGAGAAAGGCCAGCCTATTTCCTGTAAAGTATGTGTTTATTTATATAGGCTTTCTACCCTACCTTTCAAACCATCGACTTCACAAGGCAACTTGTAAACTGCCCAGAGACGTAAGTTTTGGGTGGTATAAAAATATGTTAAATAAATACATAAACAAACAAACAAACTTACCTTTTGACATACTGAAAATGATAATCTAACAACGCAATAATACAGCAGATAAAAGTATCAAAATCACAAACAACCCTCCTCACCCCGCTGCCAGGGGACTACAAAAGAACAGACCAGGCTAAAACACTCACTTAAAAGTGAAGTGTCCTCATGAAGAAGCAGAGACGTTAGTGCCCTCTTTTTAAACACAGGCACAGATGGGACCTGATGGACTTCCCCAAGGAGAACATTCATAATTGTGGCACCACCATGGGTGGAACTACCATTAGGCAAGGGGAGACAGTTGTCTGGGGGCCCCACTGCCTTGGGGGGCCCCCAGAGACACCTCACATGACTCCCCATTGCCCCCTGCCCAGCCCCAAGTCCCCTCAGCCACTTGCCCTGTTCGCCGTCTCTCCTGCTTGTCCTTCTGGCCTCCCCGGCTCTCAGGGGATTGGCGGGTGGGCGGGGCTTCCAGGGAGGTCTCCGTGTAGGCCTCCGTGAAGCCTGAACTGGAGTAGGCTTGCAGGGAGGTCCCAAGCAAGCAAGCAAGGAAGCAGGCAGGCAGAGTGTCCCCCACAGCTCTCTGCAGCAGACCCTCTGCCCAGCCCAGCATTTGCCAGGTAGAATGTGAACTCCTTTTTGTGGTCAAACCTGCCCCCCGCCCCCAGATATATAGGGATCTGCTTGCCATAGGGCTTTGATATGGGGGTGGGGGGAGAGACTGAGAAGTCTCTGAATATTTAATTTAAAACAGCTTGGAAAATTTGCTGGCTTAAAAAACTATCTAAAAAGTCCTATAAGTGGCTTATTTCATGGCATAAAATTACAAAAACTTCTGGAACAAACAATATTATATTCATTTTATTTATTCATTCATTCATTTATAAATGCACTTATGTTCAAGTTGTTTTGCAACCCAGAAGGTCTGAGTGAGAACTGTGAAGCATGTGTGGTGCTTTTATTTTATTTTTCTTGTGTGTGAACTGCTCCCCAATAACTCACAGGGACTTCAGGGTAAATCTGGCCAACATGTGAATGCAGCACCTCCATTCCAGAGGAGAGGTGTCTTAAAGGGCTTTAAAAGCCTCCTGTGAAAAACCTCCTGGAATCAAACTTTACTGAATCTGTTCAGAATTCTGAGAAGACATACATAGGCTCACACTCCATGGTTGAAAGTCTCCTTTGCTAATCTGCCGCAAGGGTCCTATTTTAATAATGAGTGTTTCTAGTGTGTTCTAGGCATTAAAAGTAGCACAAATATATAGTACTCAATGTATATCACTATACATTGTGAAGTGTGTGTATTCAGTGAAATATATTTCTAGGCATCATACTTCTTTTGAAATATCAGACTTAAATCCTTGAGGGCCTGGGGTGTGCGGAGGCCCTGGACTTTGAGGGGGGGGGGGGGCATTTTAAAATCTTGTCTCTGGGCCCTCTCCAACCTTGCTACGCCCCACCACCAAAAAAGCCAGAGAGACATTAACAGTGGAGAATCAATGAGAAGGCATACTCTCATTCTGTTAAAACACTCCCACTCACAGGCCATCTCCAGGTGAGGACTTTGTCCACTGGAGAGAGAGAAAGGAAAGGTTGTGTCATCCAGTTGACTGCTGTAGGTTGTGCCGTAGGTTGTGCTGTCGAGTCAACTCCTGGAGACTGCAGACTGAGCCCGCTGAAGCATCATGTTAATCTGGACTGCCAAGACAGGAAGAACTGGAATCTGGCTGTGCCTTTAGATCACTTTGTCTAAAACCTTGCAGGTAGGACTGTAGGGAATAACTACATGTTCTACTGGTAAATGTGTGCTTTGCAAACATGTGGCTGTGAGTTATCATGAATGCAGGGGTGAAGTGGGAATTTGTATGGAAGAATGGACTGTTAGGAAGGGGATGTAAAACCTTTCTTGAGCTTGCCTTTCTCCCCAGCAAATGCCTCTCCAACTGTTTTTCCTTCCAGCTAGGCTTCTTCTGATCTTGAAACTTAGCTGTGGAAAAAACAGTAAAAAATATTCTCAGGGAAGAATCAGTGAGAAGGTTAAGCACTCCCTGCCTGATGATTCTCCGCTGCAAAGCCTCCTTGCTTGCTTCCATTATGGTTATAAGATAAATGTTAGGATTGGGAACATCGTAATTGTTTCATCATGTGCAATTCCAGCTGTGGTCTAGGAGTAATTTCACACAACTGTAATTGATTCAGTATCCTAAGAGATGCCCATCTGGATCAGACCAAGGATCCATTCATCACCATACTTCCAACAGTGACCAACAATGACCTGCAAGTTACCACTGGGAAGTTCACAATAGTGAACTACAATGGAGATAGCCCTCTATGATGAGCCTGGTCTGCCAACATGACTACTGCCTTTTAAGTGGGCCAAACTCCTATTCTGGGAGCAGCCAGCAAAGCTGTTTCGTTTTATGTGTATGACTTATCTGCCACCTAAACAACAAAACCTTGTTTTCCCTTTTTAACATTCCACTTAAGGAACAGCTGACTCTTCTGTTTACATGCCCATACTGTAAATACTCTGGAGAAACTGCTGAGACTATCTGGAGAAACATAAATGATAAATTGTAATTTCTTCGGATTCTCACAATATGAATTCCAATGAGCTTTCTTATCTAGCAGAAGCATGTGCATAATGTGGTGACATTGGTGCTTAATGTCATCCGCTTCAGCTCTAATCTGCCCAGGGTCCTGGAAGGATGGAGGCATGATCTTTTCCCCAATGTTGGATGGTTTATGTTTAAAAAGAGATGATATAATTTGCTTCTTTTCTTTGAATTCTTGAGAACTATTCATCAGGCCTGGTGAAATGACCCTAAAAGGTCTGCATTGGATAATCACCTTAAGATGGAGTCAAGAGACATTCTGCAGAGTGTAGTTTCCTGATGATTAGTCTCACTAGGTACTAGTTACTTATCAAATTGCACTCATAACTTGGCTGGAGCTGTTCCAAGTTGAAGATGGGGTGAAGGCCATATGGTCAATGCCATCTTGGACTTTTGGTCTGAACAAAGGACTTTTAGAACTTATAAATTGGAACTCTAGTTGGTAATTACATCTTAGCCAAGCAGTGAAGAAAGGCATCTGTCTACATTTTTATTTTGCCATTTTTGTGCTCTGTTTTTTGCTGCTTCACTGTAATAAACTACATTTATTTAATTTGTGTTGTCTAAAAGGGTTTCCAATATTTCACTCCTTTAACAATTTTAAAAAACTGCCTCATTGTTGGGTTACATCATTTCTTGAATGCTCTCCGCTTGTTTGAAATTCAAGGTAATTTATCTACCTATGACATTAGTGGAGGCAACTGAGAAATAATCCTTGCCAGAGAATTAAAACACTCCTTTAGGAGGGAAGTGAAGCCTGCCCTTTTTATTCAGGCTTTTGACCAATGAGCTGTCTCTTGCCCTTTTAAATTTTTTAGCTACATTTGGCATGTTTTTATTGAACTGTATTTATCTTATATTGTTAACTGCACTGGGATCCTAGGAGGAAGGGTGGTATATAAATATATATAAACAAACAAATAAACATTACTAAGGCTTAGACTGAGGAGCTCCTCATGATCAGTGAGAAGAGCTCCAGGGCGGTCTGCAGGGAAGGTGGGTTGAACCTACCTTCCCTGCAGATGATCTTCTCTCCTTCTCTGGGCAGGTGGATCACCCGCCCAGACAAGCAGTGGCTCCCTCTGCAGCTCCGGGGGTAGGGGTGCCAAGACATCATCCTGCTCTTCGGATCGCCCTTCCCCCTGCAGCTCCACCCCCCAGAGCAAGTGCACAGCGCATTATTGGGCTCCCCCCGCCAAGTGTGCCAGCTGTGGCTGCAAGCAGCCACGGCTAACATACAACCACAAAAATGAAGTCCAGGGAGTGCTCACTCCTTTTACCGCATTTAGGAGGGAGGCTACTTAATCGGGTTTGCTGCCGTGTAGCTGCCAGGATTGGGCCCAATTCCTGTGGTTCACGCACACATAGAAAACAGGGCTGTGCTCCTTTAGCCTTTTTAATACACACCATTAAAAATGGTGTGGGGGTGCCACTAAAAATGCCATCCCCATAGTGAATACATCTTTCTTGCCATAATCTCTAAGGCCACAATCCAGCAATACCTTTATTAGGACCAACCAAAATTATTTATGAGAATCTAGGCTTTGAGTTCTTTAGAATTCTTCATCATGCCTGATGAAATGACCCTAAAAGGTCTGCTTTGGATAATCGTCTTCAAAGGTCTGCATTAGAAAACCATCTGCAGAGACGTTCAGCAAATGTTCTGATCCTGTTGATCACTGGACATTAGTTACTTATCAGGTTACACCCAGGGCTCATGGATGAAGAAGAAACAATAATGATGTGTAGCATCTAGAGAGGTTAATCAACATGCGTCTGAATTGATGCTCCTGACTACATCTTACAGCTGTTATTCAATGGTTGGTCATAATACTACTAGGTTGCAGTGTGGGATTCCCAGATGTTGTTGACTACAACTCCCAGAATCCCAAGCTGCAATGACCTTTGACAACATCGGAATCCCTCTTACAGGGAATACTACTAGGTTGTGGCTTTGGATGTTTTCTTATTAACCAACATAGCTACCTACAGTTGTTATAATTTCTAAGAGTATTCATCATGTATTCAGCATCATCACTTTGTGTGAACCCTCCTTCCTCCCCCGCCCTGATATAAGACTGTCAGTGGGCCTTGTTTATACAATCTGAAATACCAGAGGCTATTGTTTCAGATTTGTTATCCTGAATCAAAAATCAATTTACATGGCAAATGAAGCAATTTTGCTAACTGCAGATTACACTGAATTCTGAAGTTCACTTTCTCAGCACCAGCTGCAATTATAAGCATGTTATTATTTACATGGACTTAACACTGAAATTAAATGAAGATGAGTTGAGAAGGCCTAATTATCTGAGGTTTCCCCCTCACTTTCAGCTCACTATGTCCTCTGATTAAATCTGTGAACATGTAAACAAATTAGAGATGGAAGCTACTTAAGGTGTTGATAACTTGGGACAAAGGATCATATAAACAAGTTCTACATTTTGGGCTAAGCACCAAATATGCAGAGGATTATGGGGGAGGCAGATACCTGTTGATTACATAACATTTATGAGACAACATTGTGAAATAAAAACAATACAATAAATATGGAAAGAACAATATGTAGAGGGTTTAAAAAAACAGATTCAAGACAAGAATAGGTATGTTAGATGGTTATTTATGAAAAGGTACATATTTGTGACCACGTGTTTAATTATGACACAGTTCTGTGGATAATTGATTTGCACAACTGGTTAAAGTAAAGATGGAATAAAAAACTTCACTCAAGACCTATTTATTGCGTAAATTAAAACATAAAAAGGGAACTGCAACAAAGAACAGATGTTTCAATGTATACACGCGAGCATCAGTGTTTTATGTCCCACTGTTTAAAATCCACCCTCTTATATCCATGTCTTTCCCCAATCTAATTAAGCACCTGGTTAATATGTAACAGAAAGGGGAGGAGAGAGGAGGGGAAGATTGATGACTCACAGCTATGCCTGTTTATTGCTAACACTAAGAGGTCATTCACACAATCGAAAACTGTTCTACCTGGGTTTGGGATCTGTGTGTACTCCCAATTTTTGATTGTGTGGAAGAAAGGTTAGAGGAAAACCTGGGTAGAAGTGATTGTGTGGAAGCAAGGTAGGAGGAAAAGCTACCCAGGTTATCCTCTAACCTTGCTTCCACACAATCACTTCTACCCAGGTTTTCCTCTAACCTTGCTTCCACACAATCAAAAATTGGGAGTACACACAGATCCCAAACCTGGGTAGAACACAGTTTTCAATTGTGTGAATGACCTCTAAGAGAGAGAAAGTCCTGGGAGAGAGAGAGTATGAAACAAAAATGTTACTTGCACCATTTAATGGCCTATGTACTTTAAGATTTCCTTCATTTCTTCTTTGCCATTGACCTCAGGCCATAGTTTATCTAAATATAATGCTTCCCTTATCTTTCTTTTAAGTGAACACTGTTTGGATTCTAAAATGCTTACTTTGATAGGCATTGTTATTCCAATATGTTTATTTTTCATATGTATCGACCAGGTTTTTCCCTGTTTATGTATTTAGAATCTGCTAGGTGTTCTTTGAATCTGGTGACCAGATGTCTTCCTGTTTTCCCTATGTAATTTTCACCTCATTCTCCACAATGATTTTATAAACAATCCCTTTCTGCTTGCAGTTGCCTTCCCCATTTTCACACACTGGGCGGGCTTTAGTTTCACACTTTTTGTCGTATAATCTGGATCTTACTAGCGGTTGCTTCAAGGCTTAATGGTTGAGCACACTACATTAGCCTTGATTCTATATTTCCTTAAACTTTTCTGGCACTGCCTAATAAAAGATAATAAACTCTGCAAATCTCAGACATGTTAGTTGTATTTTGATAGTTGCCTACTCATGGATATATTTCAGATTCAATCCCAAACCATCCAGTCCAGTTCAAAATGCATCCAGACAGAGCCTTGGATACTTCTGCTGCTGCCACTAAGGCCTGCTGCAGAGTAGGGATGTGCACGAACCTGTTCAGAGGCCCTTTTATGGGCCTCCAAACAGGTTCAAACACTGGGTGGGTTTGAGGTTCGAAGGCGGGGTGTGTGTGTCTCACTTTAAGGGCAGGGGAGGGAGCACTTACCCTTCCCCCCCACTCCCCCCGCCCCACCAGCGCTCAGTTTTGGGTGCCTGATACTTCCGGCCACTTCCAACTGAAGAGGAGGAAGGTGTGGCAGGGTGGTACACTGCCGCCCTGGAGACTTTTACCAAAACTGAGCGCCGGTGGGGGGAAAGCAGGTGGGAAGGGTAAGTGTACCCTCCCCTGCCCTTAAAGCGAGACACTGCACCCCTCGAGCCACCCCCTGCCTGTTCCGTGCACATCCCTACTGCACAGTGAAGACATCCCCCTGGTTGCCAGGATGTTGTGTCAAAAACACAGGGTCCTTCCAGATGATAACAAGGAAGAGTGTGTTTGTGTGTGTGTGTGTATCTATGTGTCTGTCATCTGTTGTCTGTCATCTGTGTCTGTGTCTGTGTGTGTCTAGTGCTATATAATATCTTGTCTATGGTAATTGTGCATAATGTAATCCCCATGCAAAGAACAACATGACTGCTGAAATATCAAATGCCCACCCCTTCCCCGTCCTCCTTCCTCCTTCTAGGAATGTGTATGCACCAATGCAGGGGCAGATTACATTTTTAAAAGGATTTATGGACAGTATCTAAATTCTTCCTTCTGTTGAAATATTTGTTCGTTTATTTGTGGCATTGATATACTGCCTTTTGACTGTAAACCCCAAGGGGGCTTACAGAATCAATTCAAATATCATTTTTTAAAAATACAATGAATATTTATATACAGCTTTTCAACAAAGGTTCCCAAAGTGGTTTACACAGAAATAAATAAATAAATAAATTAAATGGCTGAATAAAATAATAAACCCATAAACAAATCATTATAATACTACAATAAAAGCTGGGCCATATCCACCCTCAGCACAGTACCTCCAGTGACTGTTGCTGGTATCTATATTATGTTTCTTTTTAGATTGTGAAACCTTTGGTGACAGGGATCCATCTTATTTATTTATTATTTCTCTGTGTAAACTGCTTTGGAAACTATTGTTGAAAAGAGGTATATAAATATTAGTTGTTGTTAAAAAATCACAACAGAGATTGAAAAAAATGACAGAACAGGATATCAATCAGCTCAAGAAATCATCATCGGGGTAGAGAGAGAGGAGGGATAACCACCAATGAACAGGAATCCACAAATTGAGGCTTAGTTCACTAGCCAGCCATTATTTGTGATCAACACCAGCCCACCTCTCTTCACTCAGATCCTTTCCTGGCACACAGGAAAAGGTCTTGGGAGAGAACCGGGTCTTCTGTCATTTGCACTGCAATAGGGAAATGGTAAGAAACAGCGAGGTCCCTCTCCTTCTGCTCAGAAAGGATTCCTGCTATTTCTTACCATTCTTGCCGTTTCTCAAAAATGGCAGTGGAAATGAGATCTCTGGGGAGGAGATCTGTATGGTCCTGTGTGTCCTGCTTGCCAGAGGGCTGGGAGCAACAGTGGCCACTGGTGATCTGGCAAGTGGAATTATAGATGTCTGCCAATCAACTTTTTCCATTACATTCTAAAGACCCGGTTAAAGAGTCTTCAGCTGCCTACAGAAAAAGAGAAAAGAAGGAGCAGTACAAATCTCCAGCAGGAGGACATTTCATAATCTGGAGGCAATAACCAAAAAGACTCTTCTGTCCCACCTCACAACAGCCACACCTCTAAAGGTGTCTGCACATGGAGCAGATGTTGCAGAGTAATTACTTAGCCTCTATGAGTAATTGAACAGGAAACCTATTTTAACTCAGAAACAAGTGTTTTATATTTATTTTACTAACTAAAAGATTTTACAAACTAAATGTAGGCTAAGAAAACAATCAACAGTCTCTTTATGCAGAGAGAGAAGGAACCTCTCAGTTTGAATTCAAGGCAACAAGTAAGGAGCAGACAAACAAACAGTGACGCCTGCTCCAAGTCGGTACATAGATACATTCACATAGAGAAGCATGTCTCATACACAGAACTGAAGTGATGTCTATGGCAAAATCCCAACAGCAGAGCCTCTCAGAAGCTCCTGCTTCCTCCATTCCTAAGGGAAGGCAACCCTTTCCAGCCTCAGTGACACTTCGTTAATCTCCTGCTGCTGCCCTTGCTAGTGGTTCAAGGTGTGTGGGTTTCTTTTATTTACAACATAATTGTGCATAGTAGCAGTTGAATGCATTAATAATAATAATAATAATTAATAAATAAAAAGAAACTGACAAAGCACTGGTGAAATTAATAAGATGTTCTCCCCCCTCTGCAGCAAATCAGAGAAGCCCCTTTGTTATAGTGATTTTTTAAAAATCATCTATATATCTGAATAATAAAGCAAAAACAACTACTTTTTTTTTACAATGAAGTACAAGGCAGTGTGCACGAGAAAAGAAAAACAAACAAACAAAAACCACTATTTGGCTGCCCAAAGTAAAGCCTTGAGCAATTACTTTTCTCTAGGTTTTGTTCAGTCTCAGTATTCAATGAATACATGTCAGTCATTTTGAAAAGTTTCTGTTGTATGAGTTCTTCCTTTTAATGTATGCTTATAATAACAACAAAACCTGCTATTGATGTGAAATTGACAACAGTTTTGTCCAAGAACTTCATAGTGAGGAGACAGAGGGACAAGGAAGGAAATGGCAGTGCGGCAGGTGGAGGGACAGGCAATGCAGAAAGAAGGGATTACATAACACCAACAACAACCACATCAAAACCCACATCTCCAAATCAAGATGGAAACATATCTCTCCCTCCTTACCTATTCATTTTGTAGTTCCTTACATTAGGTTTAGGTCTTTCCTATCTAAGTGTACATAACCAATAAATACTTAGTATTTAGTTCTACAAGGATCTCCAAGTGTTTTCTCTAAATTGCTGCAACAACTAAACCATTCTCTGCTACCTACTCTGTAACTGGAGTGTGCACTCATTCCTTATTGCTCTGCTGTTTTACCTACTGGGGGTAAAAATTAACAACCTCCAACAACAACAAGTACAGGATGACAAAAGTGGAAACGTGGGACTACAATGTTTTAGGAAGAGCACCACCTAGATTATCAAGAATAACTCTGTGAGTAACATCAATACTAGAGAAAAAACTAGTGTATAAGTACCTCCCATAGTGGCCTGTGCACCATAAACGGAACTCTTCTCACATCGGGTGCCTTCGGACATAGTGTGAAACACTGAGTAGATGAACCTGTGGTTAATCTGTTAACCCTGGAATCATCCTACAGTCTGTTGTCCAGCCACGGTTTCACAACCTCTGCTTTCTGGGCAGAGGGACCCCTCCCTTGTCCTGGTCTGCCGAGGGTGCATCCCAGCAAGCTCTGTACCGCTCCTGTCACCAGAATGAGAGCAAGGTATCAGGATGTCAGTAGAGCGACAACCATTTGCCACGATCTTTGAGGGGGAGTGCCCGGTGCAATCCGATCATGCCTTTTCAGCATCGATTGTCCACCCTTGGCAGGGAAAAGGCATTTTAACCCTTTCCTCACATCACTTGCACCGCTGCCCTTTCAAGAGCCCTGCAGCCACATAGTCTCACACAAGCAGAAGTACTGGTACCAGGTGATGGAGAGGGGCACTAGTTTTCTGTTATTCTGGGAAAGGATCATGATGACTTCCAAGGTGGGAGTATGTATATGAGGGCAGGCAGAGGAACCTGGGGTTTGGTCCACTGTGACAAAGGATGCTCTTGGACTCGTAGACCTGGGTCAGGCAGTCCAGGAAGCCCCAAAACACTCCTGCCCCTGTCTTGGCTTGCCAGCCAGGGATTAGCGCTCTCATGAGAGGGCCAGTCCACTGGGGATGACCAGAGGCTCCATGAACTTTGGGTCTCTGTTGGACTGCACTCTCATGAGTGCAGACCATACAACTTTAGGGGCTCCCACTGATGTGTAGTTCCCAGTATCTCTGGTTAATAATAGAACTCATACTCTTTACCTTCCCATCTCCACTCTACCAGACTACTCTTCCAGACTTCCAAGACTGAAGCATGGTGGGCTTTAATAAATGCATCACAGCACTGTGAGACTTTGTTTCTCTTTTTGCTTTTCTGGTTGGTTGCTTCTGTTGTGGTCCAGGCCTGATTTATATACTAAATATGCTCATTAGCTAGCATACAAAATTAGGCCTGTCTCATAGTGTCACCAAGTGACCAAGTTCTTTTGTATAGTGACCATGTAGGATCTGGGTGCAAGGAAGAAAGGAGATCAAACCAATCCTAAATGATTCAATGGGCTTTATTGAGTATAAAAAATTAACAACATCTATCTAGCTGAGCAGAAAGCAGAACATCCTATCAATATTACTAACAGTATTTCAACCCTAGCCAGCACCAATATTCACCCAGTGTTCCTAACTAATGTGTGTGTGTGTGTTAAATCTTCCTAAAGCCTAATATAATTCAGATATAGATGGAAAAACGGGGGGGGGGGCGGGTAAGGAAAGCTGAGGGCTGGCATGGTTTGGGGAGATCAGGAATTAGTAGAGGGAAAGGGGGGGAGGAGAAGGAGGGGAAAGGATGGAGGGATCCAAGGCTTGTGGGGTGGCATATTACCAGGATCAGAGGCTTGAGAGCGGTGGATCTTTCAGCTGAAGGAGAGAGGCTTTTGGCTGGGGACGGGAGCTTTTAGATCAAGCATGCAGTTTGCTCAGAGCAAGGCTGAGAGTCAGAGCACCATGGCTGGGGAAGTCTTGACCTCTCACTGTGCAGTGGAAGTCACAGACAGTTCCTGTCCATGGACAGAGTTCCTGCCTCAAGCCATGCGGCTTGGGCAGCAAACTCTTGGATTACTCATGAGCAAGTCTTGCTTGTAGGCAGAAGATTGCATGTAGGCACAAGACTGCTAGTCCTCTGTCCAGTAAGCTTCATTCTTTATAGTTGTATTTTCCTTTGATCTCTCATAGAGTCTATTTGAAATCTCCTCATCTTTTCCTGGGTCCCCAAAAAGGTGACAACTTGCTGTTACCTTCTGGATATCATCTTTTAATTATTCAGCCAGTTCAGAGAGATCTCAATCTCATCTTCTGTTAGCTGCTATCTTGAGGAGGGGACATTGCCCAAAGCAAATCTGCATCTCTGAGTTGCAAATGGGCCCCTTCTCTTGTCCCAGATTTGCTAGCCTGGTCCCAAAAGGTGTTAAAAGTCAGGAGTTAGTAAGAGAGAATTAGTTCTATTTGTGTGAGACAGCAAGTACATTATTTCTTGTGTACCTCTATCTAGTGTGTAATTGTAACAAGAGAATATTTAAAGTAACATAAAAAGGGGTACATGTGTGAGACGAGTTAATCAATACATTTGACTGAGGCAGAAGCATCCTGTCAGTGAGGAAAAAGGATAATTTCAGCAGTGTGAGACTGATAATTAAGCCTGACCCATTGAGTCTGTTGTGAGTTCCACAAACACTGATAAACAATGCTAGATTACCCCTGCCTTTACAAATCATTTACCAAGCATTACCCAGGCAGATCTGGGTGTCAATTCACCTTCAAGTTCAGGCATTTAATTGAACTCTTAATATAAAATGAAATCAGACACAGGCCTGAATTCCATATACTTCTGGGTTGGTACCTCTGGGTTGAATGTTGGGGTAAAAGGGGGGGGCGTCCCCACTGGGGGGGGCATCTTCAACACTTCCTGTTCTTTCCATCTGCTCATGAGAACACCTCACAGTGTTAATTACAGAATATGAGGAAGGGTGCCTGGGAGGATGAGGACACAATTCACTGCATGAAGGTTTCAACAATCCCTGGTGTGCTGAGATGATGTCATCACCTCATATGAGGGCCTAGTGGCCCAATCTGAAACTAATGTTGAGTCTAGATTAACTTCCCAGACAATGTAAAAATGAATTGGTTTCCTTTAAGTTAACTGAAGGGACTGAGCAAAGAGGCATCTTTTTAAAGCAGTGTATCTCTTTATTGAGTTAGGGGAGAGCAATTGGCCCTATCCAGCCCCCAGGGGCATAGCAAGGTTGGAGTGGGCCCAGAGACAAGATTTGAAAATGCCCCCCCGCCCAAAGCTCAGCTCATGAAGTAAAGACATCTTAAATGAGGCTGAATAGTGGTAACAAAAAGCATAGTAAAATTGATATCTATCTATCTATCTATCTATCTATCTATCTATCCATCCATCCATCCATCCATCCATCCATCCATCCATGGGCGGAACTACCATTAGGCAAGGGGAGACAGCTGTCTGGGGGCCTCAGTGCCTGGAGGGGCCCCCCAGAGACACCTCACATGACTCCCCATTGCCCCCTGCCCAGCCCCAAGGCCTCTCAGCCACTTGCCCTGTTTGCCCTCTCTCCGCTTGTTCTCCTGGCCCGCAATGGAAGCAGCAGACAAGCTGCTAGGAGCTCCTTCTCCCCGCCGATCAGCTGATCGGTGGGTGGGCGGGGCTTCCAGGGAGGCCTCCGTGTAGGCCTCAGTGAAGCCTGAACTGGAGTAGGCCTGCAGGCCCGAAGCAAGCAAGGAAGGAGGCAGGCAGGCAGAGTGGCCCCTAGAGTTCTCTGCAGCAGACCCCCTGCCCAGCCCAGCATTTGAACATGTGAATGCAGCACCTCCATTCCAGAGGAGATGTGTGTTAAAGGGCTTTAAAAGCCTCCTGTGAAAAACCTCCTGGAATCAAACTTTACTGAATTTGTTCAGAATTCTGAGAAGACATACATAGGCTCACACTCCATGGTTGAAAGTCTCCTCTGCTTATCTGCAGCGAGGGGGCCATTTTAATAATTAGTGTTTCTAGTGTGTTCTAGGCATTAAAAGTAGCACAAATATATAGTACTCAATGTCTATCACTATATATTGTGAAGTGTGTGTGTGTATTCAGTGAAATGTATTTCCAGGCAGCATACTTATTTTGAAATATCAGACTTAAATCCTTGGGAGCCTGGGGTGTGCGGAAGCCCTGGACTTTGAAGGGGGGGGCATTTTAAAATCTCGTCTCTGGGCCCACTCCAACCTTGCTACTCCCTTGTATCTATCTATCCCTCCTATGTGCCAAAATAGAACATCATTCTAAATTATTTTTTTAAAGGTTTTGTAAATTGTGGACCATGCAAGTCATTTAATGGTACTAGAGAAAGACATGCTGTTCTGGTTGCTCCAGGTCTTAACACTCACATCAATTTTGGAGGATGAATACAACTGAAGGAAGCCCGGGTGGGTGCGCGGCTGGGGGAGACAGTCATGTGACTTGTCTCTGGCAGGGGCCCAAGGCAGTGGGCCCCCAGACAACTGTCTACCCTTGCTCTATTATAGTTACGCCCCTGAGCCCCAACACAGCATCCCTCCAGTGGCTGTTGCTAGTGTCTATCTTATGTTTCTTTTTAGATTGTGAGCCCTTTGGGGGCTAGGATCCATCTGTATTTATTTTTATTTCTCTATGTAAACTGCTTTGGAAACTTTTGTTGAAAAGCGGTATATAAGTTGCTTCTGGGAGGACTTCCCATCTCTACTGTTGGAATGATAATGTAGTTAGTATATTTATTTGGACATCCTATATTATTAACCACTAGTATTTTAAAGCCCGTTAAAATAACGGGCGCTAGTAGGCTGGACCTGCTGCTGCCGTTTCGCGAATAGCTGGACTATTAAGGCGAACAAAGCTTTGTCTGGAGACCGGCTTGGGAGTGACACGCAGGCAACCCTGGGCGGCCGCCCTTCCTTTCCAGAGGAGACCTGCCAAGCGGACGCTCACGGGCAGAGTTACTGCTGTCGTCGCTGCTGCCGCTGCCGCCGCCGCCGCCGCCACCTGACAATGAAACTGAAAGACAAATCCCGAGGAGGGGGTGGAGGAGGAGGCGGCGGCAGCGGCTGCTGCTCCTCCGTCTACTGCTGGTCTGGGTGATCTGTCCTGACCTCCGCAGTGGGCTTCTTAAATCAGGGACGGTTTGAGAAGGAAATCTCTCCCCTTCTCCTCCCTAACCGGGGTGATAATCAGCGACTCTGCTTCCTGTTGGCAAAAGAGGTGACTGAAGAAGGAACGGGGAGCCTGCCTGTGCGAGGAGGAGGCAGCCCTGCCTGCCTGCCTGCTCCACCAGCAGCCCCCACCGCCTCTGCCCTCCCCGCAGTCCGTCCGGTCCCGCGGCCTCCGCTTCCGGCCTTCCCGCGGCCGGGCTGGCCATCCGGCCAACATGGCCGCCTGATGCCTGCTGCTGTCTTTTCTCCCCGCCGCTGCTGCCTCGTATGTTCCAGCGGCAGGGCCGGTCCCGCCGCTGCCGCCTCTGCCCTCCCCGGTCCCCGCTTCTCCTCCTTTCGCTCGGAGAGGCAACATGGCCGCCTGGTGCCTGCGGCTGTATCTTTCTTGGCCGTTCTGGGCATGCGCTCTGTGCATGCCCAGAACGGCCGAGAAAGACACGGGCGCAGAGACACGGGCGCACACCCAAACCTTTTATTATAGAGGATTATGAACTCAAACTATCTACTGGTCTTGAAGTATATGCTAGACCAGGTTATATGCAGTAGAATATTGTATAAAGGAGGAGGCAGGTGGGGTATTTCCTTGCAGACTTTTTAATTTCATGAGAAGGGACAATGTGCTCTTGACGATGTGAGTGAAAGATGGCAAGAGCAGATAGATTAAGAACTGAAGACAATTTGGAGCATAAACAAACAAAACATCCTCTCCAATCCAGCGTCTCCTGCACATTCATTCTTCCCCATTCATGACAGTGGAAGCAGCAGCTTGGCATGCAGATCCATTGATGTGTTTAGAATGACTTCATCCACTAAAATCAATAGGGAATTCCTTGCTGGATGGGTGAGCTTTGTGTTCATAAGACCTGCAAGAGTCCATTATATCAAGATAATTATCTCTGGGAAACACAGGAATCTTGTAATGGCGTTGCGTGAGTTACAAAATGTCTCTTCAGTACAGAGAAACATTGGCTCAGTTCCCAGGCAATCTCATACATAAACTGTGGACACAAAATAGACTATATTGTTGTGAATGACAAAAACATAGACATAACCTTATTATGGATAGCATATACTGAAGCCACATATTCAAGATTATTTAATTTTGATAAACTCTGAGTTTATTTTGGTGTCAAATAAAAAGTTATAAAAGACTGGGATTCCCCCCCGCCCCTACACACATTTTCAATATGACATGAGAAATTAAATGTGAGTTATTCTAAATTATCAGGTTATTCTAGATTAAGTACACTGATGTGATGGCAAAAGGGCTAAGTCACTATTTTGATTCCTAGTTTGCTCATATGGCATGCTGTGTGGAGGAAGGAAACATTTGTTTTGCTAACACTTATATTATTAATACTCTTTTAAAGGTTTCAGAGTGGCTTACATCAGATCCCCAATGGTTTATCAGACTAGTTCTACAGCAACTTATTTTCAACAATACTAGTAGCAGGTTCTCCCAGACCAGTCACTCGGCCCACTGAACTTCAAGAAAACAAGATATAATTTCTAACAAAATAATGAACAGTTATTGAAATGGATCAAAGTGATGGAGAACCTGAGGAGTATACTCGTGGGTCAAATGGGCCGTAACCCAAAACTTGGCTTTAAAAAAGCCAATCTGGCAACCACACTTGCCAATTTCCATGGGCTCAGGATTACCCAGATTCCTCTTACATGCCATCCTGAGGCTACTGGACAAGGGCTTGAAGAATGTTGTAAAGAAGAACATATGACACAGCATCGTTTGTGTCTAACCCCTCATGTATGGCTGATAGACATGTCTGTTTTGTCTTGAGTAATGTCACAAAAACCTGAGCCCTAATATTTTTGTTATAAGAACACCAGGGCGCTTTCCAGATTAGACCCTGCAACAGGGTCATGTCGTATCTCAGAAATGTGCTTCCACACTTCTTGCATTGTGACACCGCAGTCCCTACACAGACAGCAGGGTGCCATTCACATTTCCAATGCCTTGTTTTGAATTTAATCACTGCGATATAGTGCTATGACATTGTATATCCGGCATAAAGAAGTTACTGTTTTTTCGGGTTGTTAGTTCCTGCAAGACTGCTCCCCCTGCTGTTTATGTTTCAAATGCTCCTGAACAGAGGCTTTTTGCTGCTGTTGAGCTGCTAGGCTGGAAAGTGCCCTGTGCATTGATCATAAATGGCTGTGTGCATGCAGCAGACACTCAATTTGTCTTTGTGGAAGGAGATAGAAAACTGCTCCACATCTAAAACCTTTCCTACAAGGACAGCACTTCTGTGTAGGAAAAAGCATGAAACTCATGTGCCAATTATTACATGTGATCAATGCATTCAGGGGTGCTCTTTCGACTAGATCTCTGGTCTGAGGTCTGGTCCTCGGGGGGGTGCCCCTCAAATGTTCCCTTGGGAGCCTAGATGTCCCCCCATGGTGGAAGAGCGAGCCTATGCTGCACTGCCACAGCTGGCAGATGGCCGTGTGCGCAGGTGGCCATGGACTTGGCAAGACCTGCTGCAGGGCCCCTGCCAGCCTGCCTGATCTCTCTTCCGTATGGAGTGGGACTCAGCTGCCTGAGAGACATGGCTGTCTCATGGAAGGTCCAGATCAAGGCCGTTGCCTCTCATGAGGGAGGGACACATGGGGAGGGTGAGTGTTGCACATGCACGGGTCTTTCCCATTCACCTGAGCAGGAAAGGAGGGCAACACCCTCTCCAAAGGGTCCCACTGAGATTCCCCTTCCACGCAAATAGGGAGCAAATAGCTGCAGAGAACTGAGCTTCCAACTCCATTCCCGCAGGAAGAGGCAGCCAAGAAGAAAGGAGGCAGAGTGGCATGCCAGCACCGCCTAACAGAGCACTGTGCAGACCCTCTGCCTGCCTTGCCCTGCCCCCACCTACTGGTGTGCTGCTGAGCCTGAGCTGTGCCTGCCTCTTCCTCAGTAGGGATGTGCATGAACCGTCCAAGTGATGGTTTGGTGGCGGGGGGAGGGGGTACCTTTAAGGGACTGGGAGGGTGCTCAACCCCCCAACCCCATGTTTCCCCCACCAGTGCTGTGCCCAAAATTGCTGCATGGGGCAGCAGCGTACTTTCTTGTCTGTCTTATGTCAAGCATGTGCACATGCACTTCCAGGCTGATGCTGACCGGGGTAGTGAGAAGGTATGCTGCCACCCCCACAGCAGTTTTGGACACAGCGCTGACGTTGGAAATGTATGTGTGTGGGGGGGCCCTAAGAGCACCCTCCCAGTCCCTTAAAGGTAACCCCCCATTGCCAAACCATCTGAACTGCTGGACCTCCGAACCGGTTCGGCAGTCCAGAAAAGGACTGTCGAAATGGTTTGGGGACATTCCTACTCAGACCTGATGGAAAGTATGTGATTTTCGTGGTTATCCCCCCCACACACACACACACACTTTGTATATTTATGGAATGGCTTGCCACAGGGCTTTGATATCAGGCACAGATGTAAGGCAGAGTGCAAGGGCTCTGTATATGTAATGTGAAGTGGATTAGACAATCTACTGATTTTTAATATTTTATTTAAATCAACAACAACAACAACAATAATAATAATAATGTCCTGTAACGGTTGTTTCATGGCAGAAAATTACAAAAACTTCTGGAACTGAAGCCCCTTCTTGGACTATCATTCTAACCCCTTGCCTTTACAAAAAAAAAGGGTAAAGCACCCCCTTTTGCCTTGGCATAGGGGCTTTGAGATTGAGCACAGATGTAGGGCAGGGTGGGAGAGCTCTGTGTATTTAATTTGAAGCAGATTGGTCAATTCAGTGGTTTTTAATCAGTTTTCCCCTATTGCAGTAAAGTTGCCAAAAAAAGTTATCTCTGTCCATAGAGTACTTCACACCTTGTGCAAGTAAACTGTTAATATCTGATAAACATTTTTAAAGAAAACAAATGCACTATGTTCAACTTGGTTTGCAGTCCAGGTCTGAATGAGAACTGTGAAGCAAGGGGTTCACAGTTGAAAGTTTGTGGTTTCAACTTTCCCCCTTACAAATGCACTATACATGGTTTGTGATCCAGGTGTGTGTTTGAACAAGGGACACAGTTCCTGCCTGCCTACACCAGTGGGAAGCTGTGTGAAACCATGGGGCTAGCTGTGGGGGGAGGGATGCTTATTTTGCAAGGGTGGCCCCAATGACCCACTAAGTCCAGGCTCCAAAATTACCTAGGTGCACCTCTGCATACATCTATGTTGGCTATATATGTCCTCGGAAACAACAATTGGCTGTGACCAGTGTTCCCTCTAAGGCATGTGTTTTTTAAATGTCTGCTCAGTTAATTTTGGATCCCGCTCAGGCTGAATCAGGAAGGTCTCATTCTGAATGCATGTGTGTACACACTACCTTGATTGATACTACTGCCCAGAACAAAACTCATTCCACACATAGATGAAAAAAAATTAGAATATGGGCTGTGACCTCCATTCAAATCAATCAATCTTTATTACCGTCATAGACCAGCACAGGACCTCCATTCAGATCTCACTTGCCCTCCCAAGACATATTAAATGTACAAGGACTGCAATATGCATGATGCAGAGGGCTCCTTCTCCCTTTTAGTGGCAATTCAATGGCTGGTGGTACCATTGTTACACCTCTTCCCCCCACTTTCGGGCTTCCCACATGCACCATGCGTGGGGCAGGATGGCCTTTTCGTCTATTCCAGCAGGGCTTTTCTTATGCAGCACTGTAGTTTTACTGCAGCAAACCCATACCTGGTCCACTCTCTGCATGACCTGAACAGGATTTCCACCCAGGTGGCTGTATTTTATATACTGTACAGTTGCCGGGGAAGAACTCTTGTTTTTCTGTGCGAGTTGAGACATCCACAGTGGACGATAGTTACCGCGAGACACAGTCCTGAATCTTTAGGGAGTACGACGCACAACAGCAGAACCTTCACACTTCTCGCGCCGACTCCAAGAACCACTACAGCCCAAGATGATGGAGACGAGCCCAGCCACAAGCGCGCGCGGCTACGAAAACGTGGAGGAGGAGCCTAAGGGAAGGGGTGGGACGACGGCGCCGCTGATCCAGGGATAGAGAGCGAGAGGACGTGGGAGGAACATTGCGTTGCTATGGCTCTGAGTGCTGGCACGCTATTGGGAGAACGGAAGCGGAAGCCAAGGTCGGTGAGGCTCCTTGATCCCGGAAGTGTTTGGGTATGGCCTGGGCTGGTGTCCCAAGTTCCTAATGAATAGGCTGATTCATTGCGGCCCGGCAGAGTAGAAGATAGTACCGAGCAGCCGTCGGAAGGGGCGGAAAGGAAAAGAGAGGCAGGCGTGGGATTGCAGCGGCCGTAACCAAGACAAGTATGCTTTGAGTGTGTGTATATGTGTATATATATATGTGTGTGTGTGTGTGCGCGCGCGCGCGTGTGTATGACGTATACTGGGGGTGAGGGAGGGGAGCAGCCCGAGGTGAGCAGGATTGGGGTCCTCCTGCGCATGCCGTGCCCGGATGTTCGGTTGGCGTGAGAGGCTGGTGGGGGCTCCCCGCTGGGGCTGGCTGAGGAGGAAAGTCCGAGGGGCTTGAAAAGCGTCGTCGCTGTTCGTAAAAGCTTCCCAGCGGCGTAGAAATCTTTAAGAAGAACTGTCCAGCTCCCCGAACCAAATGAACGCTGCGGTGATTAATCCTAAACCCGCGGAAGCAACTTGGGGCTCGGTGGGGCTGACTTCCGAAGAAGCCCCGAGAAGGGGTGCGCTGTCAGGGACTTGGTCCACGTTTTCTGTTCTGCCCGCGCCCTCGACGTGCTCCTTACTTGTTTACTAGTCCCCCTCCTCCCCAGACATCCTGAAAAGCGCGGCGGGGCAGGGGTGGGGGTCGAGGCAGCCCCGGTGAGATGAGGTTCAGCCTCCCGGCATCGAAGTGCCCCTTGAACCAGGCACACATTTCTGTAACGTTTGAACACACACCCCGGTCGAAACACACACACCCCGGCCGAAACTAATTATTTTTTGCTATAGGTATGCCCATTTGTTGCGTACCACATCTTACTACACCGAATGTATGCCTTGTCCCCCTCTCCCTCTCCCCCCCCCCATTTCTTCAAAAGCAAGGGAATAGCTATCCCGTGCAGAGGGGTCATCTCCCTCTTACCTATCCTGTTGTTTCCAGCTTCTGTTAACTTTGTTATGGCTGCTGCTGTTATGGCTCATTTAGTACCACGTTTTAGTGCACAAGAAAATTCTTGTAACAAAACAGATGAGAGCCATAATGGTATACACAGTTCTGCTCTGCATTGTACCTTGATGACTTAACTCCTAGTCTCTTAGGTCTTGTCTAAAACTTGTTAATGGGTCATCTGAGTGTACAGTTGACAAACTTGGCCAGCAGCTGCTGTTGGTGATAATGGTAACCATAGAGAAAACCTAGCAAGCCTTTCCTCAGGTCCTAACACCTGGAATATAGGAAGTGCCTTTATATCAAATCAGACCATTGGTCCATCTAGCTCAGTACTGTCCACACCGATTGGCAGCAGGTCTCTAAGGTTTCAGGCAGAAGCCTTTCCCAGCCCTACTTGGAGATGTGCAGAATTGAACCTGGGGCCTTCTGGATTCAGACCAGATGTGCTTCCACTTAACTGCCTTGAGATTGTTTTAATGAAACGTGGTATACAAATTTAACAATAAAAATAACAATACATAAAAACTATAGCCCCATCTGTGATACTTCACTACTGTAGCTAGAATGTTTGTTGTGCCATAATGTGTCTCTTAGGTTGGATTAATCATATCATAGTTCAACTTCAAACAGGGCTACTTAGCTTTAAAAAAAAAATTGGAACTGCAAACAAATGTTTCATAGATATATTTAGGGTTGGTTCTCCCCCCCCTTGCCAAAAAACCCCCTCTGTTCCAGATTATTCTCCCTTCTTAGGTGGGCTGGCAATGGTGTGGGTGTCTGTCTCTCTTTTGTGTGCAAGTTATCACATTTTGTTTTTTGTTGCCTTAGTCCAGGGGTAGTTAACCTCTGGCACTCCAGCTATTGTTGAACTACCATCATTCCCTGCCAAAAACAATGGTCAACGATTGCCTATTCCTGCTTTAGGCTATCCTTTACACCTTGGAGGTGTGAGTGTTATCTCTTGTTTAGATATATAACTTGCCCAGCCTAATGGCTTAGCATATTCCTCTCTCCACTCCCCTTTCTGCATTGCTGTCTATTTCTCTTTCAGTATAGCATTCTTTGACTTCATTATAACATGTTGACCACAGTGGACTATTTTGGAAAATATTCTTTGTTATAACTGAGGCACATCATTGACCAAGCAAAGTTGTTTTCCATAGGTTACACTTACAACAAAGTTCAAGAAATGAAATATATGTTGTAATTTTTTTAAATTAGCCACCTCATGGAGCAGCAAGAAAATGACTTGACTAGTAAGCCAGAGGTTGCTGGTTCAAATCCCTGCTGGTATGTTTCCCAGACTATGGGAAACATCTATATCGGGCAGCAGCGATATAGGAAGATGCTGAAAGGCATCATCTCATACTGCATGGGATATGGCGCCCCCCCCCTCCCCCCGTATTCTACCAAAGACAACCACAGGGCTCTGTGGTCGCCAGGAGTTGACACAAACTCGATGGAACACTTTACCTTTACCCAGATAATTGGAAAGTATGACTTTATTTCGCACAAACAAATTCTCCAAATTATGCAATAGATATGCTTAGAGCTGTAACTTGTGCTTTAACCTATTCTCTGTAAAAATAAAAGACATGCTTCCAGCACATGAGGGCAGCTGGGGTGGGGGCAGGTGTGTTGCCGCAGCAGGAAGCTAATGGCGGAGGAGCAGGTATTGGCCTGCTCTCTCCCTTCTTAAAGGTGCCCAGGCTGTGCTTTGAATTAGTGATCAAATCACGATTTATTTATTTATTTTATTAAAAGATTTACTATACCGCCCAATCCACAGACTCAAGGCGGTGTACAAAGCAAGAACCGCATTGGAGACTTTTAAATTAAAGGGCAAACGCCTGGCATTTGCACATCTCTACAAATTATTATGTGCAAAGTTTGCTTTTGGTAAAAAAAAATCCACATATTTAAAACAGTTGCTTGGTGTGTATTTATCAAGGAGCTAGTGTGTTCATATGGCTCAAGACTGGTACAGAACAGCTGTAATTTGGGGCAGTTTTATGCTAGAAATGCCCCAGCAGTGAGAGGGTTTAGTATCTTACCTTAGCTAGCACTCAAGTTCATGTAGAGAAAAATGCTTATATAGCAGGTGCTTAATTAAAGGATGATTCTGCAGGAATCCATAGCCTGCTATATAATGTATAACAAGCTATTAATAGAATATTTTACAAAACCAATAGTTGTATGTTTACATTACTCTGTTTACTATGTTCCACCCAAATGTAAAAAATCTGAGTAGCATTTTGCATTGGAATAGCAATTAAAACAATACTGCATTATTCATAAATATTTGCATATGGGAAGCTTATGATAATTGTGAGACCCTATTGCATTTGTGGAGAACTCCTGGTGTACTTGTTCAGTAACTATTATTATTATTATTATTATTTTTTGGCACCTAAGTAGCATCCATCTGCAAAAACATGTCCATATGAACATGTGAAAAATGCTTTTCAGCTTTCATAAAATGTTTAACCACTGTAAACAGCTAATAAAAGCTGGTATCAAACAGTCTCTTAGGGCTGGTACAGACTTGGCAATTGGTTTGTATTTAAGGATTTGGCTGCAGAATCTACAGCATATTTCCTTTCTCCTGTGAATCTTTCTTCCCTGCTAACCTGGATTCAGTGTTGGATATGACTGTTACCAGCCAAAGGTACAATGAACCTGGATGTTCTTCAATCCAATTTGAGAATCTTGCTTAAAATTGAGTTCTCAGAGTGGATTTAGGAGTGTTTCTGTGCTTCTGGGTGTAGTAGTTGTGCATAGCATTGAAACTGAGTGGAAGGTATAAAGCCTAATAACTTTTTCTAGCCTTTCATCTTCTGTCCCTACTCCTGAATCATTTACATGGGAACTTCTATAGGTTTTGCCCAAATTCAGCTAATGACATGTTAGTAAGGATACAAAATGTTCCTCAATCTGCGTTATTTAAATAAACAATTTTAACTTAGTTTGCCAAGAGGAACCAAAAAGTTTTTTGTCGCTTATTCTGTGGCAGCCTGAGATGAGAACTTGGTTACTTGATTAAGCTGGACTCCTGGCATATGTTAAGAGCTCAGTGGTAGAGCATTTGGATGTAGAAGGTCCCAGGTTCAGTCCTTAGTATCTCCAGGTCCCTATTTGAAACTCTTGGGAGCCGTTGCCAATCAGTGGGCAGTACTGAGCTAGATGAACCAATAGTCTGACTTGATATAAGGTAGCTTTGTGTGTTCATAAGTCAGGGCTTGACAAATCCCAAGTGCCAGGGAGCCATGACGCCTAGACTAGTATATTCAGAGGCAGAGTTTATTTAATACAATATTTATTTGTCTCAGCCAGTCCTGTTTCTGTTCTAAATATGTTACCTGTAAAGGGATGAGAAGCCCATTTCCTCGCCCGTTCCACGATGTCTGTTATTAAATCTAGTAATTTTGTCAAGTTTGCATTGCCTGGCTCCTATGTTTTTCAGCTGGTACCTGGATCCAAAGAAAATTGGTCAGGTCCTGCCATAAGTCCAAGATTAATTTTTCCCGCTTTATTTATTGTTTTAAAATTATATATGTGTATTAGGACTGTACAAATTTGATAAAATGACTTCTGATGTCAGAAATCCTCCCCAGGTAGTGCAGTGGTATTTATTTATTTATTTACTTATTTAACACATATGTATACCACCCAAAATGCAAGTTTAGAACGTTGCGACAATTTAAAATTGAAAACATTAAAACTATTAAAAACACAATTAAAACAATCTATATATTTAATCCTCTTGGGGCCATGCATGCCCAGGATTTGGCAGTGGAATTCTCGCGACACGCTGTGAGAGTTTGGGACTGAGGGAAACATCATTTGGGTGTTGGAGGAGGCCGAGGGGGTGCCGCTCCGGTGGCTGGGGGTGGCTAGTGAGGGGCAGCGAGCGGAGAAGAGGCAGCGGGCGGCTGAGCCATGCCACCAAGAGGAGCCCGGCTGGGAGGGTGGCGGTAGGCTCCTGAAAATGGCCAGGTGGTGGCTGTCGCAGCAACTGGGGCTGTTGTGGCGGGCATGGGGGCTGGAAGGGGGGAGAGCAGTGGAGGAGGCAGCGGGCCCTGGCAAAGGAGGCGGCCAGTGGGCGAAAATGACTGGGAATAGATTGGGGCGGAAGGGAGGGGGGAAAGTGGCGAGGAGAGACTAGCAGCGCAGATGCTGCTAGTATCTAATTAAAAGCCTTGGTGAACAAATGCATCTTGACTACCTTTTTTAAAGTTGTAGGAGATGGGGAGGCTCTTATTTCAGCAGGAAGCACGTTCCAAAGCCTCGGGGCAGCAATGGAAAAGGCCTGTCCCTGAGTAGCTACCAGACAAGCCGGTGGCAACTACAGAGGAACCTCTCTAGATGATCTCAGTGGGCAGTGTGGTTCATAGTGAAGACTGCGTTCTCTTAAATAAACAGGGCCCAAGCTGTTTAGGGCTTTATAGGTTATAACCAAAACCTTGTATTTTGCCTGGAAACTTATTGGCAACCAGTGTAGATCTTTTAAGATAGGAGTGATATGGTCTCTCCGAGATGACCCAGAGACCACTCTGGCTGCCACAGCAGCCCTTTAACTGCCCACCCAATAACTGGCATGGAGCTGGCCGGGTGGTGCAGCAAGTTTCAGGAGCTTCCATGCAGACGCCGGGCAGAGAGTGACGTAGGGCAGCCTGGGAAATAATAAATTTATTTATATATATATGTAAATCACTTTGGGACCTTTTGTTGAAAAGCAGTATATAAATATCCATCGTTTTCATATCCTGTCTGGCTGCTGGGAGGACACAAGGGCTTCTGGGTATGGTAGTTCCGTTCAGAGCATCTTCCGTGGGAAGAAGCTCTGAGCAGAACTACCATAACCAGAAGTCCACATGTCTTCCCAGCAGCTACGCAGAGTTCCCAAGCTGCATTGCATCACCTGGCCCCTGGAAGCTCCCAAAATTCCCTGTGCCACCCAGCCACCTCCATGTTAGTGTTGGGTGGGCAACTAAAGGGCTTTCCCCCACCACACTACCTGGAGTGCCTTGTCCCATGTTTCTATGTCTCCTAGTGGTGGGGGCCAGGATTTCTGCTGTCGTAGATCCTCTTTTACTGATTTGTGCAGCCTTAATACACACACAGCCCTCTCTGTTATAGATTTTTCTGTATCAAGCTGATATTAGCTGGGCACAGAGCATCTGCGCTTCCAGCTGGCCCACCCACCACCGCTGCCGTTTCCTTCCCCACCGCCACTGGCCCGCTCAGCTTTCTGGCCTGCCAGCCTGCCCCCTCCCCCTGGCACTTTCTGGCTGGCAGGCCAGCTAGAAACCGGCCCGCCACTTCCTTCCACCTGCCTGCCAATTTCCGGCGGCCGGCTTGGCCTGCAGCCACCTCCTCTGCCCATCACCTGGCATCACTGTTTTCTCCCCTATCGCCATCGCTATCGTATCCAGCAGCTACTTGCAAACTCTCACAAGAGCTGCCATGCATGGGATTAGCGACGGGTATGTTTAAGAAAATTAAATATATAGATTGGTACCAAGGAATAAAACAAATTAGAATTTATCAGGACTATATTTTAAGATCAAAGTTTGAAAAATTGTTGTACTTTTCAGTCTTCAATATTACAAAATTATAATAATATAATAATTGCAAAACCAGTTAATTGTCGAATGGGGCCGTCATATCTGATCCAGAAATGGCTTTTCCTCAACAGGAGTACTAACAGTTTTGTTTCCTTGAAATAATAAGCAGCTTTGATATGAAAGTTGGTAGTTATTTTGTGTGTGTGTGTGTGTGTGTGTGTGTGTTTTACAATACATTTTACAGTACTGAAATTGTGTCCACATTGTGGGGTGGTGGCAGCTTGCAATATTTTAAAGCTATGAGCTATAAAGCTATAAAGACTTCTTGTATTCTCTCTGCTGTTCTTTTTATTTAGGTAGCAGTTGAACTTCATCTACATCAGAACTTAAAGATCTAGCTACGATTTTGAAGATAGTTGGTTTAAAAAAAACCCTGAAAACTGTAAGTACAAGGTGAAAAACATTATTGGCAATATGTTTAAATTGTCTAAAAACCTAATTCTGCTATTCAGGATGTCTGGATAGGTCATGGAAATGGATATAAGCTATCTTATATCAATATGATGGAGTCCCTGTTCCCTCTAAGGCGTGCTCATGTGCGCGCACTCACACATTTTCTGATGTCCACTCAGTTCATTTTGGATCCCGCTCTGAATGCATGTGTGCACACACTGCCGTGATACTGCCGCCCAGAACAAAACTCATTCTGCACACAGATGAAAAAAATTAGAGAGAACACTGGATGGACTGGGCTTGATTCATCTAGCCCAACAGTATTATCTATATTGACTGAAAATGGCTCTCAATATGATGGACTGGGTGTGATCCATCTAGCAATTATTGTCTCTACTTACTGGCAGTGGCTCTTAAAATATGACCCCTGTGGCAGAAGTCTTTTCCAGTTCTGCTCTTTGAGATCCCTTTTAACTGGAAAGGATATGGATTGAACCAGGGATCTTCTTATGCAAAGCATTTACTTTGGCAATGAGCTGTGGTTTGGATGACAGAAGGAACAAACTGGCAGTTCAGTTGCTGTCTCTTAGTCATAAACATCTTCTGCGTATAGAGCAGGCCTGCTCAACTTACCCGCCCCCCCAGCCGTTTTTGTACTACAACTCCCATAGCCACAGTGGCCAATAGCCAGGGTTTATGGGATTTGTAGGCCAACATCTGCAAGAGGGCTGAAGTTGAGCAGCCCTGTTAGAGCCTCCCATACCTCAAGATGTGGTCATAGCTGACAGTACTAATTACCTATTATATATATGTCGGATACAGTCTTCATGCCCCCTTTCTCCCTTCCTGCTTAACTTGGTCTCATGGGTGTGTGTGTGTGGATTTTTGCCAGTCTCTCCTTCTCTTTGAAACGCTCTGACCAACATGCAATTATGCCCCTGAGGGTCAGCATTTCCATCCCTGAGGGTCACACTATCTTGGGAACCATAATTACATGTTGCTTAGAGTGCTTCCAAGGGAATGGGAGATAGGTGAAAATGGCCCCTCTGCATGTGAGCACCCATACTTTAGAAGCAAGAATGCTACCACTGCGGATGTACATCCTTTGACTTTTAAATGAATAATTGCCTCTTCTGTAGGTTTCTTGCTATTTTAGACTTTATTGTTCTGTTTGGTTGTGCTATCTGTACATCATGAGCTGCTTTGAGTATAGTCCACTGTAGAAAGGTGACATATAAATTATAATGTAGATGCTTGAAAGTTTAGGAAAGCTTTAGCTTTTGCAGTGGCTGAGGTTACTGAAAATAATTGCATCTAGAAATTAATTGGCTCACTCCAAAGTTTCATATGCACTCTAATGTGGGATATCCATGCAGTATAATCAGTGTAGTGCTTTGTCAGTGTAGGGGGAAGCTCTGTTCACATGAAAATGCTCTGTATTGCTGCTTTGTCACTGATGTATACTTCAAATGGGTGGGTGCTTGGTTGGAACTTGTGCATGCATAAAGAGCCCCAAACTGGGTTCACTTTCATGGTGTGCTCTGTCAGAAATTAATAGAAACCAGGCTAAACCGTGTTGTAAACCTCCCAGGGACGTAAGTTTTGGGTGGCATAAAAATATGTTAGTTAAATAAATCAAAGTAATCTTAATACATCAGGCAAAATATCCATTCATTTCTTAGCAAATGTATAGACTCCTGTATGTCTATACAGGATGAAAAAGCTATTTCGATATGTATATAAAGACTTGTCGTCCCTAAAGTCCTATCACAATTGCAAAGCTATGTAGAAAGGTGTTTGCAGTTCAGTCCCCTGCCTTGCTGTGACTTGAACCTCCCTGAAGTCAATTTCCTTCTGTCATGGAAGCCATTACCAGTAATCCAAAGTATGTGGATGTTCTATCCTTATTCAGAGATGAGAGAACAACATTCTGTCCTTGTTCAGTCTTGACATTGAAAAGCGGTTCTGGAGCTAGATCCTGGAATTCACCAGCAGTTCAGACTATCTGAAGTGTAGTAGTGTTTAAGATGCTCAGGATTTTGAGAATGTGGCACATAACATCTGAAAATATTACTAGTGAAGCAGTGTATTGAATGCCATGGTGTGTTTGGCTCATTCTCTTTATATGACACTCCATATTTAATAAATCTAAAATACATGGAACAGGTGTATAGCCCTTAGTATTTTAACTAAAGGCATTTAATGTTTACTTTACAATTTTTTTGCTGTAATGAGTTCATTAAAAAGGCTTTTGATGCTAATTCAGAAATCTATAATCTGTTCAGTGTCTTTCACATGCAGTTTTGATGCTAACTGACAGGCTGTAAGTTAATTAGCACAGAACTTACTAATGAGGATGTTAAACCTTCACTTTTGAATTATTTTTATATTGATGTACTCTGGACAAATTGAGGTAAAATTTAATATGTTGGTGAGTTGTCTTTACTTTGCCATACAGGTGTGTGTTTCAGGTAAGTGGGGCAGGGGGAAGTAAATTATTGCAGACTTCTCTTTTTTATGTTTTTGAGAGAGAGTAAAAGCAGAAATGCTTGTCTTTTTCAAGACTGAGGAACACCCAAAACAGTGCAGTTAAGATAAGGTTGTTAATTAGCATGGAAGACAGCTTCTTGAATTAATATGTGGTGTTAATTAACAGGAAGTCTGATGTTGTGTTGTAATTGCTACCAATATTTTTGACATACTGAGTGACTGAAGGTGAATTATATGGTGAACAATTTAGTAAACACACCAGTGCTTAGGTATACTTTCTTTTTGCTTGTGTTTTTTTTCTAGAAAATATGGATAGACTTCTGCGACTTGGAGGAGGCATGCCTGGTCTGGGACAGGTTAGTATTCAGCCTCTACAGATATATTTAAATTAAAAAGTTAATTACAGGTGTGTGTGTTCATCTTCTAATTACCAACAAATATTTTAGCAATATAATCAAGCAAATTTTGAAGTACAGTAAGCATAAAATTGGAGAGAAGACTACTACTAGCTAGCGTGCTCTCTTGTGCGCTTGCGCACGAGCGCTCTCTCTAATACTAAATAAATAAATAAATAAATAATATGAAAAAGTTTTGACTGAATGCTGGCTGACATCCAGACTAATGCTGCGTTAGCACATTGAGGGAAGGGTGGTGATTTTCACCAGCCTCCTCTTCCCTCTAAAGTCCATTGTGCTTCCCTAAAATATGTCCCTAAGGACTGCATTTTTGGGAGCCACAGTGAACTTCAGAAAGAAGGGGCGATTGACAGAAATCGCCCCTGACCCTTAGTACCAGAGCAGTGTTAGTCTGGATGCCAGCCATTGTGTGTGATTCTGGAACAGTATCCATGTTGGTTTTTTGTTGCAGCAAAAAGTAGTGGCTGACATCCTTAATGGCACATGCATGCAAGCAAGTTTCATGTGCAGTTTTTGCTAAGTTTTAATGTAGTCTTTGCTAACTTTTGTCCCTCTTTGCCTCCTGAAAATACGTGTCTTGGGGTTGCAGAATCTGTAGGGTTGTGGTTTGGCAAAGCACAAAGGGTTACAGAGGGAAGGGAGGGTTGTGAAAATTACCCCCCTCCCTTGTGCATGCAACACATTCTTACATACATGTATCATTAATCTGGATGTCGACCAGTATCTTGTGGCACTTTACAAACTGCTTTTATTGTGGCATGAGCTTTCATAAGCGAAACCCTACTTCATCAGATACAGCAATGTAAGTGATTGCATTAGCTTTAATTGAGCTTTCCAAACATAATTAGTATGTGCACTACATATGAAGATATAAGATCATTTTAATTGCTCACGTAGGGTCATATGTTCAAGACAGGAAAATTAACAAATTTTGATCTGGCATGTAGTAGAAAATAATCTTTTACAAATCTTCCTGGGTTAGTCAATGATGGTCTGAAATCTCATTCATCTAATGTTGTGTGTGTATGTGATGAGACTTCATGATATATACATATACACGCCCCCCCCCCCCGCCCCGTGCTTGCTATGCAGTAAGAATTTAAGAATGTATAGAAAGCTATCTGCCATGATGGATGAAATATTCACATATTTGTAGCATTTCAGCCTCTTGTTCTTGAAATATACAGAAATACTGACATTTTAATGACTTATCCAAATGTAAAATAAAAGCTCCAATGCCTACTACCTACCATCTTTGTTTTGTTGCCACATTATATAGTTTTTCCTACTACCTTGCCCAGAGAAAAAAACTTTTTTTAGTAGCTTTATAAATAATGAATTTGGTCTTAAGGCTAAACTTGTCCCAGTTTAGCTATAAGTCCTTAGTTCTAGGTGAAGATCCCCTTGGATGTTTCTACTACTGCTGCTCACTTTGGGGATCTGTTTTCCGAATGGGTTAATTTAAACCGTTTTGTCAAGTAGAGATGTTAGATCTTAGCTGTGCTGCACTACTTTGAGTGGCCAAGGACCCAGATGTCCAATTTTATTTCAGAATACTATTGTCCTTGCCTTCATACTGTTCACCCCCAGTCTCCAAAATCTTAGCTGCAAGCATGCCCCTATCTATTAAAGGTGGTTTAGGAAGATAGGTCTTGATTTTCTCTCTAAGAGAATTCTTATACAGAGATGCTTTTGGGTGTGCTTCATTATTTATGCAGACATCTGAGCTAATGCAATTTTAGAGTACAATGACATTTCTCTTTAGAATTTAGCACTGTAGTCAGTATTTGCTCTTAGCACTTTCTGCCTAATCCGAAGCAAAGTTGGGTGCACCTGAGCCACTGATTTCAGTGGACTTGGGTGAGCCTAACTCTGCATAGGCTCTGACTTTTAAAAATTGGAAATGCCAATCTGGTTACTCTGATTTCTGTCCTATGTTTACTGTCTCAGCAAAAGCCAGTTCACAGCAGTAGTCTTAATCATGATTCATATAATTGGTGAAAGCTTTGAATCTTTTTGAAGGAACACAAGTGTGGAATTGAAAATATTTTACTGCATTCTTCATGAGTTTGGGGTCTTTTCTGAGAAGACTAGAGGTTTTGAAACTATTTCAGTAGTCCTTCTGAGTTGCCAAATCAAGGGAAAAGACGCATTTAAATGACATTACTGATATCCAGTTTGTGGTGGTTTAATACATTGCTGTATTATGTTTTGAATAATACAGCTGCAGTGCAGAAATGACTTGCCTAGGGAGCAGGAGGTTGTTAGTTCGAATCCCTGCTGGTATGTTTCCCAGACTTTGGGAAACACCTATATCGGGCAGCAGCAATATAGGAAAGTGCTGAAAGGCATCATCTCATATTGCACGGGAGGAGGCAATGGTAAACTCCTCCTGTATTCTACCATAAAAACCACATGGCTCTGTGGTCGTCAGGAGTCCATACCAACTCGACAGCACGATCTTTCCTTTCCTTTATATGACGAATAAGCAGCAGCTTTGCCAAATCAGGAAAGAATCTAGCAGTCAGTTCTTTTGGAGGAGAGACAGTGAAATTAGCACACACTTCAGCTAAATCATGTATGACAGCTTCATGTAAAGCTTGAGAGGTGGGTGTCCTGTGTTTGAGTTCTTTCTGAACTTCCCAGTAGGTATCTGCATGAACCGCATTTTGATCATTTTGGGGGCAGGCAGACTGGGAACTTTAAGAAAAAGGAGCGCAGGTAAAGACTTGCTCTCCTTTTTCTTAAAGTTTCCAGACCTCCTACCCAAAAAGTGCTTGAACTGCAGTTTGTGCACATCTGCACTTCCCAGAAAGTCATGGGAGTAGAGAAAAGTTATAAGATGAGGATGGTTTCAAGACAGGAAACTGAACCCCACTGTACTAGAGCTTTTGATCCCAATCTGTTGTGTGTGGCATAGAATGTTTATGATATATGATGGGAGACTACATATGGTGTATGAGGTTGATGATGAGCTTGGCGGTCTTTCTAATAGACTACAGGCTGAATAAAAGATGTATTGGGAAAATATAACAGAATTGGTCAATCATATTAAAATTGCCATAGTTTTGAAAGCTTTCCTAGCAATTTATTAGATTTTTATGCTGTCTTTCATGAATTTTATCCCCCAAATTAAAATACAATAGAATTTATACAAATCAGATTAAAACATCCAACAATGCAACAATAAAAAGACAGCAACAAAAGCAGCAAAAATAGAGCAATCAGTACCCTGTAAGAGTCAAAGGCCTGGATAAATAGCAAGGCCTCTATTTCTTAAAGTGTCAAAGAAACCTGGAGAACGAACATCTACTGGAAGAGCATTCCAAATGTTGGGGGCAATAACAGAGAAAATCTTGTTCCACATGCATGACAGTTGAGCCTCTCTCTAATGTTGAAACGTGAGCAGAGCCCCATCCAATAATGATGGTGGGTAGGCAGAAATATTCAGGAGCAGGTGGACCTTCAGATTTCCACCTATTTTTCCTGAACACTGGTCAGGTTCATTTCCCTGGTTGTTAGAATATATGCCAGCAGGCTTGCAACAGGGCTAGGATCATTTGGAGCCACTGGATTTGTGAACTGGTGTAGTCACATGGGCATATGTATGTTATGATCAGTGATGTGGGATGGAAAATTCTCCATTTCTGAAAATGTGGTGGTGTTGACTAATTGGAGAGCCAGTGTGGTGTAGTGTTTAGAGTACTGGACTAGGACTGGGGAGACCCGAGTTCAAATCCCCATTCAGCCATGAGACTTGATGGGTGACTTTGGGCCAGTCACTTCTCTCTCAGCCTAACCTACTTCACAGGGTTGTTGTGAGGAGAAACTTAAGTATGTAGTACACTGCTCTGGGCTCCTTGGAGGAAGAAAGGGACATAAATGTAATAATCATAAATGATGTAGTAGTAGTAGTAGTAGTAATAATACGATATCTATAACAGCAACAACATTGACAATAAATTTCAGCCATCCCAGGTCCTTGGGAAGGACTCGATGTCTGGATAAAACAAGCCAGTCAATAACACCTGTCTGACTCTGTAAATAAATAAGTAATAATAATAATAATTGTTTAATATAATGAATGGATACAATACCAGTCAAATTGGGTAGATTGTTTTTTACAGGTGACTATAGCCCTTTTTATGTGGCAACTACAGATTCAGTTAACAAGTGGCAGGAAGTAAGATTGGGGTCACTGCCCTGTCTCTCGATCTCCATGTGTTGTCTGGCCCCATCCCCTGGTCTCTGTGCATTCAGCAGAAGGTGAGAACATGGTCTTCTCCTTTCAAAGAACATGTGGAGGTTGAGGAGCAGCAGAGCCAATGGACATGATCATGCTGACTGAATGTGTGAATATCGATGGTCATACCTAGGAAATTATAATTTGGAACTCTTTGAGTGTCCTAAAACTAGTATAACAGTGGGATTCGCCCAAAATTCTTGATATAGTGACTGCTGTGCCCAGCTCTGGAGAGTGGAATGCATGTGCTGATGATGAGACTTGTGCTGATTTTACAGTTGACAAATTTGTTTGAATCAATAGCACATTTTCTGAAGATACAAGAAGTTGTGCAAGCGCTCTGAAGAGCATTTAGGTCGTATTGCATTTGGGATTCCAGACTAAAACAAACGGGAGAGAGGGGGCGTGCCAAATTAAGCTTTTGCTCAGTGACTGGGAAAGCTCACAAATCAAGGAGAGAGAGAGGCTGCTCAAAATAAAACTTTATTAGAAGAGAGCAAGCATTTTTAAAAATGGTAACGTTCTTCATGAGAACACTGTAGTTAAATCTGTTAGAAATGCAACGATTGCATTACAGCTGGCAGAAAAGCCTTTGTTAAGCAAATACTCCGTGTGTTTTACAGCATTATCCTCTTTGGACCGTGTTAGAGTCCTACATGAAACATCTTGCATGCCAGAAGTCTGGCTCAATCATGAATCCTGACTGAAAAGTAAAGCCCAGAGTAAATCCTTTCCAAACCCTCTGGATAGAGCCTTTAGAGACTATTCCCCAAATGCAGCTTTCCCAAGCTAGGTCACAAGAGGATGAAAGCTTGTGCCATGGAGTCCTATTTCTTTGAAAAACTTGGCCAGTTTCCAGCTTAATATTGTATGCACTGATTAATGTTTCATATGTATATCAGGTATGGGGCCACTTTTACCACCACCACCACGCCCCCTGCAGCCCTCTGTGTTTCCCAAAAATGTCCCTTGGGGTTCTATAACCTTCAGAGACATATTTTTGGGAGGAACTGAAGGCTGCAGAAGAAAGACCAACCAGCAAACATTGCCCTTCCCCAATATGCATGTGGTGGAACATTCAGTGCACACAAGTTAGTTTGAATGTCCGCTATTCATTTTTCAAGAAATACAAATTTCTTGCAGAGAAATTGATAGGCACCTTAACGGGAAATCCATACTTTCCGTACATCTTGAGTTTTGTTCCAAAAAATGTAAATGTAGTGTGATAGTTTTAATAAAATGTATTAAAGACATATAAATTTTGTATTAAACAACATAGGGAGAAAAATATCAGCCCTTATTAGAAAGGGAAAAACAGTCAAAAAGTCATTAAATCACATTAAACGTTTGTTTTTAAAGCATGTGCTAATTAACCTAGATAAAACCTGATAATTCAATTTAGTTTGAAACTGACACCTGCTTTAAAAATGTATATAATGTTATATCATGGTGGGCTTTGACTTCTTTGCTGGCTAGTTTGGGGGGGGGGAATTGGCTATTGAGGCCAGCTGGTTAACAGTTTTCAGTGCCTTCATAGTTGTGTGGGCACAGCACCCAAATAATTTGGTTACATAAAAAGACAGCTGTTCTGTCTACTAATAAGGTGATCTAGCATGAGTTAGCATCTCCTGTTCTCTGCTCTCCCCCCCGCTCAGAACTTTGAATAAATATTGGTCACAAAGCATTTTTAAAATAAATGGTCCATTCCTGAAACAAGAAAATATTATGTGAATATATTAGACTGTTAGTTATGAGACCCCTGCTAACTGGGCAAAAATGTACCTTGTAAAGTGCTGGTGTTCTTATATTTAACAGGAGAACAATGATCCCTGTTGTTTTAGCATCCAAGTGGCTGTTGCTGGCATCTCCTTTGTGTTTCTTTTCAGACTGTGATCACTTTTGGAACAGGGACCACCTTACTCCTTTTGCTGTGTAAACTGAACTCAGAACCTTTTTGTGTGAAAAGTGATATAATAATAATAATAATATATTCTGCAACGATATCTATAACAGCAGCAACAACATTGACAATAAAATTCAGCCATCCCAGGTCCTTGGGAAGGACACGATGTCTGGATAAAACAAACGAGTCAATAACACCTGTCTGACTGTGTAAACAAGAAATAAATCATCATCATCATCATCATCATCATCATTTATTAGGAGTGGAGTTCTCACCTTGTATGTGAGGTAGTAGAGCTTCTGTCCTTCCCACTTAAGCTATCCATTTTGAAAAGCACATATTGTCATAAATATGCTGAATTTTACAGTGGCTTGAATCCCTAAGATTTCCTTCCTAGAGAGCAAGGACAACTTGGGATACAACCCATGGTTCTTTTAAAAGATGTATGCTAGATTTTCTTAGCACAATTGAGTAAACAACTTTATTTGTTTATCATTTATTTATGTCCCTCCTGATATGTGTCTCTAGAAGGTGTACACAATTTTAAAAATATAAAATAGAGTAAAAACAAAACAATTGCACAAAATAAAAAATTAAAACAATACATGGGATGAAAACAATTAAGTAGTTTACAATTAATTTCAGCTAAAAGCCTGAGAAAACAGGTGTGTCTTGAGGGTCTTCCTAAAAGCAGTCAGAGATGGAGATGCTGTTATTTTGGCAAGGAGCATATTCCAAAGCCCCAGGGCAGTACAGAGAATATAAAACTTGGAATGTGATAAAGTTTTCTTACACTTGTTCACTTTTAACATGAGTTGCCATGGAATGACTCAAGTAGTTCTTTTCCAGAAGATAGTAAACGATGGATTTTAAAAAGCAGTCTTATCTAGAGCCCTGTACAGGCATGAGAACCCAAGCCCAGGCTGTTCAAAAAACACTCTCGCCTGGTATTTAACCTACTTTATAAAACCCTTTTGAAACTTCCCCGAGTTCTACAGGCAGTTTGATATAGCTTGCTCTTCAAGAACACAAATGTAAATTCTCATTGGTACATGCAAACAAGTTGCAAGTTAGGATTCCGCCCTGTTGCAAGTGCTTCAGTATTCATGATTGGAGAAATGCTTTTGAACTCATTTGAATCAGCCCTGCTTATTAAATATTCTTGAGGCAGCCCAAATATTCCTGTGGTGCTTTTATATCAGGGTAAAGAGCAGTGCTGTGCTATGGCTGTTAAATCTACATTTTCTGTCTAGTGGAGAAAAGGGGCTACTGGTTGCCACTAAGTTTCTTGGTTTTAAAGGGTTACCTCTACAGGAAAAGCGGGGTAGAACTGAATAAATTTAAAGGGCTGCAACCAGTGTGGGGAGCAGTATTCATGTTTTCAGGAGATGTTAAGATAGTTAAGATAGGCTATATAGCACGACAGGAAAAAAGAAACCAGTTCCAATGATTATTTTATTAGATATAACATATTTGCATACATTTCCATCACATAAATTTAAAGTTGGCTAGTCAACCCTTCTACAAAGCACTTCTCTGGCTTGGTTTCTTGTTGAAACATACAGGCTAAACTACACGATGTAGCACTGAGCTATCCAGATACATCACTTAAACCTTCAGAAAAATGCTATATTAGCAACTGGTCCTGTCCAGCCTCTGCACAGCATCCCTCCAACGGCTGTTGCTGGTATCTGCCTTAAGTTTCTTTTTAGATTTTGAGCCCTTTGGAGACAGGGGACCATCTTATTTATGTATTTTTGTATGTAAACCACTTTGAGAATGTTGGTTGAAGAGCGGTATATAAATATCCATATTAATAGTACTGTAGTAGTAGATGATATGGTGGTGTATTCTTTTTGGTTGGGTTTTTGAGGGGGAAAACTGTTGGATTGTATGTGCACTTTCACTTTGACAAATAAAACAAATATAAATAAATAGAATGTACTGTTACACATACACTCAATCTGCATTTTTCTAATAGCCCTCCTGACAGGGATAGTACTGTTAGCCTCAGAGCTGCCTCCACTTGACAGCAGCGTACCCCAATAAGTTTTGAAAAGGAAGCGGGGGGAGAGAAGTTACAAAACCATGCAGTAAGCAAAATAGAATAAGAAGAATTAACTAGCCTATAGAGGTGTATGCTGAACCAATTCAGTTTTCGCAGTTTGGTCTGAATTTGGACTTGACCATGGTCCATGAACTGATTTGATTGGCCAGACTGTCTGGTCTAGTTCGGTCTAACCAAACCCACTTGAACCAGTTTGCCATCTGAGCAGCTGTAAAGAGGAATCCAGTTAGGAGTTCCCTTTGCTTCTGAAGTAAAAAAGGGTTTTGTAAAGAGCAGTGGAGGAGTGATTAGAGGCGCCTTTAAAAGTCAAACAGAAGGTGCGTGTGCGCGCGCGCACACACACACACACCCCATCCTTGAAGTAGCGGAGGCTATTTGCAGCATAGTCATCAACATGCTGACCATGCAAATGGCCTCCACTCATGCCCAGTGGCCAGATATTGCTGTTGCTGCAAGGATGGGTAGGAGCACTGCAGGCCTGCTCGTAAGCGCCTTCTAATTTACTTTTAAAGACGCCTCTCACTCGCCGCTCCCCTGCACCCTTTTACAAAACCTTTTTTTTTTTTTAAACTTCAGAAGCAAAGGGGAATCCTCACTAGATTCTCCTTTACAGCCACTCGGACCAGTTTGATTGCGGGCCGGTTCGGCACACCCACACTAGCCTGAACCAGCAGATCCTTATGGCCTCCTTCTGAACTAAAGGCGGATTTTATGTTGAGTCTCCAGGTTCTAGTGGGCACTCTCTTGTTTTCTCTTTTACGTCATTACAGTGGGCAGGGGAGAGAACAGATCGAAAGCACAATCTTGTACTAGCACAAGTATGCTATGGGATGAGTGGGCAATGGTGCACTTAGTAATGTAGCCGGTGTCTGAAATAAAAATTCTGAGATACCAAAGGAAAGCTGCAGTGCTGGGGTTCCCAGCCTAAGTTAGAGAGAAGGAAGGAAGCATATTGGGAGGAGAGAAGAGTGATGTACTATTTCTTTAATGCAGATGAAACCATGTATTCTGTTCTCTTCCACTCATACAAGGGCACACACAGGAGCCAAAGACCGGTCAGTTGGCCCTTCAAGAGTAGACCCTTTGATATGGCAGTCATCTGCAAAGGTGACCAATAGTCTACCCAGTCCTGTCTCCTATTTCCCACAGTGGTCAACTGAACGCCTTTGGGAAACCCACCAGCAGGAGGTGGACATGCCACTCTTCTGCTGTTGCTCCCCTGCAACTGGTATTCAGAGGTATCCTGTCTCTGAACCTGGAGGTAGCCTATATAGCCATAACTACTAGTAACCACTGATGGACGTGTCCTCCATGTCCCCCTTTAAAGCCATCTACTCTAGTGACCTTCGCCACACCTTGTGGCAGTGAATTCCATAGATTGATTATGCTCTGTGTGAAGAAGCATTTCATTCCATCTGTTCTAAATCTCCTGCATAGCATGACTTTGGTTCTATTTTGTGAGAGGCAGAAAAAGTGTCTCCATACCATGCATAATTTTATATACCTCAATCATGTTTTTGCATCCCAGTCACTCTTTTTCTAAACTTAGAAAGCCCCAAACACTCTAGCCTTTTTCTTGTATGGAAGTCCCTTGATTACTTTTGTCATCGTCCTCTTCTACACCCTCAAGTTGTCAAACAGGCAGATTCCATGATCAATTGGGGTCCAATGAGTAGCTCTACCCATTATTAATATACAAAGAACCATTGTCAGTCTCTGATTAATTTGAAACTACAACTGCCTTTCTTTCTGCTTTTGTCCCCCACTGCATTGGCAAAACAGTTTGCAGAACTCAACCAGCAAGTAGACTGACCATTAAAGAAAGTTTTTCCAGTCATCCATATCCAATCCTTTTGAGGAAATATAATCTAATCACTCTTAATTATTAGCAAAGACGATCAGCCACCCAGCAGCCAAAACCATGTTAATGTTTCAAACAACTACAAATTTGCTAGTTGATTACTAAATTGATTGGGGGAGTGGTGTAAAGAAATGCCGGACTTCTCTTCACATGGCTTGCTACTTTGAAGATGTCGTAGGTGCACAGTTTTCTGCCCATGGTCTTTCATTTTCTTATAATATCATGTTTGGGTGGGAGATCACTATTGTTCCCATTTTTACAAATGATAGAATTGGGGCTGAGAGACACTGGCTTGTTCACAACTGCTCATTTGCTGAGTAGAATCAGAACCCAGTTCTCTTAAATATATCGAATGCTCTCTGTACTGAATCATGCTTGCTCTTGCATAGTAGCATTTACTACTAAGCTTGTGCAAATATTTTGCTCTGAATAATCCGCAGAGCCTCCCTGTCATTGTGTGGAGGTGACTGTTCCCACTGCTCATCTCTGTACAATAACTGCCTGTAGTCTAACTAGAAAGTTTTGCTTATACATGAAGGGTACCTAGCAAATAGGCCTTTGTAAATATTTGGCTCCAAATATCGGAAACCAAATAATCCCCTCCGGTCTCTAGTACTGTGTAGAAACATCTATTCCCATGGCTCACCTCTGTGCGGTTCTGTGCTGGGGCCCCTTAAAGAGAAATGGAGCTGCCAGCCCCAGTGACTTCTGGGAGTATATGCAGGGAGCACAAGGAAATGGGGCCCCTTCTTGGGCTTTCTCCAGAGAGCTCTACTTCCTAGCACTTTTAACCAGACATCGCTGGGGCTGGCAGAGCTCCATTTCTCTTTCAGGGCCCACCAGTGCTGGGGAAAGCACAGCACTGCGTGAGCAGTGGGAATGGTCACTTCCCTGCAGTGCCATGGAGCTGTGCAAATTATTCAAAGCCAAACATTTGTACAAACATATTTGTTAGGAGTCCTTCACATACAAATCAGATACATAGGACTTTCCTGTTAGATTACAGGCAGAAGCTGTACAGTTAGTTTGTACTGACTGAAGACATTGAAATTATTAATGTAATTTATTGATATAAATGCAACATTTGCTCTTGCTGCAATTCCTTTTCTGAATTCTAAATGTCATTTCTAGTGCACAATAGCATTGACAGCTGGTGACATGATGATGAGGGTGGGTGGGTAAATAACCCAGAGTAACACTGTATACAGCCCTCAAAAAGAGTAACTGAAACGCCAACCAAGTCTGTCCTTGAATAGAGCACACAGCATCTCACCATATTCACTTATTACAATTTTGGCAAGATGCTTTTAAATGGTGTCTTGTGGGAATAGATGGAAGGGTGGACCACTTCTTTAAAAGGGGGTAGGGGGGAAGGGTGACCTGTCTCTTAGACGTGTTAGCACTTCAACTGGAAATAAAGAAGCAAGAATTGCAAATAGCTATTTTGTTTGAATAATAGGCTTGCCAATTAGCCATCAAGTGCTTCCATCTGTGAAATTGTTGATCAGATGGGTTAGCTGGGACACTTCCAGATTAGGGCATTGTATGTGGCACTTGAAAACTGTCACTTTGAAAGAGGTTTCAAGTACTGCACTGCTTGATGCTGTAGAAGCTCTTTCCTTTATTTTTAGAACTCATTGATGAAACCTGTAGCACTTAAGAGACCTGCCACTGATCTAAAAATCCCGTTGAACATGCTGATCTAGCGTATGTAGAGGTTAAACACTATCTAGTTTCCTTTCAGTGGTTTTACAGTGACAGGTTAATGTTTTAAAAGTAGTAAATGCAAGTTTGGTTATACTTATGGTTCAAGGCAAGTTGCATTTGGCCTTCCTTCCTCTTCAAGAGCTTGCGTCCTAGTGTGACTAACATGTCTCATAAGGATCCTGTAGCCCTCACCCATGTGGATTTGACTCATAAGGCTGCCATTTTGTGTTTATTTAATTTGGTGAGATGTCCTCCCAAGCCAATGGGACTGACTTCTGCAAAGCACTGATGAAAAATCACGTGTTGAGAAGAAAAATACAGACCTTCCCCCCTGCAAAAAGGCCTTGTATAAAAAGTAAACTGTATGGAAGAGGGGCAGAAGGGCTTTCACCAGCAATTGTGGTCTTACTGGGAGCTCTCCATCCCTAACCCCTATGTCAGCGATCAGCAGTAGATCTGAGAAGAGAGCACCATCCCTTCCTACTCGGATGGAGGAAGAAACACCTTTAGGTACTTCCCTTTCCACCATTGAATGGAGACTCTGAAAACATTGCCTTTAGGGAGAACATTATAGTGTTGACCCTTTGGGAAGGGTCAGGAAAGAATGCTGTTTAACTGCTTTGTTCCCCAAGCTTTACAGAGGATTGCATAGGATGTAGGTAAAATGGAAAGTGCTTTAACTCCTAACCTGCTATACCCTGGGCTAAATCAAGACGCCCTGCAATACACCCGCATCCTGATCCACCTGACAGTGCCAGGGAGGAGTCAGCTGTTATGGTGTACATTGGCACCAACAATGTTGGGAAATGTAGTCAGGAGGTCCTAGAAGCCACATTTAGGCTGCTAGGTAGCATATTGAAGTCCAGGACCCACAGGGTAGCATTCTCTGAAGTTGGTTCAATGTGCAGGGCCAGCGAGAAGGCGGAGTTGAGGGGTCTCAATGCGTGGATGAGACGTTGGTGCCGGGAGGAGGGGTTTAGATTTGTTAGGCCTGGGATATATTTTGGGACAAGCAAAGCTGTACAAAAGGCATGGGCTTAACTTGAACCAAGATGGAACCAGACTGCTGGTGCTTAAAATCAAAAAGATCACAGAGCAGCTTTTAAAATGATGCCTGAGGGATTGCCAACAGGAACTGGATGCTATCTCATTTGACCAGAAAAATCCCCAAAGGTGCAAGGGTACAAACTTTTCAGATATACCAAAAGGGGACAGAGTAGAACCAGGTGTAGAGCAGATGGAAGCACATGACAGCTGGTCAAAAAAGTCAAATGACGGTAAGAGATAGCTAAATGTTATCACTAATGTTTTCACTAATGAAAACATATAGTGGGCATAACAGAAACCTGGTGGAATGGTGAGAACCAGTGGGACACTGTTATTACTGGATACAAATTCTACAGAAAGGTCAGGGAGGGGAGAGTTGGGGTTGGAGTAACACTATATATTAAAGAAGGGATAGATTCCAATAAGCTAGAAAATCCAGGAGGACCAGAATCCTCCACAGAATCATTATGGGTGACAATCTGAGGACTGAAAGGAAATGTGTTACTAGGGATGTGCTATCGCCCTCCGGATCAAAACACTGAGTGTGACCTGGAGTCAGAGAAGCAGATCAGAGAGGCATCAAAGAGACAGAGCTGTAATAATGAGTTATTTCAATTACCCCCACATAGGCTGGGCAAATTCACGTGCAGGTATTGACAGGGCAAATTGCTAGACATGCTAAATGTCTGCCTTAGAATAGTTGGTCGTGGAACCAACCAGAGAGAAGTTGACTTTGGACTTAATCCTGAGTAGTGCCCAGGTCCTGATGCGAAATGAGTTGTAGAACTATTGGGGAACAATGACCATAGTGTGATCCAATTCAGCTTATATGTTTGTGAAGCATTGCAAAGGAAGTCCAATACAGATACATTGGACTTCAGAAGAAACTTCTCAAAAATGAGGGAACTGGCAAAAAGGATTTAGCTGAAAGGAAAATTCAGGAGGGTCGCTGAAAGGAAAATTCAGGAGGGTCAAATCACTCCAGAAACCATGGAACTTATTTAAAACCACAGTAATAGAAGCTCAGTTGGAATGCATACCAAGGAGGAGGAAAGATATCACCAAGCTCAGGTTGCCAGACTGGCTTTTTTAAAGCCAAATTTTGGGTTATGGCCCATATGGCTATCAGGTTGGGTCAAGGAAGCTATAAAAGGGAAGGAGACTTCCTTCAGAAAATGGAAGTCCTGCTCAAATGAAGAGAACAGAAAGGATCATAAATTCTGGCAAAAGAAATGCAAGGAGACAATAGGGGATGCAAAAAAAAAAGTTTGAAGAGCATATAACTAGAAGTGTTGAGAGGAATAACAAACTTATTTAAATATATCAGAAGCAGAAAACTTGCCGGGGAGGCAGTTGGATCCTTAGATGATGAGGGTGTAAAGGGGATTATTGAGGATAAGGAGATTGCAGAGAAACTGAATGAGTTCTTTGCATCTGTTTTCATGGCGGAGGATAATGGCCATATACCCACTCCAAAACTGAGCTGCTCAGGCTTGGAGGCTGAAGAACTGGGCCAATTTGAGGTGAGGGAGGATATGCTAAATCAGGCCTGCTCAGCCTTGGCCCTCCTGCAGATGTTGGCTTACAATTCCCATAATCCCTGGCTATTGGCCACTGTGGTATTGGCCCTCCTGCAGATGTTGGCTTACAATTCCCATAATCCCTGGCTATTGGCCACTGTGGTATGGGAGTTGTAAAAACAGCTGGCGGGGGAGGGGCATAGTCGAGCAGGCCTGTTCTAAACTGTCCTGAAAAACTAAAAAATAACAAATTGCCAGGGCCAGATGGCATCTACCCAAGAATTCTGAAGAAACTTAAATGTGAAATTACTGATCTAGCAAAAACATGTAACTTGTCCCTACAGTCAGGCTCTATACCAGAGGATTGGAAATTAGCTAATGTAACTCCGACTTGCAAAATGAGATCCAGGGAACTACAGGCTGGTAAGCTTAACTTTTTTGCCTGGTGAATTGATGGAAAGCATACTTGATGACAAAATAGTTAAACTTCTAGAAAACAGGCCTTGTTGGAGAGCCAGCATGGCTTCTACAAGGGCAAGTCTTACCTCACTAACCCTTTGGAATTCTTTGAGAGTGTCAACTGGCGTGTGGATCAAGGTGATCCAGTTGACATAGTATACTTAGACTTTGAAAAAGCTTTTGACAAAGTCCCCCATCAAATACTCTTGAGTAAACTTAGCAGTCATGGGATAAGGGGACAGGTTCATGTGTGGATCAGTAACTGGTTGAAGGACAGGAAATGGATGGTAGGAATAAATGGACAGTTCTCTAAATGGAGGAAAGTAAGAAGTGGGGTCTCCCAGGGTTCTGTATTGAAACCAGTACTAGTTCATAAATGATCTAGAAGTTAGGGTAAACAGTGAAGTGGCCAAATTTGCAGATGACACCAAACTATCTAGGGTAGTGAAATCCAAAAGAGATTGTGAGGCGCTCCAAAAGGATCTCTCCAAACTGGTTGAGTGGGAGACAAAATGGCAAATGTGGTTCAATATAAGTGTAATGTGATGCATATTGGGGCAAATCAGCTTTGCATATGCACTGATGGAATCTGAGCTGTCAGTGACTGACCAGGAGAGAGGTCGTGGTAGACAGCTCGTTGAAAGTTTCCCCTCAGTGTGCAGCAGCTATGAAAAAGGCTAATTCCATGTTAGAGATCATTAGGAAGGAGGCTGAAAATAAAACTGCTAATATTATAATGTCCTTATACAAATCTATGGTGCAGCCACATTTGGAGTAATGCATACAGTTCTGGTCACCATATGACTTAAGAAAGACACTGTAGACCTGGAAGAGGTTCAGAAGAGGTTAACCAAGGTGATCGGGCCTGGATCACCTTGCTTATGAGGCATGGCTACAGCATCTGGGGCTTTTTAGTCTGGAAAAGAGGCGACTACAGGGAGACATGATAGAGGTGTATAAAATGATGCATGGAATAGAGAGAGTTGACAGAGATACATTTTTCTTCCTCTCTTACAATGCTAGAACCAGGGATCATCCCTTGAAACTGAAGGCCAGGAAATTTAGGACCAATATAAGGAAGTACTTTTTCACACTGCTTATAATTCATCTATGGAATTCTCTGCCACAGGATGTGGTGTGAGGGCCACTGGCATTAAATGGGGCTTGGACAACTTCATGGAGGACAGGTCTATCAATGACTACTAGTTTCGTGGCTATAGGCCACCTCCAACCTCAGCGGAGAGATGCCTCTGAATACCAGTTGCAGGGGAGCAACAGCAGGAGAGAAGGTGTACCCTCACCTCTTCCCTGTGGGCTTCTTGGAGACATCTGGTGGGCCACTGTGCGAAACAGGTGCTTGGACCTGACCCAGCAGGGTTGTTCTTATGTCTGCACCCTTCTTCATGGATAGTTCCCATTCTGCTTGGAATAGAGTGGGTTGTGGCCTGGGTGGCTGCCGCTCATGACACTTGTCATTTTAATTTAACTTGTCTGTACCTGATCTCTCTGTAAATGTTGTGGGGGACGTGGGACGTGGTGAGCATTGGCAGTGTCTCCCAAAGTGAAGACTATAAAAGCCTCTATAAAGTTTAATGATCTAAACAATGAAGTATACAGTACAAGGTGTGTGGTGTGTGTTTTTTAAATCTTTGTTTAAACCAATGGAGTCAGGAGCGTATGGCTCCTAGCAGCTATTTTAAAGTGAAGAAAACTGCTGGCAGCTTTCTTCTTCCAAGCACATTTAGTGAGTTTATAGTGACTTAATGCTCACAGGAGGCCCCTGTATCAAGCTATTTACATTCCTTCTCCTATCTCTTCTTTTCCCCTATGTAGTTGCACTTGCCCTAATTCTCTCACCAGTATTTCTCCTGGAGTATTATATTATTATTATATTTTTAGCCTTGTCAAGTGCTAAAAGCTGATTGTCCAGAACATGCACACAGGCAGTCTGTAGCTGACATACTGAGGAAAATTACTCAAAGTAGTCCTATTGAAATTAGGCATTGCCCAGCTTCAGTTTTAGTGGGACTACTCTGTGTCATTTCCCTCAGTATGTTGACCCGTATTTCAAGATCTCTGCCTTAGCTGTTCAATAAACTTAAGCATTGTAACAGTCCCCTGTATTGACATTCTATTCTAGTTCAGTGTAACACAATTGCCTTTAAAATACTGGAGACTAAAAAAAACCCAGTGGTATTGGTGAAATAAGCCATCCTGATGCTATACACTCTTTGTTTTCTCTTTCTAAAGTCTTTCAGTAGTGATTATTGACCAGATGTTTTTAGTCTGCCACAAAACTTCTCAGCACATCTCATGAATGTTGTCTTAGTGAATTCTCTTCTACAGATGTGTTCTGTTGTCCCTGGGAAAAAAATAGGAATGCATTTAACTTCTTCTTTCCATTCTTCCCACTGAGCCTAAACTGTGGGACTACTCTGCATTTTTAGTGTTTTGCTTAGTGCTTAATGCATTTTTGATGCTCTAAAGCCCTTGGAGCATTGTCCCTTCTCAAGACTCCTTTGGTATAGAAGGCATGACTTCCTGTCTGCTGCATTTCAGTATGGTGTGTTGGCTACCCCTTGTGTGTCAGTGTAGATGTCACTGGATTGGTAGGGAAACAAAAAAGAAAGTTTCCTAGCAAGATAGGGATGGCTCACTACAAAAATAAACTAGTTTTGTTTTTCCAAAAAAAAATTTCTGAGACTGTACAAAGTATAAAGTACCTGCTGTGAAAGGGTGCCTTAGCATATCTTCTTAGTTCCATATATGAGTGGTGGCTACAAGTATGTTTAACAATCAGTTCAGTTTTAGGAAATAACCTTATTGTACAATATCAAGTTCCAAAAATGGTAGTGTTTAGATGTATTATCCCTGAACAGCACCAAAATTCTGCCTGCCTTGCTGTAGAGAAAGTGTAGCTATAAGCACATCCAAATGATTTTTAATAGTAAGTAAAGCTGTCTGTGGAACTAAGCACACATTTAAATTGGGTACTGCCATATTTACTATTATTTAAGAAAACCAGTTGTCTCATTCTCTTCTCTTGCAAGTATACAGAGTGTCATATCTCCTAAAATATATGTATATTGCATTAGCTGAAAGTATGCAGTAGAGAAGCGTGTGTTAACCCTTTAAACATCTTTTTAAAAATTATTTCTAATATACAGCAGATAATAAAATAGACTTTACAAATACAGCATGAGGGTGGGTGGGTTTGGAGGCAAATGGTTTTTCTACCATATAAAGTAACACACACTTTAAAATTCTCTCAATTGTCTCTAGGTGTAACAGCTGAAAATCTGCACTCCAAGAGTTAAGTCAGCATGAAAGAATTCATTTCCACTTTAATGACCTAGCCTTACTGGGTTAGGACGATGGGGAACATGCTTCTGACTTGCACTCCTATTGCCAATTAACACCTCCTATAACAGGTTGTCTCAGCTAGTCATTGAAGCAAAGGCAGTAGAAATAGTTTACATGCATCTTGTTTTTCACAGTAGTTGTTTAATACTCACAAAATTAAGTATTAAAAGGTTCCTTTTTACTTTGCTGGGTAAGAATAAACATGACAGTGTTGGATAGTTGTACATTTGCTTACGCCTGTTTTGTGGTGTTTATATTTTAAATGGGTTTTAATTGAGAAAAAGGTTGGAGTTGGTATCAGATCTAACCCTCTTGCATAAGTATTTAGTAGGGTTGCAGAGATCTCATTTACACTCAAATAAATGATGTTGACGTTGGTGTGTGTGGGGAAAAAATAACCATTTTTTCACATTTTGAATTTTATTAAAAACACCTTTTTGAGTTACTGTCATTGGAGATGGGAGGAAGGAAGAGAAGTATTCAGACTCGCTCAAATATTTATCTCTGGGTCAGTGGTTTCATTTTTTGTAAGTTGTTTACTCTTGCAGCATTTACATTTAAAGAAGAAATGCACAGAGCAAGTGAAGGGCAGTACTCGAAACTGACACTTTGATTCGTGATTAATCAGCAGGTATTCTAATAACATAATAAAACTGGCTAAATAATTGATACCAGTTCACACTAAGAGAAAGGTGGAGTAATATACCTAAAAGTGTTAACAAATTTGCTAAAAGGCATGAGTAGATAACACTTTGAGGCGTTAGTTTTTATGCCGTTATAATGGCAAATGCCTTTTTTTTAACACTTAGTCAACAAGGGCTGCCCAAGTAAAAGTCACAGCTTTTATAACTGGATCATATCTGAATGCTCCTGAAGGGAGAGTAGCAGCTCGTTTCAACCGCATTTGGTTTATGAGCTGATTATTTGATCTTTGGTTTTTTCTTCTTCAGAGTTTTGGAAACATTTTACCTTACTAAATGTTGATAAAAGAATTGCCTTTTAATAGTGCAAGTCTACCTTAAATCTTGCAGGCACTAATAAGTGATGGCTTAAATGAAATGATTGATACGGCTTACGGTTGATATGATTGCCCTGCAGGCAGGTCAGTTCACTGACTAACACTTGGCAGACAGTTTAGTCAGGAAGAAGCATCTGTTTCTTCTCTTAAAAGTATAACCAGGATTGATTCCCCCCCCCCGCTTCTATGTACTGGATACAAAAGAACGTCAAAAAAATTTTTTAAAAAAATTAATGGTATGTTTTGGTTATAAAGGAGAAAATTAAGGGCTTGCTTAGGTTTCAGTCTGGTGGTGGTAGTAGTGTTATCACAGCCATTCTTCAGGGAATTCTCTGGAAAGAGAGGAAATTTGATGCATCTGGTTTAAAAGGGGCAAGTATAATTTACTTTTTGTCACCTTTTGTAGATTATTGGTTGGGGTAGAAAATGCCTGGGAGATTAAGATTAGGTTTGATATATAACCTAATAATTTGTGTTCAGACTTAATATACCATTAACATTGCTAGGTTGGGAAAAAATGTGGGGAGAGCACAGGGCCTTTTCTCACAGTAACAAATGCACTGTGGTACATATTCACAGACTTAGAGATATGCATGGAGGAGTGCAAAGGAATTGGTCACAAGAACGCCAACATGTCTTGCAGCTTGTAAGTGTACGTTTACTGTACACCATTCTTGGGTATCATTTAGAAGATTGGCTTCTTTGAGTGACTTTCTGGTAATTTTCATGTCTGAAGGGAATTTGTTGTATTGCTCCAGTGATTCACTCTTCCGCTTGAGACCATTGTTTTAGACTAGGTATTATGAGAGAATTTTATGTTTAAGTTCAGCTGATTTTAAAATTGGATTTTAAATGCTTGTTCAGAAGGGATCTGTTTAGATTGCCAAAACAAACAAAAAAAGAACTTTTGTTGTAGTTATGACACCATTTATTTTTAGGTAATTAAGGGGTTTTGCTTACATGGACTTGGAATTGCGATCATATATACACATACAATAGAATATATTTCTAAAATAAAGGTAAAAATTTATCTGCATGGTTGCAGTAACCATGCTTGCAGCAAAAGTCATTGCACTAGGCAAATTTGAGAAAAGCATTTGATATATAGTAACTTACTGTTAATTAGAATATTTGGGAGTAGGGCTTATTGAGTCAGGATGTCAACTGGTTGAATATAGTGATCTCTGCTGTATGAAGTACCTCAGGGACATTCTTAGCATTTTTAATAAACTGGAAGAAGTAGTAGTCTGTTCGCATATTAGCAACCTACTGATAAATTAAGAGACATTGTGAATACCAGTGAGGACAATGTGTAAAGGCCTAGAGGGCAGAAAGTGTCATTCCTCTTTAGGCAAGAATACAATTTGAGCAATTTCAAGGTTACCTGCTATAATGGGGTTATGAGTAACCAGGCATTAAAACAGACTTTTAAAAAATGGTACCTGAAATCACTCTGGGAATGTGTGCCATTGACTTCAATAGTTCTACAGGAATGTAAGTGGTGGTTGAATCAGTTCCTCAGTCAGAATAATTGGTGGAAATCTTGAACCATTTCAGAAGGCTATGGAAATAATGGATACAGTTGATCTGTATCCCGAGATTCCCAATGTACTACTCATTAGACACATCAAACCCTTTTTAGGACAATGCTAGGGAGCCATAGATAGTGGTTTGTTTAGGTTGTTAACAGTAGATTATATCAAAAGGTAACTTGCACAAGCATCAGCGCTACTGTCCACTGGTTATATTATTTTAGATTTCACTCCTTTAACAGGGTGTTCTGTGAAATCTCACTTTGCTGGGGTTTCTTCTCCAGAATCTCCATACACAAGATAATGGCTTTCACTGAGTTACATTACCCCACATTTCCCCACAGATTGAAAATAATGCTGCCAAGAAACCTCTCCCCACACAAAGTTGCTTGTCTTCTGCTCTAAATTCCAGCACCTACAGTTATGTCCTCTGACAGGGGCTAGGAGCAGGGGCTTCTTCATGATGGCCCCGGTTCTTTTCCCAAGGGAGGACTGTAGATACACTTCACTATTATTAGAAGGCATACAAAAACTTTCCTGATATAAAAAAAAAACAAGGCTGTTAATGCAACACTTACAATTTGATATAGTTTACCAGAAATGCTAATTCATTTTCGTGTTGGAAATACATGCATTTTGGTTTTAATGTTGATAGATGCTTTGAATTTAATTAAAATAAAAGCAGGATACAACTATTTAAAATAAGAATGCTCATTGTGTGCTTCATCTTTGATCCATATGCACTGGTATTTCCTCTGGAGCTATACACTTAAAAGTAACTTTTTTTAGAAAAAGGCTTTTGTACCATTTTGTCACCATTCCCAGGAAAGTCGTAATATAGTTGGCATTCTGCACTTGAACAGTACACAGTACTGGCCTCGGTCGTCATTCACACCTGGGACAATTGTGCTAATTTTTTATTAGCTACTCATGAAGCAAAGAGCAGAGTATTTTGTTCACAGCTTTTCCGCCTAGGGATTGGAGGTCCATTTTTCTCTCACTGCACCAGTGGATCTGCAAAGTGCTCCCGTAGCCTTTTTCTTCAAGTCCTCTTCAACTGAAAACTGACAAAGCAAAGGGAAATTGTTTGTGTTGGTGCCAGTTAATCATGCTAGCCCAGCAGCATTTATATTCACACCATTGTAAGAAACATGTAGTTAATTGGTGAATTGGAGGTATATGTAGTATTGAAGCTGAGGTAGGTTAGCTAGTATTCCAGCAAGACTTAACTCACTAATAGAACTTTGGGATCTGAGCCTATATCATTTGTAATAGGATTTCTCCCAGGACAGTATTTGTAGTGTTTTAAAATTGACTTTGATTAGATAGAGGATGCAGCAGTCAAATTCTTTTGCCCTCAATCAGACTGAAAAGGTAGTTTACATAGAAGAAATACTCAATAGCAGGTCTTGTTAGGATCCAAAGATGCCCCTTGGATGTGCACTAATAATAGTACCTATACTTCATATAGCACTTCAAGGTGTGCTTCACTTATTATTGTGTTTGTCATCCAGACAACAACCCGGTAAGGTAACTGAATGTTGTCACTATATTGCAGATTTAGAGCTGAAGCTGAGTGAGAATGGCTTGATTAGGCCACATAGTGAGTCATGGCAGAGGCAAGATTTGGGACTTGTGATTCATAGCACACACTCTGAACCGCTACACTTCTGCACACTCGGGGGTGATGGCTAACTCTTTTCCTTCTAACAGTAGCCATTGTACCTCAAAAGTGCTGCTGCTGACCATCAAGCAGGTCTTTTTCAGAGCATGTAGGGATGGGCTAGGGGCTGGGACCAGAAGAGGAAGCTGAAAAGCCCCCATGGATGCGCAGATACCAGGTATGGGATTGGCATTGGTTATCAAATGCTGCAACTGGTAGGACAAAATACATAAGTGCTATTTTTTCCTTTAAAAATGCCTGTTTCATCTATAAAATAACTGAGCTCAGAAAGATAGTCTCATGTTACCTTTTTGCCTAGGGTCCTCCTACTGATGCTCCTGCAGTTGACACAGCTGAACAAGTTTACATCTCTTCCCTTGCGCTTTTGAAGGTATGTGTTTTGTTGGGTCATAGTGTAGTACAGGGGGTTTCTTCTGCCCAAAATATTGGTAAAATGAGAAACTTCTTTAGACTTGGAACATCATTATGAGTTTGTTCTTTTTTTAGTTCTTTGGGAGGTTGTTTTTTTGTAGCACCTACCCCCATCCCCATCTCAGACATGAACCAGTCTGACCACCCTGTTGTTTTTGTATTAAAAACCTTGAATCCTCCTTTGTTACACTTGGCATACATCAAGGTGTCCTAGGATATCACAGTGGTTTTAAAGATATGGGAAAGTTGATTCTGGTTGACCCTAGAAAATGCCACTTGGGAATATATAAACACTAGAGCATCAAACCATTATCCCTTCTATAGCATACTCTTGATCAACATATCACTTGAACCTTTATCTTCTTTCCAGATGTTGAAACATGGTCGTGCTGGTGTTCCTATGGAAGTTATGGGGCTGATGCTTGGAGAATTTGTTGATGACTATACTGTCAGAGTGATTGATGTATTTGCTATGCCACAGTCAGGAACGGTGAGTACTCTTCAGTGAGTAAATGTGTTTTGCCACACTATATAACTGTACATCAAGATTTTTCCTCCCCCACACATTTAATAGTTGCAGAAAAGCTTGAATGCTTATATCTAGGTCTAAGTCTATGATCTGTGCTGCCTTTTAACAATCTCAGTTGATGTATTTAATATCTTACACAGTTGGGCTCCCTAGTGGTATAGATTACACAATGTTGTAGTTTTATTTGTATTAAATGTCCATATTTATGAAAATACCAAGATCTGTTTACAGCACTAAAAAAAACTTGGATCAAAACTATCAGGATTTTTTAAATGGCACAGCTGAACCTGTTTCTTAGAATCTCGTGAGTGGGGCACAACCTGTGTTTTAGACACTTCTGTCAGAGGTAGCTTTTTAACTTGATAGTATTCAATTTCTACCATCAACACAAATGTGTGTGAGAGTAATTTATTCTGTTTAGGTGAGGTTTCAGTATATAATTTCTGAATGCATGACTAATAGAGATAGGACCCAAGTAGGTATAGATTACCTTTCACTAGTTTACAAGCTAAATGGGTATGTGCCCAAATTTTATGGCAGTCTCATCCCACTTTGCCTATTGGATGCCATGTAGCCCTTCTATAGTTGCAAAAGAGGTTGGAGTTAGTCTTTATTTCATTCATTTGGCAAATGTCAGTACTTCTGGGAAGAAGGAAAAAACCTTTGCTGATATTATAAGTGGGAGCTGCATGGGTCACAATGTGTGGATTAGTGTAGGGTTGGATGCGGGAAGCGGGGGACCATGAACTACACATTGACTCTCCTTATGTTAGTGAATACTACAAAACCTTAAGGTCTTGAAGCAAACAGATTTCATAATTGAGTTGTTTACTGTTATAATGGATTTATTTGTAAATTAGCATTTGCTTTACTGGACTGTTTCTTGTGGCTGTACACCCTCCCAGGCTGCACAACTTTGGCCCTCCTGCAGATGTTGGACTGCAGCTCCCATCATCCCTATTGGCCACTGTGGCTGGGGATGATGGGAGTTGGAGTCAAACAGCTGGAGGGCCAAATTTGTGTAGCCCTGCTCCAGAACTTAGAGAGTGTTTTACCTCCAGCAGCAAAACTGAACTTGACTTGGTAGTAAGCAATGGTCAGTGGTACTCAATAGTACTCCTTTTTTACAAGGAAAATAAGTATTGACTATTGAGTAGTGAGCCACCTAATGGCACAGTGGGGAAATGACTTGACTAGCAAGCCAGAGGTTGCCAGTTCGAATCCCTGCTGGTATGTTTCCCAGACTATGGGAAACTCTTATATCAGGCAGCAGCGATATAGGAAGATACTGAAAGGCATCATCTCATACTGCGTGGGAGGAGGCAATGGTAAACCCCTCCTGTATTCTATCGAAGACAACCACCAGACTCTGTGGTTGCCAGGAGTTGACATAGACTTGGCAGCACACTTTACTTTACTTAATGAATAGTGGCAGTGGTTTCAAACAGAAGGTCTATATAAACAAGGTTAAAATATCTTTGACAAGAAAAACACCCCAGCTTCTTAATCTGACTCTGGTTTTAAATTGTGTTAAAGCCACCCCCCCACCCCCGTGTGTTAAGCTGTTTTATGTCACTGTAAACCACCCACAGACTAAGGTTCATGGTGGTGTACAAATTTGATAAATAAATAAAAGTCTCTTGATATGTGACTGTATGCTAGATCATTTATTTTGAAAATGCTATTCTTTTTCTTCTTCCAAATCCAGGGAGTCAGTGTGGAGGCTGTTGATCCTGTATTTCAAGCCAAAATGTTGGATATGCTAAAGCAGACAGGAAGGTAAGGAACTTCTTAAGGGCCATTTTTGTAATGTAGTAATATAGTCAAGTCCTGCTTTCCTACTGGGTTGTTTATTTGTCTTGCAGCAGAAATAGTTGGTTCAGCCTTATGTGACCTGTTATTTAGTCACACAATCTAATCATGGGCTTGATATATTGGCAGAAGATGCAGTAGACTGCGTCCAACTAAGGGCCTTCAGACTCCATTTGTGGCTGGAACTGTTGCCTATCCTAAGGCAATCTTCAACTGACAGTTTATACTTCTGTATTAAGATAGTACAAAAGACACTATTACCACACAAAATCTGTATTTTTAGCCAGGGTGCCCCTGTACACCACCCAAAAGGTTACCTGATAAAAAGGTTGCCTGATAAAAACGTTTGAGCAACTTTTGTTTCTTCACTTTCTCTGTTTCAACAGTTGTCATCTGCTTACTCAAATTCTTATAGTGTAGGAAAAATTCGAAATTAATGTGAACAAAAGACTCAATAGCTGAGTAGAACAGTGGAAATTGCTTTCCTACCGAGTTCCTTATTCTACTGCTGGTTTAATTGATATTTAATCTTTTCCCACCGTTTGTTCCTGTTGTCCATGTCTGAAATGGACATTTTGCCATTAAAAAGCAACTTTTGGCACTATTGAGTTAGAGTACATATTTAGTGAAGTGCTGAAAGGGTAAAAACTGGATTGGAAGGTGTGGTAACAGGGTGAAAAACTGAGATCCTGACCTACCAGTGCTAATATGTATTCCTTAATGATAGCAGTCCTTTGTCACATTTTCATGTTTTCACCATAATCTGGTGAGCAGCAATTTAAATGTTTCTAATGGTGCATTTTCTCCCCTTTCTGTTTTCTTGGCCTACTGAATAGCTTATTTTTTCATTGTTAAACTTCATATTTTACATTGTAAGTGGTGTTGGGAAACTCTGAATATCTTCTTTTTTTCAGACCTGAGATGGTTGTTGGCTGGTATCACAGTCACCCTGGCTTTGGCTGTTGGTTGTCTGGTGTGGATATCAATACTCAACAGAGTTTTGAAGCCCTGTCAGAAAGAGCTGTTGCTGTAGTAGTCGATCCCATTCAGAGTGTAAAAGGAAAGGTATGTGTTGGTTTCTATTAAGGAGGAAAACCTTATCCTTTTTCATGGGTTTTTAATTAAAAACCTATGGAGTCATTCTGGATTCTCATATGAAACACATTTAAAAATTGCATTGTCACTTCAAAATATGAAATGTAAAGTTCAGACAGTGAACTAAATATCACAAAGAGGGGTTAAGATACAGACACATTGTATATCGTCCTTTTGCTTTCGAAGAGCTTTTTGTTGCTTATGCATAACATTTTTTTCTGTAATCTTCTTTTGTGAATTCTGTACAGCTTACCAGAGCAAACCATATTCAGGTTCCAAGACTGGTAACCAAAGTCTTCTGTGCTTTAGATAAAACTGAGTGAGTTCATTAAAATGAAATCCTAGCAAATTGGGCTGGATTTAGTCCGTCCATGGGTAAAAATAACGCATCTATTTTATAGAGCTGGAACGTGAAATTTTGTGTGTTCTAAATGTTTCAGAATTTAAAAAAACTTTCCCCATAGACTCTGCAGCCATTCACATTTTAGGGTAAGTTTGCAGATGAATGATTATGTGAAATCATTATGAAAAGAGATTAACTTGCAAAGCATATTGGGTTATAGTTTGTCCTTTGTTGAAATCTCTTTTGTTCTTGTTTGGTTCTTTTTTTTATTTCTTTCTAGCCCCATATGCCATTTTCCTATTTCCTGCCTCATGACAGCAGGGAGCAGCTCTATTATCACCTTCACAGAGCTGTCTGCAAATGTGAGAGGCAATTCGATTTTGCTCAGCCACAGGGAGAGTGGATTAGAAAAACTACAGAACATACAGAAATTGGCTAGGTGGTTGCTGCTTTAAAATACTGCTGAGGTGTTGTGTTTGAGCATGCTCTCGTATTGTAGAATAGTCATTAAATTAATATGTATGGCATTTATGCCATTTTATAAATATTTTAAGTATTTAAGTTTTTGTGTTAACAGCTCTGTGATATTAAAGCAGGTAACCAACCATACTGCTATGTTTACAATATAATGAAATTGTAACTTAACATGAGAGTGATAGCAAGAATATAAGCCCAAATGGACTCTTAATTTCATCTTTAGAAGCAAAGAATGCTTCTGTATGTGTTCATTTTAAAAAAGTAAAAACACACAAAAATGAAGACTCTAACCCAGGCACTAAGCGTCTGAGTAGAAAAAGCTACTAGGCATAATCAGCACAGAAATAATCTCTGCATCAGAAGGTGCTTTTTGAGCTGCTATTCAACATCTCTGAAGGCGTTACTAGGTTTTTGTTTGCCTTTGGGATTTCCTGAAGTATTTTACCATGATTTTTGGTACTGTTTCACAAAATCTATGACTTCATGTGTGTATTCTTATTTTAGTCATTTCCAAAAATTGTTCTGTAGGAGCTACTTAGTACTATTTGTCACAGGTTTCATTAGTACCTTTTGGAATGTGTGGGAGAGGAGGAAGTAGCTTTTCTTAATATTAATAAAAATAAATCCCCTCGTCTCATAAGGGAAGCTATCCCAGCTGCAACGAGATGTGATTTGGGCACCATGAAGCCTCTCAATGGTATTCCCAGCTGTTTCTTATTATCCATTCTCATCGTCAAGGGCCTGTGTTAGTGTGTCCCATTTCTGGTTAAGCCCTGTTTCTTACCCCCTCTTGCACCTGCACTGGGGTGAAAAAAGGAAGGAGCAGAGCTTTGGAGGTGGGGAGAAGGGCTTGAAGTTGAAGTAGGATGAGAGTTGGTCTTTTCTCCATGGAAAGCCTTCCTGCCTCTCATCTAGTGTCTGTAACCACTGCACCTGCTGTTCAGCCTTTTAAACTGAAGGACACACAATACACCAGTGTTGTTTGTCTCCTAATAGTTTAATTCCTGTTTTACAGTAATCTTGCATTCTTGGTGCTTAGTTGTATAAACATTTTATGAAGCACAGTACAGAGATGAGAGCTTGTTACCTGCTGATCCATGAACTGTACTGGGCAAGAAAGGTGATGTGACCTAATGCTTCAGCTTAAGGGATTCCCAAAGAGAAACAGATGGTGGGGCAGAGGCTCTGCACTCTGCCCAGAAGATTGGATTGCTTGGCAAACTGGGGAATTGGCTCACGGGTACTCTTGCTCCAGACTTCTTAGGGAGTTCCCCTGGTATACCAGAAGCACTAGAATAGCGGCATGTATGAAATCTCTACCATGAAAGATTAGTGCTTGTCTCAGCTCTCTTCCCTGTTTGCTCCCTTTGGTCAGTTGAGCAAATTATTTTGCAATTAACTAGTAGATCTTCTTAAACAAGATTGAACCAGATTATATCATTCTGGTTGTGTCTGAGTTTCCCACTGAACTAGTTGAACAGGTCAGAATCCACTATGGGAGGTGAATATGGGGAGAAATGAACTCTCATTGATTTCACCACATTAAAATGGACTCTGGCTTCAGATCAGTACTTTTGAATGCTTTTCTTTTCTCTGCTGATTCGCTTGAATGTGTGGAAGAGATCGATAGAAAGAGAGCTTCTTTTTTAATCTCCTCCATAGTAACTGCTGTGTTTACCCCTAAACAGTGACTAATGGATATAATTTGCCTGAAGTAAGCACTGTCTGCCAGAGAGTAACTGCACCTACCTATGATGTAACATGGTGACAAAATAACATGAACATAAAATACCATACAGGGCTGCTTGCCACTCCTCTGCTGCCCCATAATTTTATTTATTTATTTATTTTATTTCTCTGCTGCTTTTCATTAAAATAATCCCAAAGTGTTCCTACTATTGATTTTACAACAGGGTTTGAAATTTAGTAATAAGTGCAGGTTGGGTAGATTAAAATCGTGCTTGTAAGGTTTAAATTTATGCTTTGAATTATTATTATAGCTAGGGTTAACTTTATAACTGATGATTCACGAGGAGGTGTGAGCGGGAAGTCCATATCTGTTTGTTGTTAATGTTAATGTTAAGATTATTGTTAAAATTAATAAAAATTTAATTAAAAAATAATAATCCCAAAGTGGTTTACAATATAATTAAGACAATTCACAATTAAAATCCATGCCTAAGCCTGGGGGCAATGACTGAAAAGGCCCTGTCCCAAGTGCTCGACATTCGAGCTTCTCTTGCTGTCTGCACGTGGTGCAGAGCCCCCTCTGGTGACTCGTTAAGCAGGCAGAAACCTTTGGGAGCAGGTGGCCCTTCAGATATCCAGGGCTCAAACCATTGAGGGCTTAAAAGGTCAAAACCAGCACCTTGAATTGGACCCAGAAACAAATTGGTAGCCAGTGCAGCTTTTTCAGAATGATTGTAATATGATCCCAACGGGCAGGATAAAATCCTATGGGAGGAGTTACAGAACTCTATGGATGTCGTCTCCCCTGAGGAATGTAAAAGAAAAAATTCCAGGAAATTCTGAATAAGTCAGCTGCACTTACCAGACAACAGTTAAGTACAACCAAACACTTGGCTGAGTCGGAGTCCTGCACTTTGATGGCAGAAATCTCCCTACGCAGACACGTGTGGCTTCGACAAATCTGCATGGAGATATGAAAGAGAGAACCGAAGGGTTACCTTTCGATGGGAAAGGCTTATTCAGTGAAAATACTGATTCCACCATGAAGAAGATGAAAAAATCAAAAATTGCAGCTAAGACTTTTACCATCTCAACACCTGCCTTCTCCTATGGCTCCAGATACCGCCAGTATTCAAGACAAAAATCCACATTCAAACCTTAACAAGAACGCCATAATTTTAGAAGTCAGTATGAGGCCTCCAAACGTCCTTTCCCTGGCAAGGGAAAGCAAAATCAGTCTCAGCGCACTAAACAACCTGAACCTCAGAAGCACCTTTTGAGGGTCAGAACCACCCATTGTCCCTGCTAGACTCCTCTCTTTTTCTGCCATCGGGGGCCACAACACCTTGGCAAGTGAGCAACAACATCTCTCTCACAAACTCTATCCTCCTGCCAACAACCAACATCAAGTTGGCGCACCATGCCCCTGCATGGCACCACATAACATCGGACCGCTGGGTCCTGAAAATTGTATATGCGGGCTACACAATAGAGTTCAGAACAACCCCAAAACTTACAGGGATAAGGTTCACGCAACCCTCTCAAGCATTATTGGAAGAAGTGAATGAACTCCTAGCCAAAGGAGCTATTGCCCTGTTACAGTGGGTGCAAGACAGGAGGATTTCTACTCCTGGTATTTCTTGAACCCAAAGAGAGATCGCAGCATATGGCCTATTATGGATCTGCACCACTTGAACAAGTTCATCCATGTGAGATAATTCTGCATGATAGCGTTACAAGAAATCCTACCTCTTCTATATCAAGAGAACTGGCTGATGACGCTGTATCTCAAGGACACACATTTCCACATTGGCATCAGGGAACAACACAGAAAATATCTCAGATTTGCAATAGGAAGTCAAGTGTACCAGTACACAGTCTTACCCTTCGGTCTTGCCACCGCCCCCAGATTATTTATTAAATGTATGGTGGCAGTGATAGCTTACGTTCGGACACAGGGTATATCGGTGTGTCCTTACCTGGACGACTGGCTTCTACTTCCAAAGACAAAGAAGAGTTACATTCAGAAATGAAATATGTGCTATCTCTCCTCCAAGACTTGGGGATCTAGGTCAATTGGAAAAAGTCCAAACTAGAACCAGTTCATGCAATCAGCTACAATGGAGCAGTTCTAGACACAAGAACCAGAAACGTATACCTTCCTCATGGACACTTCCAGTGCATCAGGGACTTGGTCCTCCATATCCAGCAACATCCATCTCAACTGGCCCAACTCTTAGGTCTGAAGGCCCTCTTAGGTCTGAAGGCATCGTGCAACACAGTGGTGCAATATGCCTGGTTAAAGATGTACAAGTTGCAGCTGTGGTTTCTGTTGATCTTCCGCCCGAATGTGGATTGACAGGGCCTACGTCTACTGATCCTAGATCAAATCCTACACTCACTTACCTGGTGGTCAATGAACAGGAATCTGCTGGAAGGAGTTCCTCTTCAAATGATGTCTCTTTCTATCTGGCTAACAGATGCCTTTCTACTGGGCTGGGAGCCCACTGTGGAACTCATCAGATACAGGGCAAGTAGACCGTTCAACAAAAACAATTACATATCAATTTTCTGGAAATTTTGGCTGTCCTAAAAGCAATAAAAGCCTCCCTCCCTCTTCTACAAGGAAAAGTGATGCAAGTGCAGTTGGACAATACTACAGCCCTGGCCTACACCCACCTGCTACGGTGGGACTGTATCTCGGAGTCTCTGTGCACTCAGCCTACAACTGTGGCATTCGTGCATGCGACATCAAGTCTATTCTTTAGCCATACACATAAAGGGACTAGACAACATCTTGGCAGACGACTTGAGTCGGATTTTCCAACAACAACAACAGCAGCAGCAGCAGCAGCATCATGGGTGGAACATCAAAACGGATTGCATCACACCTCGTTTTTTTAAGCTGAATGCAACCAACCATAGATCTGTTTGCTACTTCATAAACACAAAATGCAATTGCTTCTGCTCCTGGGCAGGACACGACCCACGATCACAGGGGGATGCTTTCCAACTGAACTGGCAGAAGGAGACCCCTTATGTTTCTTCCATGTCCATTGACCAGCTGAGTAGTTGCCCATCTTCTGGCCGCTCCTACATCCTGTATCCTGCTGACTCCATGGTGCCCAAGCCAACCATGGTTTCCACAGGTACTCAAACTTTCAAGGAACCACTACCAAAGACTACCGCAAATAGTGGATCTCTTAACTCTGGACAAAGGCAATGTACTACATCCAGATGTTCTCACGCTCCACCTAACAGCATGGAGAATTGTCTCCTGAATAAGATCTTCCTTAACCAGAGAAAATCTTCTACCAGACACAATTACAGGAGCAAAGGGCTTTGTTTTAAATTTTATGCCAAGAAACAGGGTTTTCAACCTGATCAAGCCACAATAAGAGATGTGCTTCTCTATCTAACAGAACTAAAATCTCAAGTTTTAGCCAATGTATATCTCAAAGTGCATTTAGCTGCACTTTTCTCCAGACATCCAGGCTCTGACAGGAAGACTCTTCTCACATCCAAAGAGTAAGGCTCTCCTAAAAGGCCTTTTAAACCTGTTAAGCCATGGAGCATATCCTTAGTTGTTTCAACACTGACAGAGACCCTGTTTGAACCTATAAGTTCTGCCTCTAGCAAACTGGTGACTTTGAAAACTGCTTTTCTGCTAGCACTAACCACAGCTAAACTTGTAATTGAATTAGCCTTGTGGATAGACTTGCCGTGCACTAGGTTCTGTCCTGATAAAGTACTAATGTGAATGGACCCAGACTTGCTTCCTAAAGTAGTGTCCAACTTCCACCTCAGCCAGGACATTGTTCTCTCTATGTTCTTCAAAGACTCATCAACTCCGTTAGAATGGGTGATGTACTCCTTAGATGTGTGTAGGGCACTGTTGTACTACTTGGATCGCACTAAGCACTTCAGGTCCACCAAGTACCTATTTGTTGCATACAAGGGCTCTGTAAAAGGCTCCTGTATTTCTAGACATAGAATGTCTAGATTGCTAGTGGAACTCATCCTGCTAGCACACAAGACACAGAATGTTCAACCACCAGAAGCAATCAAGGCCCACTCTACCCATGCCTACGCTCCTTCAGCTGCACACCTGTTGGGGGTAACCTTCAGACATTTGCAAAGCAGCAACTTGGTCCGAGTTACCTTTCATCAAGCATTACGCCATAGATGTGCGCTCTGCTGCTGAAGCGAGCTTTGGGAGAAGTGTTTTTAAAGAGGTTGTTGCAATAGCTACTACTGCACCCTGCTCCAGGGGGAGCTAGCTAAACACCCATTCTTACGGATCTCAACGGATCTCGAAACAGATAAACAGGCTGCTCAAATGTAAATTTTGATCTGGTAGAGATCCGTCATTATCCATAAGACCCTCCCGGACCACTCCTCTGCAGTAGTGCTACGCTATGTGTGAGTTGAGTGTGCAAGCTATTCTCTGATAAACTCACTTGATTCCAGATGATCATCCTCCACAGCGGTTGTCCAAGAACTGAAGAACATGGCGTTCAGCCCACCTTTAAATAGCACGCTGAAGGTGTGTAGGCGGGGCTTAGTCGTCTTGACGAGCTACAGCATGCTACTGCATGAGTCCTGCACAGGCAATATCCATTCTTATGGATATCGACGGATCTCTACCAGAACAAGTTCTGGTGAGCAACCTGCTTATCTGTCTTTGGCTTGTATTATTTGATTAACTTTTCTGTATTTTCTTAGTCTCTCTTTTTAATTTTTTGCATTTTTATTTCCTTCGCCCACTCCTTTCCCCATCATAGCCAGTGTTACTTCCCCCTGTCATAGTCATTGTTTCATGGCAGGGAGAGTTGTTTTTTAGAAGTGTGTTACTTATGGGGGCAAGATTTCGACAACATCTTAAATGGTGTCAGACTGCTTAGTGCACACACCTAGCAGTCCCCAAGTGCCTGGCAGAATGGAAGTATTCTAAAAAGCCCTGGATCCAAAGTAATGCTTAGACTCGTTTGAAGGGCTTTTGTAAGTTCAGCGGAATATGACTTCCCCCTTTCTGGAACAGCTGCCTCCCTTGTCATATAGCAAGCAGCTTCAAAAATTTCAAAAGCAGTTTGCTGTGTAGCATTGGAGTTGAGATGTTAGAGAGACACACAAGTGTAAAAACCCCTTGGGCTTTTGGAACTAGTTTCATGAACAAAAATATTGAGGAGAGAACTGACCCTTCAGTTAGTACCGCATCTAAACTTGTATACTAATACCGTATCAAAATTTAGAAAGACATCTTTTGTTTTTCTTCACATGTTGAGTATATGCCAAAAAGTATTTTGTTAATGCAAACTTCATTTCTTGCATTGGAATTGCCAGGCTACTGAAGAGTAATTATGTACTACTACTACTATACTATCTGCTTAACATATAAGTTCATGTTACACAAAACTGCTGCCACATGGACACTACTTGAAGTTGATCCTTGTGATGGATACACCACCACCTCAAGAATTATGTTTGACACTAGCTGGGCCAGGCGCAGAGTATCTGTGCCTCTAGTTCCCCCACCTGCCTGCCACCGTTTTCTTCCCCCGCCCCTCCCAACTGCCCTTTGTTTCTCACCTCTGCCGGTGGTGGCACCGTTTTCCTCTCCCTCTGCCGGCAGCTCTTTCACGAATTCTCGCGAGAGCTGCCACACAAGGGATTAGCAACAGGTACACCTTAGAGAAATATATACATAGTAGAGAAATAGATATATAGATATATAGATATATAGATATATAGATATATAGATATATAGATATATAGATATATAGATTGCAGTGCTGTGGAGGGTGCTCCACTACCATCAACCACATTGATTATACAAACTCAATAAGTTTAGAGTCTCATACAGTTGTGACATGGAAGAGCTGCTATGCAGCTTTCTCCTGATTTCTGCAACAGGAATGTTTTATTGCAGCGTGGAGCACTCCATGTCATGAGCCATTGCCCATGAATGGCTTGCCTTGTGGGCCACCAATATGCAAATATGATTTAAAGTAGCCTCCGCTGGGCAGCTGTTTCATGTAAACTAAGACTTATATAGAACAAAATTGACTCTTGTGTTTTTGCTCAGGAATCTTCACTTCAAGATTGTGGCCCACATCTTCCATAGCATTACAAGGGCATAAGAAAAGGTAGCACACTCCCCAAAGAAACGGAACAGCTGTGTTGAAAGCTTCTTCCACAGTCCAGTGTGGGGGAACAAGGAAATGATTTTTTCACTTCTGTTCCCCCCTTACTAAAGCTCTTTTTGCTTCCAGGAGTGTGCCTCTGAGGGTAGCACAGCCCTCGGGGACATATTCCTGGAAGCAAAAAAGGGCTTTTGGGGAGATATGAGAGAAGCAAAAATCACTTCCCACGCCTTCCATGCTGGGCTGCAAAAGATACCTTCAGTGCAGCTGTTCTCCAGTCACTTCTTCCACCCTTGTAGTGCCATTCAACATGTGGGCCTCTAACTGCACCATATTGATCTTGCTAGCTCTTTGAGAAATTTGATGTCCTTGATCATGAGTACTGGTAATTAAGCTGTAATACAGCAACCTGATTCAACCCATACTTAGTATGGAGGTCCCAGAGGGTGACAAGCAACAGCTGTTCATGGTTGTGTTAGGGGCATTATTTTTAATAACCTGCAGGGATCTGTCCTCTCTATTTTATTTTAAAATAGAAAAGGCCAGTTGGTGGCAACCTATAGATAAACCCTGTTAGATGTCACTACTATTCTAATGTGAAATTATACTCCCCTCTGCCCCCCACCCCCAACCAAGTCCTGACATGCTGACCATAGTTGAAGACTGAATATGAGTGAGCCATCTGAAGTGGAATTCTGAAATTCAGAAATATCTGGAGTTAGCATGTCCTGTAACCTGTGGGGAGGCTTGGACTCGCACCACAGATGTAATCTGTGTACAGTTGTAGACTGATTTTTGGGTCTGCAGCTACGCCAGGCACACCTGCTACCAGGCTTGCCTAGGAAAAAGACTGCATTCCTTTGTGTCAAATAGAAATTGTTGACCATAATTTACGCATTCCTCACATTGTGGTTACGCTGCTTAATAATATTTTAATGCCCTGTGGAGCTATTCCTTAAAGACTATTCTTTAAAGACTGTCTTCACTTAGTACAGATGTGGCAGCATACATCCTGCTGGGAGAGGTTGCCGGGTGCACTTTACACTAATGTTGTCCCAAAAATCTGCACTAGCTTCCTGATGTCTTCTGGATAAAACTCAAAGTGCAGATTTTGTTGCAAATCTGTTGTTTGGCAATTTAGGCAACGAGCTTCCCAGTATACCTTTTTTACTTCCTGAGATCACCATTGGAAGTAAATCACCAATGGAAGTAAAAGCCTTCTGGAAGAGATTGCCATCTGGAGGAGAGCTGGTCTTGTGGTAAAAGGTAAAGTGTGTCGTCAAGTCGATTTCGCCCACAGTGCCCTGTGGTTGTCTCTGGTAGAATACAGGAGGGCTTTTCCATTGCCTCCTCCCACGCAGTATGAGATGATGCCTTTCAGCATCTTCCTATATCATTGCTGCCTGATATAGGTGTTTCCCATAGTCTGAGAAACGTACCAGTAGGGATTTGAACTGGCAGCCTTCTGCTTGTTAGTCAGGCATTTCCCCACTGTCCCACTTAAGGTGACTTGGTTTTGAGGTAGCAAGCATGAATTGCCTCCTTTGCTCAGCAGGGTCCACCCTGGTTTGCATTTGAATGGGAGACTACATGTGTGAACTCTGTAAGATATTCCCCTTAGGGGATGGGGCTGCTCTGGGAAGGCTAGCTGTATGCTTACATGCAGAAGGTTCCAAGTTCCCTCTCTGGCATCTCCAGATAGGGCTGGGAGAGACTCTTGCCTGCAGCCTTGGAGAAGCTGCTGCCAGTCTGCAAAGACAGTACTGAGCTAGATGGACCAATGGTCTGACTTAGTATAAGGCAGCTTCCTATATTCCTGTGTGTCAGGTTCCAGTCACAAGGGTGTGCAGATCGCGTTCCTGTTGTCTGTTCCTTAATCTCTTCCCTTGGAAGCTTGCCATAATCCAGTGTCTGAGCATTACGCAGAAGCAGCGAAGACTTTTTGTTTGGGTTGGCTTTTGGTGGCTGGGAGTGGTCATCAGAAAGTCAGGGACCACTGATGGTCGTTCCTATGCTTTTACACTGTAACCTTCCCATTCCAAAGGCTCTGACTTAAACTGGTCACATTTACATATTTAGGCACAACACTTTTATAGTGACTCCTTATAACTAACTTTAGGAAGTATTACTACACATAGCAGAACTCTGTGTTGTGACTGTTTATCCCAGGGCAGCAAACTACCCCAGGGTGTGTGTGTTTGACAAGAAGCTTCTGTGAGTTTAGATAAGTAGCCTTTCCATAGATAGAGCCTGTGCCACAGTTGACACACAGAGCTGGGGTGCTGCAGGCAGCTTTGCTTGAAAGCATCACTAGTTGCTACCCTTCACTGTGACACTCCCCAACTAGTCCAGTGTTCCTTCCTTTTCCTCGTTGCCTTTAGTGCACCTTGTAGCAGATTCCTCCCGCCCTTTCTTCACCATCAGTGGTGCTTGGTCTTTTTGGTGCACTCTCACCATTGCCTCTCACCCCTACAAGAAATGTTTCTCTTTCTTTCTCTTCTCAAACCCCACAGGCCTGTCTCTTCCTTAACCCATGGGATGGGGCTGCAGTTCAGTGGCAGAATGTCTGCTTTGCATGCAGAAGGTCCTAGGTTCGATCCCTGGCATCTCCAGGTAGGGGTGGGAAAGACTCCTACCTTTACAGAAGATGCTAGCAGTCTGTGTAGACAGTAATGAGCTAGATGGACCAATGGTCTCACTCGGGATAAGGCAGCTTCCCATGTTTCTAACCCACATTGCTTTCTCTAATGTTGCCAAGTCATGCTTTCCCTTCATGTTTCACTGTGCTTGCTCAAAGGTTCCCATTTCATTCAAAGACATTTAGGAATACTTGTGGGATATGTATATGTTTACTGCCATGTCTGCTGTATTCTGGACTGCAGCAGTGATGTATGATTATTGACTCACATGCAGAGCAATGCCACCAGAATGCAGAATCTGTGCAACTTTTGTCTCCTCCCCATGCAACCCTTGAGCTTACTGAAGAACCCTTCCTGTGTGTCAAGGGACCTTTGGCTACATCATGAACTGGCACAAGTGGCTGTAGCAGGAGGGAGGAGACCCCAAAAATAGAGTGGAGCTCCACTACCTGAGCAGGTGTTTGCCCAGCTCTCTCTCCCTTCCTCTGCAACCCCATGGCATTGCCGAGGGTCCCTTGGCAAGGGCTTTTCAGGAAGCTCAGATGGCTGCCCAGGGAGGAGATGGCAGTTGTGAGGAGTCTGCATTCCATGGAGCGTAATTCTGTAGGCGAGCCACATGTTATACCAGTTTTCAACACAACTGCTCAAAGCGGTTATTTGCTTTAGTTGGGTTGTTTCAGCCACAGCGCTTTTCATTATTTATATTGTAACTCTGTAGGCGAGCCACATGTTATACCAGTTTTCAACACAACTGCTCAAAGCGGTTATTTGCTTTAGTTGGGTTGTTTCAGCCACAGCGCTTTTCATTATTTATATTGCTTCACAGCTTAGCAGGATTTATATGCAACCTATTCATCTAGACAGTGCCCTTTCCTAAGCATTTATTCTTCCTTGTCTTTAGTCTAGCTGACTGAGCAAGTACTAAGAATAGAAGGAAATGGTTAAAAGAGATGCCAGTGAGATCAAGAAAACTCTGATTCTCTTGCCCCTACATTACTACAGACTATGTGACTGACATTCAGATCTTCTGTAATGCAAGAAGATTACTTTAGCATAGATCTCTGGATTTTTCAAAAGGCAGCTTCGGCTTTGTTGACAATCTGAAACTGAAACCTTACTCTCTCTCTAGTAAGCTTTTCTTTTAGACCAGGGCTGCACAACTCCTTCCAGCTCTCAGCCCTGAGGTGAGCAGACTGGGGCTTCAGAAATAGAAAGAACAAATGGAACATCCCTTCCTTTCAACAAAGAGTTAGCAAGTGCAACACAGAGCTCTTGTGCACATGACTGAGGAGGTTGTGGGCCTGGGGTTACTGAAACATAGGCGTTGGAGATGTTTGGCTAGGGGAGGTGTGTCTGAGAGATCAGAAGAGTGGGGATGGTCTGGGGGCAGTGATTTCACAGGTGCTGGGCAGAGGAAGATGTGGTGGGAGTTGGGCAGGTCATTACAGGGGGAAACGATCCAGGTAATTGAGTTCTGTTCCTTTTCCCAGCTCTTCTTCCAACCCTGCAGCCCCAGGGAGTTCTGGAAACACTTCCTCTAGGATTAGGGTGCTGCTGTTGAATGCCAGGTCAGTAAATGCTAAAACATCTCTCATCCATGATTTCATTGCGGATGAGTATGCCGACCTGGCATGTGTGGCAGAGTAGATAATCTGAGTGGGATTGGTCTCTCAGCTCTGTCCTTCAGCAGCCCTCCCTTGAGGGTTGGGGAGGGGGCATTGCAGCCATTTATCTTGAGACCTTTCCCCTTTCCAAGTGCCCAATTAGGCAATCTCACAGTTTTGAGTCTTTGTCCTTGAGGTAGGCTGGGAGTTCTGTTCCAACCACCCCACTGCACTTCAGTCTCCCTTCATGACCTGGCAGGGGTGGTCTCAGAGGTGGCTGTGGATTCCCCAAAACATATTGTTTTGGGGGACTTGAACATCCACGCTGAGGCCCTCCTTGTAGGAGCGGCTCAGGATTTCATGGCCTCAATGGCAACCTTGGGCCTATCTTAGTTGGTATTGGGTGCTACCCATGTGGTAGGACATACCCTGGAACTGGTTTTTACTGACCAGGGAATAAATAACTCCCTTGTCATGGATAGATCATCATCTGATGGGGTTTAGTTTGTTCCATCTACGCTCTGCAGGCATGGTGGACCAATTAGAATGGTCCATCCCCAGAGGTTTTTGGATCCGCTCGGTTTCCAGACAGCCCGTGGGGAGTTTCCAGTGTCCCGAGCTGGCAACCCTATCAAGGCCCTGGTGAATCTCTGGGATACGGAGACAACCCGGGCTGTGGACATGGTTGCTCCTAAATGCCCTCTCCAGCTTAGCTGAGCCCATTCTGCTCCTTACGTTTTGTTTTGTTTTTAGCTTAGGGCAATGAAACAACTTGGATGACAGCTGGAACAATGCTGGAGGAAGAGTCATTATGAATCTGGCCAAACACAGACTAGACCCCATTTTAGGGGCTACACGGTGGCAGTGGGGGCAGTGAAGAAATATGTTTCCCCCGCCTCCATTGCATCTGCTCAGCGCAGAGCAGTGGAGCTGTTCTATGTAGCAAAGGCATTGCTCCACACATCCCCCCACAGGTGATGGGGTAGGAATATCTACAGCCAATTGTGATCAGTTTGCATGTCACTTTGCATATAAAGTCACTTGCATCCGTGCTGATTAGGTCTCCAGGGTTTTGGCAGTTCAAGTGGATGTTCCTCAGGTACCATCTGGTCCTCTTGTGTTGGATTCTTTTCAGTTTGTGCAGCCTGGGGTTGTGGACAAGATTCTGGGCAGTGTGCAGGCAACATTGTGCACTCTTCACCCTTGCCCTTCATGGCTAATAAAATCTGCCAAGGAGGGTACAGGCAGATGGTTGGAGGTTATAATCAATGCTTCATTAAGGGAGGGCAAGATACCACAATTCCTGAAGGAGGTGATGGTAAGACCATTATTTTAAAAAGCCTCCTTGAATCCTCCAACATGGACAACTATAGACCTTTTTCTAACCTTCCCTTTAAGGGGCAAAGTGATAGAGCCTGTGGTGGCGTTACAGCTGCAGAGGGTCTTGGATGATAAGGATTACCTAGACCCCTTTCAGTCGGGGTTCTGTCCTGTAAATAGGACTGGAACTGCCTTGGTCATTCTAGTGGATGATCTACACTAGGAGCTTGATCAGGGAGTGTGTTCCTGTTTGTTTGATTGATTTATATACTGCCCTTCCAAAATGGCTCAGGGCGGTTCTGCTGGACTTCTCAGTGGCATTCAATATCACCAACCATGGTATCTTTCTGGATCACCTCTTGAGTGTAGGGATTGGAAGTACTGCCTTGGAGTGACTTCAGTCTTTTCTCAGGGGAAGGGTCCAGAAGCTGCTGCTGGGGGACTACTGCGCAGCTCTTTGACCATTGGCCTGTGGGGTCCCACAGGGTTTGGTTTTGTCCCCTATGCTGCCCCTATGCATCTACACAAAACTGCTGAGAGAAGTCATCTGGGGACTTGGACTGAGTTGTCAGCAATATGAAGATGACACTCCACTATATCTCTCCTTATTGCTTGATCCTAGGGTTGCACTGAGTCAGGGGCTGGAGGCAGTAATGGGTTGGATTTGGGCTAATAAACTGAGATTGAATCCAGGCAGGATAGAAGTGTTGTTGGTCAGAAGGAGAGCCAATTGGGATGAGGGGATTCAACAGGTTCTGGATAAGTTTGCACTCCCCTTGAAAAAGCAGGTGCACAGTTTGGGGGTATTGCTGGGCCCTGCTCAGCTTTTGGAAGCTCAGGTGGAGGTGGTGGCTAGAGGTGCCTTTGCATAGCTTCAGCTAGTATACCAGCTGGATCCCTTTCTAGAGAAGGCAGATCTGGTCACAGTTACTCATGACTTAGTCATGTCACGACTGGATCACTATAACACGCTCTATGTGGGGCTGTCCTTGAAGAATATTCAGGCAGCTAGTGCAAAATGTGGCAGCTAGGATTCTGTAGCTGCCAGCTGGGATCATATTACACCCATTTTGAAAGAGCTACATTGACTGCCCATTTGTTTCTGGCAGTGTTCCCTCTAAGGCATGCACATGTATGCACGCTCACAAGTTTTTTTTATGTCCACTCAGTTAATTTTAGATCCTGCTCAGGTTGAATCAGGAAGGCCCTACTCTGAATGCTTGTGCGCGCACACACACACACACACACACACACACACTGCCCTGATACTGCCACCCAGAACAAAACTTATTCCGCACACAGATGTACAAAATTAGAGACAACACAAGTTTCCAGGTCCTGTTCAAGGTGCTTGTCTCGACCTTTAAAGCCCTTGACAGTTTGAGCCCTGGATTATCTGAGTGACGGCCTGTTCCCAAGGGTTTCTACCGACCATGAGAGAGACTCGGCTGTCGTGCACATGGGACAGGGCCTTCTCAGTTATTGCCCCCAGACTTTGGGATGCTCTCCCGGTGGGCATACACTCCTCAGTCTCCATCACAATTTTTAGAAAGCAAGTGAAATCTTGACTTTTTACCCAGGTTTTTATGAGTTTTGTATTTGTTGCTGCTGCTCTGTATTTTATGGTCCCATTGTATATGGTTTTTTAAACCTTTTTTGTATGTTTATATTCCAGTTTAATATTTTAATTGTGTAACTATTTTATAGTTTTATATTGTGTTAAATGTTTTGTGAACTGCCTTGAGATTGTTTTAATGAAAGGTGGTATAAAAAGCTAACAATATATAAATAAAATAAACCCAGCCCTCCTGCATATGTAGGCCTGTGACTTCCATAATCCCTGACTATTGGCCATGGTGGCTGGGGGATCATCGGAGTTGAAGTTCAAAAACAGCTGGAGGGCTGGTGTGGCTTGCTGCCAAGCAAGATGTCTCCCTAAGCTGCAAGCTCTGGGTCTCATCAGGGCCTGTCATCTAAAAACTAGCGGTAAACATGACAAAATAGTCTCCAAAAGGTTTACAAAATATGTGGGAATGAGTTTGGGTCACTCACTGAAGTGGGAACGGAGTCTTAAATCATACTTTTCTATGCAAAGTCCACTGAGCTTTTTAGAAGCCTCAGAATGGGGAGATGGTTGCAATATGACCCGGGGCCCTGGAACAGGGGCATAACTACCATTAGGCAAGGGGAAGCAGTCATCTTGGGGCCCCACAGTTTCGAGCGGCCCCCCAGAGGCACATCACATGACTCCCCACCCATACATGTTGCACCCCCTATGAATTATGTTGAGTCTCTTGGAGATCGGCAGGAGCAGAGAGTAAAAAAACTAGATTCAATGTGAACTAGATATTCAGCGTATTCATAATGGGGATGTGAGTGTGAGTGCACAATATATTGTGAAGTGTGTTTGTGTGTGTATTCCCTGTTTCCCCGAAAGTAAGACCTACCCCGAAAGTAAGACCTAGCAGTAATTTCTGATGTACCGCTAATTGCCCTAGTACATTTTTTGGGGCTAAAATTAATATAAGACGCTGTCTTATTTTCGGGGAAACACGGTATCAGGAGGGGCCCATTTTAAAATCTTGTCTCTGGGCCCACTCCTACCTTGCTACACCCCTGCCCTGGAAAGAACTCCAAAATTATCGAAATGGCTGAGAGCAGTTCTTCAGAGAGTGAGCTAACTACGCTGATTAGGCAATTAAGATTTGATTTATCAGAAGATTGGGCTGGTGCGCTCCAGCCCATTGAAACTAAACTCAGTGAAATGTCAGAGAAGCTGTTGCATATAGTGGAAACAGCTTACTCAGCAATGAACTTAAGCTTGAAGCACCAGGAAAAGATTGAAGGGACTCACTGCCATAACCAGAGAATGCCAGATTAAACTGGAAAACCTACAGGACAGGAGTCACTGGATGAATATCTATATTAGGGGCCTGGAGGAATATGCTGATGGGGAATATATGGAAAAAAGTCTTAGTCATATGGCTAAATGAAGTTTCCCCCTCTCTGGAGGTCTCCCTGAGTGACTTGAAAGAGCTTATCGTGCCCCAGGCTCTAAAAACCCTTCACAGCCAAAGGACGTCATAATCTGTTTCACAAGATACGCTCACAAAGAAAAAATTCTTAGAGCATTAAGCACCTTGCATCTGCTGGAATGCAAAGGCAATAAAATCCAAGTATTTCAAGACGTGTCCAGAGACTCTCCATAGGTGCAAATTGCTCAAGCCATTTATAGAGCAGCTCAGAAAAGCTGGAATTAACTAATAGATGGGGCTTCCCATTTAAGCTCATAATGCACAATGGAAGAACCTCTGTGGCAGCAAGAAGAGATCAAGTGATTGAAATATTTGAAGCTCTAGACATTGTGATCCTGCAATTGACAGGTGTTAAAGAAAGAGAAACAAAACATATTTACCATCCCTGGAATGGCAACACAAGCATGTAAAAAAGAAGCAGAAACCAGACCCATATAGAGACAACTTCCTAAAATACTTTCCACCAAGTTATCTACTTCTAGGGGATGAAGACTAACCTTTATTCATGACTGTGTGTGTCCCCCCCCCCCCCACACACACACCAGTTTAACAGAAGCCATGCATAGCCCATTTCACCTTGGCCTTGTGATGATCCAAGTAATGACACTTTATCTCCTAAGGTACATGGCTTTGCCCTGTTTCCAAACCTGCCCCAGGCCAAGTAGAGCTGTTCGGTTTGATTGTGTGAAGCTCATTTTGAGAGATTTACTCCTGTGGGTGGTTTTGTTCAGTTCCAAGTAATTTGTGTTATCTGTTATATCCCAGAAACTGTATTGTAATCCAAGTATATGTAGAGTATCTAAAGTTAGTCCAATTTCTAACAATGGTAGTTCTGCTATAATACCTATATGGGACTCTGGATAAACTTAAAATAGTTTCTGACAATGTGAATGGGTTAGGGTGCACAGTTAAAAGAGCCTGGGTTAAAGCAGTGTTGAAAAAAGAACATCCTGATCTGATCTTTCTACAAGAAATGCACCAGAGAGTATCTGGTTGCGGAGTCCTAAAATATGCTGGATTTGGAGAACAATCTTCTTCAGCTGGCTCATCTAAGTCATATGGGGTTGCTGTGATAGTAGCAAAAAAAAGTCCTTTCAATGATGCAGGATGTACTCAGCAACCCACGGGGCAGATATGTCCTGGCAATCTAGGGAATTATCCGCTAACTTTGGGGTGTTTCTATTGCCCTAACAAACAGCAACCATTTCTCATGGACTTCTTAGTCAAATTAGAAGGCTTTAAACATGGGTCAGTGATTCTTGGAGGGGATTTAAACCATTCTCTAGACCCTACACTAGATAAAAGTAGATGCTCCAACCTCTCGAACAAAATATGTGCCTCTTTAAAGGAGACGCTTAAGAAGAATACATATGATATTTGGAGGGAGTACAACACAGGAAACTACTCTGTTTACTCTAATAGACACAAAATATATGCTAGAATAGATCTTTTACTTTCTTCAGCTGAAATATTACCTAAATTCCAGTACATTGAAATAGGTATTATCTCTGTCTCTGACCATGGCCCTATTTTGGCTTCACTAACTCTTAAGAGAAGCAGAGCCACGTCCTACAATTTTTTGTTATCTCTGTCTCTGACCATGCCCCTACAGGTGAAACTCGGAAAATTAGAATATCATGCAAAAGTCCATTAATTTCAGTAATGCAATTTAAAAGGTGAAACTGATATATGAGACAGACGTATTACATGCAAAGCGAGATAAGTCAAGCCTTAATTTGTTATAATTGTGATGATCATGGCATACAGCTCATGAAAACCCCAAATCCACAATCCCAGAAAATTAGAATATTACATGGAACCAAGAAGACAAGGATTGTAGAATAGAACAATATTGGACCTCTGAAAAGTATAAGCATGCATATGTATTCAGTACTTGGTTTGGGCCCCTTTTGCAGCAATTACTGCCTCAATGCAGCGTGGCATGGATGCTATCAGCCTGTGGCACTGATGAGGTGTTATGGAAGACCAGGATGCTTCATTAGCGGCCTTCAGCTCTTCTGCATTGTTTGGTCTCATGTCTCTCATCCTTCTCTTGGCAATGCCCCATAGATTCTTTATGGGGTCAGGTCAGGCGGGTTTGCTGGCCAATCAAGCACAGTACACTGTATACTTTTCGGAGGTCCTAGATGACCCGTACCTAGACGACTGGCTGCTGTCCTCAACAGACAAAGAGGAGTTACTTTCGCAAATACAGTACATGTTACGCCTTCTCCAAGACCTAGGAATACAGGTGAATTGGAAAAAGTCCACCCTGACTCCGGTACCGACCATATCGTTCATAGGAGCTGTGCTCAATGCCTCGAAGGGGAGAGCTTTTCTCCCAGAAGGTCAACTCTGCGGAACATACGTTTGAAAATGAGAAAACTACAACTGTGGTTCCTGTCCGCCTTCAATCTACGATGGGACAGCCCCACAAACTCCTACTGGTGCTGGCACCAATCCTTCAATCACTTTCTTGGTGGACGCAGACCTCCAACCTGCTCAGAGGAGTGTCGTTTCAACCTCAACCCCCATCGGTTTGGGTAACAACGGATGCCTCCCTTCTAGGGTGGGGAGGACATTGCAATGCTGCCATGACTCAGGGTCTCTGGACCCGCAATCAATGTCTACTGCACATAAACTTTCTGGAATTGTTAGCGGTCTTTCAAACCATGAAGGCCTTCCTTCCTATGCTACGAGGCCGAGTGGTTCAGTTGCAGTTGGACAACATCACTGCCATTGCTTACCTGAACAGGCAAGGGGGCACTGTCTCCAGATCACTCTGTGCACTGAGCATTCAGATCTGGCATTGGTGCATCAAGAACAGTATAACGCGGGTGGCAATGCACATCCAAGGCATCAGAAAATGTCCTAACAGACGATCTCAGCCGCTCGTTCTCTATGGACCGCCACAAATGGGAACTGAACTACCTTTATCTCCAGAAAATCTTCGACCTCTGGGGTCATCCTCAGATAGACTTGTTCGCTACAGCTCAGAATACGAAGTGCAAACTGTTCTGCTCCAGGGCAGGGCATGATCCACATTCACTGGGTGATGCGTTCCAACTGGACTGGTCACGCCACCATGCGTACATGTTCTCCCCCCCCCCCTTGCCACTGGTGAGCAGAGTAGTTGCTCAACTCTTGAGCGTTCCAGCAAAATGCATCCTGATCACACCGTGGTGGCCACACCAAGCGTAGTTTCCACATCCACTCAAACTGACTTCACACATGTACCAGAGACTTCCAAACTGCCCAGATCTATTAATTCAAGAGGGAGGCAGAGTGTTACATCCCGAGGTTCTCATTCTGCAACTGACGGCGTGGCGGATCAACTGTTAAAAAAGATCCTACTGAACGAACGTAAGTGGTCTACGAGACCAAACTATGCCAGCAAGTGGAAACGATTTGCTGTTTACGCAGAGACTCACAGGTTCCATCCCAGGCAGGCCTCCATACGGGAGGTTTTGCTTTACTTGACAAGCCTTAAGACATCCCAATTATCTAACGTATCCATACGGGTACACCTTGCGGCTCTCTCTTCACGACATCCGGGCTGCGATGGCAAAACACTGTTCTCCCACCCCTTCTGTAAAAACTTCTTGAGAGGTCTTACGAACCTCTATCCTCCTGTACGCAAACCTATAGAGCCTTGGAGCATCTCTCTGGTCCTCTCCGCTCTAACAGAACCACCATTTGAGCCAATGAATTCGGCAACACTTAAACATGTGTCCTTGAAAACAGCCTTTTTAGTGGCTATCACCACGGCTCGCAGGGTGCACTCCGTATGGACGTGCCATACACACGGTCTACCCAGACAAGGTCCTCCTGCGTCCGGACATCACCTTTGTACCTAGAATAGTTTCAGATTTCCATGTCAACCAAGACATAGTTTTACCTACCTTCTTCAAATCCCCCTCCACACCTTTGGAGAAGGCTCTGCATTCATTGGATGTTCGCAGGGCATTGCTATATTATCTCTTGAGGACTAAAGCATTTAGAAAGACGAAGAAACTCCTGGTGTCATATAAAGGCTCTACTATGGGTCAAGCACTGTCCAGACAGCGCCTATCTCATTGGCTAGTAGGGATTATTCACCTGGCCTACTCAATACAGAAGATACCAGCCCCAAAATCCATCAAAGCACATTCAACGAGGGTGTTTGGCACTTCTGTGGCCTTCCTGTCAGGCATCTCCTTCCCTGATATTTGTAAGGCTGCTACCTGGTCTTCAGAACAACCGTTTGTGAAGCACTACGCTATAGACCTGTGCTCTGCAGCGAAGGCGAACTTTGGGAGAGGTGTTCTTAAAAGGGTGTTACAATGATCCACTGCTCCCTCCTCCTGTTGGAGCTTACTAAACACCCATTCTAATGGATTCAACGGATCCCGTACCAGATAAACAGGTTGCTCACCTGTAACTGATGATCTGGTAGAGATCCGTTGATATCCATTAGACCCTCCCTACCTCCCCTCTGCAGTGGACCGTGGATCTATCCAGTAGAACTTACCATCTATTCGACTGCTTCAGCGGTATCCAAGGAACCGAGATGCCTGTGCTTCCTCCCGCCTTAAATAGCCATGTGGTCATGTGGGGCGGGGCGCTGGCCCCGAAAAGGAGCTGTGAAAACCCGACCAAGAGGCTTCCGCGCAGGCGCAGAACCCATTCTAATGGATATCAACAGATCTCTACAAGATCATCAGTTACAGGTGAGCAACCTGTTTATATAAACAGAAACAAGAAATTTAAAAACACTACCATTAAATTTTTTTTAAACCATATTCTAAAACATTAAAAACAATCAAAACAATATCAATTAAAAGACTGGGTGAACAGATGCATCTTTAAGGAATGTTTAAAAGCTGTCAGAGATGGGGAGGCTCCTATTTCACTAGGGAGCGCATTCCAAAGCCTTGGGGCAGCAACGGAGAAGGTCTGTCCCTGAGTAGCCACCAGACGAGCCGGTGGCAAATGCAGACGGACTTCTCTCTCAATGGGCGGTGGGGTTCATGACTAAGAAGGCATTCTCTCTCTCTCTCTCTCTCTCTTTCTTTCTTTAAAGACGTTCTCTTAAATACCCAGGGCCCAAGCTGTTTATGGCTTTATAGGTTATAACCAACACCTTGTATTTTGCCCGGAAACATATCGGCAGCCAGTGTAACTCCGTCAATACGGGAGTAATATGGTTTCTCCTAGATGACCCAGAGACCAGCCTGGCTGCCGCATTCTGGACCAGCTGTAGTTTCTGGACTACGTACAAGGGCAGCCCCACATTAGAGATGGGCCCTGACCGGTCCGGACCTGGGCGGTCCGGTTCGGGTGGGGGGGTGGCTTTAAGAGCGGGGGGAGGGTTTACTTACTCCTCCCGCCGCTTTCCCGCTCTGGCGCCGTAATTTCAGAAGTAATTGGGGTGGCAGGATACCACAGACGTGAAGCAAAGGACTCCCGGGAGTTTTTCATAGCGACAGGAGGGAAGGGGCGGCAGGGAGGTATCCTGCCGCCCCAATTACTTCTGAAATTACAGCGCCAGAGCAGGAAAGCGGCGGGAGGGGTAAGTAAGCCCTCCCCCCGGTCTTAAAGCCACGCCCCACCCCAGTGCCGAACCGCAGTTTGGCGGTTCCGTGCACACCCCTACCCCACATAGAGCGCATTACAGTAATCCAGTCTGAAGGTTACCAGCAGATGTACCACTGTTTTGAGGTCATCCATCTCAAGAAACTGATGCAGCTGGTGTATCAGCCGAAGCTGACAGAAGGCACCTCTGGCTATTGTCTCAACCTGGGACACCAGGGAGAGACTCCCTGGTGCATCAGAAGTAGATGAAATACAAACATCCCTAGTATATTTAAATCAATTTTATGAATTTGGCAATAAAAGCTCTAAACTTTTAGCCAATGCCTTGGAGAGAGAGAAAAGCCAGCAGAATTTCATACCCAAAATAATAAATACGCACAGAGAAACCTTTTGGCATGCTAAAGATATTAATGCAGCATTCACTTTTTTTTTTAAAGCATTATATACTTACACTAATCCAAACTTGAACCACATTGAAGCCTTATTAGGAAAAATAACCATGAAACCACTTACTAATGAACATAATCTCTTAAAATGCCTATCTCAGAAGCAGAAATCAAAGCTGCAACAGATAAGCTAAAAAGAGGCAAAGCACCTGGGATAGATGGCTTTGGGGTTGTTGGTTTTTTACAGAACTTTTGCTGAAATTCTAATCCCTCATTTGAAATCTCTGTTCAACAGCATTATGGAGTGAATTGAGATCACAGGGACTAGGAAGCAATCTAGAATAGTTGTTATACCTAAGCAAGCCAAAGACCCCTCATCCCTGGGATCTTATCACCCCATAGCATTATTGAGCCAGGACCTGAAAATTTTGACAGCTATCTTGGCTAATAGGATCAACCTTTTCATCACTGAGTATATTTCTGAGGACCAAACAGGCTTCATGCCTAACCAATAAATAGCTGATGCAGTTAGACAAATGCTCAATGTAATTCATTATGGAAACAATAGCAAAACACCTATTACTCTGATGTCTCTAGATACTTTTAAAGCATTTGACATCTTGGAATGGCCATCTTTAGTTAAGCTATTGAATAAACTCAATTTTGGGGGTATATTCTTAAGTCATTAAACAATTATATGCCAAATCAGGGGCAATTATAGACACAAATGATCTGGATTCAAAACCAATCAAGCTACATTGGGGCACGAAGCAGGGCTGCCGCCTTTCCCCAGTGCTTTTGACCATTGCAGTTGAAGTGTTAGCTGACTTAATTAAAAATGACACACAAATTAATGGAATCCAAATCATGATAAAAACCACACAATCAACTTATTTGCAGATGACATATTATTTTTATCTAATCCATGGAAAGCAATACCAGCAGTCAAGGAAATAACAACACTTTACAAACAAACAGCTAGTCTAGAAATAAATTATCAGAAGTCAGAACTTATATGCATCAACATCTGTATAGAAGAACAAAGAAAATTGCAGCAAATGTCTAATTTAAGCTTACAATATTCAAGCTTCAGATATCTAGGGGTGATTATTCCAAACGATCTAAATCAATTAAGGAAAAGAAACATAGACCCTCTTTTTCAACAAATCAAAAAAGATATTAAAAGTTGGACTCAACTGAATCTCTCCTGGTTAGGAAGAATATCAGCCATAAAAATGGTAGCACTGCCCAAATTTCTTTTTCAAACATTACCAATTTGGATTCATCCCAAACACTTTAAAAAGTGGCAGGGAACACTTGAAGCTTTTTGCAATAGTTATAAGAAAGCAAGAGTAAACAAAAGGTCACTGTGCAGGCACCCTAATAAGGGTGGATTCGGGGGGCCCAAACTTAAGCTTTATTTCGATGTCTTCCAACTGAACCAACTCATTCATATCATTTGAAATGATCAAGTGATCCCATGGGTTTCTATTAAGCTCTCCTCAGAAACTCAAAGTATTTGAGCTCTCCCCTTTAAACAGGTCACTGAAGCTAAATCATCAGGTTTGAGTAACCCCTTCTTGGCCACCACATTGAGAATCTGGTGTCCCTGGGCTAAGAATTTGGCACCACCCACTGCACCACTCTTCTCTATTTTAGGTCACCCTGCATTTGCAGATGCAAACAAATATCATATTGCAAGCTAATATAACAATATGAGAAGTGGGAGTCAAAAGGGGTTTACAGACTGAGGGAAAAAGGAAAACCAATATTAGAAGCTAAACTTGATACTATGCTGATTGGCAACCAGGCTACTTGGATGCAGAAAATTCAAATCCGGTCCTTTGCATTCAAGTTGCTACAGAAAGGAGAGACTCCTAGATCTTTGACTATCTATGAAAACTTGTGTGTCTCACCAACTAACAAAACAAGGGGGATAGCCTCGCTTATATACAATATCCTCATCTCCAAATCCTGTGGTTCCTCAGGAGGGCTAAAAGCAACATGGGAAACTGATTTAGGAACCTCTCTTGAAGATAATGAATGGGAAGCAATTTGGCTGAAACAACTGCTTAGAACCACATCTGCCCAGATAAGAGAGGCAACATTAAAAGTTATACATAGATGGCATCTTACTCCAATCAAGATGCACTATATCACCAAAACATCTTCCCTGTTTTGTTGGGGATGTATAAACAGAGGTACTCTTCTTCATTTATGGTGGGGTTGCCCATACATAAAAGGCTATTGGCAGCAAATTTTTCATATAATCTCTGAAATAGTGTAACTCTACCTTCAGCCTGATCCAGTCTTAGCACTTTTATCAGTTTACAAAAAGTATTCACAAAGGTATACATCATAAAGATCTAATAACTCTGCTGCTAGCAGCAGCCAAGATAGAGGTAGCTAAACACTGGAAATCCTCAAAGGGTCTATGCATTGAAAATTGGTTTAATAAGGTCTGGAAGATTGCATTATCCAAAAAGCTAACCTATCAAATCAGGTTAGCTGGAGGAGTAACAAAGCAAGACAAGTTTTTGGAGATATGGTTTCCATTTATTGAGTATGTCAACAAGGGATGGTCAGTTCATAATCCTCCATCCACTCCTATCAAATTTTGGAATGATAATCTTTCTTGAATTTTGTTTTCAGTTGTCTCCTATCAAGTTCTATCTGCTTTCTCAGCAGCCGACAATCTCTTCTTAACACTGGACTTGTGCATAACCTCAAATGGCTCTTAATTTCTGGCTTGTATTCGAGTTTTTATTGTTTTCTGGCTTATATTTGAGTTTTTACTCTTTTCCATTGCTGCACAGTTTTTACACATGTGATGTATTTGTTGAAAATAAAATAAAATTATTTTTTAAAAAGCAGCTGGAGGGGCAAAGTTCTGCAGCCCTGCTTTAGGGATACTGGTGAACTTCAGTATATTTCCTCCCCACCCCATATCTCTTTTTCAGTGCATGTAGGTAAGCAGGAGGAAGATTGCTCAAGATGTGGGTCCTCTTAATGTCAGAATGCTTTGGGAAACAAGTAGGGGTTTTTGCTGCTCTTCCCCCACCCCCCACCCCGCCATATGGACTTAGAAAGAACAGCTCCCCCACCCCTTGCTTTTTTGGCACCCTCCAAACATTTAGGTTGGCTATGGGCCAGCTTCCCCTTCGGTAGTATTTACATTACACACACACACACGTGATTGGTCCAAAGTCTTACTTGGAAAGGAGAGATTAATGACTGAGTAGACAAATTATTATTATTATTTTTACATTTATATCCCGCTCTTCCTCCAAGGAGCCCAGAGCGGTGTACTACATACTTGAGTTTGTCTTTCACAACAACCTTGTGAAGTAGGTTAGTCTGAGAGAGAAGTAACTGGCCCAGAGTCACCCAGCTAGTTTCATGGCTGAATGGGGATTTGGACTCAGATCTCCCCGGTCCGAGTCCAGCGCACTAGCCACTACACCACGCTGGGAAACTAAAGCCTCATTCAGACGTTATTAACACCCCAGTCTCCTGATCATGGAAAGGCGTGCAATCATGCTTATAGCCTTTGCTTCCTCAGATGAAGGCTGTAAGCATGACTGACCCGCACAACAGGGGAGAGTGATGGATATGGAGGGTGGGACTTCTGCCTCGTTTTCAGAGATTGTACGCAAGTACAGTCTCCATTAACAATGTCTGAATAAGGCCTATAGTAGCTGCTGCTTGTATCTGTGGGAGATGCAAACTCGTTGATGAGGGATTTAAGTGGGGCCAAAATGGTATTCTAGCATTTGCACATTATGCAGAACTACCATTGCCCAATTCAGGTTATTCTACTAGCTTTGGAGAATTTTGAACCAGTCAGGGACTTGCACATTAGTTCCTCCCCACCAAAGCATGTTGCTTTTCTCTGTTTCCTGTTTAGCACAAACTGTAGTGTAGGCCTTTATGTCTGAATTGGCAACTTATGGTTAGGGTTTGCCCTCCAAATTACATTCAGAAATCATTGCTGAGGTAGGCTTTTAATTCTGGTATGGAAAGTGTTGTGGTCCAGGCCTGAATTATATACTAAATATGCTCATTAGCTAGCATACAAAATTAGGCCTGTCTCATAGTCACCAAGTGACCAAGTTCTTTTATATAGTGACCATGTAGGATCTTGGCGCAAGGAAGAAAGGAGATCAGACCAATCCTAAATGATTCAATGGGCTTTACTGAGTATAAAAGAATAACAACATCAATCTAACTAAGCAGAAAGCAGAACCTTCTATCAGTATTACTAACAGTATTTCAACCCTAGCCAGCACCAATATTCATCCAGTGTTCCTAACGAACATATGTGTGTGTATTAAATCTTCCTAGAGCCTAATACAATTCAGATATAGACGGGAAAGCAGGGGTAAGGAAGGCTGAGGGCTGGCATGGTTTGGGGAGATCAGGAATTAGTAGAGGGAAGGGGGGGGAGGAGAAGGAGGGGAAAGGATGGAGGGATCCAAGGCTTGTAGAGGCAGCATATTACCAGGATCAGAGGCTTGAGAACGGTGGATCTTTCAGCTGAAGGAGCGAGGCAGCTGGGGACAGGAGTCTTTAGAGCGATCATCAAGCATGCAGTTTGCTCAGAGCAAGGCTGAGAGTCAGAGCACCATGGTTGGGGGAAGTCTTGACTTCTCACTGCGCAGCAGAAGTCACAGAGTTCCAGTTCATGGACAGAGTTCCTGCTTGTTGCCCCGCAGCTTAGCAGCAAACTCTGGGATGGCTCTCGAGCAGATCTTGCTTGTAGGCGAAAGACTGCTTGTAGGCACAAGACTGCTAGTCCTCTGTCCAGTAAGCTTCATTCTTTATAGTTGTATTTTCCTTTGATCTCTCATAGAGTCTATTTGAAATCTCCTCATCTTTTCCTGGGTCCCCAAAAAGGTGACAACTTGCTGTTACCTCCTGGATATCATCTTTTAATTATTCAGCCAGTCCAGAGAGATCTCAATCTCATCTTCTGTTAGCTGCTATCTTGAGGAGGGGACATTGCCCAAAGCAAATCTGCATCTCTGAGTTGCAAATGGGCCCCTTCTAGATTTGCTAGCCTGGTCCCAAAAGGTGTTAAAAGTCAGGAGTTAGTAAGAGAGAATTAGTTCTATTTGTGTGAGACAGCAAGTACATTATTTCTTGTGTACCTCTATCTAGTGTGTAATTATAACAAGAGAATATTTAAAGTAACATAAAAAGGGGTACATGTGTGAGACGAGTTAATCAATACATTTGACTGAGGCAGAAGCATCCTGTCAGTGAGGAAAAAGGATAATTTCAGCAGTGTGAGACTGGTAATTAAGCCTGACCCATTGAGTCTGTTGTGAGTTCCACAAACACTGATAAACAATGCTAGATTACCCCTGCCTTTACAAATCATTTACCAGGCATTACCCAAGCAGATCTGGGTGTCAGTTCACCCTGAGTCCAGGCATTAATTCCTGTCTTAATAAAATGGAACCAGACACAGGCCTGAATTCCATATACTTCTGGGTTGGTACCTCTGGGTTGAGGTTGGGGTACATGTGCCCCAACATAAGACTGTAGTGTAGGCCTTTATGTCTGAATTGGCAACTTATGGTTAGGGTTTGCCCTCCAAATTACATTCAGAAATAATTGCTGAGGTAGGCTTTTAATTCTGGTATGGAAAGCAAGTGCCATAGTCTGCCAATTTAGATATCATGGCAAATTATGTTGCAAGTTACAGAGTTGGAATCTGTGCATGAGTAGGGAGTACCCAATGTTGTAGTTCATTCCTGATCCTTCAAACCATAGAGGATCATATGCATTTGATCATATTAGAGGATCATATGCATTTGAGCCATTGTGATTTACCATTACTGGCTGAAGTGCATTCAAACCGTATTTAAGGTCTAGCTATCTTATCTTCCCTATTAATATTAATGTATATATAATTGCATAATTCATTTTGATTAGCTTTTTTATTTCATCTTGTATTATGTGGAGGTAAGTTACGTATTTCAGTAAAAGTAGAAGATGGAATACTTATTTAATAAGTAGTTGCTAAACTTTTTTTCTTTAATGCAACAACACTCAATTATGCTGTGCTTTAGATCAGATAGTAAGTGCTTGCTTGTTAAACTGCAAGGGTTATTTCAGTTTATTTCTCCTCACTAAACCAAAAAGTTCCAAGAAGACTTTTTGTTTAAAAGTATTAAAATTTAAATGCCTTTTACCATGGTAGATGTAGAATAATCCATCTATCTTCATTAAGGCATATAGCTTTGAAACTTGTGGTTTTGCTGCTTGTGGGTTATGGATGCATGCCTTCGCTTGTCAAGATAAATGTATTATTCTGTAGCTGTCTTACCTCCCAGTATGGGTATTCAAGTTGTATGGTAGACCTGAGCAAAGCAAGCAAATTCTCCAAGGATAAAGAGAGAAAATGTACATACTCCTAGGAATCTCTTTTCCAGAGCTAAAATTGACATTTTTATAAATAATTTCCATGTAGCAGACTTCAAACTCACAATCACAGCAATTCAGTGATATGCATTTGGCATGAGTCAGTTTCTGTTCTTAGTGCTTTTCATTGGAAATAGCATAAAAAGTAAGATTTCTCTGAATTTTTTATGCTGTGGGCTTACAGGGGACCGAAGATGTTCGTTATTTATGCTGTCATGCACGCTTAGACAACCACAACTGGAGAAGTGGTCATAAACCTCAGCTGCACTTTGAGGGTCATGTGTTTTATTTAATTTTTAAAGAATCTAGAAACCAACTAAGCAGTTGATAACAGGTCAGTTGCAGGTGATAAGAGAGATTTTAGATGGGACATTACTTCTCCTTCCACACCTGGCATAGTTACATTTATATCCTTTGCACAGCATTTCGTATGCCCTATGTTGCTTCATAAACATATGGCATAAACAATTGCTGGCTGCCGACTTGCAAAGCAACACAATGCATTTTTAAAAGCAGTGTTTGTGTAAGGGTCAGAAGATTTATTTTTTGCAGCAAATGTATTTATGGCAAAAGGAGCTTCAATTCTGAGTAAAAGAGATGAGTTAACTGACTGCATTTCATCAGCTTAAACATCATACCTATGTTGTGTGTGTGTGTGTGTAATAGATATCTTTTTCCTAGAAGTGTTAGATCTGATTTATGCAGACTTCTAGAATGTACAGATCTTGAAGTATATGGACACTTGTAAGAACTGTAATCTCACTAGAAAGTTCTAGAGTTCTAAAAAACAGAGCAACACTTTAGAAAACAGGCTGTTTTGTTTAATAAAATATTATTGTAAAAATGTTCCCTTTAATTGTCTAGAATTAACCAGTTGATTTGTAGGCTAATCTTTTAATAGATTCCTGCATGATTTGGGTAAAACGTATAAAGGATGTTATTTGGAAAACCATTTGAATCTAGCTTTTGACAAAATGCAAACATTGTGGATCATTACTCTGAGGGCAGTAGTTGAAACAAATATGGAATGGAGCTATTTTTCATACATTGATTTTTTTTTTAAGCAAACACAGATGTACATAAAAATGCAGTTTTTATTTTGTATTGGCAGCTTCCAAATGTTTAGTATCTTTTTCCAGGCATTGCAATTACTAAAGCATCCATGATATGAAATCCATGCATCCCACAAACTAATTATATTTGCAAGGTCAGAATGAATACACATTTTCAGAAAAATATAAGGTTATATAAATGTGTCTTCCACTTGGCTGTTATATCACAGTTTGTTGATCTGGAGTATAATGTGTACAATTCACAAATTTGTCTGATAACAGAAAGTGGTGTGTGATTGTGTTTATTTTACTAACCAGTATATTCACAGCAATCACTTCCAAATATCTCTCCAGTAAAGATGTGTTAATTACAAAACAGACAAGGTCTTCTATTATATTAAAGCTACTAACAAGAAGACAGCAGGAATCACACATGTAAATAGCATCATCAACCCCTATTTTAGTCCTCTGTTTTGATCTGTGAGTTGCGCATAGACCAAAGGTGCTATTAAAGACTCACTGTATGAAATAGGCAGCATTATATGAACAAAATTTATTCAACAAGAAAACAGACCTTTAACATGAATTTAACAAGCCTGAGAAATTATAAACTATCATATGCTGCAGATTCATGCAGTGATAATAAACAAAAAAAGGAAAGGAAGAGGTTTCCTTAAGCTAGCCAAACCGCTAATGGTTTTGTTATAAGCTGTCTCCTGTTGAAGTGACCTCTGCAAAGTCTCAAGGCACTTGCACCAGGCAGAATTAAATCGTCCAGTTGGTGAAAGAACTGCAGTATGGGAAAGCGTTTAATTAAAAAAAAAAAGCCACCTTAATCTATACACCTTCTCTCCCCCCCCCCCCACCCCTTGTTATGCAGTGTTACATGGAGCTCTTGATTTTACTTCTCAGGAAGAAGTAATTTTGCATTAAGCCTTTAGGCTGCATTTTAATGCAGTTACAAGCCATCGTGGTCAAAGCATACTAAGAGCTCTAAAAAAACACTTGAGCACTGGCAAAAATGGAAATAGCATCCATCTGTTTTCTCTTGAAAATGACTCTTGTAAGATCTGTGTTCCAGCTATTGTGTCCGTAAAGTTTCCACTGCTAAATAGAAGGTGACCATGTTGCTGTCATGCTCTTCAAAGTACACAAACCTGCAGAAGACTAGAGTTCCTACATATATCCAAGTGCTTCCCAGGGCTTTATCCTTGAATCTTATTGTAGCATAATTAACACCTCCTTCATCCATTGCTCATTAGTGTACTGGACATTAATGAGCCTATTTATTTTGATACGATTCTCTAAAGAGAGAACTCGTTTGTTCTTGCTGTGCAAAAAAAGCAATTATGAGATTGCATAGAAATCAAAATGTAGGGTGTGTTTCTCCATTTATGCTTTTATTGCGTCCCAGATCTAATTTTAGGTTGCAGGTTGTTGAGCATGTTAGTTTTCCTTAAGACAGTTGCTATAGTGATTGCAGTGAATTCCTTTAATCTTGGTGTAGTTAAAACTATTCTTTTTTTCTCATTGGTTGTAATGCTGCTGCTAAGTAGAAGCAAAATATCACTCAAGTCATGTTTTTGTCCAGTAGTTTACAAGAAAGTTGAGTACTCAGTTCAGAAGAAGGTGCAATTATGTGTTTAATAAGATATTACAGTTTCTTGCAGTCCACAGGCTTAACAGTGAGTTTAATTTCCTCGTCTAGTGTATCTGAGAGCTGATCAAAAGCACAATGGAATAAGCAAGCCCACTGGTGTTGATATTTTAGGCATAGAACTGTGAGCCTTTATTCAAAGAAGCAGCAGTGTAGATGTGATTTAAAACTTCAAGGCCACTGGGTATTCAGGGTTCCAAATTGGTTTGTACCTCATGTAGTTCCACAGCAGACCACTAGATGGCTGAAGACATTTTACCAAGAAGATTGTCCAAACATGACCTTGTAAAACAGACTGTTATAATCATAGCAGAGTTGCAAAACCTTACATTTGGCCATTTATTTAGCATCCTTTGCAGTCAGCTATCTTGAAAAGTACATATGGAGCTCAAATGCGAATACAAGCAATTTTGTTAGAAAAAGCCATTGCAATCTTGGATGGGTTCCATGTTTTCTAGTGGAGCAGTCAGTTAGAATCCATTCTAGGAGTATAAGTGTTAGTACTGTAAAATATGATGAAGCACCTTGTGATTCTGATACCCTGCCAAGTAATTGTATCTTTCTCCTCAGAGTAAATTCTTTGTGTCATTTCCTATCAACTAAACCTCTAGAGAACTACAGTGTAGAATATTTAGTTTTGTTTTTGCTTACTTTTTATTTATCCTCCCTCTTTGCTGTGGTTGGGCATTTGCAGGTGTTCATAAATTAGAACATCTGGTTCAAATGCTGTTTCAAGAGTTTGGGGAACTGATTTAGAACCAGTGTTATATTTTTAAAAATGCTACATTTAAAACTGAAACTTAAATGCTGGCACACGTCTCAAAAATACTGAAGCTTGTTCAGTTATAACTCTGTCAGGCAGTTGCCCTGGGATAGCAGGGGAAATCTATTCAAGAAAACATCCTTCCTTCCATGGATTGTTTTTAGATTCCCCTTGCATGCACAAGGCTGGGGGTGTGGTGGGGTGTAGTAGCGCTGTGGCTTTGAGTTGTTGTTGAATTATAAAATACCATCATGCAACACTTGGTCAGATGTGGGCAAACTTGACTCTTCAGCTGTTGTTGAACTAAAAACCCCACAACGCCCAGCCACAGTTTATTGTGGCTGGGGAGAATGGGAGTTGACGTTCAACAACAGCTGTATGGCCAGGCTTGCCCACCCCACTCTTGGTGAAGTTTGTTTCCAAGCTGCTACACATATGATCAAAACTTGTGAAGCTAATCCTGATAGTACTGGTGAGCTGTTCATTGTGGAGATCCTCGAGTACACAACACAAGAATTAATATCTGAGAAATAACAGCCATGAGGCAATCGTCCACCAATGCAAAAATTTTGTGATACACTTGTGGTTTTCCCAGCAAGATAATTCAAGAGATTGAGCCACCTTATTACAAATGCCAATCTCTATCCTTAAGAAGCTGGTGCCTTGTAAGATTAAATTCAGTGCACACAGAGCTGGGTTTTGCTGCCAGTGATTCTAAGCAAACTTTTTTGAAGGGGAAAAATGTAAATAAACTACTGTTTTAGATTTTTAAAACTCTGTACTGTATCTTATATATTATATCATGTACTCATAGTGCTACAGGCATGTAGCACCCTTCCCTGCCAGCAGCAAGCAACAGGATTTTCGTGTACCTTGTTGCTTTAGAGTAATGGAAGGTGCCCATGCTAGATAGAGCCAGTCTGACCTGGGGAGGAGAGAGAGAATGCTAACCAGTTTAAAAGGCAGGAGAGAAGCATGAGTTGGTTGCAGTTCACCTACCAATTCTTGAATTTTTGTCACTCCAGGTAGAGGAATATATCCTTCATAAACTTGGTCTGAGTTTGAAGCTTTGTTCCTGCAAAGGAATCTGTTTTAGAACCTGCTTCATCATGTCTGTTCATATCCCATGTGTGTCTGCTCTTGTAGCCACCATTAGTAAGTCCTTCGGTAGCTATGTTGGGCAGTGTAAACTGAGCGCTAGGTTTGCTAAAATGTGGAAGCAGGACCCACCATCTTCTCTTTTTCTCCAGCTTCAAAATGGTGAGAATGCTTGTTCATCAATGAGTCTGTTAAAATTCAGTAATATATTTCCAAGTCCTTAAAGGAAACCTTGGGTGAAAGACTACAATATTAATTCCTCTAATTTACTGAACATTAGGAAGTTATACAATGCATATCATGCCCAAGGAAAATTAATACATTGTCTTTGTTACTGGTTGTCTTTATACCAGTGTTTCATGTGAAGAATGATTTGCACTGCATAATAAATTGAATGAATGAGTGAATAAAATATGCCAATAAAGCTGACACGTACATTAGTTACCCCCTCCCTGCTGCCATGTAGGCATAAAGAGAGATGTCATAACCATGAGGGCTCTGGGGAATGGGCCCCAGATGCCTCTCTTGTGCTCTTCCCTGCCTTCACAGTACAAGCCTTCATCCAAATCTGCTTCTGCACTGAAGTCACTTGCATGACTTCATGCAAAGAGGCACCTTTTTAACGTGGTGATTCTCTTTATTTAGCAGGAGGAGAGTAATTGGCCCTATCCAACTCCAGCACAGTACCTCCAGTGACTGTTGCTGGTGTCTATCTTGTGTTTCTTTTTAGATTGTGAGCCCTTTGGGGACAGAGATCCAACTTATTTATTTGTTATTTCTCCGTGTAAACCGCACTGTGTCATTTTTGGAAGGGCGGTGTAGAAAGAAAAAGAAAGAAAGAAAGACGGGAGCATAAAAACTGTGGGTAGTTCCTCATGTATGGTAAATGCGCACTTGTATTTAACTGCATATATGTGTGCTAGAAAGCCGTGATTGACTGCAGTGAAGTCTGTGTATGTGCAAGCCATATTCAGACTTTTGGTGCTCATTCTTATAGTCCTGTCTAGTGCTGTCACTCATCCCCTCTAGCCAACTACTCATGGTTACAGCTCCGTTTGTATGAAGGGGGAAGCCCAGTAACCGTGACAGCAAGTGCTTCCTTGTGTAGCAAACTGGATCACCCGTGGCTGCCGCTCACAGAAGTGTCATCATCTTCTTAGGGCCCTTCTTCCTTCAGACAAATTGAGCTGAAACTGTGAGCAGCCAGCTGGAGGGAGTGCTATAGTTCCGGAACAGGGCTTCTCTTCATTGGGCATTGTTCTCTTCATAAGCATTAGCGCCGAACATCTGAAGAGGGCTACAGTGCAATTCAGTTGTATGATTGCATTGGAGAAGCCGCTGCCAGTCTGTGAAGACAATACTGAGCTAGATAGACCAATGGTCTGACTCAGTATATGGCAGTTTCCTATGTTCCTATGAAGCTATTTTCATGGCTTCAGGTGTATTCTGTGTAGGAAACAGTGCAATGTTTGAGGCTGCAAGTCAAGGAGATAGTGTTTGTGGAGAGTGTTGCCCCTGGTACTTCTCCAGTGGACCTGATGGTATTGCTTATGGTATAATGCATTTCCCCTTGAACCTTTCTTTTGAGAATCATGTGGTTGCACGTCTTTCCTCTCCTTTAAAGAGTTCAAAGGATTTACACAGTAATCTAAACACTACTTTAAGGTAGGTCAGTGTCATTATCTCCATATTATAGATGGAGAGCCAAGGGATAGTAGATTGTCTAAGGCCACTTGGTGAGTTTATAGTTGAACTGAGATGTGAACTTGAGACTTCTGGACTCTCATCTCCCAGTCCTACCCACTATAGTGCATTTGCTTTCTCTGTTTGGAGAACAAGGGATAGCCTGAAGGATTCAGCAATTAATTTTGAAGTTGGGAGAAATGGCTTGGTTCTGAGAGCCAGTGTGGTGCAATGGTTAAGAGTGTTGAGCTAGGACCAGGGAGACCCAAGCACTGTTCCCTCTAAGGCATGCACACGTGCACGTACTCACAAGTTTTCTGATGTCTGCTCAGTTAATTTTAGATCTTGCTCAGGTTGAATTAGGAAGGTCCCACTCTGAATGCATGTGTGCACACACTACCTTGATACTACTGCCCAGAACAAAAATCATTCTGCACAGAGATGAAAAAAATTAGAAAGACCACTGGACCCAAGTTCAAATCACCATTCAGCCCTGAAGCTCACTGGGTGACTCTAGGCCAGTCGCTTAGCTCTCAGCCTAACGTACCTCACAGTGTAGTTGTGAGGATAAACATAACCATGTATCCCATCCTGAGTTCATTGGAGGAACAGTGGGATATAAATTTAAAAATAAATAAAATAGATACAATTTTATACATAGTATTGTGATCTTTAGCATTTGTTTCTCTATTCAGATTTTGTCAGGTAATCTGTTTTGCAAACATAGAACACTTTCTGAAGGTCCCTTGGGCAAAACTAATAGAGGATATATTGTGAGCTCCATAGGAACAAACACAAATAAGTAAAATAAAAAATTCTGAAAGTTGCTTACTGTACTGTCATACATGACCTTGATTTCCTCCCTTTCCACCCCGCTCCCACTTCTTATTCTTCTTCCTTTTGGTAGTGAGTGGGGTTGTTTTACTCCTGGCCATGACACTGACAAGGTCGTCATAATCCATCCGACAGTTTATAGCCTTTTTCCTACTTGAAGGGAGTAAAAGCATCTGACTAGAAGGGAATACATGGGGCAAGTTCCTTGCTGACTATAATTTTGTTGTCATATCAAGTATTCCAGTGGTATAATTGATGTGACAGGACTGGGCTTTAAACATAGTCCCTTAGCTTGTGCTCACTTTCAGTTTTAGTCTCTCTGTCATTCAACTTGACTAGGTAAGATGTAGGTGACAAATATATACATGTCTTTAAAGTTGCATAGCTTAAGTGTTTGTATATATGTATAGATAGCCACCAAAGTAAGAGTATATAAAACTTAATTTATTTTCTCTCAACTCCTTGAAACATGTAGTAATTGGTGTTGCCTAACAATACAATACTGACTTGGTGTACTGATGGCAGAGGCAGCAGGAGGGTTTTTTTATTAATATTATAATTAAATAATTTTCTGGAAAAAGGCCAAAAAACAGATGTGAGTTGATCGTGACTTGTCCACTGTTACTTGGTGCAATTGCTTGCATTTTCTATGAAGAATTGACTTTGGTGTCTTGTTTTTACAGGTTGTTATCGATGCCTTCAGATTGATCAATGCTAATATGATGGTCTTGGGACATGAACCAAGACAAACAACTTCAAATCTGGGTCACTTAAACAAGCCATCTATTCAGGTAAATTCAGTGTTTGGTATTAGTGTGTTCATTTTGAGATATGTGTAGCTTAAAATAAGATCAATGACCATTCAATGATATATATACAGTAGTCTCAACTACATACATACAGTAAGTACATACATACACTATTTTTCAGTATGTATTCAAAATTTAATCTAAATCAGTTCAGTCTAACTTGTTAAACCATTAGGTTTTTAAAAACATTTAGCCTTACTACAGATATACAGTGACTACTGCCAAAGTTGTTAGAGGGTTCATAAGAAATGAAGATGTTCATACTGGGTTTACTTATTTTTTACTATTACTTTGCCTTTGTTAACTACTACATGCTGTGTTAAATATGTATGTTAAATATCACTTATTTCTAGTTTTGAGAAATCATTGTTTTTGTTAGTCTTAATGTGTACTGAGATCATAAAGGTGATTAAGTTGAATCATTGAATTACTTCTAAAGTCAACTTTTGATTTCAGTGCATCTGCTCCACAAGTGTGTAGTTTGAGGATTATATTCCCCTGCCTTTAGGACTGTAGTCAAACACCAGAGAAAATGTACTGTTCAGCTGTTTCCTTACGTTTTGAGATTTTACTTGAGGTAAGATTGAAAGCAGTCCCTGGACTCTGCTTCCTTCCACTCCCACCTGACCCTGGACAGAAGATAAAGGATAAATTGGGAGATCCAGATTATCTCACAGTTTACTGCTTAACTTCTACTTGTGGTTAAAGGATCTGAAGGGCTGGACATAATCTTCTGCTGAATAGAATCCTGGGGCCAAAATAACCCATAAATATAGTTTTTTGTTGGTGGAATTCACTTGCAAGTAAATATGCTTAGGATTGCAGTTTACTACAATATTCAGTCCTAATCACATTTACTTGGAAAGAAGTCTTATTTATTTATTTAACAGGGGAGTGTGTGCGCGCGCATGCGCGCACCCGTCAGCACATGTACATGTACATGTGCACACACACAATATTGATCTTTAATGTTTTCTAAATAAAAAGTTTTCAAAGGTGAATTGGAACCTTAGGAGTTCACCAGTTATGTTCATATGGAAGTAAATTCCATTGATACAGGATAGTTAACAGATCCCTGTTGTTTTTGTGTTTTTAAGAAGAAACTGCTGACTTATATTTGAGACAATGAAACTGCCAATTTGACTGCTGTTTTCACAGTTGCTTTATATATATATTTAAAATGTAGAATATTGTTATCAGCCCCTTGGGAGGAATTGGTCCTGAAGGATGGGGAATAAAATAAATGAATACAATGGAACTGACAGAATCTGCTTTCTTCAGGATTTCTATCTAAATGAACAAAATGTGTCCTACTTAGGGTCAGTGTAGATTTAACATTCCTAACTCTTAACAGTAGTTAGGAATTATCAGCCAGCCACAGGAGTAGACATCCTCTCCATATGTCTCTTCTGTGAAGTAAATTTCTCCCTCCTGCCTTAAATGCAGTTAAGGGATATTTCAGTACTAATCTTAATCAGAGTTAACACTCACCAGGTTCCCCCATCAACCAGGATTTGAACTCTAGTTAAGGAGGTGCCTAGCTGATGTTAACTTAAGTTAAGATCAATACTAATATATCCCCACTCTATGGTTCAGCCAAGATCAGGGGAATATACTCAAGAGGGCCTGCAGAGGGACCATACTATCCTGCTGCCTGCACCTGATCTCTTAACTGTGGGTAGGAGATCAGTCTGTTACATTTGCACAGGCCCTTAGAAAATGTCAGTCTCTGTCTTTTAAACTTGTATATACATACAAGACATAATTGCTGCTATAAATTGTGGGGAGAGGAGGAATTAAAAGAAGCCTTTTCAAACAACATACTAAATTTGCTGAATGCAATGTCTTGGACATGAATGGAATGTCTTTAATGTTGCAGGCAGGCCACGTTAAAATTTGATCTTGTAAAAGATTTAATCTGGCATTTGGATTCCAGTTTTCCATTATTAGGGCTGGGTGGAAACAAACCTCCATGCAGAAAGCATCTTGTTTCTTAAACAAGCATTCCCTCATGAATGATTAATGCTTTGTCGTTATCATTTTCATGCACTAATGATAATACTGCCAAAAACATATTATTTTTCTTTTAAAATGAATTTTAAAAGGCCCGGATAGTTGCAACCAAGAAGCCTAATTATTCCTCTGAAGATTAATTACAGGAGCATTAATAGCAACATATGCTGTAAACACTGCATTCTCATCTGAAAACAGCATAGTACCACTGCCACACTGGAATCGGAGACTCCAGCTTCTGCTCTTGCCTTGGAGACTTGGTCTGGTCATAGTTAAACCCCTTCGACTTCAAAACATATTGGTAGTGTGATTGATTATTCACAGATTCTCTGTCTAAGAGTAGTTTAACAGAATAACTCATGCAGGCAAAATAATTTGTTTAATAAATTGGAGTATGTTCTTTATTTGAGTCTGTGCAAACTGCAAAGTATAATGAGTATTGCAAGAAACCTACTAATGTTTTTGATTGGGTACAGGCAAGCCTGTGCTTGTATGTTTCTAGAGAATATATTACTTGGCTTTTTAAGGCAGCATGTAATGACCTCTCATGCAAACCCCAACAGTGTCATACTGCTTCATTGTTTTGTTTTTGCTTTGAGAAGCAAGATTAAGTAATCTCTTCATCTCAAATCAGCCATTAAAAAGCATAGCCTATTTCTGCAGGACTGATTCCAAGCCAACATCGTCCTACTACATATTCCAACATTTTATTTCATTTAGCACAGATTATTATGTTCCATTTGCTAGAAAACAGAGGTCAGAATTCAAAGAAATATGCACACATTGAGAAATAACAGCTATTGTAGCATGGGATTTTGTGGCTGAAGCTCCTATTGCCAAAGAGACATGCTGCTGTTTGACTTCAGAAGTGACTTATCTTTTCCTCAGCAACTGAAAACTCCTGCAGCATGACAAGAAAAAACTCAGTTGTTGGAAACAAGCAAAGCCCCAGTTGAAGGTGTGGTTTTCTCTTGTGCCTAAGTGATATTTCTTTGGATCCTGGCCAGAAGTAGTTAAGCACATTTATTTAACTTTCATTTTGTGTTGAGACGTATGAGGTGCATTCAAATTAGTATTGTAATAGGAACATAACTCAGTCTAGTCTGCTTTCCCTCGAAAAATCTATTTTGCATAATTGCTCAAAAATTAAAATTCTGGGTGACAAGTTTGACAAATCAGTTATGATGAGAATTAATCATATCCTGTACTGGCATACTAAAAAAAAAAAAAATTGAAACTCTAACCAACTGCATATTTACCCACCTGCCGTGGTGCATTTTCTTGCACTTTTTGGATAAGTGTTTCAATGGGGTTGCAGCAACCCAACAGGATGTAAAGCCTGCGTAAAGGTAGTGTGTAACTGACTGTTGTCCACTTGTGCAGCTTTTGATGTAGAAACCCGACTCCTTTCAGAAAAGTTGTTCAAATAACTTTTGGCAGTATTCGCTCTCTAAACGCAGCAACTGGGGGGAAAGTCAAACATGGGTTTTAAATGTCCAGTTGTATTGTCATGTTGCAGTTGCTCACAGTAGTGGAATGCTGTTATGGTTCACCAAAAGCTGAAATAAAAAAATCTAAATTATTGGTTCCAGTTGAGTTTTCTGCATGCATATGGATAATTGCCGTCTGTGTTTGGAGGTCCTTGATTCAACTCTGGCCACAGTTGTGGGCACACTGTGGTTTTAGGCAAGCAACAGTTCATAGCCTCAATGTGACATGACGATAATGCTGGCCTTCTTTACAGGATTATTATAAGGATTACAAGGATAATGTGAAGTGCTTTTGACACTCTTATAGGGAAGGGAAGCTCCTGACCTCTGGATTTCAAAGAAAAAGCTTGCCAGGGGGTGGGGGTTGGAGTGGGGTGTTCTATTGTGCCATAAGGAGTGAGACACACTGCATGAAATGCAGTACTAAGTATTGTTCGTTTGCATAATTGCTTCATCAGGGAGAAAAAACATTATTTAAACCACATAAACTGATGAGAAAGTCGGACATAGTTGTCAAGGCTACTTGGATATAGTGAAGTCCAGCATTTCTATGCTTTAATCTGACTTCTGTGTCTCTGGTTCAGATTTTTGATCAGCTTTTTATGTTCCTTTTGAATGTTTTCTTCCTAGGCTTTAATTCATGGACTGAACAGACATTACTACTCCATTACTATTAATTACAGGAAGAATGAACTAGAACAGAAGGTAAGTTATTTTTTTCTTACAGTATTTTCAATCACTTGTTTGGGGTATTAAAAAAAAGTCATTGCAAATGGTTTAAACATGCTTGAAGCATGCTGCAATGCTGTGATTTGAAATATAACTTCTGATATTTCCTTGTCATTTTCTATTGCTTCTTTCTTTTACGTCATATAACGGATGCATTGCTGCACCAAATGAACCTCAGTCTGAACCCTCTTGTAGAAAACGACATCTCCTCCAGAAGGCATCAGCATGCATAACTAGTGAATGTTAAATATGTTGGTGAAAATCAGTCTTATTTAAACAATTTACGAACATCTTTGTTTAAATTGTGACAAAAAGTGGCTATTCTGTTTTTAAAGCCACATATTTTTGAAAGTGATTTTTCTGTTTCTGTGATGCTATTACAATGAACCTGTTAATTTTCTTACATTTATTTTTAAAAGTGTATACTGAACTCTGTTCAATTGCTTAATTCAAAGCAATTTACAAGATTGGAATAAAACTAAATTATCCCAGAACTCAACTACAGTTGACCCTCTGCAACCAAGACAACACAGGAGCAAAATATTTATGTTGAAATATGTATATCCTGCCTTTCTGAGAACTCACAAAGTGGCTTACAACAATATAAAACAAAACAAAAACAACAAATAATATTTTTATACCACTTTTCAACAAAAGTTTCCAAAGTGGTTTACATGGAGAAATAATAAATAAATAAGATGGCTCCCTGTCCCCAAAGGGCTCACAGTCTAAACAGAAACATGATAGACACCAGCAACAGTCACTGGAAGTACTGTGCTTGGGGTGGATAGGGCCAGTTACTCTCCCCTGCTAAATAAAGAGAATGACCACAAATCACCTGCAACCAAGACAACACAGCAGCAAAATATTTATGTTGAAATATGTATATCTTGCCTTTCTGAGAACTCACAAAGAGGCTTACAACAATATAAAACAAAATAACAACAAATAATATCGGTACAAGTACTTTCATGTTCATTGCATAACAACTCTTTGGAAATCGATCTATATTTCAGGTAACATGGTAAAAATATCATTATCAGATTCCACAAGTGAATTTTTCCACCTCCCTAGCAAAATTCTTTTCTAACTAGCCAAATCGGCTAATCTTTCCCCAGTGCACAAACTCATTGTAGGGTTTGATACCCACAGTGGATTCCACCTAGTTGGTTCATCATCATCAGGAAGTTCTTAATAGACAGCCAAATGCTACCTCTGTTCCAACACCCGACCATGCTGGTTCTCTTTGGGATTATATGGAAATTATTGAAAGACAGTATTGGATCACAACTGTCAATACAGTTTGGGGTGCTATACAAATTTGATAAATAAATAAAATAAATAATAAATAAATACATTAATGTTTTTTTCTGAAGATAAGTCCAAAGAGAATCCAGCCTTCTTACTCAGAGTGAATTCATTCTTGTGGCTTGCAAGAATCAAGTGAATTTTTTTGCCACTTTAAAAAAAAAGGGGGGGGGAGCTGTGATAGGTACAGGGGGCAGATCTGATGAAGCGTGACTGCTGTGCTAGCACAGGTGCTGTGTGTAGTAGACCTGTGCTTTCAAGACATGAAGGAACATTGGTTTTAAATAGTTCCTTCATTATCTCCGTTCCTACAGCAACACTTACTTTCTCCTCTTTGTTTTGTGTTCCAGAGACTGAACCTTGGAATTAACCAAAATAAGTGTTACCTTTTGTTCATTGCACTGCAAATACTTTTGCAAAGGCGATAAGCATAATTGCCAAGCATGTGAGAGGGAGGATTTTAGGATTCAAGGCTATTTCCATTAACATGCGGTCTCCACCTAGTGTGCTGGCATCCTTTCTGTCTGATGTGTTCCTCTACACATTCATGACTTCATTCTCGTGACTGAGAAGGGGACCTCTATAATTCTGACACCAATTATGTACTGGAAGCTGATAGTCTGGCAGAAGGCCTGAAACCACATGATCACAAACCATTTTTAGCACTCAATCAGATCTTTACAAATCCCACTGTGAGGGTGGGTTCAAGTTTCACAATTATCTTACCTAGCAAACAATTTCTATCTCATCAGATGATCTCCAAGGGAATGAATGCTCAAGACAGGTGAAGAGTCATTCTATGTAACAGAAAGTCATATGTGTTAGTCCCATATAATTCAGACATAATAGCAGTGTTCTAAATACTTGCCATCACTGGAAACTTTTCTTTCTCTTGGCATTTATTCCTACAAATCCTGATTGACATGAAATGTCTGCATGATTTCTCATCTGTTCTTCTACTGTCCTTAGTAGTTCAGATCTTATTGCATAGTCTTCTGTATAGGCCTCAGCTGCTCATACTTGACTACCTACCTCTTAACCACAGCAAACTCCTCTGCAGCCTTAATACTTTTATTGGTTGAGTCCTCTGTTCTGTCTTTTATTTTCTTCCCCTTTTTTTAAGATGTTGCTCAATTTACATAAGAAGAGTTGGATGGAAGGCTTAACCCTTCAGGACTACAGTGAACACTGCAAGCTCAATGAAACAGTCGTGAAGGAAATGCTGGAATTAGCAAAGAACTATAACAAGGTACCATGTTAAGTTGTTGACAGAGCAATTTTCCTGATATGAGAAATATCCAGGGATCAAAGTGTGCCCCAAACCCATGTTAACTTTTTGTAAATTCTGAATCGGGATTTACAAAATCTACAGTAATCCATTTGGATGGGGTAGCTGTTCTTCAATCAAGGTAGCTGTGCCCTGCAGGTGGGAAGCATGCATCCTTCAAAAGAACTAATCTTTCAGACTGGTAAAGTCTTGTGCTTAAGAAATAGTTGTGCTTTGCTTGAGAGAAAGGCTAACTTTGCTTGTACTTGCCACTTTTTAAAAAAAAGGAAAAAAGAGCGACATGAGTGCTCTCATACTGGAGGGCACAGCAAAGAAACATGCAGCCTTTATAACAGTAAGAAGGTAGTGTAAGCTTAAAGAGAGCAAGAGACCCTCCCCATTTCCAGGTGCCCGGTCAGGCAATCTCAGAATTTCGAGTGTTTGTCCTTGAGGGTGGGCCTCCTAGATATGCTGGGGATTCTGTTGGTGTACCGACCACCCCGCTGCACTTCAGTCTCCCTACCTGAGCTGGCGGGGGTGATCTCGGAGGTGGCCTTGGGTTCCCCCAAGTTTATTGTCTTGGGGGATTTCAATGTCCACGCTGAGGCCCCACTAGTGGGTGCGGCTCAGGATTTCATGGCCTCCATGGCAACCATGGGCCTGTCTCAGTTGGTATCGGGCCCTACCCACATGGCAGGACATACTCTGGATCTGGTTTTTGCCGACTGGGGAATAAATGATCTGGAGGTGGGGGAGTTTGAGATAACTCCCTTGTCATGGACAGATCATCATCTGGTGGGGTTTAGTCTGACTGCTCCGTCTGCCCTCTGCAGGGGTGGTGGACCGATTAGAATGGTCCGCCCCCAGAGGCTTATGGATCCGCTTGGATTCCAGAAGGCCCTCGGGGAGTTTCCAGTGTCCAGAGCTGGTGACCCTGTCGAGGCCCTGGTTGATCTCTGGAATGGAGAGATGGCCCGGGCTGTTGACACGGTTGCTCCTAAACGCCCTCTCCGGCTTGGTGGAGCCCGTTTGGTTCCTTAGTTTTCCTCGGAGCTTAGGGTGATGAAACAACTCGGGTAACAGCTGGAACGACACTAGAGGAAGAGTTGTGATGAATCCAACCGAACACGGGCTAGAGCCCATTTTAGGGACTACTCCGTGGCAGTGGGGGCGGCGAAGAAATGCTTTTTCTCCGCTTCCATTGCTTCTCAGTGCAGACTGGCGGAACTGTTTCGTGTAGCTAAGACATTGCTGCACACATCCCCCCAGGTAATGGGGGAGGAACCATCTACAACCCGCTGTGATCAGTTTGCGTGTCACTTTGCGGATAAAGTCGCTCGCATCCATGCTGATTTGGACTCCAGCGTTTTGGCAGTTCTGGCAGACGTGCCTCCAGTACCATCTGGTCCTATTGTGTTGGATTCTTTTCAGTTGGTGCAGCCTGAGGATGTGGACAAGATCCTGGGCAGTGTGCGGGTGACATCGTGTGCTCTTGACTCTTGCCCTTTATGCCTAATAAAAGCTGCCAGGTAGGGGGCAGGTAGATGGTTGGAGGTGATTATCAATGCCTCATTAAGGGAGGGCAAGATGCCATCATGCCTCAAGGAGGCGATGGTATGACCATTATTTAAAAAGCCCTCCCTTGATTCCTCCAACCTGGACAACTATAGACCGGTCTCTAACCTGCCCTTTTTGGGCAAGGTGATAGAGCGTGTGGTGGCGTCCCAGCTGCAGAGGATCTTGGATGATACAGATTATCTGGACCCTTTTCAATCTGGCTTCCGCCCCGGATATGGGACTGAGACTGCCTTGGTTGCTCTAGTGGATGACCTATGCCAGGAACTAGACAGGGGGAGTGCGTCCCTGTTGGTTCTGCTGGACCTCTCGGTGGCTTTCAATACCATCGACCATGGTATCCTTCTGGGCCGCCTCTCGAGTATGGGAATCGGAGGTACTGCGTTGCAGTGGTTCCGGTCCTTTCTTGGAGGGAGGGTCCATAAGGTGGTACTGGGGGACTACTGCTCAGCTCCGTGGCCATTGGCCTGTGGGGTCCCGCAGGGTTCGATCTTGTCCCCCATGCTGTTTAACATCTACATGAAACCACTAGGAGAGGTCATCCGGGGACTTGGACTGAGTTGTCAGCAATATGTGGATGACACTCAGCTCTATCTCTCCTTGTCACCTGATCCTAGGGAGGCAGTGGATGTCCTGAATCGGGGGCTGGAGGCCGTGATGGGTTGGATGTGGGCTAATAAACTGAAATTGAATCTGGACAAGACGGAGGTAATGTTGGTCAGTAGGAGAGCCAATCGGGATGAGGAGATTTTATCAGTTCTGGATGGGGTTGCACTCTCCTTGAAGGAGCAAGTACGCTGCTTGGGGGTATTACTGGACCTGGCTCTGCTTTTGGAAGCTCAGGTGAAGGCAGTGGCCAGAGGTACCTTTGCACGGCTTCAGCTAGTGCGCCAGCCGACCCTTTCTAAAGAAAGCAGATCTGGCCACAGTTACCCATACCTTAGTCACGTCACGGCTGGATTACTGTAACGCGCTCTATGTGGGGCTGCCCTTGAAGAATATCCGGAAACTGCAGCTAGTGCAAAATGCGGCAGCTAGGGTTTTATCTGGAGCTGCCCGGTGGGAGCACTTCACACCAATTTTGAAAGAGCTGCACTGGCTACCAGTTTGTTTCCGGGTCCAATTCAAAGTGCTGGTTTTGACCTTTGATGCCCTTAATGGTTTGGGCCCGGGATACCTGAGGGACTGCCTGCTTCCAAGGGTTGCTGCCCGCTTGATGAGGTCATCAGAGGGGGCTCTGCTCCGGGTGCTGACAATGAGGGAGGCTTGGCTGTCGTGCACGCGGGACAGGGCCTTCTCTGTTGCTGCCCCCAGACTCTGGAATGCTCTCCCGGTGGCTATTCACTCCTCTGTCTCCATCACAGCTTTTAGAAAAAGTGTAAAATCCTGGCTTTTTGCTCAGGCATTTATTTGATTCTCTGCTGCTGCTCTTTATAGTCTGTATTGCTTTTATGCTTTTGTTTTAAATTTTTAGTCAGATTTGTTTAATATTTTTTTCACGTAATATTTTAATTGTGTCTTTTTTACCATCTTGTGCTTAAATTTTTTGCTGTAAACCACCTTGGGATTGCTTTAATGAAAGGCAGTATATAAATTTAACAATAAAATAAAGAGTGGGGAAAGACTTGGGCACTCATCCCTGGCGTCAGAAGCACTATTCAGTAGGAGCCAATGACACTTAGATGTATCTTGTTGTGCATTGCTCTCTCATTGCTATCCTCCTCAACTGAAGTTTGATTATAGGCTCCTCAGGGCTTTTAAGTCATTCTCTAAAGTGCCTTGTACATTAATAACACTATATAAGTAAAACCCACATTCCACAGAGCACTTGCAATAGCCATAGGAACACTACCATGGCTTTCCTAGTAAGAAAAGGTTGCATGCATTGTGCTGGAAAATCCAGTATTCCCCACAAACAAAAGCATCAACTCAAGGAAATAGGACTGCATTCTATGCAACAAATGAGTAATGTAGTTGAACCTTTACTGTTGCTTGATGCCATTGTACCTTGTTTAAGTTGGCTTCCTTTGTGATTGGATAAATAGTTTAAATGATGTTATAGCTTCAGCTTCAACATTACAAAAGGATATTTAAAGTTGGGGGGCTTTTAAATTAATCTGGTCACAAATTCTAACCTTTTCTGCATTTCCTTCACAGGCTGTGGAAGAAGAAGATAAGATGACACCTGAACAGCTGGCAATAAAAAATGTTGGCAAGCAGGTGAGGTGTAATGAATTATACTGACGTGAAATAACATGCTTTGTATATTTTTGTTTAGTCACATGCTGATGATTTTTCTTTTTCTACCTTCTTTACAAATAGTGCATTTATTTCCACTGAAACAGATTATTTTGACTTAAGGTAGTCTAATCGGTACACTTAAAATTGTCCTTTGGCACCTGCCCCTGTTTTATATGGCACATTTTTGCACCTAAATAAACTATCCAGCATCTCAGCCTTTAAACACATTAAGTTTTTTCTATTATTTTTGTTCTTAGGCTGAGAAGCTAGCAGAACCAGAATACATTTCTATAATTCTGTCCGCAACAACAGTGAAACTAGTTATCAATATACCAAGCCCTTAAACAACCTGATTTTCCTTTGGTCATGTGGCAACAATTTTGGGATCATTACAACAGTAATAAGGACATAGCTCTTAATCCAAAGAACATGTGACTAGCTGCATGTTCCCAAATGAGTTTGACCCTTGTTCCTTAAACAATCCCCCATGCCACTTTCAAACTCTCCTTTGAAACTGAAGGGAGATTGAGAATGAGCTTGTGATGTAATAGGAGGTAGCTTCTCGTTCAAAGGAGAAATGTTTAAAACAAACAAAAAACCACTGGGCATTCTTGGTCCTAAGCTATAATACAGAAAACCAAAGAGAGTGACTCTTTGGCCATTCAGTGGTAGGGATGTGCATGGAACTGGTGGGTGCCAGTTCAACAGCGGGGTATGTGTGCACAACTTTAAGGGCGGGGGACGATGCACATCCCCCACACACAGGCACATCACTAGTTCTGGATACTTCCGGTAAAGGTAGCAAAGGGGGTGGCAGGGAGGTATGCTGCCGGAACCGAGCGCCAGCTGGGGGGGGGGTGCATCCTCCCCCCGCCCATGAAGCTGTTCGCACACCTGCTGGCGAAACCAGACACTGTTCGAACCAGTTCCATGCACATCCCTACTCGGTGGTGCTTTGAACTTTAAGAATATCTCCCAACATGCATTTAAACCAAATGACATGACACACCACATTTCAGTGTCCCTGGGTACGTGTAAGCATAGACATTCCTAAAGTAGTTCACTGAATGGTGGTCCTAGTAAGTAGCTATGCTTCAGCAACAGCAAAGGCTTCCTTGGCGATTTCAAATGCATTTATTTGAAAGTAGGGTTATCAAGTTGTAACCTGGAAAATAAGTTTCTTTTTTGTGTGCTCTCTCTGCAGTCAAACACATGGGAGACATATCCATACCTAAGTAGTGTAGCTTTCGGAAGCATCTAGAGCATTATACAACTCTAGCCCCTACCCTCATGAAGTGAGGAAACCCTGTGCACTCCATGGGCCTTCCTTTTTTGACCACTTTTTTGACCATCATTTTCATTCCTCCTTCAAAAAAGCAACAAATAGAATAGCATTCCCCACCACACACAGCCCAGCTCAAATCTCACCTCTTTTGTGAATTCACTAAGTGACTTTAGACAAGCAACAGTACCTCAGCATCAGCCTCCTGCTCCTAAAGCTACCACTTGGGGTTAATAATACTGGCCTACTTTCTGGGGACTGTTCTCTTTAGTTTGTTCAGAGTACTACATAAATACGTAGTTCCATGACTCCCTCAGATTTCAGACATGGTTACTTGGAGATGAGTTTTATTGTCAATAATTTTATTTCCTTTTTGGATTGGAATGCCTGTCTGCTGATAAAGTCGAAAGCTCAAATATAAGATACTTTGAATATATCTTAGTTTCTCCCTTAACAAATTGCCCTGCTGGATTATTAAAATTGACAAGGAGGACTTAAAATTGACTCTTATTATATCAATTAAGAAACAGCTAAGGACAATATAAATTGGGAAGCTGCTAAGAGTATGAGTATAGAAGAGAAGTTGCAGAATTGCTTTTGATCTTCAGTGTCAGCTTTAACTGTCTGGTGTCATATTAAGGGGAAATCCACCCTCCCATTAAAATGCCAGACATGCAAGGTAGGACCCTGTGTATCATGAGAACAAATGAAGAAGAACTGGCAAAGGTCCCCTTACTATCTTCCATTTAGTTGAGCTGTTTGGACTGTATTTGAACTTCCCCTGGGTGTTTCATGACACCTAAGACTAGAGATGTGCACAAAACAAATTTTGCATTTTTGTTTCGAGCTCAAAATAAAACACAGGTGGCTGAAACATTTCATTGAAATTTTGAGTGCTTCATCTATAAGGAGCAATGGGGAAACTCTAAACACCCAATTGTTCCCCATGGGTAGCTCCTAGGGACACCAAAGTGGGTTGGGTAGTAGGGCATGATGGGTGCTACCTATCGCCCAACCCACAGAAGAAAAAGGCAAGCTGGTGATTTTAAACAAATGTTTAAACTTTCCCCCAAACTTCCATAGGATCCTATGGCAGTTTTGGGGAAAGGTTAAAAATTTGTTTAAAATTGCTCGCTTGCCTTTTTCTTCTGTGGGTTGGGCGATAGGTAGCACCCATCATGCCCTACCACCCAACCCACTTTGGTGTCCCTAGGAGCTACCCATGGGGAACAATGAGCTGTTTAGAGTCCCTATGGCTGGAACAAGCTGCACTGAGTGCACTGCACACACATTTTGCAATACATTTTGGATCCCTGCCTTGAAAAACACTGCAGAAGCATATAGTAAAAGGGAATCTGCCCCTCCCTACACAGAACACACATTTCAAACACTGTCCAAAAATGGCCAAAATGAATCACTAACCCAGAATCCACTGCCAGCCACAGTGTCTGCTCTTCAGTAACATCATTGGCACAAGTTGCTCTCACACACAATTATGACTCCTTAGGTTCCTATCATTGCAACAACTGCAACAGCAGCAGCAAGTGTAGCCATAAGCTCAATTAGAGCAAATTCAGCCACATTTTGACTGACTGTACCAGAGCAGACAAGCAGTGAATAAAGCACAAGTTAGTTTCAAGGCCAGACATGGAGCTCATCACATCAATCACCAATAAATATTACTTGCATTTACACACACAGCTGCCACTGTCCATTTCTCGCCACAGCACTATCTCACAAACAAAACAAACTACAACTCAAGGAAGGTAGGCACCAAAGTTCTGTCTTTATCCATCTGAGATCCAGCAAAATCGGATAGTTATAGAAGCAATAGCACAGCATATTATACTGAGACTCACAATCAGATCTTCCTTCATTGCATCCTGCCTGCCACAGACAGGAGGACAAAGAAGTCATGTCCTGGGCAACTCAGCTCTGAAATCAGCTGTCCGAAGACTCTGAATAGGATGGAAGGAGTAGGAAGAAATTAGGGATGTACCAGAAACTGATTTAGTGTTCGGTTCCGAGCTCTGAACAAAATGCTAGATCTGACAGAACATTCCTGTTCCGAGTGCCATTTTGGATTCCAAAATGACCCTAGGAAAATTGTGACTTGAAACGGGCTGTTCCATTCCGAGCTTGGAACAGGCCCTTCATTTGAAGGTCATTCTGTTCCAAGCTTGGAGCACTCGAAATACTGCATTTGGTGTCAGAATGTTCCGACAGCGGAATGTTTTGCACATCTCTAGAAGAAATGTGAGCACTAGCAGCACGCTTAAGATATTCCCCCTGATGGATGGGACCGCTCTGGGAAGAGCATCTGCTTGCTTGGGTGTGTGCAGAAGATTCCAGGTTCCCTCCATGGCATCTACAGATGCAGAGCTGAGGGAGAGACTCCTGCCTGTAACCTGGGAGAATTCTGACTCTGAGTACTGTAGACAATACTGAGCTAGATGGACCAATGAAGAGAAACAAATCTTCTAGACTCTTACCATAAGAAGAACTCTTCTTTCTACTCTTTTTCTCCAGCGTATATCCCATGACACTGGTGCCTGCCTGTGTCTGGATAACACCGTGGCCTCAGATTGTTGCTGGGCCCCAACTGACAACCTGACACATGGGTTAGGGTACCAGTCCATCTCATCACGGATCATGGTGGTGGCATGCTTGCATTTGCTGTGTGAGTCAGCAGCACTAACAGGCAGACAGTTGGAGTCTGGTTTGGGGGCTGGCTGGGGAGGGGGGCAAGGTATGACCATGAGTCACTCACCCTCCATGGTGAGCTCTAGATAGCCCAGCCAGGGGAGGTTGGCCTTCAGAAAGACCTGCCGCTCCACCAAGTCAGCCTCCAAGAGTAAGCAATGGGGTATTACCACGTCCCCAGCCATGGAGAACACCCTCTTGCTCTAGACACTGCTTGGCGGGTCTGAGAGGAACTGTCTGTCAATCTTTGCCAAGTCTGGCCATACTTGGCAGTGCATTTCCCAACACTGAATCAGCTCCATCTTCTGGCCTCCCACTAGCACCTGCAGGTGCTGCAGGACACATTGCTCAGCTCTGCTGCAGGGCTTTGTAGTATCTTCCTGTACCTCTAACAAGGTGCCAAGGAAGCACCTGTGAACCACCAAGTGGAATGCTGAAGCATAACTGCTAGCTCCCTTGGCCCTGGCAGGGACACCACGCTGCTGGACTGGGAAGTGGTAGTGGTGATGCTGCTTCTAGAGGTAGACTGCACACTCATAGTAGGTGCTCCAGCACACTCCTCCTGGTCCCCCCCCCCCCGCAGCCTCCTCTCCTGGACTTACCTAACCTCTTCACCTAGCTCACCTAGGCTAGGGTTAGGGGTGACACCTTTGCTCTTCACCCTTGGGTCACATAGGCAGGACAAAACACCCAAGGGTGTCCTGAGCCAATCCACCACTCCAGCCCTCAGTCAGCCTGCCAAGGCAATTGCTTTCTCAGTGTACAGTATAGACTGGAACTGACCCATCGTCTTCTCAAGGAGAACAACAGCGAGCAAATTCTGGCTCAGCATTGCTGGCTCAGCACACAAGCTGTTTATGGCAACAGGGTTCGAGTGCCAAGACAACCTCAGAAATGAGTGCCCAGTCCTGGGTGGATAGCTTGCACACTTCCAACCCACACCTCCTTGCTAGGCCATGGATGGCCAACTCTTGCTCCTGCAGGAGCCAAAACAAAGGAGAGGTGGCATTCCTCCTGGTCAGAGGTCATCATGCAGGATCAGGTGTTAGGGAAGCCAAGCTTAAGCTGCCTCTCCTTGAGCATCCGCCTACCCTTTTTCCTTCGGTGGAAGTAAGCTGCTATCCTGTGGCACCCGTCCACAAGAGCAGCCATGGCAGCAGCAGACTGGCAATCAGCGCCTTTAGTGGAGATGTTTTGCCTGACCCTAGCCTCAGAAAGGCCAATCGTATCTTGCATGTCCAGATTTAGAGTGTGTGCCATACAAAGGATGGACACAAACTGAAGCCGCTCGGCTGCCATTGCCAGTCACCATGAACCTTCAAGGAAGGTTTTGCTGTGCAGACAGCCATCCCTTCACCTGGCTATCCATGGCCACCTACAGCTCATCTTCCATGTGTTTAGTGTCCAGCAGTTCCACATGCAGCAGAGCCCACCTGTGCTTTGCTGCACATGAAGGGCTGTCCACGCCACCAACAGCAGATGTTCCCTCACTCTCCTGCCCCACCAGTGTGGGACAGGAAAGAAGTATGCAGCCCACCTCCACTGGTCCACAGATCAGCAGCGAAGTGCTCACTAGTGTTGGGCACAGCTGCATGCAGCAGCCCCAACATGGCCTCCCATGCATGCCCAGTACAGCGGGGGCACCACCCGCCTGCTGAAGGTGGTGCATGATGGGATTTTATAGTTGGGAGCAAGCAGTAGGAGCAGCTGGCAGAAGCTGGCATTCTCCACCACCGGGAATGGCTGGTCATCCAAAGCTATCGGCAGTGGCCTGGGTGATCAGATGAGGCTTTGGGCGATCAGACTGCTTGCCTACTGACTGCACCCACCATGCTGGCAACTTCCACTGCTTGAGAGCAGGAGCAGGTGCCTTGCTGTTAATTGAGAGCACACCAGGTCTTTTGCTGCCAGCAGGAGCCCTTGGGTGATGCCGTTGCAGGTGCTTCAGCATCCCTGACATTGGAAGATGCATAGTTCTCCCCCCTTCCCCCACTGACCTGTGCCCTAGAATGGGTTGAGTCACCAGGGCAGAGCTCAAAGTGGTCCCACACCATGCTGCCATCAGAGCCAGTCTGGCCCCATTTATGTGGTGGTGGTGGTGGTGGTGGTGGTGGTGGTGGTGGTGGTGGTGGTGGTGGTACTGTGGCTGCTGGTTACTTCTGGAGGCCGCCACCAGCACCACCATCCTCAGAAGGTTGAGAAGGTCCAAGAAGCGGAATGACTTCCTACTGCTCCTCTGTCTCAGACTGGGAGTCACACTGCCCAGGGGGATTGGGGAGGATGGTGAGACTTCTCTAGCTGGGCTAGCAGCTGACACAGAAAGAGGTTCTTCCTTGATGGGGCAAGACCTCCCCCATAATTCTAGCACAGCCACCACTGGAAGCTGCACTACAGGACCACCCTTATGTGGAAAGGTGAGCCTGCGCACAACCACAGCGATAGGGACGGGTCAGGGAGTAGGGCCCCCTTGCCGTCACCCACCATCACCATGACCAGCATCACCCCTCCCTCTGACTGCCACTCTGCTCCTGCCTCTGCCTTGCACCGTCCTGGACATCTTGGTTTTTTATTTTGTTTTTAATTCAAGCCCTAACTCTGATGGGGGCGGGGAGAGAAAATAAGCACCTTTAGGATGGGAATTTTAAAAAGAGGGTGTGGGTTGGGGTGGTCTATTTATGCTGTATGTAATACACACAGTGCTGTCTATAGAACTGTAGTGCACACATAGAAGCTAGAAAAATTAACACAAACACAGCCCAAATAAAGAAGAGGGAAGCCAAATGAGGGAGTTTCAAAATGTATTTAAAAGGAACTGGGAGATAGAGAGAGCCCTTATAGTCTGTTTCTCTTGAAGTGTGGTGGGCCCAGTGGAGAGAGAGACAGAGTGCGCCTTCTAGCTTATCTGTCTCTCCCCCTCCCCCTTCCTTTTTGCAGTGACAACCATCTGCTTCCCCACCCCATCCCTTTAAAAAAAAAAATTGCACTGGCATCCCCAGTGGCTTGAACAGAGTTCTACTGTGGATTATTTCTTCTTCTTGTATGCAGCCCCCAGTGGCTTTAATAACTGGGGTGCTGTGCTGACACACACATACACACGCATTTGTAGCCGCAAACTGCACCTTTGCTGCTGCTGTGTGCCTGGATTGGAGTTCATTTTTGCTTTTGTAGGCTGGTGTGTGCTGTGACTTCTGCCTGGTGCCCAGCCTGCCAGGCTCTTTGTTTCCTGGTGCCCACCCCCGCCTTTTCTCTTTTGATTTTTTTTGGGCCTTTATGGTGCCTACCTGCCCTACCCCAAGCTGTTGAGTCCCAGTGTCTGCTCAGCATGAGTGCCTCAGAGCAATACCTGGTCAGATTCCAGCACAAGATGCCAGAAGGTAAGCCCCCTGCCCAGTTAGGTTAGAGTTCTTTAAATAGGGCCTAGTTTGCGGAAGGGGTTAGGTACTAGGTAGGACTGTAGGGAAGGAGGGATGAGTTAGGAGACTGCAGTAAACCTGTTTCCTTTGCCTTAGACTTACCACATTGTTGTGCACTCCCCGCCAACCAACCTCCCCCCAATAAAGCTTGCTTTCTCTCTCCCCCCCCCACCAATGGGGGCACAGTTGCCCATGATAATACTTGATTTGTATGATAAGCCAACCAAAAAGCAAGGAGAGCACAAGCCAATCGCAAGCCAGTGCCAGAAAACCAACCAGCAAGGAGAAAACAGACCTCCAAAATGGTGCTTGAAACGTTTTGATTGAAACGGTTTCGAGCTCAAAACAAGTCCTTCATGTAAAGGGTGTTTTGTTTCAAGCTCAAAACATTCGAAATAGCCCATTTCACGTCAAAACGTTCTGTACATCCCTATCTAAGACAAGAAGGTAGGGACTGGGAAGAAAAAGTAAGCTTGTTTGGATTATGTGAGATGAGAGGTTACAGAGAAGAAGAAGCCTAATGTGTGTTTATGGCTCATAAGTGTTGTGGTGGTTTTTTTGTTGTTGTTTTTAATTTACCCGTTTCATATTAGAGCACAAACCTAAATTTGAAAGAGAGAGAGAAAATCATCCTAAACTGTGCAACTCTTCAATTGAGCCACATCAAATAGTCCAAAGCTGGACCAAGATAAATGTAATTCATAAGCACATATGGATTCACTACTTTTGCTTGCAAGTTACTCATTTTCTAAAAACAGCCAGTTAGCATCATTTCAGGGGGGTTTTCTGCTTCACTGTGTTTCCTATCTGTATTTCATAATTTTGTTTTCATTTATTTAATTGGAAAGCGCTTTTGTTTTGAGTGAGGATATCTTAAAATAACATGGGATGAAGTCCCAGTTCCATTGGAAGCAAATGGCAAAGCTCCCATTGATTTCAATGGAGCCCAGATTTCATTAATGAACTTGGTAAATGAATAAGAAAAAGGGAGTGTTACAATGAGATTATTATTAAAGTAGGTTTTTCATTGCTGATTGTTATATAAGGGCCATAATACATGACACACAATTGTGTGATTCTTGCTCCCAAGAGTTTGTTTGCAGAGAGAGAGAATGAGAATGAACAGAAAATCCTGACATTCAGTTGGGGAACAGGAAATGTAGGGGAGAGTGAGCATCTCTTTCCCTCTGTGTGGGAAAGCATCTTGCAAATGTGATTCTTAGTGGACAATCCACAGGAATCTTAAGTGATCCATTCTTCCCTAGTGGGAACTCAGTGGCAGCCTTTGAGACTATGGTGGTGTTTGTGGGGGAAAGAATCACTCCTTATTATTTATTATTTATTTATTTACTACATTTTCATACTGCCTTTCTGCCTTGAGAAAGGCACCCAATGCGGTTTACAATATTAAAAGAAGCCAATTACAGAAGATTTTTTTAAAAGTTGTCTCAGGCTGTCGGTCTTTTCCGGAGCTGAGGACAAGAGCTCCCTGGCCTGGACTCCTCCTTGCTTGCCTTCCTCTCAGGGCACACTGGTCTTTCCGTACTCCTGGAAAGGTGGGGGAGGGGCTGACCCAAGAGCCCTCACAGGCCAGAGCTGGTCTCTATAGGGGCCGATCTTATGCTCTCCCCTGGCCTGGGCACCTTATGTGTACCTTCTTACCTTATGTGTAATTTGGCCTAGCTTTAAGAGCCTACAAGCTGCTTTGCCTTGGTTGGGAAGGAAAGTGCTCAGCTAAATCATTCCGCTTTGTATCAGGACTGATTCTAGTCATGAGTATGTTGAGAGATTGGGCTCCCCTCCCATGCAGCACACACTTAGAACAGGGCTGCACAAGTTCAGCCCTTGAATGGTTGTTGGACTACAGCTCCCATTATCCCCACTGTGGCTGAGGAGGACGGGAGTTGTAACCCAACAACAGCTGAAGGGCTTAAGTTGTGCAACCCTGACTTAGGAACATAGGCGCTGGCCATATACTGAATCAGATCATTGGTCTATCTAGCTCAGTATTGTCTACACAGACTGGCAGTAGCTTTTCCAAGGTTGCAGGCAGGAGTCTCTCTCAGCTGTATCTTGGAGATGCCATGGAGGGAACTTGGAACCTAGATGCTCTTCCCGGAGCGGCTCCATCTCCTGCGGGGAATATCTTACAGTGCTCACATGTGGTCTCCCATTCATATGCAACCAGGGCAGACCCTGCTTAGCTAAGGGGACAAGTCATGCTTGCTACCACAACACCAGCTTACAAGCTGCTTGGTCTGTGACAATCCTCTTCCTGATTCCTATCCACCCCAGCACAGTACCTCCAGTGACTGTTGCTGGTGTCTGTCTATGTTTCTTTTAGATTGTGAGCTGTTTGGGGACAGGGAGCCATCTTATTTCTTTATTATTTCTCTGTGTAAACCGCCCTGAGCCATTTTTGGAAGGGCAGTATAGAAATCAAATTATTATTATTATTATTATTATTATTAATAATAATAATAAATAATAATAATAATAGTCCAAACTGCAGACTAGGGGCTAGCAGGATCCGCATGGGTGGCACAGTCTAAAATTGCAATCGAGGCATGGTACTATTATGCTGACTGGTGCTTGGCGTAACTTCCCCCACCCCGGCCCATCATCTGTAATTTAATGCTAATGTTCTAAGGCACTGTGTGGGGTGGATGAATAACTGACTGAGCTCCAGAATAATGCTGCACTTGAGCCAATATGTTGCACTAGCCAGACACACTAAATCACAAGTTAGCATTCCTAGTGCAATGGTGCACCTGCACAAGAAGGCACAGAGATAGTTCCACTATTGTAATCCCACATCCAGTTCCACTATTGTTATTGTACAACTGCAACTTTGGGCATCCCCACAATTTCATGCAGTGACACAACCGTTTTGTGTGCGTGCAACTTTGTGCTAGTGCACCGTTCATCTGGATGTCAGCCAATGTGTTTGGGAATCCTTGAATTGGTGCCCTTTAATTTTGCCCTGCGCTGTGCAAATGGCACAATATTATATTTTTAAGATGTGTGAATGAACAGCTGTGGACAGTGATTGTTCAGGCTTTAGGAGGGTTTTACACATTCATCCTGATCCAGAATCCTGGATACATTCCAGTGTGCTAGCAGAGCTCAATGCAAGTTTCCCCATTCACTTGGATTTCTTTGCGCATGCGTAACTGCCCTTGCCACTGAAGCAAATGGGGACTCCATTGCAAGTGGAGGGCCTGTGAGAGGCCCTCTATACCCCCTCACACATGGCCACAAGAATTCCCCACCCAACTTGTGGGGTTTGTGATCAGTGTTTTTCATGGTTAGATCCTTCATTTTGCTCAGAGCACGACATGTATGTTAGTAACTTGAACATTATTCATTTTGTATAAATGCTGCACAGCCTCCATCAACCATTAATAATTTCACTTAGAACTTTATTAGAAACTACAACTTTTCTCTGGCATAAATGGATCTTGAGACTTAATTGCTTGCCAGTGGCATCGGTTTGGTCATCAAGCAGAACTGTTTGCAAATGTGACATTCCAATAATTCCTATAAATAACACTTTCTACTTGTATTTTAGGATCCCAAACGTCATTTAGAAGAACACGTGGATGTGCTGATGACTTGCAATATTGTCCAGTGTTTAGCAGCTATGTTGGATACTGTTGTATTTAAATAATGACTTGCTCACAGATGCTGTTTCCTGTTTATCATCATCCATTGTTTCAAGTTTTAAGACTAAGATATATTTGGATGTCAGAGGCATCTAGCATCATTTGAAATTTGAGAGCAGCACTCTTATACCTTTTCATCTCTGTTGAGCAATTACTTGGGGTACCTTTTTTTTATGTCGGGGTCTGTACAGATCCCAGGCCAATTCAATACCTGAGTGCGGGGGGTGGGGGAGGATGTTCATTTACATTTTAATATTTTGAGGAAATTGGCAGTACATATATATTGACTATTGCTATGAAATTTAAAAAAAAAATCTGTAACCTGATTGGTGCTCTGTGGTTTTGTTCATAGATTGGGAAGGTATGTATGTGTGATTGACAATACTGATCAGACACCAATGAGCAAAGAACTTCACAATGAAATTGAACTTCACAGCTTCACAAATGAAGTTGGTGACCTGTGGCATGGATGTGATTTTTGCAGAGATCTGTTCAGGTTATGGGAAGCAAACTTGGCATTCTTGAATACCAACAGTATCATTTGGTGTGGGTCATGGCTGAGCCCCAGAACCTTTAACAGCTGAGCCCAACCTTGAAACATTGGAAGTAATGCTAGAATGCCTTTTGAGTATGTGCAAAGCACATATTGACACTAGATTTGTTTCTATCTCTCTGGGACTGGGACTTTTCAAGACAGAGGGATGGGTTTCCAAGTAGGCTTGATCCCTGGTGCCTGTATATCTGTTCTTTAGCCATAGATTAGGACTCCTCACCATAACAAAAATGACTACATGAATACATTCAAGATGAGTTGAGTGCAGTGGGTTAGGTCCAGAGGTGCCCTCCAGGAGAGAAAAGGCACTTCCACTTGTTCCACTTGCATAAGGGGACAGAAAGGCCTTCCTACAAGTGGGACACCGCTCACAGTTCTCTTGATCCAACTTGGAGAATACTGGAATCCATTGGGGCTTCGTATTACCTTCTGATGAACAGTCTCTTCTATGCAACAGTCAAAAATATGGATAGTTGAAAGTGATAATTGAAGTTATTTTGATATGGGAATGCAATTATGGATAATAATTCTAGACCAACGGTTCCCAACCTTTTCCTTTATGTGGACCACTACATTTTCATCAGAAGCTTTTGTGGACCACCACATAAGCAAGCTATTTTAAACATTTTTAACATAACCTATGGCTGACAGGAGTCGAACATATCTCAAGGGGTATTAAAAAGGCGACTTTCTAATAATTCAGTATGTTCTCTCTCAAGCATATTGCACTCATCACAGTACATGTGCCTGCGATAGGCCTACCAGTGGGGGGGAAAGATAACACCCTATTGTTATACTACCTTCCCCCTCCATGGACCACCTGCAGTACCCTCATGGACTACAGGTTGGGAACCAGTGTTCTAAACAATGCAATTACTTGCAACACATTTATGTCTGAAGAAAGAAGCATTACAAACCATTAAAAGTTGTGGTGTTGAGCAACTGATTTGTGTTAAAAAGCTTGTGGTTTGTGGAACAACTGATAAGCTAGTCTTGAACTGGATCAAGCTTCCAAGCATAGTTGCCAAGCTATTCCATTACAACACAGTGCAAGCAGTATCTCAAGAACCTCAGTTTTCATTCCAGTGCCTCCCTGGGCCCGCTTCCAAAGTTTTTTTTTGCTCTTTTTAGACTAGGCAAATAGTCTAGAGGGTGCATTGTCAGTGCTAGCAATATTCATTGTGTGCACAACTTCCATTTAATGTCCCATGCAATATGCCCTTGACAAATATTCCTGGTTCTAGTAGTTAATGTTGCTGTCAAGTCTCCACTTCCAACTTCCAGAAAATCATTTTCCAGTTTTGCTTTGGATAAAGTGTACTGACAACCAAACAAATCCCAGAACCTACTTTTAACCATATGAGTGCTGTCAACTGTTTCCTGCACATAGTTAGAAATGACAACTTTATGTTATTCTTCCATTAGGAAGAATGCAGTAGTTTATACAGTGCCATACAGCATTCTGGCAACAACAACAACATTGGAGGTGGAAACAGGCTCCTCCAACCCCCGCACACGCCTCCCAAATGACAGGCCAGGCTGGCTGTGGCCAAATTCAGGTCTTTGCACATGCACCTGTCATTTGGGAGGTGGTCACCTCTGCTGTCATCACATTAAAGGTAAATATTCCCCTTTTGCCATCCCCCACTTCTTAGTCTAGGGAAACCCCCTTTACTTGCTTTATTCTTAGATATTTATAAGAATATCCCATGAGCCAGCTCAGCCGGCTGAATCAGGCTGGGTCAGTTTGAATCCAATCCAGATTCGAAAGGGTCAGCTCACACACCCTTACAACAAATACAGACTGTGGCTTCAGCACCTATATGATCAGCTCTAATAGTGTAATGAGTAAATATTTCAAACACACAATAAGCTATAACCAAGTACACAATAAGACCAATACATTATGAGATACATTAATTAGGAAGCAGATGCTAATGAAACATTTGTTTAATAATGTTACCAGTTGGCTGTGTTCGCATGAAAGCTCCTTAGGCCTGGCCTCTATTGTATCCCACCCTCCCACCCTTGGCAGAATGTGTTCTGCTTAACCACACTCTTCTGGTTCTGTCACAGTTCATGTGTATGTTGAGTAATATAGATATGATTATGGATTTGACTTAAAGCAGAAAAGTAAGCTCTTAAAAATTGTTTCTTTAAGTGTACCTTGCAAGCTGCCAGTTAGTTTTCTTTTACGCTTTGGTGTTGCTCGGTTGCTGCTAATGCTTTGGTGGAGTATCCTATGCTGGTCAACTGCACCAAGCCTGGAAAAAAGGAAAAGGAGAGATGAGAGATTGCATTTGAAATTGCCTCAAAGAGCATTGACTCATCTGCCCTAGTATTGTCTACTCCAATGGTTCCCAAACTGGGAGCCTCCAAATATTGCTGAACTACAACTCCCATCAGCCCCAGCTACAATTTATTGGAGGAAAAAGGAGACTAGTACAGTCCTCTCCATGTCTACTCGGATGCAAGTCCTACTGAGTGTGAAAAGGATTTCAGTCTTAAATGTGCTTAAATTTGGCTGTGCCAAACATGGCTTTCTCTAAGAGTGCTGATATGCGCATTATTTTCATATATATTTATAGGCATCATCTCTTTTGTTCAGTTCAATATTTTAATCATTTGTGGAATTTGGGCACAATCCAGTGGAAAGTGGGTGTGGCTAAATCCTACAAAAGGTTGTAGCACATTTAATGATGCAGTTTAGTTCCACTGTGGATTAAGTGGGATTGTCTAATTTACACTCAAAATGCACTAGTCTGCTTGTTAAAGCGTAAATGTCCACTGGAAATGGTTTGCACAAGATCCTTTCAAGCGTGTCTTATGAAATGGAGCATTTTCTTTAGGTCAGAAAAATACTCTGTTATGAAGGACATGTCCACCTATGCTTTCCCAGAAGCAGGCGTTCTGGTGCCTTAGGAATTACCCTTGCTTTGTGGTCCTCCTGCAGTGCCAGAGCCAGAGTGGTCAGCCACTTATCCAAATTTCTTTCCCTTTAGATTGCTTCCATTTTGCACCCACGGTTACTGTTAGAATGTATCTCACACGTCACATTAGGCCTGTCCTCTAATAAGGACATATCTGCATTGAAAACACGTTGAGGAAGTGTTTTGTTCCACTTTTAACTGTGACTGCTTTCTCTCAACAAATCCGGGGAATAATTGTTGAGAGGATTGTGCAGCTGAGTTGGTGTTGACTCCTAGCGATCACATTCCATGTGGTTTTCTTGGTAGACTACAGGAGTGGTTTACCAGTATGAGATGAAGCCTTCAGCACCTTTCTATATCACTGCTGCCCAATATAGGTGACTACAATTATATTTACTAGGCACTGTCTGGGAAGCACACCAGCGGGGATTTGAACTAACAGCACTCTAGGCAAGCTGCTTCCCCACTGCACCAGAATTCCCCATTAGAGATTCCTATATGACTCACAGAAAACTACAACACCCAGAGTTCCCTGTGAAGAGAGTAACAGTAACTGACTTTAACAGTGAAGTCTCTAGGGTAAATATACCCCCTTTTTTTGTGTTTGTCCATGTCCAACAGGAATAGGCTTTCTATTTCTGGGTGGCAGAAACCTTTTATGCCCCTAAAGTTAATGGCTGGAAACGATCTGTAGGAAAACTGGAGATGGGACTGGCTAAAAGTGGGGGAAAGAGGAAAGCACTGTTCCTGGGTCTGATTTATTTCAACAGCTGTCTCGCACTTCTAAGGAGCTCAAGGCATCATACATGGTTCTGCCTGTCTCCCCTACTTTTATCCTGCTAACAACCCTGTGGGGCAGGGTAGACTCAGAGAGAATGAGTGGCCTGACATTGCCCAGTAAGCCTCATAGATTAGCAAAAATTTGATGCTGCATTTTCCCAATTGAAGTGCAACATTCAGGACTGACTGAAGGGGAGGCTAGAGGGGCAGCCCAGAGCCCACACTTACAGGGGCGCTGCACTGCAGCACAGTCACAAAGATTCTTTTAGTTCCAGAATAATCAGACAAGCTAGAAACAGCCCTGGTGGGGTTCAACAAAGTTATTCAACATAGGACCCCCTGCAAACTATTCTCTCCTGGGCTGTTATGGGTGTGTAGTGGGTGCTGTTGTGGGTGTGTAGTGAAGCACTAGTGGCCTTGTGCTTTTGTGCAAGAGGACAAATAATTTCATGTAGCATGTGGTGCTCACCTTCCAGAAGGGCTAGTTCAATCAAAAATACGTCACTGAAGTCAAGTGACATGTTTCTGATCTAATTAGTGCCTCCAGAGCGCAGGCATGCTACTTTATGTATTTGTTTATTTGTTTATTATATTTGTATACTTTGGACACATGATGCAAAGACCCAGCTCCCTTGAGAAGTCCATAATGCTGGGGAAAGTTGAAGGCAAGAGAAGAAGAGGACGACCAGCAGCAAGGTGGATGGACTCGATTATGACAGCAATGAATGCACCACTGAAAGACCTTAAAGGCCCAGTTGGAGACAGATCATCCTGGAGAGGATCTATCTATGTGGTTGCTAAGAGTCGACACTGACTTGACAGCACTTAATCAAACAATTAGTCATACCATATATGTCTCTGGGCGAAAATACTTGAAGCATTCGCACTTCTGTTCAAAACCATTGGCATTTTGCTATGACCTCAGCTGCTGGTGGATGGGCACGGCCCATTGAGATGTGCTGGACATTGGCCTGTGTGTTGTGATCTAGGAATACTTGATTGCATACACCTGCAGGGATGCTGGCTCAAATAAAAATAATTAAGAGCAGAGCCTGATATATACCTCCACAAATGGAATTACAGTTCCAGGGTTGCCTGTGAAAACAGAACCATTACTTAACATATAGATATATTTCAAGTCACTGAAATTATTTAATGCTGACAACCCCATTTTCTGTGACCCTTTTCCACAACACACCATCAGTCCAGATTCGGAATTGTATTTGTTTCATTTATAGTGATATCCTATGCATCTCCAAAAGGCCTAAGTATGATACCCAGGCAGGCAATGATCCATGCTCAGACCTGCTAAGTTTCAGCCAAGTGGCTGCCTCATACACCTTCAGCAGATGTAGAAGTATGATAACTCTAAGCTGTGTGCTGCATATGTGAATATGGAACCAAGTCATTCAAAATGACTAGATCTGGAGTTTAACAGGGTGTGGACTTTGACCAGAATCTTCTTGGTTGCAAGTTGGGATATTTAAAGTCACAATATAACATCTTGGAAGACTGAAGGGCTCCCCGCACCCCACCCCACTCCTGCACACACCAAATTTGGAACATTGTCGCATTTGTGTCCATTTCCTTCTCTTGGTACTGCCCTATGCAGTGCATGTGAAGGGCAGAAGAGGCCAAGGCTATGCTGAGTGCAGTCAAGACATTTAATGCACAGTCTCCTGGACTTGGAATTATTTGCTAGGCAGCCCTCTGTCTTTTGGAAGCTTTCCTTTCCACTGGGTGGACTTTAGCCCCAAGGGTGCTGTGCTTTTAATGCCCTCATTCCCCTCTTCAGTTTAAAGTGGCTCTGGCTCTCTCATCATGATTGTGGCATATAAGGAGACTAGTGGTGGTAATGTGGAATTAAATTTATTTAGAATAAGATTAGATAGGGAAGGTGGACAGTGATAACATATCTGAGTTTGTTAACATCGAGGTTTCTAGAAAAAATTTGTTTTAGTGTTTAACTGTCTCTGCAGTTATACAAACTACTGGCAGGGATGAAATGAGCTTCTTTAATTGGAAGAACCGTCATACTATTCTTCTGTTCTAAGGAATAGGGACAGTATAATAAATAATAATGCGGTTCGAATCCATCCAGGTTCACATTGTGGCATGCAAACTTTCCTGTTTATAATAGGCTTTCTCGGGATGTATACGTTAAAATAAAAATCGAAGGGAAAAATATATTTCTGGGGAAAGACATAATTCCAGTCTTCTCCTGCCGTTGATTTTAGCTTTAAAGACAGTGATGGAAGAAAGCGGCCGACCACTTAGCAAAAGAGCCCAGAGTTGGAGCCCTTTTCATACTGCCCAGGTGGCCGTCCTGTGATTGGTGCAGCCACGACCCAATCAGCGCCTCTCCTCGTGTCCCCAACATAAGCGGAGTCAAAATGTTGGGATGCTAAAGGAAGTTGTTCCTGCGCTCCTTGTTTAACGGACGTGATTCGCTCGCGTCGTCTGCTCTACTTTGTCTTGGTGAAATACAGAGCCCTGTGATTCTTCTTCTTCTCTCCCCCCACCCTTTTTTAAAAAAGGCTTTTTAATTTCCCCTATTTAATTAAAATCTGCGGACACGATCCAGCGAAGATAAAGCAATTTTAAAGCTGTAAGCCCCCAAGCACATTCACCAGCCAAGTAAACGTGTGTAGGATCGCGCGACACGGCCCATTGATTGAAAGGCAAAGTCAAGCTCTTCCATTGAAACCAATGGGCCCTCAGACCATGTAATTACGCCTGGGTTTGTTTGCTTTTTTTAATCCATATTTGAAATGTATATCTACACAAAAACAAACACGCAGATCCACTACGTATTTTCTCTAATGCTAGCGGCATGTTAATTCCCAGGTAATTGTTTGTGATAACTTTCGTATTGTCACAGAGGAGATCTCCGCGTGAGGGAGAAATTATTGAAAACACTGAAGGAACACAAACATAACAGAGGCAGCCGGGGTGGGGGGGAGCAGGTCTGGCTTTCGCTAGATGGATGTCTCCTACATTGCTTCTTTCTGATAGAAAATCTTCCCCGCATTCAGGCGCGCAGATGAAATATTTATTTACCAAAGAAGCCGTAAACATCAAGGCAACTACATTAAGGCACTTCAGCTTATGATTATTTCAGAACTGAAAGGAAGTAATACCTTGGGCGTACACGGATGGAGAAAGAAACTGTTTTTCCTTCCTCCACCTCTCAGTTGGAGGTGATGCTAGAGGCTGTGTGGGTTTGTTTTGGGGGGTGCGGATGAGAAATGCAGGAGAGTAGAAATGTTTGTTTCTACTGAAAGGAGTGCAGTCGCATAGGGTGGGAATAGACCGATTCGGAAAGGCTCCAGTGTTGTACGTGCAGCTGGCATACGCCTCGTGGTAAATCCGTGTTTAACTTGGGGTATTGTTGCCTCCCCCACTGCTTCGCCCTAGAGGCGGCGGAATCTCATTTTCCCGAGCTGAAGACGCGCATCGAAACACATTTTAGAGCCAGGCGCGTGCAGCAGGCAAGGGGATGCGACCCAGAGGCGGGACAGCCTTATAAATCCCGAGGCTGCTAGAAGGAGGCCTGCTCATCTGGGAGCCCAAGTATTCTCCTCCTTGATTTCTTGCCAACGAGAAAGAGAGAGAAAGAGCAGAGTCTCTTGAAGGCCTCCTCCATTCCCCCAAAGGTCACACAGTAATGAGCACGCCTGGCAAACGCAATCTCTTTCTTTCCCCATCTTTTCTCTCTCTCTGTCCCCCCAATATTATTCTTATGAATTTTTATATATATATATTTAAAAACCCTTCTCCATCCATTTGTCTTGATCGTCGCGACCGGGAGCCAGGTGATTATCCTAATTAATGTCTATCTAATTAAATTACTGTCAGCGGTTAACCAATGGCAGGAGCCGTTTCATGCGCTCGGCAAGCAGGGAGATCAAAAGTGTGGCTTTGCTGATTGCTGCACGGTGTCAATTGGCCAATCTCTTCTCCTAGGGAGAAAGAGGGAGAGTGGCGGAGGGGGAGGGGGAGAAAGTGACTCGTGGCTTCAGTTTGGGACCAGCCTTGGGTGGTGGGAGAAGCTGCTTTGGATCCCTCGCCGACGAGGGTCCCAGGATGAGGGGCCGCCGGGGGCCCTGAGGAGAAGGAGACGCCACCCAGGCTGCCGGGGTTTCTTCGGGCAAGGCTGGGGCTGGGGCTGGGGCTGGGGCTGGAGCGATGCAGCTGGAACCTTGTCTGTCGCCTCCGTCGATGATCCTCTCCAAGAAATTTCTCCATGTGAGCGGCGGCGGCGGCGGCGGCAGTGGCGGCAGCTGCGGCGGCGCTTACCCGCCCGCCTCGGGCGGATCCGAGCTTGCCTTGCACGAGCATCATCATCACCATCATCATCATCATCATCCCGCCGCCGCCATCCTCTCGGCGAGCTCTGACAACCTGGAGAGGAGTTCACCTCTGAAAAAACTCGCCAGGGGGGGGATGACGAATCAGGCCGAGGCAGACAATTTCCCTGACTCCAAAGACCCGCCAGGGGACGCCCAGCAGCAGCAGCAGCCACAGCAGCAGCCACAGCAGCAGCGCGCCAAACTCTCGCCCGTCGTCTTGGACGGCGGCGGCGGCCAGGAGCAGCTCCGTCCCGCCTTCGATGGAGCGGCGGCGGCTGCGGCAGCAGCAGCAGCAGCGGCGGCCGCGGCGGATCGCTACCTGCTCTCGCCGGCGGCGGCGGCGGCCTCCAGCCAGCCTCAAGCCGCTGCTGCCGCCTCGGCTCCCACTAGCGCCGCGGCCGCCGCCGCCGCGGCCGCCGCCGCCAGCATGTTCCCCTACCCGGGCCAGCACAACCACGCCGCCGCCTTCTCGCTGGCCAGCCCCAGCCGCTACATGGCGCACCACCCGGTCATCGCCAACGGAGCCTACAACAGCCTGCTCTCCAACTCGGCGGCCGCGGCGGCGCCCCAGGGCTACCCGGCGGCCAGCTACCCGTACCCGCAGCAGTACGGCCACTCCTACCAGGGCTCGCCCTTCTACCAGTTCCCGTCCGCCCAAGCTGGGCTGGTCCCGGGCAAGGCGCAGGTCTACCTATGCAACCGGCCGCTCTGGCTGAAGTTCCACCGGCACCAGACCGAGATGATCATAACCAAGCAAGGCAGGTAAGCGGCAGCGGCCGGCAGCACAAGCAGCAGCAGCAGGAGGAGGAGGGGGGCAGCGGCCCCAGCCCAGCCGGCCGGCGGAGCGCAGCGCCAAGCGGGCAGGTGGCGGGGTGGGGGGGGGGGTGGCGGCGGCGGTGGCAAGAGCCGCCGAGCCGGCGGAAACGGAGCCCCAAACGCCTCGCCTTGCCGGCCCCAGTGGAAGATCTTCTTCGCCGCGCTCCGAGACCGGTCCCGCTCTCTGCCTTTCGGTCTGCTCAACACTTATTCTTCTTTTTCTTTTTACATTTTTGCTTCGGACCACACGTCGACAACCAGGAAAGTTTGCAGGGCTGTCGCCTCTTTTTAGCAGGCAAAGAAGTGCACCACTTTTCGCCTTCGGGTGCTCGTGGGATAACCATCTTCCTTGAGTTATCTTTCCCCCTCCCTCCTAGGTTTTTTTTTCCTCAGGACAGAGACTTTTCCTATTTTCTCTAACTATTATTTATGATTTGTGCCTGCCTTCCTCCGACTTCGAAATAGCAAGAACCACCATCATAATATTGCAGATCTTTAGAATGACGACCGCACTTTTCTAGTGCACAATTATGACCGCTTCTTCTGGCAACCCTAAGAGACAGGTGTAGGCTGAGAGGCAGCGACATTAGAAAGACAAGGAACCCTGTGCCAAGGAGGGTGCCATTCTGGCCAAACCTCTCAGGCGAAATCATCGGATGTAGCCTGAAGAGCCTTCCCGGTCCTAAACGCACGACCCGAAAGGAAATTCTGCTGAAATGACTGGGACTTGCCTTCCGAGGAAATGCATTTCGAATCCCCGACTGCTCCCAAGCGAATGTATTTACGATCGGAATCTTACAGCCCGATTTTAACCACGTTTCCTCGGAAGTCAGCCCCATGGATTTCAGTAACAATCCCTGCCGCTGACGCTTAGCTTTGCAGCGAGGTCTGAACGCGCAAAACGGGTTTCAGTCCGGGAGAGCAGATCGTACTTTTTTGAACCAAACGCGGGCAGCGAGTTTGCACAGGGGGCTCACCGCTCAGATCATGTCCCTCTGTCTACACCTTTAGATTAAAATGCAAGGCACGAAAATAAACAGCAATTTCCCTCCTGACGTGAAAGGGTCTTTAGGGAGAGGATCTGAACTACAGAGGGACATCCTTATGAGGTTTATATAAATAAGCAATCTCCCCTTTTCAAACTTTTATATTTTCTCCCTTTGAAACAGGCGAATGTTCCCTTTCTTGAGTTTTAATATTTCGGGTCTGGATCCCACGGCTCATTATAATATTTTTGTGGATGTCATCCTCGCCGATCCCAACCACTGGAGATTTCAAGGCGGCAAATGGGTTCCTTGCGGCAAAGCGGACACCAATGTACAAGGCAAGTCCTTACCCAATTAACACGTTTCTCTCCCCCCCCCCCGCCCTGACACACATCGCTTAGGTGAGAAGGCTTAATTAGAGGCTTGGTGGACAGGCTCAGACCAATGAGCCTAGTGGGGGGGGGGCAGCTGGAAGGCTTGGCCAGGAGGGGCAGAAGGTGGTTGTTCCCCCCCCCTTTTTTTTTCTTTTTTCTTTTTTGGCTGTTTCTGGGGTGGGGAGAATTCCCCCACCACTGAAAATGCGCTTTTAATCCTTCCCCGGTAAAGATTAAATATCTCTATCTATATCTTAAAGGGGAACCTCCGTGGCTTTTCGAGCTGAGAACTTCCAAGGGGGATTTAGGGGAGCCATCTGGGAAGGACTTGGGGGGCCCGGGGAGGGGGGCTGGGAGTGACCAGTAGCGTGGGGCTGACTGGCTTTCCGGCCAGTGCTGGTTCTCAGGCGTGCCTGTGTCTTTAGGGAACCGCGTCTACATGCACCCCGACTCGCCCAACACAGGAGCCCACTGGATGCGCCAGGAGATCTCCTTTGGGAAGCTCAAGCTGACCAACAATAAGGGCGCCTCCAACAACAACGGGCAGGTCAGTGGCTTGCAAGGGAGCCCTTCTTCCAGCCCGGCCGCTGCATTTTCGGCGCCGGGAGAGATGTTCGTCGCGTTGGCTTGAGGGAGGCCGCCGGGTGCGAATTCTAGCTAGAGTTGCAAAGGCGGAGAACAAAGAGCGGCCGGGATAGGGGTGGGTGGTGGTGGTGGGGGAGAGCTGGAATCTGCAACCCCCCCCCCCAAAGAGAGGAGGGCCAGGCTCGAGGGCGGGCGGTTCGGGGCTCAACAGTTGCCCGCCCGGCGTGGTTTGTCTCCGGCTCTGGCCTCGCCGCCGGCAGCCCCGGCTTTGTGTGTGTCTCTTTCCCACCCCTCCTCCTCCTCCGCCCGCAGATGGTGGTCCTGCAGTCCCTTCACAAATACCAGCCCCGCTTGCACGTGGTGGAGGTGAACGAGGACGGCACCGAGGACACCAGCCAGCCCGGCCGCGTGCAGACCTTCACCTTCCCGGAGACGCAGTTCATCGCCGTCACCGCCTACCAGAACACCGATGTAAAGAGCTCGCCTTAATTCCGCTCGGCCTGCGTGCAGGACTCGTGGAGGGCCGGGCAGGGGCCGAGGGGATGAGGCGGCAGGGGGCAGGGCAGGGGAGCCCGGATGCCGGAGGGGGAAGGCCGCGCTGCGGCAGCGGGGCCCCAGGCATTCGGATGCAGCCAAGAGCAGAGATGCAGCAGAGCGCCATCCTAGGCACGACTACTCGGGAGCATTTTCTTTTCTGATTTCAGTAGAATTTACTCCTTAGTAAGTGGGCATTGGATTGCTGCCCTATCTCTCCCCCCTCCTATAATTATTCCCCTTATTTGACAGGCAGAATAATTCGAAAATAATTGAAGCAGAGACGAGTTTCAGTTTTCTTTTAACACACCACCCAGCCTCTGTTGCAACGATGTCCTTTTCAGCGGGTTATTTTCCCCCTCCAATTAGATAAAGTTCTTTTTTGGGCGGGTCAATTAGCTTTGACAATTTTTAGTTGTATTTAAGCATATAGCCATTGAACGGGCTTATTTGGTGTCCAGTTGCATCAGTAAATCGGCGTGTGTCGTTGTCGACGCTGTTTTAAACCACTGAGCGGCGGCGATCGACGTCTCAAAAGTGCTCTCAAAGATGCAGCATCCCTCCTTGTCAATTAGTTTTGCTGATTTTTTTGAACCGGAACCTTTGACTGGTTCCTCCGGTGAAGATCTTGCTGCTGGCTCTGCTTAGCAAGTGGCTAGACGTCCGCACCCTTGGAGCCCTCTCCTTGCGTCCTTACTGGGAAGGGAGTCCCACTGAGTTGAATGGGCTTTACTCCCAAGTAAGTGTGCATAGGATTGTAGCCTTATTCTATAGCCAGACTAGGTTTTCCGAATTGCTGTCGTGTAGTAGACTGCTTTGCCGTTTCAAGGGTGATCTTGTTCTCGGTTCAGTTGCCGAACACATTGCACACGGAGGTTAGGGAAATATTTTCGCATCTCCACATCATGAACTCGTGGCAGGGACTGGGGGCAAAAGAACTCGCTCGGGGCTCGATGGATGATGAGCACCCCCCGCCTCCTATTAAAGGGAGGCGAAATGAAATCCCTGTGGGCAAAGATTAGCCCGTTCCCGAGAGAGAATGGACGTTTGTTTTCCATATAATGCCTGCTATTTCAGGAAAGACACTTGACTCTTCCTTTCCCTCCCCTCTCTAGATCACACAGCTGAAGATAGATCACAATCCCTTTGCGAAAGGCTTTCGAGACAACTATGACACGTAAGTCGAGCGGACTTTGAGAAACTGCGTTCTCTGATTGCGACTGGCATTGTTAGATCAGGGTAGTACTTGGTTTAATTTCGTGTTGCCTTCTTTCCCCTCGAGAGGAAGAGATGATACTGAGCTCCTTATATCGGATTTCTTGTTGGTGTGGCTGTTAGATAACTCGGGCCTGATGCCCCTCTGATCAACTCTCTGCATGGGGAGGGCGCTGGCCTGTGCAATCCCAGCAGGGGCCGGAAGAGGCTGGCCAGCTCAGGGGCACCATTCATTCAGCCTCCCTCTCGTGTGCTAGTGCAGGAGGGAGCGGGAGGGAGGCAGGCGGGCAGGTGTGCCTTCCACTTCCTTTGCTTCCCCGATTCCCAATATCCACCGTGACACAGTTGTGCTTTGGGACGGGAGATTTCCATTCTGTTTACTCGGGTGCCATGTAGTAGGGCCCCCACTGCTTATTCATGCGCTGATTGGAGGGGAAGACAAATGGCTGAAGAGGGGAGAAACACAGATCTCCAGATGATCCCAAACGTGGAACGTGAAGGGGATTATTTATCTATTTATTTATTTAATCCTGCCCTTCCTCCGAGGAAAGTGGGTAGGGTTATCCCATTTATCCTGGAGTTTAGGTCCCTTTCCCCAATCCCATTCATCGGCTGGACCCCACACTGACGCTTACTTTTTATTATTATTAATATTTATATACCACTTTTCAACAAGAAATTATGAAAGTGGTTTACAAAGGGAATGAGAGGGTGGCTTCCAATCCTGCCCCAAAGAGACTCGGTCTAAACAGACACACACCAGCAACAGTCACTGGGAGGCATGCTATCCTGAGATGAATAGGACAGTTGCTCTCTAACCCTAACCTGCTAAATATAAGCCTGTCATCACTGAAAACGTGCCACTTAACAGGAGGTTAACAAGACAAACGGAATATCCTTTTGATTCCAAAACAGTTAGCCTAAAGACTGATAGGTGGTCTCTTATCGCTACCTCCCCCCCCGCTCCCCAATTAATTCTAAGATATTGGGCGTTTTTGCTGCCTAAGTACCTGACCGGGGACAGTGGCTTGATATGAGATCGACAGAACCTTGTACGCTCTCAGTAGAAGTATTTTGTATCAGTGAAGTTAATTATTCTAGGTGGGAGAGAGGAAGCTAGTGAATAGAGACTGCGTCCAAATTTTATCTAAACCGAAGCTTGTCGTGAATTCCGGTATGCCATTCTCCCCAAACACTGAGAAAACCCCGCAACTTAGTCAAACACGATCACAAGCACCACGACCACAAGGACAACACAAAGAAAACGCTGCCCCTTATCGAGTCAATGTCAGGGTAGGGTTTAAATTACGCAAAACTCCTCAACAGACCCTGCAGAATTCTGGTTCACTTCAGAGTTACCCAAGAGGTCAGTCCCCTGAGGTCTTTTGCCTAATGCACAGCTCGACCTTATGTACTTAGAAGTAAGTCCCATTTACTTCGGTGGGACTTACTTCCAATTAAGCATACATAGGATTTCAGAGCCAGTAATTATTTTCCCCTAGGGCCGCCAGCTACATCCAGCTTTGCCTAGAACTGTAAGCTGCACTGTATAGCTGATTTCCCTAGAGCCGTGATTTCAACACAATCGATTTTAGAGGAGATACTGCCTCTTATAACCCCAACTCACACATTTAGCACCCTGCTGTGGTAAAACGGGGCGATATGCCGAAAGGAGTTTCAGACCCTGTTCTGGGGCGCAGAGACTCCAGTAGGGACTCCAGTAGGCGCCAAATTGGGGCCCTATAATTTAATTGGGGCCCAATTGGCGCAGCCCAATCCTAAACATGCTTCCTCGGAAGTAAGTCCAACTGGGTTGAGTGGGGCTTGCTCCCGGGTAAGTGTGCCTAGGATTGCAGATTAAAGTAGTCCCGGGGCTTCAAAGACTGTGATGGGATATGCAGTCCATAAGCGAGCTTTTGCCTCCAGGGCTTGGCTTTTGGGAAGGCCCTTCAACTAGGGCCTTTCTTGGATCATGCCCCCATGAAGTGGAAGAAATATCACCGACCTTGAAGTCAGGGCTGTGGTCTGAAGGAGAGGCCACCTTATTATCTGCTGTCCGTTAAGACATCCTTTCCTAAGCAACCTTCCATCGCAGTCCACCACTGCCCAGGAGGAGTGGACAGTCTGGACACAGTTAAAGGATCTTGTGACTGTCCAGAGTAGGCAACCCGCGGAATCCTCAGATCGCGGCCTTGCGTTTAGAAATCTCTTTGAAGCCTATGGGGAGAGCGCAGCAGGTTACTGAATTCTGGCCCGGAATTTTTTAAACGTACATAAACTGGAATCCAGTATTTTGGAGGAACTTCCAGGATCCCTGTCTAGAAGCGCATCACAGGGCCATCAGCTTCAGCAGTGAGGAGTTTTCCCCTTCACACCCCTCGATCACTCTTTTGCATGTTCAGTTAGGGATGACTGGGGGAAAGGTGAACCCCCTTTCCCTCTCCCACCCCGCCAGCAAGTTAACGTGTGATGCAAATAATTCTGGTAGCAAGAACAAGCTCTAAAAGGTCACCCAGAAGCATAATAACAACCGAATTAATCAGTGTGCGGGGCTTTGCTACTCCTTAGGCGAGAGCGTTGCACACAAAACAATCGTGCCCAGAACGGCGCCATAGATGAAGGGATTCTAGCTGGTTCCCCACGACCTGCGCTATAAATCCCATTGCTTGCAATGCGAAGGAGGCACCATTTCTTAGCCTTTTCGCGTCGGTGCGTTGCGAATAAAGCGCTGGTACTTCGTCTGGATTGATTAATCCAGACTAAAAGGGTGTGATCATGTGCCTGCCCCCTAAGATGCCCTCGACAGGCACTTGATGATCGGAGAGATTTCAATTGAATGCCGCCTCGCTGGTTCCTCTCGCACTGCCACCAGCGCTGGTTCAGCAGCCTATTCAGGAGCACGTTCAGGCTGCCTGGCCCTGCTGTGTGTTACTAATGGCTCCGGAATACCTACGGAGCGTATTTTGGTCTTGGCCAATTTGCCCCACTGGCAAGCTTATTCTTGGAGGACGGGTGGGGAGCCTTGTTTAAAATAAAATATAAACTCCTTCCTAATCTTTAGGCCTTTTTATTAATGGAAAAGGCATGTATCTGGCCAGGGAGAATTTGCGTCTGCTTTTTCGTGCCTTAGGAAGCCTTTTGAATCAAAAGTCGTACGTGTACTTTAGTGAACCTGACATAATCCAATGTTTCCTTGTCTGGGTCAGTTACCAAGCAGATGAGGACTCAATGGATTGGATTCTGGGCTCCAAGCCAGGCAGCGACCCTCTTCCTCTCTGGATCTCCAGGTGCGCTGCCTTGTCTGAAGCTCTAGGCTTCTCGATGTGCAGGGGCTCCGTTGGTTGAAGGGGCTAGGGATGCAGCTTTTCGTGGGGGGCTCCAAGTGACTTTCAGGGTTCTGGGTCCCCGGGATTTTTGAAGGATTCTTGGTTTGTCCAGTTTCCTTGATCCACCGAGTCGAGATGCAGACTTTCTGTGCGTACCTGTCCTTATTTTCTCTCTCTCTCTCTTCTCTCAGAATAAATTACCTGGATCTCCCCACCCCGCTGAATTAGCTCAAAATGTCAAAACTAAGGGATATTGTGAAGTAGTGATACCTCAAACAGTAGAATATCCGATATGCCCTAAGAAACTGTGTAATTTTGGAATGAGTTATCGAGTGCATTTTGAAGTTGTAGCCTTTTGGAAGCAAGACTTGTGGAGATCTAGGATAAGAAGTATCCCCCAACATGAGTCATCTGGCCACACCACTTTGCTGGTTCCTCTGTTGTTTTTCCCCCTGGCTCCTACGCTTCCAGGTTCCTGGTTGCTCTTCCTGGGCCCGTCTATTTGCAGATTAGCTGCGGTTCTAGATCAGCTGAAGTTCTCAGTTCCTTTCCCTCTTTCTGCATACATGCTTCAGAACAGATATTCAGGCACTTTGTGAGAGCTTGTGCTCCCTCCTTCCCTGTCTAAAGCATGGTTATCGACCTGCCCTTCTGATGGGCACGTATTGCTCCAGTTTTTTGAATGGGACCCTGAGACTATGGCTCTCGCCTAACTTGGCACTAGTTAAAGCAGTAGGCCTTTCTTTGCCGACCTGATGCTTTCTCAGGGTTTCAAATCTCTGGAGGTTTGCTCTCCAGCGTTTTCTGCTTGACAGAAAGATGGCCTTGATTGAACCACAGTTCTTTCAAAGATCACGATGACCTTTCCAGATTCTCCTTGGCTGAGATAGTCCTCATTTTCCTAGAATGGCTGCGAATTCGGCAGACATTACAATGACCACCCTCCCTCCTTCTAAATCTTCAAGAAGACCGTAATAAGGTGTCTAAATGAATATTTAGAACACTAATCACCTTCCAGATCACAGGGAGTTTTGGGGGCTCCCATCATTCCAAGATTTGTCCATTGGTTTTACTTAATACTAGAACCCCGTTTCTAAAACGAACTGAAAGCATTTAGACGGAGAAACCCGTGGTTCTAAAATGATCAGATGTCTTTTCTTGATAGCAGAATCTAGATAGGCCCCGAAAAGTGGCTAATCTCTAAAATTTAGGAGCAGGGATCAAGTCAAGCCGGCACCTCCTCTTTTTCCTAAAAGAGCTCCAGGGCCTTTAAGAGACACTAGATGGGCACAAAATCAACAGGTGGAGGATCGTTGCCCGTTATTGCTGATGGAAAGGGTTGGATTTCTATATGCCATCCCAGTGTTTAAGGTGCAGGAGCTCGGTTGGAAGAAGCGGCAAACACATCACAACTTTGTCTTGAAGCCCTGCTCTGTCATGCCAGTGTGTTGGGAAGGGGTAGATGGTGTGCCGGGAGCACTGAATACTGAACAGGGAGCTGGCACATGCTCAGCCGCACTGTCCTCTTGCCAGCTCCAGGGCATTAGAAAGAGGTTCCGGGGCTGAACTCAGAAGCGGAGTCCTCCCTAATGCAGACTCTAGGGGAGACATGCCTGGTGCCGTCGCCCCCCCGCCCTCGCCGCTTTGTGGGGTGCAATCCTATGCAGGTCACTCGGCAGCAAGCCCCACCGCTGTGTTGAGTGGGGCTCCCTCCCTCCTTGATGTGTTTAGGCTTGCAGCCGCAGCCCTGCGAGTGCGAGAGAATGTCTGACCCAGTGAGGCGGGAGGGCAGATGGGAGCAGCAGCAGCAGCAGCAGCAGCAGCAGGCACTCTCCTCCCACTGGCCCTGCTCAGTCAGGTCAGCCTCCGTCCCGTGCCTCGGGAATCTCCTGCCTTGCCCCTCCCTATTACTCACACTCGGCCCTTTCTCCTCCCGCCCTCCTCCTCCTCTCTCTCCTGGCTCAGGATCTACACCGGCTGCGACATGGACCGCCTGACCCCGTCGCCCAACGACTCGCCGCGCTCGCAGATCGTGCCAGGCGCCCGCTACGCCATGGCGGCGGCGGCGGGCTCCTTCTTGCAGGACCAGTTCGTCAGCAACTACGCCAAGTCGCGCGGCTTCCACCACCACCACCACCCGGGGGCCGGCGCCGGGGCCGGCGTGGGGCCGGGCGGGCCGGTGCCGGAGCGAGGCGTCCCCCACCCCAACGGGCTCCTGTCGCCGCAGCAAGCCGAGGAGCCCGGGGCGCCTTCGCCCCAGCGCTGGTTCGTCACGCCCGCCAACAACAGGCTGGACTTCGCCGCAGCCGCGGCCGCCTCAGCCTACGACCCGGCGGGCGACTTGGCGGGGAACGCGGCCACCCTCTTGTCTTACGCCGCCGCCGGCGTCAAAGCGCTCCCCCTGCAGGCGGCCGGCTGCACTGCGCGCCCGCTCGGCTACTACCCGGACCCGTCGGGCTGGGGCGCGCGCAGCCCGCCTCAGTATTGCGCCAAGTCCTTGTCGTGCTGGCCCAACAGCGGCAGCGGCCGCGCCGGGGGAGGCCACCCCTATTTGCCCGGCGGGGCCGGCGGCGGCGGCGGCGGCGAGGAGCCCGACAGCCTGGCGCCTCCCGAGCGCTCCCCTCTGGTGGCGCCGCCGCCGCCCCCCGCCGCCGGGCAGCCGCCCGAGGACTCCAAGCCCCCCAAGGACTTGTCCGACTCGAGCTGGATCGAGACGCCCTCCTCCATCAAGTCCATCGACTCCACCGACTCTGGGATTTACGAGCAGGCCAAGCGCAGGCGGCTCTCCCCAGCGGGCACCCCGGCGTCCGAGAGCTCGTCGCCGCTCAAGAGCGAGCCCGCCTTGGCCCCCAGGGACTGCGACAAGACCTGCGCCAAGGACATCGGCTACTACGGCTTCTACTCGCACAGCTAGAGAGGGCGGCCCGCGGGGCCTTGGCCACACCCGCTCTGCTCCCTTCCCGCCAATCCCGGCCAAGCCCTTTCCTTCTCTCTCTCTCTCTCCATCTCTCCCTCCCTCCCGCTGCCATCGGCGGCCCAAAGAGCCCTTGCTTTGCCTTGCGCAGGCGGTGGAGCAGTGCGAATCTGCCGCTTCACACGTGCGCTCCTTTCCCTCCCAGCCATTGGACGTGCGCACGCGCAGTCTTCTCTCCCTCTCCCCTTTCCTCTCCTTCTCACACGCGCACACGCTCGAGCGCTCCAAAACCGCATATCGCTTCTCAACCCACTTGGGCTCCAATGGCAGGTCAGGTGGATGGATCTGCACCCGCAGTGAATGGCGAAAGTCGTGCCACGTCTCTCTCCTTCCCTCCCTCCCCCGCCCCTGTAAAATTGTAACCAAATCCAGTTTAATTGCTTCGCCTGACAAAAGCAGCCGGACGCCTTGTTGACACCTAAAAGAGACGTCTGTTGGCAGAAGTAAGACGTGCGTGGGTCATTTGAACTTGCTTAATGCAGATTAATTTGTTCTTAACCCGCTTTCGCCATCCTATTTGAATTAGTATTCATGATGATCCCCACGGATCGCCCCACACCTTCAGTGCATTCCTGCGGGCCAGGGGCGGATTCTAATGTGTTTGAAAGCAATCCTAAACCTCAGAGCTTCTACACACGCGGATTTGGGAGTAAATCCCAGTGAACCCAGTCGGATTTACTTCTGAGTTAACATCCGCACAGCGCAATCCTTTGCTGTTTTTTGGGGAAGGAAATTCCACCGTGTTCAATGGGGTTTGCTTCCAGGTAAATGTAGATTAGACTACAGTTATTCTGTGATTTGAGAATGGAACTAAAAAATTGTAATGTAGTTATTCTACATTGATGAATGAGAAACAGAAGACTGCGAGTCTTCTATGTGCTCTTAATCCAGGGCTGCTCAACTTCGGCCTTCCTGCAGATGTTGGATCCCTGATCCCATTATCCCTGACTACTGGCACTGTGGCTGGGGATTATGGGAGTTGTAGTCCAAAAAGAGCTGGGAGGCCAAAGTTGAGCAGGCCTGCCTTAATCTTACTGATTTCTGTTTGGGATTCTCAGAGTACCCGCCCCGCCCCCATGAAACGCCTTTCCCTAGTGTTGAAGGCTTTCATCTTAAACAATTTACTAACTACCACTGAACTCCATAGATCTTGCCTCCAAAGAGGTATGTTTAGGATCAGATTGCTAATGATCGGTCAGCCTGCTTGTCTCTGCTTCATTAACTCGCAAACTAAGACTGCGATCCTCCTATGCCCACCTCCTTGGGAGTAAGCCCTACTGAACGTAGAGCGATTTACTTCCGACTAAACCTGCGTGGAAGGTCGCTGCACCTTCGTCTTCTCTCCCTTCCTCCTTGACTCAAGCAGAAAACTACCTTAGAGGGGGAAATAGTCCGTTTTCTCAGGGGATTCCACCCTTTCTTTGCCTTTTGGGCTAACATCCACTACCTAAGAGGAATTTGTCAGTTTAAAAAGCAAACATAGAAAAAGGGGACTAACATACTGATGACAATTACTCAAAGTATTCCCACTGACATTAAACGGGCGAGTTGAAATTTTCAGTGAGACGACTTTGAATAATTTACTCTGTCAGCCGCTATCCGGTGTCAATGAATTGACAGAATGTTTTCTGAAGCAAAATTAAGAATATGTGAAACTTCCTCCCCTTTTCAGACGTACTAAAACATACACATGCGCGCCTATTTCTATTCAGACAAAGCTTGCTTGCTTATTTTATTATTATTTATCTAAAGTTATTTTTCCAACATATGCTCAAAGCCGCTGACTTTTAACAGTGAAGACAAAAATTTAAAACTACACTAATTAAGGCTACCTTGACAGCAGAATCAAGTTTCTACAAAAGTATCCAAAAATCAGTTAACCTCCGACTTTGGAACTTTCCCCGAAAACAAAAAGGCTTAATTTGTTAAGGACAGGGCGGCGAGTCTTGCCCAGCGCAGCTCTAGTGGGTTGTGGATTCATGTTTTAATTGGCACTACAGTCCCTAACATATTTGGACATTTTCCTTTGGCCTCGATCCAGACAAAGTTTGACGTTTTCTGCGTCCCATCGATTTCAATATGAGAAAATGAAGCACGCGCTTTGCGCGCGCTCTCTCTCACTCTCTTGAATGGGAAGAGTTTTGCTTATCTCACAATTTGCGTTCCGGTCAATGTGTCTAATTACTGCAGTTTCTCAACTGGAGAGAGAGATCTGCAACTCTGTCCTATGCATGCATTTTGGAAAGCGGTTCCCACAAAATTCAGTAGGATACCAAATAAATATAACGAGGATCACAGTCTTAGTGGCGTATCGAGAATAACTTTGGATACGATCAATCCAGTCAAAGTTAGTATTATTTATTTCCCAGCAAGTTAAATATGTGTGTATTTCTGTTGAAATCAATTGGACTGTAAAATTCTTAACTTTGGTAGATCGAGTCTATACTAGAATGCTGGTGGAATTGCATCCGGATCTTGCATACATTTGAAAGTAAGCCCCACTAATCTCAAAAAGAAGTTATTTCCGAGTAAATGTGTTTAGGATCTGCGTTTAACACTCCAAGGAATGAAAATGGGGAGGTGGGGAGGATTATGATTATTTCTTCCACCTGTCTCGTTGGGGCTTCCTTTCACGTACTTAACTGCAACAAACCTAGGGGTGGGGGAACGAGGTCCCTCCACATCTCCTGCAAGAAGCCAATAGGAACGACAGCCCTATTTTTCGGCTTGCTCGCTGGAAAGTAGGCTCCTTCTGAATTCAGTGCAATTTAAACTTGCTAGTTTAATGGATTTCAGCCATTAAGCACGCCGCTCCCTACACTTTGCAATGAGAGCAAGTGCCCCTCTGTCCTAATTTTCGCCCTTTGGGGATGCTTAGGACCAGAGTGCTGCGCAAAAAAAGTCTAGGAGCACGATTTAGCCAATGGCTGCAATCTTATGCACGCTTAGGGGGAGCAAGTTCCATTGAAACTAGGACTTTCTTCTGAGTATAGCTAAAGCCGGGATGTGTAAGCGAAGCATTTTCAAGTCCCATGGATTTCACTGGGAAAGTTTAAGCATGGGCTCAGCCTTCTCAGTTCAGTCAATGCAACACAAAAGTGTTTATTACCATTTGGCTGGATCAGGCCCTAATCATGCAGGCGATGCGCTGTCTTAAGATCTTAGGCGGATTTATGCAACGCGTTAAGGGTGAAATTGACCGGGACAGTGACAGCGCAGAATACTCTTGAAAGAAAACAAAAGTCGGTTCACCTTAAAGCCGGACTAAGCAGCCGTCTCTATACAGAGACGTGCCCCCTAATAGGCTTCTCTCCCTCTGCCCTTACCTCCTTCCTTCTCTGCCAAGTCCATCACTGACGCGTGTGCAGGGGCCCTTCGATTTCTTCGCCATTTCTCTCTCCCCCCTCACTCCTCCCCACTCCAAGTTGATTTCTATTGCTGTAAATCTTTGTAATGAACAAGCTACAACCGATAATAGGTGACTGAACTTGTACCCATAGTGTAGTCCAGTGAAGATGATTTCGTGAGATGTTCATTTTTTTAATATTGCGTTTAGTTTTGGGAAAGTTTTGTTTTAATTTATAATTTCAATGCATAAGTAAGTACCCGTAAAGAGCCTTCCTGGGGAATACACTAGGCGGTGCGAGTTAAGTGATTTTATTTTTATTTTTTCCTGTTAAATCGAGCATTTAATACTCGATCGAGTCCTCCCCCCCCACCCCCCTCGTTGATGTAGAGTAGCGCGTCTTCGATTTTTGTGTAGGAAACCTATATGATCAACCCATTTTTGATATTTTTTAAAAAAACAACAACCGTGAAATATGCATCAGGCAAAGTTTATTCTCTAGATTCCAGCCGACGGGGAAAGAGGTTCTCAAATAGAAATTCAAGGTTTTCACCGTGTGTATATTTTGTTTTGGGTTTTGTTTTGGGCTCCTTTGTAAATCGATTGTTGTGATTTCCCCCCCTTGAAAAACACAAATCAAAAATATTTGCTCCTGTTTCGTCTGTGCACCTGAATAATTATTTCTACAAGTTGCAAACTCCACCAGAAAACAAACGTTTTGTTTTTTCGCCCGTTTGTATCGTCTGTGTACAAGTAAAATAAAACCCGGCAAAACTTAAGCCGATCTTGGAACGCAACACTTTGCCCTTTTAGAGGATTTTAGCAAGCTAAGAGATTGAGGAAGGAACGGGAAATTTCCTAGCAAATGGAGTGGAGGCGTCTGATCTTCCCACCTCACCCAGGATATTTCATACCCCCTCCCCACTATGATTTATTTTAGAAATGAAAATTGCTCTCTGATGAGCTGCTGCTGCTTTTTCTCACCTGCACACTCGCCGTTTTGCATTGGTACTCTGGTAAGAACGCTTGGTTCGTTGCCCTGCCCTGCGAGTAATTTCTTCTGCACAAGGAAAAGGGTGATAGGTTGCTATACATTCGGGTGCGAGTTGCTTTTAGGGGAAATAATGTTTCTGATATAATATCCGAGTATTCGGGGGGGGGGGGCCGGGGGAGGGAAGAATGTGGATGCAACCCTGAGCCATTGAACTCAGTTGTCATGGGCTCCAGTGGGATGCAGATTGAACACCAGAAAGGTGTTCGTGAGAAAACATGTCGCAGAGGTAGTGAAGGTAGCGAATTGTCTGCCCTGATTTCCCTTCCTATTCCACTGGCTGGAAAGAACTTTCGTTCATTTCCAGCTGTCTTGCGTTCTACCATATCAGATGCATGGCCCTCCGGCCCTTATGGAATAGAGGACTGGTCTCCTTTACCTTTAAGAAATTGACAAAAGAGGGAATTTCATAAAGTGCCGCTTGTCACGCAGGGGTGAGAAGAAAAGCTGCATCTGTTGAAATTCCCTCTTCTGTGCATCTTTTAAAGGTACGAGAGACCGGTCCTCTTTTCCATATGGTAACGCTTTCGCCGGAGCTTCTGAAAGAGATGGCAGACGGGTGCCGAAGGATTTTAATGTAAATGTTTGAGTTTTATCCGGAAAGCATCTGTAACGCCCCCCACCCCCGCCCTTCCCCCATTACAGGCTGAATAAGCTTTCCACCACTCTGCAGGTTGCCACACTCAACATCTTCCCAGGTGGATGGCCACTGATTTTCCGTAAGGAAACTCTCCTGTTTACCAGGTTTGGAGCCACTTTAAACTCCCAGTGCCCATTCCCAAGCAAGACACCAACGTTTGAAGAAGCAGATATGCTATCAAAAATGCAAATAGAACACCGAGCGAGCGAGCGAGCCAGCCAGTAGTACTTTATCTGCAGAGAAGTTTCGAGTGATACCACAACGGTCCACTAGGCGGCTCTGCATGGAGTCTTAATTTGCTTGCCACGAAATGCAGTTTTATTCCTCCCCCTTTACTGTTTACACCTTTAAACAGTTCGATAACTGAACTTTTAAAAAACGAGTTCTACTATTTAGCCAAGCATTCTAAACCGTTTAGGTTATTTCAGGAAAACATCTTCTGTTGTCCAGAAACCACAGCCCGTCATAAAATTGTGAACTAACTGGAAACACCCCAGCTGATACATTGCACCATTAAAGCGAGTATTACTCTTACTATTAACAATACACATGTAATCATTATTAAATATGGCCATTATCATTATTAATAAAATTTACATAGTCATATAGATACCTTGTCTGCTATCTGTCACGAGCTAAGGATGGTTTATAATATATCCTTCTGTAGCATACTTAAGGCTGCAATCTTGCGCACGTTGAGAGGAAATCCCACATAATTTAATGGGGATTCACTTCCGAGCTTCACTTCACTGCTTAGAATCCTTTTCTTAATGTCTCAAACCAGGCTTTATCCTTTACGCCTTGGCGGCCTTGTATTGCTATGGCTTTTATACCGTTTTACAAAAGGGAAAATGAACGTAAAGGAAACTACTTTTGAGGCACCCCTAAAATGCTCCTATCTGAGCAGATGTTTGGGTCCAGGTTGAAGCAAAACACACTTGTTCTCCACAAACAGTTCACTCGCTGGAAGAGGCGAAGTTGGGAGTGTCTTTGTTTCTCTTTGCCGAATATCTTGTCCCAGACTGTGGAAATCTTGAGAAGGAGAAAGAGGAGGAGGGGATTAGGTCATGACTTCCTTAAAATTTTTTTTAAAAATTGAAACATTATTCGAGCCACAGGTATTATTCTCACTTAAGTCAGGCGAGTTTGCGGGAAAAGGGGTCTTGCCTTCTTACTAGGTGGTGATCTTACGGATATCTGTTGTAACTTAGGGATGTGTCCCGGTGTCATCATGTGCTGTGCAGACGGTATCATTCCAGTTACATAGACCGTAGCTAAATGGATGCTCACCCCCAAATAATATATGTTTCGGATTCCCCTTTCCATTCCCAGTGTCTAGCCTGATTATTTGTTCCTGGTGTAAGGTAAATGTTCATCTTTATGAGTGAGTAAATAAAAGGTTATACATTTTATTTAATGTATATTAAATGTTAAATACACATCGCATCCCCCCCCCCCGGTTTTGGTCAATCTTTGGCCGAGTCCACCCCCGCCCAAGCACGTGTCAATCTGAAGGCAGGCACAAGTGCTTCCTTCCACCCCTTTCCAGCTGTAGGCCTGAATCTGCAACAAATGTGGCAACTTGATTCTCCCGGAATAGGGTTTAGTGCTCTTGGCAGCGAGGAGAAATGGCGAGAGTCTGCCTTCTCAGGGAGTTGGGATTCAAATCAGGAATCAGCAACAGGAAAGAGGGATCAATGTCTCTTTTTCAGATCTCCGAAAAGGGGGCTGGGGATACTATTATGAGGCAATGGAGACAGGTTAGAGCAGGGCTGCTCAACTTCAGCCCTCCTGCAGATGTTGGCCATACTCCCATAACCCCTGGCTATTGGCCACCGTAGCTGGAGATTATGGGAGCTGTAATCGAAAAACCTCTGGGGCGGGGGGCAAAGCCTGGGGTCGAGGGAGGTGTCATCGACTTCTGCAGTACCCGGGAAAAGCTGCTTCTCTTCGTTTCCCCAAACATGTTATTCTCCAAATGGGTTATCTTATGAGGGGCCATCTATCGATAGAAGGTTGCCTACCAACATGGGAAAAGAGGGAAGGATACTGGCGTTCCCTTTATTGTTGTTGATAGGCCTGGATAGTGCGATGTTGGTCCACTTCGCCTGCCCGTTTTCTAGGAATGTGGTTTAGTTTTTTCCTAATTCTCCGTGGGGTTGTCATCCACAAATCCCCTGTGCTAGAGGACCCCTCGTGTGCCACCTAGCCCCAACAACAGAGTTTAAATCCAACTCGTGTTCGGAGATAACGAACGGCCTTACACTACAGTTCACAGCACGGCCATCGTCTCTAGGTAGCGTAGGAAACGCAGGGCTAGTACGTGCCTTCGGAAGATCAGCACCTGGGACAGCGCACTGCGCAAAGCCATGCGGAGGAGAGTTCGAGGCCATTTCCCCCTTTTATTTTGAAGCCAAGAGGGCATTCTGTCACCCTCTGGCAGATCCTCGTGGTATGATTTTAATTTCCCTCTCGGAAAAGGTGGCCATTATCTTTTAACCTTTATTAACATATAGATAGAGCCAACGTGTTTGGCCAGGTGGCCAGAGTGTGGCCACTCAGCGGGATCTTTCATTGCACGTGGTCAGTAAAATGCCTCCAGTGGCCCAGGTATCTGCGCCCTCCCCTGATTCCCAGTTTCCCCTGACCTTCCCCTGAATTTGAGTCTGAATTTTGCAGCTCTGCTCGCTCTTCCACTCTTCTGCCCTAGGACAATACAGGGCACCTATTTGCATTTGAAGAACGGCGATCAGTCCATGCGGTCATTATATTAACAGTTAAGTGTCCTCTCTAAAAGCAGGGTACGGGTAAGAATTAAGCCATACAAACGTAAGGTGGTGGCAATCTTCCCATTAAAAGAGGAAGAAAAAGAACTAGCAATCTTGACTCTTTTACAAACACTGTGAAGTACCTGCGGAACAGAGATGCGGGGAAAAAAAAAGCTTTATTATGTAATGCATTTGGCTAGAGAGAGCTCAGTAACATCAAAGCTTTTATTAAATAGCAACCTAGATCGGGTCTTGTGCCCCCAGACACATATCCCTCACCCCTCACTCAAGCAGTGTTTTCATGTACAGCAAAAGAGCAAGACTGTCTGTTTATGGAAGTGGCTGGAGAGACATCAGTATCCTCGGAAGCCTTGCTGGGTAAGTACACGGTGCCTAATGAGTTAGCTACAGCTGCTCGGCTTGGAGGATTTGCAGACTACCGTTTGCTTTGCCGGTTGTTGTAGTACCGGGTGATTTAAATTGGATTTTGTATCTACAAAACTGTATATTGGCAACAGCTAGGCACTGTTGGCTGAATATGTAGAGTATTTTCTTTCCTGTTGACGGTGCATTTATATTCTTCTCTGAGAACTGCCCCGTTGAGTTGAAACGGAGAGTCAATGAGCCGAGCCGATCACATCACAAGTGACTCCCATTGACTTTCCTAGAGCAAACTCCCAAGTAAGTTGTGCCCAGGATTGAAGCCTTATTATCAGTAGCCTTTGAAATGCTCTTACCTCCTACACTAGTTTTAAAGGGCACTTGGTTCTTCTTAAGCCGAGCTGTTTCGGATCCGGCGCGTTCCGACCCAATAAGCATAAAAACGTGGACTTCAAAGTCAAGCAAAACCAGTGCCTGGAGACTAGAAATAGATTGCATGGATTTTGCTTGGAGTTTGAGTTGTACCTGCCTGGAGTCCACGCATGGCGGGGGCGGGGCCCTTTCTGCTGAAAACAATTCGCCCTCGGCTCCTTTTGATGATTATTAAGCGGGCTTATTATTAAGCACCCCCGCCCCAATACAAGCCAAGCTTCCTGAAATGGACAAGGTCCCTGCGGGAAAGAGCCCGCCGGGTAGCCACAGGGGCCTGGCTCGCCTTGCACGTGTGAGGAAAGCTCTTGCACATGGCGGCAGGCGCACACCTCGGCGCTGTGAGGCTTGGAGGAGGCCTCGCATATTTTGTTGGGTAGGCTTTTGAATCACCGGCGGAAAGGTTTGCTGAGTCCTGCTCTGTAGCGTTGGCGGCGTGCAGGGGAGGTCTGGAGGATGGAGGGCAGAAGCCTGGCTCTGGCAGGTCAGTGACACACGCGGGTGGAAGGGCGGTGATTGCTAGCAAGAAGCGAGCCAGGTGTGGGGGAGAACACGACGTCCCTGGCAATCTGGACAGTTCTGGTGTTGTGGGTACGGCTCCGCTCTCCGCCCCCCGCTGCCCTTCTAATCAATCTTGCCACAGAGACTGCGCTTCGAACCGAACCCCGTTCTCTCGGTCTATTTCTGTTTTGTGTGGTTTCTCCCCGAATCTCGAGAGCAGATGCTAAGTCTCTGAGGAAGAACAAGCGTGACTTGAGCGTCCTCTCCCTTCTATGATTGAGTTGCGCCCCCTTCCTTGTACTTAAATCGAGGACACCCTGCTGACACGAGAAGCGCTTCCCTCCTTCAGCCCTTACAGCAAAGCATCTGGAGAGAGAAGACGATCGTCGCCTTTTAAAAGAAGGGCTGGAGGTAGTCATTGCCTAAAAGAACATGACACCGACCGATTCCTTTCGCCCCACTCTTGCCTCTGGTCAAGCAGGGGATGGGATCGTAGCTCAGTCAGTGGTGGAGCGTCTGCTTTGCCTTGCCTGCAGAAAAGGTCCCAGGCTCAAGCCATCCCTGGCAACTCCAGGTAGGGCTGGGAAAGGCTCCTTCCTGGAACCCTGGAAAGCAGTTGCTGGTCAATACTGAGCTACATGGACCAATGGCCTGGCTCAGTGTAAGCTTCCGTCCACTACAGCTCCCTATGTTTAGCAGGCTTCTGAAGAAGGACTATACAGAGTTCACAACCTGTTTGACTAGAGCCCATAGCAAGAAGAGGGTGCACTGCCCATAATGGGTACACACCAGGCTTCTATCATGTCTCTGGAATCTCTGTCATGACTTACATGTCTCTGGAATAGTTAGTGTCTTGCCTTCTGCAGAAGGTGAACAATGGGCGGTTGTCTTGTCTCGATTCTGTCTTGACGAGGAGCTGTCCAACCTTGTGCGTGCTTCAGCAGAGGTAAAACCCAGTATCTGACTCCCAAGTCAGTCTGCCTAGGACTGCAGTCTTGGCACACTTTAAACAAAATTACCTTCTTTTTATATGCTTCTTTTTTTTTTAGTCAGTCCCGTACTGATGCCACATAAATATGGCATCGTATTAGCAATTACTCGGAATTACTCGGACGCGGCTGGCCCTTTGTGCAGACCACACTGGGATCCTTTTGAATGATGAAAGTAAGGAAACGGAGAGAGGGCTTCTCTTTTCCTGGAGCTGCTTTCCAGGCTCTTTTGTGAGACAGTCTCCCATTCCCAACCAAATCAGTGGGATTGTTCTCATTCCTATATAGTGTATTTAAGACTGAAATGTTAGGCTAGCCAGTTATGATTAGAGTTGCACTCTTGTGCACACTCATTAAGGAGCAAGCCTTACTGAATTTAGTGGATAGGCTGTGAAAGCCTATGAGTGTCTACTGCCTGCACTTATTGCAGCATGCTAATATTTAATAACATGCCATCAGTCAATTAGTCCTCCTTTTCAAGTGTAATGGTTGGGAACTGTTGATGGAATGTGCGGCTTCAGAAATATTTCCTGTACCCTGTGACTGGATATTACTGACAATATACCTTTCAGTGTTACATGCTGTGTGCCATTTCGTACTGATAATGAGCATTTGATAGAGCAGCAATGCTCTTAACAGGCTAAGAGGCAGTTCACACATAGCATGTTAATCACCCCTTGACTGGAACATCCAAGGATGACTTACACATGGGAATACACCATCCCAGCTCAACCACATCAGATCAAACTGGTATGTCGCATGTACTATCCTTTTTAGTGGAGGGCAGCAGCCATTACGCAACCAGGTTCCAGGTTTAGTAATCAGGTGTTGAGGGGCTGACCATAGGGGTTTTGGTGCCCTCGGCCAAGTATGACTTTGGTGCCTTCCTGTGTTCTGTTAAAATTTTAACTGAATGGTGGGGAGGAGCCGAAGACATACTTGGTAGCTGGTGCTGGTTGGGAGAGGAGATGATGCCATTAAGAATCCATAAGCTGCCCCATTACTGCCATCCTGTCCTGCTACCCAGCTTCGTGTGGAATCTGTCCCTGCTGCTTAGCTGTCTGGTGCATGGGTGCAGTGGCAATTTGAGGGGTCAGCCCAGCAAAGATTTTTACTGGGCTGGCCCCTCAAATGACTGCCACACATGCACAGTGGCAGGGTGGGGCATTTGGTGGGGGTGGACTGTACATGGAGCAAGGCAGCGGCAGGATATTTTATGAATTTTCAAAGGTGTCATCTGCTTCCTCACTATCACAGCAGCTATGAACTGCAGGGGGTGGTGTTGCCCACACCTGTGCCCCCCCCCAGATTTGGTGCCTGAGGTGACCACCAGGTCCATCTAGTGCATGGGCTGGCCCTGAAGTGACGTTCATGTGTGTGTGAACTGACCCTAACTTAACTTGTAATGTTCCAATGACCTACTTGCACTAGTTTCTACGCAATGCTTTTCAGTATCTCATTCCTCCCCATTCCAAGATCAAATAATGAAAAACTTGGGCAATCAGTAGCATCAACTTTGCATCGAGAGCCCCCACTCAGTTGTGTGATGTCTGTTTTCTTTTATGTATCTATATGACAGGGACAGTCAGAGGGCCGAGTAGGAAACCATAGTGACCATCACACCACAGGCTGCCAAACAACATGTCTCCTACAGGTTCTGGAGTGAAAGGATAATACTGGCTACTTTCTCATGGAACGATTGTGCTGTTGAGCTGGTATTAACTCCTGGTGACCGCAGAGCCCTGTGGTTTTCTTGGTAGAATACAGGAGAGGTTTACCCTTGCCTTCTCCTGTGCATTATGAGATGATGCCTTTCAGCACTTTCCTATATCTCTGCTGCCCAATATAGGAGTTTCCCATATTCTGGGAAACACACCAGTGGGGATTCGAACCAACAGCCTCCTGCTTTCTAGGCAGGTTGCTTCCCCGCTGCGCCATTAGGTGGCTTCTACTTTCTGATGAGTACGAGAGAAATGACAGTGGCTTTTAGGGTTACAACAGTCCTAGTCAGGCCAAGACGACACATTTGTGCATGGTATGGGGGACAGGATTCTCGACTTACACTTTAAACTGGCGGCATCTACAGATTGAACAAAATGTTTATTTTTCAGACCACCTGTAGATGCAAATCACATCTTTGCAAAAAGCACTCGGAGGCAGGGGTGGGAGGTGTGAGCAATGGCTCACCAATAGGCACTCCCCACAAATCCTGCAATCCTGATGCTATTGACCAAAGTCAGGTGTTTCCACGTCCTAGAGAAAACTGGTGCACTGATCTGCAACTGTATTGCACCTGAGAAATAACACCACCTCATGTTTACATAGCACTTTGCCTAAATGCTCTAGCACAGCACCCACATTATTCCAGTAATGCTTACAACAACAGCCGTGTAACACAGGCCTGTATTAGTGTCTCCTGATCACATATGGGGACTGAGACTGCAGAGCTGCTTGCCTGAGGCCACCTAATGAGTCCGTGGCTAAGGCGAGATTGGAAGGGTATGTTCCAACTCATCTCATGTGCTTAACAAATATGCTTTGCCAGCTTTTTGGCTCAGGTTCTATCTTCTCCCATACGTTTTCTCATTAACACTCATAGGGTGGAAAGTGTTGTATTCTTAATTTTTAATTTAATTTTCATAGGGGGCAATTTGCTATTAATTACTTGTGTGTAAGTAACATTGACTTCACTTGGATTTATGCATGACTAACTGTGAGCTGCATTCCAGCCTTCAGTGGTTCTTTTCGTTGGCAGTATTTTTGATGCAGTGATGATAAAAGGCTGTATAGTGACCATAAAAGCTGATATTCGCTGCCCCTTACAGTATTAATCGTGTGACATTGAAATGCATCCACGTTTATCGCTCATTAATAAAGAAAATAGCTGCTTTGCGTGGATCTCATGTGTCTTGTGGTTTGGTGGTTTCAAAGCTGTCATTCTGAACCTGAAAAGCAGGGTGGATTAGAACTCAAAGTAAGAAAAATGTTAGTCAGGATGGTGACTTGCATGAGTTCCGAGTCAGGAAGTTGCCAGATTCAAACCCCTCACCAGCCATTAATTCACTAGATAAACTCAAAGGGATGCAATCTCAATTCATTCCTTAGTGGCACTTTCAGTGTCAAATTGCTATTAGTATTAATTGCTGTTCAACAAAATGTTCAGAAAGTGATTTACAACATAGCCAAAGGAATGGAAAAAAGAATGAGAAAATGATTCCTTGTTCAAAAGGGCTCACAACAGGGGCGTAACTATAATAGGGCAAGGGGAGACAGTTGTCTGGGGGCCCACTGCCTTGGGGGGCCCCCCAGAGGCAAGTCACATGATTGACTCCCCCAGCCGCACACCGGCCTGGGCTTCCTTCAGTTGTATTCATCCTCCGAAATTGATGTGAGTGTTAAGACCTGGAGCAACCAGAACAGCATGTCTTTTTCTAGTACCATTAAATGATTTGCATCGTCCACAATTTACAAAACCATTAAAAAAATAATTTAGGATGATCTTCTATTGTGGCACATAGGTGTTTTATACACACACACACACACACAATGCTTTTTGTTACCACTATTCAGCCTCATTTAAGATTTCTTTACTTCATGAGCTGAGCTTCAGTGAAGCGGGGCCCATTTTAAAATCTTGTCTCTGGTCCCACTCCAACCTTGCTATGCCCCTGGCTCACAATCTAACAAACACAAGGGAGATGCCAGTAACAGCCACTAGGATGGTCACTGTTCCCCATCCAGCATACAGACAGAATAGGAACAATTACTATCCTCCTTTTGCTACATGTAAAATGGACACCATTGTAAAAGGTGCCCCTTGGCTTTGCCCAGTTAGCAGAGCACTGGTTGCCAGACATAAATGTGGCTCTCAGCTAGCAACCTGGGCATAGAAACTTAAGGGCTAAATGGAAGAGAAGGCTGCTGAAAGATGCACAAGGAAACTATTCATCTAAATGAATCAAAGTTGAGAATCAAAGAATGGGTAGAGCGGGAATTGATTGTGTTGGAAAACAAAATACTTCTTGGATCATTCTCAAGTTGTTTTCTAATAGGAATTTGCATATTAATAGCCTCACCTGTTTCTAAGGAATAGTTAATACTGTACGTAGGCTGGGGTTTTTTTTGTTTGTGTTTTAAAAAATTATCCATTGTCCACAAGCTAAACATATGATTTCATGTTCTGAATTTTAATTTGGAAAGGTGCTGAGAAAGGCATGCAATAAGATGCAGCAAGAAGCTATGAGCCAGAGAAGGGAAGTAGCTGGAAAGCTGTAGCAGTGGGAGTGGAGGGTTATTTTCAGTTCAGTATTTGGGAAAAGTAGAGGACTGCTTTTCACATTCATGGATCTGGCAATTCCTTCTGTGTGGTAATATGTGCATACACATGCCATGAAACATATGATATGATGTGTGACACATGGACACACAGTGGTCTGATTCCCAGAATTTGTCCAATTAAAGGGGTGAGAAAAGTGAGGGAACCAGCATGTCTTGTTTACATGATTTTAATTGCTTGATTGATTTAATGTTTATATGATTTTAATTGTAAACCACCCAGAGATGCAAGTTTTGGGTGGTATAGAAATATGTTAAATACATACATACATACATATGTATATCTTCATCACATGTAGCAATTGTTGGATTCAGCAACAGAATTGGTACTAAGAGGGGACAATAACAGTAGTGAAGGTGAAAGAGCAGTGCTGGTAGTAAAGGTTGTGCTTAAATTGTTAAGTTGAATTAGCTTTAGTGCCATCTCGTTAGTCACTGTGGCCAATGTGCTTTTTGTTCTGAAATGGAAAGAGGAGGGTTAACATTTAAGAGCAAATAAAGGCTTTCGCTTAGGATGTTTCTGAAGAACAGCCTCCAGTGACTGTTACTGGTATTTAAATTATGTTTCTTTTTAGACTGAGAACTCTGTGGGGACAGGGAACCATCTTATTTTATTTATTTTTCTATGTAAACCACTTTGAGAACTTTTGTTGAAAAGTGGTATATAAATATTTGTGGTAGTTGAATAACCATATTTGTGGTAGTTGAATAACCATTCTGCTTCCCCACTGGAGTTCTTCAGGTGTGTCGGTCAAAGAGGGCGCAGGCACATCATTACAAAGGACAGAACAACTTTGGGAGGTTCAAAGGTGGACTACTGTGCTTAATCATCTACTTCAAGGGTTCCCAACTTGACTCCCCAGATGTTGCTAGACTATAACTGCCATCATTGGGACTTGATACTGCGAAAGGACTTATAAAACAATGAATAGTTGACATTAAAAAGCAGAGTGAAATGTTTCTGAAAGACATTTTCCTGGTAGCTTTCCAAATTATTCTAGACCAGCTCATTATCTAACGAGAGGAATTACTCTGTCTTAGAGAAGGGCCTTTTTCCTTGCGCAGTTTAATGAGCTTCCATCTGCGGTGTTAGAGGGCAGGTATCAAAAAATTCCCTTTAACAGCCAGATATGGCCCTGTGGGCAGGCCATACAATCTGTGACTCATGTTCTTTTACATTGTTCATTTTATAGAGACAGTCATATTTCTCTTATTCCCCCTCTCTTATTAAATATGCCTTATAGAATGGATGATGAATACATTTCTTTTAGCTGATTGCTATGTACCCATAACACTGTGTGTGGCCAAATTCTGTGCAACTGCATGTAAGGTTAGGTCTAAGATGGTGTTAAGTTATACTTAATAGTACTATGAAGATTTTGACATTGTGTATTTGTGCTACTTATACCATGTTCTGTGTTGTTGGGTCAGAGACCATAATAAAGCATTCATTCATTCATTCATTCATTCATTCATTCATTCATTCATTCAAGTCTCACTATCCCTGGCCACAATGACCGAAGGCATTGTGGGAGTTAAGAGTCCAGCAACATCTGGGGACCCAAGGTTGGGAGCCCCTGATCTACATGTTTGACTACAAGTACAGATTGCTTATTTTGCTATCTGATCTTCACTCCTTACTCATCTGCCTGATCCTCTGTACTTCTGCGTCTAGAGCAGACCTGCTCAACTTTGGCCCCCCAGATGTTTTTGGACTACAGTTCAAATAATTTCCAGCCACTGTGGCCAATAGACAGGGATTGAGAGTTGTAGGCCAACATCTGCAGGAGGTGCTGGAGTTGAGCAGCCCTGGTCTATAGGCTTGTGCACATTTGGCCAGCAAGAGGTGAAGGGACATTAGTGGATGCCGTGCGGCCCCCAGAAGCCCCAGTATGCCCTGCGCAGGCACGCAGGGCATACTGAGGAGAACCCTGAGCCGGGAGGCAGCTTTTAAGCCTTCCGACCAGGTGTCTACTCGTAAGTAGCTGCAGCGCGGAGCCACGCCACAGCTACTCACGAGCAGTTAGCCCGGGTTTTTTGCTCCGCAAACCCGGGCTAAGAGGTGGGCTACAGGGGTGGGTTAGCCGCTCCGGAACCACCGGGCTTGGCTGCGAGCCCGGTGGTTCTAACGATCACAAAAATCGGGCTAGGATTTTCCTAGCCCGATTTTTGTGATCGTAAGAATAGCCCCTCTGTCTCAAGGATTCTGAGTCAAGCTTTCACTTCCAGTAAGGAATTCAACCAAATCAGCAGCATCAGTGTGCAAATCTTTCCAGTGTGGAATGACCAGGTACCTTTGAGCAAACTAAGAATAGAGTACATAGAGTGGTACACATGCCATTAAACACTGCCCCAGTTCACTGCAGTCTAAAGTTGTGACTTCATCATATACTGCCACTTCAGCTCCCTGTGGCTTTGCAATCATGACTAAATTTGGCTGAGCACAGATGTTATGAGTGGCCCACCATTTACAAACCAAGCAGATGACTCTGTCACTGTGAATTCAATTATCTTTATGAGCACAGCGAACATTGTCAGGAGTTGTAGCTCTGTAACACATTTAACTGCCACATGCAGAAGGTCCTAGATTCAATCCTTGGTATCTCCATGGAAAGATCTCTGTATGGAGAAAGCCATTGCCAGTGTAGATAAGACTGATCCAGACAGACCAATGCTCTCTCTCAGTATGAGGCAGCTTCATATATTCAGTGCACCAGCATGGTTGTGTGAATTGTGTCCCACATGTCTGTGTACTTTTTAAACTTTCAAAAACCATGCATCCAACAAGCTCAGGACACAGGAGGAAGCTGCATAAAACAGCTCAGCATTAGCTATGGCAGCCTTTTTGCAAGAAGGCTGAGGATGGGGCTGCAGCTCAGTGGTAGAGCATCTGCTTTGCATGCAGAAGGTCCCAGGTTCAATCCCTGGTATCTACAGTATGGACTGGGAGAAGACACCTCCCTGAAATCTTGGAGAGCTACTGCCAATCAGTGTTGACAATACTGAGCTAGACGGACTAGTGGTCTGACTCCTATGTTTCTAAGACTGAAGGCACAATCCACTAGGGAAGTTTCCTAAGCAAGGCAGTCTTGCCACCCGGCTCCTTCTTGGTTTGTCTTTCCTGGCATGCCTCACCCCTTCCCCTTAGACTTCTGCCTTGATTTTGACCCTTTTAAAAACCATGGTCTTTGCCTCATCTCCTTCCATCTTCCATGACTACATTAAACCCTTTACTGCTACCAGAGAGGGTTTTGCTGAGGCAGGCTTGGGAGCAGAAGACAATGTTGGAATTCAATTTGGGCCCACTACAGGTGCACTATTGTCATGGCTGCACCTGTGTTTGATGACTGCTTGCCTCTGCTATGGTACAGGTGGTCTACATGACCCTGGTTCTAACAGGGAAGACACAAGGCAACTGATAGCCCTCTTACACTCTGAACAGGCACCCACCTTTCTTGGTCTTTCACCACAGTAAAGGTTCAAGAGTGGAGATTCTGATTCATTCCATGTGTTGAGAATTGCAATTTCACCCATAGGAACCAAAATGTCTTAGGTTAGCTGTGATGGACAGGGGGTTACTCTATGCTTTCCTGGGATCTACCCTCAGTAGAGAGATTGCTCTGATCCCAAGTTAGCAGCACAGCGCTCCTTCAAGGTAGGTTGCCACCAGTTGAAGACTGATCTCAAGCCTCCAACCAGGCTCAGACACTGCTTCAACAACCTAGAACTGTCCAGCTGGGGACTTACTGGCACTATCCAGCCAGAACTCACACAACCTAGCTCTAGACCAGGCCTGCTCAACTTAGGCCCCCCAGGTGTTTTTGAACTACAACTCCCATAATCCTCAGTCACAGTGACCAATACCCAGGGATTATGGGAATTGTAGGCCAACATCTGCAGGAGGGCCAAAGTTGAGCAGCCCTGCTCTAGACAAACAGTATATTAAACCAACTCATCAGTAGAGTATGACCTTATGAGGCAAGCGGGGAAATGTTTTGCAAGTAACAATCGAGAACCTTTTAAAACAGACTGAAGCCACTTCTAAATATATGAAATGTATTAAGAAAATAAGAGTTCCACAAAGAATAAAGAACTGGGGAAAATAAGGGAAAATGAGAGTAAAGAAAGGCACACAGGAATTCAAAAGGAAATACAAAAACACTCACAGTACTAACTCGCACTGAATGTTACTTTAGTGTAGCCGTTGTCAGGTCCTTGGCTGAGAGAGAAGCTCTATAGCATCTCCCTCAGGGCACCAGTTAGCCGATAGAAAATGGTGAACACTGGCTAGGCCTATAAAAATATTTATAGCCATTACAGAAGGGGAGGGCTGCCCTACTCTTCCAGAGATAGACAACTCTTAGATGCAATGAAAGGCCTGGTGTATTTCCCATATCATGCTGGTTTGGGGCCAATCAGAATTTAAGATTTCCCCTCCAAACTTGATGCACCTTCTCCTGAATGGGTCTCAACTTACATGACTAAAGGCAAGTCTGGTTTGGGCCCGCCCATTACCTATTGTGAAAAAGGGTTTAAGACTATACCTTGATGGCTCTGTCCTTTCAGGGACAAAAAGCAAAGACAGGATAGCCCTCATTCAGTAACTAAAGGGAGGAATGCCTCCCCCCCCCCGTTTAGAACTCTCAGGGCACAGTGGAAGGGTCAGGCATTCTTGAGGCCTGTCTTTCTCACATCGTCTTGCTCACTTGATACGTGAGCATTCTGGGTCGCCCCCACCTTCCTGTTCTGCATGTAACATTACCAATTTGTCACTGAATGGGTCTTCCTGACTCTACAAAATCCCTTTCCCACTGAACATAGTGTATGTTCCTTGTTTCATAACCTTACAGTTCTGATAACCTCCACAGAGCAAACTCCACCATCCAGTTGGGCTCCTTACTCTTACGTTTTGGGGTTTGGAACTGCAGTTTAATCAGCGTTAAGTTGTTGAGAACTATTTTTAAAACCCTAACTACTGGTGAAAAAAAGAAAAAGAAAACCATCCTCCATATTTACTTTAAAATGCTAATAAACTATTAAATGAACAAGTAACACAATATGCAACATTTTTTACACCATCCCTCTAGTTCCTAAAAATTGCAGGATAAAGTTGGTGTATACTTGATAACAATTTACATGTTTATTTTACCATCTGGTAAATGTGTAAATGATATTTTGGGAAGCACATTTCAAATTCACTTTAGCAACTTATCCTCGACAATATGTATCCTATCTAATGTATCAGCTGGAAGGTGGGTTTTAGGGGGAAATATCAAGACATGAATTCAGTATAGGGGGGAAATATGGTTTATTGACCCCATACATTTAATGCATGTTAAAATACGTTTCATTCAAGTTGGAAAGGTTATTGGTGTTGAGAGTGTTTGATTCAAAGCAGTCTGATCTTTTGGAGTATTTCTGTGTATTGTGGTTCAAGGATGAAAGGAACATAGGAAGCTGCCATATACTGAGTCCAACCATTGGTCTATCTAGCTCAGTATTGTCTTCACAGGCTGGCAGCGGCTTCTCCAAGGTTGCAGGCAGGAATCTCTCTCAGCCCTATCTTGGAGAACCCAGTATATCAAGCTTTTTGTGGACACCAAGGGGGACTCCTAGGTACAAGCAAAGCAGCACACACACTTATGTGCAATGTTCTGTAACTCTATCACATCCTTTCTAGAGGAGCTGAGTTTATTATCTGATGTGTCTAAATATTGGAAGTTCATTACTGGAAATGTTACAACAAACCTCAGGTGCACTGCTTGTATTATGTACTTTAACAACATTTTGACCTTTTAGTTGTTGGTTTCTGTTCCCCACCCCCTTCATTTTCAATTTTTTGGTCTCACTAAAGTAGATCACACACACTTTCATGATACAAACTAGGAATCTTGTCATAAGGATTTTTGTTTGCTTGCCTGCAATCCATTCATTCCAATCTGTCCTCCAGGCAGGACTGTCCCATCCACTAAACAGACCTAGGCAGTTGCCTAGGGCCCCAATTCTTGGGTGGGGGCACAAAAACAGTGCCAGTATATAGCACTGCCAATTATTCTTTCTCTCCTTCTTGCCTTGCACCCCGAAAGACTGCACAGTGGTGTAATATGTAATATTGCCTCCTCCTCTCCAAGGGCCTGCACATTCTGCACTCCAAAATACAGGGTTGTGGGTTTTCTTTGATCATTGCACCTCAGCTTCCAATAAACAGCCTGTCCAATATGCTGCACCCCCTCTCTTGAGTACGAATTGCCTGCCTCAGCATTCATTTCTAAACAGAAATGGTCTCACACTGGATTTCAAAATCAACAGCAGAATCTTTTCATCTCTGAGGTGTTAGAGTTTTGCCCCCATACTAGACTGGGAACTCTCTCACACTGTATCCTCAAACCAGCACAGGCTAGTCATTCACTGGTCATCCACATGCACTGGTCACTCAACCTTATGAATGAACAACCTGCAGGGGGCAAGTTAAAGCCGGGTTTCCACACTTCTCAGCTGGCGGGCGGGGGGGGGGCACTAAAATAAACTTTACTTAGGGTGCCAAAAATCCACTGTAGACTTATAGGGAAGTTCTTGTAGAGGGGTGACATAAATTCTTTTTTTTTTTTGGCCAAAGGAACATGTTTGTTGCAGTCTTATACTTGCAGTCATTTCTATATACAGTAATACCAATATGTGGCTATTCTGCCCCACCACCCCAAGACTTACAACCAGATGTTTACTGATCCATTGGGTTTCTACTTGCATTGATGGGAGGCCAGCCCACCACCAGACTTGGTTCTTGTATAGATATAGAGCAGGCCTGCTCAACTTTGGCCCCCCAGCTGTTTTTGGACTACAACTCCCATAATCCCTAGCCATAGCAGCCAATAGCTGGGAATTATGGGAGTTGTAGGCCAACATCTGCAGGAGGGCCGAAGTTGAGCAGGCCTGATATAGAGTCAAACTAGACGCGATGTTAAGCATGCATTCTGCAAGTACTTGTGTGCATTAGATGTTAAATAATAGCTGGATTCGCCTCCTTCCTACAGATTGGGGTATGGTCGGGGGAGGACTTTCACCTTATCCCTACACTGTGGTCCCAGTCCTGACTGATGCCCCCACAGCTGTCATTTGTGGAGCAAAAGAAAAAAGCTGGCATCAGTGAGAGCTTTTCCCCCTTGACAAATAATGACAATGTTTGTGTGTGGCGCAAACCTATATCAATGTCATGGGTGGTGGTGGGGGACAGGATAAAAATCCCCTGCCCTGCCATAATTCTAATCTGTAGGAAGTGGGATCTGGCTGCTATTTAATCTTTAAAAAGAAGCACACACTTAAAACAATGTTTGACCTTCAGGTCTAGTTCAAATACTCAACAGCCCTCAAATGATTACCAAAAGGATATGTGTGGGCAACCAGTTTCCTTGCCATAGAAGGATCATTACTTAGGTTTAGATTGTTGGCCATTAGGCAACACTGCAGAAGTGGAGGACCAATTACAACAGTCTACTCCCAATGGATCCAAAGAGTTTTCTGATGGCTTTGGAGGAGTTTCCTGACAGCATGTCTGTCAGTTGGTTAAAGCCCTAGGGGAGTCCTGGGATGAAACGATGGCCTGGGGCAGTGGACATGATGATCACCAAACCTGCTGTCATGTTTGGAACATACTGTGTACCATCAGGGTAGCACAAGTCTGTGAAATCATAGTCATCAGGCCAAGGGTCAAAATGGGAAAGTAGTCCATAGGATAAGGCAAGGTCAAGGTCACACATGTGAAGATCAGTACCAGTAGGAGGTCCAGTAGGAGCAGACAAGAAGCATGGTCAGACAAGCAATGGGTCAGTAGCCAGAGACAGTATACAGGAGGAGGGAAAGGCAGGCAAGCAGTCAATCAGCAACCAGAGAGTCAAAGCCATAGCTCAATAGGAGGCAGGAAGGCTTCACAATAAAGTTGCTTCTGCAACGTCTCCTTCAAGACTGAGCTCTTAAAGAGGCCTGCTCCAGGATCCCTGTTTCAGGTTCCTCCCACCTCTTCTAGGGGCTGCAGTTATTTAAAAGAGCCATGCCCTGTTCCTTATATGTAGGCTTTTCCATATGTGGGGTGCTGACTCCTCTTCCGTTTGTTGTGGTTCCAGGGAGACCTCAGAGTCAGAAGATAGAGGCAAGGGGAAATCTTCTGGGTGAGGTGGGGGTTCTTCTGGATCAAAGGTGGTGCCAGCTCTCCTGCCTTCCCTTCCCCCATCTTCTGAGGCTGATAGCTCTAAGTCACTGGGTGGGCCTGCCCTTGGGATTGTGGTACAAGGGGATCTGGTCTCCATTCAGACTCCTCATCCCCTGAGCCTAGGCCTGGTGGGTAGTCCAGGTGGCTGGGGTTCATGACACCCTCTCCTACTTAGCAGAGCTCAGGCCATGGTTCACTGTGGAGCAATGAAATGAGAGGAGGAAGAAGATAAGTGAGGAATAGGACTGAACAGAGGCTGGAGCTCTACTCCATGTCTACTCAGTGACATGAAAGTGACAGTAGAACCTCCATTTTAGACCTGACAGTGACGGTGGCAGGAAATAACACTTTGTGCTGCCATTGCATTTGCACAGTATCAGTCAGCAGGGCTGTTCCAAGTGTGAAGGCCCTTTTACAATGGGTTCTAAGGAGATACTTGAGCCCTTGGAAGCTGGCTGTAACCAAATGCAAAGCACTTTGCACATGAAACCACACATATTATATTATTATTATTATTATTATTATTATTATATTATCCATTCTGACTTTTAACATTTTTAAAATTAAAAACAGAATATTACATAATAACATAAATCACACAGTACATAATATCACATAAAATCTCATACACTTTAGCTTCCTAAAAACTAGGTCTTAATTATTAATAAAAATGCTACCAATCCAGAATAATGACCCAAATGAATTTAAGCATTTTATGAAAAACACACATTTTTCCTGATCTAAATATATAACAAGCAGACAAGACTTTATCAGAATTTCTTTGACGCAGCAATGACTTAATTTCTCAGCCACAGCTTATTATACCATTATTAGTACCCAGAATGTTGGGGGCAATATGCTAAATCATTGTAAACCGCTTAGAGAGCTTCGGCTATAGATCGGTATATAAATGTAAGTGCTATTGCTATTGCTATTATTCTAATGATAAGATTCCATGCTTCCCATTTTCCGTTATCACCACCCTGGCTGCTATCAACTTGTAAATTACCGACTCTTTGGATTTTATTGCCATATACATTCTGACTTGAAATCCAGTTGCTCAGTGGCTGTGCCTGGCCTTTCTTTATCAGGTCTTGATGGATACTTTTCAGTTTGTTCAACCTGAGGATATGGTCTTGGAGAGATATAGCCAACCATATGAGCACTCAACCCTGGCCTATCTTGCCTAATTAAGATGACTACTAGATGCCTAATTAAGATGGCCCTAGGGTTTTTGGTGCCCTAGGCGAAGTTTGAATTCAGTGCTTTCCCAGCCAAGAAACATGAAGACCTGGCTTTCATTTGAGCCATGCAGGTTGCTTATTCAATGGGGTCAGTAGTGGCTGGTGTGGGCACTGCTTAGGAGGGCAGTGAGAGACACCCTTAAGGGTAAATTAATAGGTGCTTATCTCCGCTCTCACTACACTTGAATGCTGCTCGGAGCAGCAGCACACCACAGAGCACCCCGTGTGGTGGCAAATTGCCTCCGCTGTTCATCTGGCTGCCAGCAGGGGATCAGCTCCTCAGAGGCCAGGTGAGTGGCAGCAATGTGCTGCTGCCCCGGGCAGCATTCAGGTGTGGTGATAACAGAGGTAAGCAGCTATTAATTTACCCTTAAAGGCGTTTCTCACTGCCTCCCTGGTGCTGCCCACACCAGCCGCTACTGAATGGTATGGGAGACAGTTTGAGACAGGATCCTTGATGGAAGAAAGGTGAGAGACAAGTGTAATGAAATAAATTCATTTTCCTCTCAGTTCAACTGGGAAACAATTTACTTGGTAAGCCTTGGCCTAGTTAACACAAACATTTGTTGATGTGACTTACTGACATTAGCATAATGGTGTGAACCCATGCCAAGGTGTTCTATGGCCTGAGATAAATCTAAGATTCCTACCTTGGTAAGGGTTCATATAAGGTAAGATTCCTACTTTGGTAAGGGTTCAACTAATGTTGGTGACCCACATTAAACCTAGATTTGAACAACTGTGCGAACCAGGCCTTTATTTATCCACTTTTCCTTTTCAGTTATCCTAATACCTCGATCAACAACTCTTTAATTGTTGATGTTGTAGCTAATTTCCAGTACAAAACTAGTACAATCTTTGCAGCTAATTAACAAAAGCAACCTACAAGCACCATGATGATTCCTATCCTGTTAATTCAACAATATAATTGCGATTTCAAGCCTCAGACTGAATCAGTTATTTGAGAAGTAACACCAAGTATTTGTGATCAAAAGGCTTGGATGGGGTGACATCCCCACCATAAATGACAACAACAGTGGCCTGATCTGTTTGGCATTTGCAACCTGTGATTCTATTGGTGTTAATGTTTTTATTTAACCTGGCTGGGGTTAGATACTAGTGATAGAACAGCTTATATTGCACTTCCCTTAACAACAGACATAATGAGAAACTTTAAATCAAAGTGTAGAGCTTCAAGCACATCTTAGCTCAAAGTAAAATTCCTTTCTCCCACAGACATTTAAAGATAAACATCCAGATTTAATACCACAGCATAAACTGTAGAAAATATTCCTCTCTTCCTATCAATTTCTATCACAGTTAAAGTATTCTCAAATGTATTAGGAGACCTCCATTACTGGAAGAAAAGCATCTTATCTGTTGAAACCAAAGTGGTACTGAAGCCTGTGAACTCAATGCAACTCTCTGGTGTGATAAAGCTGCCACAACATCCCTAATGTAGAAATTTGGCTGACATCCTGACTAAATTTACTAGAGGAAGTCCTATTGAAATTTAGTAGTACCTTAGTAACTCCTGGGTAGTAATATTGGGTAATTTAATCAGGATGTTAGCCATTATGATTTTCTCAATTGGAGAACTCTCGAAACGAGGCTACTATCTAGACTAAATTTAGAATACTTTAAAATTGGTTCAAGTGTGGGAGTACTTAATATCATTAAGGCTGTAACCTTGAACACCCTTTCTAGGTAGCAAGGCCTACAATGGGCCTAACTCAATCGGATTTACTTCTGAATAAACATGCTTAGGATTGTACTGTTAGATTAGGACTCAAAGGCTAGTCAAGATTTATAATCCATATTTAACAAAAACATTAGTATTTGTTAATCATATAGACTTCACAAATAGATTCAATTTGTTAATCATATAGATTCCACATATAGACTGTCTTCCTTTCAAAATAAAACCATCTTAGATTGATTTCTAAGAATCCAGAATAGTTCCTTAAAAACCACAGGAATTAAATAGCTTCCACCAGAATGGGTGCTAGGATTTGCACAAATATGTGATAGAAGTCTGATAGAATGCCTTCTATCTTGGAGCCTTATCCCTCTTCAATATTTTGACTTGAGTGATTAGCTCTTAAAGTGTAACAGGTTAAATTCACTTTTACTGTCTTCTACTGTAAACTTTGGGACATGTAGCCGATTCCAAAGCCACATTTTCAGAGTGAATACAAGCAAAGTCATAAAGACCTGGAGGAATGAGGCATAATAACAATCCTCCTGACAGGGTAGGAGGCTAACCTTAGAGCTACCACCTTCCTTACACCCACATGCACATAGCAGCTAGGCCTTGGATTGGGGGGTGGATTAGAATTAGGCAAACTAGACACAATCCAGCCATTCTCAAACAAAAGGATGGTTTATTTGAACAAGGGGATAAGGGCCTGGATTTAGGAACATAGGAAGCCTCCATATTCCGAGTCAGATCATTGGTCCATCTTGCTCAGTATTGTCTACATAGACTGGCAGCGGCTTCTCCAAGGTTGCAGGCAGGAATCTCTTTCAGTCCTATCTTGGTGTTGCCAGGGAGGAAACTTGGAACCTAGATGCTCTTTCCAGAGTGGCTCCACCCCTTAAGGGGAATATCTTACAGTGCTCACACATGTAGTCTCCCATTCATATGCAACCAGGGCAGACCCTAATTAGCTAGTGGGACAAGTCATGCTTGCTACCACAAGACCAGTTCTCTTAAAAGGAATGAGGGGGAAATAGAGGTCAACACCACCACACAACCAAACCAAAAGTAGAGCCAGTGTGGTGTAGTGGTTAGAGTGTTGGACTAGGAGTGGGGAGACCCAGGTTCAAAGCCCTGTATACCCATGAAGCTCACCGAGTGACTCTGGGCCAGTCACATATCTATCAGCCTAACCTACCTCACAGGGTTGTTGTGAGGATAAACATAACCATTTACACGGCTTTGGGCTCCTTGGAGGAAGAGCGGGATATAATTTTTTTTAAAAAAGTAAAGGCACTAACTAGCCTAACCTTGACGCTTCTTATGGCTTACTTCAAGAGTAGAAATTACTGTTTGTTGAGTTTCCAACTCTCTCTATGCAGACTGACTCCTCCTCCTTTGAGTTAGACTCCCCAGGGATACAGGCCCTCCTGGGGGCAGGGCCCAGTCAATCCATGAAAAGCTGGGCAAGGCATTCAAGGCTTTTCTTGCAACTTTTGCTTAAAGAACTGAAAGGAGCTGCAAAACATAGGAACCAGAGCTCCACTCAGTAAATGCAAGGTCTCTGTTACAGGCACCACCAATTATCAACTTATCATTGCATGGTGTTTTTTTTAAAAAAACCTCTATTTCCCCCTCATTCCTTTTAAGTGAGCTGGTCTTGTGGTAGCAAGCATGACTTGGCCCACTAGCTAATCAGGGTCTGCCCTGGTTGCAAATGAATGGGAGACTACATGTGTGAGCACTGCAAGATATTTCCCTTAAGAGGTGGCGCCGCACTGGGAAGAGCATCTAGGTTCCAAGTTTCCTCCCTGGCAACACCAAGATAGGACTAAGAGAGATTCCTGCCCTCAACCTTGGAATTAGTTCCTGTACAGCTTCTTCCAAAAGCTTATGTGTTCGAGGAATAACCTATTGTCCTGTCCTGTCCCGCAGACAAGAGCACATAAAGTCTAGGTAGTGTGGCAAAGCCAAAGGTGCAGAAGAGGGCAACCAAGATGATCAGGGGCCTAGAGCACCTTTCTTTTGAGGCAAGGCTCCAACACCCGGGGCTTTTTAGTTTAGAAAAAAGACGACTGCGAGGAGACATGATAGAGGTCTGTAAAATCATGCATGGCGTGGAGAAAGTGGATAGAGAGAAATTCTTGTCTCTCTCACATAACACTAGATCCAGGGGTCATCCCATGAAATTGATTGCCGGGAAACTTAGGACCAACAAACAGAAGTACTTTTTCACACAATGCATAATCCACTTGTGCAATTCTCTGCCACAAGATGTGGTGAGAGCCAACAACCTGGATGGCTTTGAGAGGGGTTTGGATACCTTCATGGAGAAGAGGTCTATCAACGGCTACTAGTCGGAGGGCTATAGGCCACCTCCAGCCTCAAAGGAAGGATGCCTCTGAGTACCAGTTGCAGGGGAGTAACAGCAGGAGAGAGGGCATGCCCTCAACTCCTGCCTGTAGGCTTCCAGTGGCATGTGGGGGGCCACTGTGTGAAACAGGATGCTGGACTATGTTCTAAAGCCAGTCCAGTCCAGGTAGGTTACAATACCACAGACAGCTCCAGGAGACAAATTGATCCAATATCAGTCAGACTGAACTCTTAAATAGCTCTGGGCTGAGGCTACCTCTGCCTCCCTACCTGGGGAGTGGAAGCTAGACTTGTAAAAGAATATTCATCTGCATTATTTAGCATAGGAGAGAATATTTCAGAGAATTATTCTATCCACTATTAAATGTATTGGAGAATATTCTTTTACAAGTCTAGTGGAAACCTAGTGGCATGGTCTCTGATACCTGGAGGCTGCATTATGAGATCCATATAGCATGAGCTCATGTCATGGAGAGATTGTGGGAAACATTAGGAAAATTTGCACAAAAGACTATCTCATTTGTATAGATATCATTATGATACAAAACCAAATAGTGGGACTCTCCAGAATAATGAGTTGAAGGGTTGAAGTTTTTGTTTTTTTTAAAGTCACAATGATGAATCATAGGAATATAGGAACATATGAAGCTGCCTTCTACCGAGTCAGACCATAGGTCCATCTAGCTCAGTATTGTCTACACAGACTGGCAGTGTCTTCTCCAAGCAGGGGCATAGCAAGGTTGGAGTGGGCCCAGAGACAAGATCTTAAAATGCCCCCCCCCCCATTGAAGCTCAGCTCATGAAGTAAAGAAATCTTAAATGAGGCTGAATAGTGAAAATAGAACATCATCCTAAATTATTTTGTAAAAGGTTTTGTAAATTGTGGATGATGCAGGTCATTTAATGGTACTAAGAAAGACATGCTGTTCTGGTAGCTCCAGGTCTTAACATTCACATCAATTTCGGAGGATGAATACAACTGAAGGAAGCCTGGGCGGGTGTGTGGCTGGGGGAATTAGTCATGTGACTTGCCTCTGGGGGGGGCCCCCAAGGCAGTGGGCCCCCAGACAACTGTCTCCCCTTGCCTTATTATAGTTACGCCCCTGTCTCCAAGATTGCAGGCAGGAATCTCTCTCAGCCTTATCTTGGAGATGCCAGGGAAGGAACTTGAAACCTTCTGCTCTTCCCAGAGCAGCTCCATCACCTAAGGGGAATATTGTACAGCACTCACACATCTAGTCTCCCATTCATATGCAACCAGGGTGGACCCTGCATAGTTCTCTTACAACTTTTAAAAAGACAGTCAAGACACATTTGTTCACCCAGGCTTTAATTAGATACTGCTTTAATTGTGTTCTTAACAGTTTTAACATTTTAAATTTTAAATTGTTGTAATGTTTTAACCTTTTTATTTGTTGTTTTTATTTTGTTGTAAACCACCCAGAGACTTGCGTTTTGGGTGGTATACAAATGAGTTAAATACAAAATAAATAAATAATAAATAGTAGCTAGAGGGACAAGTCATGCTTGCTACCAGAAGACCAGCTCTCCTCCCACAGTTTCAATCCAGTTCCAATTTGAAAATGGCCCCTAAAAGTTGTTGTCAGGTATGTGGCATCTAGAATATTCTGTGAATGGAGAGAGAAGATATTGTGACTAGCTATAAAGAAATGTTTGAAGTGAAAAAATCTTCCCAAGAAGCATGATGACTATTTGTATATCACTTTTTAATGGAATAAGATGGTTCCCTGTCTCCAAAGAGCTTGCAGTCTATAAAGAAACACAAGACAGACACCAGCAATAGATACTGGAAAGACACAGTATTGGGATTGGATAGAGACAGCTGCTCCCTTGCCCTGGCTAAATTTTAAGAAGAGACACCACTTTCAATGGTGGCTCTTTGCCCAGTTAGCAGGGACAACAATATGTATAGCTTTTTTTAAAAAATGGATTTTTACAGATAAACAACAACTACTACTACTATATTTATATACTGCTCGTCTACCAAAGTTCTCAAAGTGGTTTACATAGAGCAATAATAAACAAACAAACAAACAAACAAACAAACAAATAAGATGGCTCCCTGTCCCCAAAGGGCTCACAATCTAAAAAGAAACATAAGGCAGATACCAGCAACAGCCACTGGAGGGATGCTGTGCTGAAGTTGGATAGGGCCAGTTGCTCTCCCCCTGCTAAATATAAGAGAACCACCACTTTGAGAGATGCCTCTTTGCTTAGTTAGCCTCATGTTACACAAATACATTTCTTTCAAGCCTAATATATCCACAATGCATGTTTAAATCATCAAATATAGACATTTGCCCCTCAGGTTAAATAATCACAGTTCTTCCCTTTAGCCCCGATCAGGCTTTCTGTGTACAGTGTTCATGGTTACAATGCCAACTGCAAGCTCCACCCCCACCAATGCACTCCATAGTGCTCCCACCCCCAACTGGCCATGTGGTCAGTGTTTGTCTGCAGAGACAAATGATCTACCGAATAATAGATCCTCACTGTGATGGTGCAGTGGGGAAGTGACTTGCCTACGGAGCAAGAGGTTGTTACTGTAGTTCGAAGCCCTGCTGGTATATTTCCCAGACTTTAGGAAACACCTATATTGGGAAGCAGCGATATAAGAAAGTGCTGAAAGGCATCATCTCATACTGCACGGTAGGAGGCAATGGTAAACCCCTCTTGTATTCTACCAAAGAAAACCACAGGGCTCTGTGGTCTTCAGCAGTTGACCCTGACTTGATGGCACGGTCTTTCTTTTCCCCCTTTATGATTGAGGACAATGGGCTACAGAGCATATCATGGGTGGGGGAAGGGGCTTGCAGTTGGCATTGTAACCATGCAGACTGTTACAGAATGCCTGTGCAGAGCTCTGGAGGAATCAAATTGGTCAATTCCTCCATCTGAGCCAATTTACAGGGTTTCAACAGCCATCCTCTGACTGATGCTGGAGTGGAGTCTTTCCACAATGTTTGCAGCTGTTAACAGACTCTAGTGGATTTCAAAGCAGGTGGAAGATTACACTCAATGGCCTGAAACAAAACTAATATAGGTTCTATAGACAAATTATAACCCACAGTTTGAGAAATAATCCCTATTCCAACATTTCTGCACAATCTGAGAGCTCCACCACACATGTAGTAGGACTGCAGGAACATTCTGAAGACTGTAAATTGCCAAATTGAGATACGAGCAGAATGCCGTTTTATACTGGGTCTCTCTGATTGGCAGACTCCAAGTATGGGGCATTTTTTATGAATACAAAAACAATGGCTGACATCCAGATGAATGAAGCACAGGACTCTTGAAGGATTCAACTAATCTCTTTCCACTGCTTATGCAGTGGCGGGGGGTGGGGATTTTGATAACTTCCCCTTCCCCTTCCTCCCAAAATGCCCCATCCTTGGAAGCACTCTGTGCCACCCCCCAAAAATGTCCTGGAGGCTTGTGCAACCCACAGGGACATATTTTCAGGAGGCACAGAGTTCTTCCCAGGGGAAAGGAAGGTGTTGAGCTTTGTCCCACCCACCCTGCACTGTGCAAGCACCAGTGTAGTGTTAGTTTGGAACTCTTCAGAAGCACTGATGCTACACTGGTGCTTACTGTAGCATGGGTGTTTTGTTAGTCTGGATGTGTCACAATTCCATTTCCTTTCTAGAATCAGCACCGCCAGATCTCTCTCCAGTGCTCATTATGCTGTTGCCTTCTTTGACCCGGTTATCCATTTATACACTTTTGCCAAAAGCACTTTGTATCCAGCATTCACTGTGGACTTCTTCAAGGGTGACAATTTCCTAAGCTGCAACTGGAGGCTTAATTCAAATCTTACAAAATATCTTTGAAGGTATTGGAACCATGGTGGGTACCATCCTCCACTTGACTGTTGTATCTCAGTTCTTGTAAAGTAAATCCCCCACTACAACCAGCTTTATATACTGCATTTAGAGGCTCAACGGCTTTCCCATTTTGAAATATCTCCTAACACACCATAATAATTGAAGTTCATGGACCTAATTGCAGAAGCTAGTGGGGGCACTCTAGGACTTAATTTCTATTTATCTTTATCCTGTGCCATCAAAAGTTACTGCGAGATCAACTTTGATTTAATTAAACATTTTTACCTGGTTTGTGCAACCAACTATATGCATTGTTAACCTCCCAGAGACAAAAGTTTGGGCGGTCCATAAATTTGATGAATGGATGAACAAACAAACAAACAAATAAATAAATATCAAAAGTTTGACAGTTCTGAATACTTTGAAGGCCATTTTCTTTTGGGCCAGTTAGAATTTTAAACCTTGTGTTTACTTGGATTTGCTGTTTCTCAATAATAGTTGTTCATACATTTTGCATCTTAAAACCTACCTAATGCAGTTCCTGGCTGCTATTGGGCAAACAAATATTGACTCTCAGATGTATTTCCCCACCCATTCACTCTTTCTTGAATCATGCATTTCTGTAACTCTAATTAGTGATAGTAGAAGATATACTTGTAAATCCACGCCCGCATTATACACACACACACACACACACACACACACACACACACACACACGAGAACAGACCCTTCCATTCCATTAACTGTCTGGCATTTCCCCCATTCCCTCTGAGTTCTCAGATATTTTAATTAAAGCCTTTTCATTCCCCCCAACCCCCATTCTTCTTCATTCAGTTTGTTTGTTTGTAATTTTTGTTGGCCTGGTGCCTTGGCAGCGTTTGGCAATTCTAACTGACTATCTTGTCTGGTCTAATCAGGAAGTCTTTTAACTTCACCTTTAGGCAGTGGGATCAGCCATGGTGGCTACAAGCTGCCTGCTCAAGCCTCTTTATTAATCCTTTAGTACATAAGACCAGCACTGCTGGATCAAGTCCTATCTAGTCCAGCATCCTGTTTCCCACAGTGGTCCACCAAATGCCTTTGAGACCACAGGCAAGAACTGAGGGCATGCCCACTCTTCTGCTGTTACTCCTCTGCAACTGGTATTTAGAGGCATCTTGACTCTGAGGCTGGAGGTGGCCTATGGCCACGTAACCATCAAGTGTCCATGTAGCTATCAAGAGACTTATCTTCCATAAATTTGTCCAAGCCCCCTTTGAAGCCATTCAAGCTATGGCCATCACCAGATCCTGTGGCAGAAAATTCCATATATTAATTATGCGCTGTGTGAAAAGTACTTCCTTTTGTTGGTCCTAAGTTTCCTGACCTTCAGTTTCATGGGATGACCCCTGGTTCCAGTGTTGCGTGAGAGGGAGAAAAATTTAGCTCTGTCCTCTCTCTCTACTCCATGCATAATTTTATACAGCTCTAGCCTGTCTCCCCATAGTCGCCTCTTTTCCAAACTAAAAATCCCCAGATGCCTCATAAGGAAGGTGCTCCAGGTCCCTCATCATCTTTATTGCCCTCTTCTGCACCTTTTCCAGTTCTACAATGTCCTTCTTAAGATATGGTGACCAGAATTATACTCAGTACTCTAAATGTGGGCACACCATAGATTTGTATAAGGGCATTATAATATTAGCATTTTTATTTTCAACCCCCTTCCTAATTATTCCTAGCACAAGTGAATTTTAGCCCGTTGAAAAACGGGCGCTAGTAATGCTTTCGGCCCCCGCCGCCGAACCGCCCTCCCAGCTGCCCGATCCCACCATTTGTACAGGAAAGAGGAGCTCGCCAGCAGAGCTCCTCTTTCTGCAAAGGCTCTTCTCAAACTTTCCGCTCAAAGCGCCAGTTTGAGAAGAGCCTTTGCAGAAAGAGGAGCTCTGCTAGCGAGCTCCTCTTTCCTGTACAAATGGTGGGATCGGGCAGCTGGGAGGGTGGTTCGGCGGCGGCATTTTTCAGGGCCAATTTGGCCCTTAGTAATTTGGCGGGGGGACGGGAATGGTGGGATCGGGCCCCAAGGTTTCCCCCCCCCGCCCGGCTTTACTGGCGGCGCCAGGCCTCGGCGGCGGCTCCGCTGCCACCTCAGCCAGCTTCCCCGCCGCCTCTTCCCCTGGCGCCTCTCTCCTTTATTTGCGACGGCCGCTTCTGGCCCTGCCGCCGCCTCACCCGCACTCTCGTCGCCAGTTGCCCCGCCGTGGCCACCGCCACCTCTGGCCGTGGCCACGGCTGCGCCGCCGCCTCTCCCGCACTCTCCTCCTGGCGTAGGCGGCGGCCACTTCTCCTTCTCCCGGCCCCAACATGGCCGCCGGGTCCTGCCGTTCGTGCCTCCCTTGCCCTGTTCTGGGCATGCCCAGAACAGGCCAGGCACGAACGCACGCTTGGTGTCCGTCCACGGACGGACACCAAGCGTTTTATTAGAGAGGATAGAATTTGCTTTTTCACAGCTGCTGCTCACTGAGTTGACACATTCAATGAGCTGAGCACCATGACCCCAAGATCTTTCTCTTGTTCAGTCACTGACTGCTCAGATCCCATCAGTGTATATGTGAAGTTGGGTTTGGGGTTTGTTTGTTTTTGCCCCAATAAGCATCACTTTACACTTGCTTACATTGAACCACATTTGCCATTTTGTTGCCCACTCACTCAGTTTGGAGAGATCCATTTGGAGCTCTTCAGAATCTCTTTTGGATTCTACTACCCTAAATAGTTTAGTGTCATCTGCAAAGTTGGCCACTTTTCTGCTTACCCCAACTTTTAGATCATTATTAACAAGTTAAAGAACACTAGTCCCAGTTCAGATCCCTTGGGGACTCCACTTCTTACTTCCCTCCATGGTGAAAACTGTCAATTTATTCCTACCCTCTGTTAACTTTCTTTCAACCTGTTACCAATCCACACATGAACCTGTCCCCTTATCCCATGACTGCTAAGTTTACTCAAGATCCTTTGGTGGGGAACTTTATCAAAAGCTTTCTCGAAGTCCAAGTATACTATATCAACTGGGTCACCTTTTTCCCGATGCCTTTTGACACTCTCAGTGAATTCCAAGGGGTTAGTGAGGCAAGACTTGCCATTGAAGAAGCCATGGTGGTTCTCCTTCAGCAAGGCCTGTTTGTCTAGATCAGGGGTGGGGAACCTTGGCCCTCCAGCTGTTGTTGAACTACAACTCCCATCATCCCCAGTCACAATTATTGAGTTCCTTCAGACCTCTTGGGTGGACGCCATCTGGCCCTGGTGATTTGTTCAGTTTCATTTTTCAAGAAAGTTTAGAACATCCTCTCTCATCACCTCAAATAGGCCCAGTTCTTCAGCCTCCAAGTGGTCAGTATCCTCCACCATGAAGACATATGCAAAGAACACATTCAGCTTCTCTGCAATCTCCTTATCTTCCTTAATAATCCCTTTCACGCTCTCATCATCTAAGGGTCCAACTGGTCCCTGGAAGGTTTTGTGCTTCTGATATATTTAAAGAATTTTTTTGTTATCCCCCTTGACACTTTTAGCCACATGCGCTTCAAACTCTCTTTTTGCATCCCTTATTGTCTCCTTGCATTTCGTTTGCCAGAATTTATGTTCCTTTCTGTTCCCTTCATTTGGGCATGACTTACATTTTCTGAAGGAAGTCTCCTTCCCTTTTATAGCTTGCCTGAGTCTACTTGTTAGCCATGCTGGTGTCCTCTTAAACTTGGTGGTACTGTTCCTCCTTCTTGGTATACATTCTAACTGAGCTTCTATTATTGTGGTTTTAAATAAGTTTCCATGCTTTCTTGAGAGATTTGACCCTCCTGAAGTTCCCTTTCAGCTTCCTTTGTACCAGCCAGTCCCCTCATTTTTGAGAAGTTTCCTCTTCCAAAGTCCAATGCATCTGTGTAGAACCTCCTTGGCAGTGCTCCACTTGCATGTACGTTGAATTGGATCCCACTATGGTCACTGTTCCCAGTGGTTCTACAACTCTGACATTTCACACCAGGGCCTGGGCACCACTCAGGATTAAATCCAAGGTCACCTTCTCTCCGGTTGGTTCTGTGACCAACTGTTCTAAACCACAGTCATTTAGCATGTCTAGAAATTTGTCCTCTCTGTCAATACCTGCACATGAATTTGTCCAGATTATGTGAGGGTAGTTGAAGTCATTGTATTGTCACCCATAATGATTCTGTGGAGGACTCCGGTCTTCCTAGGTTTTCAAGCTTATTGGATTCTATCCTTTCTTTAATACACAGTGCTTCTCCAAAAGCACATGTTAAAATGCACTATGCAGGCTTGCATAAATGACTCGCACTGGGATCATTGTATATGCTTGGATGCTAACTGTATGTTTTTCTCTCTTTCAGAAGAGGACTAGACGGGAAGTCTAGGTGCATACTCAATCAATACCTGACTGAGTATGCAGATCTCTTTCAGGAAAGCTTGAGATTGTGGTCAGTAGTCCTAATCCGGACACCTGTTGGAAAAGCAGAAAGCTGTGTGCTTCCCCAGCAATCGGACATTGTGTATGGCTGGTTTATATGGGGCTCTCTACTTTTTAGTATGGAGATTGACCTGCACCACCACATTACTCAATGAGATTTCCACACTGAGGAATGGGAGTTGAGTATTTCCATCTTGCTATGGATTCTTCTTGCTGCTGTGTTTTGTTGCATAGGATTCATTGATTTGTTGCTGGTTTTCTGTTGTATTGGATTCATTTGATGACAGGCTGGGACCATAGCTCAGTGGGAGAGTTTCTGCTTTGCATGCAGAAGGTCCCAGGTTCAGTCCCTGATATCTCCAGGTAGGGCTGAGAGAGACTCCTGCCTGAAACCACAGAGAGCTGCTGCCAGTCAGTGCAGGCACTACTGAGCTTGATGGACCAATGGTCTGACTCAGTATAAGGCAGCTCCCTATGTTCCTATATTGTATTTTTATGTATTCTTAAATGATTCCATTAGCAGCCTCAAGCACAGTTTTTTAGTGCAGAAGGGTGGGGCATGAACATTTTAAATAAACACACTACAGAGATGAAAAGAAAGTGAGGAAGCATGCCAGATAATATGAGCAGGGCAAGTATTGCAAGTGTATGGAGAAGCTAACCTCATCGAGATGAAAGCCGGCACAAGGAATTTGTGGCCTCGGAACAAGAAGAGAATATGAGTGAGGAAATGGACTCAAGAGAAAGAAGAGGCCACATGCAGCGGCAGCAGCAGGAGCCCAGGCAGAACTGGAAGTGCACAGTTTCCAAGAATGAAACTGGGCTAATTAGTGTAGGAGGCAGAAGGGTTACAGAGAGCATTAGGTGTAAGAATGACACGGTAGAGTGGGAAGCTAGCAAGTGGGGGCAGATGGTAAAGTAATGTGACCTTCTGGAAAAGAGATGCTTAAAATAAACTAGAACAAATTCATTTCCGGGGTGGAGGGTGGGGGTGGAATCACACAACAGCGATGCCTAATTTCTCACTGAAGGGTGCTTTAAAAAAAAAAAAAGACAAAACCCAATACCATCATTGTTTTCCTGAGGTAGTAGCAGAATCAGTCACCATGAAGTGGCACTTCATAATTCCTTTTCTGCGTGTCCTGTGGTGATGGAGTGTGCCAGTGGACATCCACAGGTGTGTGTTGGATCAGGCTGGTAGGATTTGTGTCAGGCGGATGCCATAAAGCAACAAGGAATTAGCACAGTCACTTTTGACATAGCAAAGGGGAAGACGGGGGCTTGGATGCTAGGTCTAGGGAGAATGACAGTCTTTATTGGATTCCAGAAAAAACAAACAAACAGGTGTTTGGATATGAGATGTAGGGAAGCACAGTTAAAGATGGCCCAGATGGCCCAGAGAAAGCACTATTCAAAAGATATAATGGAAGTCAGGGATTGGTCAGAGCCCAGGGAGAGTGTAACGGATCCAACCGAAAGAGAGTAGATTGGACATGAGCCTGAGGAACCAAGCCTGTGAGTTCAGGAGACCCTGGTAATTCAGGAGGATAGGGACATCTTTTCATCTTGCCATACCAGCTCAAAGAGCTGGACCCTGGAACTGCTCCATGGACCTCAGTCCCATTGCATGCTGGTGCACAGGCTACCCCAGATGAGGCAGCTACTTTTGTATAAATCAGAGAGAGCTCTAAGCAATTTGAATCTACAGACAAACTTTGACCGGATTTGGACATGCGGGCCTTCATAGTGTTAGGTTAGGTCCTTTGCGCTATAGGGAAATTTGAGTTGGTTCCAGCACACCAGAAGTGGGGGCCCCTCCTCTCAGGACTGCAATTCTCCCCCAGTCTGCTACAGCCACTTTGAGGGCATAAAAAGGGAAGAGAGGGGGTTGGATCTAGGCCCAGCATTCAATTCTGGTCTTCCCCTTGCTTTACTACCCTAGAAGTGACTGAAACAGAGTAGAGACAAGTGTCCTATCTCCTTTTGTTTGCTTTCATTTTCATTTTCCCCACCCTCAATAGACTCTGCTCCCACTCTTGAACTATCCTACTCTTAACTCTGCTCTTAGCAAGGACTAACATGATGCGCAGCTCTGCAGCTCCGTAATGCTGTGCCATGGGGCTGCGGCAGACATTTAAGGCAGCCCCAACCCTGCTGAGAAGCAGTGGTTGTGGAAGCAGCATTTCATGACAGTGTGGAAACCTGCAGCAACACGGCTTCTGCAACTGCCTTCAGGTCTGCGGCAGCCCTGGGATGCCCTCCTACCGCTCCATTACACTGCACATCATATTAGCCAATGTGAATAAGGAGACCCTCAAGTCAGTGTTTGCACTTGAACAAAAAGATTGCTACATCTGTTTTTGCCTGTTCTAGATGGGGGTCACACTTCTCCAAAAGGAACAGGTACGCAGTCTGGGAGTGCTTCTGGATCCACACCTCTCTTTGGTATCTCAGATTGAGGTGGTGGGACATAGGAACATAGGAAGCTGCCATATACTGAGTCAGACCATTGGTCTTTCTACTAGCTCAGTATTGTCTTCACAGACTGGCAGCGGCTTCTCCAAGGTTGCAGGCAGGAATCTCTCTCTCAGCCGCATCTTGGACATGCCAGGGAGGGAACTTGGAACCTTCTGCTCTTCCCAGAGTGGCCCCATCTCCTGAGGGGAATGTCTTACAGTGCTCACACTTCTAGTCTCCCAGTCATATGCAACCAGAGTGGACTCTGCTTAGCTAAGGGGACAAGTCATACTTGCTACCACAGGACCAGCTCTCCTCTCCAGAGGTGCTTTCTATCAGCTTTGGCTGATATGCCAGCTACGTCTGTTTCTTGAATTGAACGACTTCAGAATGGTGGTTCATAGGCTGGTAACCCCCAGACTTGACTTCCGTAATGCACTCTATGTGTGGCTGCCTTTGTACATAGTCTGGAAACTGCAGTTGGTACAGAATGCGGCAGCCAGGTTGGTCTCTGGGTCATCTCGGAGAGATCATATTACTTCTGTGTTGAAAGAGCTACACTGGCTGCCAGTAGGTTTCTGGGCAAAATACAAAGTACTGGTTATAACCTATAAATCCATAAATGACTTAGGTCCTGGATATTTAAGAGAACATGTTCTTCACCATGAGCCCCACCACCTGTTGAGGTCACCCAGAGAGGTTTGTCTCTGGTTTCCACTGGCTCCTCTGGTGGCCACACAAGGACAGGCCTTCTTTGTTGCTGCCCCAAGACCGTGGAATGTGCTCCCTACTGAAATACGAGCCTCCCCATCTCTGACAACTTTTTAAAAAAGCACTTACTCATGCTGTGATAACCTCTCGCTTGGATTACTACAATGCATTGTATGTGGGGCTACCTTTGAAAATGGTCCAGAAACTGCAGCTGGTACAAAATAGGACTGCAAGATTATTACCTGGGACTGGATGTTTTGATCATATTATGCCAGTGCTTCATCAGCTGTAGTGGCTCCCAGTCCGTTTCCGGGCCCAATTCAAAGTGCTGGTTTTAACCTATAGCACTAGGTATGGTGGAATAGGGTTGTTCCATTCTATCTTAAAGTTGCACAAACACAGTTGCACATTGTAACACAAACTGGAAATAATAGGTGTCGCATTGAGCAAATTGGCTTGCTCAGCCTTAAGATGGTGAGGAAGAGCTGTGTCCTGCAATACCACCACCACCAGTATTTTACTATGCAGTATATCAACAACTATTGGTCCTTGCCATGTCTTTGTCATGCCCTGCCTGCTCAGCAGCCCTGCACCTTACTTTCCCTTGTGGTAGCCTGCTGTACTGCAAGCTTCTGAAGCTCTGTGCAAGCCCCACCCAAGGGCAGAACTCATTGGCCTTCTCTCTGTAGCAGGAAGTATAAGAGGCTTTGGAGGTCTTGCACCCCTTGCTGTCTGCTGCCTATGGCTCAGCTTTCTGTGGAGCCTTACCTTTATCTTATCCCTTAACCCTTTGGTGAGGAGCTTTGTCGAAAACGTCTTGAAAGTCCTAATATATTGTATCTTTTGGGGGTCACTCCTATCCGGATGCCAGACAGTCTTATAGAATTCATATTGACAATCTCATGCATGTCCTCATTTGGACAAGGATGAGGAAATTAATTTCTGAAATCATCCCTCAGGATAACTCTGAGTTTTGGTTAGTTGGGACATACCAGGTTCCTAGCACTAAATTAGTTTTAAACCCAGGTATTGCCACCCAGTAATACTGTGGAGGAGCATCTCAGGGGTCAAACCAACTTCCGCTCTCTTTAGTTTCCCAGTTCATTGGACTCCCTGCCCTCTTTAATATACAGAGCAGAACTGCACCATGCCCAACACACCCTTCCCTGTCTTTTCTACAGAGGCTGACATATAGAGCAAGGAAGCACTGGTGCAGTGAAAGAGCAGTCTCATAGAACTTCCCAACTAACAGCGCTGGGGCAGTGGGGAAGTGGCGATTTTTGATGCCCTCCTCTTCCCCAGGAAGACCTCTGTGTCACCTGAAAATATGCCCCTGAGGGCTGCAGAACCCTCAGGGGCATGTTTTTGGGTGTTCAGAGGATGTTCTAGAGAAGGGGAGGGCATCAAAAATTGCTGCTTCCCTACTGCACCTGTATTTATAAGGGATATACCAAAATCTGCACTGGTTTATCTAGGGATAAAGCCAACTCTCACCGGTTCTTTCCCACCAGTTGTCTCCATTCCACCAGGTTTCACTGTGCCCATAATTTATTTATTTATTTATTTATTTATTTATTTATTTGAAACATTTGATATACCTCCCACTCCAAAGACTCTGGGCGGTGTACAAAAACATGCAAAACAAGAGAGCATTAAAATTACATTCTAAATAAAACTAAAGTAACTAACAGCGGGGGGGGATAGATAAACTACAGGGTAAAAGCATGGTGAAAAAGAAAAGTCTTCAATAAAGATTTTAAAAATTGACAAAGAAGGAGCTAAATGAATCTGCAGGGGAAGGGAATTCCAGAGAAGTGGGGCGGCAAACGAGAAAGCCCTTTCATGGGTTCTAGCTCCCCGAACCTCTCGGAAATCGAGGACCGACAAAAGGACCATCTGAGCAGATCTGACCAGACGGGATGTAACTGGATGGGAGAGGTGGGTCTGTAGGTAAACAGGTGCCAAACCCTGCAAGGCTTTGAAGGTCAAAACCAGGACCTTAAATTGAACTCGGTAGCGAATAGGCAACCAGTGCAATGACTGCAGGAGAGGTGTTACCCTGTCATATTTTCTGGCACCCATAAGTAAACGAGCCGCTGCATTCTGGACCTGTTGTAGCTTTCCGATCGTCCTCAGAGGTAACCCTAGATAGAGGGCGTTACAATAATCTAGGCAGGAGATAACAAGAACATGGGTCACTGTCATTAATGCTTGCCGATCAAGGTAAGGGCGTAATTGACGAATCAGATATTGCTGGGCAAAGGCACTAATGTGTTATTTTTATAGCTAAGCACTCCAGCTCCTCCCATTAAATTCTTTAAAACTTTATTATTTATTTTTCCTATAACTAGATAGAATAAAGATGATCCCACATGAACAAAAAAGTATGCATTGGCTCAGGCTATTTATATAATCTACAGAAAGTGAACACTGAAGGCTTTTCATAGCTATACATAAACAAAGAAAAAGTAACATGTAAACAAGCTAACACTTTCTCAGCCCTCTGTTCAACGACTAAACAAAAATAGGCAAAGTAGCGATTCAAGTTCTCCCCTATTCTTAGCTGCTAATTTTCACTTTGATTTTGATGTTAATAAAGTTAGATTGCTTTATATTTCATGGAATTAAATTTTAATATGCCAACAGAAAAATTATAAAGAGGACACTGCAATATTTCTTCTATTGTTTGGTTGTGAGTCCATTGGTACTCCACACAGATCTCTCCAGTAGTACAGCAGCCTGCCCTCTGGTGGGCTAAGATATTTTCAATACTTTTACTTGGGATCAAGAAATCCAGTAGAAACCTGGCTTAATATTAAAAGCTAATAGGCGTTTGTTTTATTACTTCTCAAAGGTTTCCTGGTGCAAACAGAACAATCATAGGAACAGAACTATTGTCCTCTTGCTGGCATTTTTGGAAGCCGGATATACAAAAATATTCCTTTTATGCAGCATACCTGTCCTTCTGGCTCAGGAGATAGTGAAACTGTTGGTCATGTTCTCCTCTATTTCATCTTTTATAACAATAACGATTTGCGTAATTAATTTCACTTATGTTAAAGCATTATCCAGGTCAATCAGAGAATTTTAATATTTCATTTCTTTTAATGGATAAATAAACTGATGTTACATATTGTTGGGGTTGAATGGTTATTTATCTTTGTCTTTGGGGAATGTACAATGTATTATAGCAGAGGGCTAAGGAAAGCTACCACTCCAGTTACCATTATAGAGGAGAGCTGGTCTTGTGGTAGCAAGCATGACTTGTTCCCTTAGCTAGTTGCATCTGAATGGGAGACTTGATGTGTGAGGACTGTAAGATGTTCCCCTCAGGGGATGGAGCCGCTCTGGGAAGAGCAGACGGTTTCAAGTTCCCTTCCTGGAATCTCCAAGATAAGGCTGAGAGAGATTCCTGGGCCACGCAGAGGCCAATCGTGCAGGCGCGTGGCTTCCAAAATGGCCACCAGGCTGCCAGGTGAAGGCCGAAAACCGGCCAAAAACTGGCTGGAGGGGGGCATAAGTAAAGCTGGTGGGGGGAGAGGGAACCTCCGCAGACACCCCCCCCCCCGCTGCCTCCAGCAACTCCCAGGAAGGGAGTGAGGAATTTTTTTTTTTAATTTTACACTGTGAAACGTTTGCAAACTACCTCGAACCAAACTGAATCGGGGAGGGGTTTGACGGGGTGCAGGACCGAACTGGCTCGGTAGGGTTCAAGTCTAGTCTGGACTCGAAGCGAACTGAGCCAGCCAGTTCCATTCACATCCCTAATATAAGGTAGCTAAATTTTGTGTGTTAGCTTGTAGATTGTGCCATGAAATCATATCATCCTTATAATGTCTTAGTGATGCATTTGTGAGAAGTTGTTAAATCTGCTTGAATCGTGTATGTATATAATTGTACATTATGCACTCGTTTTTTCTGCTGGTCTTTGACCATATAAAGGCTAATTGATTGATTGGAAATAGAATGTTGGGCCAGCATGTCAACAGAATAAACAGCTTTGCTTTTTTAGACAGAGGATAACCCAGTCTCTCCTAAATGAAGAAAAGTTAAGTGTTAACTGGTTCTGATGTAACCAATGTATCTGGTTCTGATTCATATGCTTTCATATGATTCATATGCTGCTCAGCTTTGGGCTTTATAGGAACACTGCCTGTGGCGGTGGGCCTGCCACAGGCGGGGTCGCCACCGAAGGGGCGACACCAAAGGGGGTCGCCCCCTTGGGGGAGCCACTTTGGGGGATAACAAGGGTGAGGGCCAGGCTGTTTGGCTCAAGATCCCTCGTGGCCTTTGAGGGTGGGGCTGAGGGCTGGGGGTTGGTTTGTGCCAGGCCTCTCTGCAGATATGTTTTTGGGCTCTCTTGAGTGGGATGGTGCTGGGGGTGTGCCCGGCAGTTATCTGGGGCAGCTATTACTGTAGTGGTGGGGAAGGGAAGAATTGGCGCTGGCAGAGCAGCTGGCCGTTACAGGGGAAGGGAAATCAGTAATTTAGTAACTGTTTCCACTTCCAACTGCTCTGTCAACTCTCAGGCCTCGGGGAGCAGCTCCAACAATCCACAGAGTCTGGCCTTGCTCCTTTGCAATGTCAGGTCTGTTTAGAATAAGACCAAAATTGTCCACAATTTGATCTTGGATGAGGGAGCAGACCTGGCATGTGTAACTGAGACCTGGTTGGGGTAGGCGAGTGGTCCAGTGTGGGCTCAGCTTCTCCCACCAGGTTACTCTGTTGTGGAGCAGGCCAGGGGAAGTGTGTGAGGAGGTGGAGTGGCTGTGGTCCATAAGAATACCATTTCCCTTACCAGGGCCCTTGTGAGACAGCTGACTTATATTGAGTGCATATTTTTGAGGCTGGCAACTAGGGATAGACTGAGGATTCTGTTGGTGTACCACCCAGCCAGCTGACCAGCTGACTCCCTAACCGATCTAACATTGCTGGCCGCAGAGTTGGTGTTGGAGTGTCCTAGGCTTTTGGTGCTGGGGGACTTCAATATCCACTTTGGGGCTGGCTTGTCTGGTGCAGCTCAGGAGTTCATAGCGGCCATGACAACTATGGGCCTATCCCAATTAGTTTCTGAACCAACTCACGTTGCCGGCCATGCACTCGATTTGGTATTTTGTTCAGATTGTGGGGGGGGTGTTCCATGGGTGGTTTCTCCATTGTAATGGATGGACTACCACCTGGTTAAGGTTAGTTTCACAGCTGCAACCCACCCCTGTAGGGGTGGTGGACCTATTAGGATGGTCTGTCCAACAAGGCTGCTGGACCCAGTAGGATTTCAAAAGGCCTTGGAGGATTTTTATGTTGGTGCAGCCGGTGATTCTGTCGATGCCCTGGTGGGAACCTGGAACAGGGAACTCATCAGGGCAGTAGACATGATTGCCTCTAAGCATCCCTTCTGACCTGCATCAAGAATGGCCCCTTGGTATACTGAGGAGTTGCAGAGGCTGAAGCAGTTGTGTAGATGACTAGAGTGAAAGTGGAGGAGAACTTGGTTAGAATCTGATAGGATGCAGCATGCAACCCATTTGAAGACTTATGTAGTGGCAGTGCGTGCAGCGAAAAAGAGATTTTGGTCTGTGCGCATTATGGCTACAGGCTCACACTCAGCAGAGCTATTCCGGGTTGTGAGGAGTTTAGTCTCTGCTCCTATTTCAAATCAGTTCCCGGGGTCATTCTGCTGTGATGCTTTTAATGGGTTCTTTGCAAACAAGATCTCCTGTATTTGGGCCGACTTCAGCTCCACTATTTCTGCAAGGTCTGTGGAGGAGGTGTCCAGCAATCCCTCTTGCAGTATTAGATTGGATCATTTTCAATCTGTGACTCCTGAGGATGTGGACAAGCTGCTTGGGGTGGTGCGGCCTATCACCTGTTCTCTGGATCCTTGCCCGACTTGGCTGCTTCTATCTGGCAGGGAGATTGTTGGAGGTGGCCTAGTTCATATCATAAATGCATCACTGAGGGAGGGGAGGGTGCCTCCCTGTTTGAAGGAGGCAATAGTTACACCACTTCTTAAGAACCCTTCCCTGGAATCCTTAGCGATGGATAGTTACAGGCCAATCTCCAATCTCCCTTGGTTGGGCAAGGTGATTGAGGGGATGGTGGCCGACCAGCTCCAGGCAGTCTTGGAAGAAACTGATTATCTAGACCCATTTCAAACTGGCTTTAGGGCTGGCTATGGGGTTGAGACAGCCTTGGTCAGCCTGATGGATGACCTTTACTGGGGAATCAACAGAGGGAGTGTAACTCTGCTGGTTCTTCTGGATCTCTCGGCGGCATTTGATACCATCAACCATGGTATCCTTCTGGATCGCCTGGAGGAGTTGGGGGTAGGGAGCACTGTTTTGCAGTGGTTCCGCTCCTATCTCTTGGGTAGATTCCAGATGGTGGAGCTTGGTGACAGTTGCTCCTCAAATATAACATGGAGTCTCTCAGGGCTCCATTCTGTCACCAATGCTTTTCAATATCTATATGAAACCTCTGGGTGAGGTCATCAGGAGTTTTGGTGCTGGGTGTTATCAGTATGCTGATGACACCCAAATCTACTTCTCCTTTTCATCTTCAGGAATGGCACTCATTCTCTAAATGCCTGCCTACAGGCAGTAATGGCCTGGATGAGGGAGAACAAATTGAAGCTGAATCCAAGCAAGATGGAGGTGCTCATTGTGGGGGCTCAGAATCTGAGGGATGAGTTAGATCTTCCTGTGCTGGATGGAAGAGCACAGAAGGAGCACTCCCCCAGAAGGAGCAGGTGCACAGCTTGGGAGTACTCCTGGACCCAGGCCTCACCCTGGTATCTCAGGTGGAGGCCATGGCCAGGCGTGCTTTCTATCAGCTTTGGCTGATTCGACAGCTGCACCCATTCCTTGAAGAGGATGACCTCAAAACAGTGGTGCATCAGCTAGTAACCTCCAGGCTTGACTACTGCAATGCGCTCTACGTGGGGCTGCCTTTGTACATAGTTCAGAAACTTCAGTTAGTTCAGAATGCGGCAGCCAGATTGGTCTCTGGGGCAACCCAGAGAGACGATATTTTGCCTCTTTGAAACAGTTACACTGGCTGCCACTATGTTTCTGGGCAAAATACAAAGTGCTGGTTATTACCTTTAAAGCCTGAATGGCTTGGGTCTGAGTTATCTTAGAGAGCGCCTTCTTCTACATGATCCCCACCTCACGTTAAGGTCATCTGAGGAGGTCCGTCTCCAGTTGCCACTGGTTCGTTTGGTGTGGTGACTCAGAGGCGGGCCTTCTCTGTAGCTGCTCCTGGGCTGTGGAATGCTCTCCCAGCAGAAATCCACAATCTTAATTCTTTATTGAACTTCAGGAGAGCCCTTTAAACTTATCTGTTTGGCCTGGCCTTCCAGGGTTTTAAATTAGTTTTAATTGCTTTAATGCTGTAACCTGGTTTTCAGGGTTTTTTAATTGTTCTGATTGCTTAATTGTTTTTTATGTTTTAATTGTTAATTGATGTTTTACATTGTTTATATTTCTGTTTTAACTGTTATTGGTTTTAATGGTTTTGTTTTAATTTTAAACTGCCCTGAGCCACTTTGGAAGGGCGGTATAAAAATCAAATCAAATCAATCAATAGTTTTTACCGTGTTGTAAACCACCCTGAGCCATTTTGGAAGGGCGGTATATAAATCAAATCAAATCAATCAATCAATCAATCAATCAATAAGCATTAGCCATTGGATTACTGTTGTCCTAGATGCAAATGGACATGTCTCATTGATTCAGGTCTCTGGAACAGATGAAAGAAATGTGGTTACAGTTTCCTCCCCCCCGCCTACTGTTATAGCTCCCCTGCTCTGCATGGCTTCAGCTGGGAAACATCCACTGAAGGCAATATAGCAACCTGTTAAGATTTAACAAACTGGATTGCCTTCATTTAAAACACTGTATATGAAGTCTTGGTAGTAATTTGAAAATTCCTTGTTAAAAATGTCTGGACATCACTCACTCTCCAGGCAATTAAATGTTTGTGAACATTTTTGATCCAAAAATATTTATAATTCTATTGATCTTTATCACTGTTGTTCTTATTCACCAGCATCAACTTTGCATCAGCAGGGCTTAAGGGTCAGTCCCCAAGGGGTCCTGTTCTCTGAGAAGTTATTTCTGGTGGTTCCAGGAGCCAATGATCTCGGCTTGAGTGTAAAGGTGTTTGGTTGTCTTTCAACAACTGTAAAAACTGTCCCAAAAGTTCTGGAATATACTTTCTGTCTATTTGATCTCTGGATAAACCTAAACTACTCAACTAGACCCACAATTTGTTTCGTAAAACAAAACCAATCCTATCCATGGTATGGAAGCCACTGCTGTCTGTGTCATATCTGTACAGTTTAGGCAATGTCAAACATCTAATGTTATATATAGCAGTCCATGATGCAGTGCTTTCCGATGCCAGCATTGCTCCAGTTTCTGGGAGAAGCAATGCTGGAATGGGATCCTAGTTACTCCCTTGAGATCTCGTTCTTCTGGCATTACTGGAATGATGTGGGGAGGTCACTCCTTTGCCATAGAAGCATAAAGATAATGTTAGAAGGGTTCTGCAGCTGCCAGAGTAGGTACATGTATAGAGACACAGCTGCAACATTTGCTCCCATGGGAAATTTCAACATGGGAGAAACTTATGGGGGAAACTCCATGGCTGAAACTTTTAATCTGGGAAGTGGCCACTAAACCGCTCTTATGCAAGACACACCATTCATCTGCTACTTTAGAAATTTGTAGCTTTGACTCTTCTTCTCCATTACCTGAAGGAACATCTGCAAGAGCAGGGGTAGGCAACCTTGCCTCTTCAGCTGTTTATGAACTACAACTCCCATAATCCCCAGCCACAATTTATTGGCTGCAGAGCCACGGTGGCCTGCCCCTGTTGCTAGAGGCTAAGAACGCATGTTAGCGGAGTAGGCCTGCTCAACTTCTGCTCTCCTGCTAGAGCTGCCTCGCCACCCAAAAGCGCCTTCCTCGCAGCCCTTTCCAACTGGATACAGATTTTCCTTTATTTGAATTAACATCAACCCTTGGTGACCTGAGTGAGCTGAAACAGTTGCCAGTGCATATTAATAGCAGTCAAATTCATTCAGTGCTAGTAAAGAACCTCATGCGTGAATTTAAGTCCAGTTGGCAAGGTAAGCTAGAATCTGAAATGTTGTTGGCTCTGCCGCAGCTGTCATTCCGTGCCAATCCGCTCCATCCGATACTAAGCAGGTGGCTCACACATATTGTTTTTACTACATATCATTTTAATTTTGCAACGTCTCAGTGAAATAAATAGGGCATGCGTGCTATTCATTGCAAGGCATTATTATTATTATTATTATTATTATTATTATTATTATTTCTAAATGTAAGGATTGCATTTGAATGTGCAGAAATATGACTTCCTATGTAGAACCTAGCAGCTGGTGAACCTGTTTATTCCCTTTGGCTGCAGTTGCATACTACTCTAAAATACAACTAATTAACTTGTACTAATTAGGAAGGGAGTTTACACAAACGTGCGCAAAGAGAAATACAAGTTGAAGCCTGTATTGCTTAAACAGGCCTTTCTAATTACCTATCAGAAAGTCTCATTTTTTAAATATCCAAAAGTATTCTGAGGACTGTACTTTTCTAATGACTAGTTCCTTATGAGTATTGGAAGAGACTCAACTTTTGCAGAGGATCACAGTATATAACAGTGGCTGATATACTGTGCAATGGTACATCACAATTGTTCCTAATATTTCCTATGGGCTTCCTCATTTGTGCAAATTTTGTCTTTGCACAGTTTGCATGCATGGAACATTACGAGGCTGATATACCATTGCATAATATGTCACTCAGTATACAAGACATCTGTAGCCCTCTTCAGACATTATAACTTTGCCTCACTCTAGCCATGTATAGTGGGGTGAAGGGAGAGGAAGTCCTGCCCCTGCTGTGTCACTTGCAGTCACAGGAGTGCCCACCATCACGGGGAGGGCTCTGCTCCCCTTATACAAGTCCCGTGGTAACCATGAACAGCAGCGAGCATGCATGAGTGATGTGGCATAGTTCAGTTCTTTAATGTTACAGCCACAAGCCAAAACAGAAGAAAAAAAATTAGTTATATAATTGATTACAGTTATATAATTGAATATATGTAATTAAAACAGGCTGAAATTAGAATTAGTTAAATTTTTTAAACAAAATTTAAAACATGATGATAAAAAATTTAAAACAGCAAAATATCCTTATTTACCATCCAGTGATGTATATTTATGGCAGCAGCACAGAATTTAGCCACATTAGATGTAATTAAACACTCTGAGTCCGAAAGCAACAAGGAACAATAAAATTGCTCCTGTTGACTGAGAAATTTACAAAGTAAAGGAGTAATGAAAGATTCACGGATATCCTTGTAAAACAGGCAGAATAATAGAACGTGTTCAGTAGTTTCCACCTGATCCAACCCACACGGGCAGTGTCTGTCAGCAAATGGAACCCCTCTATAGCGCCCTTCTAGAACTGCCGAGGGTAAACAATGGCAACGAGCCAAGGTAAAAGCTTTCCTATACCTCGGAAATTCCAACCAGGTAAAATAATTCATTGCGGAGACTAGATATCTTCTTTCCTCTAAGATGTAAAATTTGGAGACCTTCCCGAGGTCATTTTGCCATTCGGAGTCGAACACTCGTCGTTTAACCAGCAACCTTGCCTGATCAAATCCCAGCTTAGACAGGATTGTAACAGAGAGGCCCAAAGTAGCTATTTTAGCCTCAATAGACTGGATCCACCTGGAGCCAAAATCATCCTGTAAAATTAGAGGAGCCAGGCCAACTGGATGATAAATTAGTTTGAGCCAGTAACAGAGTATAATAATCCAGATACTGGCCTCCACCCTAATAAAGCCAGTCTCCAAACGGGCAGCAGCATTTGAAACAGATCTTGGAATATTAAGGGCAGTTCTCAAAAATTTTGATTGTACACATTCCAAAGATTTTATATTTGGAAAAATCCCCAGCTGCGCTCCATAAAGTAGTTGGGACAGTGACTTTGCTTTGAATAGCTTAAAAGTTGCTGGTAAGTAGTAGCCCCCTTTTGTTCACAAGTACTGAAGAATGGCAAGTGAGCTTTTCTGGACATTGGAGGCTACATAGTTCGCATGGGCCTTCCTAGTGCCCCCAGCATGGAAAACTACCCCTAGGTACTTAAAGAATGATACCTGCTCAATAAGCTGACCCTCGATCCTCCAAGTGCGAATCTTAGGTCTCAGTGCAAAAGCCATTATTTTGGTTTTCTGGAAATTTATCTCCAAACCCTCCTTCTTGCAGTACAGACTTAATGCGCTCAGTGTTTTTTTGAGGCCAATTGGCGTCCTCGACAAGAGGACCGCATCATCTGCATAAAGCAAGATAGATACATGCCTCCCTGCAAATTCAGGAGGGTGGAAATCTAAATGGCTCAATTGTTCCACCATAGAATTTATGTAGTAATTAAATAATAGTGGAGCAAGTATGCAGCCCTGCTTAACACCTCTCTGAGTCACAATAGCACTCGTTAGATGCCCTTGAAGGCTGCATCTAACTTTAAGAGAAGTTTCCAAATACAGCACTTGAAGCAGGCATAACAAACGACGGTCTACGGAGGAAGTGCCCAGTTTTTCCCAAAGCTTCACCCTTGAAATAGAATCAAAAGCTGCCTTCAGGTCTAAGAAGGCAGCATATAAAGAGGTTGTACCTGGGGTGGAATATTTCTCAAAACTAAACAATGATTGATAGTAGATCGACCCTCCCTAAAGCCGGCCTGTTCATCAGCAAGAATGTTCTCACGATCTAGCCAATCCTTTAACTTTTCATGTAGATGTTTTGCATAGAGCTTACCAATGATGTTCAGTAAGCTGATTGGTCTATAGTTGGCCGGATTAGCACGTGTACCCTTCTTAAAAATAGGAACAACAACTGCAACCCTCCAGGTTTTGGGGATTTGGCCAGTCCTATCTATATAAGTGAAAAGTGATGTGGAAAGGGTGGGACTTCTCTGTTATTAGCATTGCTTTTCTGTTGGCTCCCAGGAGCCCGCTCGTTTATGTATGAGTCTCCAGGCTTGGAGATCTCATTCTCCACATGCTCAGGAACCTCACAGTATTGTGAGCTCTCTGCCTATGGAAGGTGGGAACAGGTCACTTAGTGACAGTGGGCCAGTTGCCCCTAGATATGGCTCCTAACAAGCAAAATGGAAAGAGGAGCAGATACATGCTCTCCCTATTCTGGGATACTCTATGTAGACCCCAGAAGTTAACTAAGAGCAGGTTAACGCTCTGTCAAGGCCACTCTGCCCTCCTAGTGAACCGCCTCCCCATCCGCTCCTTTCACAAAGGATTGCAACTGGCTAATGTGCCAATTAGCTCAACAGGAAAGAACACAGATAAGGCTTGTGTAGGAAAATCTCCCCCTTCACAAAAGAGGTTGAGTCAGCAATATGGACCTAGAGATGCACCCATTAAAAGTACTGATTGGATTATTGGACCTTTCCACCTGTGCAGATTTCCCTTCTCACGTCTATACACTGTTTTCATCATCATCATCATCATCATCATCATCATCATCATCATCATCATTATTTTGATTTCTATACCGCCCTTCCAAAAATGGCTCAGGGTGGTTTACACAGAGAAATAATAAATAAATAAGATGGCTCCCTGTCCCCAAAGGGCTCACATTCTAAAAACAAGATAGACACCAGCAACAGTCACTGGAGGTACTGTGCTGGGGGTGGATAGGGCCAGTTACTCTCCCCCTGCTAAATAAAGAGAATCACCATGGTAAAAGGTGCCTCTTTGCCAGTTAGCAGGGGCAAGTGCTCCTCTAACCTTGTATTTTCATGATAAAAGCCTTGGCATACCTCAGCAATTCCCACATTGTTACACTCAGAAAAAAAATCAGCAACAATGGAATCCTTTCCAGTTCTGCACAACACACCTGTTCGACAAAAAAGGCCATTGGAATGTGCCTTGAGGATATGTCTTTGGGTATAAGAATTCCCAATTACTTGATCCAGTGTGTTCTTTGCGATCTTCATGCTCTCTATGTGAAAGAACAGTGCTGTATATTATGTAGTCAATATACACTTACCAGCAGTGGTATGAAGGGTGTTTCTACCCACATGGATAATGAACACATGAAGGAATCATTTAGGAGAACAGAATGCAGTGAGTGATTTCCTTTTTCCTGATTGCTATTCTCTTCTAGGCCAGTGACCCATCTTGAGTGAAGAAACCGAGGTGAGTCTAATGATCGGTGAGAATCGCCAAAATGAGGTTTGCGGGGAGAGCAGGATTAGCCCGCTCTCCCCGCAGACGATCCCCAGACAGCCCAGGGTGGCTGGATTGGCCACCCACATGACTGCCAGCTCTGTCACGGAGCCGGCGAGGGTTGTGGGGATCAGGGGCTGCACAGCCCCTGGAAATTCCAGGATGCCCCACGCGAGCATGCGGGGCATCCTGGAGAGACCCTCAGGGCTGGGAGGCTTGTTTCAGCTGTGCTGTGGCAACACATGATTGAAAATATGGGTTTAGAGGAGCACTTGCTCCGCTAACCTCGTCTAAGGGGAGGGGGAATTAGGAGGGCCTGCTCCCGTGGCAGCAGACGATTGGGCAAAAGCAGGCTAGGCTTTCTTAGCCCGCTTTTGCCCGATCATGAGAATCCCCTCACTGTGTCACTATTAGTCCTGCCCACATTCTTCCCAGAAGAGTGTGTGAAGAAACTTCAGGGAAGACGTAAGTAAGAACTGGTTCTGTAATGTCTGCTGCTACAAACTTTGTAACACAATGCCACAAGAGACTCAAGTGTGGTCTGCACCAACAGTACTTAACCGTAATATTAAACCATTTATTTTTTAGTACTGCCTATTTCTTTACAAGTACTTGGTAACATTGACTAGTACAGCTAATAAAATATAGAAACGTGTATTACTCAACTGTGTTGTTAATGAAACTGCCCCGGGGTGATGGGTGAACACCCCTAAATCTATCTGCTGGCTTATGTGGGGAAATTAGCTCAGAAAGGACAGTTTCATGTCAGATATAATTTGTGCAAAGTTGTGGACCCAGGTAATGACTGGACTGAGGCAAGATTTAAGTTTCAAAATAAAAAGAAACTATTTACTGTAGGGAGGGGTACAATGGTATTGTTAGCTATGCTTTTCTGCCAGCTTCCAAGAGCCCCCTTGTTTGTATTTGAGTCCCCAGGCATGGAGATCTCACTCTTGAGAAGCCTCACAGCATTGTGAGCTCTCCGGTTATGTCACATGGGGACAGGTCCCTTAGTTGACAGTGGGTCAGTGGCCCCTAGATGTGGCTCCTAACAAGCAAATTGGAAAAGGGAGCAGATGCATGCCCTCCATATGCTGGGATACTTTAAGTAGACCCCAGAAGTTAACTAAAAGCAGGTTAACTCTCTGTCAAGGTCACTCTGCACTCAGAGTGAACTGTCGCCCCATCCTCTCCTTTCACAAAGGATAGCAGCTAACTAATGTGCCAATTAGCTCAGCAGGAAGGAACCCAGATAAGGCTTGCGGAGATAAATCTCCTCCCTCACAAAAGAGGTTGAGTCAGCAATAAAAACCTAAGAGCTGCACCCATTATTTTTATTTTTTATTCTATTCTCCTAAATGATTCCTTCATGTGTTCATTATCCATGTGGGTAGAAACACCCTTCATACCACTGCTGGTAAGTGTACATTGACTACATAATATTCAGCACTGTTCTTTCACATAGAGAGCATGGAGTTCGCAAAGAACACACTGGATCATGAAATTCAGGCTTATTATACCCCAAAACATATCCTGGGGGCACATTCTAATGAACCTTTCTTGTTGGATAGGTGTGTTGGGTGGAACCAGCAAGGATTCCCTTGTTGCTGATCTCTCTTCCTGAGTGTAACAACGTGGGAATTGCTGAGGCATGTCAAGGCTTTTGTCATGAAAACAGAGTGCATAGAGGTGAGAAGAGGAAATCTGCCTGGACAGAGGGTCCAATAATCCAATCAGTACTTTTAATGGGTACATCTCTAGGTTTTTATAGCTGACAGCCTTTTTGGTGGATGGGGAGCTTTACCTCCACAAGACTTATCTGTGTTCGTCCTACTGAGTTAATTGGCGCATTAGCTTGCTGCTATCTTTCATGAAAGGAGGGGATGGTGAGGCAGTTCACTATGAGTGGAGTGACCTTGGCAGAAAGTTAACCTGCTTTTGTTAATTTCTGGGGTCTACTTTGGATATCCCAGCATACAGATCTTCTCCCCTTTCCAATTTGCTTGTTAGGAGCCAAATCTAGGGGTAACTGGTCCAACTAAGTGTCATGTCCCCATGTGCCACAAATGGAGAGCTCACAATGCTGTGAGGCTCCTGAGCATGTCAAGAGTGAGATTTCCAAGTCTGGGGGCTCAAACACAAATGAGGGGGCACCTGGGAGCTGGCAGAAAAGCATTGTTAGCAACAATGTGCAACTCTACTACAGGAATTCAAAATTGTTTCCGCCTTTCAGTTCTGTGCTGATGCTTTCCTCTATACACTCATTCACAAAATACTTTGGTTCCTCGTACTATCATTACAGCTTACAAAAGTCCAATGTCAAATCATTTGGAGTAACTGGCCATCTATAGGCTCTGACTACATAGTGTGTGAAGCCTTTCCATATTCCCCAACACTCTTTGAATCAGGGACTTGCAACAGTGACTGATATATTGTGCAAGAATACTCAAGTCTAGTAATGTTGCATATATGCAAGGTGCACATGTTATGCAATTTGGAAATAGTGAGCCTGCTGTTGGGTAATGTCATTTGTGCAAATTTTGCATTTGCACGGTTTGAGTAACTTGCACAATTCATGTATATGCAACATTACTGGGCTGATGTACCCCTGCACAGTATGTCGGCTATTGTTTTTCACTTTCCAAATTCTGTGCCAAGCCTTAAAGTTCAATTTTGGATTTTAGACAGTTTAGCACACTTTCTGGTAAAGAGGAAACAAAGATGGGAATTGGAGAATTTTGTGATGAATTAGGTAGTGAGTGCTTTACTCATCTGGAATGGACTTCATCCTCCTCCACATTTACATCACCTCTCTCCCAATTAATTGTCCAAGGTAAGTCATAACAGAGGAAAAAAACCATAAAATGCCACTCCCCATCACTGTACATGGCTTTGCGGGGTTGTACTCTTGGCCCTTGAGGTAGTCACGGGGGCTGCCATTTTGGCTCCCATGCCACATGTCTCGGACCATCCAATGGTAGTGCAGGAGCGGCTGCATAAGGAGCCAGATCCCATTCTGTCCTCCCTCAGTCACTTTGGACTAAGCAGTCCAAACTTAAGGAAGTTAGTTTGTCACAACCAAGAAGACCCCATCTCCAGCAGTCACTGGCTGAACTCCCCAAAGGCCTCTGACAAATAGCTCAGTGAACAGGCAGGTTCATGCAGGAGATGGTGATTCTGCCCATACCCTGCTAGTTCCAGGCCATGTAGGGCTTTATAGGACAACACCAGCACCTTGAATTGAACCTGGAAACATGAGAAATGTCAGTGCTATGGTTCTTTCGACGTATACCTTCTAATACATTCTTTCCTCAGTTGCTTTATCAACATTTTGCTCCACTACCTGATTCTCATTTGGCTGGTTCAGAAAGAGTACTGGCCATAGGCGGAACTGGGGGGGGGGGCAGGCAGGGCACGTGCCCTAGGCGCCACTGAGGGGGGGGCGCCATGCCAGTTCCTGCCACCCCCACCCCATTGCCCACCTGCCCAGCCCCAGGGCCCCTCAGCCACTTGCCTCCAGCTCCGGCCTAGGATCGGAGCAGCCTGCAAACTGCAGAGCTCTTCTCTCCCCGCCTCTCAGCTGATCGGCGGGTGGGGGCGGGGCTTCCAGAGAGGCCTCCCAGTAGGCCTCCCTGAAGCCTGAACTCGGCAGGCCCCAGCAAGCCAGGAAGGAGGCTGGCAGAGCTCCCTGCAGCAGACCCTCAGACCATCCAGCACAGCTTTTGCAAGGTAGGCTGTGAATTCTTTTTTGTGGTTACCCCCCTATATAGGGATCTGCTTGCCATAGGGCTTTGATATGGGTGGTGGGGCGAGACTGAGAAGTCTCTGAATATTTAATTTAAAACAGACTGGAAAGGGTGCTGGCTTTAAAAACAAAAACTATCTAAAAAGGCCTATAAGTGGCTTGTTTCATGTCAGAAAATTACAAAAACTTCTGGAACAAATATTTATTTATTCATTCATTCATTTATAAATGCACTTATGTTCAAGTTGTTTTGCAACCCAGAAGGGCTGAGTGAGAACTGTGAAGCATGTCTTGTGCTTTTATTTTGTTTTATTTTTCTTGTATCTGAACTGCTCCCCAATAACTTGCAGGGACTTCAGAGTAAACCTGGCCAACATGTCAATGCAGCACCTCCATTCCAGAGGAGATGTGTGTTAAAGGGCTTTAAAAGCCTCGTGTGAAAAACCTCCTGGAATCGAACTTTACTGAATTTGTTCAGAATTCTGAGAAAACAAACATAGGCTCACTCTGCATGGTTGAAAGTCTCCTTTGCTAATCTGCAGCGAGGGGGCCATTTTAATAATTAGCGTTGCTAGTGTGTTCTAGGCATTAAAAGTAGCACAAATATATAGTACTCAATGTATATCACTGTATACTGTGAAGTGTGCATGTGTGTATTCAGTGAAATGTATTTCCAGGCAGCATACTTATTTTGAAATATCAGACTTAAATCCTTGGGGGCCTGGGGTGTGTGGAGGCCCTGGACTTTGAGGGGCTGGGGGCCCATTTTAAAATCTCATCTTGGCCCATTCCAACCTTGCTATGCCCCTGGCGGTCACTACACATGGGTTTCTGCACAACACCTGCACAGAAGAAACTTCCATGTAGAAAATGTGTCTCTTGTAAATTGACCCTGAATTTTCCATCCATGACTGGGATATTTGAGAGTTAGAGTCAATAATAAAAGAACAGCACACTGCTTGTGACAGGAAGGGGCAAATTACAATGATTTCTTAGTCTGGTAGGGGCTGGTTTTGGCCCTGGCAGAACTTGGCTGTCTTGCTCCTGTTTCAACTGCCTCTGTCTAGTGTGGCAAACTAATGTATCCTCCTACCTCTTGATGTCAAAGTAAGCACTGGTGTGGTGAATGCACATATACCCCATCATGAGCCAACAGTCATCATAAGACAAAGGCTGGCAGGAATCATTTACTCCCACCACCACCACCTTCTTCTTCCCCTATTTTGCTAGGGGGCTATTTGGGCAGGTGATCCTCTAGGACAAAGTCATGTTTTTTAAAAAAGAATGAGATGAGACAGAGAAAATGACACTTGGAATTCTCGCATAACTCCTGACTGTTGTTCTAGGTCTTTTACAGAGATGGCTCATGTTTTGATCAACAACCATGTCTAGATGGTACAGTGTTCCTTTTAACAAGGATTTCCAAATATTGTTGACTACAAGTCCCATCATTCCTGTTTGGACAGGGGTGCAATTTCAGTGCTTGCCCTAGGCACTATTTTCCCTAGTTACGCCTCTGGTACTGGCTGCAACATGTGAACATGATGGGGTCACCCCAAAATGCCCTGGAGCACACTGTTTAAACAGGGTTCTGGAGGGTTGTAGAGGGGGGATTCAGTTGAATGCCCCCCTAACATGATTTAAGGAGCAGCCAAACAGGACATTTGTGTGTCCTCCAGTGACGTTGGGGTGGGAGTGCTCTCAATGTGACCTCGCCTTGATCCCATGTTTCAGCAGGCATTCATTGGAACACACTCATTGTCAGATGTACCTTCTTGGATGCCACTGCAAGTTTTCCTTTTCTCAATGAGAAGGTAGTTCTCCCATAGTCCAATATTCTGGGCCAGTTCTGCCTTGTCTTGTTCTGAGTTGGCGTGCTGAGACAGAAATGTGTTGAGGCAGACGTTAGGAGCTTTGAAGTAATAAGAATGTCTCGACTTGTCCAGGAATCAGGGTGCAATTGGACCACCATCTGTAACAAAACACAGCTTTCCCTGCACTGGGAAATATTATGCACACTTTCTTGGGAATACGCTCCGTTAAACTCAGTGGGATTGATGTCTGAATTAATGTGCCTACACATGTGGTTTTGGTGAATGAAGCCCAAAAATAGATATAGCAGTAGCCAACTTAATTCTTTACTTCCTTGCTTCTGGTTTTGTTCTGTATGTTTGAATATCATTAGTCCAAATCATGGAAGTGTTCCCAGACTAATCAGCAGGGTGGATTTGATTTAAATCAAACTGATTTAAATCATGATTTAAATCACAATTTAAATCACTAGCAGGATGGATAAAAATCAATGATTTTTTTAAAAAATCAAAAAAATTGAATTTTTTTGATTTAAATTGGATTTTTTTGATTTAAATCGGATTTTTTTTATTTAAATCAGATTTTTTTGATTTTTATCCACCCTGCTAGTGATTTAAATCGTGATTTAAATCGTGATTTAAATCAGTTTGATTTAAATCAAATCCACCCTGCTAATCAGCCAAGGTGTGTGCTGCTTGGGTGCCTCTAAAAAGTAGGGCTACAGCAAACCCCACCCAGCCAGCCTTCCAAGCCACCCCAACATATTCTTTTCTCTCCATCCTTCCCAAAGCCTCTCCTACCTGATCCACCTGCAGTGCTGGGCTATCCTTTTCTGGAAGTTTTCAGCAAAAATGGGTGATTCTGGCACTGAACAGGGGGATTGGACTAGAAGACCTCCATGGGCCCAATTCTGACCTCCTGTGATTCTGTGATCCACCTTAGTTCAGACCATCGAAACCATTCCTGCAGCCATGATACAGGCTCTCCATATTCAGAGGCTGTTGACTTCTGAGTACCAGATGCTGGAGACAAACAGCAACAGAATCAAGTGCTGGATTAGCTGGTGACAAGTGACTTATTTGACCAAGACTAATAACAAGGCAGACTTGGGGGCTGATCCCCCATCCCCAAGCCATTCCTTTGACTCTACATTTATTACTGCAACACCCACTTGGTATTAAATTAGTAAGGACTTGCCCAGGGCCATAGGGCACAAGGAGGGTCTTCACCCAAACACAAAACCACCACAATAATTTCCCCTTCCAAAAATGAATTTTACACCAGATTCCTTTTGCTTCTCCTACAAATGTGCTAGAACGGAATAGAAATTTCTCTCCCCTAAAATGATAATAGCCCCTCCATTTTTCTCACTCATTCCACAAGCTGTCTTTGCTGGGGCGGGAGGGGAGGGGAGAGAAGGAGAGGGAGGGAGGGAGAGAGAGCACCAATAAACTGCAAACAAAATAAGCATGTGGGAAGAGAAAAGGGAAATCCTATTCCCTTAGAAGCTGACCGATTTCCCCTGCCTACCACCACCACATTCCACACATGAGCAAAACACACACACACTCTCTCTCTCTCTCTCTCCAACTTGTTTTCCTCTAGTGGGGAAAGCAACCTTTGCAGAAGAAAAAGGATCCCTAGCTGAGGGTTCCCGCAGATCTGCTAAAAAGCATGTACAAGCACACACAGCCCATGATGTTCAAGGAAACAAGCTACATTGCCTCAAACAGAGCACAGCAGGCTTAGAAAGACATGGGAGGAAAAGATTCCTTTCCCCAAAGAGGCCTGGGCAAGGCAGATGACTAATTCTGTTGCTCCATCAAACATCTTGCCAGGAGAATGCAAGGGAAGGGCAAAGCCTTATTGGGCTTGGAAAGGCATAGGCTACAGTTTGAGACCCCTCGTCTAGATAATAGACACAGCAGCCCTCTTCCTTTCTCATTCATCTATCGTTGCTTCCATTTCCTATTTCCTCTGCCTTGAACCTCATGCCTTTTGCACCTTCACTTCTGTCCCTCTTTCTCAGGACCTAACTACATATTATGTGGAAGACCTGTGATTGGTAGAGCGGCCAGGTTCACATCACCAAAACAGAGGACATGGATTACAAAAAAGAGAACACACAAGGCATTCATTTCCAAGGGGGGGGGAGGACCAAAGAGGAGACTAATTGGCATAAAATCTACATATGCTAATGTATATGTATACATGTGCATATGAATTAACATAAATGTCCAAACTTTTCCAATGGCAACATTAAAAAACAAGCAGCCGTCAAAGTATAAAAGTCTCTCTAAACATTTTGTCTCTCACCCACCAAGCTGCCCCAATCCTGGACAAATCAGCAATCTGGACAAATAATGCTATATTTGATGTATTCCTTGAGTTGATTGTCAGTAGGGTGGCCAGGTCCACATCACCAAAAAGGGGACATAGTGGGGGAAAGAGGACATAGTTCCCTAAAGAGTCCCCCATATATGGCCACCCTATTAGATTGCCTGATGGATATTTTGTCTTCTAAAAGTAACTGAGGAGGAGGGAGGATTGAGACTGCTGTTTATTTAACACATTTGTTTACTGTCCAAAACTTAAGTCTCTGGGTGGTTTATAATAAAATACGAATTAAAACTGATCAAAATGCTAAAACATTAAAACTGAAAAATTTAACACCATGTTAAAACTTTTAAAAACTCTGAATCTAATTAAAAGCCTGGGTGAACAAATGTGTCTTAACTGCCTTCTTAAATGTTGTCAGAGATGGGGAGGGTCTTATTTCTGCAGGGAGTATTCCAAAGCCTTGGGGCAGCAACGGAGAAGGCCCATCCCTGATTAGCACTAGATAAGCCATTGGCAACTGCAGACGAACCTCTCCAGATGATCTCAATGGGTGGTGGTGCTCATGGCGAAGAAGAAGTTCTCTTAAACATTCAGGGCCTAAGCTGTTTAGGGTTTTATAGGTTATCACCAGCACCTTGTATTTGTCCTGAAACCTATCGGCAGCCAGTGTATCTCTTTCAAAACAGGAGTAATATGGACTCTCTGAGATGACCCAGAGACCAACCGATTGCTGTATTCTGTACCAACTGCAGTTTCCAGACTGCAGCCCCACATAGTTCCTCATCAAAGACTCCTGAGGAAACTTAGCAGTCATGGGATAAGGGGACAAGTACATGTGTGGATTGCTAACTGGCTGAAAGACAGGAAACAGAGGGTAGGTATAAATGGAGAGTTTTCACAACGGAGGGAAGTAAGAAGTGGGGTCCCTCAGGGCTCTGTACTCGGACCAGTGCTTTTTAATTTATTCATAAATGATCTCGAAGCAGGGGTAAGCAGCGAGGTGGCCAAATTTGCAGATGATACCAAACTCTTTCGGCTAGTGAAATCCAAAATGGATTGTGAGGAGCTCCAAAAGGATCTCTCCAGGGGCGTAGCAAGGTTAGAGTGGGCCCAGAGACAAGATTTTAAAATGCCCCCCCTCACTGAAGCTCAGCTCATGAAGTAAATAAATCTTAAATGAGGCTGAATAGTGGTAACAAAAAGCATAATGGCACTAGAGAAAGACATGCTGTTCTGGTAGCTCCAGGCCTTAACACTCACATCAATTTCAGAGGATGAATACAACTGAAGGAAGCCCGGGCGGGTGCGCGGCTGGGGGAGTCAGTCATGTGACTTGCCTCTGGGGGCCCCCCAAGGCAGTGGGCCCCTAGACAACTGTCTCCCCTTGCCCTATTATAGTTATGCCCCTGCATCTCTCCAAACTGGGGGAGTGGGCAACAAAGTGGCAAATGAGGTTCAATATTGGCAAGTGTAAAGTGATGCACATTGGGACGAAAAACCCCAACTTCAAGTATACGCTGATGGGATCTGAGCTGTCGGTGACTGACCAGGAGAGGGATCTTGGAGTCATGGTGGACAGCTCATTGAAAGTGTCGACTCAATGTGCGGCAGATGTGAAAAAGGCCAATTCCATGCTAGGGATCATTAGGAAGGGGACTGAAAATAAAATGGCTAATATTATAATGCCCTTATACAAAACTATGGTGCAGCCACACTTGGAGTACTGCATACAATTCTGGTCACTACATCTAAAAAAGGACATTGTAGAACTGGAAAAGGTGCAGAAGAGGGCAACCAAGATGATCAGGGGCCTAGAGCACCTTTCTTATGAGGCAAGACTACAATACCTGGGGCTTTTTAGTTTAGAAAAAGGTTGACTGTGGGGAGACATGATAGAAGTCTATAAAATCATGCATGGTGTGGAGAAAGTGTATATAGAGAAATTTTTCTCCCTCTCCCATAACACTAGAACCAGGGGTCATCCCATGAAATTGATTGCTGGGAAATCTAGGACCAACAAACGGAAGTACTTTTTCACACAACGCATAATCCACTTGTGGAACTCTCTGCCACAAGATGTGGTGACAGCCAACAACCTGGATGGCTTTAAGAGGGGTTTGGATAACTTCATGGAGGAGAGGTCTATCAACGGCTACTAGTCAGAGGGCTATAGGCCACCTCCAGCTTCAAAGGCAGGATGCCTCTGAGCACCAGTTGCAGGGGAGTAACAGCAGGAGAGAGGGCATGCCCTCAACTCCTGCCTGTAGGCTTCTGGTGGCATGTGGTGGGCCACTGTGTGAAACAGGATGCTGGACGAGATGGGCCTTGGGCCTGATCCAGCAGGGCTGTTCTTATGTTCTTATAGGCATCCCCACATAGGCATCCCCACATAGAGCGCATGTGCTGTTGCCCTGAACTAAGTCACTTCCAGAGCTTCTACTAGCTGCTGCTAACATAAAAGGACAATGTGGGTATCCTCCATGTAGTGGGTGATTTGCATTGGGGAATCAGAAGTACTGGAAGGATGAATCCCTTGCCTCAATGCTATGGCCCCGATTCAAATATTCCTGCAATTGCTTTTAGAGGGAATATACATCAGAAGGTGAAACCACAAATCTCCCACATCATGTGTAATTAAGCCCCCAGGCCAGTAGCCATTCTTCACCCTTCCTTCTTCCACTTTTTCACTGGTCTTCTTTCCACTTATCCTGCCAATCTCCTAGACTCTCTTCCCAGTTTCCATCCTGCCCCACTTTCCTATGTCTGCACCTGGTGTGAGGTTTTATACCCAGCCAAAGTGACAGCTTTCCTTTCCCTCAAAGTAGGTGGACAGCAACATCTTAACCAGATTGTTCCCTCACCACTAGTGCCCAATGTTTCACAACTACAGTTGTAATACCTATAGGTGATGTTTCTCATTTTTTAGAATGTGAGCCCTTTGGGGACCAGGAGCCTTCTTATTTGTTTGTTATTTCTCTGTGTAAACCGCCCTGAGCCATTTTTGGAAGGGCGGTATAGAAATTGAATTATTATTATTTATTTACACAGTCAGACAGGTGGTATTGACTGGTTTGTTTTATTCAAACATTGAGTCCTTCCCAAGGACCTGGGATGGCTGAATTTTATTGTCAATGTTGTTGCTGTTGTTATAGATATCGTCGCAGAATATAGGCTGTTCCCAGTAAAGCTGCTTTTTGTAATTGGCTGATGGTGATTTCTGTGGCCCCTATGGTGTTGAAGTGCTCTTCAAGGTCTTTTGGAACTGCACCCAGGGCGCCAATTACCACTGGGATTATTTTAGTCTTCTTCTTCCACAGCCTTTCAATTTCAATTTGTAGATCTTTGTATTTTGTGATTTCTTCTATTTCTTTTTCTTCTATTCTGCTATCCCCTGGTATTGCTGTGTTGATTATTTTAACTTGTTTTTCTTTCTTCTCGACTACAGTTATATCTGGTGTATTGTGTGGCAGATGTTTGTCTGTTTATAGTCGGAAGTCCCATAATATTTTTGCATCTTCATTTTCTTCAACCTTTTCAATTGTATGGTCCCACCAATTTTTGGCTACAGGGAGCTTGTATTTTTTGCAATGTTTGTAGTCAGTCTGTGCGATCTTTTTACAACAGCTGATTAGGTGGTCCACTGTTTCATCTGCTTTTTTACAAAGTCGGCACTTGCTGTTTGTTGTTGATTTTTCAACTTTTGCTCTTATTGCATTTGTTCTTAGTGCCTGTTCTTGTGCAGCCAGTATTAAACCCTCTGTTTCTCTCTTCAAGTTGCCATTCTTAAGCCATTGCCAGGTCTTGGTGCTGTCTGATTTTCCAGTTATATTGTACAAGTATTGACCATGCAGTGTCTGCTTGGTTCTTGACTTCTTCTTCTTCTTCTTCTTCTTCTGATGATGATGATGATGACTGTCATGCATGATCACTGTTATAATTAAGAATATGTATATAACATTACAACAACAAAATGTTCTCAAAGCAATTTACATAGAAAAATCAGTTCAAACATGTTCCAAGGGAGCTCACATGTAAAGAGAAACACAACACCAGCAACAGCCACTTGGAAGGATGCTGTGCTGGGATTAGATGGGGCAGTTGCTCTCCCCCTGCTAAATATAAGAGAATCACCACTTTCCAAGGTACTGCTTTGCCCAGATAGCAAGGGTTACATCTAATACCAACAGATTGTTTTACATTTAATTGGTCCAATTCAATTGCATTTGAAAAATTTTTTTCTTGCTTTCTGTCTCTTTTCATTTTTGGCTTGTTCCATCCTCCTTCACTCTCATTCCCGTTTGTCCTTTTTAGCTCTCTCCTCCTTGCTCTTTCCTTTGGAGACTTCCTCCTCCATTTATTCTCCCTTTTCTTTTAAGTTTTCCTTTTAGTTTGCTCACCATCAAGATTTCCCAGAAGATGCAGTTCCCAGCAGCAGGCCCTATGCTCAAACCTTGTCATCACATTGGGGACGTCTCTTTCTCATGAGGACAGAACGTAAACGTTACCACAAATCATTACCTTGAAGTTCTGCCTTCCAACCACTAAGTGGCACTGCAGCCTTGGCAATTGAAAGCTGAAGACTGTTCCAAAGACACATTTCGTTTTCTGAAGGCTTCTCTTTGATTGGGTCAAGTGCCAATATCCTTCCATGTGCATTAAGCGGTTTGAAAAACGCAACACAAAGCACTAGAATGCATATAGTGCTTTTTGAGCTATATGTGTATATTTCTCTGGTCAATGACCGTAAATAAACTGAACTGACCTGAGTATTCAAAATGCTTCCAGTACATAAAACCTGGTATTCTTTACAATAGCTCCCTAAGGGAGGCCAGTAATATTATTCTCATTTTGCAGGGGAGAGGCTGAGATAGGGGCTTGTAAATGGACATCCATGGAATACATGACAGCATAATGTGACAATGTAATCAGTGATCAGGATGAGACAAAGACATGGAGAACAGGGCTATTAGCTATGCAACTAAAGTTAGCCAGTTAGCTAGTCAGTGAGCTATTAGCTATGCAACTAAACAAAACCTCAGTTTTCTGAAGGAATCACTTTTCCAAGGGATAGCCCTGTTAGAGTTCTTCCAGATGGCAATAACATGCAGAATCTGCAGAGCTTTCATGCACGTTCCATCCATAATCTTACCATACAGATGTTCCTGCAGGCGTCCATGCTGCTTCCCAGCACGATCTTACCCTTTATACACATGCCAAGTCGGATTCTGGTGTGATTTTCATAGCACCACCTGCTAGCCCGCTCTTGCTTTCCAAGAAGAACCCACCCACTACTTTTGTGGCAACAGGGGAAAGGGATGATCCCCCCCCCCAAAAAAAATCAGAACTGGCTGACGATGACTGTGGACATGCCACAATGTCATAGGAATATAGGAAGCTGCCTTATACCGAGTCAGACAATTGGTCCATCCGGCTAAGCTTTATTTATTTATTTAACTCTTTTTATGCCACCCGAAACTTACATCTCTGGGCAGTTTACAACAAAACTATCTATTCAGATTGGCAACAGCATCTCCATGTTTGAAGGCAGGAGTGTCTCTCAGCCCTATCCTGGAGGTGCCAGGGAGGGAACTTGGAACCTTCCGCATGCAAGCATACAGGTGCGCTTCCCAGAACAGCCCCATCCCCTAAGGGAAATATCTTAAAGTGCTCATACATGTAGTCTCCCATTCAAATGCAAACCAGGGCAGACCCTGCTTAGCAAAGGGGACAATTCATGCTTGCTCCCACAAGACCAGCTCTCCTCTTACCCCAACCCTAACCAGTTACTTCCATCTTTGCTCACAGAGCTGGTTTTCCAGACCCTGACCATCTTCGCTGCCCTCCTCTGAACCCCTTCCAGTTTATCAATGCCTTTTTTTGAGTGTGGCATCCAGAATTGGACACGGCACTCTGGATGAGATCCACTCATCCAGACATCCCTGTTTGGTGTGCATATGGAAGGTAAGATCATTTTGGGAAGGAGTGTGGCAGTCTGCAGGAGCTTCTGTATGGTGAGTAAGTTTACTCTTGGAGCATGTGTGAAAGCTCTGCAGATCCCACATTCTGTTACGATCTGGAAGAGCCCTTAGTCTTGTAGGGTCTTAAAGATACACAGTTTTATTGTAGTATAGGTTTTCATGGACTTTCACTTCATCAATGGAAGAAGTATCATTCTTGGGTTGGCATGTGCATGCACATGCATGCAGACACATACAAGGTTAAAGAGAAAGGGGGGGACCCTGTAAACACTGGGGTCTATTTGCAAAGATCTTTGACCCTAGGGCTGATATGCTGTGCAATGTGATGTGTGCATTTCTATGTAACATTCATGCTGTTGTGCAAGAGTGTGGTTGTGCTGAATGTAAGAATGACACATATGCAGTGGCGGCAATGCTGATTTGTGTAATTCTTGCATGTAGCAAAAGGGAGAGATTTATAAACCTGGATACCAGTTCTAAAATCCCTATATATTTGGCAGATGGAAAACTGATGTATGCAGAAGGGAAAGGATCTGCACAGTTGCTCTGCAAACTGGAGAGAGGAGAAACCATTGGATTAACAATGGAAGAAGCTTTGTATGTGCCTACTCTAGAAACAAATCTGAGGTCTGGAAAATATGCTACAGAAAGGGGGTATGAAGTAAAATTTAAAGGAAGGCACTGTTTCATTACTCATAAACAGTAATTACTCACAAGAGAATGGATTGTTTGAAGTAGAATGTGTGACTGAAAAGGCCAAAACTGTAAAGAAATGCACACACAAAGGATGTCTGAATTTGTGGCACAGAAGGTTAGGCCAAAGAGATGCCAAAATGATATGTCAAGCTGAAAAGTTGGATTTGGTAAAGGGTCTAAAAGAAGCCCACTGCAGCACTGAGTCAAAGTGTGCATGCTGTATAAGAGCAAAGGCAACATGGCTTGCTTTTCTTCCATGCAAAGAAAGAGAAACACAGCATCCTTGGGATCTGATTCATAGTGATGTTTGTGGACCTATGCAAGTTAATACATACAGTACATAACTGTACATTAGATCTAATCATTAGCAAGCAGAGTGTGACGAACTCATATTGCAGAACAACAAAATTTTGCAACTCTGTGTGTGTGATAGACAAATTCATATCTATTAGCAAATATTTGATGTAGGATTCTTCCAATTGACCTGGCAGATTATGTAAAAGAGGGACAATTAACCTTTGCCTAAGGTCTATAAAAAAGACACACCGCAGGAACACATGTGCCATTGACTCAATCTCATCAGAGTTACAGAGTTGGAATTCTACTGTATCTACCAGCCAATAATTCTGAAGGGAGGGCATTCATATGGGCCCTCAAAAAGGCTCATCGATATTTGGGGAAAATAAGGAGAAAGAGATAATCTGCTGGGCGAGTTCTCATCCCACAGCAGGAGGAATGACCTAGATGTCCTCGGCAGGTCTTTCTGAAACTCAATATCCCAGATCCTCTGTTTAATATGTTCTTGGGCCCTGTCCAAACCCACAGAAAGGACTGCCTCAGGTGAAAGACCATAGGTACAAATTTTCCTGACACAGTTCTCCCACCAGCTCAAGCAAGGCCTATCCAATAATAACAAGGGAAGGAGCCCAGAAGGCAATAAGTTGATTTTTGCCCAGTTTATTAGTATTAGACACCAAGCTCTGGCTTCTATCGAGATAACACTCGATTCCAATCTCAGTGGCATTAGAAATACATTTGGGGGTCAGATATAATATTCTTAAGAACCTGACTTGGACCCATTCCAGGAGGGAATAGTTAGCGTAGGGTCCCAGCTGTGCCCCATATAACATGTGAGCCATCGACATTGCCTTGAATAAGTTGATGGCAGCCGGAATGAACATCCCTCCTTGCTGCCTGTGGAAGCTGAGAATTGCTGATGCACTTCTCTGTGCCTGAGCAGCAGCATAACTGATCTGGGTGCACTTTGTCCCAGATTCCTGAAATATGACCCCCAAATACTTAAAACATTTAACCTGCTCAATGTTGTGATTGTCAACCCTCCATTTATGTTTTTTTCTCCTGTTGGAGAAGGCCAAGATTTTGGTTTTCTGATAAGTAATAACCAGTTGCTCTTCCTTGCAATAGAGGGCTAAGGCCTTAAGAGCTCTTTTCATCCCCACTTGTGACTGGGACAAAAAGACCACATCATCCACATATAAAAGTACAGGAAGCTGTCTATCTGCCAACTTTGGAACATGTATATCTAAGACCTGCAGGCACTTGACTAAAGAATTTACGTAGAAATTGAACGACGAAGGGGCCAAAATGCACCCCTGCTTGACCCTCCTAGATGTCCCAATAGGCCTAGATAATTGGCCGTGTCAGTTGCATCTCACTCTAAGGCTTGTATTGTCATACAATTTGATCATCATCAGCAAGAACCTCTTATCAATTGAGGTAAGAGAGCCTGGACCATAGTCATCTTCTAGAAATTGAACCGAACACTGCCTTAAAGTCTATGAATGTGGCAAATAAGGTAGATTTGAGGGATCTTGAATATTTCTCAACTAGATATACATCCAGACAATGGTCAATCATAGAACGCCCTGGTCTAAAACCTGCCTGCTCATCTTCTAGGAATTGCTCCTGCTCCAGCCAGTCCATGAGTTTCTGATTTAATAGCCTAAGATACATTTTGCTAATAATATTATGTTGGCTTATGGGCCTGTAATTAGATGGAACATTTCTATTGCCCTTTTTAAAGATAGGTACCACAATTGCCAGACCCCAGTCTTCTGGAATATGGACTGAGTTGTTTATATAGGTAAATAAGGCTGCCAACACTTGTGTCCACCACTCGGTATTAGCCTTGATCATCTTAGCTGGGATAAAGTCATTTCCAGGGGCTTTGCCACTCTTAAATTGATCAATAATTTGTTTGACCTCTGCAATCGATACTGGGGGCCAATTCTGAGTACTTTCAAGTGAGAGTTCTGACTCAAGAGTGGGATGATTGGCACTACCAAAAAGTGCATTAAAATGATGAGATGCATGTTTGTAGATGCTGGTTTGGCTACTAAATTTTTGGGAGAGGCAGTGATGACAGCTACAAAATGAGTGAGCACTAGTCGCTTAGATCCCTTTAAAATGGGATTAGACAAATGCATGGAGGTGATTACCTTTTAGCCATTAAATAAAGCCTCCATGTTCAGAGGCAGTGTCTTGAAGCTAGGACTCTGGCAGCATCAGCTCTCAGCTGCACTGTCTCATATTGACCATGGGGTGGGTGGGTTAAGGGTCATGGGGGAAAGTGCTGGACTCCTCCCCTCTTTGTTCTTCCAGTGTTAGTCTCCATTTTCTCTCTCCAGAGATGGCTGTTTGTTTTGGTCTCTCTCGTTAGCCACGAGCTATAGCTGAAATTAAGCTGCCGGCTATTTCACATTCATTTGCAATCTTTTCTTAAATCCTTTTCTTAAAGGATTTCTTTAAATCCTTGTAGTTCTTCAATACTAAAGAACTGTCTCAAGAACTCTTGCTTTGCTGCCAGGGGTGTAGCCAGCCCGCCGGCGGCCTGTGTGTGGCCGCGGTGGGTGCCCCCGCTAGCCCCTCCCCCCACGTCCGACATCAGACGCAGGGGCTAGCCACGCCCCCATGTCTGACATCAGATGTGGGGGGCGTGGTCTGGCTCCCGAACGGAGCCTTGAGGCTCCGTTCAGGAGTTGCAGTTTAACTGCTGAAGGGGCCGCGTGGCCCCTTCAGCAGTTAAACTAAGGCTGGAGCTGCCTTCGCAGCGCAGCCCAGGAGTGTCTCTTCCCTGCAGGGAAGAGCCGCTCCTGGGCTGCGTTGCGAAGGCAGTGCCAGTCTTTTAGCTCCTGAAGGGGCCGCATGGCCTCTTCAGGAGCTAGTTAGGCTGGTGCTGAATTCGCAGCGCGCAGCCAGGAGCGACTCTTCCCTGCCTTTGCAAACGCAGTGCCAGCCTTAGTTGAGCTCCCAAAGGGGCCATGTGGCCCCCGCTCGGGAGCTAAACTACCACCCCTGCGTCTGACGTCAGATGCGGGGGGCATGTCGGGGCCGCTCTCGCGGCCCCTGATTGGTCAGCTGCCCAGGTTCTTTGAACCCGTTGGCCAAATGGTGGCTCCGCCCCTGTTTGCTGCTTTCTCACCAAATTGTTTTTGCTTTGCTATATGGGGACTGAACTGCCATTCTTCCCCTGCACAGTGTGCTCCAGAATGTCATTCGCTGTGGAGCGGCTGTTGCCTTCCTGCCTTGCTGTGGGTTTCCTGGAGGTATCTGGTTGGCCATTGTGGAAAATAGGATGCTGGACTAGATGGACCTTTGATCTGAAGTTCTTCTATCCACCTCCTGTTTACTAATTTATATCCATGCAATAGAACACCATAATGCATCTGCACAGCTGTGCTTTGTTTCCTTGTTCATCTAAGACTCCCCACCACCACCAAGTAACTGTCTTGCCTCAAGGTTTCCTTCACATGGTGTATCAGAAGAACTCTGTTGCTTCCCTGCATTGCCTGTACTTGATTGTTGTTCTAGCCCCCAGGCAGGAAGTATTCAATTAAAGGATGAAAGCAGAGCCACATGATCCCAATGTATTAGGAATGCAAGGGAAGAGTTCTAGAGGTAAGTCAAAATAAAGAACTGACCAACAAGCGAGGAGCCAGTTGCCTGCACCAAACTGCAGCAAGGAAGCAGGAGAGGCAAAGGCAGATCACTGTTTCATCAACTGATGCAATCAAAATACAAATGCAACATTCAGCCTGTGTGGCGGGGAAGGGAAGCGTTTACATCCTCCTTTGTCACTGCCGTGGACTCTCTAGGGACATCTGTGTCATAGTTTTGAGAACTGCGATGATCCAGATGATGTATTACCAGGCTGCAGGAGGCCTGACAGTATGACACCATTTCCACTTTAGCCAAGACTCTTTATAATAGCATTTGCACACTTAGCAAGCTGACCAGTTGACACTGATGCATGGCAGCTGCAAAGCACAACAACTAGTGCTACTTCCTGGTGGTCTCATGTAACTCCCCTTTCTCTTCATCATCCATATTCCTGTGCTGTTGTTAATCTTGTTAGTGAATCCCAGCTCATTATTTCTGCTGGACACTAAGACCATTGTCTAGAGTGAATTATAGCTGAGAAGAAAGCTAGCTAGGGAAGAGGTCATTGTTCGGACTTGATGCCTAACAAAGAAACAGGGATTTGTGCTATGACTGGATAATCCTATCATCAGGGACAGAATCCAACCCTGTCTGTCACCAGTTGTTACCTAAGCCTGAAGCAATATGAAGTCATTGGTTCGAACAGCTGATTGATGCCACAGGGTATGACATCCTCCTGCTTTTACTTTTCTTGGAGGGACTGCAGTTCAGTGATGGAGCACATGCTGGCTTGGCTTATAAGCAGGAGGTCCTGGGTTCCACCCCAAGTAACTCCAGGCAGGGCTAGGGAGGATCCCTCTCTGTAACTCTGGAGAGCTCTGCCCCATCCCAATTGACTGGAGTACAGTATTATGCCCAAGTTGCTGCCAGGATACTCATTCTTCTTCTTGATGAATAGAAATTGAATTATTATTATTATTATTATTATTATTAATAATAATAATAAATCCTCAAGTTTCTTCTCAGGGCAGATAGTAATGTTCAGGCTTGGAAGTGCTGGATAAAGTAGTTGTTTCTTTCAAAGGCCTTGTAGCACCAATCTTTCTATTGGCTGCTGACACAGAAAATCCTCAGACGTCTCTGGTACAACAGAATTCTATTGGGAGCCCTATATTAAACCAAGTGTAGTAATACATTTTTCCTAGAGGACCTTTTGAATCCTTTATGCAAGAACGGAACAAAGCAAAGGCATTTTGACTTTCATTCCTGAATCCTGATCTGCCAGGCTGCCAGAATAATAATGGGTTATTTGTGATGCTGGACTTCTATAATTTTTCAAATATGTTTGTTATATAGAAATTGGTATGCCTTTTCCACTCTAGCTAATGAGACAGAGTGACTTGAATCTGGTTGGTTCTTTTGTGCATCCTGGAACCAGATAATCCCTTGTACTATCGATACTTTTAAAGGAAATGGAAAAGCTAGATTTGATGTTCTTACAGAAATTACAGAAATACAGTTTGGGAAATTATTATGATGGCCAAATTCACATCTCAAATTGATGTAACAAGAAATCTTTCAAGATTTTATTTCTGTCTGCTATCCCTCATTTTGAGAGGGCCAGCGTGGTGTAGTGGTTAGAGTGCTGGACTAGGACCGGGGAGACCTGAGTTCAAATCTCCATTCAGCCATAATACTTGCTATCTGGGCCAGTCACTTCTCTCTCAGCCTAACCTACTTCACAGGGTTGTTGTGAGGAGAAACTTAAGTATGTAGTACACCACCTTGGGCTCCTTGGAGGAAGAGCGGAATATAAAATGTTCATAATAATAATAATAATAATAATACAAATGGTTCATCTCCCCATTTTTATTCTTGCAAAAAACCCGTGAAGCAGGTTAGATAGCAGCAATAGTTTGAGTGGGGATTTGAACCTTGGTCTTCCCAGTACTAGTCTAACCACTGTTCCACAGTGACTCTAGTTGCTGCAAGAGAACCCTCAAGAAGTTTCCATTGTGCCAGGGCAGTCTCGTCTATTTGTCAGGGAAGGTGCAATGGAAGGTCAGCAGGGAATGCCCAATGGAGAGCCTACTACACTACAAGTTCATTCACACAAGTGAGCACTGTATTCCACCCAGGTTTGGGAGCTGTGCGTGCTCTCCATTTTCAGTTGTGTGGGTGCAAACAACTAGGTAGGAGAAGGGAGAAGTGATTGTGTGGAAGCAAGGTAGAAGAAATTTGCTTCCTGCCTTGCTTCCACACAATCACTTCTCCCTCCTCCTACCTAGTTGTTTGCACCCACACAACTGAAAATGGGGAGCACGCACAGCTCCCAAACCACAGTGCTCACTCCTGTGAATGACCTCTACATAGTACAGTAAAGGCACTCTTCAGCACTACAGCCTTGTGCTAACACCAATAGCCAAGTACTAGGAAGCTGCTCTCTACTGCTTCTGACCATTGGACCATTTAACTCAGGATTTTCTACTCTGACTTTTCCAGGATTTCAGACCCAGCTTGATCTGGAGATTTCAGGCCTTGAAGCTGGGACTAATGCATGCAACACATGAGCTTTTCTTCCACTGAGCTAACACCTTTCCCCTGAAAATAGATGATACCGAATGATTGAGACTTACTTGGCATATGTGATGTGCTGGACTGTGCAGTTGTAATGATGGCACAATATAAATTGGGATTTTGCCATGGACATAATCTCAGTTCTTTGTGTGCAGGGGCGTAACAAGGCTGGAGTGGGCCCAGAGACAAAATTTTAAAATGGGCCCTTCGCTGATACACACACACACACACACACACACACCCTACAATATAGAGTGCACTCACACTCACATCCCCATTATGCCATCTTCTCTAGAAAACTCCACTCCCTCGCTTTAACCCCCGTCCCTCCACTCTCCCATGGGGAAGAGTGCTCCCGGCTCAGAGTTGCTTCTGCAGACAAGGACTTTGCTGCATGCATGCCGACTTTGCTCCGAACTTGGGGTTGGCTTTTCCACGGCATCGAAGCTCTGCGGGTGTTGGGGAGTCATGTGACTTGCCTCTGGGGGCCCCCGAGGCATGGGGGCCCCCAGACAGCCACCTCCCCTTGCCTAATGGTAGTTACGCCCCTGTTTGTGTGGGACAAAGTTTGTCTGTTCATCTTTTGCTGTCTTGAATTTCAAACTGAGAGGTTCTCTCTCTCACTACTTAAAGAGACTGTTTTGTCTGTTTATTGTTTTCTTAGCCTATGTTTAATTAGTAACAAATATCAAACTCTTGTTTCTCATCTTTGTTTCCCTTCTTTCTTGTTTCCCATCTTTCTCAGCATTATTTTCATTGCTTTCAGTTTTTCGTAGGCAAGTTTGTCTGTTAGAAAGTCCATTCCATTTTTTCTGGAATTTAGTCTTATTTCCTTTAATTAGTTTAATTAGTAACAAATTAATTAATTAGTTTAATTAGTAACAAATATCAAACTCTTGTTTCTCAGTCAAATTTGCTTCCTGTTCAATCTCTGCAACATTGGGTTATGGGCCCAGCTGTGAAGCAATACATTGTGAGATAACAAAGAGTCTGTAGGCAAGAAAGCTGGATAAGGTGAAGTGGCATTCCACCGTTGAACTGCTCAGTGAAATAAACTACAGAAAATGATTCTTCAGAGAGAAGATGTTGCTGAATACACTTGGACTATCTTGAGTTCTGGAGGAACAAAGACCAACAGAGAATGAAGAGAAACATCAAGAATAGGGTTCTGCGAACAAGCAAGCCATGGGACACACATCTTTCATCTGTGACACACATCTCTGACTGTAAATGATCAGTTAATTTATCTTATAGAAGATAAAAATACAGCGAAAAGAGATGTGGGAAAGATTAAAGGAGGTCTTTCAACAAAGAACCATTAATACTCAAGTTTCTCTTATGCTGCAGTTATGTAATAAAAGATTCAAAGAGGAAGAGAGTCAGCAGGAGTACATATGCTCATTTTTTATAACATTGAGAGAGTTGGCACTGCAAGAGATAAAAATGCCTGAACCAGCAAAAATTGGACTTTTGCTTAATACCTTGCCTAAAGAATATGAGAAAAATTTCAATTTTCTGCAAATTAAAGAAAATGTGACTTTGAGTTTTGTGCAGGAACATTTGCAAGAGTTTAATTTGAAAAAAGCAAAAAAGAAAAAGAAAGAAAGAGGAATCAGTTAAAAATCAAGCCTACAAAGTTGCTGATGGAAGCCAATGTTTTTTATGTGGAAGCACCTTGCATTTGAGGAATGCTTGTCCTAGTAAAGAGCAAGGGAATTATTCTCAACAGAAAAAGGAAATAAGACTAAATTCCAGAAAAAATGGAATGGACTTTCTAACAGACAAACTTGCCTACGAAAAACTGAAAGCAATGAAAATAATGCTGAGAAAGATGGGAAATTGTGCACTGTACAATAAATCATCTGCAGGGTTGATGCAAGTCAAAGTAGAAACAAAATATATTTGGATAGTGGAGATACTTCACATTTCTTCAAAAATTTGCAATATATCTCTGAGATAAGCATGGAACATAAAAGTCCAATATACCTTGCTAATGAGCCGCAATTTTTTTGCAGAAGGAAAAGGGACAGTTTATCTGAAGTGTAATCTTGGTGCAAACAGAATAGAATAAACTTTATTATGATCATAGATCAGACAAACAAATAGAATAAATGAAGTGTGTATTCCAGGGGCATACTATGTTCCAAGTTTGCAAAACAGTTTACTGAGTGTTAAAACAGCTACAAGATGTGGATATAAAGTTCTTTTCAGAAGGGACCATAGCTTCATTTTCAAAAGAGAAAAGCTTCTGATGAAAGGCATGTTGAAAGATGATCAACTGTATGAAACACATGACAAAAGAAAGCAAACTACTGTTGCAAGTGAGTGTGTACCCAAAGATTGCATGAGTTTATGGCATCACTGGTTTGGGCATCCAAGCAAGGAATGCATTTCAAAATTAGTAAAAGAACAATTTGCAAGAAACATACAAGTTCAATCATGCAAATCTGAAATCAAATGCATTGAATGCGTTAAGGCAAAAGGAACAAGGGGCACATATTCATCAACCACAGAAAGGCAATCTAATGAGGTTTTGGATTTGATTCACAGTGAATTTGTGGGCCTTTTAAAGTAAAGAAACCAGGAAAGAATCTCTATTTCTCACTATACTTACACAGAAAAATGAGGTGTTGCCAAATCTAGGGGTGTGCACGAATAAAAATCTACGACTTGATTCAAGGTTGAATTGAATTGCAGACCCCTAAATTAATTTGTTTAAAGCTGCTGGCTTGTCCAGTTGCATTGAGGAATGAGCCCCCAAATAATCCAAATTGATTTCGGTGATTCAAGCACCATTTTGAGGCCTGATTTGCTGGGATAATGGGCCTCAAAATAGCACTTTCCCCCCAGGGACAGATAGTCTACCAGGTAGACCAAGGTGGGCTGATGCACCAAATCCGGAGCGGAGGGTTGGTCCACCTGCTGAGCCCAACTGGTAGACCAGCTCTCCTGTTTTTCTGGGAAGTGCTGGTCTTCCAGTTGGGATTGGCAGGTAGATCAGCTCTCCTCTCTGGACTTAGTGCATCAGCCCACTTGAGAGGAAGGTTCTAACCAGGTAGTCCTGTCCTTCAAGGTGGGCTGACATGATAAGTCCAGAACAGAGGGCTGGTCTACCTACTAATCCCAATAGGTAGACCAGCTCTCCCCAGAAAGATGTGAGACACTCAAGCAGATTTAATAAAGAGGTTCCACCTAAAAGATTGTCACTGGTAGCCAGAAAAGAGAAAATGCCAAAACCTACAGATTGGCACAACATTGAAGGCATGCCAGATTCAGAGACAGATAAATTGCTACGATCAGGAAAAGAAAAGTTTGCATCTCACCATAAAACAAAATGTGGGGCTCGGAATTCAAGAACAAGACAACGAGAAGGGAATTGTTGGTATTTTGCCAGCCATGGACATTGTCTCAGTTCTTTGTGTGGGACATGCTTCTCTATATTTGAATGTGTCTATGTATTGACTATGTATTGACATAGTCAGTTTGTTTGTATGCTCATCACTTGCTGTCTTGAATTTCAAACTGAGAGGTTCTCTCTCTCACTGCATAAGAGACTGTAAGTCTGTTTATTGTTTTCGTAGCCTATGTTTAATTAATAATAAATATCAAACTCTTGTTTCTCAGTTAAATTAAGCTTCCTGTACAATTACTTATAGAGCATATGTAATTTCTCTGAAACTATACTATATATGCTGTTTACTTCAATGGAAGGAAGCAGATCACACACGCATCTTTGAAGCCAAAAAGCAACATGTAACAACAGAGCCACATGATTACAGATGCCTAAAGTACATCTATGTATTCATACCATTGACATCACATTTAGTCTGATTCTAAGATTATTTATTTATTTAAAAATATTTATACCTTTATTCTCCAGTATACAACTGCTCAGAGCGGCTAACAACATTAATAAAATAGATACAATGTAAATTAAAAGACTAATAATGCTAAACAAGTTAAAAGACCAGGCTAAAACCACATTTAAAATTACAATTTTAAAAAGTTTTGAATTAAAAGTTATTAATAAAAAGCTAAAAACTGAGAACTATAAAAACTAAAGGACTTACCAGATATCAGCAGCAGATAAAGCATTAAAAAGCCTCTTCAAAAAGATACATTGTTAATTAAAAAAAAATACTGGGAGAGGGAGCATGGCAAAACTCTTTGGGGAGGGTGTTCCAAAGCTGAGGGGCCACCACCAAACAGTTCCTGTCTCTAGTCCCTACCAACCAGATCTCTGTTAGTGGTGGGGCTATAAGCAGGACCTGAGATGCCAAGCTGAGGGGCCTGGCAGATTCATATGTGCAAATGTGTTCTGATAGGTAATCTTGCCCCAAGTTGTGTAGAGTTTTAAAGTACAAGACCAGCACCTTGAATCTAGCCCAGAAGTGAACTGGTAACCAATGAAGCTGCTGCAGGATGGGTGTGACACTCATGAAGTGACTTGCTCCCACGAGCATCCTTGCAGCAGCATTCTGGACCAGCTGAAGCTTCTGAACCATCTTCAAGGGCAGCCCCACATAGAGCGCATTGCAGTAGTCCTGGTGTATGACCAAACTAAGGCAGTTTCCATCCTGTATCCAGGCTGGAAGCCAGACTGGAAAGGATCTAAGTAAGGAAACATGTATTGACTTTATCCTTCCAATAGCTTAAATCAGGGCTTTGGCCCTCCAGCTGTTCTTGGACAACAACTCCCACCATCCCTGACTATTGGTCATTGAGGCTGGGGATGATGGGAGGTAGTCCAAGAACAGCTGGAGGGTTGAATCCATGGAGCCCTGGTGTAAATAGTACCATTATACTTGCAGTTTTATCCTAATAACATTCACTTAGAAGTAAGTCCCATGGATTTCAAGGGCAGTTATTGCTAAGTAAATAAGTTTGAGATGGCACCATTAACATTGACTTAGAGCCGTGGTTTTCAAGCTGTGTTCTGGGGGAAATCTGGGGTTCATAAAATGCTTGGGCAACTCCCTTGAAGACTTCTAAGCACAAAGAGCCTCCCTGGGTTCAAGACACAATGAGATCAGTGTATGGAAACTTTTGATTTCCATTCTGATACCTCAGTTGTGATCTGGCAAAATCAGGGAGGGTTCCCCCAACTCCCTAAAACATATTATCTTGCAAGGTTCACACCACTTCCTCAGTCACGTCAGAGACTGCCACAGCTAGAGACAGAATGCTGGATGTGCTGTGACTGATAACAGTCTCTTGTGATTATTCTGCAGATGGTTTCTGCACATAACGTAAGCCATAGTGGAGGTTGCAGATAAACCTACTTTCTACCGGCCACTGATTCTCTGCTTCTGACACACTGTGGTCTTGTGTTGCACAGGTATCATCCTTTGTTCCTGGAAACATTTCATTCATTCTTGCTTGTCCCCCCCACCCCCACTTAGTGCCCCAAAATGTTTTTGTATGGCACAGCCACATCATGGACAGAGCAAGAGGCAGCCACCAGCACAGCAGTGTTTATGGATGCAACAGTGCTGGATCTGGGGTTAGGCCCCAAAGTCACCCACGATGGTCTCACAATGGCACCTGGTACACCTTATCCCAAGGGTTCCCAACCTTGAGTCTCCATATGTGGGACTACATCCACAGCAACAGTGGCCACTGGGGATAATGGGAATTGTACTATAACAATATATGGGGATCCAAGGTTTGGCATCTCTATCTTCTCCTATGAGCAGTTGTGCTAACTTTATATGATTGAGCTGTTAAGACATTGCATATGCTATCTGCTTCTTATACCAGACAATGCGATTTTCACCAAAGCATCTGCTATAAGAGAAGCACCATGTGGTTTCATTAGAATAGACGAATGAACAGCGCATGACCCATCAGTACCTTCCTTACCATATTAATTCTGATTGTTGATGTCCGGAACATCTTGCTTATTTATTGCTTTGAAAATCTGGGAGAGTCCAATGTGATTCAAATTTAGAACAACTACTTCAGTTGATTCACAGTAGATACACCTAGGATAAATTGTTAGTCATCTGATGAGTAATTGCTGCTTTCCTTTTATAAATACATTATCAGGATCTCTTTGTTAGTTTACACTCACCTTTATCACCATATCAGGGAGCTGCTAATGGTATAGCTGTGAATAGAAATAACACATCAAACGGTATCACACTATGATTACAGCTTTCTGGAGATGAATTTTCAGAGAATGGCATAGCTTCTTTCCTTCCTGGTTCATAAGAAAGACTACATATACCAGGGGTGCACAACTCAATTGCTTCAGTGGGCTGGAACCAACCATGACTTGGTGTGTAGGGCAGAGATCAATTTTCAGCACATTAATTATTATATTCAAAGTAATTATTAAAATATTATTGAAAGGGAGAAGAAGGATGAGGGATGGTGTCAGTGTGGGCTCCAGTCCAGGGGTGGGGCCAGCAAGGTGGGTGGGGAGCATCTGTTCTCAAGCGGCCAATAGCATTGAGCTGCTGCTGCTTGCCATTGGGACGGGCCAAGAGCTCTTCGCGGCTCCTGCTGTTGCTGCAGCACATTCCTTCCTGCAGGCCAGCAAAAAGTTCTCTGTGGGCTGGATCTGGCTCATAGGCCTTATGCTGTGAAGACCTGACATATAATCTCACTAAAAAAACACAAACCTGTTGGGCAATAACAGAGGTAACTTATTAATTGTTAATGACTGATTTTTAAATGGTTTACTAAGAATATATAATGCAATGATTATGTGTTTCTTGGAAAAGCTGCAGTTGGGGGGAAATGCAAGGAAACTTTGTGATCCCGTTAATTTATTTAATTTATTTATTTAAAATATTTATACCCCACCCCTCCAGGACACTACTGCTCGGGGCAGCTAAAATGTTCATCAGAATATTGTATTATCAGAAAATATTCAATATTCATTAAAAATATTCATCAGAACCACAAAACAAAGTTTCAAAGCTAATCAAAAGGTGGGATGTTTAGCAGAATGAGCTTCATAGAGAGGAGAGCTAGGCTGTGAACCATCAAACAAAATTAACTAAGAACAAAACCAAACTACGAAAGGACTGAAAAGTGTACAGTAAAGTCGGGGTCCCGTGGGAGGCCACTGTGGACCGTCTGACTCTGCTGCCCCCACAGAGCTGCCCCTTTTTTCGGAGGTATTCCCACCTCCTCCTTCAGCTAACCATGCTGCCACCATGGCCGGCCACATGGAGTTTGTCCTGCCCCCTTGACCAGATGGCTTTTCGCCGTACAACAACGAAAATGACAAAGTATCATGAGGCGAGACTTCCTCCGCCTTGCGAGATCCTGTTGGGAAGTCTCACAGGACTTCAAAGTCTCACAAGAGTTCCGGCTAGACCAGGAAGTCTCACAAGAACACACACAAGACTTCCCTGCTATATAAAGGCAGGTTGGCCCATGATGAGGGCCAGAAGGAGGGTTTCTTGGATATAACTTGTGATGCCTAGCAGCGGGGCCAGGAAGATGTGGTCTTTTGGGACTGATAGGTTAGGTCCGGCCTCAGAGATTCAGCCAAGGCTGCTCTTGAGGAGGGGGCCCAAGGAGCCTGGCCCAGAGCCTGGCCCTGGCCGTGCTGTAGGCAACAGGCAATACCCTGGGCTGGATTTTTCAGACTGGACCTGACCTACCAGTCCCAAATGGACAGATCCTCCTGCCCCCCGCTCGTCGGGCATCACAAGTTATAACAGAGAAATAACTAGCTTGCCATTATGTCAACTGAGCAACAAGTCAGATCAGCAACAAGCCAGCAATGTGAGATTACAAAAAGGATTGGTCATTTTTGGATAGCAGAAGAATAGCCAATTCATCCATTCATTCATACAGAGCTCAAATTATAGGAGGCCCAGGGCCCCCACTCCCCTAACTTTCATGATGACCTCTTAGCTACTCCTTTAGAGGACTTCAAATGAACCATTATTTGGCCTTTGAAACTTTGTTCAAGAGTAGGGATTGCCATGAATCAGACTTTGCATTCTGTTTCGAGCTTGAAACGAAACGCAGATGGCCAAAACATTCTGTTCAAACATTCAAACCAAAACATTCCGGTCTGACCAGTTGTTTCAATGGAACAAACTCAAGATGTTTGGGGTGTTTCAGCCATAAGGAACAATGGTTAAACTCAAAATATTCCATTCTTCCCCATGGGTAGCTCCTAGGGACACCAAAGTAGGGTGTGTGGTAGTGCATGATGGGTGCTACATACAACCCAACCCACAAAAGAAATGGACAAGTGGGTGATTTTTAACAAATGTTTAACCTTTCTCCCAACCCCCCATAGGATCAGAACAAATTGCACTCACAGAGTGCAATGCATTTTGCACCCCTGCCTTGAAAAACACTTCAGAAGAACACAGTAAGAGGGAATCTGTCCCTCCCAACAAAGAACACACATTTCAAACACAGTCCAAAAATAGCCAAATAAGAATCATTGACACAGAATCCACTGCCAGCCACAGTGCCTGTGCTGCAGTGACATCATTGACACAAGTTGCTCTCTCACATATGCCTTACTTCCTAGCATTGCAACAGCTGCCGAAACAGCACCCTTAACAGCAACCACAACCATAAGCTCAACTAGAGCTACTTCAGCCACATTTTGACTTACATCTTGCAATGCAGATTGCAGAGCAGACCAGAGCTGTGAGTAAAGCATAAATTAATCTGACCTGGAGCTCATTACAGTTAAGTGAGTTAATCAGACATGGGGCTCATCATGGCAATCACCCAGAAATATCACACACACACACACACACACACACACACACACACACACACACACTTGCCACTGTGCATTTCTCACCACAACACTATCTCACAAACAAAACAAACCACAATTCAAGGAAGGCAGGCACCCAAGTTCTGCCTCAGTCAATCTGAGATCCAGCAAACCCAAAACGTAGTTATAGCAGCAACAGCACAGCATATTCTACTCAGAACTGAGAAAAGAAAACTGCAAACCTTTCTCCTCTCCTGATGTATCCTCTTCAAGAGACTATAAGGGCTCTCTCTGCCTCCCAGTCCCTTTGAATACATTTTGAAATTCCCTTGAAAAGTGTTCACCCCTCCGTCCTTCCTCCCCACAGACAATGGGGGCACAGTTTCCCATGACAACACTTGATTTCTGTAACAAGCCATCCAAGAAGCAAGGAGATCACAAGCCAATGGGAAGCCAGTGACAGAAAACCAATCAGCAACGGAAAAACACGCATCCAAAATGGAACTCAGAACATTGAAACATTTCTAATGAAACAGGGTTTCTTCTCCGAGCTCAAAACAGACCCCTTTTTTTAAAAAAGGGGTGATCTATTTCGAGCTGAAAACACTCAGAATGGCCCATTTCAAGTTGGAATGTTTCACCGTTGGAATGTTCTGCAGATCCGTATTCAAGAGTGACCTACGACACCCCTCTCTCACCATTTCTCTCTCTGATTATGTGCTTGGATGGGGGAGGGAAGTCTGGTTTCTGCTTCTGCATTCCTTGGTTTCCTCAGACTATCTATCCAGACTCATCCATGGTGTGTGCCCTCCCAGAAAGATCTCTCTTCAGCTGGCTAGCTGCCTCTCTCCCCCATTCACTTGTTTTGCTCCAATACTCCCTCCTATCAATCCAAGTCTTCTGCCACACCATAGAGGTCCCAGCTGCTTTCCGGTCTATTTAGACTGGCCAAAGGAACTTTCCAGCCCAGTGGAATAGCCACACTAACAATTTTAATTTGTGCCTTATATCTGGAGTGTGTCAGGATGCAAAATAACCTCAACTGCAAGGTGAGCACATTCATATGAACTCCAGCAAGGGAAGATGTGGGTGGGGTGGGGAGTCCAACTCAAACGGCATTCAGGAATCCCCCAGAAGAGGACTAAATTTTGACGCTCCTAGGCCCTGCTGGAGCAGGGGCACAACTTCTGCTGCAAAAGAAATGCTCAGGACTAGCTGACTTCTTTGCTGCTGGAGGACCCAGAATGGAGGACATGAAAGCAAAGAATAAATTCCTAAAAATTCCTGAGGGGAATGAACTGAGGAGCAGGAGAACAGATTCCCTCTGGGCACGAGATCCCTCTGAATGGTATCTGTCTTACAGTATGGAGGGAGGCTGATGCAGATTTTCTCTTGTTAAGTGGAGTTTGATTAGTGGAAGGAATCATCCACTGTGCATCACTGCCATCTGCCTTATAGCTCACCTGATATCCCTTCCCAGGAGTCTTTGTCAGATGAGCCCAGCATAGGGGGACATTTCCCTTTCTGGGCTGTATTCCTCATAAGTGGTGAGAACAAAAGGGAAGAGAGTTATTGCTGCAGAGGACTTGTTTTGTCACTCTAAAACAAAGCCCATGAGAACAGAGTGTGAGTTCTGCCATTTCAGTGGTGATGCACAGCAGGCCATTGTTGTCTGGCACATCAAATAACTCCCTGCTTTCCCCTATTATGAAATATGTCAGAATCAGAATCATTTTATTTACGGCCATAAGCCAAACAGAATTAAAACTTTAGACTGTTACCAAGCATAAATATTCTGATTCTGATTCTGAAATATGTATAATTTGTAGAGTATATTGTAGGATCAGAGCTCAGGGTGTGGCTTATGATGATTTAGTGGGAGGGGCTAAAATTGGTGCAGGTTGGGGTGTGTGGCTTGGATGGGTCCTCCCTGCTGTTTCCCCATAATTCAAGCACTGACTTCATGGCAGGAAGGGTAATAAATAGCAGTTAGTAAAGAATTTGACCAGAGATGACCAACTTCTATATTCTCATTATTCTGTATTTTCTAGATCATAGGCTAAAACTGTATTTTTTTCAGCTACTTAAACCCCACCCCCAATCGATAAGCAGACTCATAGCAGTAAGGCTTCCCAGGTTTGTCCAAGTGCACGGAGCTGTTAGAGATTTAACATCAAAACATCATAACTGAACAAAAGAGGCACCTTTTAAAAGTGGTGATTATCTTTATATAGCAGAAGGAGAGCAACTGATCCTATCCATCCCCAGCACAGTATCCCTCCAGTGGCTGTTGCTGGTGTCTATCTTCTGTTTCCTTTTTAGATTATGAGCCATTTGGGGACAGGGATCCATTTTATTAATCTGTCAATTCATTCATTCATTCATTCATTCATATCTATGTAAACCGCTTTGAGAACTTTGGTTGAAAAGCAGTATGTAAATATCTGTCGTCATCAAAGGGTGGCGGCAAGTTTTATCATACCTTGATTAAAATCTGGTAGGGCTCTCAGAAGCCAGAAAGGGAAAAGAAAGAAAAGGGGGGGGAATGCTTCAGATGTTAGTTCTGCTTTATGGACTGCTAGTGGACCAGCTCTGAGTTAGGTCATAGCTGGATTAGTCTGCTAAGCTTAGAAATATCTATCTGTTAAGAAAGTGGGGAAAAATGTCAGAGGACAGCATCAAAAATAAGGAAGAAATTAAGACCTGTCCAGTCAAATTTGTTTTGTATAGAAATAATATTTCTATCTTTCTGCCCATCCAGCCAGTTATGTTATTTCTCCATTCTTACATAATGGAAGAGGCCAGGAGTGACCTTGCAGCTCATAGCTAGCCTTTCTGCAGGGGGAAAGGGAACAAACCTTCCCACCCCCATGGTTATTTGGCATTGAAAAGTCATGACATGACACAGGGCGAGGGAGGAGATATTCTTTGCCCTGTGTTGCTCTGATCTCACAAGCAATACTGTGAGCTGCAGCCTGTGACACTTGTGCAGCCATAACCTATACTCACTTTTCTAAGAATCGCACATACAGAGTGGTAGGTGATACTACCATTTCCCAAGCAATTCAAAAGAGAAATGCAGTTACAGTGGATCAGTAAGAAGTAGGAATGGCATCTGGATCGTGTGCAACCACTATGCATTCCCCATGGGACACAAACATTTAATTTCTTGAAAGATTTTTAGGATGACAGCCATAACGATAGATGGTAGAAAGAACTGGGAAAGAAATGGTTGCCCCTCATTAAAATATGTGTCATTAGTATGTGGGAATTTTTGATTTTATTTTTTAAAAACTATTTTTCAGAATGATCATAGAACTGGCCTACTATAAGGAACAAAGCAACTGCTGTGGTGGAGAATTGTGGGTGCCATTAAGGTTGGTAGAGTAAGAAACAGACAGATCTAGTCTATGAGGTGCAACCCACAGGGAGGTTTTTGTGTGCATCCCTACTGAAATGAAAGGGATTGTACAGAAGCTTGTACTTGTTATGTCCAAGAGATGGAGGAGAACACTAGGGTAATGATTCTCTGTGGTGACCATAATGTGTAACCTGCACTTCAGCCCTGGAAAGAAAGAAGTGTGGCATGAAGACATGCCTTCCATCAACTGTTTTGGTTAAACAACCAAAGCCTATTCCTACACATCTGGACTTGGGTGGAAGAGTTTCTATCACACAGACTCTGGTTGTTGTCAGACAGGTTTGAGCTACAGACATGAATTGCTCTTCCTGTCATGGAAAATGATGAAAATACAGATAAACCATCCTATCTATCTATCTATCTATCTATCTATCTATCTATCTATCTATCTATCTAGGAAAATCTTGTCTGAGAGGTTGAAGATGTGTTAAGCTTTATTTGCACCAAACATTTTATTTGGCAAAGAGCAGTGTCTACCAATTATGCACCTACACTCTGTTTTGCTATCTTGCACATATGTAGGCTGCTAAGAGACTACTTAGGGTCTTTATGTTTCATGCAATATCTTACAAGGATTGCTGCCTGGACAACATACAAAAGCAAAGCCATTCAACATGCCTTTTCAATTTGCTTTGTCAACATCCTATAGCAAAAATGGCCAACCTGAGATTCTTTGGTTGTTGTACTGCAGTTTCCATCATCCCCAGCCACAATAGCCAATAGCCAGGGATTATGGGAATTGTAGTCCAACAACAGTGGGTAGGCCTCAGGTTGGCCTACAGCAAGTTATTTAATCTCCATGAATTTGTAGTTGTTCTCAAACCGGTTTATTCCGTGGCATGTTTCTGTTCCTCTCTGTACAGAGGCAGTGAGTCCCTGAATGTCAGGTGATGGGGATGAACAACAGGGAGAAAATTTGTTTTCATGCCCTGCTTCTGAACTTGATCTAACTGACTGCTGTCTCTCAGTGGAACATTCATTGCTGTCATAATCAAGTCCATCTACCTTGCTGCTGGTTGTCCTCCTCTTCTCTTTCCTTCAACTTTCCCCAGCACTGTGGACTTCTCGAGGGAGCTGGGTTTTCACATAATGTGTCCAAAGTATGATAGTTTGAGCCTGGTCATTTGTGCCTCGAGTGAAAATTCTAGATTGATTTGTTCTATAATCCATTTGTTTGTTTTCCTGGCTGTCCATGGTATCCTCAAAAGTCTTCTCCAGTACCAAAGTTCAAAATCGTCAATACTTTTTCTATCTTCTATTCAACTGATACTCTCCAACAACTATCCCACATGAATCAGAAGAAGGATGCACCAAGAATGCACCCATCCTAACATCTTTCCTGGACCTCCTGATCAGTGGTCCCTCTAATTTTCTTCATCTCTGTGCGGAATGAGTTTTGTTCTGGGTGGCAGTATCAAGGCAGTGGGTGCGCACCTGTATTCAGAATGGGGCATTCCTGATTCAGCCTGAGTGGGATCTAAATTGAACTGAGTGGACATCCAAACACTTGTGAGTGCATGCATGTGTGCACGCCTTAGAGGGAGCAGTGCTCCTGATGTCCTCCCAGCATGTTGCTTTAGTGTGTGTGTGTGCTCCACAAATAATCCAAATGCCACTTTAAACTAGTATTGGGTGTGATTGTCTTGGTATTACTCTCTTCTTCATTGCATGAGAATGAAGGGTGTGGAGAGTTTGAAGTATAATCCCAGATGGCACTGAGATAACTTCAGATGAAGAGGTATTACTGATCAGGGTTTCTAACACAAACATTTCTAAAAGTGGCCAGCATAGCTGCCAGAGACAGCTGGTTAATATGCATATTAGGCAAGGAACTCGAAGGCTGAACGATAAGCAATGAGTGCAAGCCAGTCATAGAAGAAGAAGAAATGCTTTTTTGAATTTTACTTGCTATTGGGCACAGAAAACTTCCCCTTTGCGCCCCCCCCCAGCTGTTGCAGCCCCTATCGCCCCCAGAGAGGGGTGGCAAAAAGCATAATCCACCCCTGTTCCTGATGCAATTTACTAAGATATTTTGTGGTGGCGTGGGCTGCCGTTGGTAATGGCAGTGATGAAAGTGTTGGGCTATGGAAAGCACTCCCGGCAAAAATTCATAATTTGAGTTCATTATTGTCTTTCAGGAAAGCCCTTAAAACTTATCTGTTTGGCCTGGCCTTGCAGGGTTTTTTAAGTGTTGTGAACTCTTTTACATTGTTTAAAATGTTTGCCCTAGTTTTCCAGGGTTTTTTTTAACTGTTTGGATGTTTAATTGCCCCCCCCCGTTTTTATAGTTTTGATTTTAATTGTTAACTGATTTTAATGGTTTTTATTTTGTTGTAAACCGCCATGAGCCATTTTTGACAGGGCAGTATATAAATCAAATACATACATACATACATACATAATATTTTCAAATGTCTTGGACTCAGAAATCCTTTCAAATCTACTGCACATATTGACCAGTAGATTTTGATCTACTTTCTGCCCATTCCCAATCAGGGATGGATTAACAGGCAGGCAAAGTATGTACTTGCCTACAGTGGCAAAATTTGGAGCTTTCTGGAGCTGGAGGCCACAGTGGCTGCAGGGAGGGCGAGGGAAAGTTCTCCCTTTTACCTTTTAAAAAATGCCACTGCATGGTGGGATGGGGGTGGCAAAAACTCTTTCCAACTCCCCTCCTGCCTCCGAAATGATGACTCGGGTAAGTCTGCAGCCCATTTGGGGCCTTTCTCCGCATGCGCCTGTGTGCAGAAAACTGGCCCACATTGCGCTGGGCAGCAGAGTGTGATTATGACCTGTGCCGAGTGCTTTAGAGACAGAGTGGGGAGTGGGGAAAGAAATATGTGGGATGGGCATATGTTAAATTGCGTGTTGAAATGTTTCTGCTAATGCATACTTGCATAAATAATATACCTGTTGCTTTATATTCTTACATTATTGTGAGTTGTTGTTTGTGCCAGTTGTTGTTTGTGCCCTCAAGAACCCACACGTTAAATATACTGTGTTTGATATGGTGTGTGAGTGTATATGTATGGAGGGGGATGAGGCTTAACTTGCGGGTTGATGGGCTCCAAAGGCCTTTCAGTCCAGGCTCCAAAATTACCTAAGTGCACCTCTGTTGATAACATAAGTTTATTAACATACATTCCTTGGCAAGGTATACACACACAGAGCCCTGCTAGTAGTCCAAGAGAAGAGGGGAGGGGGAGTGGTTCTGCTTAAGGGGTTCTTCTGGTTTTGCTTAAGGGGACACTTAATTCATTGTGCCTGAATACAATAGGCCAAGAGTTACTGTGTGTGTACGCGTGCACGAATGTGTGCGCTAGGATGGTATAGAACAGGGTTTCTTAACCTTGGGCCCCCAGATGTTGTTGGACCACAACTCCCATCATCCTCAGCCACAAAGGCCATGTCTGGGGGTGATGGGGGTTGTAGTCCAACAACATCTGGGGGCCCAAGGTTAAGAAACCCTAGTATAGAAGAAAAGAGAAAGCCAGAGGGTGAAGAATGAGGGCAAAGGGAGATTACAGAAGTGAGGAAGGCCAAAGCTGACCCATTGATTTGAGATAACCAGCCAAACCTTTGGCTGCAGGCTCTAGTTCACATCAAGCACTCTTGTTCTAGCAAGCAGTCCTGTTCAAATGTCCTGTGACCAGCATCTGCATTCATAGGCTCTTGAACATTCTTGCTTTCATTTGTTTTCCTCTCCTTACGTTTAGCTGGAATGAAGGCAGGCTTGCTCTAATTAAATTGTGAAGGGATTACCTACTTGTGTTTTCAATCTTCCTTAGTGAGTAAAAGAATTGAGGACTTAGCATCCAAATAAGCTATGCTCAGAGTAAACGAAAACCCACGATGTGATCCAACTTTCTGCTTTAGCCAAAAACAAAATACAGCTTAGCATCTCCATAATCAGAGAGGCAGACTTTGCTGCCACATATCATAAAATGACAACATGAGCCTGAGTTCCTTAGTGACCACCTTAGCTTGACATCACTAGAGTACACCAGAAAACAGCTACACATATGGCAGCATTAGAGCACCGTTTTTAATCACTCTGTCTTGGGAGGAAAATAAACGGAATGAAATGGTGAAATTTAGTATTCTTGAAGAAAATTAGGGCATGGATATAGAAGCTCGGCCAGTTTTCTTTTTTCCTAACACAAAACATTTTTTAAATAGGAAGAGCTCACAAACTGGGAATATACTGTACTTCAGTTACTTTCAAGCTGTTAACAAAGTCTTTTAAAAATTGTTTTTGCAATTTTTATATGATTGTTAGCTGCCTTGGGAACTTCACTTTTTGGAAGAGAAAGGGGGGTAATTTTTTTTAAAAATGAATAATTAAACAAGATATTGATTGCTTATACATTTGCAATATAGTAACATGTACATGCAGTGTCATAATAATTGGTTGCTGGTATATAAAACACAATTGCCTGATACATATACATTTTCAGTTGGCTTATATTTATTGATGTCTTTTGTTAAGGAAAAATGTAAATTCAAACTCTTCAGGTAACTATCCAGCCTTCTTTGACATGTTCCATACTCACTGCATGGTGAATACCTTTGCAAATCATACTAATCTATGTATTCTTTTCCTCAGGAGAAGATATTGGGACAATTTCTATTAGCACTTACATTTATATACCACTCTATAGCTGGAAGCTCTCTAAGTGGTTTACAATGATTTAGCATATTGCCCCTCAACATTCTGGGTACTCATTTTACCGACCTCGGAAGGATGGAAGGCTGAGTCAACCTTGAGCCCCTGGTCAGGATCGAACTTGTAACCTTCTGGTTACAGGGCAGCAGTTTTACCACTGCGCCACCAGGGGCTCCTTTTCTAGGGCACCTATTCTAGGGCACAGTTGTGAAAGCTGCGGTTCATTCAGAAACTGGTTCCAGACTGGATAGCTTTACAAATTGATTGGTGCTTATGTTGACTGTGTATATTTTCATACATGATTTCACAGGATTTTACTTGAAAAATAGGGCACTGACTGCATACAGTTCAAAGTCAACATAAGCTGTGGAGACACGACTGGGCAGGCGGGGCGCCTTGCTGGGATCAGGCGGGCTGGGGTGGGGGGAAGCTGGTTGAAGTCACTTCCCCCCCAGACAAGTGCTTGACCTTTCTGGGAGCATGGACCATGCCTCCAGATGATCCACGCTCCCTTGACTTTGACTAATGGCTGGGTCTGAAGGAGGGGCTAAGTGGCACTGACCCACCAGGACTGGCCTGATCCCTGCGGTTCTCACACGCAGCCTAACCCAGGCTGAGCTTCCCTAGCTTGAGTTAGGGGTGCATGTGAGAACAGCCTCTATCAGTTCTAAAGGCCTTAAGTCAAGGACTTGTTTTGCTTTGGAAAGGGAAGAAAGATCAAGTGCTTACATTAGGAAATTGGTAGTCAAAGGGGCTCCTGAAAAGGGCAGATGGCTCTATCACTGTGATCTATTGTTTATTATTTCTCCAAAGAGTTGATTAAGGGATCCTTCTTTGGGAGGACTCATTATGAGTTAAAATGGAGTTAAGATAGAAGGGCAAAATCTAAGCAGTGCCCAGGGTGGTTTGATCTCTGCTATCTTATTCACACATGTATGTTCATCATCTGATGACTGAAACAGTGAGGTAATTCACACAGCCAAAAACTGCATTCTACCCAGGTTTGAGAGCTGTGTGTGCTCCCAATGTTTGGTTGTGTGGAAGCAAGGTAGGAGGAGAACCTGGGTAGAAGTGATTGTGAAGAAGCAAGGTAGGAGGAAAAGCTACCCAGGTTTTCCTCCTGTCTTCTTTCCACACAATAAAAAATTGGGAGCGTACACAGCTCCCAAACCCGGGTAGAACACTGTTTTTGATTGTGTGAATGGCCTCAGTAAGTGATGACTTGCTTGTATGAAAGAGACATCACAGTTCAAACAAATAGAAGTTTCATACACAATACTTTTCAATGAGGAAAGGATAGTTCCAGAGGGCGGGAGCATGGGGGGGGGGGCAAGCCCCCCTCAGAAAAGTGGCTTTCCCCCTGCACTGCCCCCATTTCTGTTTCAAAAATCTTATATGTGGGACACAGCTCACCCACCCATAAACACACTTTGTCCCTTCTGTGCCCCCCTCAATTTCCCCCCCTGGTGCTGCCACTGCAATGAAGGCAGTTCACCCATCATACATTGTGTTGAGTAATCGTCCTGTACTTACTGGTGTTAGAACAGCGCAGTGAAGTATGCAATGATATGCAGCACAATCCTGTGCAATCAGGAGTAATAGAATGGAATTCCAAATGGAATTCATTGTAGCTTACTCTTTAATCTGTGTTTAGGATTGAAGCTGTCTGTGTGTAGCCTTAACAGAAATGTCCTGGTTGTAAGTGGCCCATTTGATTATTTGTTTTGCTTACCATCTGACCTTTTCAAGGGAGATAGCGTTTTGCATTTATACAAAATATTTTCTGGAATCTTCCCAGACAGCAGGCTTTACTGGATATTTTGAATTTGCCTAAAAAACTGATGCCAAAGGTAGATTTTTTAACCTCAGACATACATCAGGCTAAGCTCCAATAAGCAATGAAAAACCCAAACCATATATAGAGTGCTCCACACCGATAGCTCGCAGGGACTTCAACTTAAAGCTGGATGATATGTGAACACACACTTGCCCTTCCGTAGTTAATCAAAGTAAAATCAACATCTGGGAATGCTCCTGGTTGTGTAGTTACACAACATAAGGCATGCACATTATTCCAAAGACACATTAATCAATGTTTTGTAAGTTTAGCTCTTCCAGCCTTAAAATATTAGAGTTTCACTGGTGTATTAAGTTCAAGGAAATATTTTCTTCTTCATATTTAAATAAGCAGGGCTCAGTGGGATTCAGCAATGGCCCCAAACAACTAAAAATGTAGGAAAGAGTGCTGCTCAGTAATCAGCAATAATTCCTAAGCATCTGCATCCAGAACTGAAGTAGTATCTAAACTTGATTTTAATTGGGTTCAGGTCTTAGCTAGCTTTTACGAATTTGATATATTACTGAATTATTGTTTCCGAGCTGCCTCGAGCAGTATTGCACTGGAGGAGTGGGATAGAAATATTTAAAATAATTAAGGTAATAAATAAATAAATAAATAAATAAATATGACGTGAGCCGTGACACCTCTCTTTTCTTGACATCTCTGTTCCACGGGGTAGAACACAAAGAATCTGCACTGATCGTGAAAGGGAAAGTTAGGGAACAATACTCCCATAAACTGTCCATTCTTCCTTAGGCTGTTGGTTTCAGGCTCACAGTGGTCTTAAACATGAGAACTGTATTACAGGATGATGAGACCAACCAACTCAACTCGTGTCTCTAGGTGGTTTACATCCTAAAAGTGAAAACCTATTGGGATTTCACCATCATGTGCTACTCATTTTGTCTGGTGCAGATACGGGATGGTACTTAAACATGGGGCTTTCCCCAGCAATTGGATGTCTTCTCTGTGCCTCTGTGATCTGACCTTTCTAGGAATTTCTGGTTTGGTGCTAACATGCCATATTGGAAACTGGAGAAATCCTTTTCAGACATACCTGAAATCAAAGCAAGGGGAAATGATGACTGTGATCATTTTCCAGATAGGCAGATGTCCATAGTAATGATATATTACACAATTTGAGATCATAGGACTATGGCTGGATTTCTTGTGGATGCTTTTAAGAGGTAGAGATACAAATAGTAAAAGGTTATATGAAACAGGACCTGTGTATTTTGCACTGCAATATGAAACTTTGTTCCAGTGGATAGCCTGGTGTGTGTGTGTGTGCATGTGTGTGTGTAAAAGCCTCCAAACACTGCTATTTACAGAGGAATACAAAAGAGGAACATTAAAGACCGAGTAGATTTCTTATACCAGGATGTGATTCAGTCTCTTGACCTGCAAGTGTATGTCGTTTATTTTATTATTGTTGTTATTTTGTAATGGTATGCTTTCTGGATTTGTGTCGAATTTCGTAGCATCCCGTTGTTGGGATATATCATACAGATCATGCAGGCCATAGCATCCAGATATGGATGTGTCATGCCTCTGAATAAAACTTTGTCACAAAACGGTTTTGTGCTGTCCTAATCGCTGCTGTGAAATTTGGAGGATGGGAGGATGGGAAAGAGCCCCACGGTAGGAGGAAACAGTGGTGTTGGGTTTCGACGTATAGTTGCTAGAGCATTTGGCTGGTGGTGGTGGTGGGGGAGACATAAAAAGTGGACGGGCATACATCTTCCTTCCCTCCAGGGCTCTGGAGCTAGCGCTTCTGCACCAAAGCGGTAGAACTGGAGGGCCAGGGGGCCTCATTTGGTCGAATCCTTCAAGGTTGCAGTTGCATCAGGTGGCACCAGGATGGATTCGGAAACTTGTAGGCAGTGGAAGCGTGCCATCCTCTGACGCGGCTTAGAAGCGGGTCCCCGTCCTTCTGGATGCACAGTGCCTCGGTTGCTTGGTTTGGTAAGCCTTGGCTGCAGTCTTGCAAATGCGGCGACATGGGACGGTGACTTGCGCCGCACTGGGACTCTAAGTCTTCTGCTCTGTTTGGATAGCGCCGGAGTTTGCCGGCGAGGCTCCTCCTCCTCCTCCTCCGGGATCCCATCCCCGAGGAAGCAGGTTGCTCCGCTTTTTGCCTTCTCCCGCCCTGCAATCTGGGCCCCCACCAGCAGTCGAGGCAACAGCAGCCGCCGCCGCCGCCTCTCGGGTGTGAGTTGGAGCCATGTGACTTGCCGGTGAGTTGGGGCGTGCGATTGCCTCCTGCTTCAGAGCTACCTGATCCGAATACTAAGCAGAGCGAGCTGCCGAGGCTGCCTTCCGCTTGTGACACTCCGGAGAAGGAGCCGCCGCCGCCACTGCAGAGAGCGAGCGAGGGGTGCCCATTCCAAAGGCGACGCCGAAGATGGAGATTAAAGACCAAGGAGCGCAAATGGAGCCGCTGCTGCCCACGGTAGGAAGCTGCGGCAGGAGGCGGCGGCGGCGGCGGGGGAGGAGGGTGGCGGGGCAGACTGCCGCAAAGGCAGGCGAATGTGCGCGGAGGATGCTCTCCGTGTGTGCCTCTTGCCACGCCAGGCATCGGGAGGGCGACGCTGACAAACCGGCAACATGGTTGGAGTTGGCGGCCCTTGCCTTCGCCGCTCTGGAGGAGGGGCAGCAGCAGCAGCAGCAGCAGTGTGGGAGAAACGGGCTGGGCGGGCGGGGTGCCGCCTTCACGCCGATCCAGGATTTGCGCGGCCGCCGGGGCCCGCCTCCGTCTCTCCCGTGTGCTTCTCCCAAGGGGGGCAGAATAGGCCTGTGGTGGGCGTAAGGGGAGGAGGTCGCGCCTTGACGGGGGCTGCAGGGTGGAAATGGCCAAGAGTGGGCCGTAGGGAGCGGCTACGTGGGCTTCTGCCCAAAAGGATGCTGCAGGGCCGAGGCACCCTCTCCGCTGACACACAGAGTAGAGGAGCAGCAGGCTGTCTGTTGGGGGATCTCTCTCGTTCTCTCACTGTGTGCATCGCGCTCTTGCACACCGGCAGTATGTATCCGGCGAGGCAGCACACTCCACTCGTGTTCGCGGGCCTCTTTCTTACTCTTCACACACATGGCTTTCTGTTGGGGATTCTCTGCCTCGCAGCACAGGGGCTCAGTGCTGGAGATCTCGCTCTCTGTTTCTCACCCATGCATGCACACACATACACATGTTCTGTCTGCCAGGGGTCTTTCTCTTTGCCACAGGTAGGCTGTTTTCCAAGAGGACTCCCCACACACGGACTGTGTGATGGGAGGGACTTTTCTGCTGCACACATGGGCATGTTGGCATAGTGTATTTGTGCTAGCACAGCTTGCATACAACGGCTCCTGCATATACCAAAGCCCTCTTCACATGCTCCAGTCCACATGTGCAATCAACCCATGGAGAAAAGTGGTATTATACCTGCTGGCCCGGTCCCTGACATTTGCGCTTTGGATGGAACATGAGAAAAGGCTCTCACGTGTACAGTTGTATGCATCAGGTACGTAACTACCGTTAGGCAAGGGGAGGCAGCTGCCTGGGGGCCCCCACGCCTCGAGGGGCCCCCCAGAGGCAAGTCACATGTGAAGTGAGTGTGTGTGTATCAGCGAGGGGCCCATTTTAAAATTTTGTCTCTGGGCCCACTCCAGCCTCGTTACGCCCCTGGTATGCATGTAAGCTCTGTAATCACAATCAGGAACCCTGGTTCCACCAGGGTTCTGAAGTGCATGTACCAACTCTGTGCCCATACAGACTGTTCTCATATTCCATTGAATGCATATAGGTCAGGGGCAGGGCCAATAACTGTGATCTGGATTCCTTCCATGTGCAGACTGAGTGCTTGAACTAGAGCATGAGGAAAGGGCTTAATATGCTTTCAAACATATATAGTGCTCTAGAGTAACTCGCAGAGATGTAGCCGAAATAGGCACCACCCTGATGACACCCTGTTCTTTGTGGTTCTATGGAACATTGAACTGATGTATGTTCCTTTAATATGTACACATTTCGGCACCTGCTTAAGAAAGAGGACTCTATGTTCTACTGTTATAATGCCTGAAATTCTATTCATTGGGCCAGTTTAGATGAGATACCAGCCGCAACACACAGTCAGGATGGGGTCGCGTTGGGATGGATTGTCTTCATTTCACACTGGGATGGTTTTGATGAGATACCAGCCGCAACATGCAATCGGAACAGGATCATGCTGAGAGCATGCCCACCCTCATGTCATTGGAGGATATCCTGACGCACTGTTGGAGCACTTCTTAATTGCATGAGAAGGCTGTTTATCTGAATTTTCCATGTATACACGGTACAAAACCCTATTTAAATAGCATGTCAGAATGTCCTCCAGTGTTGTGCTCTCAGCACTACCCATCCTGATTGTGTGTTGCAGCTGGTGACTTGTCTGAACCAGCCCATTATTAAACCAAGACAATCTCTCCCAGCTGTATGGAATATTTAATCAATCAAAACGTTTAGTCTACCAGCCATACAATACAGAATATTAGATTAGAACAGCTAATCTATCTGGTGAAGGATACAAACTGGCTCCATTTCAGAAAAAGCCAGTAAAAATGGCAGTTCCAAGGTCTTGCTTTGAAGTGCAGACTTCATGTGATTGCAACGCTTTTTTCATTGTGCACCAAAAACATACTTTCAAGTTTCTCCTCTGACTTGTTTAGATTTCCTCAAAAAATCAAGGATATTGCAAGGGTCTTGCCCTTCGTAGTTTGGTGAGAGTATATTGTGTCTTCATAAAGTTTGATGTTCCCATATATCATGCATCTAAGTAAGGACAAGATTGACATTTCTTGGGTGGAGTCTTCCCCCCCCCAAAATGACATCTGCCATACTGAGGATGCAGCTGCCAAAGTCAGCAGGTGTGAGAAGAAATGGGAAGAGTGAGAGGCAATGTACTCTGTGTGTGTGTGTGTGTGTGTGTGTGTGTGTGAGAGAGAGAGAGAGAGAGAGAGAGAGAATATGATAAACAACTCACATTGATTAAGTCATCTCTGCTTCTATTCCCTATCTGTAACATTCATAAATATTTGCAACATGTTTAATTCTTTGCTTGCATAATCTGTTTAGGCTTCAGTTGTAAATGGTTTGGCTCACTTCTTTGAGTGATTTTTTTGTATGTATTTTTGAGACATCTGCCACATTCACTTGACCTGCAGTCTGTAATAAGAACAGGAGACTCACAGTCCACTCTGTTTCAGGCTTTGCCTCCCTTGAAGCATTATGGGAATAATAACAATGGGTTATGTTGTTTGCCTAGAACACCTCTTGAACCATTGGACAGACTATGAAAACAAAGCATGTTAAGCACTGTGCAAGCATAGGGTAGTGTTTAGCATGTCAGAGTAGGACTGCAAGGACATGGGCTCAAATCTCTGTTTGGCCATTGAGTGACCATAAGTCAGTCATCCTGCAGCTTGCCCTACCAGTTGTTGTGACCTACAAGGTTGTTGTGAAGACAGAATGAGGGGCATGTACACCACCCCAAGTTTCTTCTTTTAGGGGGTGAGCAGACTCAGCTGTTGGCTGTCACAAGGACAGCAGCTGGTCAGTCAAGCAGACAGGGCCTCAAACAGTACTGACATCTTGCTCCAAGAAGGTCCGGAGCCCAACTGAGCCCTGGCCCGCTGACCTATTCCGGGCTCTGTCCTCTCTGGCTTGATGTCCTGCGCTCTGTTGTTCTGTGATGGAGATGTAGTTGCAAATTCAGAAGTGCTCTCCATGATAGCCTCATAGCCACACCCACGACCATTCCCATCCCAATAGCCACACCCTTCACTTAGATAGATGCAATAATTGAGGGGGTGGGGAGTTCTGTTACAAGAAGTCAAGGTCATGTAGACTGTAGCGAATGTACTAGAATGAATGACAGGGAATGTCCCCTGAAATGCTGTGCTCCTTTCCAAATGGCCATAGGAATGCATGGAATTTCTGAATGGCCAATGGCCATTCAGAAATTCAAAGCATCCCATGGTCATTTGGAAGGAACCACAGTATTTCAGGGAGCATTCCCAGTCATTCATTTTAGGATGCTCTGACACTAGTCGACCAGTAGGACTTGCATGCTGATCATCCCAGGTTGAGTCCCTGAGAGCAGATAGGGCTGAGAAAGACTCCTGCCTGAATCCTTGGAGAACTGCTGCCAGTCGGTGTAGGAGGTACTGAGCTAGATGGGCCAAAGGTCTGACTTGGTTTAAGGCAGGTTCTCATGTTCCTAAGACAGGAAGAATGGTAATAAACAGTTGGATAGCAAGAGCAGTACATTATTTCCATGTAGAAAACCAAGGGCTTTGTGTTCCTGCTTAGACCCTGGGGGGGTCTAACCCTGGTGCCTCCGGGGGGGGGGCAGCATGTTTGAGAGTAAATGGAGCCAGTGCTCCATGCCACCCAGCAGCCTCTGCGGCGGGGAATTGCGTCTGTGGTGCCTCCGCCACTCACCTGCTGCTGGCAGGGGCTCGCCTCCATGGGAGCCAGGTGAGTGGCGGAGGTGAGCCAGCGTGGTGTAGTGGCTAGAGTGCTGGACTAGGACCGGGGAGACCCGAGTTCAAATCCCCATTCAGCCATGAAACTAGCTGGGTGACTCTGGGCCAGTCATGCATCTCTCAGCCTAACCTACTTCACAGGGTTGTTGTGAGGAGAAACATAAGTATGCAGTACACCGCTCTGGGCTCCTTGGAGGAAGAGCGGGATATAAATGTAGTAGTAGTAGTAGTAGTAGTAGTAAATTCCCCACCGTGGGGGCTGCTGGGTGGCATGGAGCACCAGCTCTGTTTACACTTAAAGAAGTGTAAGTGCCCCCCCCCCCGGAGGTGCTTTCATGGGCCACGCCTGTTGGAGGGGGAAAAGACGGAGTCCCTACCCGTCCCTGCAGAACGAGACCACTGCTGTCGTTGCTTGGTTAAGTTCAGCTGGGTGCATTGTTTTCACCAGATGTGGGGTAGAGAGTGAGAGTTCCATGTATATGCGGCACTGGTCCCTCTGGGAGTTCTGGGCCATGGGGTATAGCTACAAGGGGTTCTAGCTTGGGGATCTCCCTCTCTGAGCAATTAGGTTTTGGATCAATGTCTGGGTCTGCACCTTGAGGCCTTGCAGCCTGTACCACTGGATTCTAGGACTTTAAGGCACCACTCCTCTAGGATCAGTGCCCTTGAAGCCAGAGCCACAACACCTGAACTTCTTGGAGGCATGGTGGATTATAATTGTATTAAATAAAATAAATCTGTGAGACTGTACAGTGTGTTTATTGCTTACTGGTGGAAGTTAAAGATAATGCCTTAACTTAAAATTTCTATGCTTTTTTGATGTATAAGTAAATTTGTAGGTGCCTTAACTCCAGTTTCTTATAAAGGGCAAGTTTTGATCCCTGAATATTCTCTGAGGCTGAGGTGTTCCATTTCCTTAGAAGAAGAGATCATCAACATCCCTGGGTTATTCGTACACATTTCTGTATTTGTGAGGAGTGCAGTTCTTGGGGGGTCCAATCTGACTCCAGAAGCATTTCATCTGGCTCAAGAATGCCCGCCCTATATATTATTATTAGTTGTTTTTTCTATCATGAGCCAAGGCACCGGCAAAGGGCTCTTTGTGCCCTCTCCATCTGCAGTATGAACAGCAACAGAGTTTGCACCTTATGGGCTTCAGTAAACAGGACTGAGAAGGAGAGGTGATTGTGTCTGTCTTGCTCGGAACTTGAAGTGAGTGATTGAGCTGCATTGTAAGAGGAGTTCTGCCAAAACCTCACAGTGGAGGAAAAGAGTCTTTTGCCCATGTCTTTGTCCTCATGAGGAAAGGTCAGTGGGCAACAAAGGGGAAAAAAATATTGATCCTTCTGCATTTGCCAAGTTCCAAATATGCTCCTTGACAGATGTCAGCCACAGAGCTAAAGACGTGAGTGAAACCTAGTTCTAGGTGGCCAGAGGCAAGCTATTAAATCCCACACCTTAGCAAATTACTCCAAATGTCACATGAACATGTGTGGGCACTTCCTGTCAGGCAAACGCTCCATAACAACTCTTTCAAGTGAATATGATTTTACTTGCATACAGTGCAAACTTGAAAGCTGGTATCATTACTCTTAGAGGTCATTTATACAGTGAGAAATGGCTTAGGAGCCATTCACACAACCTACTGGGTGGGCTGGGCAAGGCTTCCCAATCCTTGTTAGCCTGGTGGGAGTGTGTACCAAACTCCCACATGATCCCTGCTGCCAAATGCATCACAGAGCAGCACGGATCACTCTGAGGCAGCGACTCTTTGTCCTGGCCTGTGGGAATTGCACAATGAACATAGGAAGCTGCCATATACTGAGTCAGACCATTGGTCTATCTAGCTCAGTATTGTCTTCACAGACTGGCAGTGGCTTCTCCAAGGTTGCAGGCAGGAATCTCTCTCAGCCCTATCTTGGAGATGCCAGGGAGGGAACTTGGAACCTTCTGCTCTTCCCAGAGAGGCTCCATCCCCTGAGGGGAATATCTTCCAGTGCTCACACATCAAGTCTTCCATTCAGATGCAACCAGGGCAGACCCTGCTTAGCTAAGGGGATAAGTCATGCTTGCTACCACAAGACCAGCTCTCCTCAGAGAGCTGAATGCTCACGCTGAATGCAGTGCACTGGGGGATTCTCCCAGGGAACAGGTACTCTAGGTGCCCATCTCTGTGCCTGTAAGCAGCTTGCGTTGACACACGATCCCAGAGCGTTTGCACCCTTAACTTCATCTACAGGCACCTCAGCACCGCTGTGATCTGCACGTATCGCAGCGGTTCTCACAGGCAGCGAAGTTCAGCCTTGGCTGGTGAAGCCTGGGCTTGGCTGCGCATGAGAACATCCTATAAACTTGCAGAAAATCAATATAGAAAGAAAATCATTTAGTAGGTTTCGTTTGTATCCTACTCCAATTAATTTGCTTCACTTCCAAATGTCTTTTGACATGTTAAAAAAAGTATTCCCAAGTTAATGAAAAGAAGGAAAGGGCCAAATGGCATTTCAGTAGGTGAAAAGACTCTGCCACGTGTGTCACCTCTGCTGCTGGGGACCTTGAGAGGGGCCTCAACCCAAGACCTGAGTGAATGGGTAGGTCCCTATGGAGAGAGATGCTCTATTAGAGTGCATGAATTATGAGGGGCAGGGGGGCAGAGGGCCCTCACCTTTTGTGACAACTCCTTTAGCAACAGCTTTTAGAAGGATGCAAAGGCTCCTGGCTAGAGGGTGGGATTTGTGGCTTTGATTAAAAGCACCCTGTGCTATCAAGTAGCCCCTTTTGCTGATGAGAAAGTGCATCTTGATGGTGGGAGCTGAGCAGCCACTGGAGCGATAATGGCCCAGTTCCGATGTTGTGGGAAACCAGAGTAGGAGAAGCTGTGGCAATATTGGGTCTTGCATACTCCCTCCTCCTTACCCCCTTTCCTTTGCAAATGAAGAGAAAAGACTAGAAGCTGCTTCTTTTAGTTTGTAGTAAATTGTGGTTTGTCACTATGCCAGAACTGTGCCTTGGGCAAAGAATAATTTGTCCTCAAGCAAGGATCTTAAATGTCTTTCCAGATCCTTGTTTGAGAACAAACTGTGGTTTGCACAAACCACCCATGACTAAAATAGTTCAGTTCAAGATGATCCAGCAACACTGAACCCCAATATTGAGTTTGAAAAACCCAATCCAACAGCATTTACAAGCTGTGTAGAACCTTTCTAGACTTCCCTCTTCCCTTTTAATAATGGCACAGTTGGTATCCATTTATTGCAGGAGTTTTAGATGGTTTCCCTCAAGGTAACTGTTTATTTGTAGGGACACTGTGAGGTCAATCACACAATCAAAAACTGTGTTCTACCCAGGTGTGTGCGCTCCCAAATTTAAGTTGTGTGGAAGCAAGGAGGCTGTTCTCATGCACAGCCTAGCCTGGGCTAGGGATGCCCAGCCTGGGTTAGGTTGTACGTGAGAACTGCTGGGATCAGGTCCAGTCCTGGCAGGTCAATGCTGCCTATCCCCGCTTTCAAACCCGGCTAGAGATGAGTCCGGACCAGTTCGGAGGCCATTGCAAAGGCCTCCGAACTGTCCGGACCGGTCTGTCCCCTGGCCGGTTCGGTTCGGGTGGGGGGGTCTCCCCTTAAGGGCGGGGAGGGTTTACTTACCCCTCCCGCTGCTTTGCCCCCTCCAGCGCCCGTATTCTTAGTAGAAGCCGCCCCTTCTGCCTCCTCCAGTGCCAATGCCGCCTGGGCGCGCGCGCGGCTTTGCTTTTAAAAGTTCCTTTTGCTGGCGCTGAGGGATTAAACACCAAACAGAAGCCGGCAGAGCACCGCGCCGGCCGGCGGCTCCCCCATGCTCAGCCGCCCAGCAGCCACTGAGAACGCCCAGCGAGGACGCGCCGTCGCCATCGCCATCACCGACGCGCCGCGGCCTCCAGGCAACCCTAACTTCCGGCTTCCATGCGACTTCCCCCAGCATACAGAGTGGCTGCATTCTGCCACTCTGTATGCGGGGGGAAGTCGCATGGAAGCCGGAAGTTAGGGTTGCCTGGGGGCCGCGGCGCGTCGGCGATGGCGATGGCGACGGCGCGTCCTCGCTGGGCGTTCTCAGTGGCTGCTGGGCGGCTGAGCATGGGGGAGCCGCCGGCCGGCGCGGTGCTCTGCCGGCTTCTGTTTGGTGTTTAATCCCTCAGCGCCAGCAAAAGGAACTTTTAAAAGCAAAGCCGCGCGCGCGCCCAGGCGGCATTGGCACTGGAGGAGGCAGAAGGGGCGGCTTCTACTAAGAATACGGGCGCTGGAGGGGGCAAAGCGGCGGGAGGGGTAAGTAAACCCTCCCCGCCCTTAAAGGGAGACCCCCCTTCAGTGCCGGTCCGGACCGCTCCGGACCATGCACATCCCTAAACCCGGCCATTAGTCAAGGTTAAGGGAGCGGGTGCCCCCCTAACTCGAGTTAACTACTCGTGTGTTCATTGGGGCTATGTTTAGCACCAGTAGACACAGAGATGGGTGCCTAGAGTGCCCATCTCCTGGGGGAATCCCCCAATGCATTGTGCATGTCCCACAGTGCATTGTGGGATCCATGGAGGTGTTGGAAATTCTCTGTGGTGAGAGAATCCCTTTCTCATTATAGCAGAGTGCACAGAGGCACAACACAGCGGTAGTTTAGTTAGGCATGCGTGTGTGCTGAGAGTAAAGTAACTTGGAGCCAATTCATAGTTTCAAATCAATATAAAAGGCATCTATTAAGGAACTCCATTCTAGATAGGAAAGTGAGGAGTTAGGATCTCTAATCTATCTATCTAGCTGGATGCAGATGGATTCTGCATCCTCTCTGCACATATGGTGCAGGGGGAGAGGCTTGCCATGTTGCAAGGTAGGAGGCCAGGTAGGAAGAGAGAGAGAGAGGAAGGAAGTCCCTGAGATTAGCAATCTACACATCAAAGGGATAGCATCAGAGCAGTGGAGAAGTGATGACAAATGTCTTGACCCTCTAGCCCTCTGACTTACTAGTCTGTCCTCCACTGTCTGAGGCAAAGAGACAGCATAAAGTCCTTTAACTTCCAACAGGAGGCTGGAACAAATAGTCCCAGCCTCAGATCAATCCATCCTGTTCCGTGTTGCATGGAGAAGGGTTAATTGTGTGGGAGCATGCTCCTTGTTCCAACTGAGTAACCAACAATGGTTGGGGGAAGGCAAGTCTTCCTTCCGTCCACTAGGTCATGTGAATGGCCCCAAGAAAAGAGGAGAGCTTGGCTCCTAACATTTTGGGCTGGCTCCTAGATGCAAAGAATATTTGCCAAGGCCTGAAGCAAGTCAAACAGAGATTAGGCTCCTGAACCCCTTCCCATTTTAAACAGAGTGTGTAGGTGGGGAAGACAGATGAAAGACCTAGCTAGAAGATTACTCATTGGAAAGCAAATACAAGCAATTTCTCTCCATGGAAGCACAAATGATGCGTTCCCACTTGCAGAGATTCTGGCCTTTATATTTTGGCCACACCCTCTCCTTTGGCAGTTGCAGAAGAAAAGGTGTATATTCCAGTTCCTGCTTCCAGCAGGGCTTGTTATGTTATATGGGATTTCTCACATGATGCTGTTGCTGTGCCTTTGGTAGGATTGGCTCAAGCCCATAGTATTCAGAACACATGCCTGCAAAAATAATGTTTAGCACTGCAAGTGCTCACCAACAGAAATAAGAGGGAATAAATGCCCTGTATGAAATTTCACAATGCAAGTCTTATGTGAACATATTTTCATTTGCTTTGAATACTTTCCACATTTATGACTTATTCAATAGATCTGGGTCTAAATTGCTATTTCTTTTTGTAGCAACTGGATTCTTTCCTCCTCGCCTTCCTGCTTAATTTCCTTGGATGCCTGTTTTGATCAGCTGATTTGATGAAACGGAAGGTTTGAAACAGTGGGGGAGGAGACGTGAATGTGGGTTTCAAAGTGGGTTTCTCTTTTTAATCATTTGAATTTAATTTAATAACTTATTACTACAGTAATAACATTTTTGTTAATAACCATTCTTTGTAATTAAGTGTAACCTCCCCCACATCTTACACATGTAACAAAATGATTGATATTGAAATTTAATTCAGTAGCCCCAGGATATGTCCAGTGCTCGGGGGCTGAGCATGAACAGAGTGCAGTTCAGTAACCCAGGCATTAACTATACTAACCATGGGTTTTCTTTACATCCAGTTCCAAGATAGTTTGATCAGCACTTCCTGTTTCCAATTGGACATAGCCATGCACAGTATGGCAACCAACCAACTGAGGTAGAACTACAAATTGGGATCCAGACATAGACATAAGAACAGCTTTGCTGAATCGGGCCCAAGGCCTATCTATTCCAGCATTCTGTTTCCCACAGTGGCCCACCAGATGCCTCTGAGAAGCCCACAGGCAAGAGGTGAAGGCATGTCCTTCCTCCTGCTGTTGCTATTTGGAGGCATCTTGCCTCTTAGGCTGGAGGTAGCCTGTAGTGAGCAAGACTAGTAGTCATAGGTAGACGATGAATTTGTCCATGAATTTGTCTAAGCCCTTTTTAAAGCCATCCAATCTAGTGACCATCACCATATCCTGTGGCAGAGAATTCCATCGATTAATTATGCGCTGTGTGAAAAAGTACTTCCTTTTGATGGTCCTAAATTTCTTGGACTTCAGTTTCATGGGATGACCCTTGGGGTTCTAGTATTATGAGTGAGGGAGAAAAATTTCTCTCTCTCCACACTCTCCACAGTCTGTTATGTCTCCCCTTAGTCACTTTTTTCTAAACTAAAAAGCTCCAGATGATGCTACCTTGCCTCCATAAAGAAGGTGCTTCAGGCCCCTGATCATTTTAGTTGCCCTCTTTTGCATCTTTTCCAGTTCTCTAATGTCCATTTTGAGAAATGAATGACTAACTTGTCTCACTGATATCCATGGTGCTTTCTCATGACTGACTAGTCTGGATAATGACCTTTCTTTGTTATGGATCAACACACTTCAGAAGGTGGTTGTTGTTTTATTAATAAAAATATTTATACCCTGCCCCTCCAGTACACTACTACTCGGGGTGGCTCACAACATCAACAAAACAGATACATTGTAAAGTAAAAGATTAATAAAGTTAAACAAGTTAAAAGAGAGTGGGTGTGACACTCAGGCCACAGGATGGGTGTGACACTCATGAAGTGACTTGAACCCATGAACATCCCTTGCATCAGTGTTCTGGACCAGCTGAATCTTCCGGACCATCTTCAAGGGCAACCCCACACTGAGCGCATTGCAGTAGCTCAATCTGGATGTTATCAAAGCATGAGTGACTGAGGTCAGATCCGACTTCTCCAAGTTGGGTCACAGCTGGCATACCAGCCATAGCTGGTAAAAAGCACCTCTGCACACCGCCACCACCTGTGCTTCCAGGACAGCGTCAGGTCCAGAAACACTCCAAAGCTGCAGACTTTGTCTTTCAGAGGGAGTGTGACCCCGTCCAAGACCAGATTTACCTTGCTGTTTGGATGACCAGTTTTACCAACCCAGAGCACTTCCATCTTATGTTTCAGCTTGCTTGCCCCCATCCAGTCCAGAGCAGCCTCCAAACCCCAGTTCAGAGTATCCATGGTCTCCCTAGTGTCTGCTGACTTAAAAGATAGGTAGAACTTGATATCATCAGCATACTGATGGCACTGCATCCCACACCCATGGATGACTTCTTCCAGTGGTTTCATGTAGATATTAAACAGCATAGGGAACAGAATAGATTTCTGTGGCACCCTATAAGCAAAGGGATGGAGCAGGCATCCTCCAGCACCACCGTCTGAATATGACCCTCCAGATAGGAGCGGAGCCACCATATAACCATGCCCCTAAATCCCAACTTAGAGAGAGGTCCCAGAAGGATACCATGGTCGATATTGAAAGCTGCTGAAAGGTCCAGGAGAACAAACAGAGTCACACTCCCTCTGTCTGTCTACCAGTATAGGTCATCCACCAGGGCAACCAAGGCAATTTCCATCCTGTATCCAGGCCAGAAGCCAGACTGGAAAGGATCTAAGTAATCAGATTCACCCAGGGTTGCCTGGAACTGCGATACCACCACGCTCTCCATCACTTTGCCCAAGAAGGGGAGGTTAGACACTGGTCAAAAGTTATTTAAATCATCTGGGTTCAATGACTGCCTCCTTCAGTTGAGGGGGCACCATCCCCTGCTTTAGGGAGGCATTCACCACCCCCGGCATCCATAGACCCAGTTCCTCCCTAGCAGCCTTCACCAACCATGAAGGGCAGGGGCTGAACACGCATGTGGCAGGTCTCAGCCTTCCAAGCATCCTGTCCACCTCCTCAGGCAACACAATCTGAAAACTATCCAATATAACTATACCAGACAGTGAGCTGGGTCTCATGATCAGTGGGACCCGCAGACAAGCAGGGTGGGAGCCATGGGCAGCCGGATTGGCCACCCACATGACTGCTGGCTCCATGACGGAGCCGGTGGGGGCTGGAAGGATAGGGGGCCGCATGGCCCCCGGAAGCTCCAGTATGCCCTGCGTGAGGGCGCAGGGCATAGTGGAGAGACCCCCGAGCCGGGAGGCTGCTTTTCAGCCTCCTGCTGGGGATCTACCTGTGAGTAGCCGCAGCGTGGAGCTGCAGCACGGCTACTCATGATTGCTTAAACTGGGTTTGTGGAGTGCTCACTCCACAAACCCAGTTTAAGCACCGGGCTACAGAAGCGGGTGACCCGATTGCGAACCACCAGGCTCGCAGCCGAGCCCACTGGTTCACACGATGGGAGAAAATCTAGCCCGATATTCTCCTATCATGTGAATAGCCTCAGTGTATTGGCAGTTCTGGTGCTGCAAAAACCTTAGCATCCAAATCAAGATGGATATGAGTAATGCAAATTGATCACAGTGGGCTGCCAAGAGTTTTGTTTGATGGTCTTTGGGGTCCTCACATATGAAGCCCCGAATCACTCAAAAAAGCTTTGCTGGATGACATTGAACAGAATTAATGGTGGTGGAAAAGTAAGATCTCTTTGCTGCCATCATCGCCATAGAATAGGCCCTAATATGGGCTCTAGCATGTGTTTGGTTACATTCATTCTGAGTTTTCCGCCAATGACATTTGAACCATGTACGAACCTTCTTCATTGTCTACAACTCACCTGCATTCCAGGGAGTCTCTTGGACTCAATGGGTCAGGAGAGGACACCTAGGTGCAATCATGTCAACCACCCGACCCATCCACTTTCAGCAGGAAACTCTTCCAGAGCCGTCAGGAATGCATTAGGATCCATAAGCCTCCAAGGGCGGACTATCCTAACTGGTCCTCCACCCCTGCAGAGATGTGTTGTTTCCACTCTCAGTCCAGATAGTGATCCCTCTTAACCAGGTAGTGATCCCTCTGTGACAATGGTATTAAGGCCTCCTGGACTATCCATGGAGCACCACCACCCACCGTTGACCTAAAGACCAAGTCGAGGGTATGGCCTGCCACATGTGTAGGAACATAAATCAGTTGAGTCATGCCCATGGTCATCATGGAGGACATGAAGTCATGAGCTGCAGCAAACAAGATGTCCTCAGCGTGGACTTTAAAGTTCTCCAAGACTGTTGGGATTGTTACTGGGGTCTCCTTGGATGGGAGAAGGACTGGAGGGTGTGATGGCCTTGATATAGCCAACATGCCTTCCCTTCATTTGGCATGCCCTACTCCCACCGCCATATCATTTTACAAGACATGATGAACTGAAATCTTGCTACATTTCTTTTAAAAAAAGAAGATAGTGATTGGAGTTTAAACCTACTTGTTGGACTTCAAAGCTATTCCAGATATAGATATAGATAGGGGTTAGCTATAGTGCCATTCTGGTGAGAGGAAAACACTCTGCACATCTTTGAGGGTACTCAGCAAGCCCTGTTATTGGCCTCAGATTGTGGTGCTAAGCCTCAGTGCAAGCCAAAACCAGCCAGCAATGGAATTTGTCAGGCTTACTGTGCTGGTTACGTCATTGTGGGGTAGGTGTTTAATCCTTAAATGCGTGGATGTCTGAGAGGACAAGTCAAGTTAATATTTTATTAAAGGAATGGCAATCAAGCATTTGACATTAAGAGTGTGTTTATGTATCACATGGAAGGTCAGTCATCTCAACTGTGAGCTTCAGTCAGATAAGCCAATTGTTACTATGTTTTCCTCAACTGTGGGTAATTGGGGGTGGATAGTAATGCTCAGCTTATTGTGTGGCCAGAATCTACAAGTGAACAGCTCTTCATGCAGCTAGACATGCTAGGCAGCAACTCCACAGGCAGCTGTGGTTGACTGCTGCAACCTGTAGGGAAGATAAATACACTTGCTTGATTCAGCCAGCTAAGCTGTTTAAAGCAGACGTTGCACCTGGTTCAAAATTCCTGGTTCCTAAGAGACACTTTGAGGTCATTCACACAACCGGAAACTGTGTCCTACCCACATTGGGGAACTGTGTGTGCTCTCAGTTTTTGGTTGTGTGGTAGCAAACAACTAGGTAGGAGGAGGGAGAAGTGATTGTGTGGAATCAAGCCAGGAGGAAAAGCTACCCAGCTTTTCCTCCTACTTTGATTCCACACAATCATTTCTACCTCCTCCTGTCTAGATGTAGGATCCCTCCACCACATCAATTCTATGGCCATCCGGTAAGAACAGCCCTGGTGGAACAGGCCCAAGGCCTATCTAGTGCAGCATCCTGTTTCACACAGTGGCCCACCGGATGCCCCTGGGAAGCCCACAGGCAAGAGCTGACTTGTTCTGTTGCTCCCCTGCAACAGGTATTCAGAGGCATCTTGCCTTTGAGGTAGGAGGTGGGATGACATGGTATAAGGCAGCTTTCTATGTACTTATGTATCACAGAGGAGGCTGCTCATTGCATCTCTGTGTGACTTGCTCCTCTAGGTGTGCTTTCTTTCATTAAAAAGGCCCTCCCAGAACAGTGATTAATGTAAGAAAAATGACAAAGATGCTCTGAGCACTGATAATTCATAGTGATGGTGCTGAACTTTGCAATTACTGGGCTTTGAAGTTGCCTCATGCTGAGTCAGACCATTGGTCCCAGGGGCATATCTAGGGTGGGGCAGGCAGGGCACATGCCTTGGGCGCCACTTGAAGGGGGGTGCCATTTTTTAAAATTAAAAAATAAAATAAAATGGCCACCAAAACCAAAATGGCCACCAAAACCAAAATGGCCACCAAAACCAAAATGGCCACCGTGCATGCTCAAATGGCCCTAGGCCAGAGATTCTCAAACTTGGGTCCTCAGGTGTTATTGGACTTCAACTCCCATAATCCTCAAGCAAAGACCACTGAGGCTGGGGATTATGGGAGTTGAAGTCCAATAACACCTGAGGACCCAAGTTTGAGAATCCCTGCCCGAGGCCATGCCAGGCCTCGCAGAGGCCATTTGAGCATGTGTGGTGGCCATTTTGTTTTCAGCGGCCATTTTTTTAAAAAAAATTTTTAAAAATGGCCACTGCACATGCTCAAATGGTTCCTGTGAGGCCCTAGAGGCCAGTGGGGGGAGGGGAATCTTTGCAGACCCCCCATGGCCTTTAGGAAGCCCCCTGAAGGGGCTACAGATAAAAAAATAATTTTAAATTTAATATAATATGTCACTGTACACATATTCAGTTTGGAACTATGTACAGAGAATCAGGGCTTGTGAATACTGAGCTGAACTTATGAGCTAGGATTGTATTCATTTGCTCTTACTTTGCTGCTTGTGATAAGTGAGTTAAATATGATGTCTTAATCATATGGCTATTAATGGTGAGTTTGTCTTTGAATCTATGTGAAATCCTTAGTATTAAGCCCCACTGGGAGTTTCTTGCTCTCTTTCTCTCATTTTAACTGTCTTTCTGAAATACTAGAATATATTCCAAGCAGACACAGTTTACTCTGCATATCCTTTAATTATTTTCAGAATATCTGGGAAAAGTCAAATTCTCCATTTATTTTTAAAACTTATGTAATAGTGATGCTACAATGCATAGTAGAGAATTAGACAGGCACTTCTGTTTAGTTTTCCAAGTATACCTCCACATAGTATTTGGGTATTTCATGAGCCCCAGCATACTGAAATTTGTAGTTTTCCAGCATTTTTTGGTCTGGCTACATCCACTGCTAAATAGTTTTTGAAATATTCAAAGATTAACGAGCTTGACTTGTATTTTTGAGCTGATATTATGGTAAAGTTATCTGAAAGATGGGTGTCAGATGTTTGGACAGGGGGCACAATTTCAGTGCTTGCCCTAGGCGCTATTTTCCCTAGATACGCCTCTGATTGGTCCATCTAGCTCAGGACTGAATGCCAACTCTTCCCCAGGGTTTCAGGCAGTAGTCTTACCCAGCCCTACTTGGAGATACCAAGGATTGAACCTGAGACAGGCTGCATAAAGCAGATGCTCTACCACTGAGCTACAGCTCCGTTCTTAAAATATGAATTGGCTGAGCCTTTAAACACTCAGATGCAATGCAAATCAACTTCATATGTACATTTGTGTTATTTCCCCCAGAAACTCTTCTGCAACTTGTAATGTAAAATTAGATTCTGTATACAGTATATGTACAGACTGTACCTTTCAATTTAAGTGTTTTAAGTTTTATGTGTTTTGTTTTTTGATCCATGTTCTTAGTGCCAATTACTAAACAGATGCTTCCTGAAGAACATTTGTAAGACTTCAGTAATAACAGTTTAGGCATCTCTGTATCCTCAGGGGAAAAAGAGCTTTAAAACCTTGAATTTATATGACCAAATACTGGGAACTATCTCCCACTCATATGGTCTATAGCAGCGGTTCTCAAACTTGGGTCCTCAGATATTGTTGGACTACAACACCCTTCATCCTCAGCCACAGTGCCATTATGACTGGGGGTGATGGCATTTATAGTCCAACATCTGGGACCCACGTTTGAGAATCAATGGCCGATAGCTTTTACAAATATATATTCTTTGTTAGCCATCTTATTTATTTATTATTTCTCTTATGCAAAACGTTTTGGAAACTTTTGTTGAAAAGCGGTATATAAATATTTGTTGTTGTTAACTATTGCCCTAGCTCATATTTTCTTGACCTTTTCAGCATAGGGTGAGGCAAAAAAAGGAAGTTTACCTCCTAGAAAATTCAGTGTATTAAATGGAAAGTCCATGTTATGAAACATTGCCTTAACCAAAATAAAGACGGATCTGGAAGGTGATTGTGAGAAAAAGGTCATCATGCATCCCATTTTGTTCACCACAGTTAGAGCAAGGTGGTGTTAGTAAAGGAGCATCTTTCATGTGTGGTGACCAAGAACAGACATTGGGTTTTTTGGTGTCCACTTTTTCATGCTTCTCTTCTAGAAAGATTATGACCAGGAAGGCAAGTGAAAATGGACGTGTTTGTGTGGTAGGTTTAGGAAGACTACGCTCTCATGGTTTCACTGTAAACATGAAATGACATCAGCAGCATTTGTCATAGGGAAATAGCAACATGATTTCCAGTCTGCAGATGGGTCTATGACTGGTATTTGCAGAGGGTCATGGAAGTACATCTCATCAGACAAATCATCATGCAAACCTGAGAAAAAATGTTTGTTCATGTTCCCTGTCCCACTGAAATTCTGAACAAGTTGTTTTTCAACATATCTCTTAAAGTCCCGTTTCTCTCAGACATTTCCTTCATTGAGAGAAAATGCCTGTTGGGAGTTGTAGTTCCCTATTCACTCATTATATTCATTTAGTTGTCATCAGTCTCAAACTCTTTAGTGTCTGCTTATTTGAAACCATTATTACAAGATGTATCACTTAGAAAAATGTATTGAAGTTCATGGCAGGAGAGGGGTGGATGGGATGGGACAGAATCTCAAACTAGCAGCTTGGTGTTCATAATATCCTATGTGACATGCAGAAGCTGTCAAATAATGACAACTATAATAGACTCTAAACATGTAAATGTAGCACAGCAGGGTCAGCCCTGAGCCAGAGCTGATCACAGGCCAAAGTCCAAATCAAGGAGCTCATTTCTGTCTTTGATGCTGAGAGATGCACGTGATCCTTGCAAAAGCTGGTTGGGATAAACTGGTACTTTGGTTGGAAGGAATCAAGACATCACCTGCTGTCTGAACAAAGAGGCACCATTTAAAGAGGTGGCAGTGGGAGAGGAACCATCTCTATCCAACCACAGCACAGCAAGTGACCTTTGCTAGTGTCTACCTTCTGTTTCTTTTTAGATTGTGAACCCTTTTGGGACAGGGAACTGCGATTGCTTACTGTAACTGGGGTTCTTCTGGTGGTCATCTGTCCATTCACAAACCCGACTGTCATCTCCGCTGCAGAGCTTGTCTCATAGACAGTGGACTCTGAAACCGAGGAGGTAAGGGTCTGTCAGGTGACCTTATAGGTGCTGAATGGGTTTTTTTCTACCAATCATGAGAGAGAATAGGAACATAGGAAGCTGCCATATACTGAGTCAGACCATAGGTCCATCTAGCTCAGTGGCAGCAGCTTCTCCTAGAGTGGCAGCGGCTTCTCCAAGGTTGCAGGAAGGAATCTCTCTCAGCCCTATTTCGGAAATGCTAGAGAGGGAACTTGGAACCTTCTGCTCTTCCCAGAGTGGCTCCATCCCCTAAGGGGGATATCTTCCAGTGCTCACACATCAAGTCTCCCATTCATTTGCAACCAGGGCAGACCCTGCTTAGCTAAGGGGACAAGTCATGCTTGCTACCACAAGACCACCTCTCCTGATGCAGAACAGTGGTCCCTCTAATTTTTTTTGCCTCTGTGTGGAATGGGTTTTGCTCTGGGTTGCAGAATCAAGGCAGTGTGTGCATTCAGTATCAAGGCAGTGCATTCAGAATGGGGCCTTCCTGATTCAACTTGAGTGGGATCTAAAATGAACTGAGCGGACATCCAAAAACTTGTGAGCGCACGCACGTGTGCATGCATTAGAGGGAACAGTGATGAGGAAGCTTGCAAACTCCTGATTCGGCCTTCACTCTCCAGCTAAAGCCCATCTGTGTGATGATGGACAGAGAGCACCCAGAAGAAGCATCTTATTTATTTTCTATGTAAACCATGTTGAGAACATCTGTTGAATACTGGTATATAAGTATTCATAGTAGTAATCTCTGTGCAAGGACTGCATTTCGGCCTCATAGTTACCTGACCTATCATTAGAGAACCATAATTAGACAAAGAGAATCCCTCTAGGTATCATCTGGTGTCCTATATACTATTTCTAGACCAGCTGATTGGATGGAAGGTCACTTATTAGTTCCACACATTGCTGGATAATGAGAAGTGGATTTTTTTTTTAATCCATTTTGATGTGTGGCTTCTGACCCAGCCACAGGACCAGTCTTCACAATACTGGTGGACTATGTGTTTGGAAGTTGACCGGAGAAATACTTGACCTATCAACTTATCTAGACATAAGAGATTATGACATTCTGCTAAATGTCTTAAGGCTTAAGAGTTTTAGCAGCCTTTAAAAGAGCCCTAAAAACATATCTTTTTAGCCTGGCCTTTAGTAAGTACTAAAATGATTTAAAACTGGTTTTAATTTTGCTTTAATGAGTTATTTGTTTTAGATCTGTTTTTATATTTATGAACCGCCTTGAGCCATCTGGGTGAGGCAGTATAAAAATGTAATAAACAAACAGAACAAATAAATAAACCATCTATGAGAGTTGGAAGTGGGAGATACAGCTTGTATCATTATGAGACCTAGAACACAGTCTACCTGCTATGACAGTACAACTTTAGGGCCAGTTCACACATTACAGTTATGCTTACAGAAATGATTGCTGCAATCACCTGTAAATTTGTCATCTGTAAGTGACTGCAGAACAAATGATTATTCTGCAATCGCTTACAGAAATGATTGCTTATTTCTCAGTCAAGCAATCATTTCTATAAGTGATCCTGTCCTGTGCCTAGTTTCCTATTGATGCATACCTGCCCCAACCTGAGATGCTTTAACACACCTTCTGCTACACACAAGGATCCCTCCACCACATCCACTCTATGGCCATCCAATAGGAACAGGCCTGCTGGAATAGGCCCAAGGCCTATCTAGTAGTCCATCATCTAGTAGTCCATCATCCCCACCAGATGCCCCTGGGAAGCCCACAGGCAAGACTTGATGGCATGCCCTCTCTCCTGCAACGGGTATTTAGAGGCATCTTGTCTCTGAGGTTGGAGGTGGCCTATAGCCCTCAGACTAGTAGCCATTGATAGACATGCCCTTCATGAATTTATCTAAACCCTTCTTAAAGCCATCCAGGCTGTTAGCTGTTGCCACATCTTGAGGCAGATAATTCTATAGGTTAACTGTGGATTGTTTGAAAAAGTACTTCCTTCTGTTGGTCCTAAATTTCTTGGCAATCAGTTTCATAGCTTGACCCCTGGTTCTAGTGTTATGCGAGAGAGAGGGGGGAGTTTCTCTCTATCAACTTTCTCCACACCATGCCGCTCAGTGGTGCAAACCCCTCCCTCTCCTCCCCAAGTGGTGTGCACTGCCTTCTTAGTGGTCCACTGGTGCTGCTGCTGCTCCCGCTCCACCTCCTCATTTTCCTCCTGCTTCTGCTCCCTAAATTTAAAAAAGGCAGAGTGGAACAAATGGAGCAGAAGCGGGTGGAGGAAAGGAAAGTGGTGGCTTAGGGCATCTCTAGGGAGAGAGAGCAGGGAGATGAAGCAAAAGGAAGAGGAGGCGCAGTGTCAGGTGGCCACTTGACTGGGTGGGAATGAAGACCAGCTAGTGGAGGCAGACAGAGGCAGCTGGTGTATACACGGCACCCCCTGCCACTGCTGCCCAAAGCACCTGCCTCACCACACCTCATTAGTGCACTGACCCCAACTGTGCCTTTCTCCTGCCAAACAGAATTATTCTCTGTGACTGTGCTGATCATCTGATCAGGGGAGGGGAAAATGGAGGTCTGGATTCAGGCTGCCAGCTCTTCTGCAGATGACCAGCAGTGTCAGAACAAAGAGCAGTGATTATCTGTTTGACAGAGAACAAACAGTCCTGAACCACTGCACATGCAGTCTGCGTGCTGGGTTTCCCCTACTACCTTCTTACATATGTGGGTGAAGAGCTAAACACATATTTTATGTTTTCTATTCTATGCAGTTTATTTCAATGGAATGCCTGTTGATCTAGAGCTCCATGTACATTTGAAAATCCGTGTGGATGTTCAGGTGGGCTTCAGTACAAGTACAAGTGGGCTTCCCCATTAACTAGCAGCAGCAGCAGCACTGTGCACACCTCCCTTTGTGGAGCCAATAAGGCATCCCTTATGAGCAGTGGAATCCCTGGATCAACATATATGTGTATGCCTGTGTTAGGTGAGTCGGGCCTCACAGGAGCCTCATCATGAGGACTATAAAAATGGACAGGATTTCTGTCATTGTTTTCACCTCCTGTCAGTGAAATGTCTCTCTGAAGTAACCGCTTGGTGAAAAACACAGCATTGTGAAAGAAGCCCGAGAAGATTTTTTAGAAGTTAGTTTGCTTCTTCCCCCTATTATATACTGGCCAAGGGCGTAACTACCATTAGGCAAGGGGAGGCGGCTGCCTGGGGGCCCCTACGCCTCGAGGGCCCCCCCAGAGGCAAGTCACATGACTCCCTTCGGTGCCCTGAAAAAGCCAACCCCAAGTTCGGAGCAAAGGCAGCATGCATGCAGCAAAGTCCTTGTCTGCAGAAGCAACTCTGAGCCGGGAGCGCTCTTCCCCATGGCAAGGGTGGAGGGACGGGGTTAAAGCGAGGGAGTGGAGTTTTCTAGAGGAGCTGGCAAGAAGCCTTCCAGGAGGACAGTCCCCCTCCCCTCCCTCCAAATGCAGCCTTGGCTGGATGGTGAGTGTGCAGCAGCCGGAAGGGAAGGGAAGGGAAGGGGGGCAGTGTTGAAAGTCTGTGTCTGAAAGTCTGGGGGCCTGTGTTGGAAGTCTGTGGGGGCAGCTCCTGCAGAAGGAGATGTTTTCTCCCTGCCGCTGCTCTGAGATCGGGAACAATCTTAGTTCAATCACACTTACTTGGGGAACAACAAGCACTCAATCCAGAGGGACTTCTTACTTACGAGTAAACAAGCACTGGCAGGGGCTGCATGGCTGCAACCCTGTGCACGTTTACTAGAAGCAACTGGTGGGGCTCAGTGGGGCTTGCTTCTGAGTAGAAGTGTTCAGGATCGGGCTGTACAAAGGAATGGAGCAGTTGCTCTTCATTTTCTTGCAGCTGAAAACAAGCATGCAATTCTCTCCTTCAAATTCAGACATGAGGAGTGCTGACAGCCTGATTTGAAACCAATCTACAGCCGTTGCTATGAATACATATCCACCATATTCATAATAGGGATGTGAGTGTGAGTGCACTATATATTGTGAAGTGTGTGTGTGTATCAGCGAGGGGCCCGTTTTAAAATTTTGTCTCTGGGCCCACTCCAGCCTTGTTACGCCCCTGATACTGGCCTGAGTGAACCCAGCTAGCTCTGGGTGGAACTGCATGACCTGTTGCCAACCTGTCATATTTCTATTGGAACGTAAATGTTTTTCGTCAAAACTTAATTTGATCTCTAAACCTAAAAGATTTGGACTGCTTTTTGGACTGCTTTGCCAAATAGTTCAAGATGTACATGTATCAGGTGTAGAATATTGAATATAAGTTCCTGTTTAATAGCTAACTGGGTATAATTAGCGAAATTCATGAATACCAAATGACAAGTTCTGTACCCTTTGGCGCCAGGCTTGCATATTTAAACAGCACTTCAATTGCAAGCTCTTGCCATGTGAGCTTGTTCAGCTTCATGAAAGTTGAAGATTACTCTGAATATTCAGTTCAACGCTAGTCACAGTGCCATTGCTCAGCCACTTGCTCTTGAATAGTCCGGTTGAATTCTTTTTTAAAAATATGCTTCTCATTAATTCACAACTGATATCAAGTTATATCAAGTCACACATGCATACAAAAACCTGATCAAAGTTGCCATGCAAATCCTATCAAAACCTTTTGGAAACACAACTCTCTGAGGGTATTCTCATGGTCAGTGGAAAGCGGGCTATGGGAGCTTAGCCCACTTTTCATGGATTGTGGTAACCACGGGGCTTGCAGGCAAGCCCGGTTTCCCCAAAGTAGGTAACCAGCTTGAATACTCCTCCCCTTAAACAGGGTTAGTGGAGCGAGCGCTTCGCTAACCCCATATTTTGATTGTGTATTGCTGTGCCGCAGCTCCACGCCATGGCAGAACATAAGGAGACCCCTGGCCGGGAGGCTGCAAGCAGCTTTCTGGGCTTGGGGAGTCTCTCCAGCATGCCCCATGCACAGCATCCTAGAACTTCCGGGGTCCGCATGGCCCCTAATCCCCGCAGTCCTCGCTGGCTCCTTGATGGAGCTGGCAGTCACGAGTGTGCCGCAAATCCGTGATTTTTTTATCATGAGTTGCCGTGGCATGGCTGCTCGCCACAGCAACTCACGGGGAGACCCCCGACTGGGAGGCTGAAAAGCAGCCTCCCAGCTCGGGGGTCTCTCCAGCATGCCCTGTGCGCTCGAGCAGGGCATACTGGAGCTTCCAAGGGCTGCACGGCCCCCAAACTCCCCAGCCCCCACTGGTTCCATGATGGAGCCGGCAGTTGTGTGAGTGGCTGCTGTGGCCACCCAGAGCAGACTGACTGCTCGTCTGTGGGGAGAGCGGGCTTAGTCCACTCTCCTCGCAAACCCCCTCATGGCTCTTCTCACCAATCGCGAGAAGAGACTCTCTGTTTTTCTGGATCTGCTCTTTCATGTGAGAATGGGTGGGATTGATCCCACTGTGATATAAGACTTCTTTTCCTCTTCCCAAATCCATCAAGTCTGTTGCTTTATTATTTATTTATTTATTTATTTAAAAAATATTTATACCGCCCTTCCAAAAGGCTCAGGGCACTTTACATTAAAACACCATTAAAATCAATTAACAATTAAAACAGAAATTATAAAACTGAATAAAATATTTAACAATTAAAACATCATAAAACATCAGTTAAATAGCCAAAACAATTTAAAAACAAGTTTTAAAAAGCTGAGAAAGCTTGGTTGAAGAGATGTGTTTTCAGACGTTTCTTAAAAATTGCAAGAGATGGGGAGGCTCGTATCTTAGTAGGGTGTGCATTCCACAATTCCACATAATTCACAATATGTCTCTTGCTGACTGTGGTTTGTTGTCTAATTGTGAAGTAATTAGTAGATCCAAGCCTCAGCCCAAACAGAAGAAGAACTAAGATAAAAGTGGGAAAATCGCAACTCATAATGAATGCAGAAATACAAGAATGTAGCCTTGTGTAACTGGGGCAAGATTGTTTTCTGTTAGAGTGCATAGAATGGCACCAGCCAATTTTACTAGCAATGGCTAACTTGCACAAAGAAACAAGCTGAGGCAGAGCTACTCTGTATAACATCTATGCCCATTTCCAGGGGATTCATGCTATCCCATCCAGTGGCAGCCAGTATGGAAGGACTGAGGGGGTGGAAAGCAAGCCTCATATAAAGTTTTTTCTTACTCCTCTTGCTGCATCCCATCTGCCTTGCTCTCCTTCACTTCACCCAGCTGTGGCGTTAACCCTTTGTTCGCAGGCTGGTAATTTGCTCAGTTACCCAACTTGGCAAATGACCAGCCTGTGTGCAAAGGGTTAACACTGCAGCCGGGCACAGCAAGGGGGAGCAAGGCAGCTGGGATGGGGTGAGAGGTATGAGAACAAGACTCTCATGAGGCTCATTTACTGCCCCCTGATCCACCTGTATTGGTCACCGTTGCCCCCATCCCAAGAGCAATGTGCGGTATCGGGCGGGGGGGGATTAATCAGAAACTTTTCTGGTGCCCTAAATTGTTTGGGATCTGATTTTACATGTTCACTTGACTTATACTGTAATCTGCATAGGGCTGTGAATTAAAAAACTACAACAAATATTTATATACCGCTTTTCAACTAATGTTTCCAAAGTGGTTTGCATAGAGAAACAACAAAAATAAATAGAGACGGAAAGGCAGTATTCTAACAAAGTCAAAGCCTTAAGTGGAAGTTATTCTTATAGGGATACCTGTAAATATGTTAAAGCATGACAAATCAGTAGCATACACTTCCTTACATAATTAAGTTCAATTTAAGGGGGGTGAAAGGCATGTCCTTTTACTCATGTGTAACGGGTGACAATCCAAGCAGGGTTTTGCAGCATCTGTAGAGGAACCATTCAGATTATCACCCCTCACACACGATTAAAGGATGTGCCAAGAACGCATTGGCAAGTCTTTTAATGATGTCATGGTGGGTACATTCTCAATGTGCTCTCAGGGTGCTGCGCCCATCTGAGTTGCCTCAGTCTTTTTCCAAGAGAATCCTGGGAACTGTAGTTCTCTGCAGGGGGAGGGGCTTTAACAGAGGATTCTCTGCACCTAAATAAGGGTTCTTGGAGGGAAGCCATGACAGTTAAGTTATATACTACTGTGAATAAGTTTGCAGTGTAGATGGACTGGGAGGAAAGCTTTTCATTTCAGTTTGCCGTCTACCTGGCATGCCATGCCATCCCTGCATAATCAAAATACCCCTAATTGTTTGGTTAAAAAACCCAACAACTTTCTGGTCTGTTTCCACAGGGCTATGCTGAAATGGCACAGTGCTCTCCGTTGAAGGAAGATGTGCACCCAAACTCTTTTTCACACGAGGGGTGGCCTGATCAGATATTATTACTTAAGTGCTACCAGAATCTCCTCTCCTGAATAGAAATCAGCACAACAACAAATATTTATATACTGCTTTTCAACAAACATTTCCAAAGTGGTTTACATAGAGAAATAACAAATAAATAAGATGGACCCCTGTCCCCAAAGGGCTCATAATCTAAAAGAGAAACATAAGATAGATACCAGCAACAGTCACCGGAGGCACAGAGCCGTCATTACAATGTTCAGTTCTCCATCCCTAACACCCAGTTATGTGAAGAACTGGGGAAATACTGCCAATGGTGGGGATGGTGAGGTGCACAGTGCAATGATGCCACACCGTGTGTTGTGTTGTCAAATACTGCATTTGACTTTGTCAAGTAGAGAAGAGAAACATGGGGGTAGCGGCAGTTTTGTATTTCCTGTGATATCTAGGTCTGCCCTTCATTGCATCAAGCACTAGAGAGAGTAAGGTGCTCTAGGATGAGCCAAGGAAAGAGTGAAGGATGTCCAAGAAAAAACTGGCCAGGAGTTTAGAGGCCTCTTGTCACTATTGCTCCATGTTTGCTACCTCAACACTGGTCACTGGGTATGGCCCAAAGGCATATGCTAACTGGGCAAAGAGGCACCTTTTAACGTAGTGATTCTCTTTATTTAGCAGGGGGAGAGTAACTGGCCTTATCCACCCCCAGCACAGTACTTCCAGTGGCTGTTGCTGGTGTCTGTCTGATGTTTCTTTTTAGCTTGTGAGCCCTTTGGGCACAGGGAGCCATCTTATTTGCTTGTTATTTCTCTGTGTAAACTGCCCTGAGCTATTTTTGGAAGGGCGGTATAGAAATCGAAATAATAATAATAATAATAATAATAATATGCAGCCACTTTGCTGAAGCACAATGGGCTGTTCCTGGCTGGATGACCACCTGAGAATCCCATGTATACTGCCTAGAGCTCTATGATGTAATAAATGTATAAATAAATAAAATAAATGTATTTTAAAAAATTATCCTTTATGAATCTTCCCATATTTTAAGGACTTTGGGGGTGTTCCACTTCTAGAAATTTGATTCTGTTGTGTATCAGTTGGTTATAGTCTCCCCACCCCCAGTCTTCTTGATCATGAACGTTCATAAATATTACATATTTTTGTTGGCTTTTCATAACAGAGAGGGTTGCAAATATGTCCACACAATCACTAGCCCACAATCTTTTTGGTTACTAGCCCACACATACCAGTGTTAGTTATCTGTAGTATCTTGATAGCCTGAATGGGGGAGGGAGGGGGGGAAACCCCTCAGTTACCCTCCTTGGTCACCTAGAGGACATTCTTATTCATCACAGGTGACTCATTATTAGCTCATTATTTACAATTCTGCTCCAAAGCATTGCTTTGTGTTTGGTAATTTTTTTTTTTTTGGCCATTTATTGAATTCCCAGTCATTTAAGTAAATGAGAAACCTTTATCATCAGTTTTCAGGCTACTAACACATATGACACTATAATTGGTGTGTGCAGTAGATGGGATATAATTTCAGTTTCAAAGCATTTACTGACTATTGTATCACTTTGCAAAGTACTTGGTGGCTAAATTAAGCATTATAAAATGCAAAGTAGGCCCCAGCTTGTCACCATGAAGGTGTTATTCCCAAAGTGCCAGTTCCCACAACTGTTTTCTAATTTGGTTCCTGTGAGGCTTGGTAGAAAGAATGGACTGATGTGTCTGAGGCACGTTGACTCATGTGCGTGTGAGCTCCATGGTTGCAGCTTTTAATTCTGCCTCTTTGGTAGAGCAGAAGTTTCAGCGTTCTTGGTCTGGAATGTGACACCTCCCCAGTCACTGGCCTTCTGGGAAAGTGTGTCTGTGTCTGTGTGTAGACACACTAAGGACATGGTATGGAATTAGGACTGCCATGGATTGGCCAGGACTGGCCTGAACACTCCAGGAATCAGACATTGTGTCCAGGATGTAGGAAAAGTATTGTTCTGGATATGAAATATCCAGGAATTTGAGTAGAAAGATTGTTTTAAACATTAAACTGGTGCTTTCCTTAGGCATTGTAGCAGTAGCAGCCAGTGAGCTCCATCCCAGGGGGATGGTAAGGGTACGAAAATACCACTTTAAACAGCAGCAAACTTACCACCACTCATTCCTGAAATGCTGTATGTATGTATGTATTTATTTTACATTTTATGCCCCGCTCTTCCTCCAAGAAGCACAGAGCGGTGTACTACATACTTGAGTTTCTCCTCACAACAACCCTGTGAAGTAGGTTAGGCTGAGAGAGAAGTATTTGGCCCAGAGTCACCCAGCTAGTCTCATGGCTGAATGGGGATTTGAACTCGGGTCTCCCCGGTCCTAGTCCAGCACTCTAGCCACTACACCACGCTGGCTCTTTATGGGGCAGAGGCGCCTGATCTGGCATCCTGTGAGCAGGCTGCCCAGCCCACACTGCTCAGTTGGCCTCTGTGTATGTGTGGAGACCATTTGAGGGATTAGTATGGCAGGTTTGTGTCATCCAAACCCCTCAAATGGTCTCTGTGCATGTGCAGAGGCCAACTGAGCAGTGGGGGCCAAGCAGCCTGCCTGAGGCATGCCGGATCAGATGCCTCTGCCCCATATACCACTGTGAAGTTTGCCACTGTTTAAAGCAGTGTTTTCCTGCCCTCACTGCCCCCCCCCCAAGAGGTGTTCACCAGCTGCTACTGCATTGTAGCTCCATGAAGCCAACATTTTAAAGCCCCGTATTCTTTTCAGTCATGTGACATGCTTGTGGTTGAAGGAAGGAAACAGGGTGACTGTAGATTTGACAGAACTATATACAAGCGAGGCTGAAATTCAGTGAAATCTGTTCAGAATTTATTACCTATCTATTTATTTATTACACTTCTGTACTGCCCTATCCAAAGACTCTGAGCGGTGCACAGCAAATAAAATCGAACAACAAACACCATTTATAACAAACAAAGTTAAAACAATATAAAAACAAATCCAAAACAGTTCAATTTTCTGCCTTTCTAAGTGGCTTTGGATCAAAAGATCTGCTGAAGGCAGCAAGAGAGGATACCAAGTAGAGAAGTGGCAGAGGACTTTCCAAGTCCAAAGGTGTTTAAATAATGGTCATTTTATAAACGGTTATTAAACAAAGTACACACTTAATACAGGTTTCTTTCATTTCCCACCTGCACTTGTGTTACTGCCATTATAATTATTTCACCTATTTGGTTGTGGTTATTGAGGTGCAGCGTTCCTAACCGTCTCCTGTATAAAGAATGCTGTAGGGGGAAATGCACAAAACAGCTGCTCCACTATCAAGCCCCTTTCCCAATCTCAGCCAAAAAAGTAGGGTTTTAAAGGGAGGGCCATTTAGTGCCAGCTTCTTCCTCTTGCCCTTTGCCACAGGCTTCCTCTTGCCCCCTGCCACAGCAGTCATGGGTGAAGATTGCACATGCATGCTTCCTTCACAAGCCATTTGGAGGAACAGCTCTGGAAGCTTTCAGGTGGCAACTGTTGTGCACAGAATACTGGCACAGAGAAGGCGACCCCCAGTGGCCTTGCCAATTCCACCACCAGCCATTCCTCTTGGGATGTGGAATAGGCTCAGTTTCCCTTTGCTACCAAAGCAATTATTGGGGGCGGGGAAGAAGGGGGGATTGGCTTTCAAGGAATGACACCCTCAGCATAGTCTTCCTGTGTCCTGGTTGGGTTGAGATCGAAAGAAGGCAGATCCTACTCAGTCATGCCGAGTAAGTGAATGTTGGGGCCTACAAAAAGTTGTCATTCTCTTGCCCACAGGAGCAAGGGGGACTGCACCTGTAATTTTGTCTCTTCTGCAAAGATTATAGGAGCCCTGTCTTCCTTTCCATCTGGTCAGCCCATCATGCAATTAAAAAGCAAGGGCTCAAAGTGAGTCTCCTATTCACAGTAGGAGCCCACATTCTTTATGGAAAAGTTGGCCCCCAAAGCCACAATTAGAACCATTCCAAGTGACAAAAACTTGAGCAGCAAGCTTATGAGTTTCCCAGATCTCCAGGCTTGCTATTGAGATTTGATACTTTTGGGTGACATTCTGTACGGAAGTGAAGCATCGTTTGCTAAAGAAGCCAACAAACTGCTGTAGCAAGCTAATAGGATAGGTAACATGCTCAAGGCCTGCTGTTTCAACACACACATTTTGTAATCCAGCCATTTTGGAGGTTGGTCAGTACAGAGTTAGTGTCTTGCTAGTATCTGAGTCAGATAAGCAGCCAGTGAACTCTCTCGTCTGTTTTCTACCTCCAGGTAGTCTCATGCCAAGAATTCTCTCATTGTAGCCTGCTATTCCCACAATGTAACAGGTTTCAATTGCAATACTTGATATTTCTTCGTCACCTCAACCTATCCTGAACTTGCAAAGCCAGATGCAGAAGCAAGAAAGTGCCAGTGCAAGAAGCGGATACTTGGTTATGTAAGGTGACTTGGCTCAATCAATCCAAAATAACTAGCATTCTACAATCACTAATACTGATTAGAATTAACATTCTCTCTCCCCCTCAATGAAATAATCTCTCTCCCAGCCATCCCCTGCTCTTTCTGCTTTACTTTCTCTTTCTTCTGCGTTTTAAAACAAAGTAGGGGTTGGTCCAGGTAGCAGCCTCGTTCAGGTCTGTGGCAAGGTGACAGTGCTGTTAGAGATGCAACAGCTGTTTCTCCGGTGAGCCATAGAAGTGAGGTTGGAGGCATGTGTGGTCCATCCTGTGCTCCCTATGAGGACTGCCATTGCCAGCAAGCAGCTCTCCACTGTGCTTTCTCACAATGCCTTGCTGGGTCTGTTGCTCCTTTGCTCTGGCTCTTGTCAGAAAATACAGAGTTCCAGGTGTGCCTGTGCACCTGCAGTGAGAAATCAGACTTCTTTCTCTCTCTCCCATTCCAGACCCGCCAGCCTTCCTCTTAAAAGGACTAGCCAGGTTGGTAGGACAACTGCCTCCCTTATGCAGGGCTCCCCACACTCCAGTGTTTCCTTTCCTGGTGGGGACTAGTCAAGTGGGAGGTGCTGTGCAGCCTTGTACACTGCTCCCCATTCACACCTGGCATGAAGAGCCAGTGTGAAGAGGCAGAACTGCCACTGCTGCTGCCTCCTCACTTGTTCACCACAGCCTCATCATCAGCAGTGTCCACATCCTCCTCCCGTGCTGATGGGTTTAAAAGGGAGGAGGGGAAGGGACAGGAAGAGAACATGGAGGAGAAGCGAGGCAAATGGTGAACTAGCATAGCTCCTCAGTTCAGTTCCTCTTCTGCTCCTTCCCCTTTTCCTCCTCAGATCTGGCAGTTCAGGAGAAGAAAGTGGAGGAGGTTGAGGCTCATGCTGCAAACTGTGGCGGCAGCAGAGGGTGGCTGTGTAGGTGTCAAGAGGGGTGGTGTCATCTGCTGCCGCCTCTTGGTGTCTGCCCACTGAGGTGCCTGCCTCACTATACCTCATGTATGGACCAGCCCTGAGGGGGCTGAACATTCTTTGTGGGCAACCCCTATTCCTCTTCAAAGAACTTTAATTCCAAGATTGCTAGGGAAAGTGACTGATGGCCTAAGTTTGTTGTGCAGAATGGCTCTGCCCAGAGGGTTTTGTCGGGAAGTGATGAAAAAATTGCATCCATTCTGGAAATGTTTTCTTCTTCTCGATATTTCTTGTCGCTACCCAGTGAGACTATTCAAGTGGCCATTGTATGGTCTCATGAAGAAAAATGGTCTGTTCCCAGTTTATATATCGCAGAGAGATGCTGTGTTTGAACAGTTCTTTCTTATGGAGCTGAACAGAGCAAATATGACCAGAGTATGCTTGTTCTGCACAGCTGGCTCTTTCTATGATGGCTTGTGAATGTTGCTGCATTATTGTGATATTAGCTAGGATGACCTTAATGACATAATGTACTGCTCTTTATAAGAGGGGAAAATGTAGCCGTAACAGTGAATGACGGGAGTAAAAATATGTGGTGAGAATGAAACTGGGATTTTGCAGAAGGAGAGGAAAGGAACGTGCTTTGGGGAGAGGCTAGTTTATGTTCCTAGCACTGGGGCTGTTCACACGACTGTATGTGCGGTTGGGCAGCCAGGGGCGGGAGGAGGCAGGGTTCAACCAGATGACCACGTGCAGCCCTGAAGGTGTGCAAACTGCACACTCACATGACCAGCGTTGCCAGAAGCAGCGCAGTTGAATCACCCCTGCTAACTGGGCAAAGAGGCACCTTTTAACGTGGTGATCCTCTTTATTTAGCAGGGGGAGAGTAACTGGCCCTATCTACCCGCAGCACAGTACCTCCAGTGACTGTTGCTGGTGTCTATCATGTTTCTTTTTAGCTTGTGAACCCTTCGGGGACAGGGAGCCATCTTATTTGTTTGTTATTTCTTTGTGTAAACCGCCCTGAGCCATTTTTGGAAGGGTGGTATAGAAATCGAATGAATGAATGAATCTCTGTTCTGCTCCTGGCAGCATGAGTTAACAGGGTAAAAAAAATCTAACAATGAGGCTGTTTTCATGGTTAGGCTGCATATGAGAACCACCAGGATTGGTGGGCCAGTGCTGCCTAGCCTGGCTTTTTAGTTGCTAGCCAAGATTAAGGGAGAGAGCCCTCCCTAAACCTGGGTGGGACTACTTCTTCTGTGAGCTGGGCTGCTTCCAACCCAGCCACACACAGAGATGGGTGCCTAGAGCCTAGAGCCAATGCATGTCACGCAGTGTATTGTGGGATTTCTGGAGGCCAGGGCAATGATCTCCGCTGTCCTGGCCTCCGGAGATCCCACAATGCACTGCGTGACATGCATTGGGGCATTCCCCCCAAAGACGGGGGCTCTAGGCTCTAGGCACCCATCTCTGTGTGTGGCTGGGCTGGAAGCAGCCCGGCTTGTACATGAGCAAGTAGCCCCACCTGAGTTAAGGGAGTGCTCGCTCCCTTAACCTCGACTAGCAGCCGGGCTAAAAAGCTGGGCTAGAGTATATGGGATCGGGCCCGGTCCCGGTGGTTCTCATGTGCAGCCTAACCCAGGCTAGCCTGGGTGAGGTGTGAGAAAAGCCTCACTGATACATTTCTGTTGAAGTGAAACCTGTTCATTGCAATGGCCTTTGCTTGCAAGTAAATATGCTTAATATAATCACCTATGTTAATGCATCTGTTAATGCATCTGTGTTTACCCTTCATGGTTAAAATCCATTTATTGTTTGCCAGTGCTGTATTGCTGTATTGGGAGGGGCTATAGTGTACTGGTAAAAGATCCCAGATTCAATCCCTGGTAGCGCTGGAGAAAACCTCTGCCTGAAACCCCACAGAGCTAATGTAGGCCATACTAAGCTGGAAGGACTAAAGGTCTGACTCAGTATAAGGCAGCTTGTCCATATGCCATACATGCAATTAAAAAAAAAAAAATCAAAAACTGATGTCCAGATAAGACTTGAATTAATCTACTTCCAATATGTAATCTCAGTGGGTTTCTTTTTGTCATATCATAATCCAGATTGCAGTTGTACTCTTAACCTTCCTTGTGATGAGGAAAATTACTTTTGATACGATCATTTTTTAATCTGGCATGTAGCAGCATATACAGTACCTGACAAGACTTGCAAACAACAACAGGGTCCATAAGTGTTTTGCTAAAGAGACTCCCACCCCCTCTGCAGAATTTGGGAGGAACTATCAGTTGTTGACTACCCTTTCTGACCTGGAAGATCCTGTTCTTGGGTTTCTTTTTCAGAACTGTTCCCTAGATGCATTGCTGGCGCTCTGACAACTCACCGACAAGCCTCCCACAACCGTCTGTCAAGCCCTTACCATCATTTGGGAATTGCTCTGTAAACCCTTTCTAGTATAGACCTTTATTAATAGGCTTGGTGTCTGTGCCAATAAAATGATGAATCCGTTTGTTCTGCATCAAGTACATTTCAATTGTGAACAGGAGTACCATATGGAAGTACTAGACTGTGGATATTAGGAACACTTTCAGAGCTCAGGTTGTTCTGCTTGTCAGTAGACTTCCACTCTCTTCCCATGGCCTCAGTTGTTTGTAAAGAAGCTTTATACTTTGGATGACATGCTTACTAATGTCACACATGCAGAAGAATGTTCTGCATGCATAACGAGGAAAGGGCAATTTTTGCTGATCCTCCTGTTTCCTTCTGCTGCCCTTGATGTTCTCCTGAAAAGATGTCCCTGAAGATTCCCCAGCCCTCGGGGACATATTTGGGGGACATCTGTTTTGGGCATCAAGAGCAGCTCTCTCTCTCTCTCTCTCTCTCTCTCTCTCTCTCTCTCTCTCTCTCTCTCTCTCTCTCACACGCACGCACGCACACACACACACACACACACACACACCTGTTTGCTTGATGTTAGTCAGCATGTTGCCCTTATGTATACAACTGGAAAATGTAATCATCTGTAGATGATTAATCGGTTGGGCAAGATGCAGGTTTCTTTGGCTGGTACCCGAGGAATTGACTCTGTCCTGACAGCTGCTTGGCCCCTCCTCACTTTTTATCTGAGAGGCACGTACTGGATGAAGAGATGTTTAACTTAGAAGGTTCTCATCATAAATATATAAAGCTGCCTTCTGTTGAGTCAGACCCTTGGTCCATCTAGCTCAGTATTGTCTACACTGACTGACAGCATCTCTCCAGGGTTCCAAACAGGGGTCTTTTTCCTGCTCTGAACTTGGGAGCTCCTGCTAAGGTTGCCAACTCTGACTGAAACTATTCCTCGATATTTCCCCCCAGTATTCCCCCCACCAATATTGTTCACAATTTCAAGCCATCAGACATGATCGCTTTCACGAGCCACCCGAACATAGATGTCAAAAAATTAAATCAGAGAGAGCCAACCAACTTATTTATGTATTATTTATTTTTCTATGTAAAGCACTTTGAGGACTTTGGTTGAAGAGCAGTATATAAAATCAGTAGCAGTAGTAGTAGTAGTATTGGTAGTAGTAGCTTTGAAAGCTTGAATTGGAGTCAGTGCAATGAATGTTCTTATTGGTGCAGCAGTGGAAAAAATAGCTCTGCTAGATTCTAGGCAGTTGGATTCAAGACGGTTGGCAAACAGTGGGCTTGAGGATGGTGTGAAGCCCTGAGTGTCCCCCACCAGGTGTAAAATCTAAACTTTTGAGTTCTGTGGGAAGGTGAGGTGTCGCCTTGTTAACTGCCATAGAAGACATATGCTCTTCAGGCTCTGAAACCTGTGAACATACGCAGGCTATGGTAGCTTCCTTCTTCTAGGAGCCTGGCCTTCTTCCTTTGCCTAGTCAATAGGGAAGTACCTCTTGCTTGCTGTTTTGTTTGATTTTTTTTTTACTGATTGCATTTTTTAACCCCACTCTTGCCTTAAGAAGCTCAGGTCAGCTGTCAGGGTCCTCTCCCCCACCCCCCCTTGTTATCTTTGCAACAACCTTGTAAGGTGTTCGGCTGAGAGAGTGACAACTTTATTTGTTCAGGCTTTCCCCCCTTAGGGGCTGTCAGGTCTCTCAGCTCTCCTGTTTCTGTTGTCTTTTTAATGATGGTTTTGTGTGTATGTGTGTGTGATGGTTTTTATATGTGATTTTAATGGCTTTTTAAATTGTATTTTAACTTTTGTAAACCACCTTGGGATGCTTTATGAAAAGCGGTATAATTGAACAATAACATATAGTAACACTTCCTAGCTGAAATGCCAAAAAGCATTCTATTCACTGGTGGCTTGGTGGATGGAAACCCATGCAATCCCAGCATGGTTGCTCTGGGTGACCCAAACTATATGAAGCTATTCTCACGACCAGGAGGAACCGGTCTAAGGGAGCCCAGCCCGGTTTCTCTGGTTGTGAGAACCACCGGGAGCTGCATAGCTCTTGGTGGCAGCTTGGCGGAAGCCCGCTAATGGAGCCCACCGCTGAACCCAGGATTTGGGTGCAATCGTGCCCCCAAAATGGCTTATCCGATTGCGTGTCTGCCATGGCTGCTTGCAGTCAGAGAGGGGGGCTCCCAGAAATGCACTGGGCACTTGCGTGGTGCATTACTGGGGCTCCAGGGGGTGGGGTGCCATACAGCAGTGCTTTCCTTCACCCGATCACCACAGCTGCTGGGCGAGATGTGGGCAGACGGCAGGAGAGCCGCCCCTTGTTTGTGCTGCTGATCCACCCACTCAGGGAACCCCTTCTGACTGTCTGTGGGGAAGGTACGGTTAACCTGCCTTCCCTGCAGTTACCCCTGGTAGCTCTACTCACTGATTGTGAGGAGAGCTTCTATGTGTATTAGTTAAGGTATGATTTGTACTGTACAAGATTGAAAGGGTATCTTCTTTTTAATCTGGAATTCTACATTACAGTATATTCTCTCTCTTACTGAAATGTTTGAATGCTCAGCGTAATAGCTTAGAGTCTTGTCTTCAAACAGGCCACTGAAAATGCTGCAGAGCATCTCGCTTATACAAGCAAGTTCAGTCACAGCAGTTAGGGAGCTACATAGTCGCAGCATAGCCACAGCATAGGGAGCTACATTCCAATATTTGGCCAGTTCCTATGGCAGTCGTATGAACATATTTTCATATGGGCAAAGCAATGAGTGGTTAATCAGCATTCTTGAGATTTTCATTTGAGTCCCTGAAAAGTTGTGAAAATTGTGCTATTATGCAGAAGTTGCCTATAATCATCAGAAGCATTTTTTCTTTCCCTTCAGTTCCCGGCAAGATTTGTCAGTGTGACCCTGGAGGACTGTGGATTTTGTTACTGGGCAGCCAGCTGCTCTGCTTGCTTACTGGGGCTTCTTGTAGTCTGGATAATTGGCAAAGTGCCTTTACAACTTTCCTTTTCCTTTGAAGGCTGATTGCATCTTTTTATTTTTATTTTGTTTTTATTTGTTTAAAAACAATTCTGTTAGGCTGAGTCTTGGCAACAGTAGCCGCCTCCTCATGCTCCCTCCCTGATGTGTTCAGTCCATGTATGGAGGGGAGTGAGATCATCCTGGCTGTCCCTGTCCCCCCTAATCTGCTGTTGAGGCTGAATGTAAGAACAACCCTGTGTGTGATCAGGAGCAGGCCAGGATGCCTGATCACTTGTAGAGGTCCTAGGCATGTAAAGCCTTTTCTTTCCCCCAGTCCAATAAATGGCGGGCAGGTCGCCATATGTTAGCTGGGGACTGGATGGTATGATACTCCTCCCCTCCAGGCATTGACTGAAAGCATGGCAGGGAGCATGAGAAGAGGGTTATTGTGAAGAAACCTTATGAGAAGTCTGTGTCCTTGGCACAGAGGCTGCAGACATCATGCTTTGGAAGAGTATTGAACCTGAATAATTTGGGATTGGCTCTAAGCCCTCTCACCTGGAGGGCAAATTCAATTACCCATCTTAAGTGTGATTTAGTTATGTTCATACTAGCAACATTGACTGAAATCTGGTTCAACCCAAACCACCAAATTGGGGTGGAGCTCCCTGGTACATGTATACAGGTATATAAAGATGTTGGTATATCACCTATCCTTTAGTGTTTCCTGCAGAGACACCACTGTAACACTGATTTATCCACAGTGGTCATGTGTGCTGTGTAAAGTGAGATACTGCCGCAAAGCTGAACTAAACTCAAGACTAACCCAACATACTCTGCTCTACAAAATAAAAAAAAATGTCATCTAGGCAATTCAGATGTTGTGCCAAAAAACTCAATTGGGAAACCAGGATAAATTTGCCAGGCATAATTTATTTTACATAATTGGCATAATATATTTTATGTTGTTTTTTTTGTTTTGTTATTTTGCATTCTGAATTTCCTAGTGACAGAAGGTACAAGAACACTGAAGCTCCTGAAAATCTTATTCTTTTCCTTGTATCTTATTCTAAATCTTATTCTATAAAATCTTACTCTGTTTCTGATATTTTAGCAGACCTTGCCCACACACTTTCCAGTCCTGTGACAGTGGAGTCAAAGGGCAATCAAGGAGGCAGAATAAGTAGTCAGGGGCAGATTGTGAGGGCAGGCGCTGATAAGGCAGGCAGAGCTCAAGGTTCAGAATCTAGACAATCTGGATAGTTGGATACCGGACTTTCAGGACCCTGGACAGGTCATTAGGAATTTGTTCCAACAACAGATTCAACCCTGTCCTTCCTGGCTCTGAATATCCTTCACAGGCTCTGCCTGAGAGGTAAAGAGCCTTAAAGCTGAGGCATTTGATTGCTTCGCTGTCCATTTTTGCTGGAGGTGTTGCCTGTGTTGATGAGCAGAAACCAGGAAGTGTGAGATTCTTGGCATGGGGAATCCTGCTGAGGGAACTCTGAACTATAAATTTCTTAATGCCGGCCTTAGGCTTTTATGCACTTTTGTGCACTTGAAGTAAAATGTACCACCACCACCACCACCACCCCTCCTGCTCCATGCAGTTTTTAAAGGAACACAGAGATGGAGGATGGAGGCAGGAAAAATGATTTCCTCTTTGGAATCTGCTGCCTAAGTGATTGCTTCATGCTACTTCGTGGTAAGACTGACCCTGGAAACAATCATATTGGTGACAGAACTTTTGCCCTTCCTGATCATGCAGACGTCTCACAAACCAAAGAAATGGCAGTCTTTAGGAAATGCTGGAGCAGCAGAGAATAACATTCTTGGCCACACAGGGCTTTCTTCTCAGCAGAAAGAGAAGGATGGAAATTGCCCAGAAGCATTTATACATAAGTCGCTCCTGGCAATGCTATATTTGGATGTACAGGCTGCCTGTGTTTTCATAGATCAGGCTTGCCACATAACAAATGAAACTTGTGTATTTATTATGCAGACTGGCTGATGATCACATCTTAAAGAATTTTCTGTTAATATTTCAGCGGTATTCCCAATACAAGCTACTTTATATAGACAGTGAGTAATTAAATTCATGTTATTTTATTATTCACAGCTATTTACATGGGGCACCCTATTCTGCTTTAAAAAAAAAAGAGTTCAGTTCCAAGGACATGTGAGGCATCGTTGATCAGTGCTTGTCAGATTTTCACCCAATGAATGTCTGGCTAGAGAGACTATTATAGGTTGTGAATTCCATGGCTATAGGAACATCACTGAAAAGCTCAAGTTTTGTTGATGACATTAATACATATTGCCAAGGTGTGTATTTAGGCTTCTACATTCAGTTACCCCAGGTGGTTTTGATACAACTAAGACAATGTCAATGCAAACTTTCAGTTTTAACAGCCTGACAGACAGATTTTTCATTGTTTCCCCTCAGGACTGAACCATGTGATAGCAGTCACAGGAAGCATTCCATGCACACCCATTCATGAATAAATGCACTTAACCTGGCCCATCTGTATTAATTACATTTTATCTCACCTTCTTCCAAGGAGCTCATGGTTCTCCTCCTGCTCTTATCCTCACAAAAATCCTCTGAGGTAGGTTAGGTGGGGAGAGGGAGAGGAAGGACCCAGGCCACCTAGCAAGCTTCATGACTGAGTGGGGCTTTGAACCTGGAATTACCAAGTCCTAGTTCAGCACTCAAACCATTACACTATACTGACTCTCATTTGTGACCAGAGTTACTATAAGAACATAAGAACAGCCCTGCTGGATCAGGCATAAGGTCCATCTAGTCCAGCATCCTGTTTCACACAGTGGCCCACCACATGCCGCTGCGGAGCCCACAGGCAAGAGGTATGTGCATGCCCTCTCTCCTGCTGTTGCTCCCCTGCAACTGGTATTGAGAGGCATCATGCCTCTGAGGCTGGAGATGGCCCACAGCCATCAGACTAGTAGCCACTGATAGACCTGTCCTCCATGAATCTGTCTATGCCCCTTTTAAAGTCATCCAAGCTGGTGGCTATCACTACATCCCATGGCAAGGAATTCCATAGATTAATTATGCGCTGTGTGAAAAAGAACTTCTGCTTGTTGGGCCTAAATTTCCCAACATTCAGTTTCATAGGGTGACCCCTGGTTCTAGTGTTATGAGAGAGGGAGAAAATTTTCTCTCTGTCTACCTTCTCCACTCCATGTCTCCCCTTAGTCGCCTCTTTTCCAAGGTAAAGAGCCCCAGATGCTGTAGCCTAGCCTCATAAGGAAGGTGCTCCAGGCTCCTGATCATTTTGGTTGCCCTCTTCTGCACCTTTTCCAGTTCTACAATATCCTTCTTAAGATATGGCGACCAAAGCTGTACACAGTACTCCAGATGTGGCCATACCATAGATTTGTATAAGAGCATTAGCATTTTTAGAACATAACAGAACTTTATTATGGTCATAGGCCAATATACAAGAAATACAAACAATGCATCATGTAAATAAAATTCTGTTCTGTTCTAGCATTTTAATTTTCAACCCACCTCCTAATGATTCCTAGCATGGAATTAGGATTTTTCACAGCTGCCGCGCATTGAGACAACACTTTCAATGAGCTGTCCTCCAGTCCCCCAGTTTAGAGAGATCTTTTTGGAGTTCCTCACAATCTGTTGTGGTTTTCACTACCCTAAATAGTTTAGTGTCATTTGCAAATTTGGCCACTTCGCTGGTCACCCCAACTTATAGATCATTTATGAACAAGTTAAAGAGTCCCAGTACCAATTCCTGGGGGACCCCACTTCCTACCTACCTCCATTGTGAAAACTGTCAATTTATTCCTACTCTCTGTCCTTCAACCAGTTACCAATCCACACATGAGCCTGTCCCCTTATTCCATGACTGCTAAGTTTACTCAAGAGCCTTTGGTGGGGAACTTTATCAAAAGCTTTTTGGAAGTCCAAGCATACTATGTCCATTGGATCACCTTTATCCACATGCCTGTTGACGCTCTCAAAGAACTCCAAAAGGTTAGTAAGGCAAGACTTTCCCTTGCAGAAGCCATGCTGGTTCTCCTTCAACAAGGCCTGTTCTTCTATATGTTTAACAATTTTGTTTTTAAGTATGCTTTCCATCAATTTACCCAGCACTGAAGTTAAGCTGACCAGCCTGTAATTTTGGATCCCCCCTGGATCCCTTCTTGAAAAGTGGAGTCACATTGGCTACTTTTCAATCCTCTGGTACAGAGCCTGATTGTAGGGACAAGTTATATTTCACATTTGAGTTCCTTCAGAACTATCGGGTGGATGCCATCTGTCCCTGGCAATTTGTTAATTTTTAGCTTTTCAAGACAGTTGAGAACATCTTCCCTCATCACCTCAAATTCACCCAGTTCCTCAGCTGCTAAACCTGAAAAACTCAATTCTGGAGAGGGTATATGGTCAGTATCCTCCACCATGAAGACAGATGCAAAGAACTCATTCAGCTTCTCTGCAATCTCCTTATCCTACTTAATAATTCCTTTCACACCCTCATCATCTAAGGGTCCAACCTCCTCCCTAGCAGGTTTTCTACTTCTGATATATTTAAAGAAGTTTTTGTTATTCCCCTTGACACTTCTAGCTATAAGCTCCTCAAACCCTCTCTTTGCATCCCTTATTGTGTCCTTGCATTTCTTTTGCCAGAGTTTATGTTCCTTCCTGTTCTCTTCATTTGGGCAAGACTTCCATTTTCTGAAGGAAGTCTTCTTCCCTTTTATAGCTTCCCTGACTCTACTTGTTAGCTACGCTGGCATCCTCCTGAACTTGGTGGTACCTTTCCTCCTTCTTGGTATACATTCCAACTGTGCTTCTAATACTGTGGTTCTAAATAAGTGCCATGCTTTCTGGAGTGATTTGACCCTCCTGACATTCCATTTCAACTTCCTTCTTACAAGTCCCCTCATTTTTGAGAAGTTTCCTCTTCTGAAGTCAACGCATCTGTGTTGGACTTACTTGACAATTCTCCATTCACATATATGCTGAATTGGATCATACTATGATCACTGCTACCCAATGGTTCTGCAACTCTGAGATCTCCGCCCTGAGCCATTTTGGAAGGGCAGTATATAAATCAAATCAATCAATCAATCAATCAATCTCGCACCAGGTCCTGGGCACCACACAGGATTAAATCCAAAGTCACCATCTCTCTGGTTGGTTCCACAACTAACTGTCCTAAGGCAAAGTCATTTAGCACATCTAGAAATTTGGACTCTCTCTCATTACCTGAATGTGAATTTACCTAGTCTATGTGTGGATAGTTGGTCAGCCATTATTATTGTCCTGTCTCTCTTTGGCACCTCTCTTATTTGTTTCTCCAACTCCAGGTCACTCTCAGTACTTTGATCTGGAGGGCAATAGCATGTACCTAATAACACATTTCCTTTCAGTCCTTGTAATGTTACCCATAATGATTCTGTGGAGGACTCTGGTCCACCTAGGTTTTCTAGCTTATTGGAATCTATCCCTTCTTTGATATACAGTGCCACTCCTCCCCTAACCCTCCCCTCCCTGTCCCTTCTATAGAGTTTATATCCAGAAATAATCGTGTCCCACCGGTTCTCACCATTCCATCAGGTTTCTGTTACACTCACTATTTCTATGTTCTCATTAGTAACCAAGTACTCCAGCTCACCCATCTTGGCTCGGAGGCTTCTGGCATTGGTATACAGACACCTATACGCCGGGTCCCTCACCTGGTGATAGCATGTGCTATCCCCCTTACCAGCCTTTGACTATTTGGCAAAGTGTCCTGTGTTTCCTTCTGCTCAATTCCTGCTCTACCCCATCCCCTTCTGGTTTATCCTAAAAATGTTCACCCTCACACCTTAGGGGATTTTGCCAGCTGAAGCAGATGCCACCCTGTTCCCTCTGGCAATCCCCCAGGTGTCATTTTAAAAGCTGCTCTGAGACCTTCTTGATTTTTAGTGCCAGCAGTCTGGTTCCATTTTGGTTCCAGTGGGGCCTGTCCCTTTTGTACAGGCTTCACTTCCCCCCAAATGTATCCCAGTGCCTAATGAATATAAACCCCTCCTCCAAGCACCACCATATCATCCACGCATTGAGACCCCTCAGCTCCGCCTTGTCTTGCTGTCCCTGCACGTGGAACAGGTAGCACTTTAGAGAACGCTAACCTAGGGGTCCTGGACTTTAGTATGCTACCTAGCAGCCTAAATTTGGCCTCCAGGACCTCCCGACTGCATTTCCCAACATCATTGGTGCAAACGTACACCATGACAGCTGACTCCTCTCCAGCACTGCCCAACAGCCTACCTAGATGCAGTGTGACGACTGCAACCTTCGCACCAGGCAGGCAAGTAACCGTGCAGTCTACACGCAAGTCACAGACCCATCTCTCTATGCCCCTAATGATCGAATCACCTACTACTAAGAGGCCCTCACCCCCTGGAAGAGTATCCTCTGTGCGAGAGGATCTGGGTGCATCACCCAAGGAAGGGGTCCCTCCTAAGGGAGTGTTTCCTTTTTCCTCAGGCTGATGTCCTCCTTCCCTGAGACCCTAATTCTCCATGACAGCAGAAGCGCTGTCAGCATGGGAGTGGGGTGCCTCTACCACATCCCTGAGGGTCTCATCCCCACACCTCTCTGCTTCCCTGAGCTTCTCCAGGTCAGCCACCTTGGCTTCAAAGGAACGAACGTGTTCCCTGAGAGCCAAGAGCTCTTTGCACCGAGCGCACACCCACGACTTCTGCCTCTCAGGCAGATAGTCATACATGCAACATTCTGTGCAATACACTGGGAAGCAGCCCCTCCCCTGATGGCATTCTATCTTCATAAGTAGTTTTATTGGGCATTTAAAGTATATGGGGTTTGAAGCTAGGTACTGGGTACAGTTGTCAGATAATTAATGCTTTCTAGTTTTGTCCTCCAAGAAAATTACAAAGATTGGGTAGTAGCACTTAGCAATAGCAATAGCACTTACATTTATATACCGCTCTATAGCCGGAGCTCTCTAAGCGGTTTACAATGATTTAGCATATTGCCCCCAACATTCTGGGTACTCATTTTACCGACCTCGGAAGGATGGAAGGCTGAGTCAACCTTGAGCCCCTGGTCAGGATCGAACTTGTAACCTTCTGGTTACAGGGCAGCAGTTTTACCACTGCGCCACCAGGGGCTCATTGTACTCACCTTATTCTTTCCTTGTGTGTCTCGCCACAGCTTTCCCCGCCAATCTCCCGCTAAACTCCTGCAAAACTCCTTTGTTATCTGTTTGCAAACTCCTGTTAGCAAAGCTCCTCTGATCTGAGCCTTGTATTCAACACTAGCAGTCAAACTGACTCAGCTCAGGAATGTGGGGCCTCCCACAAGCTGGGACCTTCACCTGGAATGAATGAATCCCCCACTCAGGCTTCTCCTCTGGCAAAGACACAAACACTGCCAGCCAGGCAGCAATCCAACCCTAGCAGATTCACAGTCCTAGCAGACTGAGCTTCTCAGACCTAGCTATCAGTGATTAGGTGTACATGATAAGTTCCAATGCATAAATATTATAAATATTCAGGGGTAGTCCTAGCCCTTTTGCTGCCTGAAGCAACAGAAGATATATGATGCCCCCCTGCCCCGCCAATCTGTGGGCAAGTACTGAGCAATTTCAGGCCATGCTGCTGAGGCATTAATGGTTACATGCAAGCACACTTAGCCTGTGCCACCAAGCCAGGGGTGGTGGTGGTTGGGGCATGCCTAGGGATTCCTATGGAATGACCCAGGCATTCCAAGTTCAAGGGAGGAAGAGAGGAAAGAAGAGGCATGAGAGAGCAGAGAGAGAAAGTGAACATGAAAAGCATGCCCTATTGGGGGGAGGAAGGGTGGTGGCATTGGGTGGCACAGAGGCTCTACACCCCTCCTCACACCTGCACCTATGGTGACTGCTTCACCTTGCTTCACAAAATAGCCACCACACGAACACTCCCAAATTACCTTCCATGTAGTGAAAGACAAGTCTTTGCAGAATTCTTCCCTACTGTCATGTGGCATGGGGTATCTCTGGGGCATGGGGTGTCTGATGACTCATCCTTATCTTCTTTCTGTTTGTGCAGGAAAAAAAACCCCTACCATTGCCCCCTGCTTTAGTGACTCATGTGTAATGACTCACTGGCTGTGTTCCCATTAGCCATTGCACTGGCATCAGATATTGACTTTATGTTTTTATTGGGATGGGAAATTCTGCTCCAGTTCTTCCAGAAGTCTTGGCTGTGGATGTTGGGTTCTCAGCTAGTGCCAGGTGAGTCACCGGACTTTAGTAGATTCTGATGTGTATCATTAGCCTTGACATTACACTTTCCACCCAGTTGGCATGGTAGCTGAACAGATGGCCCTGTTTTGTGTGGAAAATAAAAGAGATCACCACCCCCTTACCTGCTCAGAAAATTCCTTTGATATGCCAAGCTATACTTGTTATATAATATTCATCTCAATACGTAGGAAATGCCTGTATGGTGATGATTCATGTTGAAATAAATTAATTTCCTTTTCGTAATAAAAGTTAATTGACCTTAGGAAATAAATTTTCCTTGAACTTCTGTGGGATGTGTGATTTTAAAAAATCTGATTGAAAATCAGCAATCCAGTGAGCCGGGTCTTACGATCAGTGAGACCTGGTTTGTGAAGTTGAGCAGGGAGAGGGGGCTAAGCCTGCTCCCCGCACACGAGTGAGCGGGAGCCCTGGGTGGCTGGATCGGCTGCCCACACAATTGCCGGCTCCATGATGGAGCCGGCGGGGACTGGGGAACTCGGGGGTCGTGCGGCCCCCGGAAGCTCCAGTATGTGCGCCCCCGGAAGCTCCAGCAAGTGCGCAGGGCATACTGGGGAGATCCCTGGAGCTGGGAGGCGGCTTTTCGCCTCCCCTCCAGGGGTCTCCTCATGAGTAGGTGTGGCGTGGAGCTGTGGCACAGAGCTGCACCGTGGTGACTCACGATCTTGAAAACCAGGTTTGCGGAGCGCTCACTCTGCAAACCTGGTTTTAGGGCAGGGGTTCTTGAGCAGTTTACCTGCTCTGGAACCACCAGGCTCTCAGCCAAGCCCGTTGGTTCTCACGATTACAGAAAATGGGGCTAGCGGAGGCTAGCCTGATTTTCTGCAATCGTGAGAATAGCCCCAGTGTCTGAATATTTCACAGATTAACATCTGTTTTCACTTCAAACCAGTTGAGGTACTGGAGGCATTTTATTACAAACCAGCATTGGATTATTGTGCCCTTCCCTCTCCCCCCAAACTCTATATTAATGGTGCTTTATCCCAAATGGCTAATCTGTTTCTTTGCTCAGAACCTTTTAAAGAGCGAACAGTTGGGAGAACTGCTTTCAGGAATAATTTTCTCTCTTGTGATTTGTCTGTCTGGGGTGGAACTACTCAAAGCAAAATTAAGGGAATGTCTGTATGGCTCTCTTTTCTGGGTCTCTGACATACTATTCCAGTAAACTGCATAGTATCTATGCAGTGGCCATACTAAGAGATAGTAGCATGATGAGTTAGCCAAATACATTTTGTTTCCTTGGGTTAAAAAAAAGGAGCACACAAAACTAATGGTGGCTCGCTCTATCTATCTATCTATCTATCTATCTATCTATCTATCTATCTATCTATCTTAGTATTTATGATAATTGTGTATATGGACTTTGCAGAGTGTAAAGTTCATGTTCTGAAAGTCACACTGTCTTAGGACCAGTTGATATTACCAGTTGTTTTCTCCCTACTAACCCTATGTAGTTATGTACCCTAGTCTTGGGTGCAGCTAAATTCCTTATTTCTATGGATTCTGCAGGTTATCTGATTACAGTATTGAAAAGTGTGGCAGGGCACAGTTGTACAGTGCTGTTCATAGTATTGGGTAAAGGCTGCACCCAGAGATTGAGGTTAATGAATGCCAAGTTTAAGAGACAGTTAAAGTTAGGGTTTAGGCTACCCTAACCCAAGTACAAGAAGGTGGGGACCATTTGTTTAGAGGCTTCATCCTGATCCAGTTGGTTATTCCAGGGAGACACAAAGACCCTAACCCAGTGGTTCCAAAACTGGGAGCCTCCAGATGTTGCTGAACTACAGCTCCCATCATCCCCAGCCACAATACATTGTATCTGGGACTGAAGGGAGTTGTAGTTGAGCAACATCTGGAGGCTCCCAATTTGGGAACCACTGCTCTAACCTATCCATCCCATGACCTTCAACTAGCTGACTGGAGAAGAAAGGCAATGGAGAGGCTGTAGCTGCAGGTGAGGCTGTGTCATATAGCACAATAGGAACATAGGAAACTGCCATATACTGAGTCAGACCATTGGTCTATCTAGCTCAGTATTGTCTTCACAGACTGGCAGCGGCTTCTCCAAGGTTGCAGGCAGGAATCTCTCTCAGCCCTATCTTGGAGAAGCCAGAGAGGGAACTTGAAACCTTCTGCTCTTCCCAGAGCGGCTTCACCCCCTGAGGGGAATATCTTGCAGTGCTCACACATCAAGTCTCCCATTCATATGCAACCAGGGCAGACCCTGCTTAGCTATGGGGACAAGTCATGCTTGCTACCACAAGACCAGTGTGTATGGAGCAGGGAGGGTGGTGATGCATACGTGGAAGTAGCAATAATATGAGGTTACCCTTTGGCCACCAGTTGCTCCACACTGCATAGGCAACTGATGAGAGATTGCAGGGAGGAGTTTGTTCTCTTGTAGTCCTTCTTAGGGAGATGTAACCCTAAGTAAGGGTCCCAGATTCTTTCTTCCTGTGAGGAGGACTAAGTATTTTCCTAAGCCCTGCCTGTTTAGAAAGATTTTATAATTTCCCTGGTTACTCCACTTCATTTAAATTGCCCTTAGAAGTAAATGTGATTTATAGACCAATGGGATAAGAACAAATTAAACTATAGAATAGTATGAGAAATTGACAAATAGATACACTAGTTAAATTATGAGATGAGGCAAAGAAAAAATGTAGAACAATAAATAAAGGGGGAAAACAATAATGAATGGGAAACAATAAGGAAATAAAGATTAATTTACAGATACTTAAATTCCATGTTTGGTTACAGACAATTATAATTAGATATATAATGATGACTTATGCTGTTGGGGCTCTTGTTCCTTGTAGAAATAAAAATAACGTAATTTAAGTTTGTCTCACAGTTGTCTTTAGAAACAAGCTCTTTGGCTGAGATTAGATACTCTCAGGAACAAAAGCTCATTGTGTTCTCTCTATTTCTCCAGCCATCTTTGACTTCATATATCCATCCATCCATCCATTTGCCTTTTCTTCTCCCTCTCAAACCCCATTCACATGTTATGTTCAACACACATACAATCTATATACAGTATACTGGCACAGATCTGTATGCAGGTACAGCTATTCACAAATGCAGGTAAACTTCCCATCTGTGTCCTATATACTAGGGGTCTTACAAATATGACAATAAACATTTATATGCCGCTCTTCAACAAAAGTTTCCAAAGCAGTTTACATAGATATAAATGAAATGGCTCCCTGTCCCCAAAGGGCTTGCAATCTAAAAAAGAAACATACGATAGACACCAGCAACAGCCACTGGAGGAATGCTGCGCTGCGCTTGGATAAGGCCAGTTGCTCCCCCCCGCTGAATAAAAAGAGATTCACCACTTTAAGAAGGTGCCTCTTTGCTCAGTTAGCAGGAGACTGAGCACAGTCTTCTTGTACTCAGGTTCACTTTTCAAATGACCACAGGTACAGTCATTCACACTTGCCTCTTTTTGGCATTATTTACTGGAGGCTATACTCAAGTACAGCCTCTGAACAAGCCCTGGAAGTCCACCCAGCATGTCAATCACTTATTTTCCCTGACATGCCGCTCACTCTTTTAGCCTTAGTTTGAAGAGGCGCAGGATGTAAGCTTAATGGTGGGAGTGTCTGTCATCAGGAGACTTGGGTGCCCTAATCTCCTTACCACAAAAGCAACTTCTGTCATGCCCACAGCCTCCACCTCCGTGAATGAAGTGTTGGGGAAATAAGTGATTAACTGGACTTCTGGGTGTTTGTTTGCTTTTTTTGGAGGCTGCACTCGAGAACAGACTTCCATAGATAATGGACCAGGTCTCACGATCAGGGAGACCCAGTTTGGGGCGGTGAGTGGGGAGGGAGCTCTGAGTGGTCGGATCAGCTGCCCACGCGATTGCCGGCTCTGTGACGGAGCTGGCGGGGGCTGGGGGGAGCGGGGGCCAATTGGCCCCTGCAAGCTCCAGCATGCCCTGCGTGAGCGCGCAGGGCATGCTGGCGAGACCCCTGGAGGCAGGAGGAGGCTTTTCGCCTCCCCTCCGGGGGTCTCCTCATGAGTAGCTGTGGCACAGAGCCACACCACGGCTGCTCATGATCAGAAAACCCGGGTTTGAGGAGCGCTCGCTCTGCAAACCTGGGCTTTAGGGAGGGCTACTTGAGCAGGTTACCCGCTTGTAAAACACCGGGCTCGCCTGCGAGCCTGGTGGTTTACACGATCAACAAAAATCGGCCTAGCCCGATTTTTATTGATCGTGAGAATAGCCCCAATGTCTGAATGAGGCTACTAAAACATGTACATACGTACCAACATCTGAATTCAGGTACAACATAATGTCTTTCTCCTCAGAGTAACTGTTGGACTCCCAACTGCCACCAGCCTCTCCTTTCTCTTCTAGAAGAGCCTCCCTCTGGATTATTCCACGTTTGTTCATTCAGTTTTTGTCCTCTGGCTTGTAAGTGCTTCCTCAGAGGGATTTAAAAACAAAACAAAGCTCACTGCATTTGTGATGCATGGGACACACAGCAGCTTTCCTGTATGTTTTAAGTAATATCCATTACCTGGCTCACACAGAAGCTCTGTTTTATGAGTGGAGGAAGCGATATGCAAGGAACCTTCTCCCACTGTGTATGCCAGTCTTTCCCCTTTTCACAGAAGAGAGCAATGGGTTTCCCAAGAGTGCAGAAATTTGTATGTGGAACTTTGGCACTGGCTAATGGACTCAGTAGTATAAGGGTAATATCCCATTTGTAGTACAAATGAAAATTGTCTGGAAACTGGTGAAACTAAAATGGTTCCCCACTCCAAAAAAAAAAAAAAAAAAAAAAAAAAAAAAAAAAATCAAGGAAACTGTAGTCTTGGGGGGTGTGCTGAGAATTTTTTGTTAGAAGTTCCTAGCTCTTCACAGAAGTGCCATTTCTTGGCTTCTTTGGCTGGAAGTCATGTCAGGGGAAGGGGCACTCAAAAAACCACTTTCCAGAGGCCCCTTCCTACCTGGGTGGGCTCCAGCAGAGTTGCCCTGCCGCTGCCACACAGGTTTGGCAGTTGGGGCACAGAGATAGTCTTGGGGATCAGCAGCGGGCCCTCCTGAGGGCTCTGAGCCCTCGGCCACTGCTCAGGTGTGTCAACCCCTAGCACCAACCGTAACAGTTAAGCAGATTTAAAACTGGTTTAAGTTTGCAATGTAGGCATTCCTTAAGAATAATGTGGCTCAGATAGCTATAATCAGATAACTAGTTTGCTGGAGAAGACATAACTATATTTAATATACGAAAGTAGGCCATATATTTTGAGAAAATTAGGCCAAAAGAAAATCTGATGAGCGTAGTAGATGATCTGAATAATTTGTGTTTGTTTCATTTTGATTTTTATTCCATCTCAGTGCTAGAAATATAATAGATGGAACCAGTGCAACTTGAGTGCTGGCACTGCCTATGGTGGCACCACCCTACCCCTGGCCATGCTCGCTATGCTAGCCATGCTCGTTGACATAGACACCAGAGTCTATGTCAATAAGCATGGGCTATGAGCTAGCCTGGTCAAGGGGCTGGGTTAGCTGGGCCAGCTCCATCCCTCCTCCCTCACACACTGCTTTGCCCTTCCCTCACGTGCTTACCTTCACGGTGCACTGAGGATGAGGTTGTAAAATGCTCCTTGACTCCATAGCTACCCACCTCCTCCCACCTGTTTACCTTTTGGATGCACTGAGGATAAACAGGGTTTTAAAACTCTGTCCTCATTGTGCCAGGAAGGTAAGCAGGTGAGGGAAGGGAGAGGTGAAGTGATGGTGGCTTGGCAGGTCTTGTCCAAGGGGTTGAGCTAGTGAGTCAGCTCCATCCCACCTTCTTCATGTGCACCCCAAACAATTACCTAATGGTTACACCAAGGGTGGTGTATCAAACCCCCATCTTTGGCACATCCAGAAGTTAAGCAGGTGGACAAAGGGAAGGTGGTAGCTGTACAGAGCTGGGGAGTGGCAGGTAGGTGAGGCAACAGCCATGGTGGTGGGGCAGGATGGGATGCCCACACTTGCTGCCAGGTAGCAAAGATGCCAATTGAAGCCAATTCCTCACCTCACCTGCAACTGACCCAGATGGAACCTTAACTCTCATGTATTCAGTCACAGTGAATTACTGTGTACTGCCTCCTTAAGTACAGCCTGACTCCATACTCTTCCCCCCACCTCTCTTCCCTTGACTTAGGAGAAACCCTACTGTTGGCTTGTGTGTAGAGCCCTGCTAGGAAATTATATATTATCCTGTTAAGCATCTTATTTAGTTACCATCACCTGCGTGAAGTGACTGTTGAACTCAACAGTCAAATTCAATAGATGACAAAAACATGAAAACAATCTAGAACAAATATAATCAAATGCCAGCAATGACATCAATATCACATTAATTTCCAAAGTTAGTTTTTCTCTTCAAGTCTCTCATTAATGAAACAAACTTGAAAACCATGTTGTTCCCCCCTTTTATGTCTGTAGATTGTTAATCATGAGGGTCATTCACAAGTCCTTTTGCTGGCCCAGGGCAGGCAGGGGAAAGGCAGGATATCACCTACCCTCCCCGCTGATGATCCAACGGCAATCCCAGCCATGTGGCTCGTGTGCCCACAAAGACCAGCACTGCCATGAGCCATGCATTGTTCTGGAGGCTGGGAAAATGCGTCCCAACCTCCCAGGATCCCATAATACACTGCACAGTGAGCACAGGGCATGGATGTATTTCCGCATGAGTCAGGTGCTCTAGGTGCCCAGCTCTGTGTCTGCTCGGGCTGCATGCAGCATGACCATACACACCTAACCCCATCCCTGGGTAAAAAGTCAGCTTAAATTTCTGATCACATGAGCAACCCTACCCAGGTTGGGCTGCCCAAGCCTGGGCAGGGCTGCTCGTATGAACAGCCTTCTGATTTCGATAATGCAAATTATCCTGATATTCATTCTTTATTTAGTGCTACACATTTCCTTAAACTAGGCTTGTAAAAACAGATCACAGTTTCAGTGACCATTTTTCCTGGAGGCTTTACAGACAGGGCTGTTGCCTCAAATCTCCTTCGGAAGAGAGTGTGTTGTGTTCTCACACCAGCCAGACGTACCCTGAAGTCCCTTTGAGATCCTTGGAAGCACTCCACACACACATTGGGCTTTGTCCTGTGAATACTAGCTTATTTTGGTGTATTTCCGGGTTTTTAAAATGCTCTAGGATGCTCTATTTAGAAATGCAGATATAGCTCCACATTGGCTAGAAGGAAAACACTTGCAGCAGGATCTCTGGAACTCTGGAAACCCCCTCCAGCACAGAAATAGTTGCAGGGGGCTTAAAATAATTACAAATCCAGCATAAAAGTCCACATCTGGAAACCCTAACTACAGAAGAGCTGTACTTGTATAAATTGTACATAGATTGTATGAGTGTTAACAAAATGTGTGAATAGGACCATCGTTTATTTCTTAGATTTTTAGCCTGCCTTACTTCCAAGGAGATCAGGAAATGGTTTTTCCTTGCCATGCTATCCTTACAATCCTGTGAAATAACTGAGGCAAAGAGATAGTGGCCTATTCACACAATTGTTGAGGGCTAGTTTTAATGTGTGTTACTGATATTAGCATGATCGTATGAACCATGTGCCAAGGTGGTTTATGGCTTGAGAGGCCATAAAGTGACTGAATTTAACAGATAAATCCAAAGCAAGTTGGAATCGTCTAAATAATTTCTAAAACAAAATCACAACTGATCATGCTAAAGGCCAGCCCCAAAGATGAAAAATGGACATGCTGAATACCTACATTAAGGCTGTTTACACAGCCCTGCAGGGGCAGGGTTGCTCATGTGAACTGCCGAGATCAGAGCTGATCTCATCACAACCCCACTGGGTAGCATGGGTCCCCCCCACCCAGGCTTTTACTGAGGTAAGAGGGTGTGTACATGCCCAGTCATGTAGCAGCATGGACTGCCTGCAGCCCTGCTCAGGCTTCCAGCAGCCCGAGCTACCATAGAGACTGGGGGAAGGAGCACCCCGGCCTATAGAATGCCTTCAGTGCACTGCACGAGCAGTGTGGTGCATTGTGGGCTTTCTGGAGGCCAGGTGTCCTTCCTCCGGCTTCTCTGTTGCTGCGCTGCTTGCCACAGCAGTGCCTGTCTGAGTGTGACATGTGGGAGAAGGCAGGAGTGATCCTGCCTTCCCACTGGCCCTCCTCCCCTCCAGGAAAAGAGGTCACGTGGATGACCCCAGTAATTATTTTGAGCCCTAGACAATTAGGATGCACTCTCCAACTCCACTGTGTTGAACCAATGTGATTCTCCAGTAGAGTCTGTGTAGGCTACCATGCTTTGAGAAACTTCAGGCTTACTGAACTTTCTCAGCCAAGTATACCATGTAATCAAAGTATCTTCAGACAAGATACCATGTGACCAAACAGCCGACTTTCTCTTTCTCTCTTGTTAAATTTCTGTACCACCTTTCATTAAAACAATCTCAGGGTGGTTCACACAAAACTTAAGAATACAAATATTATAAAATGAAAATATTAGCTAGAATATAAAAATATAGATCTGATTGCAAGATTAAAAAATAACAACAAGCACAATATAACCATAAAAGATACAAAGCAGCACCAATAGAAACAACCATATAAAAGCCTGGGTCAAAAGCCAAGATTTCACGTGCTTTCTGAAAACTGATGGAGACGGAGTAACCACCAACACTGCTGTGAATAGCTACTGCTGTAGGTGTCATGCTTCCCAGCCAGGAACTGCATGCTCATGGTAACCTGATCCTCACATGGCTGGACAAGGGCTTGGCAGGGAGCTGGTTTAGCTGCTCCAAACAGTTACAGCAGCCTCTGAGCCATGCAGCAACTTGGTGCTCAGGTATGCCTCTGGTTATCGTGTTCTACATTGAGGTGATGGCCTGGAGCCCAGAGAATGTCTCTGGAGGAGACATGCAGCATAGTCTGTGGGAGTCGTGTGTCAGAAGCCAGGAGTCAATACGAAGCAGCACACAGGAGCAGACAAGACTGTGGTCTAGGGATGTGTGGACTGGCCAGTGGTCCGGAGGTTCGAACCACCACCACCCCCCGTTCCGTCTGGACCAGAACCGAACCTCCGGACAGGTTTGCAAATTTTAAAAATAAATTTAAAGTACCTTTAGCCCCTTAAGGGGGCTTCCTGTATGCCGTGTTGGGGGGGGGGTCGCCCGCTGGCCTCTGAAGTCACCACCACGGCCTGGGAAATTGGTCATTTTTGGCCCATTTGGGTCTCTGTAGTGCATGGCGGTGGCCATTTTGGTCACCACCATGCATGCGCAAATGACTTCTGCGAGGCCCTGGGTCATGCCAGGGCTCACAGGGGTCATTTACGCATGCCTGGAGGCCGCCGCCGCACACTACAGAGGCCCAAACAGGCCAAAAATGACCAATTTCCCAGGCCACGGTGGTGACTTCAGAGGCCGGTGGGGGAAGGGGCACCCTCATGGACCCCCCCGGTGGCATACAGGAAGCCCCCCGAAGGGGCTAAAGGTACTTTAAATTTATTTTATTTTATCTTTATTGCAAACGTGTCCGGACCGGGACCGGGGGTGGTGGTGGTGGTTGTGGTACGATGGGGGCAGGACTGGACTTTGTCGGTCTGGTTCGACCAGTCTGGACTCATACCAAACTGGGCCAGCCAGTTCTATGCACACCCCTACTGTGGTCAAGGGAAGCCAAGGAGTCAAGACTAAGCAGGAATAACACACAAGAACTTGGTAAACAATGTTGCTTCAGCAACTGCTTACTGCAGACTGAGCTCTTATATAATCTGGCTGCTAGTTACAGTCTGTAGCTCCGCCGCCTCTTCCAGAGGCTGTGGCTGTTTAAAGGGCCCAATCTCTGTTCCTTAACTGCAGGCTGCTTTGGAGAGGAGGTGATTCTTCAGCCCTTCAGTCAATGTCATCTTCTGAGTCAGAGGATATGAGCAATGGAGCATCCTCGGGACAAGGCACTGGTGGAGGCTCTTCGGAAACAAGTGTCTCTTTGGTTTCCTCATCCTCAGAGCTTTCCTCACTCTGTGCCGATGTGGCTGGCGATACACATGATTTGCAGAGAGGAGCCTCGGGGCTAGATTTTGCCGGTGTCTCCAGGGGACAAGGGGTCCAGGGTGATGCCTCTTTCTCTGAGCTCTCACTGTCCACCATGGTGTGGTGATGGGTTCGGGTCCATGACACTGGTTTTTGGAAGTTTGGCTGCTTACAATGATACTTGAGTCAGTGGGGTTCTGGTTGTACCCACAGGTGTTTTCTTCTCATGATCTCAATATCTTGGTTCTTATTCCCCCCTTTAAAGTGTTGTGAATTTTGTATATGAAGCAAGTTTGGTGAATTATTAACTAAATCTAAAGTCTGGTAGACTGACCTCTCAGTTTGTCTCCATTGTGTACTTAAAGATGCTGCTTTAAGTCTTGTTCCATGACTTGATACCCAAATTTGGATGTTTATTTTTCTTTCTAATCAGTACGGTTAAAAATTGTGTAAATTCCATGGTGTGTGTGTTTGTGTCTGTCTAAAATATTTGAAGAAATGGGAAGCTCATATTACCAACTTTTAATAAGGTATACATTGTACACAAACATTTTGCACAATTTTTTTAAATTTACTGGCCTCCTTACCTAGCCACAAAAGCCCTATCCAAATGTTAAAACCTAAAACTATTCTACATGGGTTCAGTCCTGGGGCAGGACTTCCAACCCATTTTGGTGCTGACACTGTGTGGAGCAGTTTTATGTTTTTAACAGCTGAGTAGGGCTTAATAATTGACTAGATCTAAAACAATCGGGTGCAAAGGAGGACAAGACTCCTTTCTAGAGTTTAGAAAAGCAATTTTGGTGGGTGTGCCTTTCTTATCCCTGCATGCATCCCTTCCTTCTTTACAGCTATGCAAGGCAAAGAATCCTTGTCCTCCTTTGCATCTGGTGAGATAATATTGATCAAAACACATACAACTCCCTGTCTGTTTACTTGTTGCCATTCTCAGCAAGAGGTGTCAGTAAGGGAGACTTGTGAATAGTTACAAGATTGTGTAAGTATATATAATCATATCAGGAGTGCAAGACAGTTGCAAAGTTAGTTACAAAGACATTGAAGCTATTCACATGGCTAGCCTGGGCGTGGCTGCTCATGTGAACTGCTGGGATCAATCCTGATCACTGTTCCCTCCAAGGTGCATGTGTGCACGCACCAACTTCCAGGCTTCCAGATGTTTCTGGCAGGCACGGGGTCTCTGCTGTGCCCCGGCACCCCATCCTCCCCTCTGTTGTGAACTGCTATCTCGGCTATCCCTTCAGGATTTACAACCCCCGGAGAGAGAGAGTAAACAGAAAGCAGCAATGAAACTGGATGAAGGAAAATAGAAGGCTCACAAAGAAAACAGTAAATGAATTAAGTCCCCCTGAACTAAAACTAGGTACCCTCCTCTAACAATAACTGAGTAATAAGTGGAAGAAAAGACAAAACAAGGAATGAAACAAGCGAAGGACACAGAACAAGGAATTAAGGGAACAGTACAGGGAAGTACAGACAAGACAAACTGGAACACGCAAAAGATATAATTCCAAGAGCACAGTATCTGCTGCCAGCAAAGTTGCAAACAGCAACTCAGCCATGAGAGACTGTTGAATATATATGGCTCAACAGAACCAGGAACCAATCAGGCTTCCCTGAATCAGCAGTTTGGCTTTCTTCCCTGTTATCTCCTGCACCTGCGTGAGTCCCTCTGAGCCTGCCTCTTGATACTTCGTCTCACTATAGGTGGAATCCCAGGCTTTTCCACATCAGAATTCAAGTCTAGCATCTGTTGAGAATCCTCAGGTCCTGGGTCTGGTTTCTCTGCCAAATCTTGCTGCTGTGGCTCACTAGCAGGCGAGTCTTCCTGCTCTGAGTCTTCTGATTCCGAAGTCTGAGCCATGATACCCTCTCAGGCCGGGAAGATTGCTGAGCTTTCCCCCTCTACACGTCCGGGTGGCTGCCGCCTCTCCCATCCCCTGGCTGGGCCTCTTCCTCCTCCAGTTCCTGCTCGGAACAGACAGAGGAAGACAGGAGGTGGCAGTGGAGGATCCCCACTGGCGGCTCCCCCCCTGCCCCCGGCAGCTCAGACGGAGTCTGGAGCTGGGGGCAGGGGGGTCGAAGGATGGCAGATGGTAGTGGCTTCCACCAGCAGGGGAAATGAAAGTGAAAAAAATTGAGCACTGCAAACAGTGGTCCCTCTCTTTTTTTTTCATCTCTGTGAGGAATGAGTTTTGTTTTGGGTGGCAATATCAAGGCAGTGGGTGCGCACCTGCATTCAGAATGAGGCCTTCCTGATTCAACCTGAACAGGATCTAAAATGAACTGAGTGGACATCCAAATACGTGTGAGCGGGCCTGTGCACATGCCTTAGAGGGAGCAGTGACTGCAAAGTGTGGTGCAGTAATAACAAACTACTTTCTGTGTGTGTGTGTGTGTGTGTGAGAGAGAGAGAGAGAGAGAGAGAGAGAGAGAGAGTGTGTGTGTTATGTGCACATACTTCCTCATTAGTGAGTGGAAAGTGATTCTTTCCACTCACTAATTAAAAAACTAGAGGGAACACTGATCCTGATCCTGCCTCAGCAGTAAGCCCAGGAATTACCTAGGCTTTAACCTGTGTTTAAGGGCGTGAGCGTGGGGTTGTATGCCTGCATGGGTTGCAGAGCCGGGCAGCAAGAGTGCCCGGTTAAAGTAGAATCCCTCAATGCACCATGCTCCTGACTTCCTTCTCTGATGTAGAAATCCACTGTAGAAGGGAAAGCTCCAAGTCCATGAGGCAAGACTTCATCTTGCCAGAGAGTATGGGAGAGAGCCAGAGGCGTCTTATAGTTGTGATGCAGTTCAGATAAAATAATTTTTAAAACCCTCCCTTCTGTATCCTGCAACTCAAGAGTTTGAAACACTTGTCCCTGGCTAGGGAATTATAGAAGTCTATGTAGAACAGAATCTTGTATATATATATATTTCTCTTAACTGTACCTGTTGCTAATACCATGCGTGGCAGTTCTCGCGAGAGTTCACAAGCAGCTCTGGATAGCGACAGAGATGGGCAGGTGGGGAAAAGAAACCACTGGCCAGGAGAATGACTGAGCGGTGGCCATTGGGCAGGAAGGGTGAGAGGAAAGCGGTGGCCAGTGAAGAGGGCGAGAGGAAAACCAAGAAGAGAACTAGAGGCGCAGATGCTCTTAGCCCAGTTCAGCTAGTTGTAAGGTAATACATTTATGCTGATAGGTATTTGTTTGGTCTTGCTAGATCCTTCAGAACCAAGTGTTTCTCCCCTCTTGCAATGGACAATTTTACAACTCATTGATACAAAAAAGTTGTAGATGAGCAGATAGTTACAGATGGGACACTTACATTCAAGTGAATCCTTTTATGATTTTTATATTTTTAGTGGGAAAAGTTATATGGCATAATTGGGTCGCAGTTATCTACACCAAGTTTAGCAAGCGGTTTTGCATGTATTGGTAGGGTTTTGCTAAAGAGAAAAGAAAGATAGCAATTGCTTAAATGTGTTTCATTGATGACAATAATGTCATGTTGACCTTGACTTGTCCTTAAAATTTCATTCTCATTTAGATATACTGGAGGGCAAATGATTCCTGAGATGCTTGCACTCAAATCCCATTAAATTTAATAAGAGCCATGCATTAGTATGCAGAGGCACAGTCTGGCCCTAGATAAATGTCACATTAAAGGAGTGCAATAAAAAAGATAGCTTCGCCTATTTTTGTGTCCACCATATTTCAAATTAAGCTGTTGCTAGACTGTATTATTTCCATGTGGCCAGTGATATGAATTAAGTTTGAATATGTATTCCAGAAGACTGGGGTCTGGCAATTGTGGTACCTATCTTTTAAAAGGGTAACAGAAATGTTCCATCTAATTACAGACCCATAAGCCTACTTAATATTATTATAAAAAATGTATGCTAGGCTATTAAATCAGAAGCTCATGGTTGGAGCAGGAGCAATTCCTAGAAGATGAGCAGGCATGTTTTAGACCAGGGTGTTCTACGATTGACCACTGTCTGGTTGTACAACACCTTGTTGAGAAATATACAAGATTCCCCAAATCGTCATTATTTTCTGCATTCATAGACTTTAAGGCAGCGTTTGATTCAGTTTCTAGAGTACGCGTATGGTCCAGGCTCTATAGCACCTCAAGAGGCACTTGCTGCTGCTGATCAAATTGTATGACAATACAAGCCTTAGAGTGAGATGCAACCAGTTATGTAGGCCTATTAGGACATCTGGGGGCAGGGGTCAAGCAGGGGTGAATTTTGGCCCCTTCGTTGTTCAATATCTATGTAAACTCTTTAATCAAGTGCCTGCAGGGCTTAGATATACACGCCCCAAAATTGGCAGATAGATGGCTTCCTGTATTCTTATATGCAGATGAGCGGTCTTTTTGTCCCAGTCACAAGTGGGAATGAAAAGAGCTCTTAAGGCCTTAGCCCTCTGTTGCAAGGAAGAGCAACTGGATATTAATTAAAAGAAAACCAAAATCTTGGCCTTCTCCAACAGGAGGAAAAAATATAAATGGAGGTTTGACAATCACAACATAACCCTAACCCTAACCCCTGCTAACTGGGCAAAGAGGCACCTTTTACCGTGGTGATTCTCTTTATTTAGCAGGGGGAGAGTACTTCCAGTGACTGTTGCTGGTGTGTGTCTTAAGTTTCTTTTTAGAATGTGAGCCCTTTGGAGACAGGGAGCCATCTTATTTGTTTGTTATTTCTCTTTGTAAACCGCCCTGAGCCATTTTTGGAAGGGCGGTATAGAAATCGAATTATTATTAGTAAATAATAATAATAATAATCAGAAGAAGTATTTGGGGGTCGTATTACAGGAATCTGGGACAAAGACCACACAGATTAGTTATGCTGCTGCTCAGGCACAGAGAAGTGCATCAGCAATTCTCAGCTTCCACAGGCAGCAAGGAGAGATGTTCATTCTGGCTGCCATCAACTTATTCAAGGCAAAGTTGATTAGGGATGTGAAAAAAATTTCGGGCACAGAGCGATCTGTGCCCAAAACGAGCAATTTTGAGTGATTCGGGTCCGAACCGAATCACCCCCGATGTCCCCCGATATTTTTTAGGGCCGAGCCAAATCACCCCTGATTCGTGCCCGAAAAGTTCGGGTGATTCGGGATGATGTCTCTTTGAATTTCCCGCCTTTTTACCTCCATTGATTTGAATGCAAAAAGGTCTGATGTGACGTCAGCTCGAATTTCGGGTCCCAGGGGCAAAATTGTGGGGTAGGGTGGTAGTGCCTAATGGATGGAGGCTACCACCCAAATTTCAGGGGAATTGGGCAAAGGTCTGATTTTTGGGGAATTTTTGAAGTTTTAGTTTTAGACCTTTTTGCATTCAAATCAATGGAGGCAAAAAGGTGGGAAATTCAAAGAGACGTCATCCCGAATCACCCGAATTTTTCGGGCACGAATCAGGGGTGATTTGGCTCGGCCCCGAAATTGGGCACTACCACCCCACCCCACTATTTTGCCCCGGGACCTGTTTTTCTTACCCGAACCGAATCGGGTGATTCGGGTAGCCCAGATTCGGGCACAGAACAGAACGGGGGTGATTCGGTTCGGGTCCCGAACCGAATCACTGAAAACCCGAACTGCACACCCCTAAAGTTGATGGCTCAAATGTTATATGGGGCACAGCTGGGACCCTATGATAACTATTCCCTCCTGGAATGGGTCCAAGTCAGGTTCTTAAGAACATTATATCTGACCCCAAAATATATTTCTAATGCAACTTTGAGATTGGAATTGGGTGTTATCTCAATAGAAGCCAGAGCTTGGTGTCTAATACTAATAAACTGGGCAAGAATCAACCTATTGCCCTCTGGTCTAATTCCCTTGTTATTATTGGATGGGAACTGCTTGAGCTGGTGGGAGAACTGTGTCAGGAAACTTCATACCTATGGTCTTTCACCTGAGGCAGTCGTTTCTGTTGGTTTGGACAGGGACAATGAACTTATTAAATGGTGGATCTGGGATATTGAGTTTAAGAAAGACCTGTTGAGGACATCTAGGTCATCCCACCTGCTCAATTGTGGGATGAGAACTCACCCAGCAGATTATCTCTTTCTCCTTATTTTCCCCAAACATAGATGGGCCTTTTTGAGGGCCCATATGAATGCCCTCCCTTCAGAATTCTTGGCTGGTAGATACAGTAGAATTCCAACTGAGCAGAGATATTGCCCCTGTAACTCTGATGAGATTGAGTCAGTGGCACATGTGCTCCTGCGGTGTGTCTTTTTTTATAGACCTCAGGCAAAGGTTAACTGGATGAATCCTACACCAAATATCTGCTAATAGATATGAATTCATCTATCACACACACAGTGGCAAAATTCAGTTGTTCTGCAATACGGGTTCATCGCAGACTGCTTGCTAATGGTTAGATCCAGTGTACAGTTATGTTAATATGGCTGTCTTTAAAATTTTTAAATGTTGTGTTATTGGTCAAAGGAATATATAAGACTGAAAGATTGGGCTTCTGAAGTTTTTGCTAAAGCTTATCACTGATATTCACTAGTCACTGAGGCTCTTCTCACGATCAAGTGAGAAGAGCCAAATCAGGTTTGCGAGGAGAGCAGGCTCTCTTAAGAGGGCTTACTGATCGTCTGTGGAGAGAGTGGGCTAAGCCTGCTCTCTCCACAGATGATCAGTAAGCCCTCCCTGGGCAGCTGCAGCGGCCGCCCACACGACTGCTGGCTCTGTCACAGAGCCGGCGGGGGCTTGGGAGTCCGGGGCCGTGTGGCCCCTGGAAGTTCCAGCATGCCCTGCGTGAGATGGAGGTGCCTGTGCCATGACATGGAAAAAGGCTAGTGGATCCAAGGAAGAAACATCTGGTGAATCTGGGGTAGAGCCACCAGTGACCCAGGAGACATTAGTGACTGCAGGTGGAGTGAGGATGCTGGCGGCCTCTGTCCAGCTCACTACTGCCAGCCCTCGCTGCCCCAGCATCTGATGTCAGATGCACCTGTGTCCGATGTCAGATGCAGGGGGTGTGGCCCTGTTAGTAAACCATTTGCAAGTAAATTTTGGCTGGCACTGCATTTGCAGCAAGACAGGCAGCGCCTCTCCCTGCTAGTGGAGGCAGCTCTCCCCCTACCGGCATTTGTTGGTCGTGTGCACGACCTCACAATCCAATTTGATTTGGTAAGAATGAAATTAATGTAAATTAATGGTGAAAGTTGCATACAATTGCCTCTATAGAACTTGGCCCATGATCTCTGCCATGAGACGAAAAGCATCAGGCAAGACTTGGAGTCTGTGACAGCAGAAAAATAAACATGTCACACTGTTAGGCCTCCTGGTTTTCATTGATTTTGGGTGGATAAAGGCTTTGTATCAGTTTATTAATACTATGCCTGCTCATCATCTGAGTATCATTATGGCAGGGTTCAAAAGCAATGCTAAACTACAACTTGCTATTACAGGCACAGGCTTGCACGTGCCCTCCACGCCCCACCTGGCCTTGTGTGCCATAGCATCTGAACTTCTGGGTTTTCAGCAAACCATAGTTTATCATTTTATCAGACAGGGGTTTGTACAAACTGCCATTTGCTCAGTTTGGATGAAATGGCAAAGTATAGTTTGCGAAGAACCTGGAAGTTAAGAAAAAGTAGTGGTGCACAAGGGGAGAGAGGAGAGAGTGAGGAGAAAGTCCATAAGTCCATGCATACTTATAACACCAAACCATGATTTGGCACTGAGTTTATATCTCAGGCTGCACAACTTTGGCCCTCAAGCTGTTTTTGGACTACAACTTCCATCATCCCCAGCCACAGTGACCATTAATCAGGGATTATGGGAGTTGTAGTCCAGCATTTGAATCATCATCATCATCATCATCATCATCATCTGCAGGAGGGCTGTAGTTGTGCAGTCTTTTTATATCTGAATGGGGTCTTTGAGACCTAAGATAAGCAGGATTCTTGTTTTGCTTGAAGGAATACCCATGTTTTATGGCAGCTGTTTTCTGTGATTGGTTGAAAGGGTGCAGATTTTCACTAAGTGTAACAGCAAACTAACAGCAAATATTAACAGATGTCAACAATCAGCATTCATTTTTATCATCCAAAAAATACCTCTTTAGGTTTAAGCAAAAGGCAATGCTTTTCTGAGTAGGATAAATGAAGTATATAGATTGCTGAGATAATGAGTTTTCCCTCTAATCCATCTCTGCCCTCCTAATGGCTCACAAAGTAAAGCTTAGGGGGAAATTTCTACTGAAATTCATTTTAATGTAGCCTACTTGATATTTGTCCACACTGTGCTGAATCTGCCTAGTGAGTATTGAAAAAGGTTACAGGTAAACAGGTAAAAAGGCAAACACAAGTTCTGTTTAATGGCTTTCAGCATTTGAAAAACAGAAGAAGTGAAATGGGCAGATATCTCTCAAGAGATAGGTTTTATTTTCCCCTCCACCAGTTCTTAAATGTCAAAATGTGCAATTTTCAAGGCTCTCTCTTTTTTGTGGGTATTTTTTTTGCTGTGCCGTCTGCAAATGTGTTTCTGACTGTTTCTGACTGACTCAGTGAAGCTGTTCCCATGATCACTGGAAAGCGGGAGCTTAGCCCACTTTCCAGTGGTTGTGGGAATCCCCAGGCTTGCAGGTGAGCCCAGTGCTCCCAAGGTGGCTAGCCCGCCTAAACCCCCCCCCCTTAAATGAGGTTAACGGAGCGAGTGCTCCGTTAACCTCATTTCGTTGCTTGTGTGTTGCCATGGTGTGTGGCGACACACGAGTAGACCCCCAGCCGGGAGGCTCAGGGGTCTCTCCAGGATGCCCTGCGTGAGCGTGTGGGGCATCCTGGAACTTCCGGGGGCCTAGCTCCGTGATGGCTAAGCCCACTCTCCTCACAGACCCAGAAGAAGCTCTTCTCACGGATTGTGAGAAGAGCTTCTGTGTTTCTGACTGTTTGACTTCTATGCTGCACTGACTGAATGTCTGCATATCATGCATGCCATGCCTTAGTGCTCTTGTCAGGAGTAAAGGTCTCATCCTTAAAATGATATTGTATTCTGTGTAAAGGAAGGTCCATGTTAACATGTGCTATTTACACACAGTATGGTGTGGGGATGAGTGTTGCCCTTGCTTGCTCTTCCCTTACATAAGCAACATCTTCAGTGTGAATCAGGGTCTATGCATCTAGATTCAACAAAAAGGCTGAAAACCCCAGCCTGCTTGGAACCCTACCACGGCATGGGACACATTTTGCTTACTTTCAGTGCCCTCTCTTACTTAAAAAAAGCAGCAGCAATGGAGGCAGGAAAGGAGGAGCAAGGGTTTCCAAACAACCCCTGGTGACCATTCCCAGAGTGATTCAAGCTGACTTTGGCTATTTGTCATATAATGAACCCAAGGGATATGAGGGAGCCATGTTTCCTTTATTCATATGTGGCTTTCATGTTGGAAATGAGAGCTTTTGCACCTTTTCAGAGGATCAGGGCATATGTGTTCCACAAGATGTAGATCTTAAAATGTTTACTCTAGTCTTTAGCCGAATGGTTGAAGGTGTTCTGCTGTTCTCAAGTAGTCAGGCGTATCTGAGGGGATATGGCATTAGGCCAAAGTCAGTGTGCTAGAAAATATTAGTCAGCAGTTACTGTAACAGGATAGTAAGAAAATGGTATGTCAGAATTGTATGAATTAATTTGATTGCCATCCAGACTAAATTACTCCTGAATAGTCCTGTAGAGTAACTCCTGAGTAGTAATTGAATCTGGATGTCAGCCAGATTCAATTCAAAAATATAAGATTCAAAAAATAGATTATTTTTATTTCTGAATTAATCAGACTTCCTGACTTTTAAAATAATAACAAATAGATCTGAATGCATTCCCATGGACTAACAGGGATGAATTTAGCCTAGATTGCTTACTTTGAAAAGAGACACCATCTCCAACCATCCCGATTCAGATGAACAGTCAGTCAAGCTTTTTGAAGTCGTGTTCCTGGGAAAGCCCCACCTTCCAGCTGCCATTGATTTTTGGAAGGAAATTTAGCCCTTTGTAGACGTTTCCCCCTCCCCCCCCCCGTTCACTGAGCTCAGAGAGAAAGGGAGTAGGAATGTGCCAGCTAGCCACACCCCTAGCTCAACATGCTTCTTGGCTCACCCCAGCCCCTAGTAGTTTTCACGCTCAGTGCTTATCTGTGGGAGAGTCCACCATCAGAGAATGGAGATGGGTGCATGTCTGAAGAGAGTCATGTCCCCCCCACCACTATGCATGTGTATGATAGCTAAAGCTGAAGACCAGCATACCAAAATGGTATTTAGAGAATACAATACACACATACATATCTCTGTATTTTTGAGAGACAGTGATTTTTGATACAGTGATTTCTGTATTTTTGATACAGTGGCTGATGTGTTGTGCAGAGTAACATGAGTGGTTCCTGTGCTGCTGCAGGTATCTAAAACTGGGTCCCCAGATGTTATTGGACTTCAACTCCCATAATCCACAACCAAAGGTCACTGGGGCTAAGGATTATGGGAGTTGAACTCCAATAACATCTGGGGACCCAGTGTTGAGAATCTGTGGTCTAAAATACCACCTGCACTGCTGCAGAACAGTTCTGTTCTGCGACTGCTTGAAATTGTGCACTCACAGTTGTGTGATGCAATGTCCATTGGAAACAACTGTGATTGTGCAGTTTTAAGTAGTAGTGGAACAGGGTTGTTCCACAACAGCACAGGTGATGTAACACAGTTCTGAATGCCTATGTTATGCTGCATGTGTCAATGATATGAAAAATCATAATGGTTTACAATTTAGAGTTATACGAACTGAGACTGGCAAAAAGAAACTGACATAAAATACATTATTTTAAATGCATTTGCCGATTCCCTTTCCCCCTTCGAACTTTCTTCCCAACAGCTGTCAAAGTGTTAAATGCAAATTAGATTATTTTACTACCAGCTCATTGCCTCTGCTTCTCTCAGACCTTTGAGATTGCCAGAGCTGCAATGGAGGTTTGTAGAGGGCAGGGGGAGGCAAGGCAGGAGGAGTTTTGGCAAGAGAGATGTTTTCTGGTGCTCACTGCTCCCTTGATCTATGGATAAAAACCTCAACATGAAATCAGATTGAAAACATCAAAACCGAAAAGTCTTTTCTTCCTCTGCATTGATAAGTTGGATTGCTGACTGAGGGAAGTGTGGTGGGAAGGCAGAAGGAAACCAGGAGCGGATTTATTTATTTATTTATTTGTTTGTTTGTTTGTTTGTTTATTTATTTATTTATTTATTTATTTATTTGTTTATTTTAACATATTTTTATACTGCCCAAACCTTACGTCTCTGGGCTAAGAGGAGGGCTACCAAAGCGGGTTACCCACTGGAGAACCACCAGGCTCGCCAGGATTTGTTTGTATATGAAAGGAAAGGATTGTGGCTTCATCCCTTATTCTGAAATCCTCCCTAAGTATATGCTCAGAGGCAACCTGCTCCTGAATGTTGTGTGTGTGGAAGACAGGAGAGAAGACCACAATTGCTCAGTGGTGATGGAAAGATGCTTTGCACATTCTCACAGGTACTAGGATCCCCCCTCAATTACAGGACCTAGCCTCGGTTTTGAAAACAGACTCATGGGCTGAACGCTGCTCAGGTCTTGGCACAAATACCATTAGGGCAGGGCTTGACAAATCCCAAATGCCAAGAAACCATGGTGCCTAGAAATTTAACTGTGGTGCCTAGACTAGAATATTCATATGTAGAGTTGTTTAGTAAAATCTTTATTTGCCCCAGGCTTCCCTGTTCTTATGTTACTTGAAAAAGGAGTTCAGTGTTGGCAACTGTATAGTGATGCATACTGGGGCAAAAATCCCTGGGGCTATTCTTACGATTGGGAAAAATCGGGCTAGGAAAGCCTAGCCTGATTTTTCCTGATCGTAAGAACCACCGGGCTCAGCTGCGAGCCCGGTGGTTCTCCAGTGGGTAACCCACTTTGGTAGCCCTCCTCTTAGCCTGGGTTTGGGGAGCGATTGCTCCACAAACCCGGGCTATCTGGTTGTGAGTAGCTGTGGTGTGGCTCCACGCTGTGGCTACTCACGAGGAGACCCCTGGAGGGGAGGCGAAAAGCCACCTCTTGGCTCTGGGGGTCTCACCGGCATGCCCTGTGCGCTCGCACAGGGCATGCTGGAGCTTGCGGGGGCCAATTGGCTCCCGCTCCCCCCAGCCCCCGCTGACTCTGTCACGGAGCCGGCAATTGTGTGGTCAGCCAATCCGACTGCCCAGAACTACTGCCCCAATCATTTGTGGGGAGAGTGGCCTTAGCCCACTCTCCCCGCAGTATAATCAAAAGCGGGTCTCACTGACCGTGAGACCTGCCTCCCTGACTTCATATATATGCTGATGGGGTCTGAGCTGTCAGTGAGGGATCTTGGGGTCATGGTGGACAGCTCATTGAAAACGTCAACTCAATGTGAGGCAGCTGTGAAAAAGGCCAATTCCGTGCTAGGGATCATTGGGAAGGGGACTGAAATTAAAAATGTTAATATTATCATGCCCTTGTACAAAACGATGGTGTGGCCACACCTGGAGTACTGCATACGATTCTGGTCACCACATCTATAAAAGGACATTGCAGAACTGGAGAAGGTGCAGAAGAGGCAACCAAGATGATCAGGGGCCTGCAGCACCTTCCTTCTGAGGCAAGGCTATAAGTCCTGGGACTGTTTAGTTTATAAAAAAGATGACTGGGGGTGGGGGATACATGAAAGAGGTCTATAAAATCATGCATGGTGTGGAGAAAGTTGAGAGAGAGAAAAATTTCTCCCTTCTAGTGCAACACTAGAACCAGAGGTCATCCTATGAAACTGATTGCCAGGAAATTTAGGATCAGCAAACGGAGGTACTTTTTCACACAATGCATAAACAACTTGTGGAATTCTCTGCCACAAGATGTGGTGACAGCCAACAGCCTGGATGTCTTTAAGAGAGGTTTAGGTAAATTCATGGAGGAGAGGTCTATCATCGGCTACTAGTATGGTGGCCCACAGGCAGGAGGTGAGGCCATGCCCTCTCTCATGCTATTACTCCCCTCCCTGCAACTGGTATTTAGAGGCTGGTGGCTGTAGGCCACGTCCAGCCTTGGAGGCCAGATGCCTCTATATACCAGTTGCAGGGATGTAACAGCAGAAGAGAGGGCATGCCCTCACCTATTGCCCCAGGGCTTCTCAGAGGCATCTGGTGGGCCACTGTGAAACAGGATGCTTGACAAGATGGGCCTTGGGCCTGATCCAACAGGGCTGTTCTTATGGGGATTATGATTAAAGAACATAGGAAGCTGCCTTATACCAAGTAAGACCACTGGTCCATCTAACTCAGAACCTCAGTATCTGTTGGGGTTCCGTTCTTTGCTACTATCACGGATAACAAAACCGTGGATACTGTGATATTAAGGCAGTGGGACTCAGGGAGTTAGGTTCCTGGAGGTGCTGCAAAGGGCAAGAAACAGTGGCAAAGGGCCTTAAAAAGGTGGCCAAAGAGCCACCTTTTAAGAGAGTTGGCAGAGCCCATCTTGTGGACATCTTGTGGCAGAGCCCATCATGCTCTGTGGGTCAGGCAATCCCCCCCAAAGTCCCCAAACCAGGTTCTTCCATAAAAAAAATCGCAAGGTGTTTTTTTTTAAAAAAACAAACAAGCCACAAAATGAATCAATCTTCTCCACAAAATGGCAGTCAGAAATGACCTTGAAGGTCACTTCCTGCCACCCCAAACCTGTGGATAAATGGAATTGACCCTTTTTTGCCCACCCACCCATTGCCTAGGATGGGTGTCAATTACCCAGCTGCTGATATGCAAAATCACAGATGCTGGATCTGTGAATGGTGAGGTTTGCCTTTATCGCCTACACACTGACTGGCAGCAGCTCTCCAAGGTTTCAGGCAGGAGTCTTTCCCAGCCCTGCGTGAAGATGCCAGGGATTGAATTTGGGACCTTCTGCATGCAAAGCAGATGCTCTACCACTGAGCCTTGGCCCCACCCCAAGAAGCCCATTTATCCTCCCCCTCCACAATGTCGGTCAGTAATTTTGTCCAGTGTCTGGCTCCTGAATTTTTGGGGTGGCTCCTATATTCGAAGAAAAGGTGTCAAGGCCTGAGTTAGGGGGAAGGAGAGAATCAATAAAAAGAGCTGCTGATCTCCTGAGCTGGGCAGGAGACTTGTGTGGGAAAAATACTGTTTGGGGGAAAAACTGCTAGAGGAAAAGAAACATGTCTTATGTGGAGAAGAGCAGAATGTGTGAATCTCTTACTGTTGCTTTTCTGGCAATGGAGGTAGGATCAATGCTTTATTTCTGTAGAGAGAGATGGGTTCAAGAATTCAGTGCCATAGATTCACTAACTGATCTTGGGGTAGTCACTTATTGCTTTGCCTTGGTGTTCCTCAGTTGTAAAATGGGACCAGGCTCCTTTCTAAATGGTATAAATGCAGTATAGTGTATGTATACATATGCATGTGTGTATGTTCTATCCATTTGACTATATCTACATCTAGATTACTTCACTGCATTTGTTGTCGGGAGGCATGCACTTTAATTCTTGCTTTCTGCTTGTGGCGCTCTGAAGTGTGGATGTGGTTGACCCAGACACTGTCCATCAGGCCATGCAGTTGGGCTGCCAGACTCTATCATGCATTGCACCCACTTGTGCACAGGAGCATGTCTGTTTTTATATGAGGAATGTTGGAGGGTATGTGTAAGAGCCAGTGTTGTGTGCAGAGTTAATGGGTGACATGATGAGGGAAATGATATTGCCTAATTTGTCCTTTTAATTCCAATGGGTCTTTAATTTCAATGGGCAGTGCCTAATGTCCTTTTAATTTTCAACGGGACTACTTTGAATAATTTTCTCCATTATCACAGCCAATATTCCCTCCTTTTTTCAAAATTAGAGTGTGGGTTTAACAGGATTTCCTCTTTTCCATTGACAATATTATTTTCTCGGAATTGCAGAAAATAGTTTGACCATTTGTCAAACTGTAAGTGCTCTCTGTCATCCTGAAAAATGTCATTTTGGCTGCCATCTTCAAACCACTGACTCTTGACTAAACCTGCTGAAAACTGTGGAATGATTCTGAAGTTATTGGTTTGAGAATCAGAGCCTGTGTATGTGATATTGTTTTAGCCCTGAATATAGTTCAGATTTTAACCTGAGAGCAATTGATTCACAATTATCACAGTTTTAAATGGTATGGAGTGATTTATGTCAAAATAAATACTGTGAGTTTAGTGGGATGAATTTAGCCTAGACTGCTTACTTTGAAAAGAGGCACACTTTCCCACTGTCCTGATTCAGATGAACAGTCAAGCTTTTTGAAGTAGTGTTTCAGGGAAAACCCCACCTTCCTGTTGCCATGGCTTTTAGGAAGGAACTTTATCCCTCTGCAGATGCTTTCTCCCCATGTTCACTGAGCTCAGAGAGAAGGGGAGTAGGAATGAGCTAACTAGCCACATCCCTGGGTCAACATGCTTCTTGGCTCATTCCACCCTAAGAGTTATAATTGTATTACTCTTGCATAGTACATTACACAAAAATTATTCACAGTTCTTCAAAAGAAAGCAATAATATTTTAGATGGAGTAAAATGGGCTGCAAGAACAGGAATACACATGATTGTTTGGTTTGGAACCCCAATACAGTTGTCCTATCATAATACTATCAAGTTCTCAATGTTAGGTTTATTTCTGATTCCAAGGAACAGTGCAGACAATGCAACAGTGCAGAACTGAATTTCATTTGTGAAAATGAGCATATACATATAAAACATGTTTAGATTAAATTGAGTTTTTAGTTTAACAGTTCTGAGTTTTAAGATCATTACAATAGGTCAATCCATAGGGTTTCAAAGGGACTTAAACAGCTTCTGCTTTTTAATTGCTTATGATTTCAATCTGGTGATTTTCCTTTGCATCATACTGTGGAGTTTCTCTCAGATTAGCAGCAAGCATTGCATGTTAAGAAGTGGTCATGCATGCAAGATTTGATAACCTGGATATGTCATTTTGACTGCTGTTTTTGTCTCCTTCAAAGCAATCTGTGTTGCATAATGGCTTTTTTCACCTTTAATTATCTGGAGATTAAAAAACCACACACATCCTCATCCATAATGGCAACCCAAGGGTTTATAGTAATGCAAGTGAAGGATGTGGCTTCCTCTCTGTTTGGATGATGCAGGATTGCTTTAAGCAGTAAGCTTTGTATTTTTTAGATAGCATTAGCAGCATCACTGATGTAGCTCTGCCAGCCTCTTTCGCTACTAGATGACTGTGACTGCACAGGGGAAACTATATTTGAGATCTGACATCCTGAAAGAAAGACACTCATCAGTTACTGATGGAGAGACCTGATGTTTTCTTTATTAGTCCAGAAGATGCCTGAGACATAAATAGCCAAGGGATGCTTTGTTATAAGGCAGGGTATGCAATCTTTGGGGATTCCTGGAACTAGAAAGGTCATGCATCTTGGAATCGGAGAACCTTTCCAGTCTCTAAGTCAGCAGGTATGGCCTTTATAGCAATATCTCCAAAACTGCCTTTGGGATGCCAGTACTGGCTCATTTAAAATGGGAGCAAGTCAGTGGACATCTTTATTGCTGGATTTGGTGCAGGACTGCTAATCTAAAATGCAAGAAGGCAGATATTTATAGTGTGTGTGCGTGTGTGTGCATGCCTATCTATCTATCTATCTATCTATCTATCTATCTATCTATCTATCTATCTATCTATCTATCATAGGGATTATCAGTGTTAATAGTATCTCAATAGGCCATTTTAATAGAGTGAGCTTGTATTTTGGTGGGTATACTGTTCTGCTTATGTCTGATAAAGCCTGTGTGCCAGCAACATGTTACTGAATATTAGAAATGTAGAAGAAACAATAACCTGGATTCTGGACCACATTGCATATAACACTGCCGTTTCAAAGTTCATTTGACTCAGGAGCATGTTAATTAGGACTGTACAGCACTTCCATGAAAGCACATTGCAAGCGGTCCATTTTATGTAAAAGGACAGGTTGCTGAAAGCAGCCTATCACACCAAATAACAAGGATTTCTTATTTCTGCAGAGAAGGCAGACCCTTTTTTTGAATTAGAGTAGTAGATGGAAACTTGATTTCTTTTTAAAGGGCTGTCTTGCTCCATTTTAAAGGCACTTTGTCAGTTATTTTCTTTATTACTGCTGGTGACAAATACAAACACAAGTGCTGCTTATGAGTGGGGTTGGTGAAGAATTTCAAACAGTTAATATTTTGCTACCATAAAAATAACGCTTGCCATAGGATGCCTTACTCTTTTGCATATAACCTTTGTCAACCTCATTGTTATCATAGGTGATGGAATTGAAGCAAAGTTTCAGAAATGGAAGGCAGCTGGGTCTACATTTTATGTAACCTTTAAACCACAACAGTGTCAACAGCAGCCTATTTTTGTGTACCGTGGGTGGGGGTAGGGAAAAGAAATTGCAAACCCCTTAATCAGCTTAAGCATGTTAGTTGCAAATGGTACTGAACAGCCAAAGGAAGGGGCTTTCGTTTGTGCATCATGCATTCTGTGTAAGGAGATTATATCTAAAAGTATACACAAATGTGAATCTTTCTTTCTTTCTTTCTTTCTTTCTTTCTTTCTTTCTTTCTTGGCAGCAGTTTAGTCTGTCACCTTCTCGGATTCTAATTTGCTTGCTGGACATTTCCATGGTAACCAATTAGAATATGTTTTAAAGGTGGAGGACAACTTTGCTTATATTTGTGCAACATGTCAGGTGCAATTGATGTTCAGTTTGATCCAGGAGCTGGGCATTTCTAACCCTGAAGCCTAAGATTAAAGGTTCAAGGGATCTAAAAGATCATGCAATGTTAGAGAAGGAGAAACATTTCAAAAGTGCAATACTTTGGCAATTTCCTGGAACTGAAAGGTTGGACATATATTAATGTTTTTCTGTAGCTGCTTATTTTCTGTTAGAAATGCATGTTAGTTACCCCAGCAGAGCTAGTCCTAAAGTTATGGCTCACCCAGGGGTCTGGTTCATTAAAGTGGCAATTCCAATCATTTTTAATTAAAACCCTATATTAAAACAAAATTTGGCTCATTGCTAATAGCTATAATTGATATGTTTCCTAATGTACTTATCCAGCTTATGTTTTGATTAACAGAAGGGAATATAAGCACATTCTTAAGCTTGATTAGTTTTGGAATGGTTTTGATGTTACTTTTTTCTGTTGCTACAAACCTTGTTTAATCTCTTAGAATTGATTTTTTTGGGAGAATTTTAATGCATTAGTTACAAGGAGTACATTCTGTTTCTTGGCAGCTGATTGGAATTCCTGAGAGTTTGGGTATTCTGGTGATTTTTCAGACTAGTCTAGATATACTTATAGTGACCAAATAATCTATGATGATGTAAAAATGAGCTGAAACTACTCACTGATTTTGGAAGTGTTTTCAGTGGTGTCAATCAATACATGTCTCCCTTTTTGACAATGTTTTGGTAGTGCTTGTGAAAATAATGATTTGCAGTGCACATTTTGTTCTCTCTCTCTCTTTTTGTCAGATGGCCTTCGTTTTCCCACACTGACATAATCAAACATCATATAATTGGCCTTTTAGTGCAGAAACATCATCCCATTCCCTGTTTGATCCCTGATTGGCTGGCATTGCCCATGTGCCTAATTCAGGCAGCATTGCCCTCTTTCTCAATTGAATTTGTTTGCCCTCAGTTATGTCATTATATAGGCAACTCTGGTTACAAAGCAACAAGATGTAATCTCGTTCACTATATGGTATGATCTCTGATGAACTGGGATCATCCATGTGACTAATGCAAGAAGAAGGGATGGGGGGAAACCCAGGGGGGAAAAGTCATTGAAACAGCACCTGATTGGAGAAACAATGGTATAGAACAGGATTAAAAAATGGATATTTTCACCATCCAGTTCTTTCTTTTGAAATGCTCCACTTTTCCAAATCATTGGGTTGTATCTTAACAATCACAAGTGGAAGGAGGTTCATGCCAATGTTCTTCCCCACTCTTCCTCCACACAGCAGCCCCCACCCTCATCCCAAACCTCTCAAAAAGCGGCTCCTGAGCATTAGGGGATACTGAGGAATGGGCTGCTGTGGAGGGAAGGGAAACCCCCCAAAGCACCGTGCAAGCAACTTCTGTAAGCAGTGCTTTGCTCAAGGAAGGTGCTCACACCTGGTTTTGAGGAATTCCCAGTGCACCCATCTCATCTTGTTTCATGGGATTCCCTGAAACTCAGGAGTAACCTCTGAGGGAGTCTGAGGGGCTGCTGTGCGGAGAAGCGAGTCAGGAAATTCAGTTGTGCAAACTTCCTTCTGCTTGCAGTTAGGATACAATGCATTACGTTTGGCTGTGTCAAAATGGGAGAATATTTATTCTAGCCCTAGAGCCCATGCAAGTGTACTGTTCCTGACCTAAAAACCATGATTTGGAGGATTGGGAATGTCCTTGACGTTCACACATGCTCATTATTTGCCTGTTTAGATTTGAAAGCAAACTATGGTTTGAAAATAACCTGATATGAAAGTAGTTTGCCGTTTTAGGTTGCAGACAAATGGTTGTGCAAGCAGTAGTTGGCCCAGTTAGAATCTAATGCCAAATGATGGCTTCCAACTAACTCAGAAGAAATGGAGGCAATCAGAGCAGTGTGTGGGCAGTGAGAGGAAGGAGTATGTGAGCACAAATCTTGGTGTTCTGTTTGAACTGAGCCCTACTCTTGAAAAATTGAGGTTTATTTATACTATCCTCCCTGAAGCTCCATTCTGTGCTCTGGTGACACTTTAGCTCTGTTCAGGCTTTACGTAACAGTGTAGATTGTCAGGGACGCAGCTAGGTAATTTCAGACTCCGGACCTAATGGCCTTATGGGACCCCCTCCCTTGTTACAGAGAACTCTTTATCAAAACCAGTTCTCAAAGCAGTTTACATAGAAAAATAAATGAATGAGGTGAGAGAGAGAAGAGGTCGGGCCAGCTAAGCTTAGTGTGACTCTTCCATCAAGTTCAGTAACAATCAACTCTAGATTCTAGACAGTAAAGTGGAGAGATAGGATCTCTAATCTAGCTAGCTAGCTGGATGCAGAGGGATGGTTTTTGCATCTCTGCACACTTTAGGCATGTGCCCGAAACATTTTGGAGGCCATTATGAAGGCCTCCGAACCGTTTTGGTGCTGGGGGTGGTGGTTGTTTCGGCACCAGCGGGGGTAGTACTTTAAGGGCGGGGGAGGGTGTACTCACCCCTCTCGCCGCATTCCCCCCCCCGCACTCTGTTATTTTTAAGCCCTCAGGGTGGCAGCGTTCCTCCCTGCTGCTCTGTTCCCCCCATTGGCCAGAAGTGGCTGGAAGTAGCGAGCGAGTGAGCGTGCGCACACATGATGGGCACATGCACGCTCTCTACTTCCGGCCACTTCCGGCTGATGGGGGGAACGGGGCGGCAGGGAGGAACGCTGCCACACTGAGGAGCTTAAAAATAACAGAGCATGGGGGGGGGAATGTGGCAAGAGGGGTGAGTACACCCTCCCCCGCCCTTAAAGTACTACTGCTGGTGCTGAAGATCTTCATGCACATCCCTAGCACACATGGTGCAGAGAGAGAGGAGCGTGTGTGTTGCAAGGGAGAAGAAAAGGAAAGAGGAAGAGGCCAGGCAGGCAGGCAGGAAGTCCCTGAAAGTAGCAATCTACATACCAAAGGGATAGTGTCAGAGCAATAGAGAAGGGATGACCAATGTCTTGACCCCTCTAGCCCTCTGACTCACTAATCTGTCCCACTCTGTCATTGAGACATGAGACAGTGCAGAGTCCTTCACTTGCAACAAAAACAATAACAGCTAGCACTTCTAGTAGTATTTGAAAAACAGGGTTTGAACCAATCAAAATTGTTCTGGGAAGAATTGGAAGGAGAAAATAAATAGTGAGTAGAATTAGTTGGGCTTTAAAATGATCAGTAGTAAAAGTCAAACTGACTTTTACTGCTCTAAGGTTTTCTTTTCTTTCAGTTTCTTTCAGTGTCACACAAAAATGTAAACACTTGTTTCTAGATACTTCATTCCATAGAACTTTTAGAACTGTGTTTTTGTAGCACGGTTTTGTTGATTATTTTTTAATTTGTTGGGCATCTTTTAGAAGCAGATAAAGGGGGCTGAAAGAGATGTGGGATCTCTGTGAGATAATTTGAAAATACAGCTCAGTGTCAGAATTGACAGTTGTGATAAAGAATCATTACCCTTTGCACTCATTCAAAATTTGAAAGAATTTAACACAACACTGAAGCTGCTGTAACAACAGAATATTTTATATGTAAGATTTAACACTTCTTGTCACCTGCCATGTGTTGCCTGTCATTCTTTGATGCCCTTTGCTAGCAATTGGTTGAGCTGTTGTGATGTCATGGAATGTTTCTGCTCAAAGTAAAGTATTGACAGGCATTACAGTTCTGTGAGAGAAGTGAAAGAGAGAGAGGGTTTGTGTGCTGTTTGCAAAAAAAGAAAAAGGGAAAAAAAGGAGGCCAAAGATGGGGTTCTGGACAGGCAAGGAGGCTTAGGTTTAGAAAATTGTATGGGAAAAGGGGCCATATGCAGTGGTTAGTAGGTGGGGGCTTGAAGGTGCAATAGGTAAAAAATATCAAGAAAAAAAGGGAGGAGAAGAAGAGTGTACAAAAAACACAAGTGTTGGGAAGAACATATAGGTCTAGGGACAGAAAGAACATTGTGCTTTTCACACCAGGGTAGAGATCCTGAGTTCATAGCAGATAGTTCAATGAAAATGTTATGAATGAAGCAAATTCCATGCTAGGGGTCATTAGGAAGGTTCTTAAAAAACAAACAAACAAATCTCCTTCTAAGATGAGGTGATGGTTTTAAGAGGGGAACATGGAGGACAAGTATATCAATGGCTGCTAGTTTTGACTACAATATGCTATCTCCAGATTCAGAGGCAGGATGTCTCTGAAAACCAGCTGCAAGGGAGCAATGGCAGGAGAGGGAATATGCCTTTATTTTCTGCTGGTGGGACAGTGTGGGAAACAGCAGGGCCCTGAAGCTTCAGAAGCTGGAGTAGTAGATATCAGAGGAGATAATGGAGGAGCGATCAATTTTACATTTTGATTCAAACTAACCAGGTAAACCTTTTGCTTCAGATCCTTTGTCTGTTGTATTACTCATATGCTTATTATGATTTTCTAAGAAACAAGAAAGAGAGCCAGAGTGGTGTAGTGGCTAGAGTGCTGGACTAGAACCGGGGAGGCCCGAGTTCAAATCCCCATTCAGCCATGAGACTAGCTGGGTGACTCTGGGCCAGTCACTTCTCTCTCAGCCTAACCTACTTCACAGGGTTGTTGTGAGAAGAAACCTAAGTATGTAGTACACCGCTCTGGGCTCCTTGGAGGAAGAGCAGGATATAAAATGTAAAAAAAAAAAAAGTTTCAGCAATCAGTAACTGAGGGATGCTGTTCTAACGGGACCTATACCTTCCTATAGGCATTCTTCAGTAAGAACAAACCATGCTTGAATATTATTAAGCATTAATGAATTTTGCAGCACTTCTGTGAGCCATAAATATTTTTCCAACAAGCTTTACAGAAATTATTCTTGTGCTTCTGGGGAGAATAAATTCTGATAAGCAGAGCAAGACACCTTCATACCATGCTAGTGTTTAAAAGTGGTCTCTCTCAGACCTTTTGAGCAGTACCTTCTGGTTTGTGCCCAGTCAGACCTTTTTTTTTGAGGAAGAAGTCACTAAGGCTGAAGTTTTGTGCTTACTTTCCTAGGAGTAAGCACAACTGAACACGCTGGGACTTGTGTCTGAGTAAACATGCATTGGATGGCAGCATAAGGCTCAATCCTAAACTGATTTCCAGTGCCAGGGTTCAACACTGAAGCATGATGATGACAATGATTGTTGATGCTGATGCTGATGATGCTGTTTTTCTACAAAAAGTTCTCAAAGCAGCTTACATAGCAAAAGGAATGAGGAGGTGGTTTGCAATCTACAGTAAAAATAAACACAAGAGAGGCATGAGCAAACAACCACTGGAGGGATGCTGTGTGGGGGTTGGATTGAGATAATAGTTCTGAGCCACCATTTTATAAGGTGCTTTTTTACCTAGTTAGCAAAGCATAGCAAATAATTTAAAATATGCCTTGGAGGGGTGTGAGTGTCCCATTCCTTAAGGGCCACCACTTAAGCCATTCCTGCCCCACATCAAGGCTCTCCACACAAGCAATATGGAGAGCTTTACCGAGCTCTGTGGGGAGAGCGGACGTAGCCCACTCTCCCCACAGATGAGCACCTGCTCATTGCTGGGCGGCAGGATTGGCCACCCAGACAACTACTGGCATCCTGGGGAGACCCCCGAGACTGAAAATCTCCTCGTGAGTCACCGTGGCATGGAGCTGCGCCGTGGCAACTCACAATCGGGAAAACAGGGTAAGCAGAGCGCTTGCTCTGCTAACCCCATTTAAGGGGAGGGCTTCTTTGGTGGCTAGCCGGTGGTTCTCACACAGTGGTTCTTTAGCCCGGTTTCCCCCCATTGTAAGAATAGCCTCAATGAGTAACCTCGGCCCTCACACAGCTAGGATTAGAGATTAGGGTTCCTAGATCAGAGACTGTGAGCCTCCTCTTAAGATCTGTGAGAATGGTTCCAGAGCAGACTGCGGGGGAAGATGGGTTAAACCTACCTTCCCAGAGACAATCGTGGCGGCATTGCTGAGCACACTCCCTGTGCGCCCAGATGATTACCCGCGCACCCAGAGAAAGCGGTGGGCTGGGTGCCAGGATGTGTCGTCTCAGCCCCCAGAAATACCACCATGCGCCGTGTGAGTGCACGGTGCATCATGGGGATCCCCCCTCCCCTCCCCAGGCTCCCCACAGTCTGGCAGCTGCAGCTGTAAGCAGCCGTGGCAGCCAGACTGCGAGGAGCCTGGGGAAGGGAGATCCCCATGATGCGCCGTGCACTCACATGGTGCATCGTGGTATTTCTGCCACACAATCCAAAAAATGAGGTTAAGGGAGCTCCCTTGGCCCGCTTTCCAGGGATCGTGGGAATAGCCTCTCTGTGTTTGGCTTTGATCAAGGTTCATTCTTTGTTGTAGGGCGCAGGGCATGCTGGAGGGCTTTTCAGCCTCCCGGACGGGGGTCTACTCATGAGTAGCCATGGCACGGAGCCGCGCCGTGGCTACTCATGATTTTAAAAACCGGGTTTTCAGAGCACTCGCTCTGCCAACCCAGTTTAAGGGGCGGGCTACCTAAGTGGGCTGGCCTGCGAGCCCGGTGGTTTACACGAGCAGCAAAAATTGGGCTAGGCTCTCCTAGCCCGATTTTTGCTGCTCGTGGGAATAGCCTCACTGAGCAAGGTCCTTGCAGGTCCTTGTAAACCTTTTATTTGAAATAAAGCTTAACGTTGTTATGGAAGGCAAAGAGACTTGATGTAAACAAGATAGCCAATGGAACTCTACCATCAGCACAGCATTCTGGGATCAGCATGCTGTACTTTCTCCTGAAGTGGGACAGGGAGGACAATTTCCTTCCCTTGCAGTTTTTTGAATGGTGAGGGGATATTTACCCTCATGGTTTAAAGGACCCTTTGTTTGGCAGGTGGGGAGAGTTGAGCTCCTCTGAGCCTAGCCCCCTTTCTCTTCAGCTTAACTCTCAGGGCAACTCTGGGGCCCCAGGGGTCTTGAGGCATAGTCTGAAAATATGTGATACAGAAGCCTTGCTGAAAGTAAGGAAGTCCAGCTAGGTTTGGTTAGTGTTTGTATGAGTGACCACCTCGGAATCCCAGGTATACCTCCCATGACGGAAGAAGGCAGGAAGTAAGTGTAATAAAATAAGTACATAACTCTCCAGTCTGCTGTGAACTGATGCCTGCATACACTTTTTTGCAGAAAGGTAGCACACATGTGCAGCTCTCAACTCCTGCCAGGGCTTTTTTGGTGGAGGCGGGGGAAGGGAGGGTGGTGGTGATCTCTTTCCAAACCCAAGATTTTGCCTGCATACCTCAGTGCACCTATTCTGTATGCAAAGAACCCATCTCTGCACTCTTCTTGAATCCATGTTGGTGCCTGGCACATCTGCATGCAAAATGCCCACTTTACTAATAAAGGAGCAATCCAGAGGCTGTGGAACAGTCCCTTGGAGTAAGGAAGTGGACTTCCACTTGTGCAACACTCTCTTGATTCAAGTGCATATCTTGGTGCAGATATGGTATTGCATTGTATTGCTTTCAATGGGCTGTGCAATTAGAATGTGGACTGGGATGTGTTTCCAAATCTTAATGATGGGGATCAATGGGTGAATTTTTCTTTTTGGAGAATAAGCAGGTATTCTCTCTTGATGGCTTCAGAAACTCACCTGTCACGAATAACTTCTCCCCCCACTTCATAAACTAAAGCTAACAGGAAATAAAATACATTCCTCTACAGTGCGCAAAATAGATGTAGTTGCTACCATGAGCAAAATCTGCAGTAAAACATGACTGAGAGACAGAGGGTCATGTATTATAGGGCATGAAAATAAAACTCCCAGGAGGCAGCAATACCAAGTCTGATTATGGATCCAGTTGGCTATGTTTTTGCTTCTGCTTGTTCGAGCTGCTGCTGTTTAGATCTAAGCCTGTCTAGATCATTATTTCAGTTGTGTGACTTGAAATTTTTATCATTGTGTTATTTACTGAGGCTACTTCAGTCTTCATCAGTGTTTGGACTTTCTGTTCTGGTCTGACAGAATCCTCCTCAAAGCTCTGGCTAAGAGGTACAGTTAAATGTTGCCTCTCCTTCTTTGATTAATAATGTCGCCCCCTGTACTTTGGGGCTCCAAGGTTTGGCAAAACAGGGTTATTCACTTACTGAAGGTTTACCTGGCATAGCTTTGATTCAGCATCACGAATATAGATACAGCAAAAAGCTATTGTCATTCACATCCTCAGGATTTTTTTAAAAAAGCCTCACACAGAGCAAGATTTAATAAGGAAACATGAAAAAGTGCATCACTTACCATACTAATGAAATTTGACAAGACATGATGAGTTTGCTATTTTTGCCTTTTGTGTTCTGGGGAAGAATGATGATTGGGTATGCTTTTATTTTTCTGTTGGATATGATCTCTTTCTCTTCACAGTATTTTAAGACCAAGAGGAGGCTATTCTCACAATGGGGAAAAACTGAGCTAAAGGAGCCCAGCCCATTTCCCCTACATTGTGAGAACCACCGGGTTCGCATGCAAGCCCGGTGGTTCTCTGGTGGCTAGCCTGCCAAAATAGCCCTCTCCTTAACCCAGGTTAGCGGAGTGAGTGCTCCACTAACCTGGGTTTTCTGATCGTGTGCCGTCATGGTGGCGCATGAGAAGACCCCTGCCTGGAGGCTTAAACAAGCCTCCCAGTCCCGAAGTTCTCCCCAGGATGCCCCGTGCACGTGCGTGGGGCATCCTGTGACATCCGGGGGTTGGGCGGCCCCCAATCCCCACTGCCCCAGCCAGCTCTGTGACGGGGCCGGTAATCATGTGGGCAGCCGATCGGCCTCCTAGGGATGGCTCAGTGATCGTCTGTGGGGAGGGGTAAGTTAAGATCGTGAGAAGAGCTTTGAGCTGTCTTTTGGGCCTCTATAGAGTTGTGTCTTGAAGATGAATGGAAGTAGGTTTATACTCAACCCTCTTGCTTTTGCTTTTTTGGGTCTTGAGTGCCTTCCTTTGCTGCGCCCAAAAGACAAAAGCTGTGTTGCATCTGGGCTTGGTACAAACTAATTCCTGCATTAATTTTGTGTGTAGTTTGTCAGCTGTGATGAACACACACAGAGGGACAGCCATATTAATCTGTTGCAGCAAAAGCAAGTCACGTGACATCTTCAAGAGGAAGAAATGTGTGTTAGCATAATCTTTTGTGGACTGTCACCCATTTCCTTGGATGCCTAAAGTTTTATTATTATTATTTATTTTACATTTTATATCCCGCTCTTCCTCCAAGGAGCCCAGAGCGGTGTACTACATACTTAAGTTTCTCCTCACAACAACCCTGTGAAGTAGGTTCGGCTGAGAGAGAAGTGACTGGCCCAGAGTCACCCAGCAAGTCTCATGGCTGAATGGGGATTTGAACTCGGGTCTCCCCAGTCTTAGTCCAGCACTCTAACCACTACACCACTTTGACTCTTTTATCCTTAAGGTAACGAAATGGACTCTGGTCCACAAAAGCTTATGTTAAAATTAATTTGTTAGTCTTTGAGGTGCCACAATTTACATGTGTTTATTATGCTATATTAGAACTGCAGTGAGAAGTTATCCCTAATCTTGCAAGATTGGTTCTTCTCACTATCAAACATACGTTGGAGGAGTGGCCAGCTAGGCAAGGATTCTGGAGTTGTGTGTGCCTCTGATAATGGACCATATGGGCAAAGGGAAAGCTGGTTGGAGGACTGGGAAGTGATCGTGTGCATGAAGCAATCCTGGTTGGTCAGTGTGGGCAGTGGACCTCCTCTGTCCTAGATCAAATCTCAGATTATCAGTGTTGGCTGCCTGTGCTGACCAAATGGGATTTCTTCACATATACAATCTCTATATGCAGCAGAACAGTCACATATGGGCCTTGTTGCATGCAGCATTTAACTTTCTACATGGGAATGACTTCTGTTTAAGTAATTTCTGCTGTGCAAAGCTGGTCTTAATCAACATGCAAAAGAGCCATATTAAGAACATAAGAACAGCCCTGCTGGATCAGGCTCAAGGCCTATCTAGTCCAGCATCCTGTTTCACACACTGGCCCACCAGATGCCCCTGGGAATCCCACAGGCAAGAGATGGGGGCATGCCCTCTCTCCTACTGCAATTGGTATTGAGAGGCATCTTGCCTCTGAGGCTGGAGGTGGCTTGTAGCCCTCAGACTAGTAGCCATTGATAGACCTGCCCTCCATGAATTTATCTAAACCCTTCTTAAAGCCATCCAGGCTTTTGGCAGTCACCACATCTTGTGGCACAGAATTCCACAAATTGAAACAAATATAATTACAAGAATCTCTGGTTTTGTTCAGGCAGAGCTTATTTTAATTCCTATAATACTTGAAGCATTCCAGCATTAAACAGAGCTGACCAAATTCAAACTATTGGTAATAAATGAGATTCCAAAAAGGTAGGAAGACAGGTTAGACATAATGGTGGTGGTTAATAGAATTTATTGACAGTTGGCATGTCTCTTTCTGGGTATAAATAATACATGCAAACAGTGAAATCTACATTAATGTACTTTATGGCAAATCCAGTGATTATGCACATAAATGTGAAGTAATAGACTTATTTTTGGATTTGGGTCTGGAAAGATGGATTTCAGTCATAGCTTACATGTAATAGCCTTGAGCAAGTTCTTGCCCTCAGTTTCTTGTTGGTAAAAGGAGTAATAAAGATTTTCCTCCTAAGGATGTTGTGATAAGAAATTAGTGAAGCACTTGCCATAGTAAAAATATTGTATAGGTAATAATTAAAAATCAGGGATGCCTGAATATTCTTCATTTGTAAGATGGTGCAGACACAACTCCTGATTTTTGACCTAGCAGAAGCTACATCAAGTTGTATTCTCCTTGTGTAGTCAGAGCATTTTAATCTGAAATTAAGATAGCCTGGAGTGCTTGAGTCATGCCAGTTTATTTTTAAACCTTAGCATGTTTATAGGCTCTGATATCCCCACCCCCAGTATCAGACTTTGTGCATGGAAAATTCAAAAGGAATATCAACCAATAGTTTTTCTCCCTTCAAAATGTAAAAATATATTTGTGTATTCCTCATTGTCATGGACAAAGAGCTAGATGCATTAGTTATGATTTCTTACTGCACAATATGAAATCAAATGCTGTTGGAGGAGCTAGTAGGCCATGCCTTCCCCAAACTCTCCTTAAGCATGACAATTTTTAAAGATTTGTGTCTTTCCAAGAGACTGGGTAATATTAGTCTCTCTCTCTCTCCCTCCCTCCCTCCCTCTCATGCCCTTAGTGGGTTGTAATGTCCCTTTTAATTGCCATTTTGGCATTTTAACTAGTTTCACTTGCTGGTTTTTAGAGAGAGTGTCCTTTTTCCTGCTGTTTTACTTACAATTATCTGTATTGCTTTTTATTGCTAGCTGCCTTGAGGTTATATGTTGGTGCAGAAGTCTTATAAATAAACAAATAAACACAGGAGCCCTGTGTGGGGGTGGATGAAGTGAGCAAATGAATGTATGGGTGGGGAGGTGCTAAGAATGTGTATTAGTAAGAGTCCCGTAGAAAGAAGGAAAAGAGTGAAGGACTGAGTTGTGCTGTATTCGGGGAGGGCATGGACTCTGTGCATGGGTAGGAGGCGTTGTGTTTGAATGTGTGAATGTAAACCTGCAAACTCTAAAAGGGGAGGGCCTGTGTCATGGGGCAGGGGAAAGCATGAGTGCATTTGTGGGTTGAGGGAAAGAGGAAGAATGTTGGCACCTTGAAGAGGAAGGAAACACGGTATAGGGGGAGATAAAGATCCTGGGGCAGATGTTCTACAGCAGCGATTGCCAAGCTGAGTCATTGATCTATAGCTCTCATCATCCCCAGCCACAAATAGCCAGGAGTTATGGGAGTTGTAGTTCAACAGCTGGAGGGCCTCAGATTGACCAGTCCTGTGGTAGACGAACAATGGGTATCCAGCCACAGCACAGCATCCTTCCAGTGGCTGTTGCTGGTGTCTATCTTATAGCAATAGCAATAGCACTTACATTTATATACCGCTTTATAGCCAGAGCTCTCTAAGCGGTTTACAATGATTTAGCATATTGCCCCCAACATTCTGGGTACTCATTTTACCAACCTCGGAAGGATGGAAGGCTGAGTCAACCTTGAGCCCCTGGTCAGGATCGAACTTGTAACCTTCTGGTTACAGGGCGGCAGTTTTACCACTGTGCCACCACTTATGCTTCTTTTTAGATTGTGAGCCCTTGCGGGACAGGGATCCATCTTTATTTATTGGTATTTCTCTATGGAAACAGCTTTGGGAACTTTGGTTGAAAAGCGGGATATAAATATTCTTTGTGGTTATTGTTCTGAGGGTGTTCAGTATTTTGATACACAGGATGATGGGTGTTGCAGTTCAGCCATGTGTTGCCTACCCCGCTATAAACCATGATCCTTACACATCAATATTAAGCTGTAGGGTAGCAAAAAGATAGAAACGAACCTTGCGTGAAGTAGGTAGCAGAGTTTGTTGAGTATGCAGACCTTGAGGCTCTGCACACCATGTGTAGAGCCTAACCGGGCTCTGCGGGCAGAGTGGGCTTAGCCCACTCTCCCCACAGATGAACAGGGAGCTCACCCTGGGTGGCTGGATTGGCCACCGACACAATTAATGGCTCCGTCACAGAGCCTGTAGTGGCCCCCGGGAGTCCCAGAACGCCACTCGTGAGTATGCAGGGCATTCTGTGGATACCCCCAAGGTCGGGAGGCTTGCTCTAGCCTCTCAGACCCCTTCCTTGTGAGTTGCTGCGGTGTGGAGCTGCACCGCAGCATCTCATGATTGGGGAAACGGGGTTAGTAGAGTGCTCGCTGCGCTAACCTTGTTTAACCGGGGGTGGGGGTTACTTAGTGCGTTTTGCTGCCAGGAGCCACACAACTCTTCTCACGATCCGGGAGAAGGGCTCATGGACGGGCTGCAGGGAAGGGGGGGTTAAACCTACCTTCCCCGCAGATGGTCATCCTTCCTTACCTGGGTAGGCAGATCACCCGGCCAGATGACCAGCAGCTCTCCCAGCAGCTCTGAGTGTTGGGGTGCTGGGATGCGCTGCTATGCATCCCCCCATGCTCCAATAATGCACCACATGAGTGTGCGGTGCATTATGGGAATCCCCTCTCCCCGTGTGTGCGCCTCACGAGTGTGCGGGGCATGCATTAGCCGTGGCTGACACGAGTTAAAAAATGAGGTTAAGGGAGCCCTTGCTCCTGTAACCTCATTTTAAAGGGCAGCTAAATAGGAGGGTTTGCTGCCATGTAGCCACCAAGACTGGCCCAATCTCGGTGGTTCACACACATGTGCAAAACTGTGCTGGGCTGGCTCCCTTAGTCTGGTTTTGCATGTGCGTGTGAATAGCATCCATGCGTTTTTATCCTGAGAGACTGTTCTTATTTGTTTTGTGAATTTTAATTCTTTTTATACTGTTTACTGTATACATTTGTTCTGTTTTCTAACTTTGTACATCACCTACAGATGCATATATCAGGTCGTATAGAAATATGACAGATTACAGGACAACAAACCTTATTAATTTAACCCAAATCTGCTTTAGATTTGGGTTAAATTTGGGAGATTTTGGCCAGACTATTTAGATTTGGGAGATTTTGGCCAGACTATTAGGTGGTTTTGAATCAGTTGCTTATGCTGGAACCATCAAGGACCTTGGGATCTGGGACTGTTGTATCACTGAACAGATCATTTGTATGGCTCCCAGTTGCACATAAGAACTTGGATGGGACTTCAGTATGATAATGATAATTGTAACCAGTGGTTGAAATGCTGTGGTGCTTTTGCATAGACAAGTTCTGCTTGTTTCCGAGGAACTTGTTTTTGAATATGTGAAGGCAGCAGCACACCTCAGAGGACTTCTAATAACTCAACTATTTGATGAGGCTGTTCTCATGCACAGCCTAATCCGGGGTAGGGTTGGCAAGCCTGGGTTAGGCTGCACGTGTGGGCCAGCACCGCCTAGCCCACCGCAGTCATGCACACAAATAGAAGGAAAGAAGGTTGTTCTTGTGACTGGGGCAGTGGCAGGAAGGGTGGGTGGGGTGGGAGGAGGCAGGTTGGACCTATCTTCCCCCCCCCAGATGATCACTGGCATAACCAAGCCATGCACCTCATGCATCCACACAATGGGCACTGTCTCAGGGCATGTGGCATCCCGGAGGCCAGGAAAACGAGACCCAGCCTAAATGCATCACACAAGCAGCACAGTACATTGGGGGATTCCCTCATGAGTCAGGTGCTCTAGGCACCTGACTCTGTGTATGCTCAGGCTGCATACAGCCCAAGCATACACACAACCTGGGCCTTGGGTTGAAGGGTGTACTGGCATGTGTATTGAATTCTTGAGGGTGTCAATGGCTGATTTTTAGTTGTGTAAAATGACTATTAGGCAATGCTACTAAGAGAGGGCATCTCTTTGATTAGTGCAGACAGTTTGGGAAGGCAATGAATATCATACCAAAATGCTGAAAAATTAAGCCTGTGTTGCACCAAAAACTAGTGTTTAGAAGAAATGATCTTGAACGCGATATTTCAGCTGATTCAACAGGTTTATTCAGAAGTAAGAATCAGGCTATGTGAATTATTTTATTCGTGAGAATTTGATATGTGACTCTTCAATTCAAGGGCTCTTGGAGTTGTGTACACAATTTAAAGCAGCAAAAACATAAAATTTCTGCGAACACCTCAGAAAGAACACCTACAGTTTGTTTTATTATAAAACCAGCAGTTTTATTCCTGACTTTGTCTGTCCAGAGGTTTGATGATTGCCTTCCTGCAGGTATTGAAAGCTGAGTCATAGAGTGAAGGAGCAACTGCTGGTGTCCGGTTATAGATCTTCTCACCAGCTAAAATGTCATCTTCCACATTTTTTAGCCTATTTTCCTTAAGGAAAGTAAGTTTATGAGATCACCCTGCATCCTGTGTCTCTCTCTCTGTGTCTCCCTCTATCAACTTTGCAATGCTTGGACCAGTATGAACCAAATTGGGTACAGCTGTAGGGACACCTAAATGGTGTAGGTTGTGATGATTTCAATTCAAGGTGGCGAACACATACACATTTGAGCTGCAGGTGGGCTTACTTGTAGACTGTCTAACTGATTTGAACCAAATTTTGAACAGTTGTAGTGAGTGACACATAGGGACACCTCAGTGGCATAGTTTGTAATGATGTCATCCACCCCATTCAAGATGGCAGATGCATGAACGTTTGAGGCTTAACTGGGCTAACTTATGAACTGCCTAACCGATTTGAACCAAATTTGCTACAGCTGTAGGGGACACATAGGGATGGCTCGGGGCATAGTTTGTGATAATGATCTGCCCCAATTCAAGATGGCTGATGCATGAACATTTGAGGTGCAAGAGGGTTAACTTGTGGACCACCTAACTGATTTGGTCAAAATTGGTGCAGTTGTAGTGAGTGACACAAAGAAACACCTCAATGGCATAGTTAGTGATGATGTAATTTACCGCTATTATTATTACTATTTCTTGTTTACACAGTCAATTAGGTGTTATTAACTGGTTTGTTTTATCCAGACATTGAGTCCTGCCCAAGGACCTGGGATGGCTGTATTTTATTATCAATATTGTTGAGAGAGAAAAAGAGAGAGAGAAATAATAATAATAATAATAATAATAATAATAATAATAATAATATAATATGGAGTTTGGACTAGACAAGTGTGCTGCATTAATAATGAACAGAGGAAAAAATAACAAAAACAGAAGGAATAGAACTTCCCAATGGAAGCAACATCAAGAACCTGGAAGAGAAAGAACATTACAAATACTTGGGCATACTCCAGGCTGATAACATCTCACACACTGAAGTGAAAAGAAAAATTGGAAGTGAATACATCAGGAGAGTTAGAAAAATCCAGGAACACCATACAAGCCATAAACACCTGGGCTATACCTGTTATCAGATACACTGCAGGAATAATAGACTGGACCCAGGCAGAGTCAGAGATGCTAGATCATAACACCAGGAAAAGAATGACCATCAGTCATGCTCTGCGCCCCCACAGTGATGTAGATAGGCTATACCTCCCTCACAGCTCAGGTGGAAGAGGAATGCTGCAAGTCTATCAAACAGCAGAGGAGGAGAAAAGAGGCCTTGAAGAATATATCTAGGACAGTGAAGAAGGTGCACTTAAGATGGTCAATAACGAGAAACTATTAAACACCAATGAAACAAAGCAGACATACAAGAAAGAACAAGTCAAGAACCGAGCAGAAAAATGGAGAAATAAGCCACTGCATGGTCAATATTTGCACAATATAACTGGAAAATCAAACATCACCAAGACCTGGCAAAAATGGCAACTTGAAGAAAGAAACAGAGGGTTTAATACTGGCTGCACAAGAACAGGCACTAAGAACAAATGCAATAAGAGCAAAAGTAGAAAAATCAACAACAAACAGCTAGTGCCACCTTTGTAAAGAAGCAGATGAAACAGTGGACCACCTAATCAGCTGTTGTAAAAAGATCGCACAGACTGATACAAACAAAGGCATGACAAGGTAGCAGGGATGATAGACTGGAACATCTGCAAAAAATACAAGCTACCTGTAGCCAAACATTGGTGGGACCATAAAATTGAAAAAGTAGTAGAAAATGAAGATGCAAAAATACTATGGGACTTCCGACTACAAACAGACAAACATCTGCCACACAATACACCAGATATAACTGTAGTCGAGAAGAAAGAAAAACAAGTCAATATAACCGACATAGCAAAACCAGGGGATAGCTGAATAGAAGAAAAAGAAATAGAAAAAACCACCAAATACAAAGATCTACAAATGGAAATTGAAAGGCTGTGGCAGAAGAAGACCAAAATAATCCCAGTGGTAATTGGTGCCCTAGGTGCAATTCCAAAAGACCTTGAAGAGCACCCCAACACCATAGGGGCCACAGAAATCACCATCAGCCAATTACAAAAAGCAGCTTTACTGGGAACAGCCTATATTCTGCGACGATATCTATAATAATAGCAACAACATTGATAATAAAATTCAGCCATCCCAGGTCCTTGGGAAGGACTCAATGTCTGGATAAAACAAACCAGTTAATAACACCTGTCTGACTGTGTAAATAAATAAATTAATAAATAATAGATTGTTTCTATACCACCCTTCCAAAAATGGCTCATGGTGCTTTACACAGAGAAATAACAAATAAATAAGATGGATCCCTGTCCTCAAAGGGCTCACAATCTAAAAAGAAACATAAGATAGACGCCAGCAACAGTCACTGGAGGTACTGTACTGGGGGTGGATAGGGCCAGTTACTCTCCCCCTTCTAAATAAAGAGAATCACCCCATTAAAAGGTGCCTCGTCTCCAAGTTAGAAGGGGTTTCATCTATTCAGGATGGCAGACATGTTAATGTTTGAGGCACAAGAGGGCTAACTTGTGAAAAGCTTAACTAAGTTAAACCAAATTTGCTGCAGCTGTAGGGACACATAGGATGGCTCAAGTGGCTAGTTTGTAATGATGTTATCCTCCCTGATTCAAGATGGCAGCTGCATGAATGGTTGATGCACAAGTGGGCTAACTCGTGGACTGTCTAATTGATTTGAATCAAATTTGGTACAGTTGCAATGAGTGATACATAAGGACATCTCAATGGCATAGTTTGTGATCCACCCCCATTCAAGATGGCAGATGTGTGAACGCTTAAGGCTGAAGAGGGCTAACTTGTGTAGATGGTAGTTATTAATTAAAATTATAGTGAAAGGCAAGTAGGCAGATTAGTTTTTACCAGAACAACTTGTTTTCTCTTCTGATGGTTACAGAAGATTAGCTATGGTGAGAAATATATCTACTATCTACTATGGTAAGAAATATATCTACCAGCTGAACAGTAGATGGAGAAAGTGGGCCAGTGGCTTCTCCTTCCCAATGAGCATGAGATGCATCTTGTATCTATGATTTTCTGTTAATAATGTAACATGCAGATCTGCCCTACAAGTTGCAGCACAGACACCACTTTAGAGAAGCCATCTGAAGACGCCTTGTTTGCTGCCATATCAGCTAAAAACAGTTTTGATTAAACTGCTGAAATAATGTCTATGTTTGGTATTTTGCTGTACTCTTCTCCCTACTGAATTTCAGCTTATTTATGAGCATGCTATATATTCAAATACTGATTATACCGATAAGCTCTGCTAATAGGACAAAGGGGCACCTTTGAAAGTAATGACTCTCTTATATTTAGTAGGGGGGGAAACAGCTGTCCCTATTTAGCCCATCATAGCAAGCCTTCCCAGGGGGCTGTTGCTGGTGTTCTCCTTGCGTTTCTTTTTAAATTGTGAATTTCTTTGAAATAGGGAACCATTTCCTCATTCCTTTTGCTATGTAAACTGCTTTGAGAGCTGTTATTGTTGAAAAGCTATATATTAAGGTTAGTAATAAAGGTCTGCTAGCTTCCTCGCCAGCTTCTCAGTAGCTTTGCTACAGATGTAGCCTATTTTGGTTTGGAATGGAGTGCAATTGTATTCAAACAGCATTGGAAGGACACTACTGTTCTTTGGGACAATGAGTGAAAGGACAAGCCACATCCAGAGTGTTGCTTTCCTTCCCAAAGACATTACATTTCCTGTTGTTCTCCTGTTCTTTTCAGGAACAGCATAATAAAGGTTTTGGAGGCTTTCCAAAAGTTAGTAGTTGATGGAGCAGTGGGTGCTTTATTTTCTCCCTTTTAAAAATTCAGCAGACTTTGAAGAAAACCAATAAATGTCTCAGACAGCCTAGTGCACTGTTAGTTGAAAATAGGACTAGGCGGTATGCAATTTACACATTCCGATCAGGCTGGTGCAAAACTTACAATGCAGGAACATGCTTGGATTTGAAAACTGCATTGACATATCAATATGGGGTTGAGAGCATGTGATGTTAAAACGTACCCTAGTAAGAAATATATTGAGTAAATTGTAGAAGCTTCTGCAAGCTTCTGATTGTAGCATTTACATGTTCATATCTTGTGAGCATATATTATCCATGTATGGAAGAAGTGTCCCTGATTCCCCCCCCCCAACAGTAATGGTATCATTTATGGACAGAAGAGGGAAAGTGTTTCTCAAGGACCATGATTTATGGGTAATTATAAAATATTTGCTCATACCAAAATAGTGGAAAACTTGTTCCTCAGAAGATGGGACATGGACCACTTCAGGCTTCTCACCTGAACAGGTTTAGTATAAACGAAACTGCCTCTTCCCCTCACCACTCCCTTCTTTTGCCATATGATCTGCATCTTTCTATGCTGTGTCCAAAGACTGTCATCACCCCCAAACTGTTCTGTATTACCTTTATTCTTCGTTCAGAAGTCCAATGTACTTTAGTCATTTGGTGCTTAGTCTTGTTTATTTATTTAATTTATATACCTCCTGACTACAAAGGCTCGAGGTGGTTCCCCAAAACAAAGACAAATAAAACCAGCTCTTAAAACAGGAATTAAAAATTTTTTAAACATCCAGAAATTACAGCAATTAAAAATCTAAACAGCAATTAAAAATTTAAAAACATTCAGCCATTACTAAATGCCTGGCTAAAAAAATGTGTCTTAAGGGCTCTCTTGAAGGCTGGTAAAGACATTAAACCATGACTGTCTATAGGGAGCATAGGCATTCCACAGCCTAGGAGCAACTACAGAGAAGGCGTGCTCCTGAGTCACCGCCAGACGAGCTGGCAGAATATGGAGATAGACCTCTCTTGATGATCTTAATTTGTGGTGGGAATCATGCAGAAGGAGACACTTTCCCTGGCAACCCGGTCCTAAGCCATTTAGGGCTTTAAAGGTAGTTACCAGCACTTTGTATTTTGCCCGGAAACCTATTGGCAACCAAAGCAATTGCTTTACAACAGGCATAATATATGGCCAATGCATTTTGAACCAACTGAAGTTTCCAGACTACATACAAAGGCAGCCCCATGTAGAGCGCATTGCAGTAGTCAAACCTAGAGGTTACCAGACATTGTACCACAGTTATGAGATCACTATCTTCAAGGTTATGCAACTGTCATATCTACTGAAGTTGATAGAAAGCGCTCCTGGCCATAGCCTCAACCTGAGAAACCAGTATGAGGCCTGGGTCCAGAAGCACTCGCAAGCTATGTTCCTGTTCTTTTGCGGGGAGAAGTACTCCCAAGCTACGTACCTGTTCCATCAGGAACAGGAAGATCTATCACATCCCTTGAAGTATTACCCCTTAGCATCAGTACCTCCATCTTGCTTGGATTCAGCTTCAATTTATTATCCCTCATCCTGATCCTTACTGCCTGTAGGCAGGCATTTAGGGGGGCTATGCCATTTCCTTATGATGATGTCATGGAAAAATAGATATGGCTGTCATCAGCATATTTATAACACCCTGCTTCAAATCTCCTGATGATCTTACCCAGCAGTTTCATGTAGATGTTAAAAAAGCATTGGTGACAGAATGGAGCCCTGAGGGACTCCATACAATAGCTCTCATTTCAGAGAGCAACTATCTCTCAGTGATACCATCTGGAATCAACCTGAGAAATAGGAATGGAACCACTTCAAAGCTGAGCCACCTATTCCCAAATCCGCCAAGTGATCCAGAAGTATCCCATGGTTGATAACATCAAAAGTTGGAGGGGAGAGCTGTTCTTGTGGTAGCAAGCATGACTTGTCCCCTTAGCTAAGCAGGGTCTGCCCCAGTTGCATATGAATGGGAGATTAGAAGTGTGAGCACTATAAGATATTCCCCTTAGGGGATGGAGCCACTCTGGGAAGAGCAGAAGGTTTCAGTTCCCTCCCTGGCTTCTCCAAGATAGGGCTGAGAGAGACTCCTGCCTGCAACCTTGGAGAAGCCACTGCCAGTCTGTGAAGACAATACTGAACTAGATAGACCAATGGTCTGATTCAGTATATGGCAGCTTCCTATGTCCCTAAAGGTCCAAAAGAACCAATAGAGTCACACTCCCTCTGTCCATTGGTTGGTAAAGATCATTCATCAGACAGACCAAGGCTGTCTCCACCCCATAACCTGCTCTAAAGCCAGTTTGAAATGGATCTAGATAATCAGTATAATCCAAAACTGCCTGGAGTTGATCAGCCACCACCCTCTCAATTATCTTGCCTACCCAAGGGAGGTTGGAGACTGGCCTATAATTATCCATCACTGAGGGCTCTAAGGCAGACTTCTTAAGCAAAGGTCTCACAATTCTACTAGAACCATGAGAAATTTGCTTTTGCAAACTGGCAAATCAGATGCTGATTCTTCTTTGGAGTGTGGGAGACGGTTGTTTTTAAAATGTCACAGTCATATGGAAGGAGTTTACAAAATTAGGAAGACAAAAACATTGGAAGACATCCAATCTCCTCCCCTTTGGTCCACTATACTTCCTAAAAAGAAGTCCCTAAGGGATGACATCATTAGTCTGAATGTCAGCAAGCAAAAGACATAGCAGATATCAGCCATGAAACTGGTGCAATGGCAATGTAGATATGTAACAAGCATATTAGCTGTGCGTTGGAAAGTCCTTGTTCAAACCAGAACGTAACCATTAACTCCCTGACTTGGTCAAGCTACTTTCTCTTACTTTCTGCATCCCATCCCATGTGTGATTATAATGATCATCAACAAAATTATTATACTGGCTTGTTGTACAGAGTTATTGTACAGATTATTGAGATGATCTGTATAAATCATCTGGAGCCTTTAGGATAAATGCTGTTTGAATACATTGTCAACAGTCAGTAGTGCTGGAAGGAAACATTTTGTTACCCAAACAGTTTCAGAAATCCCAGAGTTTTTGCACACGAACTTGTCTTGTAAATTTCAAAATGTAACATTGGAGTATGTCCAATACTTGAGAGAATCATCTGAGGGTGACTGAAAACATGTAGAGGGAGAACTGGAGGCTGTGAATAGCAATAGCCAGAAACTGGACATCAGTAGCAAAGAAAGAAAGAAAGGAAAGATTGTGCTGTCGAGTTGGTGTCGACTCCTGGCAACCACAAAGCCATGTGATTTTCTTGGTAGAATACAGGAGTGGTTTACCATTGCCTTTCTTCCGCACAGTATGAGATGATGCCTTTGTCACTGAAGTAAGCATCCGCCTCCAGCGCTTTCCTATATCGCTGCTGCCCGATATAGGTGACTAAAAATATTTATTGACTAGGCATTCTTGTAAATACCCTGGACTCAAGCTAGGCACAGTCTGGGAAACACATCCACGGGGACTCGAACTAACAGCCTCTTGGTCCCTAGGCAAGCTGCTTCCCTGCTGTGCCACTGCAGCTGATTCAGTAGCAAGGACAGGTGGTAATTTGTTGCAGTTTTTGATAAAATAATCCCCTCTGGTACTTATATCAGGCAGCAGCGATATAGGAAGATGCTGAAAGGCATCATCTTATACTGTGTGGGAGATGGCAATGGTAAACCCCTCCTGTATTCTACCAAAAGACAACCACAGGGCTCTGTGCGCGACAGGAGACGACACCATCTTGACGGCACACTTTACCCCTTGATTTGAGGGAGGAAAGAGGGATCCAAGACTAAATCTTAGTAGGAAATAGGGTCTTTAGACCATGGACAGTTCCGAAAAGTCTAGCTGCAAAGTTCAATTGAGTCCTTGGATCTTGGTCCAGGCCCTGGCGACTCTGTGAGCAAAGCATAATACAGTGCTTTTCACTCCTCACTTTTAAGAGTGCCACTTTCAGGGAATATTATATTCCGCATGCCACTAAACATACAGCTAGTATATTTTGTCTCTGAAAATCTGCAGTTTGAAACGAGTCATAGTGAGAGTGATGTCACACTTTAAAAAGGAGGGAAATGTTGCAATTGAGAAGTATATGTAATTGTATATACTTTTTAATTGCAACACTTCCCCCCCTTTTAAATTAAAATGTTTATTAAAAAACCAAGGTATGCAAAAACAGCCAGTGACATTGTGCATTACAGACATCATGGTGGGGTGTGCATGGAAGTCTAAGAACACAATACAAATCCCAAAATAATTGAATTGTAATTCTATATGAATGTTATAAAAGATCAAACTATCACATTTAATATGTCACATTTAATTAACACATTTAATATGTCATATAAAACTTATTTGAAACCATAAAGTGTACACCATTACATGCTAAGAACCTGATAAAATTAAAATTCATACAATCCTACAAAATTCCTTTGTCATGTAAATACTAGTGTGTTGTAGTATCCAAAGTCCAGTCTTATATTTAAGGTTATGATGAAATTCCAAAGGGAGATAATTCATCCATTTGAAGAAGATTGATATTCACAAAATTGTCCAAAATTGACCACATATTAGTAACACTAAAAATAAATGATTCATCAATTCGAGGAGAATGTACTTAACATTACAACAAAATAGCATTAAATGGTGTTAGCCAGGAGCCTCAGGGAGTCAAAGAAAAAAAGCATTTTGGAGGGTAGCAATAAAAGTCCCTTTTTTCTTTTCTCCTTCCTTCCCAATTCCCAGCCTTCCTGCCTTCTTCTTGGCCTCCTGAGCCTGCATGCTAGCCACTGAAGCGTTTTCTGCCGCAGAGGATTTCAGCAACCAGAGGACTGCTTCCAAGGGCTGCATTCAGGCTTGGAATGTATCCCTTCTAAGGCACTCTGGAACTTTTAAGCCATTGTTTATATATCTCTATCTCTATCTCTGTATTAAAATATAAGTATAAACCAGGGTGGATTTGACTTAAATCAAATCAATTTAAATCACGATTCTAATCACTAGTCAGTAAGACTAGATTTAAATCATTTTTTATTTTTTTACATAAAGACTCGTTCTTGCTGGTATAATCTTAATATTTACAACCAGATGAAGGTTTCATTTTTGGTCCTCTTCTAGATAGAAAAATTGCCCAAAATAATCTTACAGAAACCTCTGGAAGAGCATGACATTGTGAATGGATTAATGGAATTCATTCACCAAAAAATTTAAACATTGCATATATACAGCCTCATGCTACATAATTAAAAACTAATCCTTATTTCATGATGAATAACCTTTGGACTATAATGTGTCTTAAACAGAAAACTATCTTTAGATAGATTTTCCCCCCCAAAAGCATTTTATTTTAAAAATCTGATTTAAATAAAAAAAAATCTGATTTTTTAATTTTAAAAAAAATCATTAATTTTTATCCACCCTGATATAAACACATTTCTATACTGCCTGATACGCAAGTCCCTGAGTGGCTCAATATCTAAAAACACAACAATTAAAACACGGACACAATTGAAACAGTTTAAAATGCAGATAAAAACTTCTAAAACTTTAGAACAGGGGCATAGCTAGGGGAGAGAGGGCCCATGTTCACCCCTCTCCCAGGCGGCCCCTTGGGCTGATAATGAAAGAAATAGGGAGGGGTAGAACTGGGGGGGGGGCTCAAGAGCCGGGGACCCCAGGTTGTTTGTACTTCAATTGTAGCTACACCCCTGCTTTAGAGTTTAAAACTATAAACTAAAAGCCTGACTAAACAGATATGTCTTAAAGTCTGGCTTAAACACATCCAGAGAAGGAGAGGCTCTAATTTCATTTACCCCTGTTCATTTCATTTCAAGTTACCCCTGCTAACTTGGCAAAGAAGCACCTTTTAATGTGGTGATTCTCTGTATTTAGCAGGGGGAGAGTAACTGGCCCTCTCCACCCCCAGCACAGTACTTCCAGTGACTGTTGCTGGTGTCTATCTTATGTTTCTTTTTAGATTGTGAGCCCTTTGGGGACAGGGATCCATTTTATTTATCTTGTTTATTTGTTATTTCTCTGTGTAACCGCTCGGAGCCATTTTTGGAAGGACGGTATAGAAATTGAATGAATGAACAAATAAATAATAAAGTCCTCGGGGTACTCTAGTAAAGCCCAGATTCTGAGTCACCACCGATCGCACCAGTGGCAACTGCAACCGGACATCCCCAGATGATCTTAATAGGTGGTGGGGTTCATGATGAAGAAGGCATTCTCGTAAATACCCTGGACTCAAGCCATTCAGGGTTGTATAGGTAATAAGCAGCACTTTGGATTTTGCCTGGGAACGTATTGGTAGCCTGTGCACTTCTTTAACAAGTTGTTCTAGTAAGAACTAATCTGCCTACTTTCCTTTCACTTTCTCTAACACTGGACTAAATTTGGTTCAAATCGAGGTCCACAAGTTACATCTCTTGCACCTCAAATGTTCAAGCATCTGCCATCTTGGATTGGGGTGGATGACATCATTACAAACGACACCATTGAGGTGCCCCTGTGTGTCACTCACTACAACTGTACCAAATTTGGTTCAAATCAAGTTAGTCCTCAAATACTGTATTTGCACCTCAAAGGTTCACACATCTGCCATCTTGGTTCGAGGTGGGTGACATCATCACAAACTACACCATTGGGGCTTCCCTATGTGTCCATACAGCTGTAGCAAATTTGGTTTGAATCAGTTAGGCAATTCACAAATTAGCTTACTTGCACCTCAAAAGTGTGTGTGTGTGTGTGTGTGTAATATCGAAAGCCACTGAGAGATCCAAATGGATCAACAGCATCACACTTCCTCTGTCAATTCCTAATTGGAGATCATCCAACAGGCCGACCAAGGCCTTCTCAACCCTATAGCCTGCCTGAAAGCCAATGCGAAATGGGTCCAGATGATCTGCTTCTTCCAAGATTGCCTGACGCTGAGACAGCATCACCATTTCAAACACCTTTCCCAACCTGGGAGGTTGGAGATAGACCTATAACTGCCTAATTCTGAAGGATCCAATGCAGGTTTCTTCAATAGTGGTCTAATAATTTTCTCTTTGAGACAAGGAGGCATACTGCTCTCCCTCAAAGAAGCATTAATGATCTTAACAAGACCTTCTCCAATAACCTACCTGATAGATCATATAAGCCATGTCGGGCAAGGTTCAAGAGGACAGGTAGTAAGGTGAAGTGTCCCAAGCAGTTTGTCCACATCTCCAGGAGTCACAAACTGAGGTGCTTCACACGATCGGTGTGAAGCCCTGGAGGGGGTTCTGCAGGGAGAACAGGCTTAGCCCGCTTTCTCCGCAGATGAGCAGCTGCTTGTAGCTGGGTGGCCGGATCGACCACCCGCACGACTGCCGGCTCCGTCATGGAGCCGACGGGGCGGTGGCAATTGGGGGCCGCACGGCCCCTGGAAGTTCCAGGATGCCCCACGCAAGCATGCAGGGCATCCTGGAGACACCTCCGAACTTGGGAGGCTGCTGCACGGCACACTATCAGAAAAACCATGTTGGCACATGATCAGAAAACCCGGGTTAGCGGAGTGCTCGCTCTGCTAACTTGGGCTAAGGGGAGGGCTACTTTGGCAGGCTAGCTGCCAGAGAACCACCAGGCTCACCCACAAGCCTGCTGGTTCTCACGATGAGGGAAAAAAGGGCTGGGCCTGGTTTCCCCCCATCGTGAGAATAGCCTCACTGAAACTGATCCAATTTAACCATACAAGAGCAGCTGCTGGACACCTCCGCCGTAGACTCTGCATTAACTGTAGAGTCTAGTTCAGCTCGGATACAAGATATTTTATCTGCCAAAAAATCACTTAAAACATCACAACAGATAACTGATGGATCCAAATTCTCATTCAAGGGTGTAAGAATCTTACGCTACTGTTCAAATTCCTTAGACTCTAAAACATTCAGTATCAAAAGGGGCATGAAACAGAGATGCCCACTTTTTCCTTTGTTATTTGTACTAGCCATAGAGCCGTTAGCTCAGGCTTTTAGAAGTGACCATCAGATTAAAGGACTGACCATTAATAGTACTGAACATAAAATCAGCTTATATGCAGATGATATTGCTTTAATATTATCAGATCCCTTACAAGCTATTCCTTCTATACATGATGAATTGATAAAATTTGAAAAAGTAGCGGGTTTAAAAATAAATCTTTCTAAATCAGAAATCTTGTGTAGTGGGATCAGCACCAAGTCTCAAAAGGACATAATTGACTCTGGGCATTACCAAAGCCTCCAAAAAGATATGATACCTGGGAGTGTATATTTCCAAGAATCTCACAAATCTCCAAAATTTGAATTTCACCCCAGTTTTAAATTCTATAAAAAGAAAGATTTGGAAGTGGAAAGGGGTTAACCTCTCCTGGCTGGGGTGGGTAGCAGCCCTTAAAATATATCTACTTCCCAAATTACTGTTTTTGTTTCAAGTTTTACCAATTACTATATCTGCCAACACTCTGCAGAGATGGCGAAGAATATTTATTTATTTATTTATTTAGTTAGTTGTTTTATTTAACATATTTTATACCGCCCCAAACTTACATCTTTTATTCATGCTAATAAAAAACCAAGGCTTAGATATAGCGTTCTCTACACAAAAACAGCTAACGGTGGAATTGGAATACCATACTTACCTGCATATTACGAGGCTTTTCATCTCCAAAATGTTTTGCAGATGCTGACTGAAATCAAAATTAACTCTTGGGTTAAGATGGAAGTGGCTGATCAATACTTTTATAGTTATAAGCTTGCCCTTATTTCGATTGGATTACCAAGTTTAAAGTAGCTGACAGTCCTTTTCTGAGTGCCACTTTCAGGATTTGGGGAAAATGGTATAAGTTTGGTGCCCCCTTATTCACCTCTTATTCCAGTCTTTTGCCACCCTAAATTTGTTGGACTATTCACATCTCCTTGACTGTTGGATCTGAAAGTTGCCAGAGTGAGTAACTTTTATCAGCATGGAAACCTTATCGACCTAGCGGCTATAGGGGGAATTCTGGGTCCGCTGCACTGTACATGGATACATCTTTTAAAGTGCAGTTCCTTTATATCTACCCCAGAAATAATAGCTCAAGCCAATAGACAACTAACAAAATTTGAAGAACTGGCTTTGGGAGCCTCGGACTCCTTTAAAGATGTGGTTTCAAAATTATATGAGATGATTATAAACCACACATTTAACCCTCTACCTGGCCTCAAAGTTTCTTGGGAAAATGACTTCCAACAGGAAATAAGACATTTGGAAATGCCTTATTAAACATTTGGAAATGGTTGTTGGAACATTTGGAAAGTGGTTGAACATTTGGAAATACAAGCCAGTTACTTCCTCCTTGGCCCAAATTAAGGAAAACGTTCTCAAAGTTTTTCATCGATGGTACAATTACCCCAGTAAGATTAGCACACATTTATAAGAACTGCTCCCTGCTTTGCTGGAAAGGTTGTGGGGTGAAGGGAACCTATTTTCATCTTTGCTGAACCTGCCTCTTTTGGTCAGAGGTATTCTCAGAGATGATCAAAGTCACAAATCAGAAAATAGGATTATGCCCCCAGCTGGCGTTAGGAAATATATTTTCTGGGGTCAAAACAATTTGTGGTGTTTATGGTGACTGTGGCTAGGTTAGCTATAGCTAAGCACTGGAAAAATCAAACCATGTTGATGGATAACTGGTATAAGCATCTATGGCATATTGCAATATCAGAAAAGTTATCTCATGTTATTTGGTCTCATGCAAATCAGACCGCAAATAACTCTTTTTATCTTATATGGTCAGATTTTATTCATTACACCAATTGGGAGAATTATGGTTTTCTTCTTACCCTAGATAATATTAGAATGCGGATGGATAGCTGCATTCGGGTTTGTTGTATGATGTTTTGCTGTTTGTGTTTGGACTGATTTTGTTTCGCATTGTAAATTTTCTTCTAATAAAGGGTTGTTGTTTTTAAAAGGCAGAGGGGTATGTACTAGCCCTCCCACAACCCTAGACAATTCCTCTGGATGTGAGCTTGCAGAAGCAATGCGGGCAGAAAATAACTGCTTCTTTCCTGCACTCATTGCCATTGCATAGATCTTCAAATGTGCTCTGTGTTGTAATCTGTTGGATTCAGGCAGAGTCTTTCTCATAAGAACAGCCCTGCTGGATTGGGTCCAAGGCTTATCTACTCCAGCATCCTGTTTCATACAGTGGCCTACCAGATGCCACTGGAAAGCCCACAGGCAAGAGGTATGTGCATGCCCTCTCTCTCCTGCTGTTGCTCCCCTGCAACTGTCATTTAGAGGCATCTTGCTTCTGAGACTGGAGGTGGCCTGTAGCGACCAGACTAGTAGCCGTTGATAGACCTCCATGAATTCATCTAAGCCCTTTTTAAAGCCATTCAAGCTAGTGGCCATCACCACATCCTGTGGCAGAGAATTCCATAGTTTAATTATGTGAAGTGTGAAAAAGTACTTCCTTTTGTTGGTCTTAAATTTCTTGGCCTTCAGCTTCATTGGATGACCCTTGGGGTTCTAGTGTTGTGACAGAGGGAGAAAAATTTCTCTCTGTCCATTCTCTCTACTCCATGCATCATTTTATACACCTCTATCATGTCTCCCCATTGATTGATTGCTTAAGTGCCGTCAAGTCGGTGTCGACTCTTAGTGACCACATAGATAGATTCTCTCCAGGATGATCTGTGTTCAACTTGGCCTTTAAGGTCTCTCAGTGGTGTCATAATCGAGTCCATCCACCTTACTGCTAGTTGTCCTCTTCTTCTCTTTCCCTCAACTTTCCCCAGCATTTCTCCCCATAGTTGCTTCTTTTTCAAACCAAAAAGCCCCAGATGCTGTAGCCTTGCCTCATAAGGAAGTAGGGATGTGCATGAACCTGTTTGGAGGCTCTTTTATGGTCCTCCAAATAGGTTCGAATGACCGGCGGTTCAGCCCGTTCAAAGGCAGGGGGATACCTTTAAGGGCAGGGGGGAGGGTGCCCTTACCCCTCCCACCACGTTTCCCCTGCTGATGCTGCACTTTAAAAGGGTCCAGTGGGGTGGCAGCGTGCCTCCCTGCTGCCCTATTAGGACAGAAGTGACCGGAAGTACCTAATGCACGTACCTGACATGGAGAACAAGCACTATAGAGCACGATCTTCTGTGTCCGATTCCTTTGTCGTTCATAAGCTGCAGACTGAAGGAAAGCAAGTGGCAGGCTGCTTAATTTTCTTTTGTCTAGCTCTGGATGGTTGGAGGCAGCTGCTCTGTGCTGCCCTGATTTTCTGGCAGCATGATGACTATATTTAAGTGAAGCTCTCAGTCCCCTCCCTTTTTGCAGGTTTGGGGAGAGACAGAGAAGGTTGATCCAACAACCTGGTATTTTTCTACAGATATAGGAGGTGTCTATTGTTCTTTTCCTACAGTGCCCCTGCTCTCAGTTAGACTCCTGAAGTATCCGCATATTGGCAACCCAGTTTGCTGACAAAGGAAGTGATCATTGTGAAGCTGCTGATAGATACCAGAGGCCAGTAACCATGGGAACAAACCTGAGTTGGAAAGAGCTTTAAGAAAAGGCTGATTAGCCATAGCTGAAACTATACTTAGAGTTGAACTGAATTTCAACAAACCCAAGTATTTAAATGTGCAGATTTTTTCTTCAGTGCATAGGCAATGAAGAGCATGGTTAAATTTGTCTTCAGAAAAGTGAAATACAAAATAACTAGGAATGAAACAAATATAAGCAACATTTGAATTCAGCATTGTAGATATGGACATTGTAAGAAATGTTGCAAAAACCAAAAGTTACAAACGACTTGGTTTTGGCTGATTTTTCAACTTTAGCAGAAATGTAGTTGCAAATTTAGTTTTTGATGATAAAATCAAGCATCAAGGGTAACTTTGTGACTAAATTTAGTGACCTTCACCTTGACAAACACCAAAGTCCATTGGGCAGAATGCAAGAGCATTTATCTATGTCAGGGCATGACAAATCCCAGGAGCCAGGAAGCCATGGTGCTTAGAAATTTGATTGCGATATTCAGAGGCAGAGTTATGTAATGAAATCTTAAATTGTCCCAGACAGCCCTGTTTCTGTTCTAAGTACATTGTTTGCAAGGGGAATAAAGAGAAGCCCACTCCACAATGTCCATCACTAAGTCCAATAACTTCGCTAAGTGTCCATTGACTGGCTCCTACAGTTATGGGCTGGCTCCTAGAGCCAGAAAAAATGTGTGAAGTCCTGCTCTGTATTTAAGTTAAAATTTAGAAATATGAAATTCATCTAATTTCAAGTGAATGCAGTGTTTCAGTTCAGCGCTATAAACCATGTCATATACCATACACCTCTGGAGGTGTCAAGGGAGTCATTTCAACTACATATTGCTTTCCCTTTCCCCTCTAAATATTTCTGTGCGTGTCCAACAATCTCATGGGGGACTTTATGTATCCTGCAGTGTTTCATTGTGGTCCTGCAAGACCTCCCATTGGCTAGCCATCTCTTTGATGTATTTCAGCTTGCGTGGGGCTGAACATGAGCCATCTAAGTGCATCCTGCTCCCACTGGAGTTGGGCGTAAACTCCATGCAGTGGATCAGTGACTCGGAGTCCTGACAAGAAGATATTATTATTTTATTAATGAACAACTATATCATAGCTTTACACATTAATTGATTGATTGATTAAGTGCCATCAAGTTGTTGTTGACTCTTAGTGACCACATAGATAGATTCTCTCCAGGGCCTTTAAGGTCTCTCAGTGGTGCATTCATTGTTGTCTTAATTGAGTCCATCCACCTTGCTGCTGGTCGTCCTCTTCTTCTCTTTCCTTCAACTTTCCCCAGCATTATAGACTTCTCAAGGGAGCTGCGTTTTTTCATAATGTGTCCAAAGTTTGATAGTTTGAGCCTGGTCACTTGTGCCTCGAGTGAAAATTCTGGATTGATTTGTTCTGTGATCCATTTGTTTGTTTTCCTGGCTGTCCATGGTATCCTCAAAAGTCTTCTCCAGCACCAAAGTTCAAAAGTGTCAATACCTTTTCTGTCTTGCTTCTTCAAAGTCCAGCTTTCGCATCCATAGAGTGTCATGAGAAAAACCATGGTCTGAATGATTCTAATCTTTGTAGGTATAGACACGTCATGGCATTTAAATATCCTTTCCAAGGCCTTCATTGCAACTCTTCAAAGTGCTAGTCTGTGGCATATTTCTTGACTGCTGGATCCTCTACTGTTGATGGTCGACTCTAGAAGGCAGAAGCTATCCACCACTTCAGTGTCTTCTTATTAATTCTGAGGCTGGTTGCTGTACCCATTTTTCATTAGTTTAACATCTCTATTGGTATGCAAAGGATACCTTCATGAGCCGCAACCTCCTCCATTATTACACATTAGGCATTATCCTGACTAGTACTTCTGTGAGTGGAAGATGTTTCACTCGCAAAAAAAGTTAGTGGAAGATGTTTCACTTTCCAAAAAGTTTTTTGCAAACCCCTGCTTCCTTCTACCCTTTGCCCCCTCCAAACAGTCTGTTCTTTCTTGAGGTTTCTTCAGCCCTTGGGGGCATTTTTCAGGGGCCACAGGAAGTGCAGAGAGACAAGGGGAATAAATGAAAATCACCTCTTGCATGAGTGGAACACCTTCAGTTTATGAAACTACTAGTCAGAATGGTGTCCCTTATTGAAGTCTCTTCACTACCTGCTATATGATGCATTCATATATTTTATAGGAGCTCTATCCTCAGCTGACTTTAATGCTAAGAGGGCAAATGTTCTTGGCAGAAACATATCCTAGAAAAATACAATCACTTTACCAAATGTTATCAACAAATTCTATATATATGCACCATACTGGTAGAAACATATCCTAGAAAAATACAATCACTTTACCAAATGTTATCAACAAATTCTATATATATGCACCATACTGGTAGAAACATATCCTAGAAAAATACAATCACTTTACCAAATGTTATCAACAAATTCTATATATATGCATCATACAACATTTGCAGCATGTGAAAGGCCAGTCTGTTCACGGCTTAGCACCTCAGTATTCATGCATGTGTGTAATCTTTCATGTGTGACTCGTGTAACATTTTAACAAGGCATTCCCCACAATGCAAAAATAGGGACAATATAGGGACAGGGGGCAACATCCAGACTAAATTACTCCTGAGTAGTCCTGTTGAAATTAAGTGGCCCTATAGAGTAACTCCTGAGTAGTACTATTGAATAACTTAGTCTGGATGCTGGTCAGTTCCCTCCCGCTCCCATGGAATAGGTAGCAGAAAATAAGGACTCTATCCCTGGTAAAAAAGGTGAAGTTGGGGAGTATGTGATATATAAGGAATATTAAAATGCCACATCTGTTCTGTGTTACTGGATGCATGGATGGTTTTTAAAAAAGAACTCCCTATCTCTTTAGAATAAAAAGACCAATGTCAGCTTAATGCAGTTATGTTGAAACAGAATTGATCTTGTTTGATTGATTATATGTTTCACATGCCTCAATTCATACAGTGCCTAAGATAGCTATTGTAATGGAACCAATGCTTTTTCTACAGTACAGCTTAACATAAATAAAAAGTTATAAGCCTGAGTTCATTTGCAGTGCTATGCAAAGTCTGCTTTGTGCTTATTATTATTATTATTATTCAGTTCTTTTCATGCTTAAGGTATGTTAGTGCCATCAGATGTATAATATGTATTTTCCACTTTAGGTGTAATGACATCCCACCCCCAAACTCCCACCCCCAAATAGAGAACAAGCTTATGCTGGTTGTATTAAATATATGTCCAGTCTGAATCCACTGGCTCTCCCCAAGCTAAGATGATTAGTGCAAATGTTAGTATCAATGCTGATGAGGATATTTCTGTACTGAGTCTTTCGAAGTGTACTCTTAGCTTTTACCATTGAAAGAGAAGTGTGTGTGTGTGGGGGGGGGCAGAGCTGTCTTCATGCATATGACATGCAGCCCTGGGGAAGATATAAATCTGGAATGAAAACTAATTGCTTCCTACCTCGTTGCACATCCTGTACTGTGTGGTACTGGACTGGCCAAAAGGAGCACCTCCATCCATTAACCTTAATGTAGAAAACGGTCACAGTCAGATTCTAATGGTGTTGGGTGGGGTTGTGGTGGAGTGTGAGGTTGAAATAAATTATTTGGGATATGTAGTCTTAATTGCCTTTAAAAAAAAATCCTTGACTGCTCATTGAAGAGTGAAGGTTTATTTTATGTAGATAAAAATCCACAGCACTTTCTTCTGCTGCTGTGTGCTGAATGCAATCATACAGTCAAACAGATGATAGTGTCCAGGAAGGGAGGGTCACAGAGCCAGCAAATGTATAGATAAATGTAAGACGCAGCACATCAGTTCTGGAGGGTGATGTCATCTTCAAGGTACAGAGCTGAGCAAGGCAGCCATGAGGGGTTTCTTTGTTTCAGCAACCCAGCACACATTTATAATACCCTCATCTGGGAAAATGTGTGTGTTCCAATAGCCTGCTCCTCTTTCTCTTGCTGTAGTGCAGCCAGTTCTTGTAAATGTCAAGGTGAATGTTAACAGAAGTATAGGATATAACAAATTCTGTGAAATCAGATATACAATCAGATGTGTCCCCTTAGTGTTTGATAGTACCATATTGAGACTATTCTGCAAGTGCTGAATAGGCAGTGGAATCAATGTCAGGTGGAATTTTTTGCTAGTGTTTTAGGAAGAAGTACACTGGCTGACATGTTGCGCAAGCTTACACCAGCGTTTCCAATCAATCCATGCTGCTGTGGGCTGCTAAGGAAGCGCTGGTGGTTTTGCATTACAGCACAAGTGCACAAGTCTGTAAAGTTGTGCACCTGTACTTTGGGAATGCAAAACACAATTGGATACTGTGAACTGAAAGGCTGGGGTTTTGTTCAAGGACATGTGGAATTGTTATGGATTCTACACATATAATTTTTAGCGGGAGCTCAGTGAATATTATTTATTTATTTCATTTTATTCAGCATATTTGTATGTTGTCCAAAACTCACACCTCTGGGTGGTTTACAATAAAATGACACAGATTAAAAAGAAAGTCAAAACATTAACATGATTGAACGCAATGATTCTGTAAGCCTAATTAAAAGCCTGTGTCTGAATGCTTAACAGCCTTTTGGAAAAACCAGCCTGACCCCAACAGTGATCTCTCATCTCTACTTTTCCCCATTTCCCTTTCCTGCTTTCCCCCTTGTTTGTCCTTGTCTGTTTAGTTAGGAAGCTTGAGGGCAGGGCCCGTGTCTCATTTGTATTAATCTGCTGTGTGCCTGTCATCAGTCCTGAAATGATGATTTGATTTGAGTTGCTCTGGGAGGCAATGTTGGTATGAAAAGTGGGATAAAAACATAAGCAAACACCTAATAATCAATATGTGACTTGGGCACTGGGAAAATTATTTCCAGGGTGATATTTTCCTCATGAGCCAACAGCTGCATTATAAACATAGATTTCTAAAGCAAATATGTATGGTATGGTATGTATGTATGCATTAATTACATTTCTATACCACCCCATCCAAAGGCTCTGGGTGGTACACAACAAGTAAAATACAAGAACAAACACCATTTAAAACAAACAGGTTAAAACAATATAAAAACAAATTTAAAACAGTTCAGAGCCGTTTACAACCAGTTCAAAATACTTAAGAACAATGTAAAAACCTTGGAAGGCCAGGCCAAACAAGTAAGTCTTTAAGGCTCTCTTGAAGGCCAACAATGAGCCCAGACTATGGATATCTGCCGAGAGTGCATTCCACAGGCCACTCCACAGGTGCATTCCACTACCATGTATATGGTAGACACATACTCATATTTTTATAAAAATATAAGCATGCAGTCCATGGCCTTTTGTGTCTGCAGCTCAGTGGAGCTACCACTGGCCACAGCCAAACATGCATAGGGCAAGTGTGCTACAACACAGTTGTTTTTGAGTACAGGAGAATTGTGTGTACTTCCCATTTGTGACATCCAGTGCCCACTTGAACATTCTGCCTGCCTTGCCTACGCTGAGAATAGAGCAGCCAATCACAGATGGAGGGTTCACCATCACTGCAGACACAATGGCTGACGTCCTGACTGCCGAAGCATCCATACTTCAAGCAACTGTGAAGACACATTAAGAGCCTGAATACTGCTCCATTAGGAGCACAGTTATGCTGGAGCATCAATATTTTGGAGCACTCTCCTGTGCTCCTGAAGCACTCTGTAGAAGTGGAAACAGGGTACATGTTTCTGCTTCTACAGAGCACTTCCAGAGCATGGGACAGCACTCTGAAATATTAGCACTCTTGGGCAATTGCACTCATAATTCAGAATTCAGTGGAGCAGTGCGTGAGCCCTTACTGATTTCCCACAGCCTTTTGAAGCATGGATGCTTCAGTAGTCAGGATGTCAGACAGCAGCTGTTAGTATATTATCACATCAATCATTTCTTAAATTGCTTGTGTGATTAACCAAACTCCTAATGGCCAGGATAATTCATTTTTTCAGTTTGACATTGCTGGCATTTTTAAAAGGCCCAAGCCTTGTAGGGGCTAGCACTATCTGCAAAACACTTCGTCCAATTCAGCTTATCTTCGTATTGCAATTCCTTTGTGTAATCTGGTCTTCTACACACAGAGAGTGGCCAATCTTACTTTTTCTGTGTACTGTGTTTATATATGTGTACTGTGTTTGTATATTGTCTTTTGGCCTTCCTCTAAGTTTTCCCACTGTAAGTGTTCATTTACTTACAGCCAAAAGATAATAAGGTCGTTCACACAACCTTTTGTTGGGCTGAGGAGAGCGGGCAGGGGGAAGGCAGAATAGCACCTGCCTTCCTCCCAGATGATCTAGCGATGATCCAAGCTGTGCGGCTCATTTGCCCACATGACTGGCACTGCTATGAGCTGCATGGTGTTCTGGAGGCCGGGGAAATGTGTCCTGTCCTCCAGATTAGGGATGTGCATGAACTGTTCATGCAGTCCCAGGAGGACAGGGAGGGTGTTTGCTTTAAGGGACAGGGAAGGCGCTGCCTTTGATGGAATGCACCCGGACAGAGAATATTAAATCCAACCCAGACAAAATGCAGTTTATGGTCCTGGAAGTCAAGCATGGGGGCATATTTTCTCAACCCAAGGGGCCAGATCAGATGACAGCAAAATTGATGCAGTAGCCATCATGAAACTTCACTAGCAGAAAGCAAGATGGCGTCGGGAACGAAAATTCCTGACTAAACCACCTGTCAGGGTTTTCATAAATCATTTGATCTTATCACCTTCCATCGGTCAGATAGAGGTCAGTATGTGTGTGAGGCTTGGTCCTCCTCCTAGAGGTGGAAGTTTTGGGGGTCTTCAGACCCTGAAAAGTCTGGAAAACCCTGGATGAACATCTGGAGAGACCTTCCTGCAATTATTGGACCGAATGAAGAGAGGCTTTCCACCGCCTAATCACCGACGACCTGCTCTTTTCTTTTTATCTTTACTAATAAATCTCTGAGATGTCCACGGCCGTGAGTTTGGCAGATTTACAGTGTTGTCCCCCTTTACTGAAAGCTCTTGCTTACTTTTTGCTATTTTTACTTTGCTGGAGATCTCAGCATTCCAATGCTAACAGCTTTCAGTTTTGTCTTGAAGAATTTTTTGAAATGTCTGATATCCCAGCGATTACTTTTTTCTTATTTTATTCTTGAACTCTAAATTACTCACAGCATTCGTTGGAGATTATTATGGGTTTCCCCCCCTCCCTATCTCTTTGTGAACCTCCCCCTCCCCCACCTCGAACTTTTCAGCAGACAAGTATTTGCAATGGAGAAGAGGAATGGAAAAGAAGACAGGCTTGGATAGAAGAATGGCTCGTTTCCTCTCTTTTGATTTGGTTTTTTTTCATTTTACTGTTTTTGTAGAACCACATATCTAACCAGTTCATGTCTGTCTTACAAAGCCCTACTTGGACAAATTCTGTTTACCTGCTTTCTGGGAGGATTTGACTTTGACTGCTCTGAAAAGTTCCTTTTACAGTTCCTTCTGTTTGCACGGCTGACAAAGTATTTTATGGCTGAATAATCACCCTTTCGTCATTAACTATCTACCCAAGCTCTGACTAGAGTAACGAAAGTGTTGGGAAGGAGTTTGCTGAGACTGTGACTTTACTTTGAAGAATTCCATACCTCCTACTTGGCTGAGCTGGAGTGATGAAGATATATTTCCCATTCCTTATTTTTTGTTTTGTTTTGTTTATTTGTTTGTTTGAATGCTGATCTTGTTATAGATTTGGAGGGATAATTGGTATGGGGAGTGACAGTCAAGATGTGTTTTATTTTGAGATAAATTTAGAAGACTCTAATAGAACAAACCTGAAAGTTTTAATTTTATTTGAAAGTTTACTTGCTTCAGCTGTTTACGTTGTATGTGTGTGTGTGTATTAATAGAACTACTTGGCTTTCAGCTGCGGTGAGGTCTATGCAGAAGGATTTCAACTGGAGAGATTTCTTTGTGTAGAAACTTTTTCTTAGATATTTCAAGGTTACAGTCCCAGCACTGTTTGGTCTCTCCTGTATGAGAAAATGTCTCTGGACACTGTTTCTAAGACCTCAAGTTAACCCTTTGCTGGGTGAGTGGGTAGATTCTCAAAGCCTCAACGATTCTAAATGTTGACTCCCACTTTTCCTCTCTGATGCATCTCTCCTTCTCTTTGACTTTTCAAGATATGTGATTAATTCAAGGTTTTATTTATCTATCTATAGGTTTTAACGTTGAGTATAAGCATATACTATACCTCATTAATTGGCTTGTCAATGTATTCCCTGTGTTCAATGCACTTTCTTCAATGTATTTCTGTACTGCTTCTCCTCCTTTCCCCCCTCTTTTTCCTACCAAACATTATTTAGGGAACTTCATACAGGGTTTAATACTGAAATAAGCTCAGCACTCAAAGTCTTAACCTAAGGAGTTAACACATATCAGCATGATTGAAACTGAATTATATATGATTATTTTGGGTTTCATTTGTAGCTGTAACCCGGAGTATAACTTAATACCAAACCTTAATATTTGGTCCCTCAAGGCATTCCCTGTGTTAACTGTCCTTTATATTTTAAATTTTAATATTTAGGGAGTTCTAAACAAGGTCCAATATGGGTAACAAGCTAATCAGGAATTAAGTTGCATTGTGGACCCGATGGTTTAATAGACCTAAGGAACTGTCACATATATCATCCTGCCTTTCCTTTTTTAGGGACATAATGAGAATGTATTAAGAAGGGGGGATTTAGGGATGAATTGAGAATATCCTTGCAAACTCAATTCTTAGAAACAAAGTGTCGCAACAATGCAAACATATCCAAATATATGGAACAGGATTATTGGTTTTTCCTTACCACAGGACATTATAGTTTTAAAGGGATAAGAATGGAAGGGTATTCTGCTTCTTCTATTAGTTTCAGTTTATTATTCCCTCCTCTCTCCCCACGGGCTTTTATTACCCATTATGAATACCTGATAATTATTAATAATTATTATTATACTTAATAATAACACTCTGAGAAGTTTAGCTGTATGCAAACAATTGGAAGCAAACTGTTAAGGATTAGATACATGTATAGAGGGGATATTGTATTGCCATTGTCTGACATTTTTTGCTCCCGGTTGTAGGTTATAAAGATCAGCCAAGGCCGAATTTAGTTCCCTCCATTTATCTCTCTGGTATGTTTATTTGGTTTTCATTACAGAGGAGTGGGACTACTAAAGGTCTGGCTGATCTCCGTTCATTATTTTACGATGGTTTTTGTATTCCAGTTTGCAATTGGATGTGAATTTCATGAACTGGTGGATATGTGGCTTTGTATTTATAACACACACATTACTTTTGGTATGCCAGAACTAGCGTTTTTTAACTCTTATTTTCCTCTCCATTGGATAATCTTGGTTGAAACCGTTTTGCATACACAGTTGCCCAATAATTAACTGAATTTAGGGGGAGTGTTCTGTGAGAGTTTTAAACTCTATTCTCTCTGACGATTAGATTTTTAGTCGAGCCTACAGACATTAACAAGCCTTCTCTGTATTGCGGTTTGAATCTCCCACGGATTCTTTAGGAGGTAGCCGAATGGTTTTTGGAGGAGAGAGCCAGTATGAAGGGATTGAAGCAATTTAGGGTGCGATTTAAACGCAGAGACATATAGAACTAACATATGTCTTGCCTGAGAGATCTTTCCCCTTTATTGTTTTGATATTACAATATTATAAACGGTACTGATGTGTACTTAATAGTGTATATTAGGATATATTTGAGACATATATCTGAGGTACACCTAAAATTACATATCTGTTTTTGAGCTCTTATTAGTAGGACCAATTTTTATTTAGATTCCTGTACCTGTTATTTATAACATTGAAACTCATGTGGAAGAGAACTGTACAGCATCTTTCTGGTGAAGGCTGCTGCTGTGGTTCCTATTGTAAACTGATTATCCGGTTGGATAGAACATGGAATTTAAAATTCTTTGAATTCATTTTCAGTTTGGCTAGAATCATGGATGACCTTTGATCATTTTAGATTGTCTCAGCCCACCAGCTTAACATATAAGTTAATACATTATATCTCTCATTTAATGTTGATGGGACGGAAAAGGCTAGAAGATTCATGATTTGTTTAGGAAATTTCCTTTTGTTGAGTATTGGAGAATAACACATTATAAAACATACTTTATTAAACATATACATTACAAGACTCAGTTATCCCACTTATTGAAAGTTTCAATAAATTTTGTTTCTTATTATTACTTATATAGGTCTTAATTCAGAAGTAGGACAAAATTAGAGCAAGGGAACTTATTTCCCCTCCCTATAGAATACAGAATCTTATCAATAATACCTAATATCATTTTTCGTGTCTGTGATGTTCAAATCACAGAGTATTGGAGATGTCTTGCCCTGTGTTCGAAATAATTGTATCATATCTACTTTATATATCATAGTTGGGTTGGCTTGCTCATCTTCAGACAGTTTCATAGTGGGATGATCAATCACGCTGGGACAGACCTTTCCTTTTCTAATTTCCCCTTGTGGGGTTCAAGATTCTTTACTGATTGCTACTGATGTCTGATGCCTAGTTTAGGACCCTTTAGATTCAACTAACACTATTGTATTTTTCCTTCGTATTGGTTTTGAAGGATAAGACCTTGTATGTAAACTTGTCTGGTCTTGTTGGAGTCTCAGAGATGTAACCTTTCTGTTTCCACTTGTAATACTAATAAAAGCATTGGGGGAAAATGAAACCTCACTAGGACAAAAAGGCACTACAGGGGCTTTGGGGAATGGTCAGCTTCCTCACACAATGCATCCCAGCTAAATCTTCCTGGACAGCTCCACTATGACATCTGCTATAAGACAATGTACTCTGGCAATAGTCAAGACCAAACATTACAAGAGAGACACACAGCACTCTTGAACACACCCGGCCTTCTATTTTATGAACTCACCGACAAACTTCTGAATCTAAGAACAGTAGGGTGAATGCTGAGTGCAAATATCAGAACATTACAGAGATTTGTATGAGAATTTCATACAAGAGCTAAGGAATAGTAGTCTGAGCCAGTAATAAAGACTGGCCTCTGTTGAGTCGTGTGATAGTCGCTTCTGACCTACTTGCTGGACATGTTGCTGTGGTAACAATCCATTGTTCATTATAGTGTTAATGATTTGAAAGGTTTACTTGTCCGTTGCATTTAAAAAGTTGTGCAGTGGCGAGATGTACTATATTGTGAGAATGAGGCTGTTCACACGCACAGACTAGCTTAGCCAAGACTGTCCATGTGAAGCTCCAGGATTGAGCCCAACCCTGGTGCTGCCTAGCCCCGCTTTTGAACCCAGTGTTTAGATCGTGTGCACGATCTCTTCCAGGTTCAACAGCTTCCTTCTGGGCCACTGCCACTTCTGGCAGCAAGCCGGAGGGAAGGAGTGACTGCGCTTATAGCGCAGGGCACACTGGGATGTGGGAGGTGTAAAATCCTCCTGCTCCCAGCTCTTGCCTTTGCTGCACCACCGTGGTGTGGTGCATGGTGAAAATGGCCACCACTTGTCTGCCGGGGAAGGCAGGCAAGCTCCTGCCTCCCCCGCAGCCCATGAAAGTGGCGGCCATAGGTTGTGTGCACAACTTTAATGTCTCTTTAGTTATTTAGAGCTTACAGTGGGGCTACTTCCTGTTACAACTCAGGTGGGGACTTGCAGTCTGAGCCATTTTCTCACTCTGTGCTGAAACCTAATAAAATACAAAGGCTTACAAAACCTTGGCTGGATACAGACATAACACAAAACCATGGTTACTGCTATCCATATTTAAGGATCCAAACTACAGGTTGAGCGTCTATATTCTAAACTGTGGTTTAGTGCTGCATGTCTGCTTTTGTTTCCTAACTGTTCAGGGCTCAGTTTCATAAATGCATTTCCTTCTCAGTGGTGCAGCAGCCTTTGGAGATGGAACAATGGCCCTAACTATGGTTTATCAATCGTCATTGGAGAGACATAACACAAAACCACAGTTAGAAGAAGTTGTGGTTTGCAAACTAACTTCAAACCATGGCTTCACACCCTGGTTTGTTGACATGACTTCACTTAACGTCCTGGTTTGTTGACATGACATAGCCATGTTATGTCAACAGACTTGGGTTCAGATGTAAACCAAAATCATAAGGCTGCTCCCAAGCCTGGGCTAGGCTGCCTTTGAGAACCACCAGGATTCATCCAGATTCTGGCGCTGTCATGCCACCAAACCCAGCTCTGGAGCCTGGCTGTTAGTCAGGGTTAAGGGCGCGGGCACACCCTTAATCCTGGTTCTGCAGTCACAAAGACAGGCATTTAGAGCACCCATCACACAGGGATATCCCCTAATGCACCGCACTCATCACATTATTATTATTATTTATTATTTATTACATTTATAGCCCGCTCTTCCTTCAAGGAGCCCAGAGTGGTGTATTACATACTTGAGTTTCTCTTTCACAACAACCCTGTGAAGTAGGTTAGGCTGAGAGAGAAGTGACTGGCCAGAGTCACCAAGCTAATTTCATGGCTGAATGGGGGTCTCCCCGGTCCTAGTCCAGCACTCTAATCACTACACCACATGTGCATTGTGGGATACGTGGGGACCGGGAGAACATTCCTAGGCTCCACTGATCCATGCTGCATGGAGCAGTGTGGATCGTCTGGGCATGTGGTGGGCTCAATCTCCTGAATCTCCAGGTAGAGCTGAGAAAAGTTCTTGCCTGCAGCCCTGGAGAGCTAGAGCCAGTTAGAGTAAATAATACTGAGCTAGATGGACTTATGGTCTGACTCAGCAGCTTTCTGTGTTTCTATAAGTCTCACACAAACACTATATGACGCCTTCTAATTATCTCCTAGCACCTTGTTAGTTTATGATAATTTCCCAGAAAGCAGGGTTTACTCATGGGTCTCATGTTTATGCCAATTATGCCTGTAAATGCCAATTTTAGATATGATACAGTATACAAAGAGGAGGCATCAATAATAATTCTCTGCATATTTGCTTTGTTTGCTGATACAGTGAAAAACTGATACACATTACTACTTTTATTTTATAGAGAAATGATGAAGAGGCAGTGGTGGACAGGGGTGGAACACGCTCCATTCTCAAAACACATTTCGAAAAGGAAGACCTGGAAGGTGAGAGCTTATTATTTCTGATTCTTAGTCTCATTTCTTTTGAAACCATTGACCTAATTTCATTTTCAGCTAAATGTATGCATGGCTCCTTGTGAAGGTGAAATTAATTTGCCAGTTATCAAAACTTACATCCCCGATCTTGCAAGTGTGAATCTCCTTAATGAAATCACCCAAAATCCTAGTCAGGTGGATGCTTGGATATGTACTATTAGGAGGGGTGTGCACAAATTGCAATTGGAAGGGAGATTTGTAAAACATCCCTGCACCTTTAAAACTGAGGAGAGCAGGTGCATACCTCCTCCCCTGCCACTCATGGCCACTCCCTGAATTGGCAGCACTCCTCCCAGCTATCTTGGAGTGGCCGGGGAGCAGGTATGCAGCTGCTCCCGTCCACTTTAAAGGTGCAGGGGATGTGTTATGAATCCCTCTCCAAATCGTGATTCATGCACATCCCTACCATTTAGCAATTGATAACAAGTGTGCAAGGTAAGAGTTTCAGTGGTTTCAGTCTGAACCAATCAATGCCTGAACTTTGTGACTATGTTTTGTGCTAGAAATGATGTGTTGTGACCAGCAACAACACCATACTGTTTTATCTCTTATTTGTGATTAGAAATTTGGAAACAAACTTTCATTCTCTTTCTTTCTCCTCCCCTCTTGGCATGAATTCCTTCCTTCCTCTTGTCAGATTTAACCATGGTTTAGTGTCACATCTTTTCCAATGCGATCTGTGGTTAATGCTAATCTGAGTTCCTGACTTAACCAGAGATTGAGACCAGGGTTTGAATTGGGTGATAGTGGATTATGACATAAAGTGGAGGGTGACTTTCCCAATCCCTTTGCTTCACTTAAAGTGCCTTTATCACTTCCTGGGAGCTTTAGATCAAGTGAAAGGATTACTGTGCCCCTCAGTCCTCCATGACATTCAGTAGAATGGGAGAGGGGAAATTGGTGAGTCCAATATTTTGTGTCACGCAAAGCTTCTTGGAAGGGAAGAAATAGCATAGCCTCCTCCGTTCTCAGGTTCCCAGCGTGAAATTTTTGAAGCTTGTGTCAAAAAGGTTTCTTTATATTTATGGAATATTTCTGTATACATACGACTTGCAAAGCCAGGTGTGTGTGTATATTTTGTGTTTGTAGTCAGTGAAACTGGAGGCCACTCTACATTCTGCAATGCAGAATGTACATTCTACATTCATGTCACTGTAGCAGATAAATTTTCCATTCATTAGTCATATATTTAATAGGTTAAATGATTGACACTGTGTTGAGTAAGTAGTCATGTTTCCAGTCCAGTGATTTGAGCTGTGTGGGTGTTTTATTTTAAGCCAAGTGATCAGTGTTCTCTCTAATTTTTTTTTTTCATCTGTGTGTGGAATTAGATTTGTTCTGGGCAGCAGTATCAAGGCAGTGAGCGCACACATGCATTCAGGGTGGAGCCTTCCTGATTCTACCCGAGCAGGATCTAAAATCAACTGAGTGGACATCAAAAAATGTGTGAGCACGCGCAAATGTGCACACCTTAGAGGGAACATTGCAAGGGATACTAATGATCTGCCAAGTTCCAACTGAAAAACATAAATTATATGTCTTTTCCACCAGTATTCCCTTGTGGCAACTTTGTAAGGTCAGAGCTCCATGGACCTTCTGCATAATAGGATATTGCTCTTAATGGCAAATTATGATTTCTGGAAGTGTCATGACTTCCTTAGAAGCCATCATAAAATGAGTGAAAAGGGAGATAATGAATTGTGTGGCCTTGGGCCAGAAGCCTGAAGGCCTTATTAATAAAATGTCTTTCATAGATAACTAGGTTTTCACTACATGTATCAGGGTAGAAATTATCTCACTTTGCTTTTTTATGAGATGTTTTGCATTGAATCTGAAGCCTTTCCTTAATTGGCAGATGTTAATTTTCCCCAGTTTGGGTAGGACCAAGTTCTACAGTATTTATGGGCTGTAGCATAGATAGCAAACTGTGTGTTCTCCATTTTTTCATGTGTGTAAAACTATTTTTCTACAAATAAATCTTTGTCTAATTCTATAATATATGTGTATGTGTGTCATGTGTACCTATGTATCTATTTATGTGCATATCTATCTGTCTATCTATCTGTCTATCTATCTATCTATGCAGTATATAAATAAATAACACAAGAAGTCATGTTGAGACTGTATGGAAGTTGACTTTTCTGTATAAGCTGCATCATAGATTTGTTTCAGTCTTGCCAGTTTAAACACCTGAAGTGTTAACATATAACACTCCTGAAGTGTTATTGGAACATGAGCCATATTTTCAAGCAGCTTGGAGCCCTTGGCAGGATAAGAGTGATCAACATGAAAGGTTATGTTACTGGTAGCCAGTCTTTCTGGCTAGTCTGAGTACAAGCCAAGGCACAAGTATATGAAGGACCATTCTGCTGAACATGGCACTCCTCTAAAGTATGCCCCTGGGCCTTTATGTGGTGGTGCTATGAATCTGTGGACCTACAAGCTGGCAGTAGGGTAGAAAGAGAGATGCAGGGAGGAATGCATTCCAAACTCTGTCCCATTGGCTTTCCACTGGTGGCCAATGGGGAAGAGCTTCTTCTTCTTTGTTTTACCTCAGCCTCAAGTTAGGAACATAGGTAGCTGCCATATACTGAGTCAGACCATTGGTCTATCTAGCTCAGTATTGTCTTCACAGACTGACAACGGCTTCTCCAAGGTTGCAGGCAGGGATCTCTCTCAGCCCTATCTTGGAGAAGCCAGGGAGGGAACTTGAAACCCACTTCCCAGAGCAGCTCCATCCCCTGTGCTCACACATCAAGTCTCCCATTCATATGCAACTGGGGCAGACCCTGCTTAGCTATGGGGGCAAGTCATGCTTGCTACCACAAGACCAGCTCTCCTCTACATAAGACCAGCTCTCCTCTCCATAAGTTGTTTGCACCAGCACCTTCTTTTGTTTTTATTTTCTTTTTAAGAAAAAGTTGAAAGTAGATCCCATGATACAGGTTAGGATTAAAGTTAGTCCATGGACTGAAAAGACTGAACACTATTACATGTTGTCGCTAGATCTGCGGGTCTCACTAACTGCAGCTCAGGAGTGTCAAAAATCTCTGCTGTTGCTGCCACAAGTTGACCGCCCTGGGTTATGCTGACAATGCAAATAAGACTTAAAGGGTCCTCTGATTATGTACCGTACATAACCTACGATGATTTCATTAAATTGCATTAAAATTGCAATTCTATATTGCATATATCTTTTGCCGCCTTCATTGATCAGCCTGAGACTTCTTGACAATCAAATGTACTGATTATTTTCTTGTCAGAGTTAATTAAGTTGACTGTTGACCCATGAAGCTGCACTTCAGGTTCCTTCTGCCACTTGACACAGTCACAGTGTACCAGTATGAGACAGCCCTCGTGCTTTTATTTGGTGTTCTTGTGTAGTCAGTGTTTTGGCCGGTATATCTGGTAGCAGCATTCAGATCTACCATCCAGGCAGAATGTTGCTACCAGATATACCGGCCAAAACACTGACTACACAAGAACACCAAATTAGAGTAAGAGTCAACATTGAGAGTAATCTAGACCAGAAGAAGAATTTTCTGACACTGTCACAAGGAGTCCCACTAATGCAAGAAGAAACCTGCTCCTCAAATATATAATTTGTCCCAGGGCTAAGGATTTCACAAAACCAGTGGCCACTGGCAAGAACTTCTCCTCACTTTGGTGAATGGAGTGTATGAGCTGATAACACTCAACTTGACTGATAACAACTTCAATCAATGCTTTGAAGTTGATAGTTTGTTTGCCTCAATAGTACAAATGCTAAAGATGTGGAAAGCTGGCCAAGTCATCTGGCAGACTAGGCTAGTGAAAGGATGTGTTCTGGGAGGAACCAGGAAGGCATTAAGGGCAACTCCCACTTCCTGCCTAGCTAGAGAAGAGAGAAACTACAAACTAAAAGCTCTAACTGTATAGAGCTCTTCGTTTGTGGTCTCTCTTCTCCAGAGGAGAACTTTATAAATACAATATTACTTTATAAATACAATATAAAGTTTGCTTGAAAGACAGAAGAGCTCTTACAATCAGGGCTGTCAATCTCACGGGCTGTCTGCGGGGAAGGTTGGTTTAGCCTACTTTCCCTGCAGGCTTGGAAAAACTGCCTCTGACAAAGAGACTATGAGGCTCTGCACATGACTGGTGTGTAGCACCGGGATGGGTTTGGCGGGAAGAGTGGATCAAGCCCTCTCTCTCCACACATGAGCAGCAGTTGAGCCCTGGGTGGCTGTATCGGCTGCCCATATGATAACCAGCTCCATCATGGAGCCGGTTGGGGCTGTGGAGATCGGGGGCCGCCTGGCCCCCAGAAGTCCCAGAATGCCCCCTGTGAGTGTGTGGGGCATTCTGGGGAGACCCCTGAGGCCAGGAGGCTTGTTTTAGCCTCCTGGAGGGGGTCTCCTCATGAGTCGCCACACTGTGGCGACTCACGATCAGGAACATGGAGTTAGCGGAGTGCTCGCTAACGTTAGCGGAGAGCCCGGTGGTTCTCACGATGGGCGAAAACCGGGCTGGGTTCCCTTAGCCCAGTTTCCCCCCATTGTGAGAATAGCCTCTATGAGAACTCAACACATTAAAAAGTTGTTAGTTTTTAAGGTGTCATAGGATTTATGCTCTTTGATACACTTACCTGTTATTCTTCACTTTTGTAAACAAATATCTTGGATGGATTTAAAAAAGCACCTTTTTGGCTAAAATCCAAATTTAAATGTCATAAAATGTTTGATTAGATTTTATATATAGAAGATTTTAATATATACACTATTTGCAGGGTGAAAAGGATCAGCTTTAAAAATGGGAAAAGAAAAACTAATTAAAAATCATGATATAACAGATTGGAAGTAAAAACATTTATTCATTAGTCAAAGCAAGAATTAATACCTAACTTCAATCTGATGAAATGTCTGTCTATTTTGAAAATGCATGTAATATTGTCTCAGTATCATGGTGTGTTGAGTTTCAGAGCTGAGCTTTGGACCCTTCTGGGGGTGTTGGGAGTTGTGGGGTCAGATGGTGCATGCATGTTTCGGGGGGAACATGTGGTATGTGTTTGTTTGGAGTAGGGGACATGGCAGGACAGGCCAATACTTGGCTAATAAACCAAACAAATATTTGCGGAACCTTGACTAAAAGGTGTCTATGGTTTCTCCATGCGTAGATCCTTTGATACATTTGACATAAAACTAACCATAAAAAGAGGGAGCTGGCTCACTGATCACACCATTTGCCAACACAAGCATAAAATAAATTCATAACAAGCAAGTGGCCAATTGAAGATGGCCTAACATATGCTATATGCCGAGCAAAGAGATTCTCCTCTCCTGTTTAAGTGTGTTGCTTACTAATGTTTGATGGTAATCAGTTGATATTTCTTCATTGGCTAAAGATGCAATTGAATGAGCTAAGATATGCTCCATATGCTTAGGGAAGGGCTTAGAGAAAGCAGTTGGAAGAGCTGCAAAGTCAACAGCGAGCAGGAACAGACCTGAGTTTTTACAACTGGCTTGAAAGACGAACCGGGAGAATGGGCTCCAAGTGGATGTTGTTAGCTTTGGGGGGAACTGATGCCACTCTAGAGCAGGGCTGCACATTTTTGACTCTCCAGATGTTTTTGGACTACAACTTTCATCATCCCTGATGGTTGGCCACTGTGGTTAGTAGTCAAACAACAGCTGGAGCGTCAAAGTTGTGCAGCCCTTCTCTAGAAACTAGTACTGCCCGGCTGCTCCTCAATGCTCAGCATGTGCTCTTGTAAATAAACAGAAGCACCATAATCCTTCAGTGTCCTGTCATGAAAAAGGAAATAAGAACCTGTAGCGCTGTCTCTAGAATGTCTTACTAGTCAGGGAAATGGGGTGTCTATCTATCTGTTTGTCTGTCTGTCTATCTATTTATCTAACACATTTATATACCACCCAAAACGCAAGTCTCTGGGCGGGTTACAACAAAACATAACAGATAAAAAGATTAAAACATTGCAACAATTAAAATTTAACACATGAAAACTATCAAAAACACAATTAAAGCATGACAGTGTTCTATACAGGTGAGAGACAGACATTCCATTGTAACATGTTTTGTAACTTCCATTCTCCAAGTGGTGTGATTTAGTGGGAATAGGAAACTCGGGAATCTAAGGAGGTGGCTATTAGAAAAGAAGAGATCTGTTGGTCAAGAACTAGTTTGAAATCCTTCAGTGCCAGTCTGTCTGTGTCTTCATGACTACTACTTTTGAGCAGCCAGTGCTGATAATCTGCCCAGCAGAGAAATGTTGAGTTTAGGAGCCTTCTGCTTGAGTGCACGCAGTCTTTTGCTGTACTCAAACATCTTTGGCTTGCGGTCTTTGTATCACTATATATAATTTCAACTAATTTTTTTGATGGGGAAATGATATTAATTTGAAATTAGCATATTAATTGTTGATGTTGATTGTTATTATTATTATTATTAGACTGAAATCTAAATTCTCAGTCACGCTTATTAACAGTCAACTTGCAGTCACTATTGCAGCAACAAAGAGTGATGTGTGAAAACTCTTTTAAATAATGTGAACATATTTTTGCTGCCATAAACATAAACTTCTGTCTGTAAACAGAAGCAATTTCCAGAGGGGCCGCTGTGTTAGTCTGTTGCAGCAGAAGCATTAAAGAGTTTTGTAGCACCTTACAAGTAGTCCACAAATGCTTTTGTTGAAAGAAATTTGTGAATCCTTAAGGTGCTACAAAACTCTGTGCTGTTTTTGTAACAGTAAATAAAGCAACAGAAAAAATGGAGAAGGGGAGAGATTGAAGGTAGTCATGATATCCTCTGGAACTGGGCAAATTCTTTTTCAGCTTTATGGTGGTAGTGGTGACCTAGCTGGAACAGAGATTCTCAGTTGTTAAGCCTATTCGTTCCACCTTAAGTGGCACAGTGGGGAAATGCTGATTCGAATAGCTGCTGCTACTATATCAGGCAGCAGCGATATAGGAAGATGCTGAAAGGCATAATCTCATACTGTGGAGGAGGAGGCAATGGTACACCCCTCCTGTATTCTACCAAATACAACTACAGGGCTCTGTGGGAGCCAGAAGTTGAAATCGACTTGATGGCACACTTTACCTTTAAGCCCTATTCAGAGATGATGTCGTATGAGTGTAAAGATGTCTACATTCATACATGTATTCATGTGAATCATTGTACATGCAGTCCTTTAAAAATGACCCTACAGGTCCCTCAGATGTATAGTACAGATAGGAAATATTCTGCTATACCTGCATTCCACATAACATGTAAATAATTGTACCTGCATACAGATCTTTACCTGTGTATGCTGTGCACCTGTTCAACATAATATCTCTATTCAGATGTCAGTCTGCCGAGTACAGATGTTCCAAAGTGCTACAGAGATCCTATCTTGGTGCATCACTCACCCCCCACCTGCAGTCCTCAAGGTTAGGCTGGCATTTGTCTGAAGAAGCAAATGCCCTAGCCTGCCAATCACGGAAATGCCTGGCATCGTGGTTATGATGTTTTACCTCTTCAAATGAATACTGCCCTGTCAGGAGGGAAGCCTATGGGATGATACCCGTGTGGTAGGGGGTTGGTGCTTTCTGCCTCCACCCCTACTCATGCCCATGCCTGAGGCAACCATCTCACCCTGCCCCACGGGAGGGCCTACTGATGCCTGAAATAATCACATCATTATTTTGTGTGTGTAAGGAGTACTCTGGGAAACGCTTATTATCCAAGATTCTTCTTTTTGTTTTTACCTTCACCCTCTGATTAACCCATTAACATGTAAGAAAATTAAAAACTGAATCAAAGCGAGGTGCTAATATATCAGGATGACTGATGAGGTAAGCATTTGCAAAGAGGTGAATCAAATTAGATGTCAACCTGTTTCTCACACATGGAGTTCTTGAAATGCTATTTATAGTTTTTATCATTAGCAAAACCTGTTAGAGGTAAACAAAATTCAGATGCATTCTTAATTATTTTTTATCAAAAGTCTTTATTGTTTGTTTTGATTCTGACATTTGCTGCAAAGTTCAGCTGGCTCTTAATTCAATTTCTCCATCTCTTAAGACTGGTTATGATGTTGAACATCCTGGTAATAGCCTACAGGTGGCTCTTGGGATTGTGCAGGTCAAGTACTTTGCATAAAAAGTATGGTATGAACTGGACTGTGTGTAGGCTGTTACCATTATCTGCAACTTTGGAACCATTCCTTAGTGTGTGTGTGTGTGTGTGTGTGTGTGTTTTAAATTGGGGACCAGTTGGCTGGGTATTCAAAGATACAAATGTTCTCAATCTAGAGACATCAGCTATACATGCAGAGGCTTCTGCCTGCAGTGCTTTCCTGTTCTCTGCTGATATATGATGCTGATACTGTTCAGTGAGTATATTGACACACATGTTGTTATCCACAATATGTTCCAGTGCACCTTCCCATCAGGTGACTACTGCACTGTCAGCCTTCATGGCACTGGTTATATTTTGAATAAAGGAAGGCAAGCCTGGATTTAGCCCTACCTTCAAGAACGGATAGGCATGGACTGTGCCAACCATCCAAGTATAAGGCACTAGAGGGGACTTGAGCCAGGGCTTCCAGCAGCCAGACTCCCTTCATCACTAAGGCAATTCTAAAGTAGAGCCAATTCTTGTCCTTATCCTTGCTGTGGAGCAGACAATGTCCTGAGAGCCAGACTAGGTGGTCTGGGGAATCCAATAACAGCTTTGCAGGTCCTATATAATCATTGCTTCAGCTTGGTCCCTCAAACTGAGCAACTAATTGCAACAACAACAACAACAATTTATATACTGCTTTTCAACAAAAGTTTCCAAAGCAGTTTACATAGAGAAATAATAAATAAATTAATTAAATAAGATGGCTCCCTGTCCCCAAAGGGCTCACAATCTAAAAAGAAACATAGACAGACACTAGCAGCAGTCACTGGAAGTACTGTGCTGGGGGTGGATAGGGACAGTTGCTCTCCCCCTGCTAAATAAAGAGAATCACCACATTAAAAAGGTGCCTCTTTGCTCAGTTAGCAGGGGTAGCCACAAGCAGCCACAGCAGACTCTTTTTGCAGCTTTACCTGACTGTCTTTTTTGGAAAACAATATTTGGTCTGCTCTGACTACATGCCTTCCTCTGACCTTCTGGATTCTGATCTGCCCACTCTGATTTCAACCATGGCCATTTTGACCGCGCCCTTCTCTTGGCAGCCAGCAACCAAAAGCAGCAGACCCCTACTGAGGCCTGACACAAAGCTTTTTTGACACTTCAGATGGATTTGCAATTTCCCCCCAGCACATGAATTTGCAAGCATTTTTACATTGTTATTTCTTGATATAATCTCAAATTTTTAATTTGCTCTTTGATAACATAAGCTCAGTGCATATTGAACACCATTAGACTAATTAATGGCAACTTTGTTACGTGAGCAGTTGCATGCTTTAACAGCAAGTGCTAATATGTGACATTTGCATTTGTTGCTAATTTAGAAATATGGGTCAAATTATCCCCTCTGAGGCACACAGCATTCATTTACATTTCATTTTCCAGCTCAGGGTTTTCACATGGTTAATTTGCTGAACCAGAAGGCAGAACACCCCTCAGCAAATGTGAGGGCAGCACTGGAGACGCTGCATCCTTCCACTGCCTCCCGATTCCCTTGGCTGTGGTGATTGATTTGACAGGGATGCAAGTCTATGGGCCAACAGCACCATATTTTCAGTAGATTCTTCTTGGCGCTTTCCAGACTAGCTGCTGGAACAGCAGCAAAATGTCTCCATTTGGGCAAGTCGCATTTGGAACATAAACAGCAGGGGGAGCAGCCTTGCAGGAACTAACAACCTGAAAAAACAGCAACTTTTTCACGCCGGATATACGACGCCCTTGCTCTATCTCACAGTGATTAAATTCACAACAAGGCATTGGAAATGTGAACGGCACCCTGCTGTCCGCATAGGGATTGCAGTATCACGGTGGAAGCACACTTCCTTGATACTTCCTGATCCTGTTGTAGGGTCTATTCTGGAAAGCTCCCTTATTGGCTGCTTCTGCTTTCTGCCCTATTCCTTTCATCTTATTGACTAAGGTACAAAAGAGTTGTCACTTTCTCCCTGCTCTGGTTTTGTTCTCTTATGTCTCTTTTGGGAGGTTTGAAGAGTAGTTTTCTTAGCTTCCAAAGATTTGCAGTGACAAAGCATCATAACCTATGTAATAAAAGATTAAAGGATGATTGCCCACTAATTATATTCATGAGCATCCTATACATGTATCACACATGCAATGATTTCTTGAATTCATAGGCTTCTTAAGAGTAAGCCAACATGCCCTTTAATACTCTGAAGATTAACTACAAGTAATCAAAAGCCTCAGGTTTCTGTGCATTGTTTTAAACACAGCGTATTTCTGTGTCATTGGCTGGGTTTACACAATCACAAGGATCCTGCTTAAAAAGCTAATCGGGATCAGTGAGCCCAGTGGAACTGATTCAGTCCTGGTTATCTATCCTGGTTAAATGCTGGTTAACCAGAATGGTTTGACCAGAATTGCCCTGAAATTCTAGGTTCCCGCAGTCAGGTCTGCTGGACTCCTTAATCCTGATTAGTGTTTTAACCAGGATTCTTGTGATTGTGGGAACCCAGCCATTGTTTCCTATCCATCTGCAGCTTAGGAAGTTGGACTTTAAAGCTGAACATAGCCACTTTAGCTTTGCCCTTTCCCATCTAGTATGGAAAAAAGACTGGCAATTCCCTTCTGTAGCAAGCTAGACATTCCCAGGATTTGCTGAGCCTATGTTCCACCGTGTCAAATTTTGCTAAATTCAGTTTGGGGGCAGCTCAGAAATGCAACTCTGTTTGTTTAGTTCCTTCCTTCAGAACTCTAGGCTGTTCACAACACTGATAAAACATTAAATTATGAAATAAATTAAACACATGAAATAAAAACAGCACAATTTCCTAAGAGACGGGCTGACATCTGGACTAGCACTGCAGTGGTGCATCAGTGGCTGACATACAGATTAGGACTGTGCTATTTTGTAAAAGGGGAGAAGTCATTTTTGACTGGTTTCCCTCCCCTCCCTCTAAAGGCTGCACAACCCTTTGGGAGGCACAGGGGGCTTGAGGGAAGGAGAGATTGCCCAGAATTGCCCCTCTACCCTTGTGCAACAGCACAGCATTAGCCTGGATGTCATCCACCATTGCATCAGTGCAGTGCTATTCTGGATGGAAGCCAATATTTAAAAAGTGCTTTCCACTCTCCCACCATTAATACGCTTTCCTCAGCTTCAGGGCTACTACAGGAAAAGTCCCTGCTTTCCTTACAGCTGATCAAAATTCTTCTCCAAAGTACCCCATTTACGTAGAAATGATAGCAAAAATTACAATCCGTTGTAATAGAACAGCAAAAAAGCACAATACTTTGGAATCAGAAATTATCTCTTGAGCAGTCATTCTGTCAAAGCCAGACTTTATCCTTGGTAAGGCCTTCACAGTAGTCCAAGGCATTTTTCACACAGCAGCCTATACCATGAGTTTACTGCGAGCTTTTACTGCAAGTTCGAAGTTGCTCCCAAAAAACGATGCAAAAAGTGGAATTTTTTTTTACCCTGGATATAAATCGGGCTACACTCTAAGGAACGATGAAAAACCCGAATCATGTGTGACGTGCTCCCCGATAGCTCACAGGGACTTTGGGGTAAATCTGGCCAATTTGTGAACACATACTCTCCATTCTGGAGGAGATGTGAGCTAAAAGCCCTGTGTGAAAAATGCCCAGGTTGTTGTTTGCACATGGCTTCATGCTGCAGGGTAAATGTTGAGCGAAGCCACTTTGAAGTACACTTGTGGCATTGAGGGAAGCAGCCCCTTCCTTCTGCTCTTGGGTGTGCTTTTGATGCAAGTTCACATGTTTTCCTTCATGTTTCCCTTCTAGCCAGTGGTGGGAGGGGGAGGGCAGAGAGTACTGAAGAGCTACATTTGCATTTGTAAAGAGAGTGTCCTCGTTATCATGCTAATGATTCTACAGCAGTGCCTCTCCCTATTTACTCCGGCATTTTCAGAAAAAGTAGCTTAAAATCAGCATTTAAAAAACCCAGAAATACCTCAAGATAAGCTAGAATTCACAGGACAAAGCCCAACTTGTGTGTGGAGTGGGTCCAAGGATTTTGAAGGATCCTTGGGGTAAGTTTGGCTGGTGTGTGAATGCACATGCTCACTCCCAAATGAGATTTGGGGTAGAAGCCCTGTGTGAGCCTTATTATCCCATGTGAGTGTGCTATCCAAACAGCTGTTAGGCTAAATAGAAATCTCTTTAAGCGGTTCCCTTTTCTTTTTTAAAAGAGGCTTAATTTAATCAATATTGTTTACATGAATGTTTGCTTAGCTGAATGTTCTCCAGACAGCATTTCCAGTTGACAGCTCTGCATGCATTTTTTAAAAATTGGGAATAGCGGTATGCAAACAGTAGCAGAAGAAGGGTCCCAATGGCCCTTCTCCACTCCGAGACCTGGAGGATTTCTGTGGGAGTCAGCAGTCTGCAGTGCCTTCTAATCATTGTCAGTCCTGAAGACCAGTGGGAGGGGCTTCAATGGAAGTATTTCATGTGTTTGGACTGTTAACATCAGAAGCACTGAAGCAGTGCTCAAGCTGAGCCATCTAAGTTCCAGTTTATGTGAGTGGTCTGTTTTTCTTCTCTGCACAATGGTACACATGGATACCATGATTAAATAGGAATGTAAAGTTAAATATCCCTATGGCTATAATATGAATGCAAAACAGAGCATAGTAACATCGACTGAGAGATGCAACAACTTCTGAGTTACTGTGATTGATTAAATGGCTGCAACTATCTCAAAATATCACCTCCCTCCAATGTCTGTTTCCCCATTTAGTTTTGTTTCTGCATTTGCTGTCATGTGCAGGGGGAAAAATAGTGACAATCAAGTGTGAACTTGTCTGACATGTGCCAAATAGGGAGAGGGTATTTCTTGGCATTGGTCACAGAGCTCATTAGTATCTAGTTGGAGTCCTCAAAGAGATCTTTGATCACTGGAGGTCAAAGCTTGACATCTTTCAGCTGGCACAATAACCACAGAAGTCTGCATCAAAACCTATGGGGCAGGCGTTCAAATGACACTTGTTAACAAGTGTCATTTGAACTTGTTGTTGCTTCCTACTTTAACAGAATTCAGGTTTACCTGGACTCTGCCAGTTTGGGGACCATCCCAAAAATGAAGCAGAATTATTCTGGAAACAGTTGTGTTTGTGTTTTGGGAAGCCTATGATAAGACTTAGGTTGGATGCGCATTTGTTATTACTTGAAATATGATCACATATATGAAAAAAATCTTTGTATGCTGCTATCATTAATGTTATAATTTGCTAACGTAAGTGTGAACCTGTTGCATTTAAGTCTATGAATGTTCGTTACCCTTGTGGAGATCTGAACTCCGCTTTGGAAGGTCTCAGAAAGTCACCTTGGATGATGTAGGGACTTGGAGCGTATGCCTGGGCAGGTTCATGTGGAAGGAGATAGTTCTTGAGGTAACATACATTGCATATGGGTAGGATTGTGCATCTGTGTAAAGAATTATTTGAGTGAATGGTGATGTTTTACACATAGGCTATGTCAAGTCTGGTCTGCTCTTTCCATCTATTATTCTCTTTTTTATTCTCTAGCACGATAGGTTCAGTACTCTAATTTAATCAAAATAATTTAATTTTAAAAGATTAATAAAATCATAATCTCTATAGTCTTCTGTTGTAATCTATAATAATTTAATCAAAAGAGGATCAATAAGTTTGTTCCTCCTTCTAGAATAGGATTAATGATTATTAGATGGGCTTGTCCTGCTATCTGGTCTAGTCCTTGTACCTGATAAATTGTTGCTCCCATTTTGCCCCTACTTCTGCCTTTTGAAGATGCCTTCTTAAAATTTGTATGAGAGTTGCTGAAGTAGTTTTTCTTCAGGGTTCAACTCTCTTCTTGGGATCTCTAAAACCTAAATCTTTGAGTGGGTGTCTCTTGTGTGCGTGCTTATAAATGCAAAACCAAAAACAACCAACAAACCGTGTGAATGCAGAAATAATCTATATAAGCTCAAAAAATAATCAGTTAAATATATAGAATAGTATATTTTTAACTGTAGTTCATATCTCAATAGGTGTGCCATAAGCCAACAATTCTAATATAAGCATGAGGATAAATAATGCACATGAAGGATATCTCATTCATAATAAACATACAAACTGAACATGTAAAAATTCATAGATCAAATGGTGGTGTTCCAGTAATGGATAACACCAATAGTGTCTATCCTTCTATGTGCATAGAGGTGTAAATATCTTCAACTTCATCTGAAGTAGATGGAGATGATACTTTGATTCATATCCTGTGATTAGTCCTTGCTGGTTAGTCCTTAGTCCTTAAAAAACTGTCCGGATTTCAGTTGTTTTTGCTTAAGCTTCTTCATGAAGGACTTATATACTCTTGTGTGCATGCTTATAAATGCATGCACATGGACACTCAGGCATCAAGCAGTAAACAACCTGCTATGTAACACTCTGTACAGTGGTGTATATTTTGGCCTGCTGTTGATACCTGGTAGGTCACTTATGTTTTTCTGCTACATTTTTGACCAAAAGGACAATTACATCTTGGCTTTTAAATCTGTGGAGGATAGGCTAATGCAGAATAAATGAACACAGCAGGCAGAGTAATAAAGGTGGGCAGATGGGAATACTAGGCTGTGATCCTTCTTATGAAAAGAGGGTTGTTACAAGCATGTACCAGTTTTAATCTGTGAAATGTTGGAAGGTATAGGTCATGTTCAGTGCTTTCCTATCCACAGAAGTAAATGCAGGAGCACTGCTTAGCCTAGCTGTCCATGTACAGTATGCGCTAAATAACAGGCAGGGCTATGGTCTGGGCTTTGTATGGTTAGATTTGAGCTTTACATGAGGTTGCATTCAAATATTTTCCCCCTTTCCTCTCCACGTGCTGTCTGTACCAGTACAGTCTAGAATTCTACCACCTCATGCTATAATGTGAAGAACAGCTCTAAGATAAAATTGCCCACACTTTGCACAAAGGAGAGGATTTGATTACATTATTAAATAAAAATAATTGCTTTTCTGCTCTGGAAGTAATTGGAAAATTTAACAAGACAGCCCCTTTCTTGAGCATATGTTGATCTCACCAGAGAATATTAAATTATGATTTTTGTGTCTTCATTTTTAAAATGCACTTTGGGATAGTTTATTCCGCGCCCCCCTTCATGCGCCAATGTGTGCCTGCAGACGAGATGCTTTAAATGCAGCACTTTCTTGTGAGCAATGCAGGCTATTAAGCAAACTGCGAGGGAAGAAAGCCCCAAGAAATAATCCAGATGCAGTGAGATAGAAAGGGGGAAGGAATCACATGGCTGCTTTCTTATGTTTTGCAATTTCCCCCCAAAACTGTAAAAGCAATTTTTTAAAAGAAAAAAGAAAGAAAGAATCTACATCTTAATTGCTCCAATTTGTTTCAGAAACCCTATGACACCGCAAGGACATTATTAAAAATTAAAACAGTTACAGTAGCAGTCAAATTTGTTACTCTGTGCAACATTATAAGAGGGAAGGAGAGAGAACAGTATGTTAATAGTGTGCCAGGAGCTTGTTTATTTCTGCTTCTGCAGAGAACTTATGTCAGCCCCAAATTTCTTTGATGTTTTGTGACAAATGATGCCTTGCTGTGTTTTCTGGTCCTGCTGGAGTCTTCATGGGGTTAGAGGTCATGCAGTGTTCCCATTTAATAAGGCTAACCTTTTAATTTTGTGTGTGTGTGTGTGTGTGTGTGCGTGCATGTGTGTGTGTGTGCGAGATTGACATGTCTGATTCTGGCAAAACATTAAATATTTGCTGTGTTCTGTCTGTTAAGAGAACTAGAAGAAAACCAGATGGGTTTACACAATTGTAGAAGTATATTTGTTTGTTTTTCAATGAAGGATGACTTTGATAAACCTTTATTTTTAATATAATGCCAATTGTCATAATGTCAATATAAATATAGGCCTGCTCAACTTAGGCCTCCCAGCTGTTTTTGGACTACAATTCCCAGCTACAGTGGCCAATAGCCAGGGATTATGGGAATTGTAGGCCAACATCTGCAGGAGGGCTGAATTTGAGCAGCCCTACTACAAACTGTTATACACATGTACATGATTTGTGTTCAAAAAGTCCTACTGTCAGTTGTTTACCATAATTTGCTTCCACTTACCCTCCCACCCATGACTCTGTTATTTGTGATACATCTTGGGTGTCTGTGCTGTTCCAGGGTCTCTGCCAAGGCAGAGTCCAGATGTGTCAGAAATGGAGAGCACCAGACCTTGCACAGTTCTGAGGGTCAATCAGGACCCTGGCCAGCAGTGAGCGGGGAACCAGAGCAACATAGATGAAAATGTTGCTCCAGCAACTTCTCACAGCAGACTGCTGGTTGTTATTGCCTCTGCATAGGCAGGGTGAATTGGCCCTTCCCTTAATCTAGGAAAGGCCCTATACCTTATAGGGACCATCTCCGATTTCTCAGGCGCTGGCTCTAGTGACACTTGGTGTGTGTGTGGGGAACCCTGCTAAGATTGGTCGGTCTATTGCAGACTCCATGTCAGACGGAGACAAAACTGTGTCCTCAGGTTGTTGTGGGGGTGCTAACTTGGGTTCCCTGACTCTACTGCTGTGGAGGGTCCTAGCAGCATGGGGTCACTTGGGGCCTGGATCTTAGGTTCTTCCTACCCTGTCTCATCCCTTGAAACTTCTGCTTCATCCTCCATTTGGATGTTCCTGAATCTGTGGTCATTTAAGTGTCCAGATGGAATTGTCCCCTAATTTAACTTATCCACCAAGACACTGATATCTTATACCACAGTCAATAAGGGATGGTTGAGAAAAAAATGACTGTATCATCATTAGTATAGATTTTATTCCCCTAAATCCCCCCCCACACATGTATTTTAGATGCTATAATCATATCATCTAGTTACCCTAAGTAATACACCTTTTTCATGCAAGCCCCCTATGTTGCTGCAGCCCTGTTCCAAAATTCATTTGTTCAGTGGAACACCTGCAAATGGGCCCTATTATATCATACAGATGTAAACAGCCTGTGGCCTCCATGCTACTGGAAACCACCCTTACAGATGTTTTACGAAATGTGCAGAAATTGGAGGTGGCTGTGGTGGCCACAGCAATGCTGGGGAAAGGGGTCAGCTGGAGCAACCCACCACATGTTCATTTTTAAAAATTCAAGGATAATAATACATGTGAATATAACTGAAAAGAAAAGTAAATAAAAAAGAAAAGAAAAATCCCTTAAACACAGTTCAGCGAATGCATGGAGGGCTTTTGTGAAAAGGACTTATAGTGCTGAACCTTTACAACCTTTAACATGCCAGCAACATGGTATTCATTCTTAAAGTTTTTTTAAAAATTATAAACACTTTATTTTTTTTCTCCCCTCCTCTCCCCACGCCTCCCTCCCTTTCCTCTCCCTTTCTTTTTTCTTTTCTTTTCTTAATTTTTTGTGGGAGCTACATCCATCCTGGTAAAATGCACCAATATTTCAGTGCTAATGACCAAGCATATTAAGTAAGTTTTCAAATGGACTTACAACTGTTGTCTACTGTGCAGGTCACAGAACTTTGTTCATTGGAGTTCATGTGCCACTGGGTGGAAGAAAAAGTCATCGACGTCATAGGCATCGTGGACACAAACACAGAAAGAGAGACAGGGAACGAGATTCAGGATTAGAAGATGGAAGAGAGTCTCCTTCATTTGGTAAGGTTTGTTTTAATCTTGCATATAATCTTGCCTATGGCTTAGGCCCTGGGTATCTAAGAGAATGTCTTCTTCATTATGAGCCCCACCGCCCATTGAGGTCGTCTGGAGAGATCCGTCTCCAGTTGCCGCCAGCTCGGCTGGTGGCCACACGGGGACGGGCTTTCTTGGTTGCTGCCCTGAGACTGTGGAATGTGCTCCCTGCTGAGATACGATCTCTGACATCTCTGACAATTTTTAGAAAGCATTTGAAAACTCACCTTTTCACCCAAGCTTTTTCAGTTCTTTAAAATTGTAAGGTTTTAATTTGTGGGTGATTTTTAAATTGTTAAATTGTTTTAAGTTTTTGTATATATTCTAACTGGTTTTATGCTATTGTTAACTGCCCAGAGATGAAAGTTTGGGGCAGTGTACAAATTTGACTGACAAATAAATAAATAAATAAATAAATAAATAAATAAATAAATAAATAAATAAATTTCTAAAAATCAAAAATCTGTGTAATCATGCATTGAAAAGTTGCGTGCTGCCCCATTGTGCTCCAAAGTTTCTATATTGTTTTCAAGGCAGCTGTATTGTAATAGAGCATGTTACAGTATCAGTTGAAGATGTAGCAAGATCATATTTGATGGTAGTTATCTTATTTGATAACTATTGGCCTGTTTCAAATCTTCCCTTTTTAAGCAAGGTGATAGAGCGTGTGATAGAGTGTGGTGGCTGTGCAGCTGCAAAGGGTCTTGGATGATACGGATTATCTAGGCTTTTTTCAGTCTGGCTTTCACCCTGGGTTTGGGACTGAAACTGCCTTGGTCACCCTGGTGTATGATCTATGCCGGGAACTAGACAGAGGGAGTGCATTCCTGTTGGTTCTGCTGAACCTCTCAGTGGCATTTGATACCATTTACCATGGTATCCTTCTAGACTGCCTCTCAGGTATAGGGATCGGGGATAGTGCATTGGAGTAGTTCCGGTCCTTTCTTGGGTGGAGGTTCCAGAAGCTGGAGCTGGGGGACTTCTGCTCGACTCCTTGGCCTCTGACCTGTGGGGTCCCACAAGGCTCTGCATTATCCCCCATGCTGTTTAACATCTACATGAAACTGCTGGGAGGGGTCATCAGGAGGTTTGGGCTGAAGTGTCATCAAAATACAAATGCCATTCAGTTCTACCTTTCCCTGACATCAGATCCTAGGGAAGCTGTGGATGTACTGAACTGGGGGCTGGAGGTGGTGATGGGCTGGATGTGGGCTAGCAAACTGAGGTTGAATCCAGACAAGACAGAGGTGCTGTTGGTCAGTAGAAAAGCCATTTGGGATAGGATTATTCAACCAGCTCTGGATGGGGTTGCACTCCCCTTGAAAGATTAAGTGTGCAGCTTGGGGTTTTTGCTGGACCTGGCTCTACTTTTGGATACTCAGGTGGAGGCAGTGGCCAGGGATGCCTTTGCACAGCTTCAGCTAGTGTGCCAGCTGTGGCCCTTTTTCAAGAAGGCAGATGTGGCCATGGTTACCCATGACTTAGTCTGCCCTTGAAGAATATTTGGAAACTTCAGTTGCTGGGGACAGGGACATGGGGGAGGGCCTTCTCTGTTGTTGCCCTCAGACTCTGAAAAGCTCTCCCAGTTTGCTCTCTGACATCTGTGGCTGCTTTTAAAAAACAGCTAAAGACCCTTTTATTTACTCAGGCTTTTGCCTTCTAGAGGCTGCCAGGTTTCTCAGCTTTCTTGCTTCTGTTTCTCTTTAATTGTTTCTTGGTGTTTTATGGCCTTATGATTAATTTATTTTAAGGTTTTAAATGTAACTTTTACATTATCTTTATTTTAACTTTTGTAAACCACCTTGGGATGCATTATGAAGGCAGTATAAAAATTGAACAATAAATACATAAAATAAATAAATGGTAGCGAGGTCCTTTGTCTCCAGAAAGGTGCACATCTGATGTGGCAGACAAAACCAGTAAAAGGCGCTCATGAACACAACCAATTCCTAGACGTATAGCAGTAATATCTGGCCTAGCAGTACTCCAGAGCTGCAGTTTTGATCTCTAATGGGGAATGTGAGCAGAGTGGACAAATCTCCCTTTCTGGGTTAACAGGGCCCTCTACCGTCAGCAACTCTATCTTATCTGGATTAAGCTGTTTTATCTACTGTAAGGGAACTTTGTCCTACTGTCAGAGTCTGCAGAGGAGCAAGTTGCTTCTGCATTTTGAAGAATGAGATGGAATTAAAGGAGGTAACAAAAATGCAAATGTTTACCTACTGAGGCCATTTTGGAGGGGTCATTTTATTTCAGCTGGATTGGTGGTCAGACCTGGTATCAGCATTTGGCACTCTCAAGCAAATCCTGGTAGGGAGGGCTCAGCACCCTGGGAAGACCCACCACCATTGATGTTTGTCAGTCATATATTAGACACATTTGGAAACAAAATGCTGGGTTACATTTACCTTTGACCTGATTCAGCAGGCCTCTTCCTACTTTTGGAGATCTGGTGCTTACCAGTAGAAGGTTCTAGTAGACCTTGCCAACAGAAAGCCTTTTCCTGATTCAGCTGTAGTGTAATTCACCATTCTAAGGTAAAAAGTGCATGTCAGATGAAAATATGTTCAAAGTTATAATAAGCAGAGAGACTATAATGAAAACACTGGTAGGAAGCCTTATCACACCATGCTAGAGTACAAAAGAATATTCTAGGTTCTTGGAGAAATGTTAATGCCAGTATAATTTTAGGTTGTGGAGTAGTCATTACAAAGCCTTTTATTTTAAACTGGATTTTAAATTATATGTGTTGAAAAATGTGGAAGCAAGGTGTTGTGAAGGCCAAAGCTTAGAAAAGGTTTTGAAAACATTCTCTCACAGGGGGAAAAAAGGAAGATGGATGAGATTCATAGAAGCTCTTTTAGAAATTAAACTGCAGTAAGAATTAAGAGGATTAAGAATGGGTCACAAAGAATGAATCCTGATGTGAAACCAAATGACTTGGCTGAATCTCTTTTGAACAAATTACCATTATCCCAAGATCCTAATGTTGAAACAGAAACACTTTCCCTCACACATTTAAGACAACTGAAAAGCAGATGCTGTGAATCCATTGTGTACATTATTATTTTTAATTTTTAATATCTGCTTTTAAAAAGAGATACTTGAAAAAACAAATAACAAAACACTTGAAGTATGTAATATATATGTTTATAACCAGGTTTTCAGCAACCAAAATCTGCCTTTAGGCCAGCAGTGTTTTTCAGATATTATGTCATGAAGAAACCCTTTCCGTAACAAAATTTCCATTGAGAATCCTCCACATTTTGGCCATGACATGGCTGGCATGTTACAGGGTCAACTCCAGGTTTCATGTGGCCCTTGGCAATGTTTTCTCTGTGAATCCCCTCCTATCCATCCTGAGGGATTTGGTCCACACAGAGGGCCAGTTCAGGCAGTTCTACTTCTCTTGCCCTTCTCCGGGCAAGAGTTCTCCTGACTCAGCTCTACGGGATAAGGCCATGTGCATGCCACGAGCATGTATTTTCTTCCCCCCCACTCTGTGTGCAGGAGCTAGTTAATTGCACGGGGGCCATTTCATCTGAATGGCTGTTCTACATGTGACCCAAGTGCTAGTTTAAACTAATGTTTAAGTCACATATAGAGGAGTGTGAGGACAAATGCCACCCCCCATGAATAATTGTATCCCTGCACACCAGGAAGTTTTTCACACCCAACTTTTAGTTTGCATCTCCTCCAGAATGGAGAAGTGCATTCACATATCGGCTAGATTTACCCCCGAGTCCCTGCAAGCTATCAGGGAGCATCTCATACACAATTTGGGGTTTTCATCACACGTTAAGAGTGTAGCCCGGTTTATATCTGGGGTAAAAAAATCCACTTCTTGCATTGGTTTTGGGGCAACTTCTAACTCACAGTAAAGCCTCGCAGAAAAGCCTACTGTCTGGGAGAGCTCCTGGCATTGTGGGGCGGGGGGGGGAGGATATGCATGCTCATGGGCACACTGTGACAAAATAACCTTTTCTTTGCTGCCACCAATATGACTGTGAACTAAAATGTCGTCTTAACCATAAAACCTGAGTAGCTGGTTTGAGCCTTGGGCATATTATGGACATGATAAAAGAGATAACACACTTCTTAAAAGTTAACAGAGCGGAACAATAGTTTCCTATCTCCTTAGATGCAGAATTAAAATAACAAATTACATGATAATTTCCCTGTTGTGGTTTCAACTGAGAGGATCCAGTCACTCCCCATGCCAAAATACAACTACCATTTTAACCCTTTCCATTCAATATTCTTTAAACCTTTCCAACAAATGATAGTTGTCCAATGAAGGTAGTGTCTTAGGCTTTCCCTGATAGCAGGAAGATGTCTATAAGTTTCTATATACTGATGCTTTATAAGTAGGAATCAGGTTCTTGCCTCCTGTGCTCCTAGCACTACCGCCCTAGGAACCATCACTGTCCTTTAAGCATTTTATCTTGGTGACCTCAACATTCCCCCCTCCCCCCTTGCTTTTTAGGTTTTCCTTCCTTCAGTTCACCAGCTCTCCTTAGCCATCCCCAGCCAACTGTAAACAAACAAACAAACAAACCCTCCAACGGAACTTCTCCCAATTGTCAATTCTCTCTCTCTTCCTAGCTGTAACTTCAGCAGCCCAGTTAAAGCAACATCTCCTAGCTGCTCCCCTAGCAATTGCCAAGGAGGTAGTTGGCCCCTTAGAGGATGAGGGCATGAAAAGGATTATTAAGGAGAATAAGGGGATTGCAGAGAAGCTGAATGAGTCATTTGTGTCTGTCTTCACGGCAGAGAATACTGACCATATACTTTCTCTGGAATTGAGCTTCCCAGGCTTGGAGGCTGAAGAACATGGCCAATTTGAGGTGACAAGGGAAGATGTTCTAAACTGTCTTGAAAAACTAAAAATTAAATCTCCAGGGTCAGAGGGCATCCACCCAAGAGTTCTGAAGGAACTCAAATGTGACATTGCTGTTCTCCTAGCAAAAAAATATGTAACTTTTCTGTACAATCAGGCTCTGTCCCAGAAGATTGGAAAGTAGCCAATGTAACTCTAATTTTAAAAAAGGGATCTGGGGGGTGGGGAGATACGGGAAATTACAGGCTGGTCATCTTAACTTCTGTGCCAGGTAAATTGATGGGGAGCAGATTTAAGGACAAAATTGTCAAACGTATGGAAGAAAAAGCCTTACTGAAGGAGAACCAGCATGGCTTCTGCAAGGCCAAGTCTTGCCTCACTAACCTTTTGGGGGTCTTTGAGAGTGTCAACAGGCATATGGATGAAGGTGATCTGGTTAACATAGTGTACTTGAATTTCCAAAAAGCTTTTGACAGAGTTCCCCACCAAAGGCTCTTGAATAAACTTAGCAGTCATGGGATAAGGGGACAGGTTCATGTGTGGATCAGTAACTGGTTGAAGGACAGGAAACAGAGAGTAGGAATAAATGAACAATTTTCACCATGGAGGGAAGTGGCAAGTGGGGTCTCCCAGGGATCGGTACTGGGACCAATGCTCTTTAACGTGTTCATAAATGATCTAGAAGTTGGCATAAGCAGCAAAGTGGCCAAATATTCAGATTTATTTGATATTATTTATTTATTTATTTAACATATTTTTATACCACCCAAAACTTACGTCTCTGGGCGGTTTACAACAAAATAAAAACAGAAAGCAAAACATTAGTTAAAACAATAACAAAAAGTTTAAAACATTACAACAATTTAAATTTTTAAAGCAATATTTTAAAACAGCATTAAAACCATTAAAGCAATATTAGTTAAAAGCCTGGGTGAACAGATGACCCTAAACTATTTAGGGTAGTGAAATCCACAACAGATTAGGGATGTGCATGGAACCGTTCAGAGGCCCTTTATGAGCCTCTGAAGAGTCTGAACTGGTTCAGATGGCGGGTGATTCTGCTGGTTTGAAGATGGGGGGGGTGCTTTAAAGGTGGGGGAGGGTGCACTTAACCCTCCCACTGCTCTTCCCTTACTGGCACTCCAGTTTTCCAAAGTCCATGGGGCGACAGCGTACCTCCCTGCCACCCCATTTGTCCCCGTTGTCTGGAATGAAGTGGAAGTATCTAAGTGGAACTAAGTGTGCCTGTGCACACATGTTGTGCCCACCACACACCGGCCCCTGCCATGTGCGCACTGGCGCATGACGCCCGTGCACATGATGCCTGTGCACAGGCGCGCTAGATACTTCCACTTATTGGTGCATTCATTGCTGTCGTTATTGAATCCATCCACCTTGCTGCTGGTCGTCCTCTTCTTCTCTTTCCTTCAACATTACCCAGCATTATGGACTACTCAGGGGAGCTGGATTTTTGCATGATGTGTCTGAAGTATGATAGTTTGAGCTTGGTCATTTGTGCCTCAAGTGAAAATTCTGGATTGATCTGTTCTATGATTGATTTGCTTGTTTTCCTACATAGATACAGTGGGAGAAAATAACAACCTCTCTTTGCTTTAAAATATTGAAAGAATTATTTTTAAAATTAAGTATTTTTAAAATCAAATTAAAACTATTTCAAGTGCCTTTAAAAAAAATAAAATAAAAACTGGTTTAAAATGAAATATGAAATTAATACAAGCAAATATGTTAAAACCTATACTTGCAGTCATTAAAACTGAATCATGAGCATCTGTCAAACACATTATTTAAAGGCTGCTTTTCTTTGTAAAAAAAGGACTGTGGGGAAAAATATCGTGACTTCTGAGATTAAGTATTATAAACAGCACAAAAATAATGAATTGTATTTGTTTTATGCTTTCTGTTGGACTTAGTGACTAGCAAGTTGCTAGGATCCAGAGCTGCTGTCCTGTATTTCATCACAATCATCTACAGAGGCCATATGGGTGATTTTGTATTTGTGTTTTATACTGTCCAGGTACTTGAGATCAGTTTTCAAATTATGACTATGTATGATTCTCGGAACATAGGAATCTGCCTTCTACCGAGTTAGACCATAGGTCCATCTGGCTCAGTATTGTCTTCACAGACTGGCAGTGGCTTCTCCAAGGTTGCAGGCAGGAATCTCTCTCAGCCCTATCTTGGAGAAGCCAGGGAGGGAACTGGGAACCTTCTGCTCTTCCCAGAGCGGTTCCATCACCTAAGGGGAATATCTTACAGTGCTCACACTTCTAGTCTCCCATTCATATGCAACCAGGGCAGACCCTGCTTAGCTATAAGGGGACAAGTCATGCTTGCTACCACAAGACCAGCTCTCTACCAACACAGCCATTCATTTTCTGTCTCACTGGGATCGTTACCTCCTTAGCAGAGGATACTTACAACCTCCTCATCCTGCGCTTTGACAGGGGACAAGTTCACCCATCTTCTCTGCACATCTGTCACCCTGCTGTCCACCCAAGGACAGATCATGCATTGCTTTCCACATGATGGGCTGGATCAAAAGCCATATTTCTTAATCTCGCCCACTGAGACATTTTTCTGAGTAACCACCAGTCCTTGCTGTTCACTCAGAGGCTGGTCCTGTGTGTGTGTTTTGAGAAGTAACTCTGTTCAGCGGAGCTTATTTCCAAATAAGTGTAAGGCTGTCGCTTTAGCCTGATTTTGCTTAGTATTCTTGTGGGCGTACAGAGCCGAAATGTTTCTCTACTTGTCTTTTTTAAATTTTGCAGGTTTAAAAAAACAACCACCCCTTCGACTTAATAAAATATAAATTTTACAAACACAACATGCCAGCGTGGTGTAGTGCTGGACTAGGACCTGGGAGACCCGAGTTCAAATCCCCATTCAGCCATGAGACTTGATGGGTGACTCTGGGCCAGTCACTTCTCTCTCAGCCTAGCCTACTTCACAGGGTTGTTGTGAAAGAGAAACTCAAGTATGTAGTACACCGCTCTGGGCTCCTTGGAGGAAGAGCAGGATATAAATGTAATAATAATAATAATAACATAGGTCACATAAATTTCATTACCCTCATCAACTGGAAAAGAAAAACAAATAACCTTAGAGAAAAAGGCAATTTCAAAGTTTATAATCATTCAAACTTTTAAACTATAATCTTAGGCAGGCATAATTCTATAGTGTATATGCATTTCTTGACCAGCATAGAGGAGCAGATGTATTGTATGCAGAAAGGCCCAGGTTCTATCCATAACATATCATGGCAGAACTGGGAAAGACTCCTGTCTGAAACCCCTGCAGAAATGCTACCAGTCAGTGCTGACAGTACTTAGTTAAACGGATCAATGGTCTGATTCAGTATAAAGCACCTTCCCATATTCTATGTAGAGATTTTGGATTATGCTCTTAGTTGGCTTACAGACTCTAGCCCTATTCATACAGAATGCTTAGCACATAAGAGCTCTTCTCACAATCCGTGATAAGAGCTCTGGGGTGATCTGCTGGGAAGGTGGGTTTAATGTTCCTTCCCCGCAGATGATCGCTGTGGCTTACCTGGGCAGGTGGATTGCCCACCCAGACAACCGAGGCTTGCCCGGCAGTTCCCAGGGTCGGCGTGCCGGGACATGCCACCGCACTTTGCCCCATCACCCCTGGAGCCTCCATAATGCACTGCGTGAGTGCACGGTGCATTACTGGGATCCCGCCCCCCCCCCCCCGAGTGTGCCAGCTGCAGCTGTAAGCAGCCACGGCTGACATACGATTAGAAAAATGAAGTTAAGGAGAGCGCACTTCCTTAACCTCATTTAGCAGGGAGGCTGCTTAGGCAGGTTTGCTGCCATGTAGCCACTGGGATCAGGTGCAATCCTGGTGGTTCACAACATGAGCATGCAAAACTGGGCTGGGCTCGAATGCAGTACATTTTGTATCTGCACCATGCATTTGAGGGGCCTGTACGCAGATTCACTTTTAAAATGAACACAGGTACCACACAAAAAAGTATTCACACAAAAGCTTTCCCCATATTTGCTCAGGCATGTGGTTGTTATCATGCCCTATGGCTATTCTTTTAGGATCTGTTAATGGAACTGTTCCTGGGGAATTGGCAGGTACCCTGTGCTAGGTTTTAGGCTTGTGGGGTGGTGGGAGTAGCGAGCTTAAAATGGAGCGATCCAACCTTCAGAATAAATTTGTTCAAAGCTTTGATCGTGGAAAGAACTGAACAGAAAGGTTAAAGTTCAAAAATAGAATAAGGTTTATTTGAGGGTTTTTAGAGGTACAGGAAGAGAAAATAATGGTTGATGAGCAACAATATTTAACTAGCAAGACTAAGAGAGTAAAAGGACTATGTTGCAGCTCACAAAGAGGCAATCTGGCTTGAGCTTCTGAAAAAAGTTCACTCAAGACTGATATTGTGGTAGCAAGCATGACTTGTCCCCTTAGCTAAGCAGGGTCGACTCTGGTTGCATATGAATGGGATATTACATGTGTGAGCACTGTAAGATATTCCCCTTAAGGGGTGGAGCTGTTCTGGAAAGAACAGAAGGTTCCAAGTTCCCTCCCTGGCATCTCCAAGATAGGGCTGGGAGAGATTCATGCCTGCAACCTTGGAGAAGCCAATGCCAGTCTATGTAGACAGTACTGAGCTAGATGGACCTATGGTCTGACCTATGGCAGCTTCCTATGTTCCTAAGACTGACGAGAGAAAAGCAGGCTTGAGGCATGAGCATATTTTGCATGAGCAAAAGTGAGCAGGCTTGAGCATATTTTGATTTTTTAAAAAAGACAAAAAGGCCCTAAGGATTGCTACTACTTGTTAACACTTCCTTGATTGTTTCTAACTGGATTTTCTGTTATACTTGATGGTGGTAGCAAGATTCAGGGATATAGATAGTTTCCCACAATTAAGCACATTGTGCCCTTTAGTTAGTACGTACTCCAACTTTACTTAATCCTCTTTCATTGCACTTAATGTTAAGCTTTCCTTTCATAATGAAATTCACGTCACTCAGGAGCTTGGCTACTGCATCTTGTTTTTCATGTATCTATTACACTTTTTTCTTATTCTTATGAAGAGTGTGCCTTGAACAGTGTGGCACTGGGGAAAAAGTTCTTAAATGCCATTCATTTTTTTGCAAAGAGAAAGGGTTGTGTGGGGACTTAGGGGTGTGGGCTTTTTAGCAGTACATTAACACAGACTGCCACATTTATCTCCCTGCTTCCCATTTCTCTCCCACGTGAACTTTGCTACCCCATTTTCCTCCCCACATCCCCCCCTGCCCCATTCCTCTTCCCGCTGCCCCCACCACCAAGGCAGCTTTCCTCTTGCTTCCTTCTGCCTTGTCCCTGCCTCCGGGCACACAGGCCTGTACTGGCCATGCTTTACCCCACACCCTTCTAACCAGTGCTGGGAAGGAAAGCCTGACAGCCCCCCAGCACCTGCCCAGGTTCTCTGAAGCAGAAGAAGGTGCAGGGAGCAGCTGGGTGTGGGCTTTCCATTTGACTTTTAACAATGATGTCAATGAACTTTGGGCTCTAGACAGATGTGGGCTCTTCCAGTAGGTGGGGTGTATGCACGAAAAAATGGTTGTAATTTAGATTACTTTTTATAAACAGGTAAACACACACACACACACACACACACACACACACACACACACACACACACACTCATACTTGTATACATAGGAAATTCATGGTCATAGAGAGCATAAAGTCTTTCTCAACATGTTTTATGATGGTCACATTACTCATAAGTACTGAAAATGAGTTATTTGTATTGGATATGAGTCATTAGTTTTATAAATAGTTTATGTAATTCAGAAGGGACTCTGCTAGGAACATACTTGTCAACATATATTTTGAATCTTATTATTTACTGGAAGACATTGTTTACATAGATGCACATCTTATAGCTATTTCTGAAATAGCTGGAAATGTTATGATCCTTGAACGTTATGAAATGTTATACTCTCATGTGAGTGTTTGGAAAAGTGCACACTTCTTTAATGACCACCAATAGGATTCAGTTCTTAAATGTCATTTGGCTCTTTCTTCACAGTTTTCCCTACTTTAATTCTTCTTTGTCTTATTTTATGATTTATTATTATTATTTCTATACTGCTTTCCCAAAAAGAATAAAAATATCCAAAGTAGCAGAGAATGATGAAAATGCAGTAGCTGCGATGGTCAACAGCGGGAGAATGCCAGTCTAGATAAGAATATTGCTGTGATTGTGCTCTACATAATTACTTGTAAAAAAAGTTTGACTTGTATCCCTACAGTGGTGCAGAAGTGTACCATTAAAAACCCCTTTGTTTCTAACTGAGCAAAGAGGCACCTTTTTAAAGTGGTGATTCTCTTTATTGAGCGGGGGAGGGGGAGCAACTGGTCCTATCCAAGCCCAGTACAGCATCCCTCCAGTGACTGTTTCTGTTGTCTCATTTTTAGATTGTGAGCCTTTGGGGACAGGGATCCATTTATTACACAGAGAGAGAGAGAGAGAGAGAGAGAGAGAGAGAGAGAGAGAGAGAGAGAGAGACTGCTTTGGGGATTTTTGTTGAAATGGTGTATATAAATATTAGTTGTTTTCATGCAAATCCAGGATCCTACTGCATGGATGGGGGCAATTTTTGCCAATCTCTCCTAAATGCACAGGGCAACATCTATAGTAGTTAGTCAAGGCTAAACACAATTTAAATCAATAAGACAAGTTAGTCATGACTAACTTAAGCATTATTAATTTCAATGGGACTTGCTTATGACTAACTTAATCTGGTTGTTGCCCATTGTACTTCACTAGGGTTCTTGGCATTGTGCTATAACTCACCTTTTCAGTTCAGAGATTGGACATGCCTCCATTCTTTTCTCCATTCCAGCTCATTTTAATTCATTTATCCAAAATAATGAATGAAGAAGTTGGTCTTATGGGAGGAACTTCATGTAACTGTCAGTGCTCTCTCATCCAAAGAGGCTGCTAAAGTGGCCCATTTATGTCCTGAGAACAAACACCTGTGCCAATTTAATGTGCTCATGGAGTTTAGGAAAACACAACAAAATCATTGCAGTCAATGAAGGTACTGTGAAGTATCCCAAATTGATCCAAGTTTAATCACTTTCTTGCTAAGAATGAGACTGACTTTAGGTTATTGTGAAAAAGAAACTCAAGTATGTAGTAGACCACTCTGGGCTCCTTGGAGGAAGAGCGGGATATAAATGTAAATAATAATAATAATTATTATTATTATTCTTAGGAATAACTTTTTGAAACTGCAGAGTAGCTGCTTGATAGTCAGAGGAGTGACACAGAAATGAATGCTGTATTTTAGCCAAACACTTTCAGATTCTACAAAATTCTTTGCTAAACATCTCTGCATTTATTTATTAGAATGCTAGCTTGCTTGGGCTGAATTTGTGATGTTTCAAACAGCAACTTTTCCTTTAATCTTGGAGTAAATACATATGTGATCTTTATCCTTGAAATGGAATTGCCTATGTGAAGTTTAGTGAAGAAATGTACTGTATGTTCTTCCTGAGGGGTCTGGGAACACCGAGGGTGATGGCATTTTCAAACTGTTGTGAACCTGCTCAGTGCCTGGATTGGAGCTTCTTGTAACTCATGCTGAGTTTTCTAAAAGAAGAGCAGGATATAAATGTGCTTCATCTGACTTATATGGGTCAACCTGACATGACTAGGTGCCATTTCCAATGCCTAACTCAATTTTGGGAGGTGCAAATCAGTCTTACTGCTACACATGTTACATTTCCTTAGTAACCTCTCTGTCACCTAGGCAACCAAAAATCTGATCTCCTGAAATTTCCAATTGAAATGCTAATGTGATTGTTACCAGGTGGCTTGCCCAGCTCAGTACATCAAGTTTATTCATGCCTTTCCTAGCACTTAATTGGCTTTCCCCAAGCCCTGCCTCTTGCCAACTTGTGCCTCTTAACTAATTCACGTCCTATGTCATTTGAACTAATTTATGATGGGTCCATTTTTTTTTGTAAAGGGTGGTGCCATCAACTTCCTGCTTTTGGTTCCACCTCCTTCCTTTTTATCTTTCTGTTGATACCTGCTTGGAATTTCCATGACTGTTGCAGATCACATGAGGCCATAGCCATTTTGAAATGGCCTGAACAAGAATTTTTGGAGACCAGTTGCCATGGGTTCTGTGGGGAGGGACATCTCAAGGCTAATCCCTTCCAGGGGAAAAAGGAAGGATGGGAAAGTTGGTAGTCCATGCTATATGCGTAAATGGATTGTTGGGAGATTTATTTGGATATCCATACAATCTGAAGTCTTGGAGCTGCTACCCAGCTTCCCCTAGTAAAGTGCTTGATCCTTTTGAGGCCAGTTTGCTAGAGGGCCAGATGGGAAAGGAATTAAGCCCACCTCTCTTTAAGCCCACCTCTCTTTATTTTGTTGTAACTGAACTCTTCATTCTTCTGCTCTTCACAGTTGAACAAAAACTTATTCTGAGATAAGTGTTTATTTTAGCAAAATAAATAATATATACTTAACACATCAGGCGCTTCAGAATCCATCAGCCTTCTTGTGGTTATACCACAAGAAGGGCCATGCCCGCTCTCCCCACAGAACCCCAGTAGGTTCTCCACAGTGCTTGTGTGGAGAGCCTCATTGCCTACCCCAGAGTAGGGGTTGGTATGAGGGAGGCTTGGGCTGGGCTGGCTCCCCTCTTTCTTCACCTGAGTATTGGCTACTCTGTCATCTCTGGGACCATTCATTCTCTCAGCATGTGTCCCTAAGGACTGGGGCCATGGCATGAGTTGCTGCTGCAAGGAACTGATGGTAATCACCTGTTTCCTCTGCTTGCTTTGCTCTTCCAGATTCTGATTGAAGCCTCTTTTTCCTGCCTGGCTCTGCATTTTCCCACTCCCTCATTTTCTCTTTTGTGTACTCCATCTCTCTTCCGCTCTCTGCTTGCTTTGCCTTCTTGTTCACATTTCTGTCTCCTTATTATTACTCATTTTCTTATTACTTATTTTACTTACTTATTACTCATTTTCTCTTTCATCTTCTTCACATCTTGCTTCCCATTCTCTGCCACACTCCATTTCCTTCTCTTCACTCTCTTCCTGTCCTGCTGCTGTCTTCTCCCTTTAAGTCTCTCTCTCTTTCTTTCACTCTCAAAGTTTGCAAGGGTCTGTTTTGGAAGGGGGCTGGCACCCACCAGGATTATGGAGCAAGGCGGCATTTGGTACCTCACCTTAGGCACAATACCCTATGGATTTGAATCTCTGCTTGTGCCTGTGAGCTCAAGTATTCTGCTGTGCTACACACTACTAGTAAATGTTTTGGGTTTTATATGAGGAATTGAGGTACCCCCAGGTCCAGAAGGGTAGAATTTATTAACTATTGTGACCCATTTGAAGTCTTGCAGGTGAGGATTACAGTTTGCCTCCCGCCTCAGTTTAGCATAACGTTACAAGTTTAAGAGGCTAGGAAAAAGTACTCTTGTTTGGGTTGAAGAGGATGATGATTTCAAGGAAAGGAAATTTCTTAATCTGCAAGTTTGGGAGGGGGGAAATAGACCTTAGAAACCAAATAGCAAGGAAGAAAGCAAAATAAAAGAATGCTTTAGTTCTGTTCTTTTATCACTGAATTAGAGGCACAGAATTATTATTTTTATTGAAATGTTCATTTAAAAATAAACCTTTCTAACCAGCTATTCAGCAACAAATAAATTAAATACCTTCTGCATATCTGTCTTTAGCTCATCACATGATATCTTTGAGACCATAGGAGTTCATTGTATATGTCTATCATATTAGCATGTAATATACTTGCATATATTCATGGATAAGACAATTCTAATTCTTTGGATTATATCAAGTTGACAATAATATATTATGCTTGGCTTGGCTGAGGTTCCCTGCTTCTTGAATTGTGCACTTAGGTTTCCCCTCCCCATCCCCCCCACCTCATTTTCACATACCTGCCAACATGTCTCTATTTTCCCAGTCACCTGAATGGGAAAATAGGGACATGTTGGCAGGTATACTATCTGTGGTTCAAGAAAATAGGCATGTGTTATACACATTTCATTATTGTTGAGTAAGTGTTGACAGTTCTGGCTGATAAAAGTTAAAGAGCTTAATAACACAGATATACATTTGGCAGCAGTGGTTGGTCTTTAGAGTATGTGAAAGGAAATCTCTCGGGGTGATTTCACACATGCTTCTAATGTAGGGATGTGCACAAAACTGGTTTTGCTGGTTCAATTTTGGTTCTGGTCTAAGGGGAATCTGGTGAGGATTCCCCTTTACCAGTAAAGGGGCAGGGGGCTTCCCTAAGCCTACAGGGGGTGGGAGGGGAGTCAGTTAGTACTTACAAGTACTATCATTCAGAGCAGTGGCCATGGAGGTGGCTGCACCACCACATATATTGCATGGTCATGCAGATGGCCTCTATGCATGCATGGAAGCTTGAACCAGGCCAAAGGCGGCCCAAACTGGGCCTCTGTTGGCCCTGGCTACTCTGGGGGAACCTCCACTCCACTATGGCCACTGCCAATGATAGTACTTGTAAGTACTGACTTCCACCCCCACCCCCTTTAGGCATAGGGAAGCCTCCCTGCCACTCTACTGGTCAAGGGGAATCCTCACCAGATTCCATTTTACCAGTAGAGCTTTGAACTGGTTCAACCCCGAACCTGTCAAGCCAAGCCAATTCAACGTTGAGCCTGTCTCGAACCTAGCCAGTTCACATACCTCTACTGTAATGATTGCAAAAAAAAGTTGCATGTATTTGTATGTACTGTGATATGTGCACACCTTTGGTATTAAGGTGCCTAGTTTGCTCCATGCTTGGAGCCATCTGTGTAAATTAACTGTTGGGAGTAGGAGGAACCTTCTTGAATTTTGTTTGGCAATTGGATACAAACTATCTACTGTTTGGTGACATCATTAAAACAGTTTCCCCTCTTTATCTATGCACACCAATGTTAAAAAATGAAACGGTTGAGATCTCCAGTGTTTATCCCGTCTGTTGACTCTTCTTCCCATGTTTGATCCAGCTTTGTGAAGAGCTGCGGAGTTAAATGTTTGGGATGAAATAGTGACTTATGAACAGCACTATTCCTGTGATTTTTTAGTATGTGAAATGTTGCCTTGGAAAGAAATGTCTTCATCATGAAATGTTTCCTTGGGGCCACAAGGTTATTTTCCGTATGCCTGGTTAGCTGTTTCCTCCCCAGTCTATCCTAATATTCAAGAAAGATCTGACATGGCTGGTTAAAACATAAAAAACTGTGTGGACTGAGCAAGCTCTCTCTGTCACTGATAGCCGGGGTGGTGGTGGGGAGATGAGTGCTTGCCTTCAGAATCAAGTCCTAAAGCATCATGTTGATGAGACTGGACCACAAGCATAGTTGAATGCTCCTGTCCAATAATCCCTTTCCCCTACCCTTTAAATGACAGCACAGCCTCTGTGGGCAAGCAAGCAAGATTTCTGGTTCTTCTTCCAGCTGTGGAGCAGAGTGGCAAAAACTGCATCCATTGACCTCTTCCCGGAAATGAAGATTCCATTTGGAGTGTAATGATGAAAGGGATTTGCCTTTTTGATGCAAAATAGGTTTTCAGGCTGTCATGGCCCTGGAGGAATAATAATATTATGAAAAGCCCCTTGCATTATCCAAATAACTGAAAGCAGGAAGCACTATGATTATTGCCTGAATTAATGCTGTTATTTAATACCACCCAGCACAATACACCTTCTCATATACAGCGAAGTCTTCAACATTCTAAAAAAAAAAAGGATGCTAACAGAGGATTTGTAGTAGTGTTTTTATATTGGGCTGGTGTAGCATGAAGGCTAAGAGACCAAGCTCCAAATCAGGATTTCCCCAGCTTGAATGTCACCTCTGACATGAGCTCACCAGGTGGTTCTAGGGAAGCTATTTTCTCTCAGCAATATAGGGATAATAATACTTACCTTATAGGGGTGCTGTAAGGCGTACAACAAGATCGTTCATGTGAAGTGTTCTGAACATTTGAAAGTGCTATACAAATGCTAGGTATTATTATCACATGAAGCATACTCAGTACTGTTGAGAATATGTATGATTTTATTGTAACCCATTTATATAGTGCCATTTCCCACAGTAACACTATCTGCCCCAAGGAGCTTGCAATCTAAAATTTGACACAGGGGAGACTACTAGGGTTGTGCATGGAACCGTGGCAGGGTGGTTTGACAGCAATGGGGGGTCTCCCTTTAAGAGTGGGGGGGTGCACTTACCCCTCCCACCACTTTCCCCCCGCCTGTGTCGGGTTTTTTAACAGCCCATCGGGGCGGCAGCATACCTCTCTGCCGCCCCGTTGCCCTTGTCTTCTGGATATGACCGGAAGTTGCTGACGCGCCTGCACACGCCAGCATGGGTGCACGTGCATGCGTGACATGCGTGCACCCGTGCAGGTGCACGCAGGCACGTCAGCAACTTCCAGTCATATCTGGAAGACGAGGGCAACGGGGCGGCAGAGAGGTATGCTGCCGCCCCGATGGGCTGTTAAAAAACCCCGATGCCGGCGGGGGGAAAGCGGCGGGAGGGGTAAGTGCACCCTCCCCCTGCTCTTAAAGGGAGACCCCCACCGCCTTTGAACTGGCAGAACCGCCAGTTCTTCGAACTGATTTGGGGGCCCATAAAGGGCTTTCGAACCAGTTCCGTGCACATCCCTAGAGACTACAGAGGAGGGAGGGAGGGAAGGAAGATGGAGGTGAGGGTAAACATTGGGATGAGATATATTCAGTTCAGTAGGGAATGGGAAGAAACCTAAACAGTAAATGAAATTCTAGGGTACATTTCCAAAGAGAAATGTGTATTATGTGTATTAATAAGTGTATTAATAAGTGTGTATTAATGTGTATTAATAAGTGTGTATTATGTGGTCTATTTTAGAAACATTTGTTAGCTTTTAAAAAATGAGCCTGCCAAACACCAAAGTGTAATCCACGACAACATGGTACATACCTAGCTTTAAGAATGTGCACTAAAGCATGTCTGAGCTGACAAGGTGTGCTTATTTTATTATGTTCTATAATACTGACTTTTAAAAATTAATTGTGTGGATACGAGTTAGCGGAGTAGCCTTCCTACACGCTAGTCATTTGCTTACTTGTCCCTCAAGCATGCCAGCTGCAGCCAACAACACTGATGCTCAGTTGTTTTAATGGTCTTGATGTAAGTAACACTCCATTGACTCACTGACCTGGTTGCTTGAGTACTCCCCCTTTGCTTCCATTTGACTGCCTTGGTTTCCCTTTTCCCCAGACACCCCTTCACAGAGGGTACAGTTTATTCTTGGAACAGAAGATGACGACGAGGAGCACATTCCTCACGACCTCTTCACAGAGCTTGACGAAATGTGCTGGCGTGAAGGAGAGGATGCTGAGTGGAGGGAGACGGCCAGGTGAATATTGTGGCATGGAGCATTTTGTTTTAAATTTGAGGATCGCTGAAGGAAAACTATGGGACTTTTCAAAGCAATGGAGAAGTCCAAAATACTCATTTTGGTCCACACCAAGCATGCCCTTTCAATCTGCACACAGCCAGCATCTCTTCAATTAACGTCTTTCCTCAAAGCCAGATGTTGTCATCTGGATTTAATGGTTTATAGGTCAGAGCAGGTTGGGAAAAATGACTTTTGCAAAGAATAAATATATTAATATGAGAGATTTTTTAGCTTGGGTTTCAATCTCTCCCTTTGCTGAAAGAGATGAAAATAGTTCAGAATCTTCACCAGAGAAAAGCAGAATGGGTTGACATGTTGATGAATTAGGTTTAAACTGAGGCCCCAAAGTATAGAAAAATGAGAAACTCCAATTCATAGGTATGTTGCCTTTTTACTGAATTTTAACTTTTCTGATTAGATAACATAATATAGTGAATGATGATTATTGTTTCCTCTAATGAGGTAGAGGGCATTACATAATGCTTTATAGAGCACTAAGCCCAAAATAATAGGCTTTGAGGGTAAATCCTTAGTCAAACACAGTCCAGTAAAACAAGCATTGATCTGGGGATAACTCTAGGGTCTGTGAAGGGAGGAATTCCTCCTCTTCTGCTAGCACTAGTGTTATCAGTATATTGTTCTGTTGGTTGGGCTTGTATTCCAGCTCCCCAGTTTTTCCCATTTTATAAAGGAAGATTCTTTAGTGATATTCCATGGTGTGTAAAAGACGTTGGCTGACATTCTGCACAGTGAAACACAGGTGATACAGACCCTGAATGCAAAGCATGTGCTCTATGACTGAGCCATGGCTCCTCCCCACCAGATTGACTGGTTCAAGGCTGCCTAGTGGGGCTTTGTGAATATAAGAAGCTGCCTTTTCCTGACCATTGATCCATTGACCTACGCTAACTGACAGTGGCTCTCCAGGGTGCTAGTCAGGGGTCATTCCAAGCCTTACCTGGAGGTGTCAGGAACCAAACCTGGCACCTTCTGTGTGCAAAACATGTGGCCTATCACTTGCTTCTCCCCTTCATGGCTGATATCCAGGAGCACAATTCATTAAAAAAAAAAAAAAGATCACAAAAATGTGGACCAGTGCATCCAGAAATGATGTTTCATGAACAGGAGATCAAATCTAGTTTGCAGGAAATCATTACTTTTTGCTCCTGATAATATGGAGCAAGATTCATGTTCCTAAACTCAGTCAGAACTCAGATCTCACAGCTCCTTGTTCTTTCTCCTTAACTCCTGTGTTCCCTCTTCATCCCCTTGTTTGTCTGCAATGTTTAGCATCTAAGCTTGCAGGAAGCTCCTTGTGTTGCTTTTAATTACTTTTGTACAGCCCTCAATAACTCCCAGAGCTTTCTAAATAAAATATGATAATGGTGATGATGAACAGCTCTCCAGTGGTAATTAATGGGAAGATTCTATTCTATAAACAGGCTGACATTAAGAACAGAAGAGTTTTATGTAGGTAACCTAGCTTGCAATAATGCATAAGGAATGGTTGACTTATAATTGATATAATTAAATGTATTATTAGGAAGAAACCAACCAGAGGATAGCAGGGAGCCTTTTAATCCATGCAGTAGCATAGAAACAAATTGCTCTGTTATAACAATAGGCATTTGATTTGCAAAGGAAGCTTTTGATGTTCAGTTCTCTAAAGCAGCCAGGAGGATGGTTTGGATCTCTGTTACTGACCCTCAGAATAGACATCTAACTTGCCAATGTAAATCCCATCCACTGTTATTGTTGTGGATGCCAGATGGTGTCCACCCAAGAGTCCTTAAAGAACTCAAATGTGAAATTGCTGACCTCCTTGCAAAAACATATATATAACTTATACCTACAATCAGGCTCTGTACTAGAGGACTGGAGAATAGCCAATGTAACAGATTTTCAAAAAGGAATCTGGGGAGATCCAGGAAATTATAAGCTGTTTAGCTTAATTTCTGTTCCAGGCAAATTGATAGAAAGCATTCTCAAGGATAAAATTGTTAAACACAGAGAAGAACAGGCCCTGCTCAAGGAGAACCAGCATGGCTTCTGCAAAGGTAAATCTTGCCTCACCAACCTTTTGGAGTTCTTTGAGAGTGTCAACAGGAATGTAGATAAAGGTGATCCAGTTGACATAGTATACTTGGACTTTCAAAAAGGTTTTGACAAAGTTCCTCATCAAAGACTCTTGAGAAAGCTTAGCATTCATGTGATAAGGGGACAGGTTCATGTGTGGATTAGTAACTGGTTAGAGGACAGGAAACCTGCCAGGTAGGTATAAATTGACTGTTCCCTAAATGGAGGAAAGTAAGAAGTGGGATCCCCCAGGGATCTGTACTGGGACCAGTGCTTTTTAATTTATTCATAAATGATCTAGAAGTTCATTCATAAATGATCTAGAAGAGCCAGTGTGGTGTAAGTGGCTAGAGTGCTGAACTAGGACCAGGGAGACCTGAGTTCAAATCCCCATTCATCCATGATACTTGCTGGGTGACTCTGGGCCAGTCACTTCTGTCTCAGCCTAACCTACTTCACGGGGTTATTGTGAGGAGAAACCTAAGTATGTAGTACACTGCTCTGGGCTTCTTGGAGGAAGAGTGGGATATAAGATGTAAAATAAATAAATAATAAAGTTGGAGTAAGCAGTGAGGTGGCCAAATTTGTGACAACAACAAACTATTTAGGGTAGTGAAATCCACAACTGATTGGGAGGAACTCCAAAAGGATCTCTCCAAACTGGGTGAGGGGACAATAAAATGGCAAATGAGGTTCAATGTTAGCAAGTATAAAGTGATGCATATTGGGGCAAAAAAACCTCAACTTAAAATATACATTGATGGGGTCTGAGCTGTCGGTGACTGACCAGGAGAGGGATCTTGGGATCGTGATGGACAGCTTGTTGAAAGTGTTGACTCAATGTAGATGTGGAAAAAGGCCAATTCCATGCTTGTCTATTTGAGCCCAACATGTTTCAGCCGAAGCCTTTATTCAGGGGCAAACTAGGACACATAACATAAAAAAGTGTTAAAATATACCATCATAAAACTCTTAAAAAACAATAATATTAAAATGGCCTGTTGTGAAAACGGTAATCCTTGTGCACTTACATATTATCCAATGCAATCCTGTTTGAAAACACCCTTCTTCAAAAATAGGAAACAATCTAGCAAATTTAAAATAGAATCTCAGTTTTGGAAACACAGTACTCCATATGCAACTGCTCATTTGCTCTTCTTGATTTGCTGTTCTTCATTTGCAAACTCTTCATTTGCAACTGTATTTGGTGCTTCTCATTTTTCTTCATCAGTTCCATGTTTGGCATCATTCTGAAGGGGATTGAAAATAACACTGCTAATATTATACAATAATGCACTTATACAAAACTATGGTATGGCCACATTTGCAGTACTGCATACAGTTTTAGTCACCATACATCAGAAAGGGCATTATAGAACTGGAGAAGGTGCATAAGAGGGCAACCAAGATTATCAGGGGCTTATTGCATCTTCCTTATGAGGCAAGGCTACAACACCTGGGACTTTTTAGTTTAGAAGAAAGATGACTGAGGGGGGATACATGTTAGAGGTCTATAAAATCATGCACGGTGTGCAGAAAGTTGAGAGAGATAATTTTTTCTCCCTCTCTCATAACACTAGAACCAGGGGTCATCCCATAAAACTGACTGCCAAGAAATTCAGGACTGACAAAAGGAAGTACTTTTTCACACAACACATAATTAACCTATGGAGTTCTCTTTCACAAAATGTGATGACAGCCAACAGCCTGAATGGCTTTAGGAAGGGTTGAGATAAATTCATGGAGGACAGGTCTATCATTGGCGGCTAGTCTGAGGGCTATAGGCCACCTCCAGCCTCTAAAGCCTCTTAAGGGGCAAGATGCCTCTAAATACCAGTTGCAGGGGAGCAGTAGCAGGAGAGAGGGCATGCCCTCACCTCTTGCCTCAGGGCTTCTCAGAGGCATCTGTGTGAAACAGGATGTGGGACTAGATAGTTCTTGAGCCTGTTCCAGCAGGGATGTTCTTATGAGATTTTAGGGGAGAAAGAAGCATCTTAACAAGAATACAGACTCATACAGTGAAGGGATACAGTGAAGGAAGTGAGCTGTTCCATTGACATTTGAAGGAGTGGCAGTGGCAGTTAATTTTTACATTTAACACAGCAGTGTGAGGGTCGCTTCTCCATTATCTGGTCCCACAACACCCCATAACTTCTGTATTTAAAAAGCATGTAGGCCAGGCAGAATACATATACATTAGAAAGCATCAGTGTCATGCTTTTGTGGTTCACTGTTTTCTTATCATCAAATAAAATAATATTAAATAAATTAAAAGAAAAAAAATTGTGCTCCCAATCTACAGCTCACTTATTCTTGAGTAGAAACTAAAATGAAACCAAGTAACAAATAAACATGGTTTCTCAAGAGTGTCAGATTAACATTGCAATGGTGTTTGCATGTGGTGGTGAATTTTTATGACCTCCTCTTCCCCTGGAAGCACTCTGTGCCACCCAAAAATATATCTCTGAGGGCTGTGCAACCCTCAGGGACATATTTTTGGGTGGCACAGAGCACTTCCAAGCGAAGGGAAATTGTAAAGATTATTACCCAACATGATTGCTAATGCTGCAGTAGTTGAAATGTTCAACAGCACTGACACTCAACACCTAGCACCCACAGTGTGTTAGTCTGGATGTCAGCCACTGTCCACATTTGCTGAATGCTTAACAGGACTTATCTTTCATATCTCACAGATGCATTGTAAATTATGAAGTGTTTGGAAAGTAACAGCGGTTTCCCAGGATGGCTTTATTTAGATTAATTTTGTGAACTGAACAGTTTTCCAATATGTATTCGTGATTGAATTGTTTATTTATTTATTGTTATGTTCTGTTATATTGATGTTATCACTATTTGCTGCTGTGTCAAGGGGTGGGTCATGGGAAATCGAAATGGTGCCACTTCTGAAGGATGCATGTCTGTTGCTGCCATAATTGCCTGGTAAGCTTGCCAGGGCCCAATGGGAAAGCTTACCGAACAGTGGTGAGCCGTTCTCCTCCTAAGGACCTGGGGCTTCAGGGGTTCACCAGGTGGGCCTTCTGGTGGGTATTAGAAACAAGCCTATAACTGACTCCTCTCTTACTTATCAGTCCCTCTGTTCCTCCTTCTCTTCGTAATTGTTTACAACTTTTTGGGCAAGATTTTGGTTCTAGTTCATGTGCAAGGCAATCAAGATTTTTTAGATTCAGGCTTACTGAATCTTGAAAAAAACTAAGTGAGCTGGATTTTGAGTTCAGGTGTGATTTGACTTCCTGATTGCACATACGTTATTGGATTTTTGGTTCTCAGATGGAAAGGTCTGATTAAGGTGTTTTCTTGCATAGGTGGTTGAAATTTGAAGAAGATGTTGAAGATGGAGGAGAGAGGTGGAGTAAACCATACGTTGCCACTTTGTCACTTCATAGCTTGTTTGAGCTGAGAAGTTGTATCCTCAATGGCACTGTGCTGCTGGACATGAGAGCAAATTCTTTAGAAGAAATTGCAGGTAAGTGTGTCTTTTGCACGGTAATATATGATGGCTGTCCAGATGCGCAGTATACCATGGGCGTTTCTGCACTGCACACACTGCTATGGGTGTCTAAAACAATGTTGACACTGTTGTGCAAGAATGCTCCTGTGTGGGCACATAAAACTCTGCCATTGCGCTTGCAGAATACTACGGCCTTTACTTCCAATAATTTAACACTAACATGATTGCACAATTTTATATTGTAGCACAAGAGTATTCTTCTGCAACAGCATTTATGTTGTTTTAGACACCTGCAGCAGCGCGGATGGTGCACAGCCCGCTGCGGTATGCTGTGCATCATGCCAAAACAACATTTATAAGATGTGCTGATTGTTTATGAGGTGGAGATCTATTTTAAATTCCAACTGAGATAATAACATGCTCAGCATTTTCCCCAATATGTTTTATATAGAGCATGGCATTTATGTTGATCTTTCCAATGTTATCACTTAGGTGCTGAGGGTTGCAGGTTGTGTTCAGGGAACATTAAAGGCGAATAAGTATCTTTTGGATAAGTATCCAGAAGATATAAGTATCCGTTGGATACTTATCCACCCATTGAGGTGCTTCATCTGACTCCCTCCTTGAGAAGTTTTAAAATAATATGAAAACCCTTCTTTTTGAAGAAGCATTTTAATACTGGTTTTAAATGTAATTCAGCTGTAATTCAGTTTTAGTCCTGTCTGTTGTTTTATCTTGCTGATTAGCTTTTATGTTTGTTTTATTATTATTTATTAGGGTTGCACATTGAATTGGAACAATAATTGGTTCCAGTTCAATACAGCCCCTACTGGCATCATTTTGCATCATAATGGTTTTGATGCAAAATTGCTAATGTTGGCACTGCCAGAAACAATATTTTCCATATTGTAAGGCTGTATTAAACTCCATCCAGTGATTAGATGGCTGTATGTATGGTTTTCTCTGTTGCTGATGATGTCACAAACTTGGTGATGTGCCACATATGGAAAACACGGAAAGGGGAAAGAGAGCAGTGATACCTTCTTCAATGCCTCAGGCTTGCAGCTGCTCTGAGTATGCTGCAAATAGTCATCTCCCAATCACAGAGCTTGAAGGGAGGGATCTAGAATTGAAAATTACTAGGCACCTGAGCCAGAACTTCACCCTTCTGTGAGCAACTCTTTAGAGGAGTATTGTGAAGGTACTGCTTGCCAATGGAGGTTGCATTTTTTTTATTTTTGACCTTGTCTGAGCATATCTTCTTTATATATAATTCTCTTAAACATACCCATCACTAATCCCATGTATGGAAGCTCTTGTGAGAGTTTGCGAGCAGCTGCTGGGGGGTTAGCAATGGGGACGGGGAAGAAAACAGTGATAGTGGCTGATGGCGGGCCGGAGGAGGCAGTGGGTCTGCCGGCCAGTGAGAGAAAGCATGGCTGGCCAGCAGGAGGAAGCGGCGGGCCGGAGGAGGAGGCGGGCCCGTCAGCCGGCCAGCGACAAAAAGCGCAGCCGGCCAGCAGGAAGAAGTAGCGGGCTGGCCAGCTGGAGGAAGTGTAGCCAGCTGGCGAGAGGAAGCAGCAGGCCGGCTGGCTGGCTGGCGAGAGGAAGTGCGGCCAGGCGGGCGAGAAGACATGGCAGGCGAGGGGAGTGGGCGGGTGGTGCTGGGCTGGCCAGCGGGAGGTGGCAGGTGGGCGGGCCGAGGCAGCTGGCATGAGGGTGGGCAGCCGGGTGGCTGGCTGGCCAGCTTGCCAGGAAAAATAAGCACGGGCAGGGGAGAGAAAATGGCTGCGGTAACTATTATTATTAATTAGATGCTCTGCGCCCAGCCCAGCTAGTATAATATTGAAAACAAAAGTGTAAAGCGGGGTGGGGGGAGTTGCCTTCTTCTCTGAAACCCTGGCACTTCTGCATGAAAGGAAAATGGTATCAAACCCTAAGAAAGGATCCACCATTAACTCTAAGAGAAATCTACCATGCCTGAAAGTTTTATCTCATTCTCTGCTAGAATAATATATATTTTGTTGATTTCCCATTATATGGGCCATTATATCCACTTGATACTACGCAATGACCCAATAATGATGCATGGAATGATTTGATGCCGGTGATTATCAGATGCACAATTCAATAACTTCTTGCACTGGATCAAAATATGAACAGATCCGATAATTTTGTCTCTGCACAGCCCAATTACTACTTGTTTTATCACGGTATTGTTTTGCTGTGTTTTTGTTGTTTTATTGTAAGCTGCTTTGAGCAGCAGTATGATGGAGAAAAGGGCTAGAAATACTTTAAAATAAATAACTAGTTGAATCTGTCTGTTGTTGAAATGGAGTTGGGAGATGGGAGTTGTCAACCAAGTGTGTAGCTGAAGAAAGGCACTATTTATAAACATTTGAAGCACATCAACTTGAGGTGGGCCCCAAGGATACATGAAGAACCTGTGTTCTACCTGGGTTTGGGAGCTGTTTGTGCCCCCAATTTCCAGTTGTGTGGAAACAAGGTAGGAGGAAAACCTGGGTAGAAGTGATTGTGTGGAAGCAAGGTGGGAAGAAAAGCCAAGTTTCCTTCTCCCTTGCTTCCACACAATCATTCTTATCTTGCTTCCACACAACCAAAAATTGGGAGCACACACAGCTTCCAAACATGGGTGGAACACAGTTTTTGATTGTGTGAATGGCCTTGAAGAGCGACCACTTTCAGCAGGATGTGTGCTTTTTTTGTAAAGAGATCACTAAATGTGGTTATCAAAATGTTTTGGATTAGTGGAAGGTTACAAGCCAACATCCTAATGCTATGTGAACTCAGCCAAAAGAAGCATGAGCGCAATGGTAGCATCCCCACCTCTGAAGTATGGGGGCTCTCATGTGTGGGGAGCTGTTTTTATCAATTCCCCTTCTCACGGAAGTGCTCTGAGCAACATGAAATTATGTCCCTGAGGAACAGCATGCGCCTCAGGCATTTTGCACTGCTTAGAGCACTTCAAAGAGAAATAATGATAATTGCTCTCCCCTATTCAGAAGCCCCTGGTGGGAGAACTTCATTTCTCAAATCAGTGAGTGAAGCTCATAAAGGAAATACCTTTGCAGCTGGATAGATAGGTTTCAGCCTTTTTGAATAAAACTGGTCTAAGCAATTTAAAAACAATTGGTTTAAGCAACCATTTTTTGCAGTATGCAGCTTTCTCATAGCCCTCTGTTGCTGGAATTGAACCAGATATGCTAGGTCTGCCCAGTTAGATGTTTGACTTTTGTTCTTTGGAGAGCAGACCCATCACATCCAATGATGCCATATTACAAACTGCGTTTGAACATTTCCCCCCATTTTTAAATGTGGTTTGCCATGTGGCATGGAAGGCAGAAGCTTGAGAAACAGAAGCCCAAAACTCCCTTGGGGGCACAGAAGTCATTGCAAGGATGTTTGGATCACACCCACTGTAAAACATATTCTGTGTGGGCTTTACTTTGGCATTGTGGATCCTGTTCTCCTGTGAATCATTCCCTGTGATTTGATAGCTTAGGAATTAGCCCAGGAATTAGGAGGAAAAAACATCTAAGTGGGTGCAAAGATATCAGTGAAAATGGCCACTTTCTGGTTCAAAGATGCTGCCCACGTAGGTATTTCCATTGACATTTGTAGGCATGCTTAGGTGCTCCAACTGCTGAAGCATTCAGGAATCTCCTGCCTGCAACTAAGGCTTTTTATTATGACTGCTAGCATTAAGCAGAGAGATTTTTCAGCAGCAGGAGTCAGACTATATCAGGGTTCTGGCCTCTCTAGATTGCTGCCAGGCTCCTGTCACTCAATATCAGTCAAAAAACAATGCTGCATTTTTATTAACTTTGCTAAACATTCAACAGTCTGAAAACCCTAGCATCATTCTAAAGGTGGGGAAAATATTTGTTGTGATCTGATTGTGGTCTCCTTGCCTGTTCAAAATATGCAGTTTACGTATTTGCGTATTGCAAAATATGCTCCGCAAACCCGGTTTAAGGGGCGGGTTTCTTGAGCGGGTTATCCGCTCAGGAACCACTGGGCTCGCAGCCAAGCCCGGTGATTCACACAGACTGCAAAAATCGGGCTAGGCTCCCTTAGCCCGATTTTTGCAGTCCATGTGAATAGCCTCTCTATGTAAAACCAAGCCCAAACTTCAACCTTAATTAATCCTGCTTCAAGGTGCAACACTGCTCTAGATACACAACCAGGTACTTGAAAGATTTTTTTTTCCCAGAAAAATCGATAGAATTGCCTCAACCTTCTCAAAATTAGAGTACAACCCTAATTGAACACTATACAATAGCTAAGCATTAAATAATTTAATAGCTGCCAGAACATACTGAGCACCTCTAGAATGGAAGAAGGAGCAAATCAGATTGCTCCAACTCTTGACTGAGTCAGTTCTACTTCTGTTTTGTTTGTAATATATTGATTTTAATTGAGGTTGTTGTTGTTGTTGTTAACTGCATGATATGTACCAAAATGTGGCATTGATTTGTTACACACACACACACATTTGGCAACAACTTACTGTGTTATCTTAGTATATAATATTAGCCCCCAAGTCTAATATATTGGAAATAAAATTTCCAGATTTATAGTATGTTTTTTAAGGTAATGGCTAATATACTGAGGAAAATGACTCAAAGTAGTCCCATCGAAATTAAAAGGACAAGTTAAGTAATTATTGTGTCCTTTTAATTTCTATGGGGCTACTTTGAGTAATTTTCCTTAGTATGCCAGCTAGTGATCTTTTGCTAGCAAAATATTCGCCAAATGGTGGGATGGATATGGAAATGTAGCCATAAAGATGGCTGTGTCTTGTGGGTGAATGCTGGTTATGACTCACCAGTCTATGCCCACATTAATTCTTGACAATTTGCTTGCTGGCCGATTCATTTTAGCAGCTGGTCTTTGCCCCTTTGTTGCTATGCTTGCAAACAGAGACAAGATTGGGGATTAGTATCATGGCTGCTGATGTCACAAAGACACTGCTAGCTCTTTAAAAGTGACTCTTGTGGGTCTTGGGAAGGGGAATGGAACATTTATAGGGGACTGTCTTCCAGGTGAAGAGTTGTGGTCTATTTCCACTTTCTTTCAATTTTCTTCCTCTCACTATCTCTTTTTTTGAAAACCAGTATTCTTCCTAGCAGGTGTCTGGCGAGGAGTCTTGAAAACTAGAAAAAATACACAACCAGCTAATATTCTCACCCCATTCAACATAAAAAAACCTGCCTGCTCCTATAGGAACCTGCTTGATCTTTGATATCTCCTTTGGAGGCCTTACTGCACCTTTCTAGAGCTGCAGAGCTAGACCCTTTCTGTGCTGACCACTCCCCCTGTCTCTGGACTCCTCCCCACAAAGATGTCTGAAAGGCAGCAACACTATTTCTTTCCAGGGACAAAGTGAAAATATTTTTATTCTCCCAAGGTTTCAGCTATTTTTCTGCAGGTTACTGCTTTTAGTTGCTTTTCATTCTCTCTGCTTTTAGTTTGCTAATTGTAATATTTTGTTTTTTAATTATTTCTTACTGTTGTGAGCTGTATTGAAGGCTGTATATGGACAAGAGGGATCGAAAAATTTAAGCAAATACACACAATCCAGTGGAACAAATGATGACCGTTGTATGGAATAAGACCTGTAAGGAAACTATTGTGAGGATTGCATCCTGGGAAACTAATGTGTTAGGAATGGAGGCTATTCACACGACCACTCCAAAGCGGGCTAAGAGAGCCCAGCTCGCTTTTGAGCAGTCGTGAGAACTGCTGGAAGCCACATGGCTACTGGAGGTTAGACCACTTAATTCCTCCCCTTAAATGTGGTTAGTAGGCTTGTGCATTTCGATTCGGGTACAAAACATTTTGTGCCCGAAAATGGCAATTTCGGAGGTTTTGTAACCAAAACAAAATCAAGAATTAAAAACCAGAAATTTTTGTTTCCAAATCGAAATGACTGTGTTTTGGACAGAATGTTTTGTTCTTCGGAAAAGCATTGCAATTGAAATTGACTTCTCTGACGCTCTCCACTCCAGCTGAGGCACTGAGTGATTAGCAGAAGATAAGATATGCAAAATGAAAGGTTTAGTTAAGTGTTGTATTCAGTGTGATTGAAATGCAAACTGACCTTTGCAAAGGGATTTGGAAGACAGCATTTTGAGACAGAAATACCCAAATATCTTTGGGAGCTCAATGCAATTCCAAAGCTCTTGCTAAAAGCCATGGTATAAATTGTGTGGGGAAGCTTTTCGAGAAGCTGGTTAGGAAAGTTCTGAAATTACATAGGTTTTTCTTTCCAAAGGTTTAGAAAGAATCTCTTGACTTGTTCAGGGGTCTTTTGAAGAACTATTTTGTTTTTCTTCTGATTTTTATGAGTTATAGTGGTGTCTAAGTTTTGTTGCCCACGTTGAGCAGTCTAATGTCATTTAGGCCACAATGTAATTTGGTGGGACATGATGTCTAAGCCAGTGGTTCACAATTTTTGCCATTGCAGGGATAGGTCATCCACATGGGACTACAGGAGACAAAAGGAGCGGGGTGGGGAAAACCCCTGTCAATCTATTGACATCCCCAGGAATCTTAGTTGCTTCTCTCTTTCTTGTAACCATGATCCATGGTTTTGCACTTTCTTAAATGCAGTGATGATAAATCTCAACAATTCTGCACAGTAGGCTGATTTGTTTGGGCTATGGCTCACTCCACTTCAGTTAAATGAATATTTGAAGCTGTTCCATAGTACCAAGGCAGTTCATTGGTCTATCTTGCTATCTCAAGTGACCTGTGGTCACTGTTCCATGGGGAGGGAGTGTTTTTATTGAAAGATTGCTTGAATCCACAAATGGGTTGTGCTGCTGTGCTAGTGCCACAGGGACAGGCTCACACCCGCTCTAAAATTCTCAAATAACTGTGCCAAAAAATTAAGTGTCGTTGTTGTTCATCATTCTCTTTACTCTTTCAACTTGTTTATGTGGGGTTTCAGGGGCAAAACAGTGGGTTGGGTGGCAGTGCCCTAAGGGTAGTGCGCCCAAATTCCAAATAGGGCAAAGGGCTGATTTCTTAAGAATTTTTGAGGTTTACACGTCTTTCAGATTTTCCCCCATAGGGAATAATGGAGGTTTCAGCAGCCCCATAACTCCACCTGGGGGGCACTGGGATGGCCTGAAGTGATTGGTGGTGTAGTGCACAGAGGGTGCCAACCACCCCCCTGGATTGCTAACCCATTGGGGGTACTGGCTTTGTTGTTTCTGAGGTGTTGAGGTGTTTCTGAAGTGTTGAGGTGTTTCTGAGGTGTTGAGTTTGAGTTATTCTCTGGTAGCAAATGAGATTTTTAATGAAAAACCATGAATCCACTCTCATATGCTACTAGAGAATCTACTCTCAGAACACCTCTAGAACAACAACACCCTGTACTTGATGGGTTGGCAACCCATGTGGGTGGTTGGCACCCTATGTGCACTACAGCGCCACTTGCTCTGGGCCACCCTATTGCCCCTCAAGTGGAGTTATGGGACTGAAGAAACCTCCATTATACCCTGTGAGGAAAATCTGAAAGACGCGTAACTTCATTAATTCTTTAAAAATCAGCCCTTTGCCAAATTCCTCTGAAAAAATTGTGGTAGCTTCCTTGTACCAACTGGGCACTACCACCAACCACACTCCACTCTGGGCCACCCCTCCCCCCACCGTGTGAAGCTATACTTTTCCTGAAACCTCCATCACACCCTATGGGGAAAATCTGAAAGACGTGCAAACTTCAAAAAATCACCAAAAATCAGCAGTTTGCCCAATTCCTTTGAAATTTTTGTGGTAGCTTCCACTCATTGGGCACTATAACCCCCACCCACTCTTTTGATCATGTGGCCCATTTTTAATCTGAATTAATTCAGATTCAGATTCAGATTAATTCAGATACAAAACAAAACTGGGGTGATTTGGAAGGCTTAATTTCAGACAAATACAAAATGGGGTTGATTCGGATTTGGTACAAATCAAAACAGAAAAAATACAAAATGCGCAACCCTAGAGGTTAGCGGAGCAAGCACTCTGCTAACCCCATTTTGGCGATTGTGAGTTGCCACAGCACGGCCCCACGCTATGGCGACTCCTGAGGAGACCCCGTGCTGGGAGGCTCCAACAAGCCTCCCACCCTCAGGGGTCTCCCTATAATGCCTCACACATTTGCGTGGGGCGTTCTGGGACTTACGGGGGCCAGGTGGTCCCCGATTCCCGATGCCCTTACTGGCGTTGGGGAATTCTAGGAATATTCTAGGGATTTGTTCAAGTGTTTAGACTCTTTGGTGTCTCATTACCGTTCCTCATAATAAATCCCTATGAAGATTCATTACACACCAAAGAGTCTAAACACCTAAAATTCCTAAAAGATAAACTGAGTACCCAGTGGCTTGTAGGTTGGGGGGTAGTTGGCACATGGGATGCCAATAATTCCCCACCCCCACCTGCAAATGAGTGGGGTCAAAATGAACAGAAGAAATGAAGATGTGTAATGAAACCAAAGCCAGTAGTCATGTGGGTGGTGGATCTGGCTGCCCGGTTAGGCTCTATGCACAGATCATGTGTAAAGCCTCATGGAATGCAAGGATATTTTCTTCCTGATGGTTTTAGTGATGCCTGGATGTTCCCCTTGTTCAATAGAACTTAATGGATCAAATATATCCCACTGACATATGAAGAAAGAAAATGGGCTATAATTAGGAACATTTGAAGATTTACTTTTTAAAACAAACCACACACAAAATAGGAAAAAGGGACAGGTTCATGTGTGGATTGGTAACTGGTTGAAGGACAGGAAATGGAGAGTAGGAATAAGTGGTGAGTTTCTCAATGGAGGGAAGTAAGAAGGGGAGTCCTCCAAAGATTGGTACTGGGACCGGTGCTCTTTAACTTGTTCATAAATGATCTAGAAGTTGGCGTAAGTAGCAAAGTGGCCAAATTTGCTGATGACGCTAAACTATTTAGGGTATTGAAATTCACAATGGATTGTGAGGAGCTCCAAAAAGATCTCTTCAAACTGGGGGACAGGGTGACAAAATGGCAAATGCAGTTCAATGTAAGCAAGTGTAAAGTTAAGCATATTGGGGCAAAAAACCCCAGCTTAACATATATTCTGCTGGGGTCTAAGCTGTCAGTGACTGACCAGGAGAGAGATCTGGGGGTTGTGGTGGACAGCTTGTTGAAAGTGTTGACTCAGCATGTGGAAACTAAAAAGATAAATTCCATGCTAGGGATCATTAGGAAGGGGACTGAAAATAAAAATGCTAATATTATAATGCCCTTATATAAATTATGGTGTGACCACATTTGGAGTACTTTGTACAGTTTTGGTCACAATATCTTAAGAAGGATATTGTAGAATTGGAGAAGGTGCAGAAGAGGGCAACCAAGATGATCAGGGGCCTGGAGCACCTTCCTCATGAGGCTAACCTACAGCATCTGGGGCTCTTTACTTTGGAAAAGAGGCAACTAAGGGGAGACATGATCAAGATGTATACAATTATGCATGGAGTGGATAGAGTGGACAGAGATAAATTCTTCTCCCTCTCTCACAGCCAGGGGTCATCCCATGAAACTGAAGGTCAGGAAATTTAGGACTGACAAAACGAAGTACTTTTTCACACAGCCCATAACTAATCTATGGAATTCTTTGCCATGGGATGTGGTGATGGCCACCAGCTTGGATGGCTTTAAAAATGGCTTAAACAAAATGATGGAGCACAGGTCTATCAATGGCTACTAGTCTAGTGCTTATGGGCCACTTCCAACCTCAGAGGCACCATGCCTCTTAATACCAGTTGCAGGGGAGCAACAGCAGGAGAGAAAGCATCTCCTCACCTCTTGCCTGTTGGTTTCCCAGGGGCATCTGGTGGGCCACTGTGTGAAACAGGATGCTGGACTAGGTAGGCCTTGTGCCTGATCCAGCAGGGCTGTTCTGATGTTCTTAGGTTTTTAATCTTTTCTAGTTGGCTCTTTACTGTGGGATGGTGTCCTGATTGTTATGTGATACATCCTTGGCATGTTGGTATCTTCTTCAACCTACTTTAAACAGAGATCTATTAAGCTGTAATTTGTGTCAGGAACATATGCCCATTGCAGTGCTGAACAAATAACTGAGATGAAGTTCTTTCTCTTTATTTTGGATTACTCTAATTACTTGTCCAACATTCTTTGAAATACTCTTTGCTTCCATTGTGAGATTTTGTTCGATTGTTGTAAAGCATCAACTCAAGTTCTAGGCAATGAAGCCTGTTTATTTAATAAGAAATTTATTTTTTTCTCAATTTAAGGTGACTTGAAGACATAAAGGCTATTCCCACGAGCAGCAAAAATCAGGCTAGTAGAGCCTAGCCCGATTTTTGCTGCGTGTGTAAACCACCGGGCTCATAGGCGGCTAGCCGACTTAGGTAGCCCACCCTTTAAACTGGATTTGTGGCGCGAGCACTCCGCAAACCCATTTTTTAAAATTCTGAGGAGCCGTGGTGTGGCTCCACGCTGTGGCTACTCACAAGTAGACCCATGGCAACTCACACTCGTAGACCCCGGGTTAGCGGAGCGCTTGGGGAGAGTTATTTAAGCAAGCGACCCGCTTAAGAACCACCGGACTCGCAGCCGAGCCTGGTGGTTCTCACGATGGGAGAAAATCAGGCTAGCCTCCACTAGCCTGATTTTCTCCCATTGTGTGAATAGCCTCAGTATTTTGCCTCAAGCAGCAAAATGTTTTGGACCACCCCTGAGGAGATGGAGCGTACCCCTCAGAGAGCCAGATCTGGCTCAGAAGCCACCAGTTCCTGAACTCTGCTTTTAGCGTTGCAGAACTTGGTACAACCATTCACAGAAGCAATTGCCATTAGTCTATAGCACCTGACCATCATATTAGATAATGTGCCTTTTCTGACCTTATGTAACTATTCACTTTACATTATGTTTCTCCAGCTTTTTTCAGTTCAAATTGGCAGATGGAAATGTTCCCTTTTCTGATATTTTCATCTAGTTCCTTTGGATACATCCAGACTCTCAAATTGCCATCTGGTTTCTTAACTGCAGCCATTCAATGATTCTGTTAGGTTCTGCATGCAACTTATGCCATTTTTCTAGTTTGTTTCAAAGTTTTTCTCCCAGTCTAGCTTGTAGTGATAAGAAGTGCAATTTAGGGCCTGAGTCATTGGCCTTGCATTTTCTTTTTGTTATGGGCAAACACCCAGTTGCATCTGACAGCTGAATGTGTTCAGCTTTGTATGGTTGTTGTAACTGACCTATTGATAACAAGGCTATTCTCACACATCGGCAAAACCCTGCATGGTGGCAAACTTGCTTCCGGAGCCTGTCTTCAAAATGAAGTTAAGAGAGCAAGTGCTCGCTTAACCTCATTTTCCTGATTGGAGACTGCAGGGCTTCATCGGGGTGGGGGGATCCCAGTAATGCACCACATACTTGCACGGTGCGTTCTGGGGTCCTCCCGGCCCCTTAAACCTCCCCGCTGCTAGCAAAGGTGCCAAAGACCATCTGTGGGGAGGGAAGCATTTTAAGGTTTCCTCCCCACGCTCCCTTGAGGACTTTCTGGGCAATCATGAGACAGTGCTCAGTGTATGATGACTTGTGTTTTGTGTATTAAATATGTGAAAACAGCAGTACGTGGAAGACTTCTTCTGATAACTCACCTAACTCTGCTATTTATTGCTCACAACTTACTGCAAAAGCCAAGTGTGAAAATTTAGAGTAGTGAAAAACAAAACAAGAAGTACAGCTTTTCTGTGGACTATTGCTTGTTTCTAGGTCACCTGGGCCTAGAACTGTTCAGGCCCCTGAGGAGATATAAAGGTTTAACTACTCACACAGGCTTTTTTTTTACAAAACTGAAATTGCCCCCCCTCCATTATAACCCATGGCCTGTCTTATCCTGAGGCCATCTGGATTTGCTTCATAGTAAATAGAAACACAATACTATATTGATGAAATTAGCTCATATATACTCTATCCTGTATTCTTGGTATGCCTATATTGCTTAAGATTTCCATCTTTGAGACTTGGTCCTGTGATTGGGAAGCAAATCTTAACCAACGTTTTGAGAGCAAGTGATTATGGCTGTAATATTTATTTATTTATTTATTTGAGACGTTTAATATACTGCCCACTCCGAAGACTCTGGGCGGTGTACAACAGGCAAACAGGCAACATTAAAAATTACATTGTTAATAATTAAAAATTATTAAAGAACTAAAGTAACTACCAAAAAACAGAAAAAATGAACTACAGGGAAAAGGCCTGGAGAAAAATAAAAGTCTTCAATAGCGATTTGAAGATTGGTAAGGAAGGTGCTAGCCAGATCTGTAGGGGGAGAGAGTTCCAAAGGAGGGGGGCAGCGACCAAAAAGGCTCTTTCATGGGTCCTAGAGCCCCAAACATCTTGGAAATCAAGGACCTACAGGAGGGCCATCTGAAGTAATCCACTTCCTATTAAAGTCAATAGTAAAAATCCCATTAAGTTTAATTGATCAGGATTGCATACTAAAAATTGTGAATATCCTTCCCGCCACCGATGCTATTCAGACTATTTATCCAGATTATCTAAATTTATAATTGCTTTGTTTCTGTCATATGCCAGAATATTAATTGCATGTACTTGCTCAAAAATAATTGTTCTTGTCAACCTCTGTGGAAGTCATTTTGCATAATAATGAATTTCCATGGTGGCATTTAGATACTAGATATTTCATATTTAGTTTTTTTTATAAATTGCACTTTATCACCAATCGATTACTATTTCCAGGGAACACTTGCTTTTTGTAACCTGCCCCCTGTTCCTTTATCTTTTCTAGAGATGTCAATGAAGTTCTCCTAGTTTACATTTGAAATCAAATCTCAGGGGCTCAATCAATCAATCAATCTTATCGTCATAGACCAGCATAATCTGAGGGGCTCAAAATAGCCCCTCCACAAGAGGGGAAAACTCAAAGCCTCACTTAGGTGTATGCATTTGTAAAATTACATCCCTTTCCATTCACCTCCAAAATCCAAAAATGGCCCCTTTACTCACCCCTCTAGCAGCGGAAGCAGCAGTGGCAGTAATTGGGGAGTGGAGTTCCTTCTTTCCCCACCCATTGTCCTGGTGGTATCCACCAGTGGTAAAGTAGGGATGTGCATGAAATGGATTTTGCATATCGTTTCGAGCTCGAAATGAAACGCAAAATGCTTGCTCGAAACAGCAGCCAAGCTGGCTGTTTCAATGAAACAAACTTGAACTGTTTCAAGTGTTTTGAGCACCATTATGGAGGGCTGTTTTTCCGGGGAGAGCCGGTCTACCGATTGGGGTCAGTGGATAGACCAGGCCTCTGCTCCGGACTTAGTGCTTTGACCCACCTCAGAGGGACCAGTCCGAGGCAGACTGACACACTAAGTATAGGGTTGAGGCCTGATCTACCCACCTCACATGGCAGGTAGACCAGTCCTCTGAGGCAGGCCAACACGCTAAGGCAGAGGCCTGGTCTACCTGCCAACCCCAATCAGTAGACCAGCTGTCTCTGGAAAAAGTTACTTGAGATTTTTCTAGTCAAAATGGGGTCATTTTGTTTTGAGCTTGAAACGGGCCCTTAGTGTTTTGTTTTGAACTCAGAACACTAAAAACAACTCTTTTCAAGCTTGAAATGTTTTGCACATCTCTACAGTAAAGCATGGGGCACCATAAGGCTCCCCCTGCTCCATTGTTCTGATCTGACTTGGGTCCTCAATGCATATGGAACAGAGGTGCAGGGGCTAGTGGGCGATGTAGTCTTTGCAAGGGCTATGGACATGATAGTATAACTCCCACTAGTTATAGCACTTAGGATAGAACAACAGAGGGGAGGGAAAAACCTTTTTTGCAGCTTGCGCTTTACTCCAGGTATGCAAATAGGTGGTAGAAAGAAGAAATTGCTCCTCCTCATTCCCTGCTTGTCACCATTGCTTCTGTTGTTGGAGGGGTACTGGAGATTTGAAGGACTGGTAGGGATGGCTTCTAGGAAGGGTGAAGAGATTTCAAGCCACATATTGGCATGGAAGGCAAACAGATTCTTGGGAACAAATTGGATCATTATCAAGTTAATGCGAGCTGAGTGAGGGAGAATTTGCCTGTTCTGAATCTTTTTCTCTTTCCTTTTCCTCTCTCTCTGTCAAAGAATTTCGTTTTGCTAAACAGGACCAGGCTGTGATCAGTCTCAAATCCAAAGTCTTGTACATGTTCATAGATCAATTCTGTGCAGGCTTTTTTCTTTTTCTATTTCTAATGTGCTGCCTCAACAGCACCACAGGTTTAGAATGCATTTAGAGTACAGAGTCATGTTATTGTTGGTTTGGTCTTACCACAAGTCTATGAAGTTTGTGCTGGGGTTTCTTCGTCTGTGTGCCATAGAATTAGCCAGAAGCATCTTATCCTGTAAGCAGACATCTCATTCTAAACCCGTGATGCTGTTGACAGCATATTCACACTGGTTATTTGATCATTTTAAATATCTACCATTTTCATTGTTACCTCACGAGAAATTACAAATTACCCAGGTCTCACCTCATTTTGCATTTACTAGTAAGAAGTAACAGCTTTCCCCCAAGAGATGCATAGTATTGTTTATCGACTTCTTGTGAAAGGAAAGATTGACAGTCATTGTACATATAAAACTGCATTGTGACATTCTGGCTTATGCTTGACTTGCTGCAGAACCTGTTACATGAGTAGAAGATGCAGATGAATAATTGTAAAAGCAAACACTTTTTAAAAATCTTGGTAGTGAATTAATCAAAGCAGTTGCTGCAGCTGTCATGGAGTTGGTGTACACCCTGTTTTCTTTGAAATCAGTCTTCTTGTGGCAGGAAATGCTGATACTGGTTTTGTTCATAGTATTGTTCATTGTGTTCAAACTATTGGCCACATAATCAAGGTGCTCTTCTTGCCTTCCCCCTCTTTTGGCACTAGCGAATACCTGCCATACATAGTTATTAGGCTCCATTCTACCTGACTTTTAAAAGCACTCACCTTTTAAGAGTGATGACTTTGGGAGAATGTACTGAAAATAAACATATTCTGCATTTTATGGTACATTAAATATCAGAGTTTATTAAAATAAAATCCAGGTTGTCAGTGTGGGTTTTACAGTACTCTGTCAGCCCTTTAGTGATTTTTTTTTGTTTCTGTTGTGGCTTAGAGGAAAGAAATGGAACTAAAACCAAGGCATAAATAATTCTATGGTCTAAAGTGGCTTATGGCAGTGTTCCACATAATAGCCTATTCTGAAAAGATTTACCATCCTTGTGGGATTTCACTAGCTCCAGCTATAGGTGAGAGTTTAGAGGTGATCAGAAAAAAATATTTAATTCATGTATATAGGCTGCCGTTCAGTCTAGCAACTCCAGGATGGCTTACAACAATCATGAAGGCTTGGGAATAGTTCACTGCCCCTTTAAGGGTTTATTAGTCTAGAATTGGCTGAGTCTGGCCTAGCTATAATATGTGAGAGTGTTTGCTGAAGATAAGCAAGCACAGCTCTCTCCTAAGAGAGATCTTCAATTTAAAAAAATGTGTTTGTTTAAATGTAGAAGACTCTCTGCTTTCTAAAAGAACATCACATGATACCAGGAGTGGGATACAAGAAAAGAAAAAAAAATGTACCAAGGAGATGGAGCATTTAAAAATTTCAAAGGAGCTAAATAAACAAACATACATACATACTGGCAACAGTCTATGCAGACAAGGCTTTAATAGCATACAACTAACTCAGAAAGAGAGAAAATTACATGACTGTGCTACAAAGGTTTGAAGACTATTGCATACTAAAAGCTGTTGACCAAGCTTACAGCAAGCAAGCAAAGTAAGGAGATGCCAGGAAACAATTGAGGAAAGCAGGATTTTGCACAGAACAGTCAAAAGCTGACTGTGCTGGGAAAAGAGAATCAAGGTGCAATTAATGTGGATGTGTTCATCAGAATAGACCATGCCTTGCACTAGGCAAGTGGTGCAATGTGTGCAAGCACTTTGCAAGAGTTTGTACCCAAGAGCAACATGCATTCAGGAGAAAGCTAAGCAAGCAATAGCAATAGCACTTACATTTATATACCGCTCTATAGCCGGAGCTCTCTAAGCGGTTTACAATGATTTAGCATATTGCCCCCAACATTTCTGGGTACTCATTTTACCAACCTCAGAAGGATGGAAGACTGAGTCAACCTTGAGCCCCTGGTCAGGATCGAACTTGTAACCTTCTGGTTACGGGGCGGCAGTTTTACCACTGCGCCACCAGGGGCTCTTTGAGCAATTTGATCCCACAGATGAGAGTTCTGAAGAAGGGTTCTGTGTTGGAACTGTGGATGCTGAAACTGAAGATGAGTGGACTATAGAACCGGAGATTAATGGAAGCATTATTAACTATAGATGGATACAGGAGCACAGGTAATGTAATGTGTTTCCAGAACAAATTGTTGATGAGTTACACCACACACCAAACTGGATTAAAGGCAATTTTAAAAAATATATAAATAAATAATAATGATAATGAAATCACAAAAATACAAAACTTCCTGCTGAGAATCAAGCTGCTCCATCCTTGCTGACTTTTAGGAAACCATTAAAGACACATCACTTCAGCCAAGCTTTTTAGCTATGTGGCAGTTTTCATGGGTATTTTAATTTGATATTTTTTAATGTTTTAATTGTTAAAATTCCTTGGTTTGTTTTTTTGCTATAAACCACCTAGGGCCTTTATTATTGGGTGGTATACAAATATGTTAAATAAATACATAAGGTGCTTACAATGGGAAGGTAATTCACACTCAGGGGCTTTGTCAACTAGAGGTAAAGTGTGGGATCAAATTGAACTATTGTTGCACTGGGGAATGCTTGCTCGATTCTGGGTTTCAAAACCTGCCAGCACTTATTAAAAAGGCTCACATGGTTTTAAATGATAAGGAAGTTTTTTTTAAAAAGAGACCAATTTAGTGACATTGTTGAGAGCATTGATTAATGGGGAATTGACTATAAAATAGAATTAACAGAATCCAATTGTCCAGTCATTCATGCTCCTCAGAAAGTTCCACTAGCTATAAAAGGGAGACTGAAAAAAGAGCTGGATCGATTAGTGGCTTTAAAAACCATTGAAAAGGCTAAAGAATCATTGAATGGGTGCATTCATTAGTAACTGTAGGGGAAAAAGATGGGGCTCTAATACTCTGTTTAGATTCCAAGGAACTCAAGAAATATATAAAGAGACATGTTGGGTGCTGTCCCCTTGTTGAAGAGTAAATCACCTGTGTCCCACTTGGTTGAGTAAGAATACTCCACACACAGGTAAAAGTGCAACAGAAGAATATATTGAAGTTGAGGACACTTACATGATATATCGTCTCAGTAAGTCCAGTTACACATAGTCATTCACATATATAAGGCACATAGATACAGCATATATACAACAGCAGCCGGGTGGACCACAGTGGTACAGCATTTACCACTGTGGACAGGTTGCTCTGGTTTGAGCTTTACTCTTATACAGGCAATGACCAATCACCTCAGGTCATTACTCAGAACCTGATTACTTGTTGATAGGCTTCACATGTTGCTAGTTACACCACCTGCTGTAACACAGTGACGCGCTTTGCATTTAAAGCTGTACACACAACACCCTCACAGTTAATATATCTTGACAAGACAGCACTTTCCATTGCCCACAAAAGAGGACTTGGTGGGGGGGGGTGTTTGGTTAAAATGACTGGTGCAAAATTTTTCAATTTTTGATGCTACCTCAGGCTTTTGGCAAATTCCATTAGATTTTTTTTTTTTTAAGTCCTAGTCTATGCACTTCTAATTCATTTTGTGGGAGATACTGCTTATGCAGTCTCCCATCTGGACTTCAATCAGCCCCAGAAATATTTCATAGGATGGTGCAGCAAATCTTTGATGGGGCAGCTGTTGCCAATGTGTATCCTGATGACATTCTGTTATGGGGCAGAACTGAAACAGAACATGATAGGCATTTACGGGAGGCCCTAGAGAGTACTAGAGTAGCGTGTCTCAAACTAAACCAGAAGAAATGCAAAACTAGAGTCTAGAAAATCACTTACTTGGGTGAACAGATTTCTAACCAAGAAATACAAATGGATCCAAAGAGAATCAGAACAATTTCAGGTATTCAAGAAATTGAAATAAATAAATAAGCAAGCAAGCAAGCAAGCCTGCTCCACAAGACAAGGAATGGCTTCAAAGATGTTTGAGTATGGTAACTCATGTTGGAAGGTATATTGAACATTTAGCAGAACACACCTTTGAGCCCTTTTGAAAAGAATGCTCAGTGGATATGGGATGCCAACATGGATAGGGCCTTTGCAAGGCTGAAAAACTTAATTCAACCAGCTCCTGTTCTGAGGTGTTTTTACAGCCCCTTGAGCAACCTTATTGCAGAAATATGACACTGGAGGCCAGTAGCATATGTCTCTAAGACACTTACACCCACACAAATTTTGCATGCACAGATTGAGAAGGAAGCCCAGCTCTGGTTTATGGCTGTTAAAAAATTCATGTTTTTCATATATGGGAGGGATGTTGTGGCTGAAACTGATCACAAGCATTTAGTTAACATTGCTGAAAATGGGTCAGCTGTCTTCCCTTCCAGGCTTCAGAGATATTTCTTTCAACTTGAAAGTTAATGATTTGAGACTAGAATATAAACCTGACAAGGATCTGGCTATTGCTGACACTTTGTCCAGGGCTATTGATGAAACTGTGGATAAAGATAACCTGGGACATGACACTGTGTATGTGAATGAGCTACGGCAGAATTACCTGGTTTCAGATGAGACGTGGGAGAAATTTTTTGTGGCCACCGCCCAGGATGTGGTTATGCAGAAAGTTATAAAAGCTGTTACTAATGGCTGGCCCAGTCACCACTAGGGATGTGCCCGAATCATTTCGGCGCTTCTTTGAAGAGGCACCAAAATGATTTCGCTTGGTTCCCTGCAGCTGAAACGTTTCAGTGCGGGGTGAGGGGTTCCCTTAAGAGGAGGCAAGCCCGTCCTGCCTGCCCCTCCTGCGAGCCTCCGCTACCCCATTTGTGTCAATGCCATTTGCATGCCAACACTGGGCGAGGGATGCTGGGAGCAGCATCCCATTGCTGCGGCAGGTGCCTCGAAGGAGACAGCAGCATGGACTGCTGCTTTCACAGTGGACCTTTATGGAGTTTAGTGTACAGTTAGGTTGGGAATTGTAGCTGCGTAAATAAATTCAGTCATTAGGCTGTGCATGAGAACCTCCGGGATTAGCCCTGATTCCAGCAGGCCAGCGCCGCCTAGTCCAGCTTTTTAGCCCGGCTGCTAGCTGAGGTTAACAGAGTGAGCACACCCTTAACCTGGGCGACTTGCTCGTGTGCGAGCCGGGCTGCTTCCAGTCTTGCCGCACACAGACGGGTGCCTAGAGTACCCATCCCTTGGGGGAATTCCCCAGTGCATTGCACGTGTCACGTGGTGCATTGTGGGATCTCCGGAGGCCAGGCTGAGTCCCAGCCTCTGTTTACCCATGCTGCCGGGAGCAGTGCGGAGATTCATTCGCACTGCTCCTGGAAATGCTGGCCGTGTATGCATGCAGCTTGCGTGCCTTCGGGGCTGCAAGCAGGAATCTGGGGGAAGGTAGGCTGAACCCTGCCTTCCTGCTTTCCCAGCTGTGCGTGTGCACACAGTCATGTGAACAGCCCCATTGTGTTCACAAATTACTGAAAAGTATAATGCAGAGGAAGTGATTTGCTAAGATGTACCCGTTGAATCCATCGATATTACTCCTGACCCTCAATACGAATGTGAAAGGTGAAGAGGAAGTGTCGGTAGCATCTTGTAAGATGGAATGAATGAATAATATTGGAGACTGTGCAAAGTATGTACTGGTTTTCTAGTACAGAAGTGGAAACTAAAATGTAATGCTGTCATTTTCATTGTTTTTAAACTGTAAGATAAAATGGGAATCACCTTATCTCTTTTTAAACCATAGGCTTTTCATTATTTAAATTTTCCCTTTAAAACCTATTTCAGACTAGCTGGGCTGGGCGCAGAGCATCTGTGCCTCTGGCCGGCTCACCCACACGCTGCCGCCTTCTTCCCCTGCCGGCCCGCATGCTGCCTCCCCCCACCCCATTTTCTGGCCGGGCAGGGCCTGCTTCTTCTGCCCAGACCAGCAGCCCAGACTGTCTGCAGGAAGGTAAGTATTTCAAGGCTTCCTCCCTGCTCACTTTGTGGCCCTTTCTCACCAATCGTGAGAAAGGGCTCTGTGACCCTTGGAAGTTGGCTACATATGAGATGGAGGAGAGAATTAAAGGAGTCCTGTGGAGTCTGGGAGTGGTAGGATAGGTTGCAGTTCAGGTATGTGGCCAAAGGTTTAATGGTATGTGGCCTTAAAGCTATGTGGCCTAAAAAGGTTTTTTGAGTCCTACATTAATACTAGGTAGTCCAGCTTTTGGTCAAATTTTTGCTAACATTATTCACTTGTTTTACCAACACAGTGATTGAGAGGTGGCATAGGTCCAGATCATTTCAGGACAGGCAGCTGGGATTAGAACTCCATCTTAAAAAATTTAACCCCTGCTAACTGGGCAAAAGAGGCACCTTTTACCGTGATGATTCTCTTTATTTAGCAGGGGGAGAGTAACTGGCCTTATCCACCCCCAGGACAGTACCTCCAGTGACTGTTGCTGGTGTGTGTCTTATGTTACTTTCAGATTGTGAGCCTTTTGGGGACAGGGATCCATCTGATTTATTTATTATTTCTGTGTATAATAGGAAGCCATTTTATAATAAGAAGCCTGAGCCATTTTTGGAAGGGCGGTATAGAAATTGCACTATTATTATTATCTTCTTGTTTACACAGTCAGACAGGTGTTACTGACTGCTTTGCTTTCTCCAGACATCGAGTCCTTCCCAAGGACCTGGAATGGCTGAATTTTATTGTCAGTGCAGTTGCTGTTGTTATAGATATCGTTGCAGAATATAGGCTGTTCCCAGTAAAGCTGCTTTTTGTAATTGGCTGATGGTGATTTCTGTGACCCCTATGGTGTTGAGGTGCTCTTCAAGGTCTTTTGGAACTGCACCCAGGGCGCCAATTACCACTGGGATTATTTCGGTCTTTTTCTGCCACAGCCTTTCCATTTCAATTTGTAGATCTTTGTATTTGGTGATTTTTTCTATTTCTTTTTCTTCTATTCTGCTATCCCCTGGTATTGCTATGTCGATTATTTTGACTTGTTTTTCTTTCTTCTCGACTACAGTGATATCTGGTGTATTGTGTGGCAGATGTTTGTCTGTTTGTAGTCGGAAGTCCCATAATATTTTTTCATCTTCATTTTCTACCACTTTTTCAATTTGATGGTCCCACCAATTTTTGGCTACAGGTAGCTTGTATTTTTTGCAGATGTTCCAGTGTATCATCCCTGCTACTTTGTCATGCCTTTGTTTGTAGTCAGTCTGTGCGATCTTTTTACAACAGCTGATTAGGTGGTCCACTGTTTCATCTGCTTCTTTACAAAGGCGGCACTTGCTGTTTGTTGTTGACTTTTCGACTTTTGCTCTTATTGCATTTGTTCTTAGTGCCTGTTCTTGTGCAGCCAGTATTAAACCCTCTGTTTCTTTCTTCAAGTAACCATTCTTCAGCCATTGCCAGGTCTTGGTGATGTCTGGTTTTCCACTTATATTGTGCAAATATTGACCATGCAGGGGCTTATTTTTCCATTTTTCTGCTCGGTTCTTGACTTGTTCTTTCTTGTAGGCCTGCTTTCTTTCATTAGTGTTAAATAGTTTCTCGTTATTGACCATTTGAAGTGCATCTTCTTCATTGTACTTGATATATTCTTCAAGGCCTCTTTTCTTCTCCTCTACTGTTTGCTGGACTTGCAGCATTCCTCTTCCACCTGAGCTGCGAGGGAGGTATAGCCTATCTACATCACTGCGGGGGTGCAGAGCATGATTGATGGTCAAGATTTTCCTGGTCTTACGATCTAGCAGCGTCTCTAGCTCTGCCTGGGTCCAGTCTATTATTCCTGCAGTGTATCTGATAACAGGTATAGCCCAGGTGTTTATGGCTTGTATGGTGTTCCCGCCATTGAGTTTGGACTTGAGGGTTTTTCTAACTCTCCTGATGTATTCACTTCCAATTTTTCTTTTCACTTCAGTGTGTGCAATGTTATCAGCCTGGAGTATGCCCAAGTATTTGTAATGTTCTTCCTCTTCCAGGTTCTTGATCTTGCTTCCATTGGGCAGTTCTATTCCTTCTGTTTTTCTTATTTTCCCTCTGTTCATTATTAATGCAGCACACTTGTCTAGTCCAAACTCCATTGCTGTATCGCTACTGAATATACGGACAGTGTTTAGCAGTGATTCGATTTCTGACTGGGACTTTCCATACAACTTCAGATCGTACATGTACAGCAGATGGTTGATTCTACTGGATGTTTTAGATGTTTGGTATCCGAGGCCTGTTTTGTTTAGTATTTGTGAAAGTGGGGTCATGGCGATTACAAACAACAGAGGGGATAGTGAGTCCCCTTGGAAAATGCCTCTTCTAATGCTAACCTGTCCAAGTGTCTTGCTATTGATTGTTAACTGTGTACTCCACATGCTCATTGCTTTTTTTATAAATATCTGGATGTTTTTGCTGACACCAGTTGTTTCTAAACATTTTAGTATCCATGTGTGAGGCAATGAGTCGAAGGCTTTCTTGTAGTCAATCCATGCAACACTTAGATTGATTTTTCTTCTCTTGCAATTTTCTAAAATCATTTTGTCAACCAGCAGCTGGTCTTTTGTGCCTGTTCTGTTCAACTGGAAGCTGTTTGTTAGTTAATAAGTGTTCATCTGCTATTATTCCAGTTAATAATTTGAACATGGTTGGCAGGCAGGTTATAGGTCTATAATTATTTGGAACTGCACCTTTTGCTGGGTCTTTCATTATGAGAAGAGTTTTTGCAGTTGTTAGCCATTGTTCAATATCACCTCCTTGCAAAATGTGATTGAACTGTTTTGATAGTTGTTTGTGGAGGCTTGTTAGGTGTTTAAGCCAAACCCATGCTGTTCATCGTCGCCTGGCGCAGTCCAATTTTTAATTTTCTTTGCTCTTTCACTTATTAATTCTGGTGTTATTATTAGATCTTGCATTTGTTGGTTACATTTTTGACCTCTTTCATCCAGCCTGCTTTTTAATTATAATCTATTGGATTGTCCCATAATTTCCCCCAGAATTGCACTGTTTCTTCTCTGTTTGGTGTTTCTAGGTTTCTTGCAGTTTCTCCTTCTATGCTTTGCTGTTATTTGCTGCTTTATTATTTCCAGGACTTCTCTAATTTTCCTTGAATCTAGGTGGTATTTTTGGATCAGATACTCTTTGGTGTTTTCATTCTTCAGCTTCTTGTCTTTCATATCTTTCAATCTGCTAGCATCTGATCTAAGTCTGGAGATTTTATTTTCTAATCTAATCTTCCATTTAGGTGATGTACTACTTTCTTTTTTTACAGGTCCATTGATCTTATATCTGAGCTCTTGTGTTGTTATTGTTGCTGCACTGTACATTAGTTGGTTTGTTTCTTGCAAATTCTTGGTTGTTATTTCTGCAAGTGCAGCATTGACATCTTTTAATGCCTGAGCAAGTTGTTTTTTGGCAACTGTTCTTAGAGCTGGAAGTCGAACCCTGGTGGTTGTTTGGTTCATGTGCTCAGTTATTTTTTGCTTTAGTTCTTGTTGCTTTTCTGTTAAATGGCATTTGGGTTTTTGAGGTGAAGGCAAAGGGGAGGTTGCCTGGTTTTGATTTTGAAACCGTTCAGCAACAGTGGCATCCTCTATTTCCAACACCTCCTCCACCTGCGCCTGAGCAACTTCTTCAGTTGGTGGTAATTCTTCTTCCATATCTTGAGCCTGTGTTGCTCTTTGCAGTTCTTCCAGCTCAACTCCTGTGAATACTTTATTTCTTATTATGAATCTTCTCTGGTCTGCTAACCTTTGTTCTGTTATTTCTGTATCTGGATGCTTCTCTTTCCAAATTTGGTACATTCTTTTAAAATAACCTCTTCTAGTTGGACTAGACTTGTAATAGCAGATCATTATTTCCTTGTTGGCATTTTTCGTATATTTTTTTCGGTTAAGCGACGTTTCTTCCAGTAACCTTGCAGTCTCCAGCCCTGGTTGCTCAGCTGAAGATCCTGAGTCCTGTTGCCCACTTGCCACCAGATGTCCAGGGACTCCAGCACCTGGCGCGGTCCTTGTTGACCCGGGTGACGACCGATCCGGTATAGATTTATTAAAGTTATGTCTCACCATATTGTTGATGGGAGAGGCACTCTTTGTCTGGCTCCTCTGGTGAGACCTGTCCAGTATGGTTGGACCTCTGGCATAGCTCTCACCTTCCTCAGAGCACGCAAGCCCCACAACCATGCCAAGGTAGTGCCTCACTGGGGGTATTATTATTAATTATTATTATTATTATTATCTTACTCCCAATCCATACAGCCACACTGACTTCCAGAATGATGAATTCACTAGTTTATCAAAGCTGTTTGTAAGAAGATAGAAAGAGCCCTGCTGGATCAGACCAAAGTCTTTGTAGTACAGTGTCTTATTTTCCAGAGGAATCAACCAGATGCCTCTAGGAAACCCACACACAAGACATGAAATCCATATGTCTCTCCCATCACTGCTTCCCAGCAATTGGTGTTCATTGGTATACTGCCTTTGAACCTGCCAGTAGCATCTAGCCATCACTACTTGTAGTCATTGATAGACTTGTCCTCTGTGAACTTGCCTAATGCCTTTTTGAAGTGATCTAAACTAATTTATTTATTTATTACATTTATATCTCGCTCTTCCTCTGAGGAGCTCAGAGCGGTATACATGGTTATTTTTATCCTCACTAATGGCCACCACTACAAGTTGGGGAGCAAATGCCATATGTTAACTATGGGCCATGTGGAAAACCACTTGTCTGACCTGAATCTCCCATCAGTTTACTTAGGTGACCTCAGGTTCTCGTGTTATGAGAAGTAGATAATGCCACAACTCTGACCACTACACACACATCCATTTGCAAGCCAGGAACAAGACCAGTCAGATCTCAATATCTGACACTTAAAAGTTGTCTGGTAACTTGCTGACCATCACTGCTGACCAAGTTGCCTGGTAACTTTAACAGTTAGAGATCAAATCTTCTTTGGATAGTATCTCTGTATGTATACATGACAAGGCTGTTCTGAAATTGTACCTTTTTTATTTGAGCAATTAAGAGTAAGAGAGATCTGTTTTCTACCACATTTTCTGAGCAACCAGTCCTCAGGAAAATGGTATCACATACATCTCTGTGCCATAGGATAAAATGAAATATAAGAAATAATTTTAGGCAGTGCCTACATTCTGCATGTACAAACTTCCTGATTTCAGTGGGTCTCCCTCCTTCCAACTCCAAATAATAGTTGAATCTAGTGCAAATCTTATCCTGGAGTTGTGGTGGGGGAGAGAGAGAATTATATAATTATATAATATTTGTACACTGTCCCAAACTTCCATCTCTGGGCAGTTTACAGCAACTTAAAACAATTTAAAACCTTAAAACAATTTAAAACCACAAGTCTAGTTAAAAAGCCTAGGCAAATAAATGTATCTTTAGGGACTTTCTAAAATCTGTCAGGATATACTATGTTCAGTTGAAAAACTGGTCTAATATTCAGCCCACTGCTCATCACTCTATGTAAAAGGCACCACCATGGAATTGCATGAATGACTGAGAGAAAGGTTTTAGTGGTTTAAGTATATATTAGTACAGTGCTTTTATATTGTGGTAGAACAGAGGGTGCCCAGGAGCATATGTACCACAAGAGAAAGAGAGTGAGAGCAGGGTTTGGAGAATTTAAAATGGCTGAGATACTTTTAAAAAATTGCCCTGGAGACTTCCCATAGAGAAGCAAGGACAAAAGCACCATCAGTTACATAGAGAGAACTATCAGTCATTTGGATAGTGCTAGAGTTTAATGCTTATTTTTATGTAACTGTTTGCTTATCTGGATGCTTCTCCTCATCCTGATGACGAAAGGATAAAGCAAACTCCAAACGTTAGTGTTAAATGCAGTCCAAGCTCTCTGCTGTCCATCTTCACTTAAGTTATTTATTGTGAGTTTCCAGTCCCTTTAGAACAACATAGACAAATTAACAGAGGGACTCTCAAGTGGGCTGTTTTCAATAATAAGGCTCAGCCATGGAATATGTGAAGTAGTAATGTGCTTTAGGGCATGCAGAGTGCTACCAAGCAACTACAGCCTGCTCCCGTAGAGTTAGGGTTAAGTACCAGAGCTTCCCAGGCACCTTACATGACTAAAGTTTTTCCAGCAACTTTATTCTTAGATTTTCCACACTGAGTTTGATGCTCACATTTGTCAGGATCCCACCTCCTTCCCAATGTCTGACTCACAAAGAGGTGGTACCATGGTGAACACTCCCTCTGGAAGCTGTGAGCCTCCCTCTGTGCTGCTGGCTTCTGCTGAAGATGGTTGGGCGGAGCTTCTGGGGCTGCCAGGCCCTTCCTAGGGAAAGCTTCTGAGCAGTAAGATTGGGAGGGAGATAGAGGGTAGACTGGGGCCGATCAGGGTTGTGAGGAGAGGGGCTGGAAATATGTGCAGGTACAGGAAAGTGATTAAAGGAATGCAGGAGATGCATGACCTTATTTAAGCAGGCTGAGGCCAGGGTTGAGGCGGATTCAGTCAGAGAAGACCTGGGGCTCCAAGTGCAGGCCCAAGTTCAGGATGATGGCAGTCCAGAGAAGGATGACGAGAGTGAAGAAACTCCCTCTCCTGAACTCTAAGGCCACAAGTTTTGCATCCTCCTGCAACAATAGTCACATGCTAAATGGAATATGCAGGAATGACAGAAGGTGTTTGGGTGAGGGGAAGAATGCCACCTTTCCTCATGCCCCTCTGCCTCCTGCAGAACTTCAAATTGGGTGTGGTTTGAGGAAAGGAATCTGCTTGCTGGCAGTCTCTTCTCCTTGACAGAGCTTTGCAAGGGTTGGAACAAAAGCTCCCAGTTTTACCCTTGCAAGGCTTTGCAAGTGCTCCACCTGAAAAGGGAAGGTTGCCAGCAGCTTCCCTCTCCATGCACCGCCCTTGCAAAGGCTTTGTAAGAGGCAGACCAGGAGCTCTCAGTCTGAAATTTGCAAACTCAGGAACCTTGGACTCAATCCTGAGTGGTGCTGGGGACCTGTTGCGAAGTGTCAGTCTTGTGGAACCATTAGGGAACAATGACCATAGCGTGATCTAATTTAGCATATACTGTATGTGAGTGGAGAATTGCCATGGAAGTGCAACACAGACACTTTGGACTTCAGAAGAGGAAAATTATAAAAAATGAGGGACTTAGTAAAAAACAAAATAAAAACGGGAAGGGAATGTCAGGTGTCAGGGCTGGACTGGGGGCACTGAGAGGATGGTGGAATGTATGTGGGGAGGGCGCTGGGTTTTGAGCAGAATGGGTGATAATATTTTTTGGTTTCATTTAAGAATTTTTTCTGTTAACGTTTGATCTCTGACCTCTATATTTTCTGTTACTTATAGGCTACTATAAATGTTTCAAATGAAGTATCACTTATAACTATTAAGAAAGCACAATTCTATACTAATAACGTAGTTTGGATATATGTGTTAGGAAATTAATAAAATACTTCAGTACTGTTTTTATTTATTGATTGATAATTATAAAGGCAAGCTTAAAAATTACACACATTAAAATAGCATAAAAATGTAAAGATAAAGTGAAATGACTACACTGATAAAAGACATATCATCTCAGAACTTCTTTCACACAGTTTATTGATTACACAGTCATTATCAACTTTAAACAAAATTTCTAACTTACATTGCATTAGAAAAAAGACCTTGAGGTTTTTATAAGATAATGTTACTTCAGTGGCTTAAACAGATATTACAGTCTTAAGAATAGCCCAAGGCCTATCTAGTAGTCCAGCATCTTGTTTCACACACTGGCTCACTCCTGCTGTTGCTCCCCTTCAGCTTATAGTCCCCTGGCTGCAACATCTTGAGGGTATTCTCACGATCAGTGGAAAGCAGGCTAAGGGAGCTTAGCCCACTTTCCATGGATCGTGGGAACCACCAGGCGAGCCCGGTTTCCCCAAAGCAGGTAACCCACTGGAATACCCTCCCCTAAAACAAGGTTAGTGGAGTTGGCAGTCGTGATGGAGCTGGCAGTCATGTGGGCGGCCGATCTGGCCACCCAGGGCGAGTGGCAGGGTCTTGATGACTATAGGCTACCTCCAAGGTCAGAGGCAGGATGCCTCTGAATACCAGTTGCAGGGGAGCAACTGCGGGTGAGAGGACATGCCCTTACCTCTTGCCTGTGGGCTTCCCAGAGGCATCACTACTGTGGGAAACAGAATCCTGGACTAGATGGGCCTTTGGCCTGATTCAGCAAGGCTGTTCTCTTGGAAAGAAAATGGGCCTCCTGCCCCCTATCTTGTATTAGAGGGCAGCAGCCACCACTCCTGCTCCTCTTCTTGGCCACATTCTCCCCTCTGCCTGTACAAAAAGCTGAATTTCTGCACCTCCAGTTACCCTGCCCTCTGCTTTTTGAACAGATAGAGGACGGGACACAGTATGATGATGGGCAGTGGTGGTGGCTGGCATGCTAGAAAAATGTTTTGAGGGAGTGGCGGTTCCAGGCCGGCTGAGATGGAGGTGGCAGTGGGTCTGTGGAGGCAGCCAATCTGCCACCTCCACCAGTCAGTTGTTCTAGGCCACCCTCTCACCCTGCCTGATTAGCAGGATGCCCCTGGGAAGCTCCTTGTTCAGAAGCAATATGCCTCCAAATAGCAGGTGCTGGCAACCAACAACAGTGGGGTGTTGTTGCCTTTATGTCCTGCTTGGGAGCTCCTGAGAGGTGTCTGGCTTGCCACTGGTGCAAACAGAAGGATCCTGAACTAGGATGCTGAATCTTTGGTCTGCAGAGGCAATCCTTGTGGTTCTAACAGTGTTTGTTAGAGGGCATCTTGAAAATAATATGTAGGAAATGTGTTCTAGGCACTGCGCCTTCACTGTTGTTGCTCCATCTTTATGAACAAACTGGTGTTTTTTTTAAAAAAAATAACTTTTAAAAAATAACTTAATAAACTCTGTACACTCCAAATTCCACGTTTTATCCTGGGTGTCTATTTTTTTTTTTTAAGAAAAAGTGTCTCCTTACTCCTGACAGCTATCAAAACCTTGACTAAGTCTGTCTGCTTTTGATATCTTAATTGTGTGCCAGTTTATCTGTGTATGCTTCTTGTTTCACGACTGTGCTTACCAGGAGATGTGGGATTACTCTGAGAAAAGGCTCATGAGCCATCTGAATATCTGGTACAAAAGAGGTCGTGACTCACTTGTTATGTCACAGGGTCTGTGTGGTACGGCTTCTTCTAATGAATATGCAGAGGCACTTGCTACTCAGCACTGATGTACTTGCTTTAGTAAGAAACTTCCTTGTGTTAGCCTATTGTTCTATCTGGAAAGATATTCTCACTCCCAGCTCAAATAATCTGAAACCTTAACCGTGCAACAATACCACTGTTCAACAAAACAGGTTCACAAAGCAGTTTATGTAGCAAAAGGAATGAGAAGAAAGATTGAGAAAATGGTTCTCTACCACCAAAGGGCTCACAATCTAAAAAGAAAAACAAGGGAGACACTAGCAACAGCCACTGCAGAGATGAATAGGGACAGTTACCTTTCCCCTTTCATCATCCCACTGTGATGCTTTTAACAATTTTTGTGTGGATAAAGTCTCTCTTGTTTGAGCTGACTTGGACTCCACAGTTATGGCGGGGTAAACTGTAGATGTGTCCAGCAACTCCTCTGGTTCAATTAGAATTGATCAGTTTCAATTTGTGACTCCTGAGGATGTGGACGGGCTCCTTGGAGTTGTTCGGCCTGCCACTTGTCCTTTGGATCTATGCCCAGCATGGCTTATAACCTCTAGCAGGGAGGTTGTTAGAGATGGCATAGTTGACATTATAAATGCCTCTCTGAGGGAGGGCAGGATGCCTCCATGTTTGAAGGAGGCAATTGTGAGACCTCTACTTAAGAAGCCTGCTCTAGAACTCTCAGTGATGGATAATTATAGGCCAGTGTCCAACCCCCTTGGCTGGGCAAAGTAACTGAGAGAGTGGTGGCTGATCAACTCCAGGCAGTTTTGGAAGATATTGATTATCTAGATCGATTTTGAACTGGCTTTAGAGCAGGATGTGGAGTGGAGACAGCCTTGGTCAGCCTGATGGATGATCTCTACCAAAGAATGGATAAAGAGAGTGTGACTCTGTTGGTTCTTTTGTACCTTTCTGTAGCTTTCAATGGTATCAACCATGGTATCCTTCTGGATCGCTTGGGGGATTTGGGAATAGGTGGCTCAGCTTTGCAGTGGTTCCATTCCTATTTCTCAGGTTGATTCCAGATGGTGTTGCTAGGAGATAGTTGCTCTCTGAAACAAGAGCTATTATATGGTATTCCTCAGGGCTACATCTTCTCTCAGATGCTTTTTAACATCTACATGAAACATCTGAGTGGGATCATCAGGGGATTTGGAGCAGGGTGTTATCAATACACTGATGACACACAAATCTATTTCTCCATGATATCATCATCAGGAAATGGCATAATTTCCCTAAATGCCTGCCTACAGGAAGTAATGGGCTGGATGAGGGATAATAAATTGAAACTGTATCCAAACAAGACAGAGGTACTTATGGTACGGGGTCATACTTTGAGGGATGTGATAGATCTTAATGTTGTAGATTGGATTGCACTCCCCCTGAAGGAACAGGTACGTATCTTGGGAGTGCTTTTTGACCTAGGCTTCACCATGGCTTATCAGGTTGAGGCTATGGCCAGGAGTCCTTTCTATCAACTTCGGTTGATACGACAGCTGCATCTGGTTGATACAACAGCTGCACCCGCTTCTTGAAGACAATGATCTCAGAACTGTGGTGCACTCTGGTAACTTCTAGGCTCGACTTCTGCCATGCGCTCTATGTGGGGTTGCCTTTGTATGTGTTTCGGAAACTTCTTTTGGTCCTAAATGCAGCAGCTAGATTGGTCTCCGGGGTTTCTTGGAGAGACCATATTATGCCTCTTTTAAAGTAATTGCACTGGTTACCAATAGGTTTCCAGGCAAAATAGAAAGTGCTGGTAATTAGCTTTAAAGCCCTAAAAGGCTTAGGACTGAGTTACCTGGGAGAGCGCCTTCTTCTACATGATCCCCACTGCACTTTAAGGTCATCAGAAGAGGTTCGTCTCCGGATGCTGCCAGTTTGTCTGGCAGCAACTCGGGAGGGGGCCTTCTCTGTAGTTCCTCCTGGGCTCTGGAATTCACTCCCTATAGCTGTTCATGATTCAACATCTTTACCTGCCTTTAAAAGAGCCCTTCAGACATATCTTTTTAGCCTGACTTTTAGTAATCTGTGATTGTTTTAAATTGTTTTACATGGTTGTTTTAACAGTTGTTTTGTTTTGCTTTTATTTTATTTACTTTTGTGAACCACCTAGAGCCTCGTAGTCAGGCAGTATATAAAGAAAATAAATAAATAAATAATAGAAAAGAACTGCCACATTAAATGGTGCCTTTTGCCCAGTTGGCAGAGGTAATGAAATCCCTTAATACCATCTTTGACATCAGGGTTGGAGCTATAATTTGGCAGATGTGTTCAAACAACATGAGCTGTCTAGCTCCTGGGAGCCACCTGGCTTACCCTGTCTGCAAGCGCTGACTGAGGGAGAGCACAAAACAGGAGAACGAAGGGGGAGAACGAACCTCCTCAGAATGAGGGGGCGAACAAAGAAAACGTGTAGCCGAAACCTAAGCTGGATGGGAAATGAGTTCCAGAGGGCCACCGGCGGGGTGTGTGTGTGCTTCCAGGTGCTGGCCATGCCCACTGCATGCGAGGTCACATGATGAGTGGTGTAGAGAATGAAGAAAACACACAGCTGACAATGAAGCCTCCTGGGAAATGAGGTCCAGGGGCCTTTCTGGATGCGGGCCATGCTCTCTGCATTTGATGTCACAGGCAGGGGCTGGCATGTGCGAAGGGCCTCTGGGGAGTGGGCGAACGTGAGCCCACCCTCCTCTAGCTATGCAGTTGTTTGACACATTAGCTTCCATCCTCAATCTTTACCCCTAGTTGTAGCATATTCTTTTCCTTATTTAGCTGCTGATTGCTTTTTCTTCTGCACTCAGCCCCATTGCATTTTTGAAGGAAGCAGTTGCAGAAATTGAACTTTTGTTCACTTTGTTCAACTCCTGAGTTTTATATGTGCACTAAACCAGGGCTGAGGGATGTATGACCAGCTGGATGGTCACACTGAAACGTCCTATGTAGATCTCATTAGCTATTGTTTAGAAGCCTAAGAATTCCTGGTTGGAAAAATCATTGTTAAAAAAGGCAAATTTCTCATTCTGATACAATTACACATCTGCATGTGAGGTTAAAATTTTGACTTGAAAATGTTCAGTGTGGCCCTTAGAGTTTAATACTAATCTTTTAAAAACCTTAGTCACAAACTAGATGTGACATTAAGTTCTGTGACGGGAACTCCTGGCATCTTTTATTTTTCTGAAAGCCAGAAAAGATGGCTTTCCCCACATGTGAGGCTTAGATCAGCACTGAGTCTCTCTTGTGCTGTTTTGTGCCACAGCCCATCATTGATAATATGGAAGAGAAAGCAGAAGGGAGGCATTTGTAATACCCATAACCATTCTGGCCAGTGCAGGCCTTATATCTGCATTACAAAGCCATTTTGAACAAGAGCTTTTTCTAAGCCTCTTGGGTGAAATTGCCCATATGCCCTGCCACTTCTTCTGTTTCCCATCTTGACCTCTCAGGCTGGAACAGCACAGTTGGTGGAGACTTGGGACTTGGTACCCAGGTCTCTACCAGACATCTGCAAAAAAAAGTGGCACGGAGAGCATGGATAAGAGGGGTGCTTAATCCTTCCCCTACTTACTGATCTGGTTAGTTTATATTTTCCCTTGCTGTTGAATGTCCAGCCCTGGACTTAGTTGGTACATAACAACTGATATATAGTTGACAGTTTATTGTCTTATATATCAGATCCGGATGTTGTCTCTGAATGCTTATGTTACAATAAGCCTCTCTCACTGGACTTTTCGTGTAGCAAGGTGTCACTGCTCCTCCCCCCCCCCCATGTCTGAATGATGGTTGCAAGATAGAGTGGTGAAATCACTAATGGAGCACACATCTTTGGTTATCTGTCTGTAAGGCTGACTAGTAGTCATTTTTGTTGCTGTTTTGCTATCCCCCCTGCTTATGGAATTTGATCATTACGTTGTCTCTTTCAGACATGATTCTGGATCAGCAAGTAAGCTCAGGACAACTCAGTGAAGACTTTCGTCACAGAGTGCATGAAGCTTTACTCAGACAGCACCATCATCAGAATCAGAAGAAGCTAAGCAACAGGATCCCCATAGTCAGGTCCTTTGCTGACATCGGCAAGAAACAATCTGAACCTCATTCCATGGATAAAAATGGTAAAGTGTCACATTACTTTTGTAATTTTTTCTGGCAACTTGCATAACATATTGGTTAAACGTTACACATGCCCTGTCTTCCATGTCTCTAAACAAAATGTCTAAATTCACAAGTGACTGGCATCTAAAACTTAAATTTTTGCATGACAATATCCTCCTGTGCAACCGGCATAACAATACTGCTGCAAAGCCAGCATCACATCGAATCAGTTTCCCCTTGTCTCAGTAAGATCAGCTGGGAGAAACAGGCTGTGGTCCCTTCGCTTTGGGAAATTAGGGCCAAATTGCACATGGTGTTAAGTCTGGCACTGGTGCTGATGAGCTTATCTTTCATCTTAGAAACAACAGCTGTGGGGGTGGTATCTGGATTGGGTCCATGGTCCCCTGCTATAGCCCTAATCTGGATCAATCCTCCCCCATGGTTGCTATTTGACAAGATAAAGAGCTCTCATTGGTGTCAATGAAACCTTTTTCTCTTGTCAAAGAGCAGCTGTGGAAGATCCTTCTCCAGATGGAGGTCTTGGTGTGTGCAGAGAGTTAGGGTTCCCTCCTCCTACCAAACTCCCAATCCAGGCTGTCCCTATCTTGAAACAGCTGCTATTTTTGAAAGAAAAGTGAGGCCTGTTATCTCTTACGACAGGCTTGATGTCATGTCTCACATGGCCCTTAGAGCAATGAGGTGTAGGGGCCAAACCTTTATGGCAGTCACCGTGGAATTATGAAGAGGGGCTTCTCATTAAACTTGTCCACTCAGTGAAAAGTGTCACAGGCATCCAGGGCCATATGCAGGGACTTCCTGTTTTGTTAAGTATTGAGGTGTGCTGTACTTTCATTTGCAGCTCCATTTTTACTCATTTCCCTGGCGATTTGGGGTATGTGTTATAGTTGTATGCATTTCTTTTTATTAATGGCTTGCCAGCTAATACTGTGGTGTCTTCCTTGATGTACGTACACCATTTTGCATTTGAGATAAAGCAGGGGAGACATTTTCTAAAGGAAGCAAAATAAATGTGTTGCAATGTCATATGGCTGGAACGGCTGTTATGCCTAAGCAATTAAGAGAGCAAGTCTTTGGGTTTGGGATGGAAAAGGGTGGCACTTCAAATCAAGGCAAGCCTGGTTGTCCTTCTTCAAGAGGCTTGATAAAAACTTTTTTAAAGTGAATATGACTACCCTTGACCTATAAGGCTAAGTCCTCAAGCCAAACTGAAATCAGTGGGCAGTACTCCAGGTAAGTTGTTTGAGGACTGCAGCTTAAATATCCTTAAGCTGTGGTCCACATGCTTCTTAAAATGTGTGACATTGTACCTTAGAAACCATCCCTTTCGTGGCAACGGTGTGTCTGAGAAAGCCAAAGCAGCTGCATTCCTATACTCTGTTGTGCTGACATACAACCAACCTAGTTAACATCATAAAGTGTGTGAGTTGGCTTTAATGCAATTGCAAATTGTAAAGCAAGTCAACGGATGATTAATCTATTATTTGAAATCCTTGCTGAGTGAAAGCAAATATTTCCAGTTTCGCAATAAACGTGTTTGTGTAGTTCCCAGGGGATTTTTTATTTTTAGAATTCACTGGGAAACTAACAGGAAAGAGGAGATGTTGGTAGTGTTTTGGGGAGCAGGGGCAATCTTCCTAGGGCAAGAAGACATAAGCTTAGGTTTAGGAGTGTGTTTTCATGAGTCTCCTTTGAACACTTGCCAAGCAACGCAAAACTATTAGCACTGCCTCTTAGGCAGCATCAGAAATTCGCAGCAAGTGTGGCAGTCTTTTGTGATGAATCTTCTTTCAAGTGAAAATATTCTACAACTACTATTGCTGTTGATATACCACTTTCAACAAAAAAGTTCTCAAAATGTTTTCTTTACATAGAAAAAGAATAAGATGGTTCCCTGTCCCAAATTCTTATTGCAAAGGGAAATATTCTACTACTACGATACCAATACAAAACTAGGCAGAAACAGCAGCCACTAGAGGGATGCTGTGCTAGGGCTGAATAGGGCCAGTTGCTCCTACCCTGCTGCTTGATATAGAGTATCCCCACCTTGAAAGCAGACATTTTGCTCAGTTAGCAAGGGTGACTTTTAGACTTCAGCTGGCACTTTTCTGAAATTAACAATGGTGATCTTAATGTTCCGTCATTGTACCATGCTTAGTTAGTATTCTGTTACTAATTAATTGCCTGACTTGGGCCTCATTCACACTGCAGTGGTAAACTTTGTCTGGTCTATACTTCTTCAGTCTCCATATTTAAAAATCCCTTCACAAAGAAAACTAGATGTCAGGGAGATTAACTAAATGGTTTAGCCTAGCCTTTCCCCTGACACGCTAGGTTTCTACATGCAAGGAATCATGTGAGCCTAAGTGTGAAGTGGTGCATAGTGCAGACAGAAGTTTACTACCTTAGAGAACTAGTTCATTACTAGTTTTATCCCACCTTAGGAAGTAATACATAAAGACGCTTCTTGAACAGTTTTTGTTCTCAAAGGATTCTGAAACCATTTAAATGTTACTCTTCAAGGCCATGAAACACCCCCCATAGCAATGACACAGCAATGAACCTTAGCAATGAACCTTCCATGCCACCAGTAAGCAGAATATAACAGAGGTTTAGGGGATGACCCTGCATGGCCTCAAGCCCATCATGTTTTTAAAATAGTCTATACATCTTGAGGATACAGACTCTTTATCTTGATCACCATTTATTTGATTTACTTATATTTTCCCTTTGAAATGGGCAGGGACATTTAGCTTTCTTTCTAGGAGTCCCTTGGGATTCACATTATTGATTTTAGATCAGTCACCATGAATGGGAAATTTGCAGCCTAATCTGCAAAGTATCAAGGCAGAACATATCCCATGGACATAAATAAATAGGATTTATTGAACTGGGCTTAAAACTTACTAGAGTTCATTCCTACCATCTGTTTTCAAAAACAGTGCTCTGTCCTGGAATATCCGAAGTGATGATATGCCTTTGAGCAAGTGCAGACTACTGCCTAGTTACCAGAGCGTTTCCCCATATATTTAGGGTTATGTGCCAAGGATCTCTCTGGGCACAGCAACTTTTACTTGAGCTCCACCAGCTCTCTTCTTTGAATTTGAGCTTTGAGTTTGATGCTCACACAGACACATGCTACCTAGAGAAATCTGTATTCTTTTTCTCTTACAATTCTGGTCTTGCATTCCTAGCACATTTAAGGCCATTCTGTGTTTGCAGCTTCTAATCAAGTAGGGGCATCTTCTTTCTCGGTGGCTGGTGCAGTTAATCCTACTTACTGATTTCTGTTTAACATTCATTTTTGTTTCAATGGTACTCCTTTTGCTCATAAATTGCTATTAATTCACAATCTTGAAACAGGGGCCATGTAACTCTTAATCATGTTCACCCTCACAGCCCACCTTTCCTTCTTTTCTACGTTCTTGTGCCCCTCAGTAACTGTATGTAACCTAAAGTCTGCTGTTGTGTCAGTCATCTTCATATTTCTTTATTTTGCTCTGTCTTTGTTGTATCTGTCTCTAACAGGCTCATCTCATCTCTGTACCTCCCTCATCTCCTAACCTTTGGGTTCTGTAAGCTCCTTGAAGGTCCAGAGGTAGTGTAAAAACCTATCTTGCATGAGCTTTAGGCCAATTCAAATGTTCATTCGTGTATTCATATCAGTTTCTTCCAGCATGATGGTTTTCATTGTTAACCTAGTCAGTCCTTCGGGGTCTCTACCAAAGTCTGCCCAAGTGTTATTAATGATATTTCAATACAGCTGGGCTCTCAGTACTTACAGCACAAACACAGAAATAAATGCTTAACACATTTCTCTCCTGAATGTAAAAATCATAATTGTATTTGGCTGATTTCTTTCCATTTCTGTTATAAAATATACATCTGAAAGGAAGAAATCAAATTTGGGGTTAAATAAAAGGTTAAGGCTCAGTCAGACCCTAGATCCATCCAGCCCTGCACTCTGGGCATATCTACACCGCAAACATATATCAGTTGTATGTTAGTTTAACTGTCTTGGTTTCCCACAAAGATTCATGGGAATTCTGTTTTGATGAGTGCCCTTATGCATTCCTGCCTCCCCTCACATAACTACATTTCCCAGGATTCCCTGAGGAAAAGGAATTCCTGTTGAACAATGTAAATCTGTAATGTTGACATGCTCTCTTATAGTGGCCAGTCAGCTGCCTCAAGGAAAGCATATTCTAATTGCAATAGCACTTGGCCAACTTTCAATTGCTTCATGATGGTGATTCAAACACAAATTGAGTTGTGAACCATGGTGACACAATCGAGCAACTGCTTTACCAAACCTGTGTGTTGTTGTATATTAAACCCTACACAGATGCACTCGACATACATTCTTAGCACCCCAATTGGTTATTTGAATTGGCGCTATTTTCAAAATATTTGAGTAGGCAAAATATATGTGTATTTGTCCCTCTAAGCAATGAATAAATCATGTGCCTTGGGGGGAAACAGTATGGAAATGCTTTTAAGGCCATGTTTCATGTGCATAGAATACGAAGCATACATGATACCCTTAAACTTAAACACCTTACCCACTGAATGTTTTTACAGTTATACACATAATTGTTAGTATTCTGTAATAACAATTTTTTCCAGCAGGTCAGATTGTGTCCCCACAGTCTGCACCAGCCACAATTGAAACAAAAAATGATGTGAGCAGAGAAAACAGCACTGTTGACTTCAGCAAGGTAAGACTTTGCTACCTGTAACGGTGAATCTTTGGATGCCATGAATGTAGTTCGTGCAATAAAGCATGTTTCATATCAGTGTTATGAGTTGTTACTGGTTGTTGTGTCATACACATATATTTTATTTACAATTAAGTGGGGAGAGTTTCTAAAAAAAATTAGTAAACTATTTCCAAATAAGAGCTGTCAGGAAATTTTGCTTGGGACACTTCATTGCATATCATTGTGAAGACATGGTAAAACATAAGACGTTGCAGAGATGTTTGATGTCTTAGTGGGAAGAACTGAAGGCCCACATGACAAATCATTGGCATGCAAGTGCTCCCATTTTTGAAAATGGAACATGGGAAAGCTGAATGCACATATCTAGGTCAAAGTAAGACATGGGCATCTTTCCACAAGAGTCCAGATGTATTCAGTCTTATGTAGATGTGGCCACTAGATCAGAGGTTCTCAGCATTGGGTTCCCAGATGTTATTGGACTTCAATTCCCATAAGCCCAAACCAAAAGCACCTGGGGCTGGGGATTATGGGAGTTGAATTCTAATAACATCTGGGAACCCAATGTTGAGTATCCCTGTACTAGATTAATAAGGGGGAAAGTAGCTGTCTTAAGTTGCCAAGAGTATAACATGCTGCTAGTCTCACTTCTCATCACTGGAATCCCAGAAAGACTTTGGACAATGGACCCACCACTATCCCTAGCACACTGGACTTTCACTTTGTGGTCACTGAATGCAGTCTCCAAAAGTGATTTCTTTTGTTTCCTTCCTGGGACCCATACCTATCCTAAACCTGGTTAGGAGTAGTCAGCCAACCAAAGAAGTCCAGCACCATGGGATTTCCCCCCTCCCCAATTGTTTAGTGAGCCAAATGCTCAGGCAGTTCCCAGTAAGCCATTATAATATGATCTGTTATTTTGATGTTGAGTATGCATGCTACCCCAAAATCAGTTTCCCTTCCACATCATAGGTACACCGCAGCTCCCATGTTGCATTTTCAGAACTAGGAAAAGCTTGTGGAGGCAGTCCATGTTGTTAAATCATAAGAGGAGAAGGAATCTTTAAATGACATCATGTAAATGTATTATAGTCCTACTGTGTAGCACTTACTCTGATGGATTCCCATTGCCTTTGATGTGGCACCTGAGGAGTAAATGGATTGTGTGTGACTTTTTGACAGAACTGTGCATAGGCCTACAATCTGTTTTCTTTATCACGCTTGTCTGCATACTAATTGACTGGAAAAATAACGCTGAGTTTTAACCATATACTAAATCCTAGCTTTTGTGCCATGCCACAACATTTCATTGCAAAGTGTGTTTAACAGCATGGCTGACAAAATTATGCAGTGGAAAGGGAGGAGGCCTCTGCCATTTTCTGTATCGAGACTGTCTGCAACATCTTTGGAGTGCAAATCATGCAAGAAGTGCTGCATTGATAAAGCATGTTTCCATTGAATGTAGATAATGAGAGCAGCTACAGCCAGGACAGTTGACCTCAGCTGAACCTAGCTGGGGCACATGAGGACTGAGCAAAATATCTTGAACCTAGAGGCTGTCCTAAGGGAATTGATGCAAGCAATGCTTTGAATCTGTTGTTGAATGTGACATCCAGTCAGTGTGGCTGAGCCAGAACTAGTTGTGTGCTTGCTCCATCTGGTGCCAGACAGAATACGAGAAGCAGCATTTTGTACCAGCTGAAGTCTGTTAATTGTGCGTGCAGGGACTAGGAGACCAACAAAAAGGGCATAACAGTAGTCTATTTGGGATGAAACAAAGACATGAAAAAGGACATCTGCATCAGGAAGAGAGAGAGAGAGAGGTGAGGACATACTCTGGCTATCTTTCTACAGTGATTTCAAGCAGAGGCTGTTTCTAAATGTTAGTACCAGTTTAAAACATGCTGTCAGTTCATCAGGCAAAAGCTTAGACACTTAGAGGAACATCTACAGAATGGACACCTTCTCAGAAAGGCCTTGTTTTTACTCTGAAGGCTGAGGATGAGTTTGAAATTCCCAGGTAAAATAAAATTAAAACACAGGAAATGTAGCATGTAAAAATATCCAGATAAATGGCCGCAAAATCACACAAGGTTTAAAATTTCCACCAAATAACTTGGCATTGCTAAAAGGAATTCTGCAATGCTGGATTAATTAAAAACAAATTTTAAAAAGAAGCCCCCACAACCACCCTGGAAGAGATGTGGGCTTTAGGGAGTTCTGAACATGCATGTTGCCAGTGAAACAGACTTGCAGAAGGGCTGTTGCCTTGCCTTCTCCAGAACGAGACAGGAACTCTGTCAAAGTGACATGTCTTAGTGTGGATGTGCATCTTAACTGGAAATGCACACTACAAAATAGAGGAAGAAGAAGTAGCCATTTCTTTAACATTCCAGTTTCACCAACATAAATTATATAATCAGTTAAAAAAACTCCCAAACATCTGTTTATCCTCCCCTGCAAATAAAACAAAGACTGAATAGTAATTTTATAAGACAGTAGAGCCAGTGTGGAATTGTGGTTAGAGTGTGTGACCTGGACTGGGGACTGGTTCAGATCCCTGTTCAGCCATGAAACTCCCTGGATGATTCTGAGCCAGTCACTTATCTCTCAAGCTAACTTACTTCACAGTGTTGTTGTGAAGATAAACATAACCATGTACACTATACTGGGCTCTTGGAAGAAGAGAGAGATAAAAACATTTAAAAAACACAATATCATCTGGTGGCGGAGAAAAAGTGTTACCTGTTAGAAGTTCTTCCTTAGCAGAATTTTATAATTCTCCATTCCAGGTACTTTATCTTGCATTGGGGTTATCCATTCCACAACTGGATAACCTAGGTGTTAGAGATGGCAATCAGATCTCTAGGGAAAAGCTTGTCCTTGATATGTATTCCTGCTGGACAGCAATAGGAAGCTCTTCGCCTGGAGGTCAGAGTCATCAACATTAACTCATGAAGCTGTTTGAAAACTCTCTCCCAGGACATACAAGCATGCCAATGCCCTCTCAGCTAGACTTTGGGAGGAAGATCAACCTGGGGCCTGTTCAGATGATGCATTATTGTCCCATGTGATTAGAAAGGGGAAGTGCTGAGAGTGCACCCATTGTGACATCTTCTGCGGACATCCCAATGCCCTCTCAGCATTTCTCTCTCTCTCATGTGGGGGGGGGGGTCTGTTTATCTGACTGGTCCCTTGATACATGCTTCAAATACTTGTTTAAAGTGGTATTTGGAACATGTGTAGAGGATCATTTGGATGAACAGCCTCCCACCACGCGATAAAGGGATATTCCAGGTTGATGTCAGGATATCTGCAGAGGATGTTATGATGGATGCACTGCTAATGCATCCACTTTGTAGTTGTGTGGGCTGCTAAAGCATCATCCAAACTGGCCCATGCTAATTTAGGAATGGGTTATGCAGAGTTTGTTTCATTTATTGGCCAATTATTTCTAGATCTGGTCAAGGGGGCATTGCAGATTCACTTTTCTCCCCCCCCCATTTTGTTCCATATCAAAAACAGTCAGTAGGCATGGCAAAAGACATTAGAAAATTATTAGAACAAGAAATCATGGGTGCATGTGGCCTGTGAAAAGTTTGCATCCTCATAGCTCTTCACAGGTCTCATGCACCCATGATTTCTTTTTCCTCTGACCCTCTAGCTCCTCCTGCTTTCCCCCTGAATATTTATATACTGTTTTTCAACAAAGGTTCTCAAAGTGGTTTGCATAGAAAATATGTACTATTATTTAATATATAAATAAATATAATGGGTCCCCCAGGAGCTCACAATCAAAAAGAAACCTAGGGTAGACACCAGCAACAACCACTGGAAAAATGTTGTGCTGGGATTGGATAGGGAAAGTTGCTTCCCACCCACGCACCCACCCCGCTAAATATAAGATAATCACCACTCTAAAAGGTGCCTCTTTCCTTGGTTAGCGGGGGTAAACTGCTAACTAAGCAAAGAGTGACCCACACCTCCGGCAGCTGCACTTGTAGGAGCAGCAGAGGCCTGTTGTCCACACAGACACAATTGTGCCATATGAACTCTTTTTTTTTTAAAGGGGTGCCTACTTTTACAAGCAGTGGTGGATTAATGGAGAAGCAGAGTAGGCATTTGCCTACGGCGGCAACATTTAAGGAGCAACAAATTTTGCCCTTCCTCAAATTTTGCTTCCCCTCTCTGTGGGCAGTGTTGGCTGCAGCAAGGGTGGAGTGGGTGAGGAGAATGTCCCCCACTTCTACCTTATTACAAAAAGAGGCAAACCATTTTTGTTGAAGGTAAAAGGGTGGCAAAAGCCTTTTAGCCTATGGGCGGCAAAAAGCTTAATCTGCCCCTGTTTACAGGGTGTGTTTGTCTTAACTTCCTGCACTTTACTCAAATGAAGACTCTGGCTGGCTATTATTTGGATTAGTTGCAGGCGGGATGGGGGGCAGAAGGCAGCAGGATTTACACAGGCAACCCCTCCACAAAAATACACTGACATAGGTGCCTTTCTACCACAGTAGAGGAGGCCTCGAATTCACTGTCTTTCAATCAAAAGTCACTCCAAATCCTATCCAGACATGTGCATATGCTTTACTCCATCTGTGATGTATCCCTTCCTAAGAAGCACTGTTACGTTTCAAGCGATCAGTGATAATTCTCTGGTACTGGATCAATATGTAAACTTAAATTATTTTTCCATAAGGAAGATGTACATAAGATGGCAAAACAGTGAAGAGAGGCTTTGCTGGGCTTAATTTTTGGAGATGTTTTAAATGTTGAGATATATTTAATGACACAGACAACTCCCATTATGCTTAAGTTCTGTCTATGTGCCAGAGCCATTTGCAAGAAAACAACTTTGTAAACACTATCAAAGACTCTGCACACTGGTGCTGACAGATGGCTGTAAGATAGACATTAAAATGGTCACTAACAGTTTATATTGGATTTGGTCACTGTTTTTGTGTTTAGATTGATACTATGAAAGCAAATGGGGGAAAGTACTGCAATTTGAAATTCTCAGAATATGAAACTGTGATAATCAGTTTGAACATGTTATGTGAATCACTGTGTTTCCTCTTCATAACATTTAGGAAGATATTATGGGGGGGAATGCAAATAAAATATGTTTATGAACACCAGACAATTAACTGTTGCCACTGTGAAAGGAATAGCAAATTTATTTATATCTATCTATCTATCTATCTATCTATCTATCTATCTATCTATCTATCTCGGACCAAAACAAAACCGGCAGAATGCATTGCCCCTATTTAGGAAGCATTTATTATATTGGAATATAATACATTTTTAAAAAGGGAAATTCAGTAGAGTCGTTTTACAGAATAAAAGTTCGCTACAAAATTATCTTTGCAGATAGTGTAGTTAACAGTTCGGCCAAAAGATTATGGACATTGCCAATGACCATAAACATGTTAAATGTACAATATCCTTATCAGAATTTTACCTTTCCTTTATTTCTGCCTGCATAGACATTCCTAACCATGCATGAATCTTCCCTGCGTTCGTTTTTGTCAGGGAAGTCAGGCTTTTTCAGTTGACTTTTTGCAGCCTCCAAGGGCCTAGAAGTGGAATATGGATAGTTAATTGCTCTACAGCGTGGATGGCTGCTCTTTTCTTTGCTCCTCCTCAGAATGCTAATGCAGCCGCTCTCAATCCCTGCATAGTTACGGGGTCACTTTCCTAGCGACCGTTCTGGGATGAGAGGTGCTCCTAAGCTCTAACTTCCGAATGGTGCCGCATGGTCCCTTTCGAGAGCCAGACCATGCCCCCGTGTCTGACATCTGATGCCGGGGCGTGGCCCCACATCTGATGTCAGACACGGGGTGGGGGGGTCGAGTGGGGCGGCGGCTGGGCATGGTCTGCTCGCAGTCTGGCTCCGCCACTGGGCACCTCTGTTGATAGTTTACCTATTTAGGTTGCATAGGTGGAAAAATCCTCTTTCAGTCTTGATTCTAATCATGCTTTGTAGCAAAAATGCCATGTCTGCCACTTGTAGCGTTCCCTCTTTGAAAGACCTATGACCCATGCAGTCAGGTATATGTGAGGTGAGAACAGCCCAGCTCTGCCCGTTGAGAACTCTGAAGGGGCCCTGACTGGTGGACATACAGAGGGAGCTGGTGAGGACACGATCAAACCTGCCGCGAAGGAGAAGCTGGTGTCTGGCTTTCTTTGTCTCTTTCTGTAGCAACCTCAAAAATCTCACCTCTGTTACTCTTTCAAAAGCAAGGTTCTGCCCTATTTTGGTAGTATTTTCTGTAGAGCAGTTAACAGTTTTTTTAAAATTTGGTTGTGATTTTGTGTTTAGATGGTCAGCTCATGTATTATTCTCCTTCATCTCAACAGTACTTATAACCAATGGCCACCACTAACACAGAGCTAAGCACACTTATGCCCATTAATTCAATGAATTTAAGTTCTCCTTTTTTGGTTTGGATTGTGGCTAGTGCAGTGGTTTCCAAACTGGGAGCCTCCAGATCTACATCTGAACTACATCTCCCATCATTCCCAGCCACAATAAATTATAGCTGGGGCTGTTGGGAGTTGTAGTTCAGCAACATCTGGAGACTCCCAGACTGGGAACTGCTGGGCTAGTGGCTGACATCCAGACTGAGTTATTCAGTATTACTACTCAGGAGTTACTCAAAGAATGACTTAATTTCAGTAATTGTAATTATGTTGAGTAATGTCAGCCAGTGTATTTAGGTCTAGATATTTCCCTAGTAAAACCTACTGTATATCGTGTTGGACAAGATACATTAGGATGCATTACAGAGTGCTAAAAGGCTACTAACCACTTTTCTGCTGTGCAGTTAAGCATATGCTAGTTCATAGGTCCATCCACTGATTTTGTCAGCTGGTTTACCAATTACTCAATTAATTATCCATTATATACATTTACACCTGGAGGGGGAACCTGATTAATTATAACAGCTTCCTCAAAGAGCTAATAATATTTAAAAGTCCAACTTACCTTTTGTTTATGCTTTAGCAACACCCTGTCCTCCTATCTTTGTCATAAAATTTGTAGGGAAGAATTTATCTGTTTATCTTGGATTTGTGGGTTTACCTGGAGATTTCAAAGGCAAGTAGAGCTAATTGTGTTAAGTTTTTCCCTCAATAAGCCACTAAGTATCCTTCTGATATGGCCCCAATACAAAGAAAGATAGTTGCAACTAAGTCCCATCAACATTAATAGGATGTAAATTAACTCATGCATAACTAGTCACATTGATGTTAGTAAGGTTAAGTATGGTTAGCTTTCTGTGGGCCCATGGCTTTTAAGCACACGCCCTTGCTTAGACTGGCAGGGTCAGAAAATAGATCTAGATTGTTCAAGATACAAGTAGGGCTGAAAAGCCTTTTGTAAGGCTCCAGTATGGCTGGGGTACACAAAAAGAGCTTTGTTGCTCCGTATTCCATGGAATAATATTTTCTGGAGCACAAGAAGGAGTCTATTTTGAAGGGCTAATGGCTTGCTTGATTAACTGATGCACCTTTTAAATTTTCAATTAAAGCTTTAATAAATCACAGCAATTAATTTTTTAGAGCTTACACCCATACTACTAAAAACATGTGCCATGTTTGATGAGATTGTAACAATGATATGGAATGCAAAAAGTCTTCACAGGTCTTAGTTGCTCTTGTTGTTTCACTTTGTTCTCTTTCCTTTGCATGATTTTCTTTCCTTGTTTTGAAATTGCCCAGGTTGACCTGCATTTCATGAAGAAGATTCCTCCTGGAGCTGAAGCTTCAAACATATTGGTTGGTGAGCTTGAGTTCCTGGACCGTGCTGTGGTTGCTTTTGTGCGATTGGCTCCTGCGGTGCTGCTCTCAGGATTAGCGGAAGTTCCGATTCCCACAAGGTAATTCATAGCTGGGACTAAAAAAGGAAACTAGGTCACAACCCTGGTTGAAATGGGTGGGTGGGGGTGGGGGACCCATCAAGAAACAACGGAATGGGGGAAAGTGTGTGCTTTATGAATGCAACGTGGAAGCTATAAATCATTAGATGTGTCACCTGTTGCCACTTGGTGTCCCATTTTTAGACACCAACATCACATGGATTTGACGAAGTTGTTCACACTACTACAGATGACCAGAATAAAAGTTCTGCACAGAGCTTTCATGCTACACAAAAATTATGCTCTCTGTGTGATTTAAAACTGACTTCGCTGTGTACACAAGCCTTGAAGAACAGATTGTCACTTATTGAATTGCTCCTCTTCTGATCTTCTGCATGCAGTAAAATCAGGAGATGGTCTTAGTCTCACACATTCCCTCTCCCCTGTGTCAAAGTTTACATCCATTCCAGGAAATCACATGGTTATCTGTGTATGGGTTCATACTTTGAGAAAGTAGTTTTAGTATCTATGATTAACAGGACTCTGGCATTCAAATAATCTCCTGAGCAAGACATTACTATCTACATGTGGCAGGGGAACTAATGAAGATGCATGAGCCCAAGGCCTACTCCCAGTTTCACTGCAACTAAAGGGATATCATATGTATGTATACGCGTGTACATGCAAACAATCTCAATGACCTTAGCAGTAGGAAAAGCTTTCCTGGTTTTCTGTATAAAGCACACTTAGATTAATGTCTTATTTGACCTGTACCTTTGCATTTTGGAGAAATTGATTTTCTTAACTTCTGAAATGCTTCATGAGATTCTGTAATGCAGAACTGGTTAAACATGTCAACTTCAACTCTTCTAACTTGCTTTTAATTGAAATGCCTATGTTATATAAAACTAATGTGTTCTGAATATTTTTGTTTTCCATTTATTTATAGATTTTTATTTATTCTTCTGGGACCACTAGGAAAAGGCCAACAGTACCATGAGATTGGCAGGTCAATTGGAACTTTAATGACCGATGAGGTATTTCTCTGTTAACAGCATTTCCTTAACACTTATTTATAAATCTCATTGTGCTGGGGGTTACTTTACCTCCAGTACACCTAAAATATTTTGTTTAAATTTGAAGTCAAAGGTAGCACATTCAGTTTAAGAAAGAGAGTTCAGCATTCTGAAGCAGGTGTATGTAGTGGGATACACTGGAAACTGTCAGGGAAATAAATTGCATGCATTGCTGAGAAGCAACTGTGGATGTTTATGGGATTTTCTGTTTCTTCCTCATAAGCAAAACCTTTAAGGTATTTGCTTGTCTCTCTGGTATTCTTTTCTCTCAAGGTATTTCTTGCTCTCACAGGTATTTCATGATGTTGCCTATAAAGCTAAAGATCGTAGTGACTTGGTTGCTGGGATTGATGAGTTTCTTGATCAGGTGACAGTTCTTCCTCCTGGAGAGTGGGACCCAACCATTCGTATAGAGCCTCCCAAAAATGTTCCCTCTCAGGTAAATATAAATAAATATATACTTTTCACAATATTCAGTATCCTGTTTTGAAATGTGGGGGGGGGGGACTAAAACAGTAGAATACCTAGTTTCTTTAAATCAAGAAGAATAGGCCATCTGAACGCAGCAGCAGCAGCACTCACACAGCACCAGCACTTTGTTAGTCAGGATGTCAACCAGCATTTTCTTGCCCTGGCTGCTTCTCACCGGTGAAAAAACATTGAGCATGATGATGCCATGTCATGTGGTGTGGCGGGACTATGAATTCATGGCCAAATGCTATTTGGACCTCAGTAGGCAAGTCAACAAGACTAGCCAATAACTATAGGCCCAGCCTCTAGTTCCTGTTCTTATTTTGATTTCATGATTCTCTTGGAATACCCGAAAGCTCTTCCTGATCAGAGCAGGTGCTGTGGGTGAGAACCCATTGATGCAATGGAGGAAGACTGCTGACTGGAACCGTCCCCCCACTCCCACCCCGCTCTTCTGCCAGTATTTCTAGTAAAGCTGCCAGGTGTCTAAAATCGATCATGCTTTCCCTGTGGCAAGGCCAGTGCTAACGCCTAGAGGGCTATTATTAATTGATAAGCAAGTTCCAACTTTTGCTGTTTTCAAGCTGCCTCTGGCAGGTTGTGGCTGGCATAGTCAGATGCTAATGGTCCTTACAAATTAGACTCTATTGCATGATTTCTTTCACTTGTGGAGGAAACTGCAGAGGCTACTGGAAGCATTAAAACTGTCTCACTGACCTTAAGTAGTTTCTTTTCCAGCCCATGATTTGGAGTGGGGAGGGGGAGAAAAATAACATTTTTCTTCCATGTAGGAGAAACGCAAGATTCCAAGTGTGCCAAATGGAACTGCAGCTCATGGAGACCCAGAGCCACTTGGAGGGCACTCAGGACCAGAATTACAGCGTACCGGCAGGTAAGTAATAACTTTAGTTATAAACATGGGGTTGTATCCTGTGTTCCCTATAATAGGGATTCCCAGATGTTGTTGACTACAACTCCCAGAATCCCCAAGCAAAAACCATTGCTGCTGGGTATTCTGGGAGTTGTAGTCAACAACATCTGGGAATCTCTGTTGGTTGTATCCAAACTTATGCTTATGCAAGTGTGAGTGTAACCCAACTTCTCCAAAGCTCCCCCCACCCCACAAAAACATCCTTGAGGATCTTGGGGCCCTTAAGAAATGTGTGGGTGGGATCTTCCCCCTGCAACTTCTCACATGCCATGCATCTCCATTCATGACCAAACATCAGGCATGGCTTTTCATGGAGCCTGCGGTGGGGAGGAGGGTCAAGAGAATTGGTGAATTTGAATGCCTGTCTCTTAATATGTACATACACTTATTGTTCCATTTATTGCATTGCTAG